>NC_049223.1:75597332-76797332 GCF_011100685.1 Canis lupus familiaris | reverse complement strand
TAAAACAATTACATTGTTTAATCATATTCTGCTTTATTTGTAAAATACATGGCACCTGAAAGAAGGAAATGCATCTTCTGGGGCTTTATCCCAGAGCCAGTCTAGACTACTACAACAAGCCCATAGTAAGTGCCAAAATTATTTGTTGAATAAA
Source organism: Canis lupus familiaris (assembly GCF_011100685.1). NCBI lineage: Eukaryota > Metazoa > Chordata > Mammalia > Carnivora > Canidae > Canis > Canis lupus. The sequence continues at coordinate 76,797,178 of NC_049223.1, read as the reverse complement.
AGAATATTTACTCCAGGAAGGTATAAGTCACTAAATATCTGAATTTAAAATTTTTTTGAATTTAAAAGATAAAAAAATACCAATATTTATACTTTTTTAAAAAAAGATTTTATTTATTCATGAGAGAGAGAGAATGGCATAGGGATAGGGATAGGGATAGGCAGAGGGAGAAGCAGGCTCCATGCAGGGAGCCCGATGCAGGACTTCATCCCAGGTCTCCAGGACCAGGACCTGAGCCGAAGGCAGACATGTAACTATGGAGCCACCCAGGTGTCCCTATTTATACTGTTTTAACAATGGTTAGTTAGCCTGAGATTAAGGAGGGGCTTTGACTTTGCACAAAAATTAAGGACTAAGTATTCTCCGAGTGTTAAAATGCTAGCAGAAAAATCTGTAATCATGAACAAAAATAGACTCAAGTTTCACAGAACAAAAAATACCTATTTAAACAAATAAGATGCATAAAATTGGTAATTTGTAGTTTAAAATTGTGTAAATAAAAAAACATACAGTGAAAATAAAACAAATGATTGAGATCATCAGTTAACAAGTTAAAGCTGGGTAATGAGGGAGAGGGTTCAGGGGGGTACCATCCTCTCAGCTTACTATGCATATTTTAAATTGGCCTTAAAGGCACCTGGGCAGCTCAGGCAGTTGAGCTAATGACTCTCGGTTTCGGCTGAGGTCATGATCTTGGGTCGTGGGATGGAGGAGGTTGGGCTCTGCTCAGTTGGAAGTCTGCTCCAGATTCTCCCTCTCCCTTTGCCCCTCCCTGGGCACTCACAAGCACTCTCTTAAGTCTTTAAACGTGAACCAACTAAGAAAGAAGATGCCGCTGAACTGAACATCAATTAAGAACAGGTGGATGGGGATCCCTGGGTGGCGCAGCGGTTTAGCGCCTGCCTTTGGCCTAGGGCGTGATCCTGGAGACCCAGGATCAAATCCCACGTCGGGCTCCCGGTGCATGGAGCCTGCTTCTCCCTCTGCCTGTGTCTCTGCCTCTCTCTCTCTCTCTCTCTCTCTCTCTGTGTGTGTGTGTGTGTGTGTGTGTGTGACTATCATAAATAGTTTTAAAAAAAAGAAAAAAGAAAAAGACCAGTCTGAACTACAACAAAACTAAAAGCTTTTTTACTACAAACAATACCATCAAAAATATGAACCCAGAGAAATGAGAAAGTATTTGCAAATATTAGGAATTTGTATCTAATAAAGAACTTTTTTTTTTTATGATAGTCACACAGAGAGAGAGAGAGAGAGGCAGAGACACAGACAGAGGGAGAAGCAGGCTCCATGCACTGGGAGCCCGACGTGGGATTCGATCCTGGGTCTCCAGGATCGCGCCCTGGGCCAAAGGCAGGCGCCAAACCGCTGCGCCACCCAGGGATCCCTGTATCTAATAAAGAACTCTTAAAACTCACAACAAAAACACCTGAAAAACATAATTTTAAAATGGATTTTATAAGAGAAATTTCTCCAAAAATACACGAAAGGCCAAGAAGCACATGAAAGATGCTGAACTTTATACTCAGCAGGGAAATGTAAATCAAAACTACAATGAGATACCACCTACACCCACTAGCATGGCTGCGAGAAAAAAAATACAGGAGCAAGAATTTGGAGAAATAGGAATCTTCATGCTCTGTAAAATAGCACAGCCACTTTGGAAAATAATCTGTCAGTTCCTCAAAATGTTAAACATCGTTTTATGACCCAGCAATCCCACTCCTACATACATACCCAAGATAATAAATGAATACATCCATACAAAAACCCCTACACAAATATTCTTCGCTACATTATTCATAGTAGCCAGAAAGTGGAAACCCAAATGTCCATCAACTGATGAATGGATATATAAATGTGGAAAATACATAAAATGGATTATTCGGCAATAAATGAAAAATGGCCAACATACACATGAGAAGATGTTCAATTCATTAGTCCTTAGGAAAATGCAAACCAAAAACACGAGATGCCACTTCAAATTCACTAGGATGGGGGAATCCCTGGGTGGCTCAGGGGTTTGGCGCCTGCCTTCAGCTCAGGGTGTGATCCTGGGGTTCCAGGATCAAGTCCTGCATCGGGCTCCCTGCATGGAGCCTTGCTTCTCCCTGTTTCTGCCCCCCACCCCCTGGGTCTCTCATGAATAAATAAAAACTTAAAAAAAAATTTACGAGGATAGCAAACAGAAAGTATAGCATATGTTGGCAAGGGATGGAGAGAAACTGAAACCCCCATACATTCCTGGTGGGAATTTAAAATGATGGCACAGCAGCTGTAGAACGCAGTGTGGCAGTTCCTAAGTTAAACATAATTACCATGACCTAGCAATTTCACTCCTAGGTATACACCCAAAAGAACTGAAAACAAGTATTCTAATAAAAACTTGAGCCAAATATTCATAGCAGCACAACAGGCCAAATGGATATAACAAAAATGCTCATCGAGTTTATTATGGTGACATGTGTTTAACCACCCTGATCTTAGTACTCATTCCACTACATAGGTCTATCAAATACACTTTAAAAACAGGCAATTCTGGGGGATCCCTGGGTGGCTCAGCGGTTTAGTGCCTGTCTTTGGCCCAGGGCGTGATCCTGAAGACCCGGGATCGAGTCCCACATTGGGCTCCCTGCATGGAGCCTGCTTCTCCCTCTGCCTGTGTCTCTGCCTCTCTGTCTCTCATGAATAAATAAATAAAATATTAAAAAAAAAATAGGCAATTCTATTTGTCAACTATTTCTCAGTAAAGGTTGGGGGGGTTTAAGTCCATCAACTGATGAGTAAACAAAATATGGTATATATTCAAACAGAACGTTATTCAGCCACACAAAGGAATAAAAGTACTGATCAATAATACAACATGGAAGACAATGAAAAACAGGTTTCGTGAAAGCCAGACCAAAAAAGCTATATTGTAGGATTCCATTTATATGGAATATTTAGAATACAGAAACCCAGAGATGGAAAGATCAGTGGTTGCCCGGGGTTGCAAGGAGGGAAAGGCAAAGTGTAACGGATAGTCTCCTTTTATAGTGATGGAAAAGCCCTAGAACTACACAATGGTGACAACTGTACAACTTGTAATGGTATTTAATGCCACTTAATTATACATTTAGTAAGTTTTGTTGCATATTTTACAGACTTTTTAAAAGATTTTATTTATTTATTCATGAGAGACAGAGAGGCAGAGACACAGGCAGACACAGGCAGAGGGAGAAGTAGGCTCCATGCTGGGAGCCCCAGGCGGGACTCGATCCTGGGACCCCCGGATCACGCCCTGGGCCAAAGGCAGGCGCGAAACCGCTGAGCCACCCAGGAATCCCCCAAAGTCCACCTGTTTTATAATTCGATTTACATGAGATGTCCAAGACAGGCAAATCTAGAGGCAGAAAGTTGATCAGTGGTTGCTTGGAGCTTGGGGTGGTGGTGCACAGCGATGGGCAAGTGCCAACCTAACGGCTAAAGAGTTAGGGGTGCGGTGGTGGGGGGGGGTGTTCTAAACTAAGATTGTGGTGATAGCTGAACCCTGTGAATGAATATACAAATAAACACTGGGCAGTACATTTTAAATGGGTGAATCACGCAATATATGAATTCTATCTCAATGCCAAAACAACAAAACGACAACAACAACAACAACAAAAAAACCCCTGCTTGGATATAAACCTTGCAACTGCAACTTAAAACTGACATTATTCTTATAGTGGTTCCAGCCCATTTCTACTCCTTCACCTGTGTTTAAAAAAAAAAAATCAGGATCGCAACAGTGTAAAAGTTTTGTTGTTTTTTGTTGTTGTTTCTTTGGTTACTCTGGAATCTAATTACGTTGAGAAACTAACTGCAACTTCATACATTCTATTACGCACAGACTCTTGTCATGCCAGTACTTACTGTTGGGAGTCAGATGCGCCCTCCTAGCGAGCCGGACGCCCAGAGCTCGGAATTACTCGTTTGCCTTATGAAAGCTCCCTACCTGGAATCACTTCTCAAACCCGACTTTATAAATTCCAGAGCTGAGACCTTGGACTTCCATGCCTTCCGGATCCCGCCGCGGAGTGTAAAAACTCCAGAAAGCCTTTGCTAAACGCCTGCTGAAGTGAGGCTACTGAGCATGCCCGGCTCGGCCAAGTCGATTCAACAAGACATTCCAGAAGAAGAAAAAAAAAAAAAAAAAACTATAGTTCCCGCGTTAAAAGAAGGCAGAGAAATCCGAAGAGACAAGGAACAATGCCTGAGAATTCCAACTAAAAGGCAAGGCAAAGGTTCAAGGGGGCTGAGCAGACGTGAAGGGCAGAACCAACACAGCTCAAACTTCGAACTTGGGTCAAGTGGCGCACTCGGAACGCAACCCCCTGCCCCCCCCCCAAAAAAAAAGAAGAAAAAAAAAAGGGCTAAAACAGATGAACGGAGAGAGGGGAGGTCAACTGGGGGTGAAGGGTACCGATGACGTAGGCTGCCCAGACGTTTTTCTAAACCTGCCGTCTCCAAAACTAATACGAAGGTGACCAAGCCCAGCGTCCACAGTAATAAAAGATACCGGGGGATGAAACTCGCTTCCAAGTTCCCTTCCTACAATGGAAAAGGCCGAGCCGTGGCCAACATGCAACAGCCAACAACGTCTGCTAAGCTCTCCGCTCCTGCCTGCAACCATTTCCACCGCCATCTTCTAGATAAGAAGCCAGAACCTTTCCCAAAGGGCTTTTCAGCAGCATCACCTCCGAGCGGCGAGCCCGGGTCGCCCGGACGCGTCAAGGAGGAAGGAAGCCTCCGCCTTGCCCCCTCTCCGCGCCCGCTGGAAGCGCACAGCCGCCCGCCGTCCTCTCCTCGTCCTCTCCCCCGGCGAGACCCCCGGGCCCCAGCCCAGTTTTCCAAGGTCCGGAGCCAGACGGGCGCCAGGCCCCGGTGCGCCGGCCTCACCTGCACACGCCGCGGATGCAGGGCTCCAGCCAGATGCGGTAGGCGGTCTCGATGTGCTCCTGCGACACCTCCTCGGGCCGCACCGTCTCCGCCCAGCGCCAGGCCGCCTTCTCCAGCTGCAGCCGTGGGGCCATGGCCTTGGCCCGAGGAGCGCCTCCCGAGCCGGGCCGTCGCCGCTGCCGCCGCTGCCGCCGCCCAAGTGGGCTCCGCCACCTGCCAGCAACCGGGACCAGGCGATTCCTCAGCCAGCTGGCCAGTCAATCACCTGTGCGCGCCACTGCCGCCGCGCCCGCCCGCCCGCCCGCGCCCGACCCGCACGACCGGCCGCAAAGCGCCGCCGCCGACACCCGACACCCCCCGCGCCCGGAGACGTTGGAGGTGTACTCTCCGCCGCTGTGAGCGCATGCGCGTTCCCAGCAGCCTTCGCGCCTCCTCGCGCCTCTCGCCGGACGCGCCGAGAGGAAAAGGAAGCGGCCGCTCGAGCTAGTGTTGCCACGTCCTCACCGGCGCTGCTGGGGAAGCAGCGTCTCAGCTCTCGCACAGGCCAGCGTCCTGAGTACCACTATCCTAACGAGTCGGCGCGTCGAGAGCAAAAGGCTGCCTATTCTTGCTCTCTGCTACTTCCCCTTTAACCTTGAAGGAGTCACGCGAGAAGCTACTCAACGCACATAGGGCCGCTGGACTGCGGGGGTAGGACCTGAAACCGGGTCACCAAAAAAAAAAAAAAAAAGAGAAAAGAAAACCAGGGCCGGCTCGCTACAAAATGATTAAACTTGAGCCTGGACCGGTTCCGACCCCTTTCCCGAGCCCTCCTGACGTCACGGGACGTTCTGGCCTTTTCCTGAACTAGGGCTGGACTACGTTTCCCGGCGTGCGTTGCGTGCTGTCACTCACTGGACGCTAGGCATGCTGGGATTTATAGTCCTGGAGGTGGAGGGGGCTTCGGGTGAGGGCTGCTGGGTGCGGTTTTTCAGGCTGGGAGGGTCTTCTTTGCAGCTGGCCGACCCTCCCGGCTGCTGTTCTCTCTTTCTTGATGACTGCTTAGTACTTTCCTGAAGCTCCCGGGTTTAGAAACATTTCCTCTTTACAAGTCTTGCCCCAGGATATGAAGACTAGCCTCATCGAAGTGTTTTGCAAACTATTAAAAGCACTGCTAGAGGGAAGATTTTGGGGGACTTTGCATTTGAATGAGAGCCCGCCGGGGGTTTAAGCACTAATTACCAGCTGGATAACCTTGGACTTGATGCTTAAAGTGACAAACATTTGCAGAAAGCATGACGTAGATAAGACGTGGTCCCCGCCTTTGGGGGGTGGGCGAGGGGAGTGCAGTAGAAAGAGAGATCCCCTTATCAGCCTTGGAAGTTTGCAGGACTCGGGAAATGGCTTACCGGAAGACCTTATCTCTAAGTACATCTTTTTTTTTTTTTTTTTGTCTAAGTACATCTTTAAAAGTTGAGTAGAACTTAGCCAGGAAGGGGGGGGGGCGGGGCGGGGAAGGCACCATTACAAAAGGGAACCACAAAGAGAAAAGGCACAGAAGAAACTTCTTGGTGTCAGAAAACAAATTCTGAGACAGGGAGAAGTAAGCTATGAGAAGCAGGCTGAGACCTTGCTTTTATCTAAGAGATTCCTTGAAATGTTTAAAGCTGGTGAGAGATAAAAGTGCAGATTTGCATTTTGTACGGCTTCCTCAGTCTCAGCCAAGGTCAAGGGCAGAGAAACCTCTACTAAGACTATTGAAGTAACACAGGTCTGAGATAATGAAGGCCTCAACTGGGGAGATGTAACTAGGCTGGGGTTTCAGAACACCTGGGCTCTAGGGGACCCATACAGACCAGGTGCAGCCACTCACCATTGACAAAATCCAAAGCAGGAGCATGAGTAGTGGTGAAATAAGAAAGGAGTTTATATCAGTGAGGCCGACACCGGGAACACTGTGGACTAGTGTCTCCAAGAATGTCTCCCAAGTGCTGAAAATACGTCCAGGTTTATATAAGGAATATGTGGGACAGTGCTCAATACATCCAGGCGGGCAGTGAAGGTCACATCCATCTTAACCTGGATCACTCTGGATCTTGCTGGCCCAGGGCAGTCCTTGTGGCTTGAGGGGATAGTTTGGCTCACATCAGGGGATGCTTTGCCCTCAGGGTCTTTTGCACGAGTTGAAAGATAAACGAACAAATTTAATTAGAAGGTATAGACTAAGGTCAAAATGGAGGTAGTCCTATTTCATAATAGGTATGGCATAAGGAGACAAATTTGAAAGATATTTAGGATGTGGAATTGCTATAACTTGATGTTGGTCTAATCAGTGTCTAGTCACCTTGGTTTTTTTTTTTTTTTTTTTTTTTGTCTAGTCACCTTGTTATTTGACTTTCAATTCTGGGTCATAGCCCTTTCCTTGGCACATGATGAAATAGTGATCTTAGTCACCATGCTGTCACTACTCTATGCAGTTTTCTAACCTGGTAGTTGAGTTTATCCCTAGTAAAATAGGAACTACAGAAGCAGCAGCAGGTTTAGAAGAGAGATGGCTTCAATTTTTAATATACAGTAGACCTTTGAACCATGTGCTGTACCTTGACCCCCGGTGGTGTGGAAATTCTGGGTATAACTTCTGACTCTCCAAGAACATAACTACGGATAGCCTGCTGTTGACCAGAAGCCTTATCGATAACAACACATTTTGTATGTTCTATGTATTTTAGACTGTATTTTTTATTGTATTTTTTTTTAATATTTATTTATTTACTTATGATAGAGAGAGAGAGGCAGAGACACAGGAGGAGGGAGAAGCAGGCTCCATGCCAGGAGCCCGACGTGGGACTCAATCCTGTGACTCCAGGATCGCGCCCTGGGCCAAAGGCAGGCACCAAACCGCTGAGCCACCCAGGGATCCCCTTTTTATTGTATTCTTAAGCTAGAAAAGAAAATGTCACTAAGAAAATCATAAGGAAGAGAAAAATACATTTATAGTACTGTATTTAGGGATCCCTGGGTGGCGCAGCGGTTTGGCGCCTGCCTTTGGCCCAGGGCCCGATCCTGAGGACCCGGGATCGAATCCCACGTCGGGCTCCCGGTGCATGGAGCCTGCTTCTCCCTCTTCCTGTGTCTCTGCCTCTCTCCCTCTCTCTGTGTGACTATCATAAATAAATAAAAAATTATTTAAAAAAAAAATAGTACTGTATTTATCGAGAAAAGTATAAATGGACCCACACAGTTCAAATCTGTGTTCAAGAGTCAACTGTATTGCATTTTAGATGTGTTATCGAAAAGAGACTTCCATGATTCAGAGCCAAAATATAACAGGAAGACAGAGTTAGGGATAAAGAGGAACAATAGTTTTTTGCTTTGCCAGGCAAAGGAGGCCCCACAGCGGGCTACGGCCTTCAAAAACTACTAGCCCTCGAGGGGGCCTGTAGGGGCTCAGTAGGTTGAGTGTCTGATTTCAAGGTCATCGTGCCCAGGTCCTAGGATTGAGACCCATAGCGGGCTCCAAGCCTGGCGGGGAATGTTATCCTTCTCTCTCTTTGCCTCCCCCAGCTCATGTTCTCAGTCTCCCAAATAAATAAATCTTAAAAAAAAAAAAAAAAATTTGGAAGTCCTCCCAGAGGAAGGGGCTAGGGTGTTTTATAGGGAAATACAGGCTATAGCTGGTTTTGAAAGGAATTGTGTTGTGCTGCCAGCCTCCTCATCCTGTCTTTAGGGTGGTAGGGGAGGTTTATGGAAGAGGGAAGAAAGTTACTTTAAAATTGAGCTTTGCCGAAGCATTGGTGCAGCTATTTTGACTTTTATTCAACTTCATGCTTTTTAGGCGATTTCTAATCCATCAGGGACATACATGCCATAACAGCAGACAGGAATTTGAGTCTTGTGGGATATATTGTCCTACACTATGAATTTTTCAATCTCTACTGGATGATTCTCGTCAGCATTCAAATATGCTGTGATTTCTCCCAAGTTTAACCGTCTCTTGACCCCCACATCCCCTTCAAGCTACTGTCCCATTTCTCTGCTCCCTTTATAGCAAAACCAGAAAGGGTTGTCTATACTTTTCTCCAGTTCCCTCTTCCTATCCCCGGTAAGCCCATTCCAAATCAGGCTGTTGCCTCTAATACCCGCACAACCACTCATATGAAGGTCACACTGTGAAATCTTGTTGGTAGGCTCACACTTGATTTTTGCTTGACCTATCCAAAGCTTTTGACTCATTTTTCACCCTCTGCCCTGGAACCTTTTCCTTAAGTCACAGAACACCACTTTCTCCTGCTTTTCCCATGGTTCACTGGTCATTCTTTTTTAGTGTCCTCTGTTGGTCCGTTCTCCTCTCTCATCTGTAAATTTGAGTGGCATAGGGTTGTCCTTGGACCGCTCCTCTAATACATTTACTCCCTGGATGATCTGATCTCCTCCTGTGGCTTTAAATACCAGCTGTGTGCTCATGACTGCCAAATTCATTTCTCTAGATTTGACCTTCCTCCTAAAATGCCAGATTTGTATATCCCCTCCTGCTTACTTGGCATCTCCAATGTGCAGTAGGTATTCTGCACTTTACATGTCCAAAACCTACCTTATTCTACTTGCATTTGCCCCCAAATACCCTTCTAAAACATGGCCATCTCAGCAGGTGGCAACTCTATCCTGCCAGAAACTTTAGAGGCAGGCTTAACCTGTCTTTCTCTTACACCCCCATCCAGTCCTTTCACAAATCTTGTCAATTGTGCCATCAAAATACATACAACCACTCTGCAGTTACCATTACCACCCTGGTCCCACCTGGATTAGAAAGCTTCCTAACTGGACTCCAGGTTTCACCCTTGCCTCTCTGTAGTCTGCACATAAGCCAGATGGACACTCCTTGGTTTAAAAACCTTCTAAACTTCCTGTCTCCCTTAATAATAAACAAGGGCCCTTTCCTCTGCAACTTAACCCCTAGACCTCATTTCCCACCACTCTCCCTCACCCCAACTTTGCTCCACCAACCCTGCCTTCCTCCCAGTGCATGATTACCCAAGCACCATTCTGCCTCAAGACCTTTGCATTGGCGGCTTGCTTTGCCTGGAACTCTCTTGTGCACAGCCACACGGCTTGCTCCTTCACCTAATACATTTTGGGAACAGGGGAAGGACCCTAGAAGGAAGGTCCGGAAGAAACAACTGTTAGACATAAGGAGAATCTGGGATGCCAGGGTGGCTCAGTTCGTTGAGCATCTGACTCTTGACTTTGGCTCCGGTCATGATCTTGGGGACTTGAGACTGAGACCCCATTGGACTCTGAGCTCAGCACAGTCTGCTTGGGAGCCTCTCCCTCTGCCCCTCCCCCTGCCTTCACATGCCTGTGTGTGTATGTGTATTTTTTCTCTCTCTAGTATAAATAAATCTTTAAATAAAAAGTAAAAAGAGGTGAAGTTCACTTTAACAGTATACTTAACCCTTGGGGATCCCTAAGTGGCTCAGAGGTTTAGCACCTGCCTTTGGCCAAGGGCATGATCCTGGAGTCCCGGGATCAGTTCCCCCCTATTCACTCTTCAACCAACTCCGATCTGGCCTATGACCTTTGACCTTATCACTCCTCTACGTTATCAAGGTTAGCTTCCATGTTACCTAATCCAGGGGTCCTCTCTCAGTCCTCAGCTCTCTACAGTCACTGCTCCTACCATCCTGAAATGTCCTTCTCTTGGTTTCTGGACATTATCCTCTCCTGGTTTTCCATTTTCCTCAGCTGCAATTCCTTTTCTGTCTTCTTTGCTGCTGCCTCCTCCTCTGTTGGTTTTCTAAATGCTATTTTAAAATAAAAACTTGGGCAGCCCTGGTGGCTCAGCGGTTTAGCGCTGCCTTCGGCCCAGGATGTGATCCTGGAGACCTGGGATCGAGTCCCATGTCGGGCTCCTGACATGGAGCCTGTTTTTCCCTCTGCCTGTGTCTCTGCCTCTCTCTCTCTCTCTCTCTCTCTCTGATGAGTGAATAAATGGAATCTTAAAAAAATATATAAAAAAATAATATAATAAAAAAAATAAAATAAAATAAAATAAAATAATAAATATTATCCCGGGATCCCTGGGTGGCTCAGCGGTTTAGCACCTGCCTTTGGCCAAGGGCGCGATCCTGGAGTCCCGGGATCGAGTCCCACGTCGGGCTCCCAGCATGGAGCCTGTGTCTCTGCCTCTCTCTCGCTCTATCATAAATAAATAAATAAATCTTTAAAAAAATAAAATAAAAACTTCTCCCTGTTTTCTCTACATGACATTACTACTTCACTTCTCACACCAGATGTATGGGTTTTCCACGCATCAGCAATTCTGTGACACCAGCCAGATGTCCTACAAATTTAACCCAATTCTGTGACTACCTTGAGATCACACAGGTTAAGGGTTCAGACCTTCAAGACTGTATATACACATACACCCCTTCAGACACCAATGGCAAATCCAAGTTCTCATCTGTGTCTCTGACAAACTGGCTTTGAGTCAGAGGTGCCCATCACCCCCTCCCCAGGTTTGACTGATTAGCTAGAGCAACTCACAACTCAGGAGAGCATACTAACTACCAGTTTATTAGAAAAGAATGTATCGGGGACGCCTGAGAGGCTCAGCGGTTGAGCATCTGCCTTCGTGATCAGGGCGTGATCCCGGGACCTGGGATAGAGTCCCATATCGGGCTCCCTGCAAGGAGCCTTCTTTTTCTTCTGCCTGTGTCCCTCATGAATAAATCTTTAAAAAAAGAAAAGGAAAGGATGTAACACAGGAACAGCTAGATAGAAGAGAGGTATAGAGCAAGGTATGTAAGAAGGGACACAGAGCTTTCATACCCATCCTGGACACACAACACTCCCAGCATCTCCACTGTTCACCAGCCCAGAAGTTCTCTGAACCCCATCCTTTTAGGTTTTTATGGAGATTTCATTACGCAGCGGGAGTTGATTAAATCATTGGCCATTGATTATTGATCGCTATCTCCACTCCCCAGGGGTGGGGGGAGGATGGGCCTGAGGATGAAAATTCCAGCCCTCTAAACATGATTGGTTTTCTTGGCAATTAGTCTCCATTCTTAGATTATTACCCAGGGGCTTTCCAAAAGCCACTTCCTTAACAGGAAGTCAGGTGTGGTTGGAAGGGGCTTGTTACAAATAACAAAAGACAACTTTATCACTCTAGGAAATTTCAAGGGTTTAGAAACTTTGGGAATGGAGGAAGACTAAACAAGTATTTCTTATAAAGCACAGCTGGATTTTTGCCAGCCTTTGTCCTGGACCCACTTCTATATCAATCAACAAAAAAACAAAAAGAAAAAGAAATCAGATTATGTCACTCTGTCATCCTTTCACACTTTAGACAAAATTTAAACTTTTCATGACCTATAGGACTATAGTAGGCAGAATAATGCCCTCCCCCAAAGCTATTGACATATTTTGAATGCTTTCATTTACCAAGAATTCACATCTTTTTTTTTTTTTAAGATTTATTTATTTATTCATGAGAGACCGAGAGAGGCTGAGACACAGGCAGAGGGAGAAGCATGCTCCCCGCAAGGAGCCCGATGTGGGACTTGATCCCTGATCCCAGGATCACGCCCTGAGCCGAAGGCAGGTGCCCAACCAGTGAGCCATCCAGGCGTCCCAAGAATTCACATCTTAAATCCTAATGCCCAGTGTGATGATATTTGGGGGTGCTTAGATCATGAAGGAGGATTAGCACTCATAAAAGAGACCCCAGAGAACTCCCTTGCTCCTTCTACTTATGTGAGGACACTGAGAAGACAGCTTTTTATGAACCAAGAAACTGAGTTCTCACCAGACCAAATCTTCAAGTACTTTGAACTTGAACTTCCCCGCCTCTAGAACTATAAGAAATTATGTTGTTAAGGCACACTGTCTATGGTATTTTATTTATTTTTATTCTATTTTAACATGGTATTTTTGTTATGGAAGCTCAGAGTAAGACAAATGTGCCCAAAATTTGTGAATATGTTATCTTATGTGGCAAAGGGGACTTTGCAGATGAGATTTAAAGATCTTAAAATATGGAAATTATCCTGGATTACCTGAATAGACCCAATGTAACCACAAGGGTCTTTTTTTTTTTAAGATTTTATTTATTCATGATAGAGAATATGAGAGACACAGGCAGAGGGAGAAGCAGGCTCCAAGCAAGGTGCCCAATGGGATTCGATCCTGGGTCTCCAGGATCACGCCCTGGGCCAAAGGCTGGTGCTAAACCGCTGGCCACCCAGGGATCCCCTCACAAGGGTCTTTATAAGAGGGAAGCAGAATGGTCAGAGCCAGAGAAGATGTTACTCAGCTGACTTTGAAGGTGGAAGGAGTCACAAGCCAAGGAATGCAGGCACTCTTTAGAAGCCGGGAAAGAAAAAGAAATGGATTCTCTCCTGGAGTGCCCACAAGGATTGCAGCCCTGCCAACAATACCTTGATTTTAGTTCAAAGAAACCCTCTCTAGACATCTGACCTCCAGAATTATAAGTTGCTAAGTTGGTAATTACAGTAGTAATGAAAGAGGACTTCGACTACTTCCATTTTGACCTCAGTCTGTATTTTCTAATTAATTATATTCTTTCCAGCTTATCTCTTAAATCAGGCAAAAGACCTCGCAGGCAAAGCATCCCCTGTTGTGAGCCAAAACTACTGCCTCAAGCAAAAAAGGACTGCCCTGAGCCAGCAAGACCCAGAGTGATTGACCCCAACACGTTGCTCTGACCTTCACTGCCTCCCTGTGTATACCTACGTGACCTTTGTCTCACACTTTCTTTATATAAACCTAGAAGTAGCTTCAGCACTTTTTTGTCTAAATGTTTTTATTTGAAACAAATAGTTGCACTGAGCAAGAGCTTACTTTCCCCACTCCAAATTAAAACAGAGTGTAATAGGGGCAAACGTCATTTGGCAGGATAGTTCCAGTACGTGAACATCCTTCTACTCACTGTGTCTGGGGCAACTTTATTCATCAGCAGTCATTCTTACACAAAATATTAACCCCAAAGTACCAATGTCACACAAAAGGAAGTGGTCTTAATTTCATATGTGGGGCTGTATGTTCTATAAGTGCCAAAAGGTAGAAGCACAAACACAACCCACTCTTTAAAAAAAACTAAATAGTTCAAAGAATTTTCCATCCTCCCCCTTACTCCCATAATAAAAGGTAGTGCTGGGTTCTGACACCCAGATTTGGTTTTTATCCTGGCCATTTACAAAGTATTTCCCCATCTGACTTGCATTATTAGGGTTATGGATAAAAGTTCATTCACTTTGAAGAGAGGTGTGTCTACTCCTTCCTCCTCTTCTTGCCTTCATGCTCATGTTCCTTGGGGGGGCTGCTATCCGAGGGTCTTTTAGAGCCACTGTGCTGTTTGGCCTCTTCCAACAACTTGTCCAAACCAAAAGGATCTTCCTCAAACTGAACTGGTCCTTCTCGGCCTCTTTGCCTACGGTCTGAACTAGAAAACTCCTTATTGGGAACAAATCTGTTGGTCTTTATTCTGGCTTCTAGGTCATCACCATACATGTCCTTGTCCAGATTTTTACTGGGCCTGTAAATATTTTGGGCCATATCTTTACCACCTCTCCAGGCTTGATCATAAATGTCGTAAATTTCATCTTCTCCACCTGCAAAACCACTGTCCATACCCTTGGACTGGTTGAAGAGCCTTGGTCATACTGAACTTCATTGGACATCCGCGGATTGGGCACACCACTAGCGATGACTTCACTGATATCTCAATTTTCATTTATCTGTAGTTTTGACCTCTTATCAGGAACTGCCCTGGAAAGATTCTGGTCGTGCTGTCCTCTTTTCACCTGTCATGCCGGATTTCATCCTTCTCACGTGCCTCCCCATCCTCTTTTTCCACATGGGTTTTAATCCCAGCTCTTCTCTCTCTAGCTTTCTGGACCATTTCTCTAAGTTTCTCTTCATGTTTCTCCTTTTCTTTTTGTGCCGTCCTTCTCTCTACTTGAGCACGTATTTCTACAGCTTCATGAGCCTTCCGATCAGCAATATAGAGGGCTTCGGCCAGCTTAGCAAAGTTCTCATTGATGTGAACTGTCTGCAGGCCTCTTCCATCAGCAGCCAGACATTTGTCTAATGGAATTGTATACCCCTTTACATCTTTCCAATTTGAAATACAAGGAGGAATCTTCCATTCTTGTTGCTCCTTCACAGTCATCTTTCGGCTAGGAGAATACATGACAGGTGCAGGAGGAGAAGGTGGTCCTCGGGGAATTTTCTTATTCATCTTGAACCTTGGAGGCTCCACTGGATCTTTCTGCATTTCCACCATCCGAGTAACTCTCTGTTTAGCTCCAGAGTTGAAAGCCACTCCTTGCTGAGATGGTGTGTATCAAATATACTGAGCAGGAGCCAGTTTATCAGCAGCTCAAACTGGCATGGCTGCAGCAACCTTCTGTGATACAGATTTTTCTAAGGCTACTCTTGTCTTTTCTGTTATCTCTTTAATGGCTTCTTCATCAGGTCTTTGCAGATCTGGATCATCTGCATTCATGACTTCCTTGGGAACCAGGTCAGTACCCTTGCTATAAATGACCTTGTCTTTTGACTGTCCTTGCTGAGCAATTGCATCATATTTAATTTTTCCTTCAGCATCCACCTGAATGGCCAGTGTATTTGACATTTTTTTCTTTCATCGCATATCCAGTGGATACTGGGCCTCATGGATCTCTGGAAAAGCATCTCCATTTTGGATGCTAATAATTGAGGTATCCAGCCTTTCCTGTATCTGTATTGGGGAAGTTATCTTCAGGACAAGACCAGTGAAGTCTGTCTTGATCTCTGGGATCTTGCTTTTTCTTCAGCCTTAAGCTGGTCCTGAGATAGCTAAGTCAGTGCAGGTAAAAAGCTGGTGAGGCCATCTTCTTCTGCTTAAGCTTCAGCACTTTAAAGACAGTGTTTGAGACACCAGCCTGCTGTCTTCCCGGTGTCGGCCCCACAGAAATCCTTTCTCGTTTCACCACCACTTGTATCTTTGCCTTTGGATTTTGTCACTGGAGAGTGGCTGAACTTGATCTGTCTGGGGCCCCTGGAGCCAGGTGCTCTTGCACCCCTGCACCTTGCTTAAAATAAAAGAAAACTAAAACTTGGAGGATCCCTGGGTGGCTCAGTTGTTTAGTGCCTGCCTTCAGCCCAGGGCATGATCCTAGAGTCCTGGAATCGAGTCCCACATCGGGCTCCTTGCATGGAGCCTGCTTCTCCCTCTGTCTGTGTCTCTGACTCACTCTCTCTCTGTCTCTCGTAAATAAATAAATAAAATCTTTAAAAAAAAAATAAAAAATAACATAAAAATAAAGGGCACCTGAGGATCCAGGCACTCCTAACTTCAACCTCATATTCTTGTTCCCTCATCCACTGTGAGTTAGCCACAGTATCCAAGTACTTTCCTGCCTTGGGGCCTTTGCAGTTGCTGTCCCTCTGCTAGTAATGCTCTTCCCCAGCTCTTAAGACAGATCCTTCAGATGTCAGTTCAATGTAACCTTCACAGAGAAGACTTCCCTGACCAGCCTTCAAGAGGAGGCCTCCTTTTCACACCCCTACTACCAGATCCCTGTTTATTTCTCTCCTAATATTTCTCACATCTAAAGTGATTGTGGGGGATCCCTGGGTGGCTCAGCGGTTTCGCACCTGCCTTTGGCCCAGGGCGCGATCCTGGAGTCCCGGGATCGAGTCCCACGTTCTCCCTCTGCCTGTGTCTCTGCCTCTCTCTCTCTCTCTCTCTCTCTCTCTATCATAAATAAAAATACATTTTTAAAAAATAATAAAAATAAAGTGATTGTGTTGGGGTGCCTGGGTGGCTCAGTCAGTTAAGCGTCTGCCTTTGGCTTAGATCACAATCTCAGGGTCCTGGGATCAAGTCCCACATCAGACTCCATGCTCAGCGGGGAGCTTCTCCCTTACCCCTCTCCCCTGCTCATGCTCTCTCTCTCTCTCTCTCAAATACATAAAATCTTTAAAAAAATATAAATAGGGATGCCTGGGTGGCTCAGTGGTTGAGCGTCTGCCTTTGGCTCAGGGTGTGATCCCAGAGTCCCAGGATCGAGTCCCATGTTGGGCTCCCTGCATGGAGCCTGCTTCTCCCTCTGCCTATGTTTCTGCCTCTCTGTGTCTCTCATGAATAAATAAATAAAAATCGTTAAAAAATATATAAATAAAGTGATTGTGTTGTGGGGGCACCTGGGTGGCTCAGCCTGTAAAGTGTCTGACTCTTGGTTTCAGCTCAGGTCATGATCTCAGGGTTGTGATATCAAGCCCCATGTTGGACTCTGTGCTCAATGGGGAGTCTGCTTGGAATTCTCTCCCTCTCCCACTACAACCCCCCCCCCCCCCCACCACCTCTCGTGCCTAAATAAAGTAATTGTGTTCAGGACACCTGGCTGGTTCGGTACAGAGCTTGCATCTCTTGATCTCAGAGTGGTGAGTTGGAGCTCCACGTTGGGTATAGAGATTACTCAAATAATCTTTAAAAAAAAAGTGTCTTCATTTTGATCTTGTTTACTTGCTCATTGAGGTCTTCCTTCAATTGTCAGTTCTTCAAGAGTAGGAATCCTACTGCCTTTTTCATTGCTATGTTCCTGACACCCGGAACAGTGCCTTAGTACCTAGTAGATGCTTAAGAAACACTTGCTACATAATGATTGTGCATCAGTTTGAATAAGGGTTACTATTTTAGCTCCAGATGTGTTGTCAAAAGTAGATTCTTTTTCTGATATGAGAGAGGCTTGTAATCTAGGCAGACTCACAAAGTATCTATAAAGCACAGGCAGATTTTTAATATCATTTTCCAAGACTAGGAAGAAAGGGGAAATCACTCAGCCAAAAAGGGGAAGTGGAGGGTTGGAATGTCTCACCACCGAGGAAGAGGAGGATGGGTGGAGTCAGGGCTGCCCTGCCCATGAAGTACATTCATGTGAACGCTGAAGACAGTATACTGACACTTCTCCTTGCCAGCACTATGCATCAGCATGCGTATGATCACATTCTAGGGTTGAGTCCCCTCTGACATCTATAGTGTGAACTCATATACCCAGGAGTTATTCACTGGCAAGCATAGTGGAGGGAGGAGATGAGACCTTCAGTGAACCATGTTATATGAACCCCATTGGCTTTAATGTAATCATGTAGGAGCTGCTAGAGGGAACCTTTTTTTTTTTAAGGAATGTGATTTTTTTTTTTAATTTATTTGAGACAGAGAGTGAGCACACACACAAGGGGAGAGGGCCAGAATTTCAAGCACACTCCCTGCTGAGCCGGGAGCCCTAAAAGGGCTCAATCTCACAACCCTGAGATCATGACCTGATCTGAAACCAAGGGGTGGTCACTTTACCAACTGGGCCACCAGGCATCCCCAGAGGCAACATTTTGAAAAGTATCCTTACTATAGAATAATTCAGTATAACAAAGGATTACCTAATATAATGGTATCTTATCCACTTGGAATAAACCTATCAGTACACCAGCCCCCAGCCACACATATTCTTTCTGGGTGTAGAGGCCACTTTTTGTCAACAGGATTGAACAATGGGATGTAGGAAGGGCCCACAGTGACCCCTTGCCTGAATACAGAAAGACCCATCAGAGGACCCACCTCAAAACATCCCTGAATGACCTATAGATGGGCTACCAACAACCAGGCACTTACCAAAAGAGGCAACATCCTGTCGGCGCCACACCTCCTCACCTTTCCTCTTTAAAAACATCCCCCACCCACTGTCTCAGGTGTAGGTCTCTTCTCTGCTCCCTTGTAGGGGTATTTAGCTAGCTCCTTTGTTCTGCCTCAGGTGAATTCATTCACCTCCCAGCTACCAGCTTACGCCTGATGGAAGTTGCCCAGCATTTGGGCCGGGGCTAGGGTGAAAGACCACCCCAGGTGGTGAGTGTGATGGTCACCTTCTCAGTAAGAATGTTCCTTCTCTTTCTCCCTATCCACTATCTAGACTGTCTGCTGATTGGATCTGGCAATGATCCATTGAGTAGAGCCTGACCCTCAAATTTCAGGAGAGTGAAGGATAGTGTGCACCCTTTTTAAAAGATTTCTTTATATATATTTATATTTTTTAGATTTTAGTTATTTATTCATGAGAGACACACACACACACACACACACAGAGGCAGAGATACAGGCAGAGGAGAAGCAGGCTCCACGCAGGGAGCCTGACGTGGGATTCCATCCCGGGACTCCAGAATCCCGCCCTGGGCCGAAGGCAGGCACTTAACTGCTGAGCCATCCAGGGATCCCCAAGATTTATTTATTTGAGAGAGCATGTGCAAGAGTGGGGGTGGGGGCTGAGGGAGAAGAATCTCAGGCAGACTCTAGACTGAGCACAGAGCCCAACGTGGGGCTTGATCCCATGACCATGAGATCATGACCTGAGCCCAAACCAAGAGTCAGATGCTTAACCCACTGAGCCACCCAGGTGCCCCCCATGTGCACTCTTGCTGTGGGAGCAAGTGGCACCAGGATCAGGAATCTTAAAATGGAGACCTCCCTTTCTGGGCATAATCTTCCCCGAGGGATGCCATATTAAATTACTACAAACTGAGTGTCTTAAAACAATAAACTTAATTATTCACAGTTCTGGAGTCTGAAAGTCCAAAATGAGGCTACCTGCACAGCATGGGCCCCCAGAAGTTTCTGAGGAAGGCTTCTACCTGGCCTTTTACATCATCTGGTGTCCCCCAACATTCCTTGGCTCTCCATCTTTCCTCTGTGTATGTCTCTATATGGCTTCTCCTCTTATAGGACACTGGTCCTTGGGGTTAGGGCCCACCCTAATCCAGTATTATATCTGGAAAGATCATATTCCTTTTTTTTTTTTAAAGATTGTATATATTCATTTGAGAGAGAGAACGAGAGCAGGGGGAAGGGCAGGGGCAGAGGCAGAAGCAGACTCTCCCCTCCACCCCCAACAGGGAGCCTGACTCAGGGCTCCATCCCAGAACCCTGATATCACAACCTGAGCCGAAGGCAGACACTTAACCTACTGAGTCAATCAGGCCAGGCACCCCTGGAAAGATCTTATTTCTAAATAAAGTCACATTCTGAGATTTGGGATGGGAGGGGCATGAGTTTTGGGTGGACACTGTCCAAACCATTAGACTGTTTATAATCATGTATTTGGTGTGTTGCTGTTCACACTCTTGCTCTAATTGGTTATTGGCAAGTTAGCAAGCCCTAATGTGTGGATCCTAAATATGATTACGGTACATACTGGCCCTTGCCACCTCACCATTGGACTATAGGTTTAACGCTAGTATTTTGACACTGTTAGGATGTGAGCTGGCCTTCAGTGGGTTGCAAGCAGCATTTAATAGCTGATATCAATAAGAAGCTGTGACAAGGGTGCCTATGTGGCTCAGCTGGTGGAGCATGCAACTGGTGGTCTTGAGGTCATGAATTCAAGCCCCATGTTTTCTTTTTTTTTAATTTTTCTTTATTTATGAGTCATAGAGAGAGAGAGAGAGAGGCAGAGACACAGGCAGAGGGAGAAGCAGGCTCCATGCACCGGGAGCCTGACGTGGGATTCGATCCCGGGTCTCCAGGATCACGCCCTGGGCCAAAGGCAGGCGCTAAACCGCTGCGCCACCCAGGGATCCCTCAAGCCCCATGTTGAGAGGAGACTTTATTTAAAAAAATAAGAAGCTGTGTCCAGAACTGAGATATAATTTACAAACATACTTGCTCTACAGTTCACACCCTGTTACGCATATGCTTTACAACAGACCTGATTAGTACCAGAATCATAACAAATAAGCATATTCCTTAAGTTTTTGATAATGTTGAAGTGTATCCAATCACCAGGGTTATATCAAGACTCCCATAAAATGTCCATGGCACAGAGTCTTGCCAAGCAGGAAGACAGAGACATAGCTCCATCCATTGCATTTTTTTTTTTTAGATTAAAAAAAAATGTTTTGTTTTGTTTTTAAGTAAGCTCCACGCCTAGTGCAGAGCCCAGTTCAGGACTTGAACTCATAACCCTGAGATCATGACCTGAGCTGAGATCAAAGATCAGATGCTTAACTTACTGAGCTACCCAGGTACCTCTTTTTTTTTTATTTTTTTTTATTTTTATTTTTTTTTAATTTTATTTTTATTTATTTATGATAGTCACAGAGAGAGAGGGAGAGAGAGAGAGAGAGAGAGAGGCAGAGACACAGGCAGAGGGAGAAGCAGGCTCCATGCACCGGGAGCCCGACGTGGGATTTGATCCCGGGTCTCCAGGATCACGCCCTGGGCCAAAGGCAGGCGCCAAACCACTGCGCCACCCAGGGATCCCTTTTTTTTTTTTTTTTAAAGTAATTTCTACATCCAGTGTGGGATTCAAACTCACAACCCTGAGATCAAGAGCCACATGCTCTACTGACTGAGCCAACCAAGTGCCCCTGTAGGAATATATCGGCTGTTTGAATAGCTCTAGGGTGTCAAGATAGTTGGTTATTATGTAATTTAGACCAGTTATTTTGCCAGAACACTGTTCCATTTTCTATTTATTTCACCCGGGGCTATGTTTAGGTGTTTCCTTAGTAACCCATTAAACTTTTTTTACCATTCCTGCTGCTGTAGGATTATGAGGCATCAGATTTTCTTCTTCTGGCCTAGACCCATGCACTTACTGTAAAGTTTGTTTCCTAGTTTGATTCTGTGACTAGGGAGGTTCCATAGATACTAGTGTCTGTATGTGTGGCATCGTGGCTGTAGCATCTAGGTAACCCCCAGCCCTGAGAAGTACCCACTACAGCCATTTCTGTTCTCCTGGTGACCCAGTCCTGGCTTCAGCATATCCTATCTACCAGATTATCTTCTGCTAGCTCTTCAAATTGTGTGCCCCTTTAACCTTTAAAAAAATTTTTTTTAATTTAAATTGAATTTGCCAACATATAACACCCAGTGCTCATCCCATCCAAAAATATGGAACACGTCATGAATTTGTGTGTCATCCTTGTGTAGGAGCCATGCTAATCTTCCCTGTATCATTCCAATTTTAGTATATGTATGTGCTGCCGAAGGAAGCACAGATGCCCTTTTTTCTATTGTCAACTGACACAGAAAAGGCTGGCAGATTTGACAATGTTTTAGCATGTGCGGTTTTAGGACTACCTTTCTCCCTTCATCCTTTAATTGACAAATTTGTGCCCAACTGTCCATCTGTTTGGGGAACCCATCTAGCTACAGTGTTGTCAATTAACCATTTTCAATGTTATACTTCTAGTTCATTTATCTTTTCTTAAAAAAAGGATTTTTATTTATTCATTCATGAGACACACAGAGAGAGGCAGAGACACAGGCAGAGGGAGAAGCAGGCTCCCTGCAGGGAGCCCGACATGGGACTGGATCCTGGGACTCCAGAATCACGCCCTGAACCTAAGGCAGATGTTCAACCACTGAGCTACCCAGGCATCCCAATTTGTCTACTTTCTTTTTCTTTTTCTTTTTCTTTTTTTTTATGATAGTCACAGAGAGAGAGAGAGAGAGAGGCAGAGACACAGGCAGAGGGAGAAGCAGGCTCCATGCACCGGGAGCCCGACGTGGGATTCGATCCCAGGTCTCCAGGATAGCACCGTGGGCCAAAGGCAGGCGCCAAACCACTGCGCTACCCAGGGATCCCTATTTTTATTTTTATTTTTATTTATTTATTTTTTTTTTCTATTTTTTTTTCTACTTTCTAATTGTATTTTGCTTAGTGAGTTTTACCTTTCTAGGTGCTGAGACATCATCTCCTGTTATGTAAGATTGGCTAAACCTGATGTATGTTCTTCCATATTGGTTTTCTCCCTACTGATTGTTTATTAGACAATTATTATTTTATTATTTTTTCATTTGGGGCACCAAAGTATTAGGCCATTGGCTACTGCCCATCGGTCATAATTCAAAATAACTTCAGGATGTCCTTTGCATACGTTCTGACTTACTGGCAGTTATACTGATTTTATTTATTTATTTATTTATATTTTTTTTATACTGATTTTAATTCATCATATTGAGCTGCCTCACCTGCCCCTCTGCCTGCCAGGTTTCTCCTGTGGTTGCATTTAGGGCTGCAGCCTTCCACTCGTCTTGTGGTATGAGTGAGGAGGCACTCCTTTCCTCGGGCCATCACATGGCCTGTGCCCTCGTGTCAGCTCAGACCAGGAGGGTGGCGGTCCAGGTCTTCCCCACCCTCTCTGCTCATGGGGCAAATCTAGCAAAGGCCGAGATGCTGTCTTCTCAGTGGAGGACCTTGCTTTGTCCTTTTTCTTATGTATCATTTCCATTTAGGTGAATAGGACTTTGTGCTACCCACTTAGTTTGGTCAGCACTGAATCTAGCTCATACCAAGAGGAGTTACTTCGTTCTTATTTTGGGGCTATCATCAGTTCCACTATACCCTGTAATGCAAGGAATGTAACCAGTATTCCTTTTTGTTAGGTTAGATTTTTTTTTTTTTTTAGATTTTATTTTTAAGTAAGCTCTACGGTCAATGTGAGGCTTGAACTCAACCCTGAAATCAAGAGTCCCATGCTCCTCCGATTGAGCCAGTCAGGTGCCCTGTCCCCTTATTTCTATCGGGTTAATTTTCTGTATCAGAAAATTTCTTTGTCCAGTAGGCTGAAATAGTGCTATGCATGACCCTCAAAGTCTAACCCAGAGTGACCAGGCAACATGACCATGAGTCACTGAAATCTCGTTTTCTTTTTATTTTTTAAAGATGATATTTTCTGGATTGGTGCCTATTGGCCTATGTTGTATGACTTACATTTTATTTATTTAAAAAATTTTAAAAGTTTTATTTATTCATGAGAGACACAAAGAGAGGTAGAGACCTAGGTAGAGGGAGAAGCAGGCTCCTCAAGAGGAGCCTGACGTGGGACTTCATCCCAGGACTCCAGGATCGTGACCTGTGCCAAAGTCAGATATGCTCAACCACTGAGCCAAGTTCCCTCTTGTTTTCTTTAGTACAGGTGCTCAGGATGATGATGTTGTGCTGCCCTCTTTAATTCATCTAAGGACCTGTGTTGTTTGATCCTGTGGGAAGTCTTGGGCTTTTTCTCTACTGATTTGACATTTTGTAAAAGAATATTTAGCATGGAATCTGTTTTCCCCGATAGTCAAATAATCCTATCAATTTTAGGTTTTGGGTTTTTTTAAATCCTAGACTATGTCCTTTATGTATCTATTGATTCTGATGTGATGCTCCCTCTAATGACTAGATTTTACCTAAAATGTGAACTAAAAACCTTTTTTTAGGCTTCTTTTTTTTTTTTAAGATTTTATTTATTTATTCATGAGAGAGAGAGAGAGAGAGAGACAGAGACACAGGCGGAGGAAGAAGCAGGCTCCACACAGAGAGCCTGATGTGGGACTCAATCCAGGGTCTCCAGGATCATGCCCTGGGCTGCAGGCAGCGCTAAACCGCTGTGCCACCAGGGCTGCCCCTAAAAAACTTAAAAAAAAAAAATTCATTGGAGAGAAAGCGAGTATGAGCAGGGGTGAGGGACGGAGGCAGAGGGAGAAGCAGGCTCCCCGCTGAGCAGGGATCCTGATGTGGGGCTCAATCCCAGGCCTGAGATCATGATCTGAGCTGAAGGCAGACACTTAACTGACTGAGCCACCCAGGCATCCCTGAATATCTCAGGATTTTTTCTGTTCAACTTATTGTATGTTTTCTCTCTCTCTAATTATGATATCATGTATGTAATCATGTAAAAGAGAGTTTAACATTCTCAAATCCCTGCAAGTACAAGACTATTTTATTTCATGTCCCTGGACTAATTTCTGAAATATCTATCGTTTTCTTTGCACAAAGTGGCCTGGTGATCTGGAGGTACTGGTATTGCAAAAAAAAACATGTTATTAGGATCTGTGGAAGACGTGTGTTTTCTTGGATATGTAGAGACCTTTTCTGGAATTGGATGAGGGCTCCCCATACATTTATCTTGTAATTTTGTACATATGGTTTTATTTTGCGCATTATATTTTACTTTTATTTCTATTTCCGCTGTCCCTATGCATCTTCCTTCCAGCCACACCAATAACTTGTAGGGGCTCAGGTCTGCCTAATTATACCTTCTTTTCGAATCCTGTAAAAATGATTGCGATCTCATTATCTCATCCTCGGGTTCTGTAGTGTAGACGATGAATAAGCTTGGCCAATATCTGGGTAACCAAAAGAGAAAAACTATCTCCTCACATAACTCAATATCGAGAAAGGTTTCTTAATATTGTTGTCATGGAATGAGCGTGGATTTAGACGTCAGAAAGACCCTAAATTCTGTCCCTTTGGGCTGGCTATTGAACCTGAACACCTGCTTGGCTTTGGGAGATGTGAGCCTGCTGTGACCAGAAGGGGGCACTGTCCCAGTTTGCCCAGTAAAAGCTACAAGGGAGGAGGGAAGAGGGAGGAGGGAGGAGGGCAGGGTGTGTGTGTTTGGGGAGGGGGGCAGGCTCTCCCAAGCCTTCTCGGATCTGTGCCTGCTTCCTCTTCTGCTGAGAACACTGCGGAGCCTCTCTCCACCTGCTGAGGTCCTGTTCAGACTTCAGATTTCAGGTCAGAGGATCCCTCCTCTCGGCAGCCAGGCCGCTTCTCCATTTCGTCGCTACATACCACACCTCTACAGAGTACTCAGCGCCTGAGTGGCTTAGCTCCTTCATCTGAAAAATGAGGCTGGTCCTCATACCTAGGTCCTGTTACTACTTTGAAGAATGAATGAACAGACACATGAAAACAATGCCTGGCGAACAGAAAGCATTTGATAAATTATGATTAATTTATTGTTAATAATAATTTTCGTTTGTAATAATGATCATTTATTCATTTTATTAACACTTGCTCATTTTATTATTCTCTGCCTTCTCTGCCCTGGCTGAAGCTGGCTTCACCCTCTCTGTTCCCACAGCCCTGGCTCTCATAATGCTGAGTTGTAGTTTTGTTTTGCTTGTCTGCTAGGCTCTGAGCTGCTTAAGTGCAGAAGTGTGTCCTTTACCACTGGACACCAGCTCCTAGCACAGGGCCAGGCACTTTAGGACTTATGAGGCCAAGGCACGTATTAGGATCAAATTATGACTCAAGGGATGATGTAATAAGAAGAGAATTGGGGTCTGGAGCTCTAAGAGAATGGGCAGGCCTAGATCTATCTCCTGCCTCCTGGGCTACTTTCAAGGCCCTAGGCTTGGATTTAGATCAATGAATAGTTATTTACTAGTAGCTTATCAAACTGTAAGCTGCAAGAAAGAATGACAGATGAGGGGCGCCTGAGTGGCTCAGTCGGTGAAGCGTCTTCCTTCTGCTCTGGTCATGATCCTGGGGTCCTGGGATTGATTCCCACTGCAGGCTCCTTGTTCAGCAGGGAGCCTGCTTCTCCCTCTGTCTGCCACTCCTCCTGCTTGTGCTCTCTCTATGACAAAAAAATAAAATCTTAAAAAAATTTTTTTAAAAATTTCTTCATGAGAGACACAGAGAGAGCGAGAGGCAGAGACACAGGCAGAGGGATAAGCAGGCCCCATACAGGGAGCCCGATGTGGGACTCGATATCCCGGGTCTCCAGGATCACATCCTGGGCCAAAGGCTGTGCTAAACCGCTGAGCCACCCAGGCTGCCCAATAAAATCTTAAAAAAAAAAAAAAAAAAAAAAAAAAAAAAGAATGACAGATGAGATGTGACACCCTTAATGCAGAAGCAGCAGCCCATATTCCAGATTCACAGAGGATCTCAGGGAAAGAGCCCTTAGAAATGATTCAGTCTTGCTGACCCATTGGACAGAAAAAGGACACATCAATTGAACAGGACACTTACCCTTTTCTACAGTTACCTGAACATGTAGGGAAGATATCTAGGACTCAGACCTGAGATGCGGAGCCCCTGGCTTCGGATGGAGCTGCCACCAGTGCCAGCCTCCAAGTTGAAGGGCATCCCAAGGCCACCCAACCGCCGGTTTCTAGGATGCACAGTGAGGTTCCTCGTCCTTGTATTGGCTTTGACTGCCCCCTAGGGGACATTTTTCTTCAGACCCATGGGTGCATTCCTCCAAGAAAAAGGGTTGGGGCCCTGCCCAAGCCTCCTGGTTATCTTCTCTCCTCTGTCTCTGCTCACTCCCATGACAGACTCACCCTGTTGTGTGGCTTTACACACCATCCACACGCCAACTGCTTCCCAAACTGTATCCCCAGCCCTCACTACCCCCCCCCAAACTCCAGAGAGCCACTTGTCATCTCCGCTGGGAAGTCTAACCCTTATCTCAATCAGAATGTGTCCAAAGCTGAGATCCTCATCCTCCCCATCCCAGTTATGGCAACGCCATTATACCAGATGCCAGGCTGAAGCCCACGGTGCCATCCCTGACTCATCTTTCCTTCACACAGAAGTCCAACCTGTCAGCAAATCCAATTGGCTGCACCTTCAAAATATATCCAGAATCTGACCACCTCTTGCCATCCTGCTTCAGGCTACCATCATTTGTAGACTTATTAAAAATGGCCTCCTATCTGGTCCTCTAGTATTTGGTTCTGCTCAGTGGTTCTTGTCTCATTTGGAGAAAAAGCCAAAGTCCTGGGACGTCTGGGTGGCTCAGCGGTTGAACGTTTGTCTTAGGCTCGGGACGTGATCTTGGAGTCCCGGGATCAAGTCCCACATCAGGGTCCCTGCATGGAGCCTGCTTCTCCTCCCTCTGCCTATGTCTCTGCCTCTCTCTGTGTCTCTCATGAATAAATAAATAAAATCTTAAAAAAAAAAGCCAAAGTCCTGACAATGATGACTTATTGATCTAACTCATCTCCTGTCACTCTCCCCATCACTGCATTCACTCCATGCTGTTGTTGCCTGTATCGGGCATGCTCCTGCCTCAGGGCCTTTGCACTTGTTTTTCCTCCTGCCTAGCATGTTCTTCCTTCAAATAACTACATGACTGGCTCCCTCGACCTTCAGATCTTCACTCAAAAGAACCTTCTCCATGAGTCCTAAGATATCCTATCAAAACTTCAACATCTGACATTTCACATCTCCCCACCTTGCTTTATGTTTTTCCTTCTTAATATTTATCACTATTTAATACACCACACCTTCGCTCATTTATCCTCCATTGGAATATAAGTTCCCTAAGAGTAGAGTTTTTGTTTGTTTCCTGAAATATCTCCAATGTCTACAACAGAGGTTTGTGATATTTGAAAAAGGAAATTACATCCTTCCTTTGGTTTTTTAATTTTTAAATTCTTTTTAAAATTATGTCCAACGTAGAGCTTGAACTCACAACCCTGAGATCAAGAGTCGCATCCTTCACCGACTGAGCCAACCAGGCACCCCATGACAAACATTGGTCTAATAACAAATTTTGGAAAAACCTGAAATGGGCCAAGCCCTTTCTTTTATACACAGAGAAGTTAAACCCAGCAGATGAGAGGTCATGTGCTCAATACTACACATTTTTCTTATTTTCTGGATGCCTGCTCTGTGCCGGGCACTGTGCTATGACCCGGGGCTCCAGAGATCAACAAGACCGTTGTGGATCACAATTTTAGTGGGGCCAATGGATCATATACCCAAGAAAGAAGTAAGCCAAGTAACTGGAGTGAGTGCCGAGAGAATAAATTGGGGAAGATGGGACTGAGCGACAAGGGGTGATGGCACCGATTCAGACTGAGAGGTGGGCTAGGGAGTGGGATCTGAGGAGGGGACATGTGAGCCAAAACCCAAATGACCTGAAGAAGCCAGTCATGCAATGCTATGGGAGAAGAGCACTCCAGGTGGACAGAACTGTGAGTGAAAAGGCCCTGAGGTAGGGACTCCTGGTCCAGTGCTCCTTACCACTTGCTGCCTCTCTGGGGCCCTGAGAACCGCCCTGTGATTGTCCTGGGCCTCCCTCAAGCTCAGCGCTAAGCTGTCAGCTTACCCAGAGAACAGCAGTTCTCTGAGGCTGTGGGTCCCCCTCCCAGAAGCCTTGTGGGTTAACCGGATCTGAGTTTCCTGGTTCCCGTCTGGCAGGGGATGAGTGGACATTTTCACTGCCTTCGTTCCCCAGGCTCCAGCCTCAGCCCCCAATCTCCATGGCAACCCTAGACACAATCCTAATCTGAAGAAGGATCTGGAGCATAAAGACCACTATAAGGAGGCCAGAGGGCTGGTGGACTCACCTCCTCTTGCTCCTTGTGTCCTGCCAGCCCGTCTGCTGGGTCCCCACACCCTGGTCTCCCCAGGGACATCCAAACTGAGGATTCTGCAGGTCTGCGCCACTGCTGGGCACAGCGGGGCTATGGAGGCCTGTCCTCTGCAGCTGCTTCTGCTGGGGGCGGCTGCCTTGGCTGCATCTGCTCTGGAGACAGGTGAGCATGGGGGGGGGCTTGGGGGGGCTTGGCGGGGGCTTGGCTGGGGCAGGCAGGAGATTCGATCCTACCACCCTTAGAGACCGTTTCTCCATGATGGGCTGGGACCCCCTTGACTTGAGGAGGCTGGGAAGCCCTGTGCCTGATCTTGCTTGGTGCCCCCAAGTCCAGAATGTGTGCGTGTGCGTGTGTGTGTGTGGCAATGGACAACACCGTGGGTGTTGGGGTCAGACAGTCTGGGCTCACACTCTCACCACCTCTTCCTACGTTTCCACTCTTGACATCACCGCCTCAACTCTTGGAGTCTGTTTCCTCAGCAGCAAAGTGGGAATAAGGGACCTCACCCCTTAAGGGACTATTATTATTGTGCATATGAGATAAGCGTGCAAGTCCTTCTGCACCTGGCACATAGAAAGCGCTCAATTCACTCACTCTCCAAACCTCCCTCCACCCCCGTGGGCGTCCAGGGCAGCCCCTGGCTTTAGTAGGTCTGCGCAGATTTGAGAAAATGCCTCCACGTCCTAGGCCCTGATGGTGGATTTCTTCCCCAAAGACCCACATCCTGGCTGGTCCTCAAGACCCACAGGTGCCCCTACTATGTACCAGAAAAGCCACCTCCTCTTCTCCATCCTTACAGAAATTAGAGCTACTTGGATTATTTACACATTAACTCATTCAATCCTCACAACAACTCTGTAGTGTGAGAATGTTTTGGGATGTAAGTTACAGACACCAAAGTAATGAGGCTTAACCCATGAGGGACATTATTTCACTTAAGAGTGGCCATAGAGGATTCCAGAAATGGTTAATTTAGCAGCTCAACCATGTCAGTACTTCTCCATGAATCTCATGACCTCACCCATGCAAGACGGCTGCTACGGCGCTGGCCATCACATCCTCAGTCAACCACTTTTGAAAGCAGGAAGAAGGAGCCTCCTCCTCACATAGCTCTCTCTTTTCTTTCTTTTTTCCTCTTTTCCTTTTTTTATTCAGAGACGGAAACCTTCCCTTCAGTAAACCTCTTCAGTCTCATTGCCCAGAATCAGGTGGCATTCCAACAAGCCCTACAAACAGAATTAGGATGACAGAGCTTAGTTTAGGCACTCCCGGTACCAGGAGGGCTGGTACGCTGCTCTCCCACAGCTGAGAGATATTAGGGTTTTTATAGGCGCAATAGGGAAAGGCCTGGGGTGGGCAGGTGCCCAGTTCCGTCCACCCTCTCCTCCAACAAGATGCTAGCAACAGCTCACATTTCTGTGCCACTCATGAAACGCCACGCACCGGCCTAAGCACCGAACCCTTACCTGCCCACAGTCCTCCAGTTCCAGAATATGAAAAGCTCTGGAAGACCAGAAGTCCTTCTTAACTAATTTACTGGCAGCACCTGACGTGAGCTGAAGGAGGCTGTTTCTTGTCTGTATTTGTCCTGCTCGGGGTTATGTCCCTATTAGACTCGCTCTAGAAAATGGGCTTGATCACCAAGGGCTGCAAACATAATCTCCTGCACACACACCACGTTACCTTTCTAAAATCTGGAAGATTCTGAAACACGTCCGGGGGTCTTTCACGAAGAGGCTGGGGGCCTGACTTAAATCACTCCCCCCTCCCCCCAAAGTCCCGAGATGGCGCGAGCGTCCCATTTTGCCGACGGGGAAACTGAGGCCCGCGGCGGGAGAGTGGGGCGCGCAGGGCCGGGCGCCGGCGGCGCGGTTCCAGGGCCGGTCTCTCCCCCGCAGCCGACCTGGCGGCCCGGTGCGGGCGGACGTGGCAGGGGGCCGGGCTGCTGCTGCGCTCTCACGCCGCCTCGCGCTCCTCCTACTTCGTGGCCCGGGACGCCGACTGCGCGCTCTGGATGCGGGCGGCGGCCGCCGGCGACAGGATCCGCTTCCAGTTCCGCTTCTTCCTGGTGTACAGCTTGGCCGCGGCGGCCCCGGGGTCCCCGGCGCCCCCCGCCAACCCCGCCGCCCCCGCCGCCTCCGCCGCGCCCGCCGACCCCTGCGCCCCCGGCTCGTACGTGCAGTTCTACGAGGGCCCGCCGGGGGCGCCGCGGCCCCTGGGCGCCCGGGTGTGCGGCCGCAGCATCCCCGCCGCCGTCGCGTCCTCCGGGCCCGTCCTGGGCCTCCGCCTGCGCACCCGGGGCCGCCAGCCCCGCGTGGCCTTCGTGGGCGAGGCCACCTCCTTCCGGCTGGGTGGGTGCGGGCGGGGCGGGGCGGGGGGAGCTGGGGGCGGGGGCAGGGGCCGGGGAGGGCGGGGGGGGCGGAGGGACCCCCCACGAGCGCGCTCCTGGCAGCGAAGGTTCCAGAACCCCGAGCCCGGCCCGTGCGTCCGTGCGTCCGACTGACGGGCCGCGAGCGTGCCAGCCCCCACCAGCGCCTGACGCCCGCGCGCACGCTCACCCCGCACGCTCATTCACACCACCGTGCACACACCCTGCACGCTCATTCACCACCGCGCACACTCACCCTGCACGCTCGTTCACCACCGCGCACACTCACCCTGCACGCTCATTCACAACACCGCGCACACTCACCCCGCACGCTCATTCACACCACCGTGCACACTCACCCTGCACTCTCGTTCACCACCGCGCACACTCACCCCCCACGCTCATTCACCACCATGCACACTCACCCCGCACGCTCATTCACACCACCATGCACATTCACCCTGCACGCTCATTCACACCATCGCACACACTCACCATGCACTCACGCCACAGCACCTCTCGTACTACACCTACCCCACCTATGCGGCACACTCGTTCACACCACCTCACGCTCATATGCTGCGCACAACCTGCACTTATTCACACAACTCCACACTTGCACACCTGACACCCAATGCCCACACTCACACACTCACACGTCCTGCACCGTTTCACACAATCCCACACACTGCACACCCAACGCTCACACTGTACACAGCCCTCACAGCCTGCGCACCCTCGTTGACACACATACTCCCACTTCCACACCTGACACCCAACACACACACTCTCACACCGTGCACACCCATTCACATGACCCCACGTTCACAAACCTCACACCTCCACACCCCTACACACTGCACATACGCCACACACCCTTCACACTCATTCACGTGACCCTACACTCGCACACCCATACCCCGACACCCACATTCACACACATTCTGTATGTACATAGAAGCCACAACATTGCACTCATTTACACAACACACATGCCCATGTGCCTCACGCAGTGCAACACAACCCGCATACCTCACAGACTGCACTCACAGTTTGCATTACACACCTCATACACACAGCACCCCTTTGCACACTTAGATACAACTTACCCAGTCTCAGGTTCACACCGGGCTCTTCTGTCCTGGCTCGGCCCCGCAGGTGATTGCGGGGGGCGAGTGGCTGTAAGCCACGCACCCCCCCCCCCCCAAGCACGTTAAGGAAACAGAGGGTGATTAATCATCATTTAGCAAGTGTGCCCTTGCTCTTTGGATGCTGTCTGTTCCTCAGGGCCACGCCGTGCGTGTCTTCTCGTCCTCTATTTGTGGGTGAGACCCAGGCTCGGGGAGGGGAGGGGAGGGGAGGGGAGGTGCCCAGGCCGCCTGCTCTCTGGAGCAGCGGGGCCTTAGCGGCCGGAGCACGTCCTCTTGCCCAAATGGGTTTAAGGCTTTAGCTCCCGCAGGCGCCCGGCGAGCGGAGGCTCAGCCTGTGTCGCAGCAGGCGCCGTGTCCGGGGAAGGCGAGCAGGCGGCTGCCGAGACTCAGAGGACTCCAAACGCGCAGAGAAGCTTTACCGCCAACTCTGGCAAAACAGCCAGGACTGCGAGCGCCCAGAGCCCAGAGCAGGGCCGTCCGAGCACCCATGGGCTCCCCATGCCCCCCGCCTGCGGGCCCTGGGCAGCCCTTCAGCACTGAGCCGGTCGGGGAGCGCCCCCAGGCGCCCCATGGTCTCTTCGGACCAGGCTCACCTTTCTCCTTCCCGGGCCTGGCGCCTGGTCTGAATTTTGGATGTTATTTAATTATTCAATTTTTAGCGAGTGCGCGTGAGCAAGAAAGAGCAGGGGCGGGAAGCAGGGGCAGAGAGGGAATCCTTAGCAGGCTCCAGGCCCAGCATGCAGCCCGTTGTGAGGCTGCATCTCACGGCCCTGAGATCATGACCTGAGCCGAAATCAGCAGTCCAGCACTTACTGACTCAGCCATCCAGGTGCCCTGAATTCTGGATTTTATTTTTATTTTTTTAAAAGATTTTATTTTTTATTTATGAGAGACACAGGCAGAGGGAGAAGCAGGCTCCATGCAGGGAGCCCGATGTGGGACTCGATCCCGGGTCTCCAGGATCATGCCCTGGGCTGAAGACGGCACTAAACCGCTGAGCCACCCGGGCTGCCTGAATTCTGGATTTTAGATTTTCTCTCTCTCTCTCTCTTTACCATTAGTCTCTAGCTCTGGGAGGAACCATAAATCCTTAGGGCCAAGACCAGTGGTGCCGGGGTCTCCTTTCTGGCTCCTGTTGGCAGTAGGGTGCCCAGGGACCTATTATGTTTTGCAAACAGTTCTTACTGGTGGATTGAGAATGAACCCCGCCCTCTCTCCCTCTTTCTCTCTTTCCCTCCCTTTCTCCCTGTGGCCTTGCCTGCTTGCAAGAGGTAGCTGTCGGCCAGGGAGCCGGGGTGCTATGGCCACTTTGTGCTTAGCAGGATTGGACTCCCACAAGAAGGTGGCAGTGGCAAAGCCCTGTCACAGCTCTGGCTTCCTTAGATCAGATTTGTCATCTAAATGAAGAAGGGTCCATTTCATATCCTCCGGCCACACACACAGTCCCTGCCACTCACACCTGCAGGCACAGCCTGCCTGCTGCATGCACACCCTCTTACATGGACACACACATGTGACTCCCCATACACAACCACACTACTGTTTGTGTTTTCTCTCATATTCACTCTTAAGCTTACATACCTGCTATGTATTATTCATTTTCATTTGTAGACAAAAGAAACCCAACTCTGGTTGGTTTAGCCAAAGGAGAATGGGGAGGAACCCCTGGAACAGGATATCAAATTGTTGGTTCAGATACAGCTGGATCCAGCAGTTCGAGTAAGGGCACCTGGGCTCTCTCTTTGATCTCTGTCTTTGCACTGTGGGAGTCTGTTTGGCTTCCATCTCAGGCAGCTTCTTTTTCCACCTGGCAGTAAGGTGACCCTGCAGCTCCAAGACCACGGTCCCCCTTACAGCTCTCACCTTGACAAGATAGCTAGCTAGCATCTTTTCTTACGGTTCTAGCAAAAGTCCCAGGGCCAAATCTGATTGGTCATGTAGGTCATGTGTCCATTTCTGTGGCCAGAGATGGGGCGTTCTAATTCCATGCCGAAAGCAGATAATTGAGTGAATCCACGTTCTGCCGGGGTGAGGAGTGCTGCCGAGGGACGCAAACCAGGACAAGGAGGGCTGGAGCGCTGGGGACACTGGCGTGCCGTTCTCACGTGGAGCTTAGGGGCCTCCTGTAAGGTAATGAGTGCGGACCCGAAGGGAGAGAGCCATGCACTTACTGCTGGGAGGGGATGCCGGGCAGAGCTGATGGCAGGGCCAGGCCCCGAGCGAGGAGTTGCTGGGAGCGGCCAGGCTCGCTGGGACACAGCAGACACCCTCACACCCACTGTGCACCACAGGGTTCATGAGCGGGGGACTGAATTCCACTCTGCTACTTAGGTACAGGCTGTGTCGCCTTGGCAAGAGACCTGAGCTCTCCTGTAGTTTGTTTTTTTTTTTAAGATCTTATTTATTTATTCATGAGACACAGGGAGAGAGGCAGAGACACAGGCAGAGAGAGAAGCAGGCTCCATGCAGGGAGCCCGATGCGGGACTTGATCCTGGGTCTCCGGGATCACACCCTGAGCCGAAGGCAGGTGCTCAACTGCTGAGCCACCCAGGTGTCCCTCCCATAGGATTCTTGTGAGAACTTAAGGAGATGGGGTGTGAGCCAAGTGCTTAGGGCCGTGCCCAGCACAGAAGAGGAACTCCATAAATGTCAGCCATCAGCATCATCTGGTGACCATGCACCTGTCCACCGTGACACACCCACCCATGCTTCCATCCATACACGTGGAAGCAGCCCTGCTGCTCGAAGCTCCCACGTTCCCTCCCCCTAGGGCTGCACATCCCTCTGTGTCACAGACAGACTCAGGGTCCTCATCTCGTGCGTCCCCTCTTGGCCCCAGGATCCTGTGGTGCCTACTTCCGCTGTCAGAACGGCAGGTGCATCCCCCCGAGCCTGGTGTGCGATCGCTGGGGCGTGGACAACTGTGGCGACGGTAGTGACCAGGCTTCCTGGCCACCAGCCAACTGCAGAGGTCAGTGATGGGTGTGGCCCGGGGGGGGGCCCTCCTGAGCAGTGAGGAGGGGCAGGGCCTCAGTGGGGAGCCCAGAGGTGGAGCTGGGGTACAGAAATAGGCAGGGGAGAATAAGATGAAGCGGGTAGTGGGGAATCTGTGGAGGCTGGACTGAGGATCAGAGCCGGTTAGAACCAGAATGATGCTGGAGAGGATCTAATCCAGCTGTGGCCAAATGGTATGCTAGTGGTGGGAGCTCTTCCTAAGGGGCATTTTGCACAGAGGACCAAGACCTCCCAAGGAGAGATGCTCTATCTAACTGGACGTGGAGGCCCAGGCCCTAGCTGACTGCTGATGTCCCCAGGGGTGGGGACCTTCGAGTCTTACTTTGGAAATCATTCATCCAGTCTGACTCCCACATTTTACGTATGGGGAAACCGAGGCCTAGGGAGGCGAAATGACTTGCCCAAGGTCATAGAGTCCGGGAGGAGCATGACCAGGAATGACCTCTGTGGACAGGGGCCCCAAAAGATCCTTCCTGGGAATCTAAGAAGCCGCATCCTGCAAACAGGGCTGCCATGTACTGTTGAACAGACTGTTCACTGCAAAAACCCACCTGGCTGAAGGGTGCAGTCCAGCTTCCTGGGACCCCACACACTTGCCTCCTAAGCCATTCTCAGTCTCCTTTGCAGGTTCCTCATTATCTCCCTGGCACTCTGTGCTTCGTGCCTGAGGCCCCGTTGCCATACCCTCCTTTCCTCCAGCCTTCACCGCACCAGTTCCCTCCGTGGTCTCCTTCCTACTGCATTGCCAGCTGGACTCGTCTTTTTTTTTTTTTTTTTTTTTTAGATATTTATTTATTTATTTATTCATGAGAGACATAGAGAGAGAGAGAGGCAGAGACACAGGCAGAGGGAGAAGCGGGCTCCATGCAGGGAGTCCGACGTGGGACTCGATCCCAGGACCCCGGGATCACTCCCTGAGCTGAAGGCAGATGCTCAAGCACGGAGCCACCCAGGCGCCCAGACACATCCTCCTTCTTGGGGAGACGCTCCACTGGCAAACCGCAGGCGCCGGAGCTGGGCCGCGTGAGCTCGTGTCCTTCCCTAGGACTTCCTGCCCTGCGACCTGGGCAGGGGACTTAACCTCTCTGCCTCACTTCCCTTATGAGTAAGATGGAAATTCTGAGAGTAACAAGCCCAATTTTAGTATATGTGCTGCCGAAGTGAGCACTGAGAGTAACAAGCCCAGATGGGTTTAGGGAGGCTTTACTGAGCCCAAGTCAAGCCCTGGAAAGTTCCAAGTGTTACTCTCTTATTTCCCGCTGCAGGTCCCTCGCTGGCGCCCAGCCAGGCAGGGAGTACAGACGGCCCTCCGCCCAGGCCCCTGACGCTCTCCCCGGCTCTCGGGTCTGCAGGTCCCCTCCAGGTGGCCGCCGGGAGGAGCTCCCCTTGCAGGCCGGGCCCCCGAACAGCAGGATGCCGCAGCCCCTCCGGGAGGTAGATGTCTTTTGCTTCCCACCTGCTCCCACTCCTCCCACCAGGCAGACGCTCAACCGCTGAGCCACCCGGGCACCACTCTCCCTTTCCTTCTGCAGGTCCCCGGCTCCGGGCCGCGGCGCTGGTCTCCTCGCTGGTCCTGGCCTCTGCGGGCCTCCTCCTGGGCCTCCTCTGGTGCTGCTGTGCCTCCAGCCGGCTGGCCCGGCAGGCTGGCGCCCGTGGCCTCTGCCCCCACTGCAGCATCTGTCCGTGTCTTGGCCAGGTGGCTCCTGGGGGGCTGCAGCCCAGTGGCCCGGCCTTCCAGGGCCAGGGAGGACGTCCCTAGAGGCTGTGGCTTCAGAAAAAGACTGGGCTCTGGGGTCCGATGGACATAGGGTTGTGCCTCAGCCCCAGGAGGGCCGTCTGACCTTGGACAGGTCACGTAACCCTCAGACTTGGTCTGCTCCTCTGGAAAATGGGAAGATTCCTGCCTCCTGGGTATTGTGAAATACATGGGAGCTAACCGGCCTTGTAGCCTTGCTGGATCCGTCAAGGGTGGGGAGCAGGGGCCTTGCTTGGCTCCCAGAGCTCACCTGCCCTGCGCTGCCCCACCCCAGCCCAGCCGCAGGTTCCACCGAGTCAAGCCCCCGTCGAAGGCGCAGGACACGCTCTGGCGGGGATAGCACCGTTTATTAAGAAAGATCAAGACAAAGACCACAGGAGGGTCCCTTCTAGGACACAGAGGCCAGGCATCCTGGCCCCACATCTGTGGGCTGCTGGTGGGGAGGGTACGTGCCCCCAGTTGGGCCCTCAGGCTCCCACAGATGGGGCAGGGCTGTCATGTCCCCTTCCTGTCCCTCCCAGTCATGAGTCCTGGCATCCCCCACCCAAGGCACTAACTCTTGTCAACCACCAATGCCCTCCTCCCCCCATGTCCCCTGGGCCTTCACTTCCAGATCAGTGGGGGGGCTATGGGCTGGTGTGGGCGGGGAGACCCTCTCAGTGCTGGGCTCTGCCTGTAGCAGCTCCTGGTAAGAGTTGGGGTGGAGTTTCCCTGGCAGCCCTGAGGCCGGGGGGGCCCTGGGCTAGGTGTCGGGTGGGGGCGGGGGTGGGGGGGATGCAGGCCAGGAGGGCTCGGTGGGAGGGGGAGGCTGCCAGGGGCAGGTGGCCCAGCTGGCTGGGCAGGGGTGACAAGGGCTGGGACGTGGGCTGGCGGGGGTGTGGTTGCCCGCCCAGGGGTGAGCTGCCTTTTGTTCCACAGTTGGCACTAAAGAGCTTTCCCCACCCGGAGGAGGGTGGTAAAGGCCATGCTCCTTGCTCCAGGTAGCTGGTGAGGCACCAGGCTACAGGCCGCAGTTGGCTCTCGTAGGATTGAGGGCTGCCCGAGGGCTGCTGACCCGGACAGCCCAGCTCTAGGGGAAGGGGGGGCTCTCTACTGGTGGTGACAGTTCTGAGCCCACTCAACCACCGTGTCTGACCCCAAGTCCTGGCGGCCCTCTGAGGCACCGGCTCCCATCCAACCTGCCTTACCTACCAGCCTGCGGCTTTGCCCAGGTGCGTTTGTGTATGGGGGGTGGCGTGCCCACCCTCCAGTCCAGCCCAGGGCAGTAGCAGCAAAGCGTGGCATTGCCTCAGTTTCTTACAAAATATTCATAATAATATTAATAATAATAATATAGTCGACGCTGTGGGGCTGGGACACTGCCCGGGAGTCCGTCTGGGGCAGGCGGCTGCCTACGAGGGGCAGGGGCGAGTGTTGGCTCCCGCCTGGGCGCCGTGCTGCAGGTCCAGCGGCTGCGGGGGCGGGGCGCCGGGCCGGGCGGAGTGCAGCACCAGATTCTTGATACAGCCCGTGATGCCCGAGGAGAACCTGCCCCCGGTCAGCGTGGTCACGTCGGGAGCTCCGCCTGCAGGGAGCCCAGGGCGTGAGGAAGGGGCATGCTCTAGCCCCCCTCCCTCCCTTGCCCAGAGGATGGTGCCCTAGGCCAGCACCGAGCCGGGACTTACCGATGTAGACGCGGCCCTTGGTGTTGACTGCCACGTTAGGGCCTGGGGACTGGCCGCTGACCAGCTCCTCGCCGTCCACCTGGATGGAGCCTCTCCGGCCCTCTCTGTGATGGGACGGGGGCGGACCCCTCACCACCAATCCTGAGTCCCCTCCCTTTGCCTCAGATATGCCAGCTAGGAAAGCCTGGTCCTGCTCCGAGCCCTTTCCTTCCCCCACTGGATGCGATGTGGCCCGGTGTAGCTTCCCAGCTCTCATCCATCATCCCACTCGGGTGCTTGCCGGCCCCCCCCCATGGCATTTTGTCCCCCCACTGGAAGTCTGCATTCCGGCAGGTGGGCTCTCCGCCCACCGTGGTTCAAGTTCTGTCTCCAGAGCTCAAAGCCTGCCTCCCTGCATGTGGTGGGCGGCGATCTGTCCCACCCCAGAACTCTGTGCCCCCCGCCCTAGGGCCCGGGTGGACTCCCTTACCGCAGCGCAGTCACCCGATGCCACTCGCCATCGTCAATGGGGTCCTCAGAGACAAGGCGGGCCTCCCCACTGCCCAGCTGGTAGCTGCAGACATGCAGGCCCAAGACAGTGTGAGCTGGGGCAGACGGTGGTGGTGTGTGGGGCTGGGGTGCCGGGGGCTGCAGCTTCTTTCGGGAGGAGCCGCGGCACCGAGCAGAGGGGAGGCCACTGAAGGGGTGAGAAGGGCCAGGGATGGGGGGAGGAAGGGCCAGGTGCCCAGACCCACCTGAAGACCAGGTGCCCGTCCTGAAGCCCAAGACTGATGAAGTCCTTGCCACGGCCGGCCTCGCCCATGTCCTGCCAGGGAAGCACAGGGTCGCTGGGGTTCCTGGTCTGGGAGCCAAGGCCCCAGCCGCTGTGGCCTCACAGCCCTGGCCACCAGGAACCCTAAGACCGGGCCAGACGCCCACACTCACCACGCCCTGCCAGAGCAGGAGGCCGTTGGCCGTGCTGGTCCGAACCTCCAGCTCGATGGTCTCCGGCACCTCAGGCACACTGGGGAGTGGAGGGGGCAGGTGAGGGGGAAGAAGCTGCAGATTCCTGCTGCCCTCCCTGGATCCACAGGCTCCCCCAACACCCATCTCACCTCCTGGAGA
This sequence comes from Canis lupus familiaris, assembly GCF_011100685.1. NCBI lineage: Eukaryota > Metazoa > Chordata > Mammalia > Carnivora > Canidae > Canis > Canis lupus. The sequence goes on along the minus strand of NC_049223.1, from coordinate 76,757,054 downwards.
AGATGCGGCCTGGGAGAGCTAGGAAGCCATCGTCGTGGAAATAGGCTCCGTACTGCCCAGGGGCATCTGTGGGACAATGTGGGGATGGTGAGGCACCTGCTCGCCTTCATGGAGCGGCCACTGCACGGGCTCTGGACCCCCACCTCCACCCCAACGTGTGCTACTATGGGGGCCCTGAGCCTGCAGTCTCTGGAGACCGCAGAGGGCTATGGACACAATTCAGGGGCCTGTGAACTTGGGTGGGGAGACACTGTAGCTCTACCTTCACTCACTTCTCATGAGGTGTAGCAGTTCCTTTCATTAGGGCATGTGGGCAGCAAACCCAAGGAGCAGTAGCAGGACCTATGATTTATTACTAACAGACTTCCTTTTTTTTTTTTTTTAAAGATTTTATTTATTCATGAGAGACACACATGGAGAGGCAGAGACACAGGCAGAGAGAGAGAAGCAGGCTCCATGCAGGGAGCCCTATGTGGACTTGATCCCAGGACTCCAGGACCACTCCCTGGGCTGAAGGCAGGCGCTAAACCGCTGAGCCAGCCAGGCGTCCCACTAACAGACTTCCTTATCACGCCGCAGTAGTTACCAACACTTCAGAGCTTGCCGAAATCGTGGTAGCTATTAGGGCCACCACGAGGTCTCGTTTACTGCGTTAATACAGAACTACATATGTTACAAATCAGGAAATTTTACATATTTTGAGAACCTTATTTCAGTATAACTGGTTTCCTCTAAAAGCCTATGTATTTTATTTTATATAGTCAGTAGGGTCCAGATAGGGTGACCAATCATCCCTCTTTGCTGAGTCCTGTCCTGGGTTAGCTCTGAAAGTCCATATTCCGAGAAACCCCTCAGTCCTGAGCAAACGGGGAGAGCTGGTCACCCAGGTCCGTGGCACATGAAAAGTTCAGAACGTTTGTATTCCCTCCATCTTGCAGTTGGGAAGACAGGCTGGGGTGGGGGTGGGGGTGGGGGGCTGGTGGTGAGCGGCCTGCCCACAAGTGGGAAGCCTGCATGACACCCCGGGCCTGTTGGCCCCCACGTCCATACTGTGTGTGGCTCCAGCATCCTCAGCCCTAACTGCTCAGGCCCATCCCGCAGGCCAGCACTGGTCCCTGCGGGCCTACGAGGGTAGGGGACATTTGGCCACCTTCCACCAGATGATGCTAACAGCTAACATTTACCAAGCGCCTACTATGTGCCAATCAACGTGCAGGGAGCTTTACAGCCAGCTGCAAGCATGCTTTCATTTAAATGGATCCTCATAGGGGCACCTGGGTGGCTCAGTGGTTGAGTGACTGCCCTTAGCTCAGGTTGCGATCCCAGGGTCCTGGGATCGAGTCCCACATCAGGCTCCCTGTGAAGAGCCGGCTTCTCCCTCTGCCTGTGTCTCTGTCTCTCTGTGTTGCTCATGAATAAATAAATAAAATCTTTAAAAAAAAAAAAAAACGAATTCTTAAAATAATCCTATGGTTTAGACATAATGTTAATAAAAGCTAACATTCTGTACCCACTGTGGACCATTGTTCTAGGCATTCCAAGTATATTAAATAATTGTACCGTGACACAAATTTTTATCCAGCTCTTGTGGAAAGGATGTTTCTTCTCTTTACCTTACACACAAGGAAACTGAGGCACAGAAGGGTAAGTGACTCACCCAAGGTCACACAGCTAGTGGGTGGGGGGATTTGAATCCGGAGTCCGCGCTCTTAGCCACCCTACCACTACCTCTCCTATTACATTAGTGAGAAATAAGAAGATACCTACAGAGCCGTCAGCCCAGTGCCTGCACATGTTCAATAAGCACTGATTTTTAAGAAATGATCACTGCTCTTAAACAGATTGTGGAATCCTTGAGAATGAAGGTCTTGCCTCATTCATCTTATATTTCCCGTTTTCAGGGTGAGGATGGGCACCCAATAGTTTGTCGACAAGCATGAATGTAGAGGAGGAAACTGAGGTCAGAGTGGCTCAGGACCCCACCCCGGGTCACCTGGCCTGTAAGTACACAGCGGGACCGGGCTGTGTATGGCTGGGCTCTGTTCTGTCCCTCTGAGCCCAGTGAGCCTCTCACGTGGCCTTGTCTTGCTCACAGGGGTACCTGGGAGAGGGGCCGAGACCGGAAGCCAGTGTGGCCATAGGAAGTACGTACCATTGCCCCCACTGCCTTCCAGATGCCAGTCAGACTCCACTGTGCCTGTGAGGAAAGGCAGCTGCAGACACTGGGCCAGGATGGCCAACCCCAGATGGCCCCCAGAGGCAGGTGGGGGGAAGCCAGGACGGTTACCTTGTTGGCAGCGCAGGCCAGAGAAGCCGGGGGGACAGAGGCAGCGGGTGCCCTGGCAGGTGCCCCCATGCAGGCAGGGCTCACGGAGCTGGCAGGGGTTCTCCTCGAGCTCACAGAGGTCTCCTGTGGGCCAGGGCGCAGTGAGTGGGCGTGGGCCGGAGTGGCTGCCCACCACCCCACGCCCCCCGCCGGGCCGGCTGGGCTCGCCCACCTTTGAAGCCATCGAGACACAGGCACTGGAACTCGTACTCGCCGGCAGGCATGCACGTGGCGCCGTTCTGGCAAGGCTGGCGCTCGCACGGGGAGCTGGTGTAGCACTGGCCGACGCCCCGGCTGCCCAGGAAGCTGTAGGTGAGGTCCAGCCGCTTCCCGTTCACAGACACCTGTGGGCACAGGGGGCGCTGAGGGGCCCTGGCCCAGCGGGGAGCAGGGCGCAGCGGAGGGTGGCTGGGAACCGGAGCTGGGGCGTGAGCGGTCACGGGGCGTCCCAGCCTAGGTGACGGAGGGACCCGAGCTGCGTGCCTCCCGGGCATCGGGGAGGTCCAGGGGTGCAGCCGGTCCTCTCCAGGAGGCGTCCTCATCCCCGAGTCACAGAGCAGGGACCTGAGGCCGCAGGGAAGCATCTGGCACCCCGCCCTCCCCTGCGGTCCTGGGGCTGCTCCTCACCTCGCCCACACAGCCGTGGAAGTGAGCGCTGACGTTGGTGGCCGGGGGCAGCCGCACGGAGGGCTCCACGCCCCCGAGGTAGAGGAGGGTGTGCAGGTTGAGGCCCTGGCTCTTGCCGGGCGAGGAGCGCAGCACCGGGCGTCTGCCGTTCACACGCAAGCTGCCGTCCTTGTTCAGACGCTCCGCCGACACTCGGTGCCAGTGGCCCAGGGCCAGCGGCTCGGGGCTCCGCAGCACAGCCAGCCCTGGGGGGATGCCGGGCAGGGATGGCACAGGCACGGAGGACCCCCGGTCCCCATACGGGGACTTGAGTGGACATGGTGTTCCGGGAGGAACCTGGGAGGGGTCTAGGGGACTTGCCTAAGGTCATGCATGGAGAGAAGGGACGTGAATGAACAGGGGACTTCAGTGGATCTGAGCCCTCCTTTGGGCACGGGGACCTAAAGCCCATCTGCTTTTGGTGTCTGGTGCTCACCTGACCCTAACTCGTAGCGGAACTCCAGGTGGCCGCCGACCATTGCCAGGGACACGAAGTCCTCCACGGGCCCGCTCTTCCCCCCGCTGAACAGCAGGATGCCGTCGGGTGCCAGCGGCTTGAACTCAACGTCCAGGCGCAGCTCGTGGTGTGTGTTGGTGAGGGCGGGCAGTGCCAGGTAGGAGCCGGTGCCCGACATGGAGGGGGTGGTCACCGTCACACCTGCAGCAGCCACAGCTCAGCCGGGGTAGTGGGGGGGTACTGACATCCCTGCCCGGCCCGCTTCAGGCCCAGCAGCTGCAGCTGCACAGGAGCCCCTGCCCTTGGGCACCGCAGACCAGGCTGGAGGTGTCTCTAGGAAGGAGGGGGCCTTCACGGACTCTCATGGGAGGGATTCAGACTGGGCAGAGGCTTGGTCAGGTGACTTTGGGGCCCTCTGGGTCTGGACTAAGTGTTGTTATTCACAGGGGACTTTGTGGCCTCAGGGTGCCCTGTCCAGCTTCCTCCAACTCCCGGGCTCCCTGGGGACTCAGGTCTGGCACCACTCACCTTCCTCACACCTCACCCCTGAGCGGCCCAGGTGGCAGCGGCAAGTGTAGCCTCGGCCATCAGGTCGGTTCACGCAGGTGGCATCGGGCCCACAGGCCTCTGGGGGACAGAGGGCAGCAAGAGGAACATTGAGGTGGCCCGGGAGAGGGTGGGGTCCTGATGCTACAGCCCCACCTATAGCACCCCAGGGGCCTTGGCCAGCCTGGGAGGACTACATTGGGAGACTGGGCAGGAGGAATGGATGGCGGAGGGGTAGGGGGCACCCAGGAGGCTGGGCAGGGGGCAGCATGGGAGGGAGGTGCATGAGTGGCCAGGGTAACAGTGTGGGGTGGTGGGTACCTGGGATGCAGGTCATGGGGTGAGTGCTTTGGTGAGGGATGAGAAGGTGGTGGGTACCTGGGGTAGTAAGAGGCTGGCGGGGGTCGGCGCCTGGGAGCAGTGATGGGGGTAGGATGAGTAACTGGGCACCAGTGATGGGGGTGAGAACTTGGGGGGCAGAGCTAGGGGGCAGAGTGGGTGTTAGGGTAGCAGTGATGGAGGTCAGTATCTGGGAGGAGTGGTGAGAACCTGGGCGAGTGAGATTGTGGGTGGACATGGAGGGGCAGCTACGGGCAGAGGCGAGCACCCAAGGGTGGCAGCGGTCACAAGGGTGGGTCACGCACCTGGGTGGCAGTGCAGGGCCTGCGAGTGCTCACAGCGACTCCCGGTGAAGCCAGCCGGGCAGATGCACACGTAGCTGCTGCTCTCTGAATCCTGACATTGGCCCCCGTTCTGTGAAGCCGGCCCCAGAAGTTAGGTGGAGAACACCCTGGCTCTCCCCTACTTCCCACGGGGGCTTCCCTGGCGGAGGGTAGCAGCCAGGGGCAGTTGGGTGGGCTGTGTGGTGCGGGGTTACCTGGCACGGCCGGTCCCTACAGGTGGGGCAGTGGGAGATGCCGTGGGCGGTCAGGTTGAGGTCGTGGAAGATGATCTCCTCGCCCTGGATGCGTAGCTCCCGGACGCAGCCTGCGCGGTGGGCAGCCACGATGAGAGGGGTGGCAGTGCCAGGGGCCTGCCCTGCCCCCCCTGCACCCTGGGGTGCTCTCCCAGGCCCCCATGGGCTCAGCCAGCCAGCCGGGGAGGTGGGACAGGGGCTCACCTATGAAGCCGCTGCTCAGCCCGGCCTTGGGGATGGCACCGTAGTCGGGGTAGCCACCCAGGTAGAGCTCCTCATTTAGGTCCAGGCCCTGGAACTTGCCCTGGGGAGTGGAGAAGCCGGGATGGGGAACAGGGGCTGGGCAGCGGTGGGCAGGTGGCTGGAAATGGGGGGGACTGGTGGGGCCTCACCTGAGAGGTCCCGTTGACGGGGGCCAGGCTGCCCACAATCAGGGAGCCCTGGGTAAGGCTGCGCAGCAGGGTCACGGTGTGGAACTGGCCCAGCGCCAGCGGTGTGGGGTGGCGGATGGTGGCCATGCCTGAGCCTGCGTCAAACCTGCTCCGTGGGGTGGGGCCAGGGCAGGAGAGAGCACACACTGGGCTAGTCAGAAGGGCTGGGCAGGGGGCCCGGCCTGGGGAAGGCGATGTCACCGTTTCCTACAGTTCTGATCTAGTTCCTGTCCTTGCCTTGTCCATCCCCAGCTCACCCCATCCTTGCCCCTTCCTCGGGTCTCCTCCTCCACCCCCCATCCCCAGAGTTTATCCAGAGCAGCCCCCGGGTGTTAACTGCTCTATGGCCCTAGAGATCACCTTGCTGCTTTCCTCCTTTATGGCTGCTCTTGCCCAACTAGGTTATGGATTTCCCCAAGGCCAGAACTTGATCTGTCTCTACCGGTGCATGGCACAGAGGAGGAGTCCAGTCCAGCAAATAATTTTTGAGCCAGTGAATGAATGAATCCTGTCTGCAGGAGTCCTACCCGGTAGACACGCGCTCAGGATCACCGAGCATCTCTGCCACGGTTCTGAGCAAGTCTGGGGCTGCTTCCTCCTTTACCCGGTCGGCACACTGTCCCCGCGCCACAGATCATGCGGTCACCAAGGGTGACGGCCGCATCTCCTCCTTCATTCAACTCAGGGCAGGGTGCTGTGTGCCTGACCAAAGCCCCGTGGTCCAGTCCTCTAGCCCCTTCCCTTGTGAACGGGGTGGGGGAGAGTCTCACCGGAACTCAGGCCTGCCCCCCACGAGGCCGAAGGAGATGAAGTCAGGCTGCCTGTTGGCCAGGTTGGTGGGGCTCCCCGGGCTCCGCTTCTGCCCGTTGTACAGCAGCATCCCTGGAGGGCACAGCCGTGTGAGGGCCTCCCACCAGCCACGGGCCCCCCGTCCGCCCCGCCCCAGGAGTGAGTGACCACAGCCGGGGAGCCTTCACTGTCTAGCTCCCGTCCCTCCCTCCACACACCCCCGAGCAGCCAGGGCCCTTCTCACTGTCTCCAGAGGCGCCCTACCCAGGGCTGGCTCCCGGTCCCTACAAACACATGGAATCTGCTTCATTCACACCGGAGGGCCTACCTGAGAGGACAGGGAGGCAGAGACTCACCCGAGTAGAGAAGGAGGCCTGGACAGTGAAAGTCAGAGCCGTAGGAAGATGGGGGAGAGAGAAAAAGAGAGAGGGAGAGAGAGAGAGAAAGAGAGAGAGGAGGAAAGGCTGAGAGATGGAGACAAAGGAGGAGGAGGAGGACAGAACCAACAGGAAGCCGGGCCAGGAGGCTGGCTGTGGGTGTACCCATCAGAGGTGGGAGGTACTGAGCAGTGGGGATAGAGACAGGAGGGGGTGTGAGAGATGGCCCCGATGGCAGGCCAGGGGTCCCGGGACAGGGAACTGGGGGAGATAGGTAGGACCGGGGGCCTCCAGGGCTCAGACAGTGGTGGCGGTTAGCCCAGGAGATCCCCACCCCACAGCGGCCCCTCCCCTGCTCACCATCAGCTGAGTCAGGCCGGAAGGTGATCTTGATCTCGAACTTCCTATAGGCATCTTTGATGGTGGGCAGCGGCAGGAAGGAGTGCGGGGTCTGCGTGAAGTAGGGGACCACCCGCTCTGCGGGCAGAGAACGCAGCTCGAACCCATGCCTCCCAGGCAGTGGGCAGGGCGCTGCCAAGTGCGGAGGCTGTCGTCTTACCCGGCACCTGCAGATGGGCGAAGGCTTTGACCTTGCCCTGGCGGTTAGTGGCGGTGCAGACATAGGTGCCGGCGTCCTGAGGCCGGACAGAGGGCAGCAGCAGCATGTTGTTTTCCAGGCGGCTGTCGGGTGGCAGGTTGCCGTCCAGCTGCAAACACAGCCGCACGTTGGAGCCTGGCCTCGGCCCGCACCTCTCCAGGGCCTGCCTCCCATCTCACCTCGGGCCCACCCATAAGCACTGCGGACGTGCTCTGTGCCAAACCCAGGCCAGGTCCTGGGGGCACCGAGATGGTGAAGACTCGGTCCCCGCCCCTCAGGCCCGCGGCGCCCCTGCCTGGCACTTACCTTGCTCCAGGTGATGTCAGGAGTCGGGTAGCCAGAGGCCATGCAGGGGAAGGCGGCTGCAGAACCAGCAGGCACACGGACCTCTGGGGGTGTTGAGATCTGGGGCAAGGCTAGGAGTGGGGAAGGAGACACAGGCCATCAATCTGATGACACCCACCGTTTCAGAGCCCAGACTGTGTCCTGACTCCTTCCATCCCCACAATAGCCCCCCGAAGGGAGGCACTGCATCCCCATTTCACAGATGAGGCTCACTGCTGCTTGCACACTCAGGGACAGGTCCATTGGACTCCACAGCCCGAGACGCTTCAACACATCCCGGTAGAACATTGTGTTGCCCCCTCAGGACCTGAGGAGGGGCACCAGGGCAGTATGCAGTGGTAAGTTTGGGGGCAAGTCATGCGGGTTGGGGTGAAAAGGAGCTTCCTTTAAAGACAACACAGATATGTGTCAGCCCTTGACAACTGCTCTTTGTCACTCTCCAGTGTCTGTGTTTATGTAGTCTCTGCCATCACACTGGGCTGTGGGTCTCCATCAGCATCTCCGGTGCTTTAGTGTGTGATGCCCCCCATCCCCGTGGAGGTCCCCGCCGGCCTTCACCTTGCACGAGCAGCAGCACGTGGGACTGGGTGGTGCCCGCAGAGTTGGTGGCGGTGCAGCGATACTGTCCTGCATCGGCCAGCTCCACGTGGGCGATCCTGACAATGCCTCCGCTCTGCACGATGCCGGGCCGCAGGCGTCCCCCAACTTTGCTCCATGTCACTTGAGGCTTGGGGTCACCCAGGGCCAGGCACTCGAACTCCACGGCATGGCCGACCACCACGGTCTGCACGGAGGTCCGGATGTTGATGAGCACCGAGGGCAGGGCTAGGGAGGAGGGAAGCAGGGGCAGAGTGAGGCCAGCCTGCCGCAGGCCTGGCCCGAGGAGGGGAGAACTGGGGCTCCTGGCGTCCATTTACTTTCTCGTGCATTCACTCATGAACATGCTCACTTGTCTGCTCTCTTTTGTAGGTTCACCCTCTTGGGTATCTGCTGTCCTTCATTGGTTGGTCTGAGCACCCACTTGCTCCACCCATCTCCTTTTCTCCCCTCCTTGCAATATTTGTCAAACCCCCTTATGCTATGCTAGACACAAGCAATAATTCTCTTTCTTCATAGAAATTTAAGGTGCTTCCTGGGGAACACCATCCCTGTACCCCTCATCTCTGTCTCCTGCTCTTAGGAAAGGCCTGAAGGCACCATCCTACCTTGGACAACCAGTTGGGCACTGGCCTGGGCCTGTCCCCACGGTCCATGGGCCTGGCAAATATATGTCCCTTGGCAACTCTGGTCCAAGTTCTGGATTCTGTAAAGAAAAAAATAATACAACATTAGTGAATACAAATAAGTGACAAGAATGCTTTCCAGTGGGGGCATCTGGGTGGCTCAGCAGGTTAAGCATTTGCTTTAGGCTCAGGTCATGGTCCCAGGGTCCTGGGATTGAGCCCTGCATGGGGCTCCCTGCTCAGTGGGGAGCCTGCTTCTCCTTCTCCCTCTGCCACTCCACCTGCTTGTGCTCTCTCGTTCTGTCAAGTAAAATCTTTTTTTTTTTTTTAATTTTTTTTTTAAATTTTTATTTATTTATGATAGGCACACAGTGAGAGAGAGAGAGAGGCAGAGACACAGGCAGAGGGAGAAGCAGGCTCCATGCACCGGGAGCCTGACGTGGGATTCGATCCCGGGTCTCCAGGATCGCGCCCCAGGCCAAAGGCAGGCGCTAAACCGCTGCGCCACCCAGGGATCCCTGTCAAGTAAAATCTTAAAAAGAAAAAAGAATGCTTTGCAATGGTAGGCAAGCTCAAAGCCATCAGAGGTTAGCACGTGGCATAAGCTTCTGGTCTCCCACTAACCATGTGAGGTAGGGAGAAGGTGAGGTAGACAGGCAGGCAGGCCGACTAATGTCACCACAACCATTTTTTTTTAAGATTTATTTATTTATTTATCAGAGAGAGAGAGAGGCAGAGACACAGGAGGAGGGAGAAGCAGGCTCCATGCTGGGAGCCCGACGTGGGACTCGATCCCGGGACTCCAGGATCACACCCTGGGCCAAAGGCAGGCGCTAAACCGCTGAGCCACCCAGGGATCCCCACCACAATCATTTTAGGTCAAGACCTTATGGTCAGATCTCAAGAACCCATAGTTACAGAACAGCAGAGCTGAGATCTGGGTCATGTGTATGTATTTGGCCTCAGAGCCTATTCCCTCTCCCCTACTGATAAGGATACAGATATGAGCCACTGTTTACTGAAAGCCTTCCATGTGCTTTAGTAATCCCATTAATCTCATTTGGTCTCACGTAATTCCTTGCAGGGCTAAGAGCATTCAGGCTCAGAGAATAGAAGTGACTTGTCCAAGGACATGGTTTCATGCTGAGCCCCACAGGACAGGTGTCCTAACACCCCCCTCTCCCTGGGCATCCCCACCCTATGCACCTTGGACTAGGGTGCTCAAATTCAGTCTGGCTGCCCTTCTCGACTCACCGGAGCACCCCATCCTGCACACTGTGGCCAGGAGGCAGCTGACCCCCTTCCTTGATCCAGCGGAGCTGGGTGCCCCGGTCACTGGGCACAGCACAGTGGAACTCGACGCTGGCCCCTATGCTCTTGGTCTCCAGCTGAGGTGTGACCTGAACGGTGGGCGTGGATCCTGCTGGGATGGCAGTTGCCAGGACAGAGCCAGAGGGGCCTGTGGGGACATGGGAGAGGTTCTCTGTGAGTGTGCCCGTGTGTGCACGCATGCATGAGAGTGATATCCATGATGCCTCCCCTCCCAGGACCCAGAAATTCCCCATCCTAATATCCAAGGGATGTTCTTTTCGTAGGACCCCCTTCTGCGCCTCCTGAGCCAGGGCTGCTCACCTTGAACAAACACCTGGGCGAAGGCCTCTGCCGAGCCCACCTTGTTGGTGACCTGGCAACGGTAGCGGCCCGAGTCCTCAGGGGCCACGGACTCAAAGCGCAGCAGCTCGTTCCTGGCGGTTGCCCTTGCAGGGAGGCTGCCACCCACACGGCTCCACTGGAAGGTGAGCGGGGGTGTCCCATGAGCCAGGCACTGGAGCTGCACTGTCTCCCCTGCCCGCACCGAAGTGTGCTCCGGGACTGTGGTGGCATACGGTGGGCCTGGGGTGGGGGGGACACAGAGTCAGGGCAGGGAAGATCAGTGGTCAGGTGGGAGCTGGTGCCTGACCCAGGCGACTTGCCAAAGGACCCGAGATGCCCAGCAGTGAAGCAGAGGACAGGATGAGGGGAGCCCGGGTCCTGGGAGGAGAGGTGGGTCTCAGACTAGGGCGGGCTCTGGGGGCCTGAGGTGCACGGGGCCCTCTGGATGGCATTCCTTGGGTTCTGTCCAGGGTGTAGCCTGCCTGGGCCTCAGACCTGCATGCAGGGCAGAGAGGGGAGCCCAAGGAGGGCGGATGAGCGCCTTACTCTCTACGTGCAGGGCGATGGTGGCCTCAGCGTGCCCGGCAGGGCTAGTGGCATTGCAGATGTACTGGCCCGAGTCCTGCTGGGCTACTCGGGGGATGATCAGTGTGTCACCTTGCAGCTGGTGCTGCCAGGGCAGCGGGGAACGCAGCTTGGACCAGTGGATGGTGGGCATGGGGCTGCCTGCAGAGTGGAATAAAAGACCACAGAGGTCAGTGGGCTGCCCTAGAGACTAGCTGGGCATGAGGCTGGTGTAGAAGTGATCGGGTGACCTTGTCCCTTCACGGGGGTCACTGAGTGGGCACCTCAGCCATCACTGGGTGGTGCCAGCAACAGAGTCCCCTCCCGGTGTATGATGCCATCTTCAGATCTCTTGTGTCTACAGTTCAGGCCCCAGGGCAGCACTGCTCTGCCTGCCTTGTGTGCCAGCCCCCGTCCACACCTGTGGCTGAGCAGCGCAGGGTGGCTGTGTGTCCAGCCTCTACGGTCAGCTCGGCTTCTTCAACTTGGACCTGGGGCGCCCCTGGGGCCACAGTGCCCGTGTCCACAATCACCTCCACCCGCTTCTGTGCTGTGCCCAGTGCATTCTGAGCGAGGCATACGTAGGTGCCTGCATCTGATGGTTTAGCTGATGAGATCTGGAAGAAAGCAAGGATGTTGGGTAAGTGGGCACAGACAAGCACCTCGGCATCAGCCCCCAGGTCTGGCTTGCTTTCACCTCTTCCCTCTACCCTTCCCTTTGCTTTTGGTTCTCCCATTGGGCTGCTTGAGGACTTACAAACTCAAGACATCCAGCCCATTAGTCTATCCCATCCACTTGTCCATCAACCCACCCACCCCTCCCCCATCGACCCACACATCCACCCACCCACCCATCTACTCACCATACATCCACCCACCTACCTGTCTACCCACCCATCCACCCATTCATTCAGCCACCCTTCCACCCACCCACCCTCTACTCACCTACCCATCCACCCATCTACCTACCTATCCACCCAACCACCCACTCCCCCATCTACCCACCCACCTACCCACCCATCCATCTATCCTTCCAGCCATTCTTTCTTCCTTCCCTGTCTTTTACCTTTTTTCTTCTTGCCCATCTTCCAATCTACCCACCAAACACTTATCCCATGCCCCTCTTTCTCTATCCATCCATTCATCACCCATCTGCCCATTCACGTCTCTTTCCTCTAAGCATGTGCTCCAGGATGGGCCCTGGCTAGACCCTCAGACCCAGAGATGAAAAGGCCCTGGCCTGTGGCCAGGGGAAGGCTTGCCTCACCTGCAACACCGTGTGGCTGTCCACGACCCCATACATCCGCTGCTCCACATTGTTGGGGGCGCCGATCCGAGTCCAGCGAGCTGAAGAGCGGGGCTCCCCAGCACTGACACACTCCAGGGTGACGGACTTGCCCACTTTCACCCGCACGGGGCCCTCGGGGAGCACAGACACAGTGGGGGGTCCTGTGCAGAGGAATGGCATCATTGATGCACCTGCGAGGCTCTGCCCACCACATGCACCTCACGGCCCCTGTCGCAGTAACTGCCCAGTGGGCACTATTCTGCATGGATGTGGAAACCGAGGCCAAGAGGGAGGACGCCCGAGAGGGAGGCGTTGGCTGAGGCGGGATGGAGATCTGGAGGTTGCAAGCTCAGAATCAGGGCTGGAAACAGGAAGGTGGAGCCTCCAGGGCTGAGGCCGCTCACCGTGCACGCTGAGGTTCACGACACTCTGGGCCACACCATAGGCGTTGGAGGCCACGCAGCGGTAAGTCCCGTGGTTGCTGGGCCGGGTGCCCACGATGGTGATGATGGAGCCGTTGGGGCTGATGTGAACATTGTCTGCGGAGTTGGCGCTGGTCAGTGAGGTGGTCCTTGTGCCTTGGTGTTGCCGTAGGCGTGGCTCTGCCCCACGTCCCCACCCCTCCAGCCTGGCTGTGTCCAGCTCACAGGGGCCCAGGCCTCCACCTTTGCCCATTCACTCCTGGGCATGATCACACCCTCACACCCGCCTCCAGGATCCTCCCCCCACCCCCCAGCTCACCCTCCAGTTCTTGGTTCCGAGTCTTCCACTCGAGGCTGATGGGGGCTGCCCCGTCATGGATGAGGCACTTGAAGCTGGCATCTTGGCCCTGCTGCACGGTGCTGCTGGGTGGGTCGATAGAGATGACGGGGCTCCTGAGGCCTGGGGGATGAGGCAGGCGGGGGGCTGGGCTCAGCAGGGCTGGCTCGGCTTGGCCTCCCCGCCTCAGCTCCACGGTCTCCCTCCTCCCCCTGCCCGTGGCATCTGCCACACTCACGGTAGGAGGACCCCGCACTGGGCAGGACAGTGACTGTAAAGGAAGCCTCCTGCTCAGGGCCCGAGCCTCCAACCACACGGCACACGTACTCGCCCGAGTCAGCTGGGGAGACGTGGTGCAGCCTCAGCCGGGAGCCGTGGGTCTGTGGGAGTTAGGAGGGGGCAGCTGTCAGGCCAAAGCACTGGGGCAGGGCAAGTCCCCAAGCCCACTGTGCCATGTTGGTTCTCCCTAAAGTCCCAGGAGCTCAGGGCTCCAGCGGGGAGGGATGAGGGAGTGTCATTTACTGGATCCTACATGTCTGACCGACCCACTTTGCAGAGGAGGAAGCTGCCCCGGGAACACTGTGGCAGCAGGGCTGGGATACCCAGGTCTCCCACTCTCATGCTGAGCAGCTCTGCTCCAAAAACTACACTATCCCCTGGGGTCCAGGAGGAGACTGGGGTCCACGTGAGGTTTGGGGTGCAGAAAGCAAATGTAAGTCGAGCCCTGCCTGCCCTGGAACGCTTCCCAGCAGGCCCCTGTACCTGGTGCCGGGCGGGGAGGCTGCCCCCACGCTTGTACCATGTGACCTGGGCGTGGGCCTGCCCGGGCACCACGCAGTTCAGGTCCAGGCTCTGTCCTTCGGCCACATGGGAGGAGGAGGCCTCGATGTAGATGGGCTGGGCCAGTCCTGGGGCTGGGGACACAGAGGGTGGGTAAGAAGGGTGAGGCTCTGGGGCATGGAGGCAGGGACTGAATTTGGTGGTAGTGACAAGACGCCATGGGCTCACGCCACCCAGACCCAGGGCTGGTCCCCAGTGGTGGGGGGAGGGGCTGGACGACCTCCAAGGAGCAGAGAGCCAGAGCCCTGCTGGAAGAGTCGGGAGGAGCAGGGCCAGGGAGAGGTCCCCAAGCTTCACCCCCTGCCCCTGTCACTTACCAGGAATGGGGCCTGGGCTGGACGGCTCAATTGTGACAAGGACAGAAGCCTCCAGGGTGCCTGAGCTGCTGGTCACTTGGCATGAGTACTCTCCAGAGTCAGCCGGGGACACCTGATTCAGCCTCAGCAGGGGTCCGTGGACCTGGCCAGTGTCAGGGCAAGGGTGGGGAGGGTGAGCTGGGGGCCTGGCAGCCATGGCCTTCAGATGCCCAAGCCCTCTGGTACGTGCACCCCAGGACCGTCACGTATAGTTGTGAAGGCTGCATCCTGTGCAGGGTGACCCCCTGAGACTTCAGACACCGTGGAGTACATTTATAACATTTTGTGGTAGGAAGAAGTCTAGCATCCTGAGTAACAGGTGCCTTTTTTTATTGCACCAAGGTGCTGAGAAGCTGGTGGCGGCTCTGCTGTGCCCAGCCTGTTCTCCACCTCCTGGATGTCAGTGACTTCCTGCTGCAATTCCCCCAAAGCCCTGGATGGTGGGGCCACCTTCCCTCCTGGCTAGTTTGAGGCAGGATTGTCGGGCAGGGGTGGGGTGGGGTGGGGAGGGCCCACATCCTGCTTTCTCCAAGCCCCTGTACCTGGTGCCGGGCAGGAAGGCTGCCCCCGCGCCTGTGCCATGTGACCTGGGCGTGGGCCTGTCCAGGGACCACACAGTTCAGATCCAGGGTCTGCCCCTCGGCTACGTGGGAGGAAGAGGTCTCGATGCGGATGGGCTGGGAGCCACCTGGGGCTGAGGCACAGGAAGAGATCAATGAGCTGTAATTCCCACCCCTTTGCCATCAGTCCTACCCCCGGGTGCCCAGATTTTCAGACCAGGGGCCAGACCGCATATGGAGAGATGGCTTCGATCCCCCCCACTGCCTATTCTTCTGAAGCCTGGGGCAGCTGGGCTGGCCTGGAGGAAATGGCAAGCCCCAGACCACGGCCCCACCACTATCTCCTCTTGTGCTCCCAGCACCTCCGGTGGCCAGGGCACAGGGCCAGGCACCTCCACATAGGTCACTCATTTTTCTCAAACTTGAGCGATGTGTGGCTAAGAACCCAGACTCTGGGGCCAGACTCCCTGGGTTCCAAACCCAACTCTGCCACTTATTAGTTGTATGACCTTCGGAGAACTACTTCACCTGCCTGAGTTTCAGTTCCCCATCTGTAAAATGGGGAGAACAACCATACTGACCTCCAACAGTTCTTGTGAGGACGAAATGGGTTAATATGGGTAAACAGAACAAGGCCCAGCACCTCGCAAGTGCTAGATCACATTTGTTACTTAGCACTTCATGTACTATCATGTCTGCTACAGCCACGTATTAATCACGTTATGTTACGTTTTCCTGTCAACTGAGTCGCTTAACAGAACCCTTAAATACTTGGCCCCATCGTAGGCAATGATTTCCCTGAAATCATGGTGGGTTTCATATGTGGCTGTTTTTCTCTGATATAACACCACTAATATGAAAGATTTTTACCAGGGCACTGCTCCAGAGCACCCTCCTGTACCCCCAAAAGCACGGTTCCAGCCTTTAGGGAGCTCATGGATTGTTGCAAGAGTTCTGCTAGCCCCACTGTACGGACAAGGAAGGTGAAGCATGGAGCCTCTTGTGCAACATCTCAGAGTGTGGACAGAGGAGCTGGGACTCAAGCCCACCTATGCCAGGCCGAGAACCCCAAGTCTGTTCTCGGGCCTTGGACATCCCAGTTCACCTGGCTCCCGACTCTGCCTGCTGGTCACTGCCACCCTCCCTACCCCCCTGCTGCCTTCCTGCTCCAGCCTCCCAGCCCCACCATAGAGACTCTCACCAGGAGCAGGAATAGCGCTGGAGCCAGAGGCCTCGATGTTGACCAGGACTGAGGCCTCCAGGGGGTCTGAGCTGCTCCCCACGCGGCACACGTACTCGCCCGAGTCAGCCGGGGACACCTGGTACAGCCGCAGCCGAGAGCCGTGGGCCTGAGCAGGGGCAGGACAGGGGAACAGGAGCAGAGCAAGAGAGAGTCAGAGGGTCAAGGTCTACCCTCTGACCTAGGCAGGCATGTGGCCTCCCTCCTGACTAGCTCTTGGGGGAGGGGCCTCTAACCGGCGCCCCCACATTCAGCAGCCCTCCCATCACTTCCAGCCCCCTGACTCCCATACCTGGTGGTGAGTGGGGAGGCTGCCCCCGCGCTTGTGCCACGTGACCTGGGCGTGGGCCTGCCCGGGCACCACACAGTTCAGGTCCACGGTCTGCCCTTCGGCCACATGGGAGGAGGAGGACTCAATTCTGATGGGTACAGCACCACCGGGGACTGTGGGCACAGAAGCAGATTTGGGTACAACCGGGTTGGTAAGAGCCTCAGCCACAGAAACCCCTGGGGCCCAAGGTAATAACAATGGTTAACACCTCTTAAGTGCGTATAGCGTGCCAGGCACTGTCAGAAGCACTGGGTGTGTGTGAACTCATTTAATCCTCACAGAATTCATAAACTTTCTGTGATCATGGAAACATTCTATATCTGCACCATCCACTACGGCGGCTACCAGCTGCGTGTGGCTCTGGAGCACTTGAAACGTGACGACGTGAGTGTTAAACTTCAACTGTAATTGCCATGTGCGGCCAGTGGCCACCGTCGTGGACAGTGCGAGGTCGGGATGACCGGCATCTCCGTGCTGCTGACGAGGAAATGAAGCTGAGGGAACCCAAGTCTCTTAGTGGTACAGGCAGGATTTGAGCCCAGGCATCTTTCTGCAGAGCCCTTGTCCCGGATTGCCACCGTCACGTGAGAGCTCTGACTGCTGACTCCCCAGGGAGCACTGTTCCCGGAGTCTCCTGGTCCCTTCCCGGGCCTTTGTCAGACTCACCGGAGGGGCTGCCGGCGCCGGGGGAGACGGAGACCATGATGGAGGTCTCCTGGGCATCGATGTTGTTGTTGGCACGGCACACGTACTCGCCCGAGTCAGCCACAGACATGTGGTGCAGCCGCAGGCGGGAGCCGTGGGCCTGGGGGCAGATGGGGAAGAAGGGGGACAGGGGTGAGCGGCCAGGAAGTCACCAGCCGGCCCAGGCCTCCTTCCAGGCCGCCCTCTGCCCACCCAGGGTGGGAGGGAGGACTTCACTTCCCGTTCTCTGCCCATGGAGGCTGTCCCTGCAGTGCCCGCCCCGGGGGCAGGGGCTCTGCCCTCACGGCCACGGCTCCAGTCTGTACCTGGTGTTGGGTGGGAAGGCTGCCGCCACGCTTGTACCACGTGATGGTGGCCTGGGGCTGCCCAGCCACCACACAGTTCAGATCCAGGGTCTGCCCTTCGACCACCGTGGGGGACGAGGACTCGATCCGGATGGGGGGGGAGACGCTGGGCACTGGAGACAGAGAAGGACGGGCCCCACAGCCGGAGTCAGGCAGCAGTGATGGCACCAGGGCCCTGTCCGCCTCCCCCTGCATCACCTGCCTGGACCCCCTGCCCTGTGCCCTCTCACCGTGGGAGGGGCCACTGCCCTCGATGGTAACAATGAGTGAGGTCTCCTGGGAGCCGCCACCGTTACTGACGTGACACACATATTCACCCGAGTCGGCCGGCGTCACCTGGGGGATCCGGAGTCGGGAGCCCACGATCTGAGGGAGAGCAAGTGTCGGTGGGTGGGGGCAGCACCTCCACATCTCAGGTGCCGCCGCCCTGGCCTCCAGGAGCCTCCCGGAGCCTCCCCTGCCTTGTCGGGGCTGGCCGCCACCAAGACGTCCTTCAGAACCCCTCGGTGGCCTCCCCACGGCCCAGCTGGCACGGACAGGCCTCTGTAGCCTCTGTCCTGTTCTCACCTGTTACCTGGCCCTAGAGCCTGCGGAGGCCATC
Source organism: Canis lupus familiaris (assembly GCF_011100685.1). NCBI lineage: Eukaryota > Metazoa > Chordata > Mammalia > Carnivora > Canidae > Canis > Canis lupus. The sequence goes on along the minus strand of NC_049223.1, from coordinate 76,739,139 downwards.
CCTGGTGACTCGAGTGCCCTGCTCTGACTTCTATTACACTGCTGTCACAGGACATGTCTGCCCCATCCGCTAGCCTGTGAGCTCCCGGAGGGCGGGCACCTGTCTCATTCTACCTGGAATCCTTAGTGCCAGGCACACGCATTCGGCCTGGAGCAGATTCTCAGGGACATTCAGTGAGTGAGTAAATCATAGAATGTTCTGGTAAAATATGGGCTCCACTGAGGTCAGTAGTGCCCATCAAGTAAGAACGCTCAATGTTTGCTGAATGGCTGAATGAGCACAGGGAAGGGGTTGAGAGCCGCTCCTGAATCCCGTTAGAACCCGTGTGCCCAGTTTTTGCACCCACACCCAGTGCCTCCATACCTGGTGCCGGCTGGGAAGGCTGCCTCCACGCTTGTACCAGGTGATGGTGTGCGGGGCTTGGCTGGCCACCAGGCAGTTGAGGTCCAGGACATGTCCATTGGCCAGGGAGGCCGAGGAGGACTCGATGCGGACGGGGTACACCACACCCTGGGCTGGGAGGCCGAGACAGGAGACAGGGTGTGGGAGCTGCTGAGGTTGGAGCCACCCTCGAGGTCCCCCCACTGCTTGTCAGGACCGCCCCCCCAGATACTCACGGTGGGAGGGGCCATGGCGCTGCTGGATGCTGACCAGGACGGAGGCTTCTTGCGTCCCCGAGCTGCTCACCACGCGACACACGTACTCCCCAGAGTCGGAGGGGGTCACCTGGGGCAGGCGCAGCCTGGAGCCGTGCACCTGGGTGGGCAGGAGGGAGCCTGGCTCAGGGTCAGGCACCAGGGCTCCGGGCCAGGCTCCTGCTCCCTCCCCTGGCCCTGCTCCCAGCCCAGTCCAGCCAGCTGGCCTTGCGAGGCGCTCTTGCTGGAAAGACCAGCATTCATGGCCAGTCAATTCCCCTGCTCCAGTGTGGGACTGGGCCCAGTGAAAAGGAGTGGGCGGCCAACAGTTGTTGACGTGCTATGGGGCAGGTGAGGTAGGCAGTGGGAGCCCACTTGACGGAGGAGGGCACTGAGGATCGGGGAAGTCGAGTGACTGGCGTAGAGCCACACAGCAGGCACAGGGCAGAACAGTGTCTGAACTCAGGTACGCCTGAATTCAAAGCCTGGATGCCCTACTCTGTAGTCACGAGGGTCCTTCAGGCTCCCCCCTAGCTCTCTTGCTTCCTACCTGGTGCCGGGCGGGGAGGCTGCCCCCGCGTTTGTGCCACGTGACCTGGGCGTGGGCCTGCCCAGCAACCAGGCAGTTCAGATCCAGAGTCTGCCCTTCCGCCACGTGGGAGGACGATGATTCGATCCGGACAGGGGGGGTGACCCCCAACGCTGGGGACAGAGGGCAGAGGGTGAGTCCCTGGCTAGGAGGGGAGGGTGGGGGGTGGGTGTGTGTGTGAATGTAAGGGCTACTGGTCTCGTGGGGTCCTGCCAGTATCTCCCACGGCTGGGCCCCTAACCCTGCCCTACCCCCAGGACTGCTTACCGGGTACAGAGCCTGCAGGCTCAATGGTCACCAGGACAGAGGCCTCCAGGGGCACCGAGCCACCCACCACGCGGCACACATACTCGCCCGAGTCAACTGGGGACACCTGGTGTAGTCTCAGCAGTGAGCCGTGGGTCTGGCCAGAATGGAGGTGAGCTCAGAGGGGGCCCTCACGAGGCCCCTACACCTGTAACCTACAGCCCTGCCTCACTCTGACCCTTGGGGCCTGGCCATCCACTGTCTTGCTTAGGGAGAGACTTGTCCCAAGAGTAGGAGGTGGCCAGGAGGAGCCATGGAGAACTGGGCAAACATTAATTCCACTTTCTGTTGCTTCTAAGACACTTTTTAATGTCTCTGAAATCAAGATGTGTCTTACGGTGAATAATTTGTCTTATGGGGAATAATTTTACAGTTACAAATGGCAGCTTTTCTTCCTTAGAGGTACAAAGAATAATAGCACACCTTGCAATCGATAGCATCCTCAACTCTTTAAAACACAGTAATATTAATAACAGCTAACAGTACGGTAATAACAGTTGGGCAATTTCTACGTGCCAGAGCTCTGAGCACTTTGCAGGGATGTTAACTCACTTCACCCTTAAAACAATTATATAAGACAGATACCATTTTACAGATGTTGAAGCAATGGCACAGGAAGGCTAAGCAACTCGCTTAAGGTCACAAGCTAGTAAGTGGGGGAAATAGCATTCACACCTAGGTTGGCCAGCCCTAGAGTCTGGGTTCTAACCATGGTGCTAGACACCTGGACACCCTTGGACAATGGGGTCCAAGGCTTCCCTGACTCCGAGGAGCTTCCAGTCCTTCCCATCCTTGACCTCCACCACCCAGGGCCTCCCTCCTGTCTCCTTCTTGGCCTGCCCATCTTCTAGGCCTGTACCTGGTGTCGGGCGGGAAGGCTGCCCCCGCGCTTGTGCCACGTGACCTGGGCGTGGGCCTGGCCGGGCACCACGCAGTTCAGGTCCAGGGTCTGTCCTTCGGCCACGTGGGAGGAGGAGGACTCGATGCGGATGGGCTGGGAGCTACCCGGAGCTGGGGGAAAAGACGGTCACCGGTCACTCCAGTTCTCTACAGCTGTTCCCGCCTGGCCCTGCCTTCCGTCCCAGCCCAACCTGCTGGCCCCACTCACGGTAGGCGAAGTTGGCCCCCTGGGTCCTGGTTACTGTGACTGTGATGGAGCCCTCCATCCCGTTGCTGGCCCGGCAAACATACTCGCCTGCGTCGGCTGGCGAGGCCTGGAAGATGTACAGGCGGGAGCCGCGGACCTGGGCAGACAGGGGCAGGGATGTGAGATGGGGGCTTCCCGTAGCCCAGCAGACGCCCCTCTGCCCTGCTCCTCCGAGCTGGGAACTGCCAGCCGCTCAGCTCATGGGCGAGGACCCCCTCAACTCACTGCCCAGAGCTCGGCCTGGCCAGCCCCTCCCACCTTTCTGCCAGCACGCACCTGGTGCCGGGCGGGGAGGCTGCCCCCGCGCTTGTACCACGTGACCTGGGCGTGGGCCTGCCCTGCCACCACACAGCTCAGATCCAGGGTCTGCCCCTCGGCCACCGTGGGGGATGTGGACTCGATCCTGACAGGTGGGACAGGTCCTGGGGCTGTGGGGAAAGAAGCAGCGGTAGCAGGTGCCCCCAGAAGAGTGGGCAAGAACGGTCCACCTCTGAGCCAGACCGGCCTGGTCTTCTGAGCTCAGGCTCTCATACGTTTGGGGTTTGGTGGCCTGGGTTTGATGTCCTCAGCTGAGTCGCCCTGAGCAGAGGGCCAGGGCAGGGGCTGAGCCTTGTAGAAGGGAGCAAGGAAGTGGGGGAGAGGAGGGTAGCTGAGGCTGAGAGAGAGGAAGAGGAGACCGTTGCGTGGTCAGAGAAAAGTGATAGGAAGATGGCAGGTTGCTTAGAGAAGTGGAGTCGCCAGCTCCAGTGTGGGCCTCTGTCCCACCCTCCCGATGGCAGCAGGCGTCGCTAGGACCTCAGCCCCTTGGAAGGCCCTCCTGCTTGCCCTGTCCTGGGCAGTTACTCACCAGGGATGGAGCCCGCAGGGGAGCTGGTGGCCTTGATGTTGACCAGGACAGAGGCCTCCAGGGGCCTAGAGCCAAGGATCACGCGGCACACATACTCGCCCGAGTCGACCGGGGACACCTGGTGCAGCCGCAGCAGCGAGCCGTGGGTCTGAGGGCAAACAGAGAGGGTTGGAAGGGGGCCGGAGGGGGCCGGAGGGGCCCTGTCCACCCCTGCAGCAGGCTGGTCCCAGGGCCTGCCGTACCTGGTGCCGGGCGGGGAGGCTGCCCCCGCGCCTGTGCCACATGACCTGGGCGTGTGCCTGCCCGGGCACCACACAGTTCAGGTCCAGGGTCTGCCCCTCGGCCACGTGGGAGGAGGAGGACTCGATGCGGATGGGCTGGGAGCCGCCCGGAGCTGGGGCTCCCTCCGGAGCTGGTAGAGAGGAACTAGTGAGAGGCCTGGGCTCCTGAGCCCCAGTCCCGCAGCCCCGGGGCAGAGGCCGAGGCCCTAGCAGGGGAGGGCTGACGGGAAGCCTTTCTGAGCCTGGGACCCTGCTTTTCTATCTTGGCATGGCCAGTCAGGCCCCTCCTTCCCTCACCCACCTCTAACTTCGAATTCGAGGCCCATTTGTCCACCTATGACTTCCTGAGCTGTGATGAGCTACTACGGCCTGCAGGCAACCAAAGCAGGCCAGCGGATGCAGACAGTAATGTCACAACTCTCCTCTAGCCAGTGTCTGTCACCCGCTAACAACACATGGTAGTGGTATTGTCCCCATTTTACAGGTGAGGGCACTGAGGCCCTAAAATGTGGAAGTTCAACTAGTTCAAAGCTGGATACAGGGTAGAGGCAGGATTGAAATCCAGGTCAGCCTGACTCCCAGCTCAGTGTAATCCCGACTCTGCTGCCCCCCACCCCCCGACGCCGTCTGAAACAGCATCCTCATTGTCAGGCCCCAGGTAAGCCAGGTCAACCTCACCCTCACTCTCAGTACCCCTCAAGTGACCAGAGCCCGTCTAGAGCGCCCCCTCTTCCCCGAGGTTCCGGAAGAGACCACAGGCACCTCCCCTGGGAACAGTGGGGAGGTCCTAGGACGCGGCCCCGGCCCAGCCCCACGTGGCTCCTCACCTAGGGTGTAGCTAGAGCCCGAGTGGGTGCTGTGGAAGACAGAGACGATGATGGAGGCCTCCTTGGCGCCTGCCTCGTTCTCCACTCGGCATACGTATTCTCCAGAATCAGCTGGTGAGACCTGGGGAAGCCGTAACCGGGAGCCGTGCACCTGGGGCAGGGGGGGATAGAGGCGTGAGGGGACGAGGCCGGTCGTCGTCACGACTCCCTCTGAGCCGTGGTGAGTGGGTCATGGAGCTCCCCCTGGCTCCGCCCTGAGCTGCCCCACGACAGAAGAGGCGAGGGCCGGCAATAGGGCTGGCCGTCGCTGGTGGAGGGCGTCGGGGCTGTGTGAAGCATCTGCCCGGAAGGATCGGCCCCGGGTGCCCTCGTACCTGGCTGTGGGGGGGCAGGCTGCCTCCTCGCTTGTACCAGGTGATGGAGGTGTGGGCCAGCCCTGCCACCACACAGTTGAGGTCCAGGGTCTGGCCTTCGGTCACGGTGGGTGAGGAAGACTCGATTCTGACTGGCGGGGAGCTGGCGCCTGAAGCTGGGGCCAGAGCGGGGGCGCGGGGGTTGAGTCAGCTTTGGGGGAGCCCTGGTTTGCCCTCCCCACTCTTTCAGACCCCAGAGGCCCCGCACCTGGAAGCACAACCACTTGGATCCTGGCCTGTGCGGTGCCCGCGGGGCTGGTGGCCACGCAGAGGTAGAAGCCGGCGTCGGCGGCCGTGATGGCCGGGATGAGCAGCGTGGCGATCTCGGCGCGCTCGGACCGGGCCTGCCGCCCAGGGGCAAGGGTCAGCTGCCCGAGGGGGCGAGGCAGCCCGGCCAGGCCCGGCCCGCGAGGGGGGGTAGGGGCGCCTAAGGGGCAGAGGCGAGCACGGAGCCGAGGCCAGGGCCCCGCTGGACACGGAGGGCAGGGCCAGGCGGCGAAGCAAGAGGCCGGCAGCTGCTACCCACCAGCGCTACGCTTTGGGAAGTGAGGAAAACCAGGAGAGGAAGAGACGGGGCAGGAAACGGGGCGGGAAGGCGGCAGTGAAGGTGGCAGGTGCTGGGACTCTGCCCCGGAAAGATCTCCTCACCTGCGGGGGGAGGCTGCCCCCCTCCTTCCTCCAGGTGATGGTGGTGCTGGGCACACCTGCGGCCCTGCAGTACAGCCTCACGGTGCGGCCTTCGTGAACCTGAGTCCTCTCTGGGCTCACCTGGACCCTGGGCCCGCTGCCCCCTGCACACAGAACGCCGTGACAACCCCTCTCCGCGCTGCCAGGCGCCCCCGCGCTGCGCTCCACCCTCGGCCCTGTGCCCTCACCATGCACGTGGAGCACGGCCCTGGCCACGTGCTGCCCGGCGCTGTTATGGGCACGACACAGGTACTGGGCCTGATCCGAGGGCTCGATGTTTGGCAGACGCAGGATGCCGCCGTGGATCTGGGCCTTCTGAGGGATCTGGCCACCGGGGCCCCCTGATGGAGACAGGTGGGGTCAGCACCACTGGCACTGGCATCGCCAGAGCCTTGGCCCCCCACGTCCAGGAGCAGCGATCCCCAGGGGCCGTCCTGCCACGGCGTCACCTGTCCACTGGAGGGTGGGTGCGGGGCTCCCTGTGGCGCTGCAGCGGAACTCGGCCAGCTGCCCGGGCTGCACGGTGAGCTGCGGCGGATGGATGGAGACCACGGGGGCCGATGGGGTGCCCGAGGCTGACAGGGGCGGAGAGGGAGGAGGTGGTCAGGGTGGGGAGGGTCCCCCTTGCTGCTCTCTCTGCCTCTGCTCTAGCCTCCTATGGTCTGTTCACGGAGTGGCCACAGAGAGCTTTTAAAATGTCCATGGGCTCTTCATACGTCCCTACTCCAGGCCTGTCCGTGGCTCTCTAAGGCTTTTAGGATAAAATCTGAACTCTGCTGTGATCCACTTCTGGCCACATCTTCAACTTCCTCACCTACCCCCCCTTCCATAGCTCAAGCTACGTTGGCCCTGCGGGTCCTCCAACGCATCAAAACGCCCCTGCCTCAGGGCCTTTGCACATGCTGCTTCCTCTGCCAAGAACACTGCCAGTTCTTCCAGTGGCTGAGCACCTCCTCTTCCTTCAGCTCTCTGCCCAGATGTCAGCTCCTCAGAGAGGCCTTCCCTGACCACCCCGCTGTCTGTTCCTATCCCAGCCCTCATCACCATGTAGCATTATGTTGCTTCTTCATTTGCTCCCAGGCCTATTGTATCCGGATCAGAGCCCCCGCTTGTCCTCTCCCCCACTGCTTCAGAGCCTAGCCAGGACCTAGCACAGCGCAGAGGCTCACACACCGTCAGCCGACTGAAGAAATGGTCACGGTCCTGGTGGGCCAGCTGCGGAAATGAACCGCGTACCTTGCACATGCAGCGTGGCTGTGCCCTGGTCCATGGCAAACATGTTGGAGCCAGTGCACACGTAGGTGCCCGCGTCACTCGGCTGCACGTTCCGAATGGTCAGGATGCCGTTGAAGTCCATGGCCCGGGTTGGCAGTTTCCCGTTGTGCAGGCGGGTCCAAACCAGGGTGTAGGCCGGAGACTGTGGGTGAGGCAGGGAGGTGGACGGCGGGCGGGTCAGAGGTGAAGGCGGGAGACACCCACCGGAAGCCGAGCCTCCCTTCCTGATGCCCACGCCCTGCTCTGCCCACCTTGCTCTTGGCTGTGCAGATGAAGGTGACGTCGGCTCCGGGGCGCACGCTCTGGCTCCGCTGCTCCTCCACTGTCACTGTGATGGGCTTGCTCGGAGCTTCTGCGGGGACAGGAGGCGCCCCGTAAGCTGGGTGGTTCTCTCCTGTGGTTCTCTCTCTCTCCATCGCCCTGTCTGGGTGGTGCTGCCCTTCCAGGCTCGCTTAGATTCCACTCTGTTCCCTGGTGTCTCCCTCCTCGGGCACCCTGGCTCAACCCCATGGTCCACCTTCTTCCTGCTGACCCTGAGCAGCCGCGGGCTGTGATCAGAGAGCACTGTGCCACGAGTCCACCTGGCTCCACTTCAGGATCACAGAGCACAAAATTGCTCCTAATACTTCGTGCTTCATTGCAACTGGGCTTCTCTGTCTGGTTCGAGTTTCCATCCTCCCCAACGATTTCGCACCTCCTCCCACCCTCTCCACCCACCCGCACCCCCCTTCCACATCCACAGCCAAGAGCTTCAATTCACACTCGCTGGGCAAATCGAAACTACGAGGCAGGACTTGGCCCATCTTCCCAAGCCTGCTCCCTGCAGGATGGACCCTCCCCTCCCATCACCCCAGCCCCATTTTGTCCTTCCATCCCCTCCCAAGGACTCCCCCCACCCCGGGGCTGGGCACTCTCTTGCTACATCAGTCCCTTCTCTCTCTCTTTCTCTCCATGGATCATTCTAGAATTTTCTACCTTCAAAAACACTCCTTTGACCTCATGCTCCCCCCCGCTACTGCCCCATTTTTTGGCCTTCCTTCAGAGCCAAGACTGTTGAGAGTGCTGTCTATATTTGCTGTCTATACTTGGCCTTCCCCTCCATTCTTTGCCTCCGTCCAGTCTGGTTTCTACCCTTCCTCTCCACTGAAAATGGCTCTTGTCCAAGTGTGACCTCTGAGGGTAGCCCTCTGCCCACATCTGACCTCCCCAGGGTGTCTGGTGAGGCTGACCATGCCTCTCGGGAGCCCCCTCTCCTCACGACCCCCAACACATCACATCCCCTGCTCTCCTCTTATCTCACCGGCTGCACCTGCTTTGCCCCTTTTGCTGTCCTTTGGCTTCTACTTGACATGTCTGAGCAGGAGCTCCTGGGGGCTCCGTAGGCCCCGTCCTTGGGCCATACTCTCCCTGGGTAATTTCCTTCTGTTCCATGGCTTTAAACACCATCTCTGAGCCAACAGTTCTCGAATTCATTCCCTGCCAGGGCCTCTCTCCTGAATTCCAGACTCATCCCCAAATGCCTGCCTGCTGTACCTGCTTAGATGTTTTCTCAAACTTTAACTAGTCCCAAGCCAACGCTGTGATGCCCTCTGTAGCAGGTGTTGTGGGTGCCTTGCCCACATCCCCTGGCCCTGTCTCTCCAGGGCCCGCCTGTCTGACTTCTGTCAGCTGCTGCATTTCTAAGCCTGAGGTCTTTCTCAGGCAGCTGGAGACTACCGTGCCCACCCCTCAGGTGGTACAGTGTTCAGGGGGAACTGGTGCTCCTCAAATAGGCCTCATCACTTAGACCTGGGGTGGGGTGACTCCAAGGTAGATATTTTACTCTAGAGTTTCCCAGAATTTCTTTGGCTGCATTCAGCAATAAACACCCACGGTGGGAATGTGCTCGGGAACATGCCTGTTATGGGATGCCCTCTCTTTCCTGCCTCCCCTTCCCCTCCCAAATAAACCACTGGCATGTGGATCCTCATGCCAGACTCAGCTTTGGGGGAGCCCAAGTGAAAATATTCTATCTCATTTGCCTACTGCTGGAGTCCAGACCCGAGGGGATTAGCCTAGCCTCTCTTTCTCCCTCGGTGACGACAACCAAGTCCTGCTGAATCTGCCTCTAAAACTAGCCTCTGCCCCATTATCTCTCCATCTCTGTGGCCGGCACCCCTGTCTAAGCACCACCACCCCCTCCAGCAGAGGAACGTGCTCTCCGCCTGTGTCCACGGTCCAGCCCAGCACAGATGGGCGTGGGGAGGTGCAGGCGCAGGGACTCACCAGTGACCAGCAGCTCGGCCCGGCTGGTATTGGCGTGATGGAGGTTACGACAGGTGCAGATGTAGACGCCGGCATCTGAGGGCTGGACGCTGGGGAAGTGGAGCTCAGAGCCTGGTGGGAAGAGGATGGGAGCTTGTCAGTGCAGATGCATCCCTTCCCCCACGTGGCCCTGTGTGTAAGGATAGGATCCCAGTGAATAGGCCTGTGCCTCCCCTCCCAGCAGGGTGAGCTCACAGGGCTGAGGGGCTTGGGGCTATGGGTACCTTGGTGTCGCTGCTGGGTGCTGCCTGGCACGGGACGCCCATCCTCACGAGACCAGTAAAAGTAGTGAGGTGGGCTCCCACTGACCTGGCACCGCAGGGAGTGGGAGCCACCTTGGGGTACTATGCTCCGAGCTGGATGCACCTGGACCACCAGCGGGGCTGCATCTGCTGGAGAAAGGGCAGGAGAGGCCGCTCAGGCAGGCGGCTCCCACCGCATGGCATTGTGGCAGGTCTGTCTTCCCAAAGACTGGCAGGCCCCTCCCTCAGCCCTGTCTCCTCTCTTTGGCCTTAGTAGTCCTCCAACTTCCTAGGCTCACTGCTTTGCCCATCACCCTCACCCAGGGCCACAATCCCACTTACCCTGTGGCAGGCATCGGCCCCCCCGCACACTGGGGTTACCCACGTAACCGGGGGCACACCTGTAAGGTAGAACAAAGCCCAGCTCTGGCAGGCCCCTGAGCCCAGGGGACTCCACGCCTCACGGTGGGCTTGGGGAGCCAGAAGCCCGTGGGGAAGGGAGGCTCGCAACCCCGGTGGGACTTTATAGATCAAAGGGACCCCAACACACGGTCTCACTGAGCTGAGGAAGGGGAGCAGAGGGCAATGTCATCGGGTTGGGTAACAAGGCTAATAATAAGGCCTGTATTCTCCAGGGAAACATTCATTCCACAAGCATTTATTAAGCAACTATTATGCTAGGTTATGAAAATAGGACAGTGAACACCATGACACTCTTAGAGAACTCAGTTGTGGGGAAACCAACATGGAAACTGTAAATGAGAATGAGGGACAGTAGTTGCTCAATAAAAACATGCTGAATGAGTGCATGAGGCTGAGCTTAGAAGGCCAAACAGGAGTTAGCTGGGAAGGGGAAGTCTGAGGGTTGAGGAATGTTCCAGGTAGAGGGAACGTGGAAAGACCTGAACATTGGGAAGTCAAGAGGTTAAGCCCACCTATGGTAGGTCTGGGTGTCAAAAGTGGGATGAGCTTGGGCTTGGCTCAAGGATAATGGGGACTCCTGGAAGGGTGAGTTTGGGGCAGGGGAGGGATGTGATCCTGGCAGGGACCTTTCTGAGCAACAGCACCCAGGGCTCTTACCTAGGAGTCTAGCACATGCCCCACCCCCCCGCCCCGCCCACCATCCGTTCTATTTGCAAACTTACTGCTCACAGTACTGGCCAGCGTAGCCAAGTTCGCAGGCTGTGCAGCGATACCCACCAGCCCCCAGGCTCTCACAGGTGCGGGAGAACCTGGGATGGGGGAGGCAGAGGTCAGGCCACAGGACACCCACTCTCCACCCTACCCCCTCCGCTTCTTTGGTGCCCTCTGCTCCCCAGTGGGAGTTCCTCCTTGGGCCCTGAGTGAGGGCACCCACATGTTCTCCGGGTTGGTCAGTGGGCAGGCACAGGGCTGGCAGTCCTCAGGTGTCCCAGCTGTGGCATCTCCATAGTAGCCAGGTGCACAGAGCTCACAGAACTCCCCAGCGGCGTTGTGCTGGCACTGCTACAAGGCACAAGGGTGTCGGCCGCTCACCATTTGGCAACATTTACCAAAAACTGTACGATTCTATAATCCCTTGACCTGGAAATTCCAGGTTTGTAAGCCTACTTAAAGAAGTAATTGTAGAGTGGCACAAAGATCTCACTACAGGATGTTCACCTCAGTGATGTTTATAAAAGCAAAATGCTGGAAACAAACATAAACAGGGAGCTGGATAAATTAAAATGAACATCCACCCCCAGAGCTATCAAAAAGGATGATGTTGGGGTGCCTGGGTGGCTCAGTGGTTGAGTGTCTTTGACTCAGGTCGTGATCCTGGGGTCCTGGGATCGAGTCTCGCATTGCACTCCCTGCAGAGAGCCTGCTTCTCCCTCTATCTATGTATCTGCCTCTCTCTCTGTGTCTCTGAGTTAATAAATAAAAATCTTAAAAAAAAAAAGGATGATGTCAATATATCACTGTATATTAACTATACTGGAATTGAAATACAAATTTAATAAAAAATTTAAAAAGATTAATTTATTTCTTTGAGAAAGCAAGCACGAGCGAGTGCATGTGACCTGTGAGGGGGTGGGGGGGGGAGGAGAGAATGCCATGGAAGACTCTGTGCTGAGTGCGGAGCCCACCTTGGGGCTCAATTCCACAACCCTGAGACCACAACCTGAGCCAAAACCAAGAGTTGGGAGCTTAACTGACTGAGCCACCCGGGCGCACCAATAAAATATTTTTTTCAAGAGGATGATGTTGATTGCACTTGTCACATTTTTCTACCCAAATGCCTGTGACATCAGAGAAAAGTAAAGGCATACACTTGGGTGGGTGGGGGCAGAGCTTTGTAATTCATGCTTCATCATGAAAATATGTGTGGGTTGGGCAGCCCGGGTGGCTCAGCGGTTTAGTGACGCCTTCGGCCGAGGTGTGATCCTGGAGACCCGGGATCGAGTCCCATTTCAGGCTCCATGCATGATCCCTCTGCCTCTTCCTCCCTCTCCTTTCTGTGTTTCTCATGAATAAATAAATAAAATCTTTAAAAAAGAAAAGAAAATATGTGTGGGTTTTATGTTCTCCTCCAATGAGATCTGTGTTTATTTTATTAACAGCCCCTGTTCCTTGCTCTGGGTTTAGCTGTGGATCTGTCAACCACCCAGTCCCTGACCACACACCTGGGGGGAGCCTACGTGCGTGTGCACCTCTCTGAAAAGTTCCCAGACAAACACGCATTTAATGATCTGGGAAGATGTTCATGAACTTGTTAAGTAAATAAAGCTGATCATCAAACACAATGATGATATATTTATTTGTAAAACAAAAGGCATATTGATATGTGTAAATATTAGCCCAAGAAAAAAACAAAAGAGTTCCACTCACACTAATGCTGACAATGATTACCTTCAGGTGGTAGGATTATAGGGGATTTTTACTTTCTTTTTGGTTTGTCTCTGTAGCCTGATTCCTCCACAGACAACAAGTGTCACTCTGGTGATATGACATAGCAGGAACCAACGTTTTTTTTTTTTTTATAAAGAAAGATGTTATTCTAACATTCTGGCCGACCTACCATGTCTGCAGCACTACCTCCCCCCCACTCCACAGACTGCGGGTCCAGGAGCTTTGTCCCACCCCTGGGCCTCGGCCTACCTTGCCAAGCCCACCTCTCCCTGCCTCTCGGGCAGCCCCAGTGCCCCCCCCCCACCTGGCCAGAATAAACTGACCCCTGCCCCTGCCCTGCTTGCAGCTTACCGAACAGGCCCCCGTCTCTGGGTGGCACACGTCTGAGTGGCCGTTGCATTCACACAGCTCACAGTGTCCGAGGTAGAGCCCACTGCCAGTCCGCGTGTAGCCCGGGGCGCAGTCCTAGGGAGAGAGGAGGGCTGGTCTCTATCTCCACTGTGGTACTACAGACCAGAATCCTCTCCCTCCAGCATCTCTCCAGTCTAGGCTCCCATTGGCTCCAGGCTGGGAAATCCCAGGCCCAGCCCTCCCCCCACCCCAGCATCCTCTCTCTGTCTTCACTCTGGAAGCTGGGGACCCTGTCTGTCCCCATCCTGCCTGCCACCTCCAGCCACTCTGAAGTTACTAAAATTGCAGGTCACCCTTAACGGAGAACCCTTCTCCATTTTGCCCTTTTTGTTTCTGAAAATTCTTCTGGCAGGGTCTCTATTGAAAAACTTCACTCTCTGATGAAAAACCCAGGTTCAGGAGACCCAGATTTGGAATGAGCCCCTGGAGATTTTCACAACTGCCTTACATTCACTAAATGAAGTGAAAGAGGCAGCACACATACGATTGAGGATGTTTTTACACATTCTACGTGAGTAATCATGGGTTCTGGAAACAAAGAATTTCTATTCACTACCCCTCCTTTGAAACCCCTCCAGACCCTCCCACCCCAACCATTTCAAAGGGATGTTTATAAATCTGCGTTGCTTCGCTGCAGAAAATGTGCACACGGGATTATTCTGCTCACCCCAGGACTTCTCCTTCAAAATGTGCTAAATTTTATCACTTCAAAGGATGTGCAGTTCATCTATTTGGATTTGAAAGTTCTTGTGGCCACAGCAAAGGGGCACAGATGTAAGACTGCGGAGGTGTGCGCTTTCCACTGGGGGGTTCCTGAGTCCGGGTGCTGGCTGTTCCCCCACTTGACCTCCTGGCCGCCCACCTAGCCTTGCAGCCCGCCCCCTCCCCTCCCGCCGCCCCCCTTGCTCAGTTCCAAATTCACTCATCTGGTGTTGACTGGGTGCCTGCCGTGTGCCTAGAAACTCGGTGGTACGGTCTCCAGCCAAACCCTGAGGACGCTCTCTTATGTTCTCTGCGACTGACACCCTCTGCTCCCCCCCACCGCCCTCCCTCTAAATAGGACTCCTAATCTCTCCCCGGGGCAGAAGAATTTTCCAGAGGCCCAGCGCAGATCACAGCACTCCCTTCACAGCTTGGCATGCCCTGCTGAACGGAGCCTTGTTCTGGGCCCAAGGAAGTGGTCCCTGCCCCCCACCCACGCCCAGCTTTCCAGGGGTGACCCTTCTGCATTGCAGGCTACATACGTACCCTACATACATTCCTCCTTCTGAGTTTCTGCTAATCCTGCCCTCCTGCCCGGAATCCTACCCTGCTCCACAGTTTGCCTCCTTGAGGCAGGCCTATGCTCTGCTTTGGCCAAGGGTAACCTGTGTCTGGTATTGTCTCCCTGTCTCTGGGGGGCACTCTGGGAGCAAGAGCTGGGTCTTAGCTTGGGTGAATGTAGCTGTATGCCCTTGGGTAAGCACTCACCCTTCAGAGCCTCTACTTAAAAAGAATCTGTCAAAAGGGGATAATTACACACTTCTCGGGGGTGTCAGGAAGAATGAGATTCTGCACCGTACGCTAGTTATGGCAGTAATCACAGGTCATGGAAATGCCAGATGACCAGCTTGCTGCCCCGGCCGAACTAGAGCACAGGTGTCCGGGCTGGCCCCACCCACCTGGCAGGATAAGCCAATGTAGCCCGGAGGACACCGACACTCCTCCACCTCCAGGGCCCGGGGTCCCTCCGAGGGCCCCGGCTGGGCGACTTCCAGGCTGACTGAGTTGATGCTGGTTGCCAGGGGCATCGAGGAGAACGTGGCCCGGACCAGGAGCTCATCCAGGTCAGCCAGCGCCATCAGGAGGTGCTCACGGGTGGCCGGCTGCCCATCAGGCCGGCGCCAGAATTCCTGGGTGGGGGAAAGAGCAAGCATGGGTGCGGGGTGTTGGGCTTTGTGAGCTATTCGTGCAGCACCCCCTACCCGAACCCCCAGCCTCCAGGCACCGGCTGGGGACAGGCAGGGGTGGCTGGTGTCAAAGCAGGGTGGGGATGGGGGAGTGTCAGACACGGTACTGTCGGGCGCCTCTTACCTCTCGGAAAATGATCTCAAAGCTCTTCCTCTCAGAGCCCTGCAGCGCTGGCTGGGAGGCCACCAGCATGATGTTGTTGCCCTGGGGGAGATACCAGCAGGATTGGGGGGGACCGAGGGGCTCTCAGGGACACAGGAGTCCTCCACTGGTCCCAGCCTCTCCGTCACACCAGCCTCCCACCTCTCTGATTTCCCAAGCTCATGTGCCCAGAGCAAGCGGGTACATGCTCACTGCCGCCTTCTCCCAGCAGCTGGGCCTCTGCCCGGCTAGTGTCTAACTGGATGGTGGCAGTGGGGGGCATAGGCCTTAGCCCTCCAGCTCATGCCAGGCCGGCTGAGTGCTGGGCTGAAAGGACACCGAGGGTGCCCACGGGACTGGGATCCATGTGCTTACCGTGATCTGGACGTCAGGGTCAGAGAGCGGGCTGCCCTGCCCCGCTGCTGTGTAGGAGAGGGTATACCGCAGCTTCCCACCATAAGCCGCCACCTGCAAAGACGCAAGCCCTATAGTCATGGCCTGACTCTGCCTTCAGGGACCCTACAGGTGAGTGGGCGGAGCCCCTCAAGGCGCTTTTGCACCTGCGCTGTCCCCTCCATTCAACCAGAGGTCCTCGTGCATGGCCTCTGCTTGCCCAGGAGACAGGACACCTCTCAATCCCTTCAGAGCCTTGGGCCAGCTGGTGGTGACCCTGCGCAGCTTGATGACTCAGCAAACAAGCTCCAAGTCCCTTTCCATTGGGAGAAATTTCCCATACAGTAGACGGGGATCCTGACGGTGACCAGCACGAGGGCCTGCAGGCCGCAGAAGGCCCAAAGGCTCCGGTCGTGGGGGCAGGCCCGAGGGTGGGCCTTCCGAGGTCTTGTCTCTTGGGCAGCTGGGTTGTGTCTGCTTAGGATCCATTTGCCCGCTTTTTGCCAAACTGTGGCCTTGGTTTCCTTGAAAGAAAATTATGTCCTGCATGCGGGCCATGTGGTTTGAGGGCAGACACGAGCCAGGCCTGGCGAGTGTGCCATCTTCTACCGCTCTCTCTTCCACTCCTCAGGGATGGACACGAAAACCTGGCACTTCTGCTCTTTCCACTGGAACAAAGACACTTCCTTTTACTAGCCAGAGTGGAAGACAGAGAATGATGCCAATTGAGATAAAAGCAGCAGGGACCCGGGACCCAGCCATGCCTGATACCAGCATCCTTGGATTTTGTAGTTACAGGAGTCAGTAGATTCTCTGCTGCATACCAGCCAGCTGGACGTGAGTTTTTTTATTGCTCATAACTGGAAGAGTCCTTAGGCCTCCTGCTGGGGGCTTTCACATGGGCAGCCAAGGCCCTGGCTCTGCCCCAGAACTTTCTCTCCTCTGCCACCAGGGCAGATGTTCAGATCGGTATCACAGTATGTCAGGTCTAGCACATTTGTTCATTCAGTTGGTGAGCATTTATTAAATGCCTACTGACTACATGCCAGGCCGTGAGCTACACCAGTCCTGAGGATGTTCTCCATGAGATCAGAGTGAGGTAAGGAACTGTGAGGTGTAACCGGACAACGCCGAAGCAGTTTCCTGCTTGCTTTGGATGTCGGCAAGTCCGTTGCCACATCTAGGACCAAGCCACAGGCATGTGCAGCAGGGTGGTTCAGGGAACAGACTGTCAAGTGTAAGACTGGAGTTCAAGTCCAGCTGTACTGGCTGGACAGCCTTGGACAAGTCACTTACCCTCTCTGAGGGTAATGGAAGTGATAATAAAATGTGGAAAAGTACCTTGAAGAGGGTGCCCAGGTGGCTCAGTCAGCTAAGGGTCTGCCTTTAACTCAGGTCATGACCCCAGGGTCCTGAGATCGAGTCCCACATTGGGCTCCCTGCCATGCGGAGTCTGCTTCTCCCTCTGCCCCTCTCCCCTGCTTGCACTCCCTCTCTTTTACACGCACTCTCTCTCTCTCAAATAAATAAAATTTTCCTTTAAAAAACAAAGTAACTTGAAGGGTAGCACAAAGATTAAGTAACATAGGCTGTGTAAAATACTGCACTGAGCAGAGTGCCTGCGGGATGCACGGCCTACAAGCTTGCCAGCTTCTCGTGACCCCTGGCTCTGCCCTCGGCTTTAGCAAGTCTTTTTCATCCTCAGTTCCCCCTGGACCGTGTGGTCCTATCTGCTTCTCTGAATGTCATTTTACTGCATGTTATATGTATTCTTTTCTTTTTTAATATTTTATTTATTTATTCAAGAGAGGCATACAGAGAGAGGCGGAGACATAGGCAGAGGGAGAAGCAGGCTCCCTGCAGGGAGCACGATGTGGGACTCGATCCTGGGACTCTGGGATCACGCCCTGGGCCGAAGGCAGGCACCAAACCGCTGAGCCACCCAGGCGTCCCTGTTATGTGTATTCTTAAGAGGCATTCTGTCTTTTGGAACAACATAGAGCTGATGTCAATCCTAACGCTACGCCAACGGTAACAACAATGCTATTATTGACGATGCTGACAATGACAGGAGCCACAATCGGAGGAACAGTGAGCTGGGGAGGCCAGGGTCGTCTTCTGCCCACACACAACACAGCGCACAGGAAGTGCTAAATGAACGTTCCCTGAAGGAGTAGGTGCGGAGCCAAGGGCTAGGTCAGTGATCCGGACACAGGGTAAAGCCTCCTGGGTGAGACAGTCTCAGCTCCACGTGGGACCCAGGCAAGTCCCTTCCTCTTTCTGGGCCTTGGTCTACCCGTCTGGGTCTTTTTTTTTTTTTTTAAATTGATCTTCTTTTTTTTTTTTTAATTTTTTTATTTATGATAGTAACAGAGGGAGAGAGAGAGAGGCAGAGACACAGGCAGAGGGAGAAGCAGGCAGAGGGAGAAGCAGGCTCCATGCACCGGGAGCCCAACGTGGGACTCGATCCCGGGTCTTCAGGATCGCGCCCTGGGCCAAAGGCAGGCGCCAAACCGCTGCGCCACCCAGGTATCCCCCGTCTGGGTCTTAACAAATTTTTTTTTTTAATTTTGTTTACTTATGATAGTCATACAGAGAGAGAGAGGCAGAGACATAGGCAGAGGGAGAAGCAGGCTCCATGCACCGGGAACCCGACGTGGGATTTGATCCCGGGTCTCGAGGATCGCGCCCTGGGCCAAAGGCAGGCGCCAAACTGCTGCGCCACCCAGGGATCCCTCGTCTGGGTCTTAAAGGGCTTTGACAAAGGGCTCTTGAATATTCTAGGATTCGATGACACCCTGCTACCCCCCAAGTCCTTGTTACCTTGTTCCCCAGGAAGGCTTGGGGCAGCTGCCAATAATAGAGGCTCCCAGGAAGCCGAGAGAAGCCTTTGTAGGAGAGAGAGAACTAGGAGAGAGAAGGACAGGCAGTGACAGCTGCTGAGAGGGCTGGGGGTGGGGGGCGGGCAAGAGCACAGCTACAGCCCTGGCAGGGATACACACACATGCACACGCACGTAGACCCTCGAGGCAGGCCCAGAGGAGGAAGCCCCCCACCCAAAGCTCAAGTTCTGCTCTTGGGACAACTTGCTCCCCAACCCTGAACCCAGACACCACCTCAACTGCTCTCACTGAGCGTGGCTGAGTTGGCATCTCCTCGTGTCTGCCCTGTGCCTCCTGGGGACCCCACAACGATGGATACGGCGCACCAGAAAACATTTAGAAATTCCGTGGGTATTGTCTATTGGAAAATGTATGACTAGCACAAAGGACTTGGTACGGGGTTGATTTAAAGGGAAAGCTGAGAGGCCCCTGGCTGGCTCAGTCAGTGGAGCATGCGACTCTTGATCTTGGGGTTGTGGGTTCGAGCCCCATATTGGGTGTTAAGGTGACTTTAAAAATAAAATCTTAAAATAAAATACAGGTAACTAAGAGGTAACTAAGAGTCCAGGTAGTGGGCAGAAACAGTGGAATTTGTTGAGTTGGTTCAGAACCAACTGAAGTCTAGAAAACATGGCAGGTGGGGGTCTCCTGGCGGGTGCCTCGGCACATACCTGAGAGCCTGCTGAGGAAGGCCCAGAAGCTGAGGAGGAGGAAGAGAAGGAGGAGGAGGAAGAAAGTGGAGCTGCTTGCAGAGCAGCTGCAGGCTGTGGACGGGATAAGAGCCCCCCGGCGGGGGGGTGGGGGTGGGCAGCAAAGCTAGAAAGGAGCTCCCAGATCTCGGCATCCATCCGCCTCTGGGCCTCATCCAGCTGGGGGACCGGGAGAGAGGGAGGACAGAGGGAAGGAGCAGAGAGGGACAGAAAGACATCATGACGCTTCGCCTCCCCTCAGGCCACACGAGGCCCAGGGAGCCCCCTACTTCTGTGCTAGCTCTTCTCGAATACCTGGCCTTCTGGCCCTTGCATCTGAAGTTCTCTTGCTCCTCATGAACCTGAGGGAGGGGTCGTCCTGGGATGGGCCCAGATGCCCACGGGGAGACGGCCATACAGAGGATATGTCCTGGCCAGAGGCAGGTCGACAGCTCTGTCCAGCTCAGGCGAGCGCGGCTGGTGGCTGCCCAAGGGGCCTCTGTGGTTGGGGAGGCTGCTCCTTGGGCCTCACCTACAGGCATGCCCATGGTGCCAGCCCAAGCCCTTCACAGCTCTGGAACGTTTCCCCAGGGCAACCCTGGAGTGGCCTGGGCATTAGGCTGGGGCCTGGGTTGGGGGAAATGGTCTGGGAAGGTCAGGACCTCAGCTCAAGGCTCTTGCTTGAACTATACTCTCTGGTCTGAACGGGGCCCCAGACGCAGCCTGTCCCGGCCAGACCCGGAGTTACCTGTGATGGCCGCTGTGCCCGGCCCCTGCCCTTCGGGGGCCCCATGGTCCTCCCAGGTGTCATAGCTGTCCGCAACTGCTCCTCTGAGAGGGACGTGCGGTTCTGATGGGGGAGGGCACAGGCCAGCTCAGATCTCCCAGGGCCCCAGCGCTGGAGCCCGGGGGAGTGACCTCTCCCCATGGATACAGTGGCCAGAGAGGCCCACACTGGCTGGGGAGGAAGATGCACACTCCCCGCTCCGGGCTGGCACACAGGGGTTAACTCCAGGCTGCTGAAGGGGCATACGCACACACACAGAGAGTTAGTGGAGGTTGCTTGGGAGGCAGTGCTAGGGTAACCTGGTGGGCCAGGTATGGTCATGTGGTTTAGCATCGAGTCAGTTTCCCTGTCACCTCGGCCACCACTCTGGCCACAGACAGCAGGTGCCAGGACCAGACCACGGAGCAGATGGGACACACACCCTCTGAGCTCTAATTCCTGGCATTGCAGGGCTGGGGCACACCAGTGCCCTGACTGCGGGGCCATCAGGCACTACCTGGGTTCATGCAGACCCACATTTCCTTGGGCACTGGGCATTTCTCCATGCGGGACTGACAGCCTCCAAAAACACCACGACTGTGTCACATCCATTTCACACCACTCGGATCATGGGCCTACCTTGTGAGCCCGGCGCATCTGTGCAAAATATGCCTCCCTCTGCGGGGCATAGGGAAACGCCAAGAGAGGGAGTCAGGGAAAGAGGTCTGTGAACTGCAGGCCAGAGCAGTAGAGAGGCAGACAGGGAAGCCAGGAGTGGTGGAACCAGAGAGGGAGAAGGGACTAGAAAGAAGGTCAGCCTGGGGAGGAGGCTGCAATACTTGGGTCTGTCCACGGAAGGACAGGGCAGCTTGGGGACTGTCCCTCCTGTGTCCCTGACCTCCCTGGAATCCTGGGTGAGGGGACACAACTGCTTGAGCCCTGACCTCAGCCAGCAGGGGACTCCTATACCAAGACCATCTTTCCCTGGGTGCCACTGGGGGGCATGGACAGTTCGAGGAACATATTTGGGCAGGCTGCTCTGGAGTCTGCCCCTAAGATCCTGTACCCCACACCACCACCATCACCACCACCTCCCCACCAAACCGCGGCTCCTCCCTGACCAGTGCAGTATCCCAGGGCAGCCTCTGACTGTTTTCCCATGGGACATGGGGCAGTAGAGGTGATTTACAAGTACAAACACTTGGAGCAATGCCCGGGACAGTGAGGGCTCAATAACGATGACCTATAATCAGAATTAGTATCACACTAGACACGGAGCCAATAGCACAGACGAGAGAACGTTGAGGGAGCAAATGGATGAAATTGAAACTGTGCTGTGTCATTTGTCCCTGTGTTTCCAGGGCCTCACCCAGGACCTCTTTGTTGCATGAAAGCTAATAATCATTAACAGGAGGGCACTTCTCGTGTGCCAGGCACGGCTTCCCATCCTCCCAGCCACCCTGGAGCTGAGGTTTATCAAAAGGCAGTCAGCTGATAAATGGCAGAGCTGGGTTTAGACTGAAGCCTATCCGACCCCAAAGGTCACACGCTTATGCACAATGTGGCCGACGCCTGCTCTGAGGTCAACTTGTGTCTGAGTCCCCGCTGGCCTCGGGGCTCAGCAGGGCCTGGCTCGGAACCGGGGACCGGGGAGAGCCTGCCCGCCCTCACCGCGCATCACACCTTGTCTCCCTGGTACGGCTCCGGCAGCTGCCAGTAGAAGGACTCATGGCCAAGGTGGGCGAAGTTGCTAAAGGAGAGCTGGGCGCCCTCGGGCACAGGTTCCACCGAGAAGCCTCCGGTCAGGCGGCTGTTCCGCTGGGGGTTCACCAGGGCAAAGCCTTGGAAGTCCCCGGGGGCAAAGTGGGTGGAGATCTAGCAGCAGAGAGAGGACAGGGTGTCAGCGTGGGCTCAGGGGTGGGTCATGGGGTGAGGGTTGCTGAGAGCAGGGCTAGGACAGAAATAACAGGGCAATGGGGAGGCCACTGGGGAGAAGAAAGGGGTGCTGGGCTCTGTGCTGACACAAGCAATAACGGGGTCGGGGGGGTGGGTGCCTTCACAGGCATAGGGGACGCCAGCTTTCTGCCCAGCCCCAGGGGTGACTCGGAGAGGGGCGGCGCACACGCTCTTACCAGGTGGCGGGTGTAGGAGGAGCTGACACACTGCTGGGTGATGCCCATGCAGAAGCAGGGCAGGCAGCCGTCGGGGTTGCTGGCACTCAGGTAAAAGTGGTGGGGCCGGCAGTGACTGCACGTGAGGCCTTCCACCTGGGCCTGGGAGGACGGACAGAAGGGTGGGTGTGGGGCTCGGGCGGATCTCTGGTACCTCCAGCCTCCCAGCCACTTCCCGCAGTTCTTGGGGAGCCCCTGCAGCCCCCGTGCCTAGGCCCCGCTCCCATCAGAGGCTTCCTGATTTCCCACCGGGCTCTGAACAGTGGGGCAGAGATGGGGCCTCGGGATAGGTGGTGGGGGCTCCGGGACGGCCCCAAGGGTACGGTGAGAGGGAATAGCAGGGCAGCCACCATGGCTGTGGTTCGGGGACTCAGAGGCAGCAGGGGGTTGAGCTAACCTTGCAGTGGCACTGGCCAGCGGCGTCACACTGGCTGCTGACGCTGCCCTGGGGGTCACAGCCACAGCCGATAGGCTCTGGCAGTTGGCCGTCTCCTGAGGTAGAGGGAAGCCAGAGCTGGAAACCCAAACCGCCTCCACGCACCCTCACTTCCACCACCGTCTAGGCGTCTAACTCACCACCCAGGGAGGGAGTATTTATTTCTGACCACCTACCACACGGAGGCGTTATATCCATTCATAGCAGCTCTCTGGAGCCAGTGAGCTTTTTACTACACCCATTGTACAGATAAAGCAGCCGAGGCGCAGAAAGGTAAAGTCACTTGGTGCAGGTCGAAGGAGAACTGAGGCTCTGACCCAGATCCACCCCTGGGGGAGACAGGGGAGCCCAACCCCAAAGGCCTCCCCAACCCTACTCACTTTGGCATGGCTGGCCCTGGCT
Organism: Canis lupus familiaris; assembly: GCF_011100685.1. Taxonomy (NCBI): domain Eukaryota; kingdom Metazoa; phylum Chordata; class Mammalia; order Carnivora; family Canidae; genus Canis; species Canis lupus. The sequence continues at coordinate 76,716,474 of NC_049223.1, read as the reverse complement.
GGGGTTGCCATAGTAGCCTGGGGCACACCTAGGGAGAAAGCATGGGGTGAAGGGAGGGCAGAGCCTGGGGAGCCTGCTGTGAGCCCAGGACTGCCAGGGGCCCTTGTTGGACTCAGGCTGGAACCAGGCCTCACAGTGTGGGAAGGAATCAATCAGCCTAACTCGCCCATTTTACAGATAGGGAGATGGGGGGAGAGGGCAGGGACAGGCCTGAGGCCACCGAGCCAGTGAGTGAGCATGATCGGGCCCTGAACCCAGGACCTTTTGCAGGAATGAGGGGTTTTCTGGGAAAGCCCTGGCCTGGCCGGGGTGGGGGTGGGGGCAGAGGCTGGAGGTGAACTGCAGGCTTAGATCTCTGAGGTTTTAGGTTCTCGGGGAGGGGAGCTGATTGTCCTCTGGGGACCTGAGTGAGGGGAGAGTGGGAGCTTCTGGGGCAGCCCCTCCCGCACGCTCCCCATCTGCCCACCACCTGCCTCACCTCTCACAGTGACGCCCGCTGTGGCCTGGGGAGCACGCGTCACAGGTGGGGTGGCCGTCGGTGTCCAGAAAGCAAGTATGGGTAGCCCTGATGGGGGGGGGGGACAAATTTCTAGTTAGAAGGCCAGCAGCCCTTCCTTTAGGACCAGGGGAGCAGGGAGACAAAGAGTGGGCAAGCGAGATATGTGCCAGGCCCTGTGCTAAGAGTCTTCATTCAGCTCTCACACGGGTGGCCAAGCTGGGGTGTATCATTATCTCCATTTCACAGATGAGGAAGTTGAGGCCCAGTGACGGAAGCATATCTCACACAAAGTGACACAGGCCCCTGGTGGTGGGGAGGCCAGGATTTAACCACTGCCTCTCAGAAGGGACTGGGACGAAGGGAGTCTGGAAGGGGGCAGGGGATATTTCAGGAAAGGGCAGGTACAGGCAGGGGCTGGACGCACTGGCCACCAGCGGGGGCTCCATAGCATGGGCATGGCTGGCAGTCCTGCGGCGTCCCCCGCTGGGCGTCCCCGTAGTATCCTGGCTGGCACTGCTCACACTGAGGGCCCTCCGTGTGGTGTTGGCAGCCCTGGAGGGGCAGAGCGTAGGTTGAGGCTGGGCCCCTGCAGGCCACAGATCCCTGAGGTCGGAAGGAAGGAGGGCAGGACTCACCTGGCAGGTACCTGTTTCAGGCTCACAGACCTCCGTGTGGCCATGGCAGCTGCAACGCTCACAGGTGCCCAGGTAGAGTCCGCTGGGCATGCGTGTGTAGCCTGTGTCACAGTCCTAGGGGCAAGAAGGTGGCAGTAGGAGGACCCTCCTTGGCAGGGCCCATTCAGGGCAGTGCCCACGGGGTGGCGGGGCTGGTGTGGGCCTGGGGATGACGGCAGAGCTAAAGGGGGAGGAGCCGGGAAGCACTAAGGAGGTGGCTGGCGCACGGGTGGGCAGGGCTGCAGGCCTCACCTGGCAGGATGGGCCACGGTACCCGGGTGGGCAGGTACACTGCTCCACTTCCAGCGCGGGGTCCTGGCCGGTGTCCTCAGGCACAGCCACGTCCATGCTGATACCAGAGACCCTGGAAATGACAAGACCCACTATGAACAAGCACACGTTCTGGGCCAGGCATCCCTGGAGCTCCACGTGTGATCATGTCGTTAATTCTCCCATCAGCCCTGCTGTGATATTGTGGGGCCCCGTCTGGCTCCCCAGCTGGGGGTCCATCCTCCAGCTGCTGTAAGGGCCGAGGCGAATGCCTTACACCTGCAACTTTCTCTCCGGGGACTGAGCTTTCCTTTCCTGGGCAGAACATACCACCCTGCTCACCCTGGGGGTGACAAGGACAGGGTGACCGAGCATACAAAAGCCCCTTTGCTCTAAAGCAGAGCTCCCTGTGGGGTGAGGCTGAGGCTTGTCTTTATCTGAGACTGCTTCCTTGTCTGGCCACTTCCCCTTCCTTCGTCCGTCTGTCCTTCCCTCCCCCTCCCTCCCACGTTCTCACTGTGAGTGGTGTGCTGCCGCAATCCTCATCTCAGCTTTGCTTCTAGGGAGCCCGACCAAACAGAGGCCCCATGATCTTGATTTTACAGATGGGGAAAATGAGGCACCAAAGACCACACAGCCTGCATGTGGGAGAGCTGGCAGTCTGGCCACACCACATCGCACTGCTTAGACTGGAACCGCTGGCCCCAGCCCCTCTGTCCTCCCGCCCTGGCCCCAGACACCTGCTCTCGGCTGGCCGCTGGCTGAAGGACGCCTGGATCAGGAGGGTGTCGATGCCCGCCAGGGCCATCAGCAGGTGCTCCCGTGTGGCCGGCTGCCCATCAGGCCGTTGCCATGCTTGCTGCCAAGGAGAGGACACATGTGCTGTAAGCCCTGACGTCCTGAAATACTGACACCCCTGAGTGAGACAGGCAGGGCGCCCACCCCTCCCCAGCAAGGCTCCGGGGCGTGTTGCTCACCTCCCGGAAGGGCACGGTGAAGGTGCTGGGCTGGCCGGGGCTGGGCTCCTGGGAAGTGTGATGCTCCAAGACGATGCCATTGCCCTGCAGTACAACCAGGGGCTGCCCGTGCAGGGGCGTGGAGCCAGGCTGGGGCCTCTGGGTCACTGTGAAGCGCAGCTCTCCTCCATAGGAGGTCACCTGGGACACAGGGTAGACATGCTCAGCTGAGGTCCCGCATCCAGCCATGCCCCTGCACCAGCCACGTCTTCCACCTTTTCTCCGAAGGCACCATAATACTCTTGCTTCCCGGCCTTTGCCTGTGCTGTGCCTGCTGCCCAGAATGCCTTTTCTCCCGCCAGCCCCTGCCCACCTTGTCCCCACGAAAGCGTGAGGGGAGGCTCCAGAAGTAGGGTCCGGTCAGGAGGCTGTGGAAGGAAGAGAAGACCAGCTCCCCAGGCAGGGGTGATGAGATGCCCTCGCTGGTGGTGTGGGTGCCTGCGGCGTTGGTCAGACTGAACTGCCCGGGCTCCTCAGAAGCCCCCTGCACCTGTGAGAGGGAGAGAGACCGGCACGGTGGCTGGGGGCTGGGACCGGCTCATGGTCCACCCTGGGGCTCGGGGATCCCAGTTGTCTCCCCTCCCACCCACGTGGGTACCTGGGCACGTCTCCAGGAGGAGCTGGTACACTGGCGACTGACGCCCATGCAGAAGCACTTGAGGCAGCCATCAGGGTTACGAGTGCTCAGGTGGAAAGAGCCGGCGACACACTCATTGCACAGACGCCCCACCACGTTGTTCTGCAGGCACAGAGCTGGGAGCTGCAGGATGGCCCACGGGAGGGGCTGCCTGGAGCTTCCAGCTTAATCTGCCCACATTCTAGATGGGGACCCAAGGTCAGGAAAGCCACGGAAAGAGCACTTGTAAGCAGGGCTGCCACCATGGGAACAATTCCCAATTAATGGGAGCTTATGCAACCTATCTTTTTTCCCTTTTCTCTTTGGTTGGTGGGAGGCTCAGAAACACATGTAGATCTGAAATACAGTGGGACGCCTGGGTGGCTCAGTGGTTGAGCATCTGCCTTTAGCTCAGGACATGATTCTGGGGTCCTAGGACCGAGTCCCACATCGGGCTCCCTGCAGGAAGCCTGTATGTGTCTCTGCCTCTCTCTCTGACAAGGGGAATAAGTAAATAAATAAAATCTTAAAAAAAAAAGATCTGAAGTAAAGCAACTCGGTTAAAAGTTGCTGCTACTCTTTATGGAGTGTTTCATGCACTGTGCTGGCTACTATTCATCCATCGTCTCATTTAAGTCTTCTCAGTACTTTGAGAAGTATATGACACCTCCATGCTTCACATGAGAAAACGGAGGCTCAGGGATGGGAAATGATTTACACCAGGTCCCTCAGCTCACTAACCCACTTTGGGATTTAAGATGAGGAGTGCTTAACTCCAAAATCTGTCCAGTTCTTTTTTCCATTGACACCTGATTCTCCCACTCTTTTTTTTTTTTTTTAATTTTTATTTATTTATGATAGTCACAGAGAGAGAGAGAGAGGCAGAGACACAGGCAGAGGGAGAAGCAGGCTCCATGCACCGGGAGCCTGATGTGGGATTTGATCCCGGGTCTCCAGGATCATGCCCTGGGCCAAAGGCAGGCGCCAAACCACTGTGCCACCCAGGGATCCCTGATTCTCCCACTCTTAATGCAAATCATGTCCCGCCTCTGGGCCTCCGTTGCTCAACTGTAAATTGGGGCTGCTAATACCCATATGGTCACGTCAGTGTGAGAATATAAAAAGCAAAGGTACAACAACACAGATACAACAGTCACGCTAAGAATGACTGGCAAAGGATCCAGGACTTCAACCCAGGTTACCTGACTCCCCAGCTGAGGCTCCTTCCTGAGGGCAGGCCACCTCGGTGAGGGTAAGACAAGCCGGCCAGGCCCCGCAGCCTCTGGCTAGGCCACCACCCACCAGCCAAGGAGCCATGGAGAAGGTGGAGCCTCCTTCCTCCCTCTCTCAGCTGTGCCCACTGGAGGCCCCTGGGTGGTGGGGGGAGGGCATGCTTACCTTACACTGGCAGGCCTCCCCAGAGGTCCCCACACTGCCTCGCTCGTCACAGCGCACAATCTCCTGGTCTGAAAGCACAAAGTGGGTGTTGGCAAGGCAGGTGGGAATGGGATGAACCCAGTCTGGCCAGACAGGTGGCAGGATGGGATGGCTCCCCAAGGAATGAGGGGCTGGGGCTGGTCTCCAGGACTGGGGCCCAGTGGGCAGCCCAGGGAGGTGCTGAGGGACGGTGGCTGTGATACTCACTGGTGGGTTTGCACTTCCCGCCTGGCTGGATGGGGTTGCCCTCGTATCCAGGGGCACAGCTGGTGGAGAGAGGGAGGGTCGTCAGCAGTGCTTCCATGTCCCCACCCAGGACAGCACCTGCTTCCCCCAGTCCCCGCTGGCTCTCCCTCACCTCTCACAGCGGCGGCCTGTGTAGCCTGGGGCACATGCATCACATGTGGCCTGGCCATCCGTGTCCAGGAAGCAGGTGTCTGAGAATCTGTGGGTATCAAGTGGCAGGACATGGGGCAGGGCTGCAATGAGGGGCCAGGCCAGGGCTTACATTCCCACCTTGGGAAATGACTGTTGCCTACATGGCACAGTTTGCCATGAGACATGATGCCGTTTCTTTGCTCACCTCTTCCTTTTTTTGTTTTTAAGATTAAAAATTTTTTTTTAAATTTTATTTATTCATTCATGAGAGACACACAGAGAGAGGCAGAGATATAGGCAGAGGGAGAAGCAGGCTCCCTGCAGGGAGTCAAATGCAGGACTCGATCCTGGAACCCTGGGATCACGCCCTGGGCCGAAGGCAGATGCTCAGCCGCTGAGCCACCCAGGTGTCCCAAGATTTTTAAAATTTTTAAGTAATCTCTCCAGCCCAATATGGGGCTCGAACGTACAACCCTGAGATCAAGAGTTGCATGCTCTACTGACTGAGCCAGCCAGGCACCCCTGCTCACCTATTCTTGCTCTGCAGCCTCATAGCAACGCTAGAAAGACAGATGGGCCCATTATATGGGGAGGGAAGCTGAGGCCCAGAGAGGTCAAGAGGCACAGGACAATTTAGTGACCAGGTTAGGATTTGAACCTGCGTCTCCCACCTCCCTGCCCAGAGTATACCCTAGCCGCTGTACGACCCGCTCCCCCCAGCATATCCCCGCCTCCCCAACCCCGAGCTGGGTCTGACCTGCGGGAGGCATCAATGTATGGGCAAGGGCAGGGCCGGCAGGCAGTGGCTGTGGCCTTTGTGGCGTCCCCGAAGAAGCCAGCCTTGCATTTGTTGCACTGTGGCCCTTCTGTGTTGTGCTGGCAATTCTGGGGGGAAGGGGAAGGGGAAGGAGTGGTTCAGGTCCCACAGAGCAGTCCCTCTGCCCCCAGTGTAGAGCCACACTGGATTCTGAGGGTGGCCCTTTGAGGCTGGCCCAGCCTCCTCCATCATGCTGGAACTACTCCCTAGCTCTGCAGACAGGGGAGCATCCAGCTGCATCTGGATGGAGAATTCATCACCTCACACGGGCAGCCTGTTCCACAGAAGGCTCTAAATGCCTGCCTTACACTGACCTAAGCCTGCCTCCCTCTTCTAACCTGTACCCATTGGCCATTTCAGCCCTCCGGAATCGGTTTCTTCCCACCCTATGCAGCTCTTGAGGAACTGAAGATAGTAGTTTGCCCTGCTGGAGCCTTGTCTTCTGTCAACTTCATGATCCCAGCGCCCTCTACTATTCCTTAGAGAGATGATTTCCAGGCTTCTTCCCCTTGGGGCCGCCTTGCTAAGGACCATCCTTAACACAGTACTCTCCAGGACTGTTCTGGCCAGGGTGGAAGAGAGCAGGACCTTCACCTCCCTTATCTGGACGCTCTATCTCTGTTAATGCATCCAGAGGTCATGATAGTTTATCCAGCAGCCATGACAGTCATTCTAGAGGCTCATGCTAAGCTTATGGGCACCAAGAGGCTTCAGCCTGGGTTTCCCACCCTGTCTGTGCCCTCTACTCCAGTCCAAGTGCCAACTGGCACTACTCACCAGGCAGTGGCCATACACAGGGTCACAAGAGCTGGCGTGCCCATTACAGTTGCAGCCCGAGCAGGTGCCCAGGTAGGGCCCGCCAGGCACCCGGGTGAAATGGGCATCACAGCTCTCACAGGATAAGCCGGCATAGCCAATGGGGCATCTGTGGAGGCAGGATGAAGACAGTGGTTACAGGAACCGTGAGCCTTGCTGTTTCTCCCCTCACCTTGCTGGGGACCCTGTGGTTCCGTCAGGCACCTGCACTCCTCCACACTGTGGGCCCGACCGTGGCTGGTGGCGTGGGTGACGGTGGTGTCCATGGCAATGTCGCTCAGGCCCACGCTGGCCATCTTGGCATTGTACACGGTTTGGATGAGCACGGCCTCCAGGCTCTGCAGCACCTGCAACATCTCAGCCCGCTGTACCGGCCGGCCAGACTCGTGGACCCAGTGCTCCTGGATACGAACAGAGGTGTGTGGAGGCGTCACGCCTTAGCACCTGCCCAGACCATAGCCCCTTCCCCCCACAGCCCAGAGAGCCCAGGCACCACCTACCTCAGAGAACTGAATCTGGCGCTGGTTCAGAGTGCCGGGCTGTGTGGGCACGTGCCCTCGGGAGAGAAGGCGAAACCCGGCGCCCACAAGAACCACATCCGGCCGCTGCACTGGCTCCAGCATGCCACGCGCCAGCTCATAGCGCACCTTGTAGCGCAGGAAGCCGCCGTAGGAATCCACCTGGCCGAGACAAGGCAGATCAGGGAAGGGAAGCTGGGGCACACCCCATGCCTGCTCTGTGTCCACTTGGCCCTTCTCCGTCTTCCCTGTGTGCCTGGCACTCATGGCATGCCTGGCACAGGGCAGGGCCCAAGGAAGCAGAAATGGGTGGGACATGGCTCTGCCTTTGGGGTACTCGGTCCAATGGGTAGTAGAATAAAAGGTGCCCAGGGAGGCCAGAGGAGGGGCACTGACCCCATCCCAGGTGTGGGGGAATGGTCCAGGAACCCTTCCTTTTTTTTTTTTTTTTTTTTTTTATGATAGTCACACACAGAGAGAGAGAGAGGCAGAGACACAGGCAGAGGGAGAAGCAGGCTCCATGCACCGGGAGCCCGACGTGGGATTCGATCCTGGGTCTCCAGGATCGCGCCCTGGGCCAAAGGCAGGCGCCAAACCGCTGCGCCACCCAGGGTTCCCCAGGAACCCTTCCTAAAGGCGGAGTCCGCATTCCTTCTAACCTGAGGGTGGTGGCCAGGCATCCCGAATGAATGAGCCACTGCCCACCTTTCCCCCAGAGCTGAGTCTGTCCTGCTGCCTACCAGCTCCAGAGGGAGCGGAGCCCAGGGAGGTTCTGGGCATGTGAGGGGGGCTTGGCTCCTTCCCCACCCAGAGCAGCAGGCTGGTCGCTCACCTTATTGCCCAGGAACTGCTCGGGCAGAACCCAGAAAGAGTCATGCACCAGGAAGCGTCGAGACAGGTCGACCAGCTGGAACTCCTGCAGAGCAGGGTCGATCAGCAGCTGGGTGGAGGAGAGGGGTGGCATGCCGGGCTGCGCGGGCATCGTCACATTCACCCCTGCGGACAGCAAGAGGGAGGGATGAGCGCCACAGCACGAGCGGGCCGTTGACACCCACCTTGAGAGGTGGTCATCCAGAAAGACAGGAAAGTTCTGGGAGAAATATGATTGATTAAAGATTCTATTTATTTATTCAAGAGGGACACACAGAGAGAGCCAGAGACACAGGCAGAGGGAGAAGCAGGCTCCCTGCAGGGACCCTGATGCGGGACTTGATCCCAGGCCTCTAGGATCACGCCCCAGGCCAAAGGCAGGCGCTAAACCACTGAGTCACCCAGAGATCCCAAGAAATCTGATTTAAAGAGAACTTTAGTGTTTCCCACCCCCACCCCCACCCCTGCCAAAAAAAAAAGCAGTGTTTTCCTTTCCTACGGTTTTGGAGCAGCATTTCCCAAAGCACACTCTGGGGAAAGTCAGTGCTGAAGAATGACAGCTGGGAACCATTTGGGAACCACAGGGTCAAAAGAAAGGTCAAGGGGATGCTTTGTAGCAGGACTTCTCAGAGCCTTTTGTTGGAGGACAGCTCCATGGACTGTCAGGGTTGGAACGGCCCTCAGGGGGCGGTAGAGAGCTGCCCAGGGCTCAAGAACAGAGGCCGAGTCCTGGTTCTACCACCCTTCAGCTGTGTGAGTCTGAACAAAGGCCTCAGTTTCTTTATCTGCAAAATGGAAGTAATACTGGCTTGCTTCAGTTTATTGCGAAGATAAAATGAGCAAATTGATATGAAGTGCTTCAAACAGAGTGTGACACAAAAGGAGTGTTCAAAAACAGCTGTCATGATGAGGGTCATCTAGCCCAACCGCCCCCACACCCCCATGAGTGTGCACATGTGCACTCACGCGTGTGCACACACACACACATACACACACACACAGAGGACTTCTCTCTACAGCATGCTTCCAGGTCTCTAGGGCAGCACTAACCATCTAAGAAAATGTTTGTGAGGATGGACATGTCCTATACTTGCCTCTCCAATACGGTAGCCACTAGCCATATGTGGCTACCGGGTGCTCAAAATGTGGCTAGTGCAGCTGAGAAAGTGAATTAATTAAATTTTAAAAAGATTAATTAATTAATTAATTTGAGAGAGGGAGGGAAAGCCCGTGTGCATGGTGGGGAGGGGCAGGTGGAGAGGGAGAGAGAGAATCCAAACAGACTCCCTGCTGGGCATGGGGCCCGACATGGGGCTCGATCTCACAACCCTAGATCATGACCTGAGCCAAAACCAAGAGTCAGACACGTAACCACTTAACCGACTGAGCCACCCAGGGGTGCGAGTTAATTAATTTTAATTTAAATACCCACGTGTTGCTAGTGACTGCCACACTGAAAAAGCTCTAAGGGATGAGAGGCTCCTTACCTCCAAAGGCAGTCCCTTCCAACCCTGGACAGATTTGTCTCTTAGAAATTCCTTCCTTGTGCTAAGTCTACATCTGTGTGGTAACAGCTTCTCCCCTTCATCATAAATGTAAGCCCTGTAACCATGGAAGAGTCACACCCTCATCTGCAGGATGACCATACATAGCCCCCAAGCCTGGGTCACGCTCCCCCAGGCCTGCCCTCCTCCCTTCCTTCCAGGATGTTTTTGGGTCCCCTGTGTCCTAGTCACCATCCATGTCCAGGCCACCTGCTCAGCCTGGAATCCCTGCCTACCCTGAACCCTGATCGTTCTGACTCCGATTAGACAGGCCTGGGTTCCAGCTCTAAACAGCCTCTGCAGGGATGCCCCACAGTCTCTCGGAGGGCCTCAGGGTCCTCCTCTTAAAGGAGTAAAACCAACCCCAACCCTGCAAGGACCACCAGCTGCACGATGGCTGTGTGTTGGGCCACAGTGCTGAGAGTTTACTATGGAGGCAGCCGAGTCCCTTCCTTGCATCCTTTGTGATGCAGGAAGTGAGATGGGGTGCAGCTTGAAGAGAGGCGGGAAACAGGAGCTGGGACTCGAACCCAGATCGGTGTCATGCCTGGGCCCCTGCCCTTCTGTCTTTCAGAGCCAGAGAGAACGGAGGTTTGAGGAAAGAGGCCTAGAGAAGCGAAGAGCCCCATAGACGGTAACTGGTGTAGCTGGAGGTCAGCCCCAGGCTAAGAAGATGCCAGAGCCTGGCTCTGGGGACACGGGCACCTCTCAGTCTCTTCGGGATGAGGATAATGAGGATGATGGCAAGGACACCAGGGGATGTATACTGGGCACCTACCATGGGCTGAGCACTATTCTGAGTGTTAACCCTTAAAGTCCCTACAACAACGTGGGAGGTAGTTCTTCTTTTATCCCCATTTAGTAGATGAGAAAAAGGAGACACAAGGCAGTAACTTGACCAAAGGCACACAGGCAGTAAGGGAGCATCGTGATTTACACCAGGAATCTGACTCCAGAGGCACCCGGGTGGCTCAGGGGTTGAGCATCTGCCTTTGGGCTCAGGTCGTGATCCCGGGGTCGTGGGATCAAATCTTGCATCAGACTCCCCGCAGGGAGCCTGCTTCTCCCTCTGCCTGTGTCTCTGCCTCTCTGTGTCTCTCATGAATAAATAAGTAAAATCCTTAAAAAAAAAAGGAATCTGGCTCCAGAGCCCATTCTCTTTGTAACCCAAGCAGGCAGACATCAAGTCTGGATTTGGTTTTTCCTAAAATGTTTGTTTCCCCCTGAAATGCTATTCCTACACGGCTCAGCCTTTCTTCAGCAACCCTATGGCCATCCTTGAACCTGACCCCATCCACCCCACGCATACTGCTCTCCCTTATCTGTCCCCTCCCTGAGCCCACTGGAACCTGGTTACCACCCCGCAATGCCACCCCACACCCCCGCTCACCATGGCGCCTGCCCAACTGTCCACCCATCAACGCACCCTTGAAGTCATCGGGCTGGTCAAAGCGCAGCCGGATCTGGTCTCGGAAGCGGCGGCTGCTCTGGCACACGTTGGTGACCCCAAAGCAGAAGCAGGGCAGGCAGGAGGCGCTGTGCTCCAGGTAGAAGTGCCCATCGGGGCAGGGCCCTGCCGGGTGGCACAGGAGTATGCAGCCGGTCACCAGCAGGCAGCCTTGGCTCCACCACACGCCCAGGACCCATGTCTCCACCGGCCATACCTCGCTTTGGAATGAGCTCCAGGACACCGTCAGGAATGCCGAACACCATGCCCCGGGCATTCATGGCCTCACAGGTGTAGGCACCCTGGTCTGCCTCCTTCACGTCACGGATGGTCAGTGTGCCACGGCCCCCTTCGCTGGTCACTGTCACCCTGGAGAGCCCCGAGACAGAGGCAGGATCAGGTCGGGGCCACTGGCCCAGTGTCCCCCATACCCTAGGCCCTGCCCAGGCTTAGAACCATACCTGGGATGAGAGGGGATGTGGCCCCAGTTAAGCCTCCAGTTGATGATGGGGGTGGGGACGCCAATGGCCACACAGGTGAAGGTCACTGTCTGACCCCGGGAAACCTGGATGGACTCCTGGGGAGGGGTCACCACCTGGGGGGGCACTGGGGAGACCAGAGCAGGAGTGAGGGGTGTGAAGGGCAAAGGGAAGAGGGGCAGATGAGGGGAGCAGGACTAAGACTCTGGACAGGGGGACTGGAACCCACCCCGGGCCCAGGGCCCACAGCTTGCAGCCCCCCAACCCCAGCCCCTACTCACTGCAGCCAAATTCATCACTGCGGTCGGGACAGTCACTCTCCTCGTCACAGTGGAAGCTGGCCGGGATGCACGTGTTCGTGGAGACACAGCGGAACTGCGTGGGCCCGCACACATCCTCGGGGCGCTTGGCAGCTGGGGGACAGAGCCAGGCGGTGTGGGCAGCAGACACTGCCCTCAAGGAGGACCACCCAACTCCCAGGACACACAGCTGCCCTGATGAGACCCACCCACTGTCGCCACAACACTGCCCACTGTCACAGCCGGCCACCGAATGGCTCATCACATTACCCCGTGCCCCCCTCACTCCACCTGCATTCCCTAAAACAGAGGTATACCCGGCACATCATGGTCACCAAGGTCTACCCGCACTCGGCACCCTCAGAAACACAAGACCTTTGTCAAAGGCACAGGCCAAGTGGCCGGTATCCCTAGACACCAGGTAATGCCTGGTGCAGTTCTCTCTACCAGGAAGGCCTTGCAGGGGGCCTGTACCCCTCTGACTGGCCCAGGGGTGGCACCCGACCCGAGGCTACCACCAGTGGACTACCCAGAGGCAGTCTGGCACCAGGGCTGGGCCCCAGCTGGGCATCTCTAGGAGGTGATGACTGGCATTCCTCCTTGGGGAGATGGACTTTGAGACAGACACACGGACAAGGCCAGAGAAGGCCGAGCCTGAGGGGAGGCGACACACCCACAGGGAAGGAAGTGAGAGAGGCCAGGAGGCAGCCATCTATTGACCAGCTTGGGGCTTCTGGCCCAACACTCTATGAGTTCCCAAGGCCACTCAGCTTTCACATTCTCCATCCTGCTCTGCCATCAATGACTTGGTCTCCTTTGCCTTTTCCCCAGCTGAGAACGGCTTTTCAACTAAAGCCCTAAATTACTCCTCTTCCCCAAGGGGATGTCTCATCAGGCAAGCTCAGCCAGAGGAAGGACAACCTAAAACCCTCGTCAGTTTGTGGCATGCTGTCGCTTCCCTCCAGCACCAATAGGGGACAGGGAAGGTGGAGGAAGGAGGGGAGGAGCTGGACTCGAGGACAGAAGGAAGGCCACCATGTACCCAGACATGGGACCCGGGATCGCAGAGAAATAGTTTGAAGATCATCCTCAATCTCAGACTAATGATCCCCAGGGTTCCCCTATGGGACAGGACACTCGAGATGCTACGCAATAGGGTGTCTGGCTCTCCGGCCTCACCCATTTAACTGTCAGAACATCCTTAACGCTGGCTGAATGGATGGATGCCAGCTGGGCGGATGGGCAACAACCAGACGGTTGGTCAGACAGATGGATAGGAGAAAGGAAGGATGTGGGGTGGACGGGTGGACAGATGGAGGAAGAGCTGTGTGGACAGACAGCGGACGGACGGAGAGTTGGGTGAATGGATGGACGGACAGGTGAGCAATGGGGGACGGAATGGGGAGATGAGAAGAGCTGGGCAGATGCACGTGCAGAAACCTCAGAGCTAGCTCTACGTGAAGAAGCCCTACGCCCGCCGGGGAGAGGCTCTGACTCCCCCATCCGCCAGGAGTCACTTCACTAGCGGACACAGTGGTATCAAGCCCTCTCGGCTTGTCTGACCTTTACTTGAGCGTAAATAACAAAGAGAATGTTATCAATGGTGACAAAGTACAGAAAAGAAAAAGGAGACATTAGCCACGGGCAGTCTGGCCACACTGATTTCTGCAAAGTTTAGCTCAGAGCCAAGAGCCCTCACTGCTGGGGTGAGAGAGCGGGGGTGGGGGGAACCTTCTAGTCTGTCCCCAGGGCCTCTGAACTCAGCCAGGGAGTGCAGACAGTCCCAGGGGCAGGGCCGGGGCAGGGGGGCTGGGTCCGGGGGGGCCCCCCCGGCTCACTCACGGCAGTCCACCTCGTCGGTGCGGTCCTCACAGTCAAAGTCCCCATCACAGTGCCACAGCTTGAGGGCGCAGTGCCCGTTTCCACAGGGGAACTCATTGGGTTCACAGGGTGGGGTGGGGCCTAGGGGACGAGGCCAGGTTCAGCCAGCGGTCCTCCGCCCACCCCCTGGACGGCACCCCTGCCCTCTGCCCCCCTCCACCCCTGGCCAGCACCCCTGCCCTGCCAGTCCTCACCGCAGTCCAGCTCATCGCTGCCATCCTTACAGTCCTCCTGCCCATCACAGATGTAGTCTTTGGGGATGCAGTGTCCGCTGTGGCAGGTGGCCTCGTGAGGCCCACAGGGCAAAGGCCTGCTTGGACTGGGGAGCAGAAGCTGGGGAGTGGGGCTGCCTGGGAGCTGCCTTGTGGTGGTTGCCTCCGGCTGGGGCTCTACGGGTGGTGGTGGTGTCTCCACCAGGGCGGGGGGTATGGAGCTGAGCTCTGGGACTGGCTCCTCTGTGGACAGAGCCCCCCTGGTGTCAGCACAGGGTGGCAGTGTGTGGCTCCTCACCCCCCTGCTCTGCAGGCCCTCCCCATCCCTCCCTGCCACACACGGTGCCCCCACCCTTCCCATATCCCTGCCCACCTGCCTCAGAGCCCCCCCACCTGCACCAGACCCTCACGCTCCCAGTTGGCTTGGAGGCCTCGTGCACCCTGGCCCTGCTTGGTGTCTGCAGGGCCACTTGTAGCCCTGGATGACAGCCCCTCACCACAGTTGAGCTCGTCAGACATGTCCCTGCAGTCAGGCCTCCGGTCACAGCGATACTCCAGGGCCACGCACTCGTTGTGGCTGTGGCAGGCAAACTCGGCCTCGGTGCAGACTCTTGCGAACTGGGGCACTGTGGGGGTTGGAGGGGGTCAGAGGGGCAGGGGGCAGGGGGCGGACGGTGCGGGTGGTACGGGCAGTGTGTGGCTGGGAGCAGGCTCTGGTGCCCCGTGTCCGGCTTTCCAGCAGATTTCAGCGAGGCAAAGAAGCACACAGTGGACACATCACAGCACACATGGGACATGGGACATGTGGCGGTGGCCTCACCCATCCCTTCCGCAAACCCCACACACTGTTAACAAGCCACACGCGTGCAACCACCACATCACACACGTGCAGGCCACAGCCTGGCCCAGTGAGGATGAGGGAAAAGCAGAAGGGGCGGCTCGGCTCGAGCTCTGCCCAGCCATCTTGCCCTCATCCTTCCTTCTCCTCCATCCACGAACTTGTCCAGGTACCTGGCTGGGCCTAGCTCTGGCTTACACTCTCACCTGGTGTCACTGCGGCCGCCACAGCGGCCGGAGGGGGCGGGGGTGTCTGTGCTGGAAAGGAAGGTGTGATCAGCACCGTCCCCCTGGGACCTGGGAGCCGGGGGCTGCAAGGCTGAGCCAGGCCCATCCCACCATCCCTAGCCAGGAAGGCTCCCTAAAGGGTGGGGAGAAGAGAGCTGGGCCCCCAGCAATCTTCAGATCTGAGGCTGGGGAATGCCAAAAAGAACAAATGATCTTCAGGTGCATTCACTGGGTTTTTATGTGCAGAATGAGAGAGATGATAACTTCACTGTTTTTTTGTTTTGTTTTGTTTTGTTTTTGTTTTTTTTTTCTGATTGGGCTACACCATGGTAGGGAAAGAGTCTGCTCAGTTCTGGGTTCCCCCAAGTCAGGGACTGTGATGTGCTGGAGCTTTCCCAGAGGGAGAGACTGAGATGGAGTCGGGCCTGAGAAGTGGAGCCTGTGGGGGAGTGAACAGAGCCTGTCTGGTCTGGGAGTCAAAGCAGGAGACGGGGTGCCAGGCCTTCGTCTCTGATAGCTGTGTGACTGCGGGCCAGTTTCTTGATGTCTCTGAGCCTGAGTTTCTCATCTCATCTCATCACAGGTTCTGGCAGGACTGGCACAGACTTGGGGTTTGGTGTAAGTTCTGGCTTTTCCAGAACTGGAAAATTGTGTGAATTGGGACAAGCCACTTGTCCTTCCTGGGCCTCAGTCCCCTCATCTCTGCAACGGGAAGAATATCTACTTCATAGGGATGATGAAGGCTGAATGGGAGGCTGGATATAAGGCCCCCACTGAGTGCCTAGCATACGGTCAGCAGTCAGTAAACATTTGTTGGTTATTATCAAATGTAAGAGTGTTTGGATCTGAAAGTATTAGATGCAGAAAGGAATTATCACCTATTGTCAGTGTATAGAGGTCCAGAGAGAAAGAACAGAAATTGTGTCTAATTTGGCTCATGATAGAGGAAACAGATTACACTCAACCCAAGCCAGGACTGCATAGAGACCCATGGAGCAGACTCATGGAGTAGTGAGCCCCCCGCCCCTAGTGGTGTACAGGCCCCAAGCCAGAAGAGCCCATGGTGGGGATGGACACTGGAAGGGGACCCGTATGAGTCTGAGAAACGAGGAAGCGCCCCAGGCCCCAGGATGGGCTCACCTGTGCCCAGGCGACGGAACTGGAATCCCTGGGGAGAGGTGATGTAGGAGGCCACGGAGCCGCTGGAAATGACTGTGTGCAGCACCTCCTGAATCTGAGCCCCGTCCGCGTTCCCCTCAGAGCCCACATCCAGCTCCACAAAGACCCAGCCGTCCAGCTCCCTAGGGATGGGGATGGGGCAGGAGAGCAGGGTGAGGTAGATGCCTGCAGCCTCGGCTCCTCCCTCGTCCCCAGCCTGAAGCTCAGGCCTGATCTCCTCCTTCCCTGTTCCTGGAAAGCCTGGACCCGAGCGGGGCTGTTTAAAGTCTAATTGTCCTCCCAAATTCCTGAACTTCCACTCCATGTGTCCCTCTCTTACTTCCCCTCCTTGTCACCTCCCTCCACAGCATCCCCCACCCCTGTCCCTCACCGGCCCCCAGGGGACCCTTCTCACTTGATGAACACCACACTGACAACCTGGTCTCCGGGAATCTTCAAGTACTCCGACTCGAGCTGGAGAGCGACACAGCCCCGTCAGCCTCCAGATACCTTCACCTCACCCCAGTCCCGGCCCCCATGCTCGGGGATCCCGAGTCCCTTCACCTCACCGTGTCTACCACAGCCTCGGACACCTCCCGGAACTCCTCGGAGCCTGCATCCTCCAGCTGAGGACTGTAGTGGATGGAGCGAGTGAAGTTTACCAGGGCCCGGAAATAAACTGCAGAGAAGAGTGGGGTGTCACCGTGAGGGGTCCAGCCTGGTATGCGGTGGCTTCAGGCAGCTGGGCCAGTGGGTGGACATTCAGGGATGGTCTCTAGCGGCCTCTTGCCCAGGTTGACACCTGTGTGTCCACAGCCATGCCCAGCACTGCCCGTATGAGCACTTGTCGCGGCAGCCCTGGCAGACCTGCCCAGGATCAAAGCTGAGGCTCCCCACCCTTGAGTGAGGACCTTCAACCAACAGGGAAGTACCCTGAACCAGAAACTACGCGATGATGCAGAAGAGACCCCCAGTGGCACGGAGGAAGCTGGACAAGAAAGGTCGGCTTCCAGAAGAGGCTGGCCTGCAATAGGGATCTTCCACAAATGACCGAGCCATGCCTCCCTCCTCTTCCCTGGCTGGTTCTAGTCATCCCTCAAGGCTCGGCTCAGCCATCACCTCCTCCGAGCAGACCACTTGAACTTCCCTCCTTCCTCAACCCTGCCTGGGCTAGAGACCCCTCCTCTGGATCCTCCAGCCCCCAGGCTTCTTCCCTCATCAGAGCACCTCCCACCCTGCACTGCATAGATCCCGCCTGGTTATACAGATTCTGGTGAAAACCATGGGTTCTGAGGTCAGCCACACCACAGGCACTGACCTCACCTCTCTGAGCTTCGGTTTTCTTCTCAGTCAAATGAGGATATTAATTACATTTACCACACTGGGCAGCTACATGGAACAAATGACACCGCGCCTGCATGCACCATCTCCCCGTGCACTTAGAGATGCGGCACCTGGCACAGAGCAAGTGCTAGAGAATCAGACGCTGGTGTCACCTTTCTCTTCTGCGAGACTGTAAACCTGATGAGAGCAGCTCTGGTCCTCATTCACCCTACATCCCAGAGGTAGTGTAGTGCTTGGCCAGGTTGGTGTCTAATAAGTGACGGCTGAATGAATTCATACCAGATCGGTGTGAGCGTATACATACAACTGATTCTATATAAGATGTTTTATACACATTAAATCTCATAAGGTTCATGAGTTCATATAGCAGTTATAAATTCGAGTCGATATGAGCTGCAAACGAGTCATACACATACACATGCACGCACAAGCGCACACATACAGGGCTTAGAACCTGGGCTAAGAACCTGGGCCTGGCATGGAGTAGATGCTGAATCAACGTGTATCCTATGCTTACGGAATACACAGACTAGTATGTACGTGTGCATGTCCATCCAGATAGACACACGCACAGTTTCTTGAGCACCTATTATATGCAAGATTTTTCATGCATTAAATCTTATTCAGGGCACCTGGGTGGCTCAGTGGCTGAGCGTCTGCCTTTGGCTCAGGTGGTGATTCCGGGGTCCTGGAATCGAGTCCCACTGCTTGTTTCTCTGCCTCTCTCTGTGTGTCTCTCCTGAATAAATAAATAAAATCTTGAAAAAATCTTACAATATTCATGAATTTAGGTGTAAATTATCAACGCCAAGTTAATGAGTTACAAATGTCTAAATATGTGTAAGTGCTTAGAACAGGGCCTGGCACATAGTAGGTGCCATAAACATGAGCTTTCACTATATGAGAAGCAGTGTAGCTTAGTGGTTAAAAGCTTAGTTACTAGAGTAAAATCCCTACTTCTAGCCCTGTGACCTCATGCGAGGTACTCAACCTCCCTGAGCCTCGGTGTCAAATGGGGATAATAGCAGTGCCCACCCCAGAGGGTTCTCTTAAGGACTGAATAAGTTAGGAAATGTAAAGTACTTATAACAGGGCCAAGTGCATACTAGGGGCGGCCTGGGTTAGCTTTAGTGATTGTCTCTGGTCTTTACAACTTTTGATATTTCATTCATTCATTCATGAGAGACACAGAGAGAGGGAGAGGCAGAGACACCGGCGGAGTGAGGAGCAGGCTCCATGCAGGGAGCCCAACGCTGGACTCGATCCCAGGTCTCCAGGATCACGCCCTGGGCCGAAGGTGCCGTTAAACCGCTGAGCCACCCGGGCTGCCCTAACAAGTCTATATTGAGGGCCTACTACATTCTAGGTGGTGTTCTCAGGGCAGAGAATATGGCAATGAACTGTCCCATTCCTGTCCCCACAGAGATCACTTTCTAGTGGGGAGCAAGGAAATAAATGAACGAGGAATACATGGACCAGGGGGAGAGAGCCAGGGCTGCGGGAGAGGCCTGCTGGGGTAGGGGTAGGTTGCTCTTCCCCAGGGTGGCCAGGGAAGGACTCTCCTCAAATGGGATCCTCAAAGGAAGAGAGTGAGCCATGGAGAAGCATCTGGAAAAAGAGCATCTTCTGGACAGAGGGAACAGCAGCTGCAAAGTCCCTGAGGCAGAAGCGGGCTCAGAGAGGTGACCAATGACAGGGTGAGGCTGGTAAAGCAGGGAGCGGTACCGGCTGGGCCGGACTACAAAGCCAGTCCCCCTTCCACTTCATTCTGGCAGGCCCGCAGGTGCACACGCCCCCGAGCAAGGACCCTCTCCCTCTGTGGCTTGGGCTAAGCAAGCCCTGGGGTGTCAGGATGGGGCAGGAGTGGACTCCTACATTGAGAGAGGGTGCTTGTGACGGCAGCGCTGCCTGGGCTGGAACACAGGGACAGTGCTGGGCTGGGCTCCTGGGTGCCGGGTGGGTGGGGCTCTGTGGGCTGGAGCGTGGAGACCGTGAGCTCGGCCACAGAGGCCCCTTGTGAGCAGGCACAGAGGCCCATTGAGAGTCCCCCACCCCAGCCCCTGGCCTCAGCCCCATGGCCCAGCGCGGGCGAGGAGGCCGGGCCTCTGCCCAGGAATGTGCCCACTCCTGGGGGAGGGGGCTGGGGCTCCACAAAGCCCCTTTCTCCTAGGCCCTGGGAAGGGCTCGGACCCTGCAGCCTGACCCTACCCCGGCCTTCTCCCAGACCCAGGGTAGGTCAGGGCGAGCACCCTCCCTCTTCTACCCTGAACTGTCTCCCTGCGGCCAGTGTCTGAGGCTTAAGGCAGAAGGTAAAGCCCTATCTATTCCAAGAACCAGCCCCTGGGGCGGAGGGTACTGCAAGTGAGTGAAGCTCCCCAGGGTGGGTGTGCTCTCTGGGTGCCTACCCTGGCCAGTCCTCTCCCTGCTGGCCCTCATCTTGACCCCATCCAGACAGCTCACTTGAAGCCAGAGGCTGGAGGGACAGGAGGCCAGAGCTGTCTGCGCCCAGGTGGGTGTGGGAAACACACACCTGACTCTGCCCGGCCCTGGAGCAGAGCAGACCATCCCACCAACTCCCTGCTCAACAGAACTCCTCCGCCCCACACCCATGCCCCTCAAGCCCCAGCTCCAGGACCCCCTGGGTTCCTTGGGTGGGCCCAGCATCAGCCAGTCCTGAGGTGGGTACAAGTCATCTGCAGCCTCTAGGGCCTTGTTCCCTGAGGGATTGTTGCACTCATCCCTGAAGTGGGGGGACACTCAGGGTCCTGGCCCACTGTGTGTAGACTTGGATACCCAGATGGAGCCTGGCTGTGTCCTGGGCAGGGGCCGGCAGGGCCCCCAGACTCAAAAAGAAAGTGCCACAGAGCCTTGCGTGTGACAAAGTATAGGCTGGGGAGAAAGGGGAGAGGGAGAAAGGACAGGCAGGGAGAGCAGGGAGAGGGAAGTGGGAGGGAGACAGAGGGAGCCCCCCACCTAGGCCGCTTGGCCTCACTTACTGGGAGGAGACTCCTCACCAGCCACAGGACGGTAGCCCAGGGCCTGCAGGGTAGAGCCACAGAGAGAGTGGCCAGGAGGAACAGCAAGGGACGTAGAGGGTCCCCCAAGCAAGAGACGCAGAGATGAGACAAAGGAGAGAGACCTGGACCAAGGCAGGGGAGGAGGAGGAGGGGAGCATGAGAGACTAGACAGCTATCAGAGCAGGCCAGGCAAGAGATGCAAAGAAATTGGGCGAAAGGAGGTGGGTAGGGGTCCCAGAGATGGAGAGTCAGAGCCAGGGGCTGTCCATCAGGTTGGGGTATCTACACACAAAAGGCAGGGTAGTGGGACTGGGCTGGGGTGGAGGCTATAGGAGCCACAGCCCTGCCCGAGGAGAGGGTGGCACCGTCTCAGCGCCTGGACACTCCAGGGTGTGGGCCGCATCTCCGTCAGGATGGCCCTTGCTGGCCAGCACAGAGAGGGCACAGCTATGGGGCAAGACTGAAGTGGGCACACCAACACTCCGCATGCCTCCAGGCCTCAGCCTCGGCCCAGCTGCCTGGACCTGCCCCAAGGGCGGCAGGTGGGTGCCAGGGTCGGGCCTGGAAGGTCTGAGACTCCGTGTCTTCCCACGGATAGGCTCCACTCACAAGCACAGGCTTCTGCCCTGCCAGCAGGCCCTGCCCAGCTGCTGCTCCCCATTCCCCTCCCTCCCCTCCTTTGCCCCTCCTGCCCTCACAGCTGCATCTCACGGGGGAGGTGGGCTGGCAAAGACTCCTCAGAGAGGGCCGGCTGCCACGGTAGACAGCCTCAGAGGAAAGGCCATAGACATTTCCAAATGGACAGTATGGACTGGACCAGGGCCTCAGCAGGAGGCAGCTCTCCCACCCTCCCCCCTGCCCCACCCCTGATCCTGCAGCCCTGGAAGGACCTCCGTGTGGAAAAGCTTCAGGCAGGACCTGAGCCCCAGAGGCTGGGAGGTCACAGTCAGGACCAGGACACCTAGGGGGCAACCCTCCTGTCTGCACTTGCCCAGGCAGGACACTGCCCTCTGGCAGGTGGATGCCCCTGATGCATCAGTTAAAGGGGGGTGACCCCATCCCTGGGGAGGCGCAGGCCCACCACTGTGGGCGGCACTGGACACAGCGCGGGCGCCCAGTGGCCCCCCTGAGCTGAGCTCCACCCTTGGCCCAGACCACAGAGTGCTCAGCGCTGGCTTCCAGAGAAGGCATATGGAGCTGCTGGGCTTTGTCACCGGTAGTTCACTCTCTACTGGGGTGGGAAGAAGCGGGGACTCTGAGTCCTAGCACTGGCCTGGCTGCTGCTCCAACGTGCACAGAGTGCTGGCAGGGCAAGCAGCTGATGGAGGCCTGATTCTTTTCTCTCCACCAAGCACAGCTCTCTTCCCCAAACCAGGAACCCTTGGCTTCCCAGCAGGTGACCCAACCTAATGGCAGGGTCCCTTCTGGGTCCAGGGCAAGGCTACCTCCATCCCTTGCCAGCTCTGTTGGCCTGTGCAAATGTCCTATGCTGAAGAGCACCTCTACCTGCCCACCCCTGCCTGGGGTCCCCAGTTCTGCATCCCCAAGAAGGGCTCTAGGGAAGGACTTTATATTGAGCTGCCCTGGGAGATGAGAATTTTGCTTTGAATGCTGAGGGTCTGGCTTTCAGTACCTATTACAACTGGGTATTTCCAGCCTGCTGCCCCATGCCTTGTCCCTGTGGCAAAGTCACAGAGCCCGGCCATCCCCTACCTTGCAGGGACCTGCCAACCAGGCCACAAGACTGTCACTCAGGGAGTATGAGACCACCTGCATGGCAGATCTTCGAAGCCCTTGAGGCCCTCAGCCCTGGTGATGGGACCTCTGTGGGGGGAAGACCTCTGGGGCTTCTGCAGGGGTGAGGAGGGGGGCCTGTGCCCTCAGCAACTTACCCATCTGAAAGTCCCCACTGCCCAGGTCCCCGCTCCCCAGGCCATCTGCAAGCAGAAGAGAGATTTAGGCAGCAATAAGTATTTGTTGAGTATCTACTAGGAGTTGGGTGCTATTCGGGGCACCTGGCACATGGCGGGCAAGGTCATAAAGCAGAGAACTGTCGCCGCCACTCAAGCCTAAGGAGGCTGGCTTGTAAAAGACAGCTCGGAAGCCTCCATTGGAGACGGTGTGGGCCAAGGCCACACATTCTGGGGACTTGACCATCTGCCCTTGCTGGGGCGGGAGGGGCCTGGTCACACTGGCCACCAGGTGAGGCCAGGACGGGGTGCAGTAAGGGGCGGTAACTGTCCCCTACCGTGCCTTGTCTGCCATCTCCCAGATGTCGGTCCTAATCACCTGTGCTATGAGGACACAGCAGTGGCAGAGGAGTGGTCAGCATCCCAGAGTCGCATGGGTTGCAAGCAGAGGATCTTGGAGTCATTGGGACCATGGCCTAGGATGGCCATCTCTTGAGGCATCCCCTGGGGCAAGCTTCCTGAAGCCTCTTTAAGGACCAGTGGGAAGAATCCTATACCCCCTTACCTCTTCCACTCCCTACCACCAGAACCCTCTGCTCACCTCCAGAGGCATCGTCTGCCAGCAAGTCCTCGTCATCAGAGAGGTCTGAGTAGCTCCAGCCAGCCCGGCCCACCGTGACTGTCTCCGCATCCTCGGGCAGAGACAAGCCATCATACGCCCGCAGCCCGTGGGTCACCTGTGGGAGTTCACACAGCCGATGGTCACAATCTCCAGTCCCTTGCCCAAACCAGGACCCCTCCCCTCACTACAAGGGGGACCCAGAGTCCCACCCCAAATCCCTGTAGTGGTTAAGTCAGATGTGGTCTGGCTAAGAGAGTCAGGCTGGGGCTGAACCACTATTTTTGACTCCATTTCCCCAAAGCCCCATTAGCCCCTGGAGGCCTCAGAGACCAACCCTACAAATTCACAGAGTCTGAATGAATCCTCAAATGAACAGAGAATAAAATTAAAATCACTTTGGTAAGTGATGACAGACTTCTCTTCCTCTGGAGAAGGCAAAGGTTGTCCAAGACATGAGGCAGTATGTACTCACTATCATACGGGGACATGGGCAGGTACAGGGTGACCTGGGCCAGCAAAGATTGGGGGACACAGGGCAGGAAGGGCAGCCAGGGTCAGCATGGACAGGGTGAGTCCACCAAAGCTGCTGTCTCTAATGACAGCTTCCCACCGGGCCATCTTGGCCACCTCTCTCTGCCTTTGTCTGGCTTCCAAAGCTCCAAGCCACAGGAAATACATTCCACCCATGTTGGACAACTAGCTCTGGCACTTGTGGCCACACTGACAAGCTCATCTGTGCACACAGCAGAGGGGGTGGAGCCCAGGAGCTGGGCTGGATGGGGGCAGGACAGGCGTGGTGTCAACTCTGCATGACCTCGGGCTGATGCTGAGCCCAGCACAAGTTCCACCCCAGGCTCCCACTCCACAGAGGGCCTGCTGAGACCCTGCGCCCTGCAGGCCAGGGCAGAAGGGCCCCAGTGGCCAGGTCGGGGAATGGGTGGTGAACACCTCCCTCCCCTTCGACAAGATCAAGATGTTTCCAAAGGAGTTTTATCAGATAACCCAGAGGAAAACACCAACCCAGGGGAACCCTGGGGAACCTGAGGGAACCCCAGAGCCCCTAAGCACAGTGCGCATGGATTTGCTGTGGCCCCGTAGTGCACGTCCAGCCCCAGATAACCTGGCCTGCGTGTCTCAGGCCCTGCCCTGCCCTCAGCCCTCTCTGGGGAGCCCAGCCCAACCAGAAGGAAACGGTCTTGCTTTTGAAAACCAGACCCAACCCTCCCTGGCTAGACAAGGTGATGGCAGCAGGAAAGAGGCCCAAGGAGGAGAAGAAAAACAATGAGACGGCCAGTCTCTCTCCCTCCCTACACCGCCCAGCTTCACCCAGTCCACAACCCTGGGAGCCTCTGGCCATTTCTCGTGCCAGTCCCTCCACTGGAATGCCCTTCCTCCCTTTGTTTTTCTGGCTAAATCACCCTCCAAAACTCAGCTAAGTGTCACCTCCTCTAACTGCTCAGGAAGAAAAAGGCACAAGTTACTGATATTCACAGCGACACGGCTGAGGTCCAATCACACACGATGAGTGAAAGACGCCAGACACAGAAGGCTGCATACTGTGTGACCCCACTGATACGAAACTCTGGGGAGTGGCATGGGACAGTGTAATCGACAGTGACAGAAATGTCACTAGTTGCCTGGGACAAGGGATAGGGTAGGCTGACCCGGCAGGGACACAAGGGAACCTCTTGGAGTGACAGTTCCCTGGGTATATACATGTCATGATTGAACTGTAAACTTAAAATGGGTACATTTTATTGTGTGTGATTTGCACTTCAAGAAAGAGGACTAAAAAGAAAATCTAAATTAAATTAAATTAAATTAAATTAAATAATTAAATTAAATTAAAAAAGAAAGACAATGTTCTCTGGGAGACCTTGTCCTGACCCTTGGCTGTCACAGTGCCCTCTGTGCCCAGGCTGGGTTCTGGGCACTCCTGGGTCCACACTCTAATCACCTGTATCTCCACTAGAGCGGAAGCATCCTAAAGGCAGGGATGGGGATTAAGTCACCTCTAGGGATCCCTGGGTGGCGCAGCGGTTTGGCGCCTGCCCTTGGCCCAGGGTGCGATCCTGGAGACCCGGGATCGAATCCCACGTCGGGCTCCTGGTGCATGGAGCCTGCTTCTCCCTCTGCCTGTGTCTCTACCTCCCTCTCTCTCTCTCTCTCTGTGTGTGTGACTATCATAAATAAATTAAAAAAAAAAAGTCACCTCTACCCTCTCAGCAACCCATGTTCAATAAGTACTTGAATGAATGAATGAGTGAATGGTCAAAAATGCTATCACCCATATAATCTAGTTGCTTCCCGAACTCGATTTGCTTTGCGTACCACCTGCCCCTCCATAGTTTACATGCCACCTCCCTTCCTAGGCTGGGAGCTCCGGGGGCAGGGACTGGCTGCCATTTGGTCACCTTTGTGTCTGCAGGGCTACCAAGCCAACGTCTGCATTGCCTGCAACTTACCCCCTGCTGTGGCCTAATGCCCCTTCCCCTCCCATCCATGGGCAAACCCCCCTTCCTGTTCCTTTTCCTTCTCCACCCTCTCTCTGTACAAAGGCAAAGGCCCACCCCACTCCTAATTGGCTAGTGGACTTCTGGGCCATGCCCACAGGGTCTGTATCCAGGCGAGAACTTTAGGCTCCCCAGGAGCTGATGAGAAATACGGATTCCTGGGCCCCTTCTCATCCAGGTGGGAGGGATGCAGTGGCATGTGCTCAGAGAACTCTGACACTTGCTAGCTAAGAACCACAAGATCAATCCCTAAGAGGGGTTCTACTCCCTTCCCTGCTGCAGGTAGAGGGCAATATTTCCACTGGGTGGGAGGGAGTTCCAGAGCAGGCCCTGAGTGACCTAAGGAAAGTGCGAGGCTAAGACTGGCAGAGGGGCACAACATAGGGGCTGATGGGGTTAGAGGGGCAGGCTTGCATCCTCCCAACCTGCGGAGGGCTCTCCTCTGTGTCACTGCCACTCCCTCCTCCTCCCCGTGCAAGCCAGGCCATGGGGCATAGAGATTCCCAGCACCCCCTAGACACGGATGTCTGGAAAGGAAAACTCTGGTGGTGAGTAAGGTCCAGAGAGCTTCTCCCAGGCCTGGAGCCGGTGGGGGGAGGTGGTGGTGTCGGGACTGGACAGGAAATAGCAAAGTGAGACTCAACTTGGAAAAAATGTCAGGAACACACATCTGCAGTGAGAAGGGTGGGAGAATCCAGAGCACGTCGGCCCGGATAGAAGACCTCCCACCCCAGGGGCTCCAGGGAATGGGCCATCCACATGCCAGCCTGCCCTTGCTTACAGCCCCCTCCCCGCGGCCCAAGGCCCTGGGGTCAGATCAGGGCCTGTAGCAAGGGCCAACCCAGCAAGGGCAGAGACTTCGTTTGTGAAAAGCTGAAGATCAAAAGGTTCTAGCAGCTGTATTTCACATCTGGGAGGGGAGATGGAGCCAGACCGGAAAGAGGCTCCCAGAAAGAGCCCAAAGGAGCCTGAGACTTGACCATAGAAGGGAACTCTGATTCAGATCTGGAAAGTCCGGTATCTACTTGGAAATAGAAAGAACTAACATTTATTGAGCACTTGCTATATACGCCAGGCACCCCTTTAAGGATTTTTATGAATGCTAACCCAGGTTACAGGCAGGGATGGGGACATGGAGCAGTCAGGTCATCTGCCTGAAGATCTAGCAGGTGGCAGAGCTGGGATTTGACCTCTCTGGTCATTCGGTTCTAATGTCTAAGCTTTTGCCACTGAGTCGGAACCGGCTGAGGTCACTGAGAGTCACTCCGCAAAACCATTTAACCACAGTGCTGTTTCACAGTCTACAGAGCATTTCCTCAATCTTGGTGTCATTGGACCTTGACAATGACCCCCTGAGGTGGCTGAGCAGGTGTGAAAGGCCCCCTTTCACAGAGAAGGGAATAGCACCTCGCTTTCCCCATGTAACTTGCCCAAGGATCACAGGTGAGTGGCAGTGGAGCCAGGACAGACCCAGGACCTCCAGATTCTGCGCCTGCTGACCAGGAAAGAGGCAGGGCTGAGGCCGAGCCTCCAGGCTGGCCTTGAGGCCTAAGCAAGGGGGCAGGGCCAGAACGTCCAGGGCTGGCTGGTTCCCATCCCCAATCCAAGTAGCTCCCAGGATGGCCCTCGGATGCCTGAGCTGCCAGTGGCCTGAGCCTGTGCAATGTGTGCCTAATGTCCCAAGGAGGGCCACTGGTGGCTCCAAGGTCAAAGGCAGAAATAGAACCCAGGTTTCCTGCCCTCCAGCCATCTCCGGCAATGAGAAAGCCCGGCTTCCTCCCAGAGGAACGCAGTACTCAGGCAGGCGTTGGAGCCGGATGGCGGGGCCAAAGAGGAAGGGTCCAGAAGGCAGACCCGGGCCAGAAAGGAAGGAGCCAAGCAGAGAGGGGGATTTTCCAGACCTGGCAGGTTCCTGATGGGGGAAGTGGAAGCAGCTGACTCATACAAGGCAAGGCCAAAGGACTGTTTTTTCAAGCACTGGGAACAATTGCTTGGGGCAGGGGTGTGGGCACAGTGGCCCCTCAATGGGGGGTGGGGGGTGGGGGTGGAGGGGACCCAGACAGGCGGGATACCAGACAGACAGGGAACTTCTGGGAGACAGCTCCTTGAGGCTGGGTTGTATCGCCACTGGAGACGGGAACAGAAGGTAGAGAAAGTTTGGGGTGCAGGGGGAGGTGCAGCTATGGATATAGGATATCAGGTCTGGGGTTTTTGAAGGATTTCTTAAGTGAGGATCATGGGTCTTGCACAGGACATGTGTGCAGGTAAAGGTTTCCTGTGCTGCTAAAATCAAAGCTGTAGGAAAGTGGCAGGAGGGTGAGGACAACAGGGATGGGCCGACGCCACGGAGGGCTTTCTCCTTTCTCCTTTCCTCCTTGTCCTCAGCACTGTGTGGACCACCTCGATTAATCCTCATAGCAACTGGGGGGCAGGTAAGGTGGGGGTGCCACTGCAGGGCTATTAACCCTCGTCTGTAGCAAGGGAAATGCAAAGAGCTCTGAAAACCGAGAGTGTTTTCTTTTTTAAAATGAGTTTATAACAAGCTCATTTGGTGCCAAGTCCTGACCTGAACTGACAGGAAGCTATTAACATCCTATTTACTCCACTTAGGGGTGAGGAGTTGTATGTTTTGCTGCAGCAATATTACTGTGTTTCATTAGGGGCGTTGCCCCAGACTCCACCAAGTGTTCTCATGTGCTCTATTGTAACCTTTCTCCTATCTGGAAACTTCTGGATTCCAAAGCAGCTTCGCGGGTTTCAAGGTGCATTATCATTTCCATTTTGCAGACGAGAAGAGGGAGATCACAGGGATCACCTTGTGAACGAAGTTGAAAGCGTGTAAGGAGCCCAGCTTGATGCCTTATAGACTGTAAGTGCTCAGTAAGCGTTAGAATTAGTACCATGCAGGGGACGCAGAGTAGAGGTGAGGGGAGGGTACCGACAAGGGGTGATGTGGGGGGTGCGGGGCATGGGCTCAGGCCCGGGGTCAGCCTCCAGGTCTGGGATGAAGGGAAGGGCCTGGCACTGCTGCCTAAGCTCTGGGCGGGCTGGCGGGGTGGCTCCCAGGTCGGGGGTGACAACAAAGTTTGGTGCCAAAGCTCAAGTTAACTGCCTGCTCTGAGGTTGACTCTGGGACCACAGGGGGACTTTGGGCTGCTGCAGAGATGTTATTCATATATGACTCGGGCCGCCGGCCCATCACCCCCTCCTCATGGCCCAGGCCTGAGCTGAGCCCACCACTACCCCCGCAGCTGGGCAGGAAGGTCGGAGCACGGCAGTCCCCAGGGTGGCTGCAGCTGCCCAGGGCAGGGCTCCAGGCATCTGGGCTGGAGTGAGCTCACTCCATCAAAATCCAGAGACTGTGTGGGGGCGGGAGACAAACGAGCCCCTGCCTGCCCACCTGCCTCCTGCCAGCACAGACTTTGCCTCAGTGTCCCTTCCCCCATCTACGGTCCCCAAATCTTCAGAGAAGGACCCAGACCTCAAAAAGTTCCCACTCCCACTCTGTGACGATAGAGGCTCCCAGGTGACCCCATAACACATGCTCCCTGATTCTGCAATAACCCAGGCCCCCAGATACAGGGTCAAGGTGCCCTGCCCCACCCCCAGACTGCCCAGTGCCCTGTCTATGGGCAGCAGACGGCAAAGGGGAAGGAATCTGTCAGGGCAGCACTTTGTTGTGCAAACTGCCAGGGGCGGGTGAGCCCGACACAAAGGCCAAAGGCCTTTAATCCCCTGGCAGGCTAAGAGGGGCGCCGGGCCGGAAAGGAGGCGGCCACAGCCTCCTCTGGCATGCCTACGCTGCCCGTGCCACTCGGGAGGCCGGCCAGCTTCCCACACTCAAGCTTCCAAGGTGCAGGAGCTTCGCCAGCCCGCTGGCCAGAAAGAAGCATGACCCCCCCAAATAAGGAGAATAGTGGAGGCACAGCAAGCGCTCACTGGATGTGGGTGCCAAGATAAGGCTCTCACCAGGCTTACCTCGTGCAAACCCATAACCCCATAAACCAGATACGGGTCCCCGGCCAGCCGCGCTCCCACCATCCCCAGTTTACAGATGAGAAAAGAAGCTCAGAGAAGTGAACTCATCTCCCCGAGGTCACACAGCTAAGGCAGTGGGAATCCAGTTTGAAAGCAGGGCCCCCGCTTCTGCACTCTGCTAGCTTGGAGGCACAGCAGCCAGCAAGCCCCTGCTTCCCATCCCAAGGCCTGTGACCCGCAAAGTCTGTCCTCCATCCAGGGCCATGTCGGAGCACTGAGGGAAAGCAGAGGCCTGGGGTCTCTTGTCCCAGCTCTGCCCCAAACTCACCATGTGGCCTTGGACAAGCCCCTTGGCACCCCTCCCATTTAGCAAACTGCAGTGAGACCCCACTCTATGCACTAGGCTTCCACACCAGCCATCTCTGTTGATGTGAAAATACCAGGAGGGCCGAGATTTTTGTCTATGTTGATCATTGCTGCATCTTCAAGACAGAAAGCACATACTAGGTGCTCAATTAAGACCTGCGGACACAGACAGAATGCGAGAACGAACAAGCGAACCTGCTCAACAACCCCGAGGTGGGAATTAGCCTTTCTGACAGAAGAAGAAAATGAAGTTCAGAAAGATAGAGTGAGGACTTGCTCAAGATCGCATAGCAAAAGCTGCATTTCTGAGCCTCAGTTCCCCAGCATTAGAACTGAGGCCGGGGCCTGTGGGTGCCTCATTCGGTCAAGCATCTGCCTTCGGCTCAGGTCGTGATCTTGGGGTCCTGGAATGGAGCTCCCCGTAGAGCTCCCCGCTCAGCAAGGAGTCTGCTTTTCCCTCTCCCTCTCCCTCTCTCCCCCTGCTCATGTGTTCTCTCTCAACTAAATTAAAAAAAATTTTTTTTTTAATTATAAGGAGCACCTGAGTGGTTCAGTGGTTGAGCGTCTGCCTTTGGCTCAGGTCGTGACCCCGGGGTCCTGGGATCGAGTCCCACATCGGGCTCCCTGCAGTGAGCCTACTTCTCCCTCTGCCTGTGTCTCTGCCTCTCTCTCTCTGTGTCTCTCATGAATAAATAAATAAAATCTTTAAAAAAATTTTTTTAAATAAAACTGAGGCCATAATACCTTGTCCCAAGGGAAAAGGGAATCTGAATAACATCCTCCTTGAGATGGATAACACTCCCTCCACATCTCAGGTTCCTCAGTGATGAAACAGGTAGAGGTCCCTTGTTTGCCTCCTGCCCAGGGCTATTGGGAGAGGCAAGGGGAATAAAGGGTGATCTGCTTTGGAAAGGGTGACCAGAGAACTGGCTGGCCCTTTACCAGGTGGACCTGACCCTTTACCAGGTGGGCCTGACACGGTCTCTGCCTTCAAGGTCCCTATGCACACAGCTGCGGTTGCACCCGAGCAGGGCTGCCACCATCACCGTCAAGCAAGAGCACTTTATGAGTCTCAGAGATGCGGCCAGTGGGGCAGAGGGCAGACTTTACTGGGACAACCCTGATTCCAGGCCGCCTTGGCCACTACCTCGCTGGGCAGCCTCAGCTTCCTCCCCGGTAAGGAAAGGATAATCAATCCCACCTTCCCTAGAAGGTTCAATTCAAGTTGCTTTGATCTTTACTTCCCGTGCACCTACTATGTGCTGGGTCCTGGGGATAAAACGGGGAAGTTAACAGACATAGAGCTCTGTGTTCCCAAGGGAGATGCAGGATGAAATACAGTGCATGGAGGACTCTACAGAAGAGGGGCGGGGGCTGGGAGGGCCCAGAGGACAGTCCCCTCAGTGACCGAGGCAGGTGGGAGTTTGGGGAAGGTTTCTCCGGGGTAAAGGACAATTCAGCTGGGTCTGAAAGACCGTCTCACCTAAGTAGGGTGGAGAAGGGGCAGAGGGCGTACACCAGGGAGAAGGAAGGGGCACATGTGCCCAGGCCCAGAGGTGGGAAGAGGACACAGCACCGTCAATGGACCAGCCCTGAATGGCTTTTTCCACCCAAAGACCAGTGTCCCTTGACTATGCTGGTGTCACGGTGCTAGTCACAGCGCCCAAGTACCCCGGTCCCCCCAGAGTCCATGCACTCTCCTCCCGCCCCACAGACACCCCAAGAATGGGCCTCCCCTGGTGGTGGATGAGCTGCCTGCCAGCCTAGAGGGAAGAAGCAGGAAGTCACGGGGAAATGCCCCCGCCCCCACCCGTGTGCCAGGTGGGGGTGGCCCAGTGGGAACGGCTTCCGGGCTGGGCCGCCCAGCAAGAAGGTCCCCAGGGCTTGAACACTATCTGCCAAGCATGGCTGGTGCCAACAGCGCCTGCGGTGTTCACGTGCCTGCCTCCTGCCTGCAGCCTGGCGTGGTTCTCAGATTCTCTGGCACCCAGGAGGCCCTGCTGCCGCGGAGTGCTGGAGTGTCTGTGGGCCTTCCAGGCCCCACCGACCTGTTTGGGCTGGCCCATCCTCTCTGGGGTCGCCACCCATAGATTTCATGAATGAAGCCCCCAGCACAGTGCCAGGCCTACAGGAGGACAGGAGGGATCCCGTTCCACAAATTTTGGTTGAAATGAGACACTACTTACAACAATGACCACCTCCTGAACCTATTGGGTTAGGCCTTTCCATTAGTCTTGATTCATCAAAGGAGGAGAAGAAAAGCCCTTACAAAGGGTGACCAGGTCCTGTGTGACCTATACACATACACACACACCTCTCCAACCTCCTCCCCTCCTATGCTCTCCCCACTCCCTGTCACATTTATCTCAATAGCTTTCAACTACACCTCTCTCCCCTCAAGGCCTTTGCACCTGCTGCATCCTCCACCTGGGACACTGCTCCCAGATGTGCCCACTCCTCTTCTTCTTGTTTCTGCTCAAAGGCCACCTTTACAGAGACCCACCCTGGCCATATCCCAGGTCCAGCATCTATTCACTAGCCCTGTCACTTCCCTTGTCCTGCCTCCTAGCACCTCACCACCTACATTCTACCCACATTTACACATTTATCTGTTTATCATCAGTCACCCCCACTAGAACATCAGTGCCACAAAGGCAAGGGACTCTGTCCATTGTGCTCACTGTCGTACTACCTGGCACAGAGTAGCTGCCCAAAGACACTTTTTAAGTTAATGAAGAGGTGGAGTTTATAAATGAAGACTTGGAGTCTCGGGAAGACCACTTGCCCAGAGTCAAGAGCTGGAAGAGCCAAGACTAGGAGCCCGACCCCTCCCTGGTTCCCAAGCTCTGTACTGCCCGAGCCCTCTTCCTGCCATCTCTGACGCCTGAGCCTTCAGCCAGGGGGCCCATTTTTCCCGTCACTGAGCAGGGACCTGCTCCCAGGGATTGGGTGGGGGTCTAGGAGGTGAGCGGGGCCACAGCCCAAGCTCAAGGGCCTTGCACAAGGCAGCCCGGCCCCCAGGCTTCAGTGACCCTACTCCTGCTTGATCCCGTGGGCATCGGCAACAGGAAAAAACAGGCTGGAACGGCAGCTGCTTGCAGCCAAGGAGGCCAGCACCCCCTGCCCCCCAGGGCTTTCCTCATCTGCTTCCTGGACGGGGAGGAAGGGGCCGGCAGGGCCGAGCCCATGACTGAGGACAGGCCTGGTGGAGGGGGCACAGAGCTGGAAATAAAAGGAAGGGCCCCTTCCTTTTGAAGTGCCCCACCCCTTTTCCTCATGACTAATGTCCAATCCAAGACACAGTAAAGCTGGACGTGGCGGGAGGGTCCTGCAGACAAACACACCTGGGACAGGCTGGTGACACAAAGGTGAGCTGGTTCCCTAAGTCCTCAGCGTCCCGAACACCATGACGGGAGGAGGGGGAACGATTCACTGTTTCCCAAACGTGCATAACTTGGAACCCTTTCTTCATGCTCAGGGGACTAGGGTTCCACGGAGCACATACTGGGGGCACCCACACCGAACCTACCGCCTTCCCTGGGCGAGCAGCCAACGAGCTCTGCTTCAGCGAGGCTTTGGATGTGAGATAGGGCCCGTCAGCGACACCACCGCCGCCACCACCACTGCTGCCACGGCCACCACCGCTGCTACCACCGCTGGCACCACAGACACCATGGC
Organism: Canis lupus familiaris; assembly: GCF_011100685.1. Lineage (NCBI taxonomy): Eukaryota > Metazoa > Chordata > Mammalia > Carnivora > Canidae > Canis > Canis lupus. Next base: position 76,683,050 of record NC_049223.1, on the reverse strand, counting down.
CACAGGGGTTTTGAAAAAGGAGCTCTGAACACAGAAAGCCCCGAGGCCCCACGCAATGAAGGGCTGGTCGAGGAAAGGCAGGCCAGGTGACACCAGGGGTATCTTCTCTCCTCGGGGAGAAACACTGTCAGAGCCTGAGAAAAGCCAGACAGAAGCCGCCCTGTCCCTCCCTGCCAGCAGCCTGGCCTCTGGGGAGATGAGTCCTGTTGGAGGGGACAGAGGGCATGGCCCAGCACCTGGTCACGCTGGACCCCGAGGACCATGCAAAAGGTCACAGGGTCCCTGCACCCACGAGAGTGGGTGGGAGCTGAGGTCTCTGCGGGGAAGTTCAGCTGCTGGCGCTCCTCGGGCGGCAGAGTGGGCCGGGAGGGACTGAGAAGGGCTTCCAGCTCTCCCCACCGTCGGGGTAAGCCCCTTCCCCTCTCCAGGCCTCGGGCTCCCTCGGTCACATGAGGAAGCAGGCCTAGAACACTGCTTTCCAGGCTGTCCTCGGCACCTCGGGGACCACTTCAGACAGCAGGTGACTGGATGGGGGGACAGATAGAACTTGGGCCCCCTCCCCCAAATACTTGCTTCAGTGAAAACAAATCCACCTTTTTCCATTTTATATTAGGACCCTCCACATAATACATCCGGTGTGGCCCCTGGTTAGCTGGGTGCAGGCCGCTTTACCCCTCCATGCCTCTCCGTTTCTCATCTGTAAAATGGGCATGATAGTTCCTGTTAAGAGTATCTACCTCATGGGATTGTTGTAAGGATAAGACAAAAATGTAAAATGCTACAAATAGCACCAGCACCCAGTGAACGTCCGATGTTTGCTGTTATTTATCAAAATATTGCAAGATTTGGGCAGCCCCGGTGACGCAGCGGTTTGGCGTTGCCTGCAGCCCGGGGTGTGATCCTGGAGACCTGGGATCGAGTCCCACGTCGGACTCCCTGCAAGGAGCCTGCTTCTCCCTCTGCCTGTGTCTCTGCCTCTCAGTCTCTCTCTCTCTCTCTCTGAATAAAATAAATAAATCTTTTTAAAAAATATTGCAAGATTTAACCAAAATACTATTACTTGATTGGCATAAGGGTTTCACTGCTCATTAAGAAGTTTGAAAGCTCTCAACTAAAACGATCCCAAAGGTTCCCTCTGCCTTTGACATTTTAGGACACTGAAATCCCAAAACCTTAGGTTTGTAGAATTCTAGGCTATGCCTCCACCGGCAAAGAGGGCGAGGCTCGCAGAGGTAATCACGAAGTGAGATCCAAGCCTTAAGGAGTGGCCTGCAGGGAACTGCCCAGCACAGGGTCGCCATCATCCCCATCATCAATCATCATCATCATCATCATCATCATCATCATCATCATCATCTATTTATACTTCCCCTGACACCCTCTTCCAGAAAAACTCAAAGCCGCTTACAAAGATGTACACATAATAGCAGGAGAGAATGAACAAAACATACGTAAGAAAAGCTCACAAGAGCAAGCTGACAGTCTGGAGGGAGGTGAGTAGATAGACAGTATGTGCTGAATTCTGGAGGTCTGGGAAAGCAACAATTCATTTGGCTCTGAGCTTTCCAGTGGCCAATGGGAGGAAGGAAACCTGACCAGTCCTTGGATTCCATGTCCCAATGAGATCAAAACAAACCCGTTGCTTAGAGGAAGCACAACTATTCCTGATACCGAGAGCAGAGAATGTCTCAAGGGCAAGGTCTGTCTGGTGCCCTTCTTCCCCCTTGCCAGTGGAGCTGACATCCCATAGGGGTCCACGGACTGGGACCCCTTGAGGCTGAAGTCAGGGGCAGAGGCTACAGCCATCGAAGATCCAGGAGGCTGGAATAGTCGTCCAGAGCCTGCCCTCAGCATCCTTGGCCTGGGCAGGATTACCCATCCCTCCCCAAACGTGAACACAGCCAGTGCCCAAAATAGCCAGAGCACCAGAGGGTGCCAGGAGGCCCCGGGCAAGGGACATGGCTAGGCCTGCCCACAGCGGAGGGCCCAGTGGGCCAATGCACACACGTCCCTGGCGCACAAAGGAGCACCTTCACTCAGGCACACAGCCCTCCTTGGGAGTCCCCCACCCACGGAGCTCCCCCTTCAGCCAGCACGTTGCTCACGCAGAACCAGGCAGCGCTCCGCCCTTCCCACAGGCAGCCTTTCTTGCAGGAGCCAAATGGAAAAGTCTGCCCAGAAACACCACCCCTGCCATATAGGAAAGACCTCCTCCTGCTCCAGGATCAGCCTCCTTCAGCATCCTCCAGGGTCCCCCCGCTGCAGGCCAAGACAATGGGGGCTATTCTGGGCTGCATGGGGTATTTAAAGCTCTGGCTGGGCCTCCTCCCTGGGGAACAAGAAGCCTTGACCTAGGCAAGACCTTCCTGAAATTGTTGCTGCCCAGACTGTGATAGCTGCATCCCAACCTCTCCTGCCAGGCCTTGAGGCCCTGAGGGATGCAGCACCAGTGTCGCCTCCTCTAAGGAGCCCACGGGACCACTGCTCAAGACCCTCAGGAGAGCTGGGTCTTGGGCTCTGCTCCGCCAGTGACCTCAGCCCATTTTCTCGTCTGAAAATGTGGATAATACAGCAGTGTGTATAAAAGTGCTTGGCGGCTTCTGTGGTTAAGATGAAGTTCTGTCTCCCCAGCCACCGCGTGGGATAGAATGTAAGCAAGGATGGGAATTTTGTTTGTTTTGTCTCTGCTCTTTTTCAAGCACCTGGCACACAGTAGGTATCAAATAAATATTTATTGACTGGTATAAATATTTGTGGAATGTGTCTGTAACCTCCATGAGCCAGCCACGGTGCTGGGTGCACAGGTGGCCAACAGTCCTTGAGGATAATATTGCTAGATCTCAATTTGGGTACTTAGAACACTCCAGGCCATATGCTAAGTATTTAACATTGATTCTCTCATTTTAATTTGCTCAATAATCCTAAGAGGTAGGTATTATTCTTATTTTATAAGCAAGAAAATGAGAGTTCCGCTCCAAGCAGTTAAGGAGTTTGCCTGGAAGGGCGCCTGGTTGGCTCAGCTGGTGGAGTGTGCAACTTGTGATCTCAGGGTTGTGGGTTCAAGCCCCATCCTGGGCGTAGAGACTACTTAAATAAATAAATCTTAAAAAAAAAAAAAAAAAAAAAGCGCTTGCCTGGAATCCTCAAACTACTAAGTGGCCAAGGTGATAGGCCCAGGAACCTCAAAGTCTCTATTGTCCTACACAACACGGTCTAAAGAAAGGCAATGGGGTAGGCACTGGGCCAAGAGCTGTGTGATTTCAAGCAAGTAGCTTGGCCTCTCTGGATCTGTTTTCTCTTCCGTAAAAACGGGCTCATTAATTCCTATTTCTCCGTGTTAGTAGGATCAAAGGAACTCAGGGATGCAACCCTGTCCTCCGTATTAGCCCCAACCTCTCCCTAGGGGCAGTGGCTGTGAAGGATGGTGGGAAGATGTCCTTCGGGAGGAGGGAGGTGCCCACTGCTGGCTTTGGAACAAAGCTCAGCAGCTGCTGACAACAGCTGGTAAGAGTTCTGGGCCTGGTCCAAGCAGGGGGAGAAGGGGCAGGCTGAGAAGTCACCTCTGGCCCTTCTCTATCACCCTTCCCTGCTGACAGCTGCTGGGGCACCGGGGGCCAAGGGCCGCACAGCAGGAGGGGGTTGGGAGCAGCAGGGCTGGGGTCACCTCAGTCCTCATGCTGCCAACTGCTCAAATCCCAGGGTCCCTGGCCCTGCTGGGCCCACTGGCCAGGACTCAGGCCTCATTCCTGTAGCCCTTTACCCAGTTCCTGGGGGAAGTCTGGGCAGGGGAGGGAGGGGTTGGAGCAAAGGTCTATGGGCCAAGGATGCCTTGCCTGGAGCCTGGGTGCCCCAGAGACCCTGGCTGGGAGGGGGGATGGGCAGGGCCGAGTGGGCAGGGGGTCCCGGGAGAGGCCTTGTGCCATTCCTGGCAAATGGCCGGGGGTTGCAGGCCCTGCAGGGAGCCTTCTTGGAGCCTGTGGACCTGGTCCTGCTCTGCCCCACCCCAGGCCCCTCTCAGCCCCACAGCCCTGCACAGTGCCAACCCTTTCCAGTTCCCTGCAGCCCACGCGGCTCTCCCTCCTCTGAACTCTTGCATCCCTATAATTACGCCTGGCCATATTTTCCAAGGCGAATGTGGAGAAACAGTTTAACAAAGGATCCCTGGGCCACTTCCAGGTGTCAGAGGCAGCCTGGGAGATGTAGTTTGGATGCACAAGTATTCCAAGTCTCGGGCACGGTCACAGTTTTTCAGGAAGCCTATTTTTATTTTATTCATAAATCAAAGCCATCCTAGGAAATGTGTGTTGGTCACATGCCACTCCACGGCACTTGGAGCTGACCACACGCCCTGAGCCTGGTAACTGCCTAGCTGTGTAGCCCTCGGCAAATCACTTGACCCCTCTGAGCCTCTGTTTTCCAGTCTGTAAAACAGTAATAAAAATGACCCCCTTACAAGACCGCTGTGAAGATTTCACAGGACAACCTGTCACTTCCTCCCTCCCCCGCCCGCCCCCCACCCATCCAAGAGCTCATGGGCCCAGAGAGTGAGCTTTCCAGAAACCCGCCGCCAACCCCCCAACCCTGGGGAAGAATAATTCCTGATATGCCTGCCCCCCTTCCCCTCTACCAGGTGAGGTAAGGCTCAAGCTAAACCTGCCTGGGAAGCTTTCCAACAGATTCCTGGGTCCCAGGCTGCCAGGGCTAGGAGGGATCACCTGGCCCAAAGTTCTCTCTTTTGCCAAAAGAGAGCCCAGAGAGGGTAAGGAAGGACTTCAAGGAAGACCAGCCAGTATGGAAGAGCCTGAGTTCAAATCCCATTCTGTGACACAGCCCACTGGGTCAGTTCCCCCTTAGCTTCATTTTAGTGACACCCCCCCCACCCAGGTGCTGTTAAAAGGATGAGTTGGATCATGTGTGTGAAGGATAAGACAGATCGTGTACGGAGAGTACTTAGAGAAGCGCCGGGTGCTCAGAGAAGATATGGAAGCTCCAAGAAGACAAGTCCTGGCAAGTCGATGGTAGAGGCAGACACAGGCCCCTTCTCCTTCCATCACGTCACCTCCTTCCCCTCCTTCCCCAAGGCTGGGGACTCCGGGAGGGTGGCATTAAGCTGGGGCTGATCAGGCCCTGAGACCCTGGTCTTGACCTCTGGGACTTACAGCTGGTCCCTCCAAGTAGGTCCTAAGCCGCAGGCAGACCAAGGCCGAGGAAAGGGCAGGGCTGGCAAGCCAGGGGTGCATGTCCTTGGCAGGGAAGACCTGATCTCCCAGGGACTCGGGTTACCGGAAATGGTAAATCTCCCATTGCCTGCCACCTCCGACCAGGAATGTCTGTTGCCTCAGGGAACATCCTGTTCACTTGCCCCCAGAGAGACAAGGGATAGCCCAGGACCTGGGCCCCCCTCCGCTCCCTACCCCACCCCTGAGGTGTCCAGTTAGCCTCTGGGGCTCCCCAGCCAAAGGGTACCTGTCATTCTGGGGCAGTGAGAATGGTTATAATCAACCGATCACAGGAGAAGAGAGAGCTGGAAGGGGTGCCCCCCCAAAAAAGATTGAGAACCACCCTACGATCTGGTCCATTCACTCCTGTCAAATGTAGAGTCCGAACCCCAAATTTGGGTAAAAGTTGTGATCTCGTTACCCCGATGCTGGAGGTAGCACAGTGGGAACTTTGGGGCAGAAGTAACCTGGGTGGAAGCCCGGCTCCGTGACCCTGCAGCTGGGGAGCTCTGGGCGAGTCGCTGCAGCTCGTGTCTGACCAGTGACAAGGCTGCGATGGGGACCCTACGAGATTCATGGAGCTGAGACGGAGTTGCTGGGCACAGAGCCTGGCGCAGGGCCCGGGCCCAATTAATGGTGGCTCCGAGAAGCACCCGGTGGAGGAGGGAAATGACCAGTCATTGTTACGTGTGCAGGTATTATGCGTCACGTGTGTTTTCTGCCCTCATGGAGTCAACATTCAACTTGGGAGTCAACTGGACCATAAACTACTATTTGTCAAATGGTGAGAGAGTTATAAGGAAAAACACAGCGGGGGGGTCGGGGGGCAGGGACCATCGTGGTGACACCTGCTATTTTACAAGGCCAGTCAGGGAAGGTGACAGCAATGGGAAGGCAGCGAGTGCACAGGGGAAGGGGACTCCAGGAACAGGGAACAGGAGCTGTATCTGCACCAAGGCAGCAGTATCCTTAGGATGTTCTAGAAACAGCCAGGAGGCCAGTTGCCTAATGCTCACAACTCTGCCCTGAGAGTGAGGTATAATTATCCCCATTCCCCAGGGGAGGCCCAGGACACTCAAAGAGGCTCGCCCCAGGTCACGGAAAAAGTGGCAGGGCCAGGATTCCAACCCTTTTTCTTTCTTTTTCTTTAAAGATTTTATTTATTTATTCATGGGAGACAGAGAGAGAGAGAGAGAGAGAGGCAGAGACACAGGCAGACGGAGAAGCAGGCTCCAGGCAGGGAGCCCGATGCGGAACTTGATCCCAGGACTCTCGGATCATGGCCTGAGCCAAAGGCAGACGCTCAACCGCTGAGCCACCCAGGCATCCAACCCTTTTTCTCAGCTAGATATCCAGGGGTTACTGTCCCCAGAGCTCCCACAGGGAGAGAGGCAGGATGGGAAAGGCTCCTAAGGTGATCAAGTCAGAGTTCTGACTCCTCCAGACTGGCTGTGTGATGTCAGACATCACATCTCCTTGCTGGGCTCAACAGCCTCGGCCCTCGTGGACAGAGATGCCTGTTTGTCCACCTCCCAGCTGATGAGGGAAGGAACCACCAGGAGAAGGAGGACAGAACATGACACTCAGAGGTGACCCTGAGCTTCTCTGGCATCTCAGACCCAGTGTTCCTCCCCAGACGAGTGTGAATGGCGCGTGCAGACCCTACCAATCTGAATCGCCAAGGGTGACTTCCTGCCAGGCACCCAAGAGTGTTCACCCTGCCCAGGCCTGCCCGGGCCTTGTCCCCACTCGGTGGGGTGTCCGAGATCTGGCCACTGTTGCCAATCTGGCCTGCACTCCGGCTCCAGGTGTCAGGCATGCCCCTCATCCCCAGGACCCAGCCCAGGGACAATTCCTGGTGTCCTGACCAGGCGGAGGCCCATGATCAGCCTTTGTAACCAGGGGTGCCAAGTTAGGCCAGCCCTTGAGGGCACTGTGCCAGACCCTGAGGCCCAGCCAAGTGCAAACAACATGCTTGGTGCCCAGATACAGGAGTGTTAGAGCGGGCAGGCTGCCCACTGCCCCCGTCACAACAAACCATCATCTCTGTCCTGCCGAGAGGGGCCCAGGCACCTCAGCTGGGAGCAGGGGACTGCCAGGGGAGGCCTCCTCCCCCACCTCCACGCCCAAGGAAGGGCAGTGGGAATCTCGGAGCCTGGACATGGAGATTCCAGATGCCAGCAGCTAAACAGGCAGATCTGCAGAGACAGCTGAGGGGAGTGGGTGGGAAATTAAGGAGGAAGGGGGGACTTTTTTAGCATTATGGGTGGAGTCAGGGGAGGGAGAGGGAGAGCTCCCCAGGGACTGAGGAGAAAGTGGGGAAGGTACAGAGGGACAATCCTGTCCACCTCTATCAAGGCCTCCGCAGCTTGTGGAGGGGGGGCTCCCAAACCAGGAAGGGGAACCAGTCACAACAGCCACCCCTTACTGAATGCATAGGCCACCCAATGGAACTTTCTGGAGTGATGGAAATGTTCTGTCCAATAAGGTAGCCACTAGCCATCTGTGGCTACTGAGCACTTGACATGTGACTGAGGCCTCAGAGAAACTAAAATTTTTTATTCAAAACTTTGAATTTCATTTTATTTTATTAAATCTTAAATTTATTAAACAGCCATCGAACTGGACAGCGCAGATCCCACCATCACCAATCTTTTAAAGCGAGCCACGGAGGTAGAGCTGTCTCCACTCTACCAAGGAGGAAACTGAGGCTTGCCCAAGGCCACACAGCTGGTAAGCCGCAGAGGGAAACCAGAACCCAGGCCTGGCCTTCCACTGTGCTCCCCACCCAGTGTCATTGTCAACGCTGGAAAAGACTCACGGAAATTGTACATGTGTGGGTGATAAGGCTGCCCAGTTAATCAGGACATCAAGTCTCTTGCTTTTGGCCCAAATTCTGTCGGCTATGCCCGTTATCACACATTGACCAGAAGCTCAGGCAGACCATTTATTAAAGTCTTTGATTTCTTGACATGAAAAAAAGTCAAAGCGGTGATGGAATAATCCCAGCTGGCGGAGGAGCCAGTCTTGGAGAAAACTGGAAATCTTCAATGACAAGAAAGCTGGACTTGGCCTTCTTGGCCTTATCTCCGCAGACCCCACGCAGCCCCTGGCCCCCAAATGCTGTCCCCTCTCACGGGGCACATTTCCTCCCTCTAGGCCTCCAAGAAGGCTGTTCCCTCCTCCTAGAATGCTATGCCTACGCCTCGCAATCTAATCTACTCCGTCCTCCGAGGCCTGGCTAAATTACCACCTTGACTCTGAGGTCTTCCGGGACCCCCCACAAAGACATCCTTCTCCCGCACACATCCATAGGACCTCATTTCTTCTAACTTTTACAGGACTAGAGATCCGGTCTTAATTATAGCCCCTTGAGTAAATGTCTCTAACTGTCCTGCTGGAACCAATGCTTCCAGCATTGAGGACAAACACCAGGATGGGTTTTCTCACCATTTACATGTATTTTAACCTCAGGATACATCCCAATGCCGAGCAGCAACTAGCAGATAATAAACATTTACCAAAGTGAACTGAATTATAATAGTGGCTTAGAAATTTGGGGACTCAATTTCTTATGGCTCTGTCCTCATGTCTTGTGATCCCAACAGACGGGTCCCCCTCTTATTCTGGACCCTCAATATGCACACCTGTAAAATGGAAGGCAGTAACGGTACCTGCTTGGTTGGGAGATTATTTGTACTTATTATATGTATTTAACAAACACTATGTGCCAGGCCCTTTGACAAATATTATTTTCATAACAATCCCATGAGATAGGTATTATTATTATTATTCTCCCATTTTATAGAAGAGAAAGAAACAGGCAGTGGAATTTAATAGATAAAAGAGAGAATGCAAGTGTGTGGCACGTGTCAAGTGGTACACAAAGTGTAGTTAGCATTTTCATTTCTGGATAATAAAGAGTCTACAGAATTGGGGGAAATTTAGAATACTTCCTTGAGGCTGGGCACATAGTAAGTGCCCCTCAAATTATTTGCTGCTAGATGAAGTCAGTCTCAAATGTACCAGGGATGTGCAGGGTGACCCTATCTAAGGCCGGGGCAGGCCCTGCTCTGACCCCCTGACTGTCAGGCAGCGGCCACTGTCTGTACCACTATCTCTACATTGATAGAGAGCCCCTTCCCTGTCCCTATCTTTCTCCAAGGACAGGAAGAATAGAATGACTTTGGAATGATCCCTCGTCTAGCTGTGCTGATCCCATGGGTGCATGCAGATAGGAGGGTCTGATTAAGTCTCAAAGGCAGGAGATACTCTTGACTTTCTCCAGTCCAGCCAGGGATTTTGACATATCTCCCCGCAGCCCAAGCCCAGTCGAAAAAGAGGAGAAGAAAGGACAGATCCAGGGAAGAGAATGAACATGAATGGAGCATCTATGCTGGCCATCTCTCCATGCCTCAGTTTCACAACACATGACAGTGATTCCCACATCACAGGGGTAGTTTTCAAGATAAAATTAGACCGTGTATGTAAAGCAGAGTTTCTCCGACGGGGATCTCTTGGGGATCCTGTAGGTCTGGATCAGTAGGTCTGGATAAGGCCCTGATTCAGTAGGTCTGGATAAGGCTGGTGTGTGGACCATCCTTGGACTCAGAACACCACCTTGCACAAGTTATAATAAAAGTTAGCTCTGCATTCTCTTCTAGAGATTTAATCCTTAAGGAACATCTCCAGGGGGCTGGAACCATGTTCACTACTGGTAATTTCAATACTGATAATACCTCAGGTCCACTGAAGTGGAGTGACTTGCCCAAGCACAGAAGGCTAGAAAGAGGCAGAAGCAGGATTCAAGGCCAAGTCTGTGGATCCATCCTCCCCATGCATCACGCCACCCCAAGCCCCACCCGCCTCAAGCAGCAGCCAGAGGCACAGAGCTGAGGACACAGCAGCCCTGCCCCTTCACCACATCGCCAGCCCCTGCTGGGCCAGCCAGGCCTCCGGGCAGGGGCCCAGGCTCCCCCAAAAGAGGCCCTGAGCCATCACCTCCACCCCCCCCCCCAGTGGCCTCCCCCTCCATCGCCTTATAAAGTGACCCGAGCAGCTCTTCTCCAAGTTGCAGTTAATTTTATATGGAGCGAACCCACTGTCCTCTCACTGCGGCCTCAGCCCCACAGCTTCACACATTCCTTCTGGAGCAACATTACCTAATTTAACCATAGCCCCTGCTCTCCAGGGCTCTCAAAATAGCAGCCGCCAAGGGGGGGAATATGCCCTAATGTTATCAAAATAAACAATTATCCCTCCTCCCCCACTCAGCAGGCACCAACCTCAGGACCCAGCCTTGGGGGGGTGGACAGGGAGCCGGTGGGGGGGGGCAGTGAGGGGGCCTGGGGGAGACCCAGAGAGGCTGCCAAAGCCCTGTTCTCTCCAGCCAGCCAGCCCTCTCATACATGACCTCTTCAAACATGTTCCTGGGATCTCCCCATGCCCTGCCTCCTCCCAAATCCACCAGCCACAGGCCCAGAACCCATGGGCCACTGTGGCCCTGGTTTTACCCAAGACTAGGATTCAGCTTTCACTTTCTCCTGATAATAAAAATTATGATAATAACAATTGTTTCCATTCCCCAGGAATTAATCATGAGCTACAAACTTTCTGCAAGTTGGCTTGCTGATGCCCACAAAGGATTGGTAGTCTCTTGTTTCAGACGAGGAAATGGGTGCTCGGAAAGGTAAAGTGACTTATCCAGGGTCACACAGCCAGGGTTGGGGCGGCCAAGCCCAACTGCCCCAAAGCCCTACCCATCATAGCACCTTCCACCTGGGACTCCTGGGACTCCCCTGCAGGGTCCGAGCCTGGGTGAGGAGGAATACAGGGGTTCTTCTGTGCTGGCGGGTGGGGGGGGGGGGGCTTGCTCACCTGGTATATTATTGTAGGGTCTGCTCACATGGCTGGCAACAAACCACAGGGGCCTATTTTGCCTAGCTCACATTTCACCCAGATCCTATGGGCCCTAAGTCTGTCCCCAGGGCCCCAGGGGCACAGCTGGCCTGTCAATCTGTGACTCCAAGACCCTACTCCCTGTTCACCATCCTCCCCTCCCGCCCCTGGCCCATGTGCCTCAGAACTGTGCTGCCACATTAAAGCAGGGAACACCCAAGCCACTTGCTGACATACCTTGGGTGCAACCAGTGGTTAAGGCGCTGCGAGGGCGGGCCTCCCAGTCCCCTGCTGCCCAGAATAATCATTAACTGTGGCAGAGCCACGACAGAGAGCAGAGGCAGGAGCCCCAGTGGTGGTGAGGGTGCTGAGGCCCCTGGAACTCCAGGGAGTGGCTTGGACCACCCGGCTTGCTGAGGCTGGCCTGGAAAGATTAACCTTGTATCACTAGGGCAGGTGGCCTGGCCGGTGCCTTGGGGACACTTAAAAGAGCCCGAGCCTCCTCTTCACTCACAACCTGTCCTGCCCCACTCCCCTCTCAACACTATGAGGACCCCTAAGTGAAAGGTGCTGGACAGAAGGATGGACCCTGGGGCCTGGGCCTTTCTCAAAGCAGGAGAGAGGTGTGCAGAACAAACTGGAGCCTTTGGGTTTACCTAGGACCAAATACCAAGAGGCAATCTTCAAAGGGAGGGAAAGAAAATCATAAAATAATGGTTCCTGTTATTTGTCAACTGTCTCTTCCAGCTATAGGAGATTTATATGATCTCTAATCTTCTCTAAAATCCCACCAAGAGGGTATTACCATTCTCAGCTGACAGATGAGGTTCAGAGAGGCTAAGCCACCAGCCCAGCATCACAGAGCAGTAAGTGATGGAACAAGGATAAGACTCAGGGCTGTGCCTCCCGCCCATGACACTATCCCAAAGTACAACCTGCAGAGTTAAATGGAGCAGAATAAACAGAGGAGGGGGCTAACAGGCAACTGAAAGAGCCCCCTGAATCCTAGCCAGAAACCCCAAGGATGCTCCCCTCCCCTTCCCCCCCACAATCTGGATGTACCAAGTAAAGGTAGTCCCTGGGGCTTCTAGCACCTGTCAGGGCAAGAGCGGAGCCTTCTGGAAGATGGGGGGGGGGCATGTGAAGCTACCTGAGGACCTCTTTTGGAGTGCTGGAGGGAGGAAGGTGGGACCTACAACCCCCTCCCTCCGGAGTCCGTCATCCTCCTCCTCCTCCACCAACGTTTAGAGTTGAGAATTCCCTTCGGTTGCTCAGGTGAAACCAAGGTGAGGCCCCGGCAGGCTGAGAGCTTTGATCTTATCACACATTCCTGCCCCAGCCACCCCTTCCCTTCTCCCCACCTCCCCGCCCAGGCTGACTTAACCCTTTCCTCCACTTCCCGAAATCAAAACCAGGACAGAGCTCGTCTTCCCCAGAAGAGGGAGGAGACAGGAAAGAGAAGGAAGGTGGAAAGCAGGGCCCACGCTCTTCACTCAACTCCACATCACACAACCCCAAACCCGAGCCCTGTGCGCTGCTTCCATTTCTCCTAAATTCAAATAACCAGACTCAGCCTAAACAGCCCCCGTGATTTCCCCCGCATCCACGAGCTCATCTGAGACTCCCAACAAAACCGGCCTGCTCTCTTCTCCAGCCCTGGGGGTCTTCTCTTCTGCCCTAGCCCAGGGGGGAGCTGTGTCCCCAGGTCCCCTCTTCCTACAAGGGAAACAGACTGAGAAGCCACGACTAACAAATGGGGGCTTAGACAAAATAATGAGACTCCAGGTAGCTCCCAGAGGTTGCATGGCCCTGAAAACCTGCTCTTGCAGACCTCTCCCCCAGACGCCACACTTTTTATGGACTAGTCCACCACCCAGCTGGTCTCCCTAGCAGACTGTAAAGCTCCATCAACCCCTGGCTGGATTACACCCAACACCGGGCTGGGCATAGAACTGGCACTCCATAAATGTCTGCTGGATGAATGGATGGTCCCATTTTGCATCTGGAGGAAATGAAGCTCAGAGAAGTCAAACGATGTGCCCTGGATCACACAGGTAGGGCCAGGAGGAGTACAGGAACCTCGTGACCCCTGAACTACTGCTCATTCACTCAACTGACAATACCCCAGGTGTTAGCTCAGCAGCAGGTACCCAAGGGCACGGAGGGAGACTGATGTGGGCAGGCCGCCACAAGAGGGATCCCAGGTGCGCAGGAGAGGCCAGGTTAGATCTAAGGGAGCAGCTTGCCATCTCCTCCATCTGTTCCCTGGCTCGGGGCCTGGCACCTGTGGGGGCTGGTAGCGTCAGTGAAGGAAGATGTGGAGTTGGTAACGAGGTGGCTACCTCCCCGGCTCCAAAGAATGCCCCGACGGGAAGCTACAATTTTCTCCAAGAACTCAAAGTTCTGTTCCTCTGGGTTGGCAGGTGGCCAAAGAGAAAGGAAGGAGTCCATTTTGTGGATAGAAAAATTAAGGCCCAGAAAAGAGGGTCAGTAGCTGGCTGGCAACTAAGTGGAAGCCCAGGCCTCGACCTCCGGCCTCCTGGTCTGGCCAGGTAAAGGGTGGGGGGCTGGGATGGATGTCACCTCAGCTATCTTGGTGGCTTCCTCTCATTCTTTTCCCCATGTTAATGACTCCAGCAGCAGGCCCGGGCTTCCTGCCCACACACTTGACAATAATGTGAATCTAGGGACAATGGGGGCAGATGACTTCTAGACCCCTGCCCCGGATGCATTCCTCCTTCACCAGCCAAATCCTCTACGCTCTTTAGGTCTCGCTGCCTCCAGGAAGTCTTCCATACGCCTCATGCCAAATGGATCTTTTCCTTCCCTGACTACCTGCTCTTGTCTGTACTCTGAGTGGCACTGGGTGCTTATGGCTCATGCTTCCTGCCTCTGAAGGACCCAGAGATTCTGGCGAGGAGGGACCCTGCCTCTAATTTCTCCCAGGAGGCCTGACAGATGCGGACTCAGCTCCTACCTCCCTCTGCACTTGGCTGTGTGATCTTGGGCAAGTCACTGCTTTCCACTGAGCTGTTTCCCATGGGAAAAGAAGGGATAATCCCAAATACATGGGAGAGTGGACAATGCAGATAAAACACCCAGTACAATGTCAGCCCACAGTCGGTCCTCAAGCAATGAATGAACGAGAAAATGAATGGATGAAAAAATTCCTGACTCTTCCACTGTACAGGGATGCTCAAATGACACAGTTTGGGCCTTATATGTAAATCACGCCTCCCAGCTGGGCCGTGTGGTTCTGTGCCTTGTATTTCACCCAGGTCCCCAGGATGGAGGTGGGCACACGGCTGGCTCCCAGCAGGCCCTGTCCGGCAAAAATTCACTGAACTCCAAATGACAAAACCTGTAGGCCCCACCTGTAGGAGCCTGGGACCTGACTGAGCAGGATCCAGGTTCCCAAGGGTCTCAATCCCAGGAAAAGCCAAATCCATCTCCCTGGGGAATGTTATCAGTAAGTTGGGATGGAGGCCAAGGGGCAAAAGGCACCCAAGTCTCCCAAGTAGGAGTGAGATAAGCCCACATGGCAGATATACAGTTTGCTGTATCCTCTGTCAAGGCCAGCCCAGTCTGCCTCCACCGCGTGGCCTGTCCTATGCCAGCCCTCCCCGACTACCCTCTCTTTATACCCAACGGGCTGGATCCACTGAGGGGGAGGGATGACAGCTTTGGAGGCAGACAACCTGGGCCCCACTCCCTAGTATGTAGCTGGGCCACCTACTAGACAGATGAATTGGGCCAGTCATGCCCCTGCTGTGCCTCAGTTTCCCCCTCTGCAAAATGGAGATAATAATGCCAACCTTGAGATTTCTGGGAGGATTATATGCAATAATGCCAGCAGGAAGAGGGCCCCGTGTGGGGCTTGGCTGAAGATAGGGTGGTGGTTCTCAACCAAAAGAAGGCGTGCATGCTCACTAAGCAATGGCTAACGATCTAGGTGACTGAGGTCATTGGGGAGGAGACCCTGAATGTCCCAGGGCAGAGAAGACACTGGTCTGTCCTCAGGAAACTCCGAGGTCTCTGTTCTTCTGGCCCAAGGGTCACAGGAAGGCAAACAGAGGAGAGAGAGAAGAGCCTGTGGAGTGACAGAGGCCACTGGGGCCAGGATTTATGAAGCCAGAATCTCAATCCATCCAGCCAAGAAGAGGCATGATCCCAGTTCCCAACTATTTGAAAACTGGAACCGCCAAACAAGTAGGGGGGATGAGTCAGCTGGGGTGAGGAGGAGAGGCCAGCAGCAGCAGGAGGTGGAGGCCAGAGCTGGCTCCTTGGGGGTGAGCATGGGGAGGCGGGGAAGGGAGAGATGGGGTCAGGGACCCGGAGGTGGGCTGGGAAGGGGCCAGAGGCAGCTGGGAATTCCCAGCCCCATGCCAGGAGACCATCTGTGAGGTCACCCAAGGCCACCTCTGAAGTCCTCCCCCTGCCAAGCCCCAGGCTGCCTCCCCCAGCCCACTGACGGGGACCAGGGGGAAAGATGGGGAAAGATGCCAGATGTGAAAAAATGAAACACCTGGACATGACACACCCTGGTGGGGAAGAGGCATGTCTCTACCCAGCAGCCCAAGGCCAAGGCGACAGGTCACCACATACTTGTGTGTCTCTTCCCCTTAGCTTAGCCCTGCTGCTTTTCTGAGGGTCCACGGGGGTCAGAGCGACGGCTGTGCAGCCCTACCATCCCTGGCAAGGGACCCGCTACGGGCTCCCTCGGGGCTCCCCGGGCAAGGTCTTCTGTCCTCTAGCAGAAGGAGGATGGGGCTGGGATGGGGTCCCAGGAAGCCCCCTCGCCAGTCCTGCTAAGATGCACGAACATCCTCTCTGCACCCGTGGGAGCTACTTGGCCACACCACTTGTTGCTCAGAGCCCACCAACTGCACACATCTGGGAAGGGGACAACGCGTCCACAGGCTCCAGCCTTTCCCAGGCCACACCCTGGGGTGTGCTCCCCTCCTGCTCCCCCACCAGGAAGGAGCAATCAGGGTGGAAGGGTGGACTCTGTCCTGCAGCTGTGGCCTCAGTGGGGGAAGGGGGGCAGTGACAGATCAGATGCAGTTACATCCAGGGCTCTTGGACTTCGAGGGAGCAGAGAAGCAGCGGCTTCCATTGGCTCGGTCACTGATTCCACAAGCAGAGCGCGGGGCCTGGTAAATAGTTGGCAGCAGTTTTGATCAGGAGAAGGTGTACCGTGCCGGGTGCTGGGAACCCTTAATCAAATATCACTCCGGCCTTGCCCTCAGCAGGAACAACACGAACAGAACAGCCACCATTATGTTTCACACCCTGAGTGAGGTGCATCCGCAGGGTCTCACGTCCATTGGGCAAACAGGCATCATGTTCCCTATTTCTGACCTGAGGCCCAGAGAGATGAAGCAACTTGCCCAAAGTCACAGAGCCAGTTGGAGCCGAGCTAAGACTTGTGGGCAGGGCCCTCTGAGCCCAGTGCCCTTGATCACAGTGCCCGGAGAAAGGGGCTCCGAGTCCGCTGAGGAACCAGACAGCACTGTGGGCGTGCCAGCGTGTGCCACACGCTCCAGGTCTCGGCAGAGAGCAGTGGCTGGAAGGACAGGTCCCCCTGAGCCTGGGCGGCCAAACCACCCCCTCTGCAATCCTCAGCAAGGAGCCCGGGCCTTCTTGGCCTGCTGGCTTCTCCCAAGGCCATTAATTTATTCACTTGATAAATGTCCACCTACTGTTGCCTAGCACCAGGCAAACTGCAGTGAACAAGATCTGAGGCCAGGTCCTCATGGAGCGTCCATGCTAGACTGGGGGGAAGGCAGTAAATTCTAAATAAGCACATAAATATCTAAGCATGAGCTCAGGCTGTCGGGTGTGAAGGGACCAGGGCCTGCAGCTCCTTAGATGTGCATTGGGAAGACCCCCCCCTCCCCCCGGCACCAGCTCCCTAGGCCAGTGTAGAGGCCCCAGCTCAGGCTGGGAGCGCGTGTGGTGTAGGAGGGGGGCCGACTGCTGTCGCTCTGAGTCAGGCAGGGCCGCCCCATCCCTAAGCCTTCCCCTCCAACGCCTCCTGGAGCGTTCCCATCTTAGTGGTCCCCCCCCCCCCCCCCCCCCCCCGCTTCTTCTGGACGCTCATCCCACAGACTGGAGACTTCCCTGACTCCTCTTCTGTCCCAGCCCAAACCTCATCCATCAGCAAATCCCATCGGGCCTAACTTCAAAATATATTCAACAATCAACTGCTTCTTCCCACTTCCATCGCCCTGGTATGAGGTCCCATTGTCTCCGGCCTGGACCTTGGCTCTCTGGCTTGTGCCCTTGACCCTCCACATCCTCTTCTCCGCACAGCAACTAGAGTGGCCTCTCATCTCACTCAGAAGCAAGTCCAGAGGCCTTCTCATGGCCAAGGCTCGGCACATGGACCACGCTCCTCCTCACTCCCACTGCTCCAAACACGTGGGCTTCTTGTTTTCCGCAGATATGCTGAACACCTCTGGGCCTTTGCACTTGCTGTTCCCTCTACCTGGAGTGCCCTGTCCCCAGGCCTCTGAAGGGCTTGCACCCTCACTTTCTTCAGTTGCTTCTACTCAAGTATCATCTTCTCAGAGGCTTTTCCTGACCGCCCCGTCCTACCTCATCACTCTCTCTATCCTCTTCCCTGCTTTCTCTTTTCCTCTGAGTACTTCTTGCCATCTGACATATTATATTTATTATCTGTCTTCCTGCACTAGCTATATTGCAAGTAACACAAGGGGGGGGGGGGGAATTTGACTTTTTGTTCCCTGCTGTAATCTCAGTGCCAGGAACAAGGTTAGGTCCTTAGAAGATGCTCAACAAATACTTGCTGAGTGAATTTTACGTCCACCATGCACCTGTAGGGGGACTTTAGTCTGTGGGACATTTAGTCACATACATCACTGGTCCATTCATTCATTCCCCACACACTGCAGGCTTTTGTGGACCAGGTACCCTCCCCACCCCAAAGCCAGAGCAAGGGCTGTGGTAGGTGGCCAGGAGCTGGACCTCAGGACACCTCAGGGATGCCACAGAGATGCTCTTAGGTCCCTGCAACTCTGGCACAGGGGGCCATGGGGGAAAGGAGGGAAGGGTGGGTTCTGGGGGCGGCTGATGCTCGAAGGCCCCACATTCCCAGGCCTCAAAAAGCAGCCTTGTTCCCGGGGCTCTCAGGCTTTCTTGATGGTGCCCCTAGCCCAGCCACCCCCAGCAGCCACAAGCCACTCCCTTCTCAAGGCCACTATTGACAGGGACCCAACACCAGCAGTGAGGCTGGCGGCTCCCCGCGAAGTGAGTTCCACACATTCTTCTAGGTTTCAGTCAGCCAGCCTGGGCGCTGGGGCGGCCGGGACCGGGGAGCAGGAGGGGGCAGCAGGGCCAAAGAGGCCAGGGCCTGGGTTGGGGCAACATTCCAGTAGGGCTGGGATCCTCAGCCCAACCTCCCTCTTCCTGGAAGGAGGGTGATGGGAACAAGGCCAGGGTGGGCCCTGGGAGGCGGGGGCACTGTGCTCGCCATATCCTTGGGAAGCTGCTGGGGGACAGGGTCAAGTTCACCCATTGGCTCTCCAGCCTGATGTCTCACAGCTGGGATGGACTGGGGAGGGGGGCCATGGGCCAGAGCTGAGAGCCCTTCCCACACATCCCAGTGGTTGAAGATCCAGGATCTACATGTCTGGCTTCCAAGTGGCCTCTCAATCATGGCTCTGTATCCTTCCACATCTTGGGCAGCCCCTCCAAGAGTCTCCCCACGAGGCCAAGGAGCCTTGAAGCCTCTGAAGACTCACTCTAACCCTGAGGCCCCAGGGAACAACCATGGTAACCCCGTGAGAGATCCATGCATGGTGGCTAGCCTTTCTTCCCCCCTCACTCCCTGCACAGGGTAGGGCCCAGCCTGGCCCCCTTGGGCCTAAAAGCCCTGGGATTAACTCAACCCTCTATAGGATCTCAGGGAATATTTGATGAGGAAATTAACTAACAAACCTGCAAATAAACAGGTAATCCCACAAGTGGCCACCCTGGAGTTCCATCTTTCTAGGCTCCTGCCAGGACAGGCATCTTCAGGGGGCCTCGTGGACGAGACATATCCACCCTGAGTGCCTCTGTCCCTGAAGCCAGACCCAGATATTCCTTGTCTGAGGCAGCCTCTGTACGACCTCAGACCTGAGTTCTTACTTTTATCAACATCAGTGACAACAGTTTTATCAACATTAGTGCCTGCTATAAGCAAGTGGGCTGCTAGGCAGAGTGGTGAGGAGAGAAGTCTGGTTTCAAAGCCTGGCTCTTGGTACCACCGAGGATATATGTAGGTGACCCACTGGGCAAATTATGGAACTTTCTTTTTTTTTTTTTTTTTTAATTTATGATAGTCACACACACACAGAGAGAGAGAGAGAGAGAGAGAGGCAGAGACATAGGCAGAGGGAGAAGCAGGCTCCATGCACCGGGAGCCCGATGTGGGATTCGATCCCAGGGTCTCCAGGATCACGCCCTGGGCCAAAGGCAGGCGCTAAACCGCTGCGCCAGGGATCCCAATTATGGAACTTTCTGTGCATCAATGTCCTCTGCTTAGAGAATGAGAACCATACTAGGAGCTATGGCTTCGTGCATTCAACAGATATACTGAATGAGCACCTACTACCTGCCAGATGCTAAAGATAAAGCAGCAGCAAACAAAAATACGCAAGGTCCTGTTCTCATGGAGCTTAAATTGATTGGGGGGGTGTGTGTAAATAAATAAACAAATACTTATCAGATAGCGACAAGAAAAAAAATAAAGCAGTAAGGGGACAAAGAGTGTTGGGCAGAGTAGTCAGGGATTTAAAGGAAGGGAGGCAGAGGGTCACATAGATATTTAAGGGACAAACGTTCTAGGTAGAAGGAACAGCAGATGCAAAGGCCCTGAGGTGGGAGTGTGTTTGGCATATTGGAAAAACAAAGACCAGTGTGGCTGGAGTGAGTAAGCAAGGGGAAAGTTGGCAAGAAGAGAAGTTTGAGAGGGAGCAGGGGAGGCTGGATCCCAAAGGGCCTCGTAGGCTATATTAGGGCAGGGGCTTGAGTCTGATGGTGAGCAGCAGGGGGAATGCAGGGAGGATCTGACACGTGAGGATTTGTTGAGAAACTCTGTGTCTGGCAAACAGTAGGCACCAATAAATGTGAACTGTCCATATGATTTTTGTCAGCATCTGGCCTGGCAGCCCAAGACTTACCTCCCTACCACTGCAAGCCCTGAACCCAGTCACCTTCTGCCACCTTCCTTCCACCCCTCTCCCCGGCTGCACCTCAGATCCACAGATCCCAACATGCCTGCGCTCAGACTAAGAACAGGTCCGGGCCGAGCCAGGTGGGGGCCACTACTCCCCAGACACAGGGAGCTGGGCCCCATGCATGGAGGGGTGGGGGTCCCTCTCTGCCCCTTCCAGCCTCCACCTCCCTCTATGGCCTGTAGCCCTCCCTCTAGAAATCCTCAAGGCATACTCACAAGCTCCACCTCCCCACAGCAGGTCTGGAGCAAGAGGGGCGGGGGCTGGGGCAGGGGGGTGGGCAGGGCAGTCAGTTATGTCCAGGGAAGGGCTGAGGTAGCACGACCCCAGGGGGGGAAGGGGAGGCTCCTTTAGCTCCTCCATTTCCCCTCCGCCCACAGCCTCCCTAGTGAGGAAACCCAGCAGAGGCAGGAAACAGGTATCTCAGTGACTTCCCTCCTCAGTCCTGAAAAACACCGTAATCATGGCAGCCCCCTCAAGATTCCTGTCTCCTGGTGGGGCTGGCCCCAAGAAAGGAAGGGCTAAGGCCCCAGCAGGAAGAACAGGGATCAGCAGGCCAAGGCAGGCACTGAGTCACCCAGGCCTGGCCCCCACCCCGAAGCAAGCCTCTCCACCTCCTCTGAAATTACTCCCACACTTAATCACAGACCACTGCTTCCTCTGCCTCCTGCCCCCAGTGAGGTCTCGAGCTCCCTAAGGACCACCTTACCTTCCTCTATTGGCTTGTGGATGTGAACCAAAGGGCGGAAAAGATAAAGGACAGTGTGGGTGAGGAGGAACCCAGGGCTTGCTGGGGCCCTGGGCTAGGAACCTGATTTCATGTAAAATATACAATGAACTTCTTATCCCATTTTACAGATGTGGAAACTGAGGCCGAGGAAGAAGAAATTGCCCCATATCACAGGCTAGAAAATGACTGAGCTGGGATTCAAACTTCTTGGGTCCAAGCTCTTTCCAGCTCTCCGCCATCAGCGTGGGGAAGGACTCAAGTGAAGACCTTGGTGTGGTTGCTGAGGAGACTATAATCCTGCAGGGTCGGAACTGCGTGTTGACCCATCTCAGTTCTGGGAAAGCAAAGACGGGGCCTGTTCCTGCTCACCCATAAACCCCAACCCCTAGCACAGTGCCAGATGCACTGGTACACAGTAGGTGCTTAGCAACAGCTGCTGAATGAATGAACCCCTGAACTCCCACTGACTGACTGTCATGGAAGGCTGCTCAATGAAGATATGTTGAATGAACAAGTGAGTGAGACGATTGGCTGCCATCTGGAATTTCTGTGTAAATTCCTCCAGCACACAGCACATAGCTCCACCCTCCTCCTCACTCGGCCCTGTGGAACCCTGTGGAACCCTTGTGGATCCCTGTGGAACCTCGCATCCAGGAGCTCTCAGCAGGGAGCAGAGCTGGGGGAGCTGCAGAAAAGGAAGACATCCTATGTGCTAGGTTCGTGCCTACTTTCTGGAAAGTAAAGATCAAGTTTGGATCAAGCCTGGGAAGCAAGTGGATGGGCATCTGCTGGATACCCTGGGGTGAGAGGCTGAGGTGGGGAGTGGGGGAGGAGAGGTTCTAGGCGGGTGGGGCATGTGAGCTGAGGGGTCAGGCCCAGGGTGGGGGTTAAGGAGTGACTCAGGAGGGCAGAGGTGAGACACAGCGGGCCAGGCCAGGACAGGGATTCAGTCACTGGGTAAACACTGGCTAAGAGAAAGTCCCTCTCTTGGCTCTGAGAAGGGGCTGGGGGTAGGGGGCGGGGGGTTAGGGACAAGAACCGCCTAGGACCACCTCAAAGAGGGTGGGGGTAGCTGTGTGGTTCTCCAGGGCAGGCCCAGCTCCCAGATGTGCCCCCACCCACAGCTGCCACCAGCTGCCTGCCCACTGACCCCGCCCCGCCCTTCTGGAGTTCACTCAGGTCCTCGGAGCGTCCCTGGTCAAGCATTCTTTGCACCGGCCCGTCCAAGCTCAGAGCAGGGAACCTGGCTGTCGGGGCAGGCCTCCCCTGCACCTGAGGACCCCGGAAGAGGAGAGCTAGGAGACCGACCTAGGTCCCGTACCAGGCACTCTCAGGCTCCTTCCACGCAGTCCTGCCACGCACCTTCCAGCTCGACACTTCGAGGCCAAGCATTCTGAGTTCTCTTTGGGCTTGCCCGAGGTCACACAGCTCCGGGGCGAGGAGCAGGGATGGATTCAAGTCCGGGGGTAGGGCTCCAGGGCCCGGGGAGCGGGGGGGTGTCCACACACACCTCACTTCGGTCCGGAATGGCTTTTCAACTTGTGCCTGCCTGGTCCTAGCTCCCCAGGGGGCCGGACGGCCTGGTAAAGTTCCAGCGAGGGCTGATAGGCTCCCCATCACCAGTGAGTGCCCCCTCTCCAAGTTGGCACAGAAAAGGGTGCCCCGGCCCGGCCAAGTTCCCGCCCTGCTCCAAGTTTCTCCGCCTGGTCCCCAGGAATGGCAGGCCGGGCCATGCCCAGCGCGACCGGGAGGCTCCGCAACGTGGCCGGGCGACCCGGGGGCTCTCCCGCGGGCCGGCCCCGCCCCCGCCCCCACGCGGGGCTCCCCGGGCGCCTCTCGCCACCGCCCCACGGCGCAGGGGGGCGCAGGCCCGTGCCGGCCCGGGGTTCCCCCCCCGCGGCGGGCGCCCCCGTCCCGGGCCGGAGTCCCGGCCAAGTTGGCGGGCGCCCCCCGCCCCGCACACTCACCGCGAGCAGCCGCCCGTGCAGCAGCAGCGCCAGCAGCAGCGCGCCCGCCGCCCGCTGTCCCATGGCCCGGCCCGCTCCGCTCCGCTCGTCGCTCGGCGCCCGCCCGCAGCCGCCCGCTCCCAGCCTGCGGAGTCCTCGGGACGGCGCGGCCCGCTCCGGCTCCCGCTCCCGCCGCCCCCGCCCCTCCCGCCGCCCGCCCCGCCCCGCCCCGCCCCGCCCCCGGCGCCTGGCCCCGCCCCGGACCGCCCCGCCCCGCCCCCGGCAGGCCCCGCCCCCGGCAGGCCCCGCCCCCGGACCGCGGGCGCCGCGAGCCCGAGCCCGAGCGGCCGCGCTGCCAACTGGGCCTTTGTCTGGGCCCCCAGCCCCCTCGGCGCGGGCCGCGGCCCCGCCCGGCTCCCCGCCAAACCCGGCCTGGAGTGCGGGATGGGACGGGGCCCGCTGTCACCCCCTCTCACCCGGGACCCCTCACTCGGGCCGCTAGGGCTCCCGCGCTCTCGCACACGCGCGCACACCCCGCGCTGGCCTCCCCACGACCTCTCACACTCGGCCTCGCCCCCACCCCCACCGGTGCACACCTGCAGACCTCACGCCCTCCCGCGTTCCCGCGCTCGCCCGC
Organism: Canis lupus familiaris; assembly: GCF_011100685.1. Lineage (NCBI taxonomy): Eukaryota > Metazoa > Chordata > Mammalia > Carnivora > Canidae > Canis > Canis lupus. The sequence goes on along the minus strand of NC_049223.1, from coordinate 76,659,378 downwards.
TCTGTCTTCAAAACTGTCACCCGCAGGGTGACATGACTTACACACACACGCCACCGCTCAGGTTCCTGTTAACTTTTTTTTACGCAGACTCACAAGTGTGAATCCCCAGACCCGAAGCATCAGGACGTGTTTTCGCACACAAATTCGCCTGTGCCTTATACACAGGCCCGTATCATCGGCTCATGCACGGGTTGGCTTGTCTTTTTTGCATTTTTCTCCCGCACTAACCACAGCGCCTTACAGTGGGCACTTGAGAGTGAGCTGAATTGCCCCGCACACACGCACCATTTTCCCCATAAACCACGACACATCAACTTGTATTGACATACATCAGAGACCGAGTGCCAGAGACACACCGTTCGCACACCCAGGCCCAGACACAGATGCTCCAGTGGCAAATCCCAGTCCCCGCTGATCCACCACTGACACAGACCCACAGACAGCACACTTGGCCATGCCACTGGGCCTCTCTGCCTGCACTCAGGTCTCCTCTCTGCCTGAAAATTTCCAGGGCAACCCAGGCTGCTGATGGGTGGAGAGAAAACTGGTGTGTGTGTGCGTGTGTGCATGTAGCTTAGAGGAAAACCTTTTGAGTAATGATGGAGGGGAATAAAAACTGAAGTTTCCATTGTTTCCTATGAGAGTTGCTAGGTTCCAGGGACTCAGGGCTGGGTTTGAGGCCAGGAGTGAGGTGAGCTGTGGACAGAAGGAAATGCCCAGCGACCTAGGCGGCACCAGGCTGGGCTCCGGAAGGCGTGTTCCCTGTGATAGGAGCCTGCAGGCTCCCCAGGCACTCTGTGGCCTCCCATCCAGGCACAGGGGGGTGGAGGTGGGGGACAGACTAAGAGAATGTTAGCATCCTGACCCCCACCCCCAGGTAGATGTTCCATTCCCCAAAGATTGGGTTCTTCGCCCCTTGGGGTATATTTCTGGGGGACCAGCTTAGAGCTGTAAGGGGCAGAAACTACATCTGCAGTGGCTTGGCCAACTACCCGGCGCTGACCCAGATGCCAGGCACAACACTGAGTGAAGGCTGTTACTGCTCCAAACAGCGAGATACAGGTAGATGAAGAGGGGTTGTGTGATCTTGGCTCTGAGTGACCCCTAATCTGGTGGAGGCAAAGGGCAGGATATAGTCTCTGTCCTTGTGTTGTTCTCAGCCTGATGGGGAATCCTGCCTGTACCACCTTGCCATGTAATCTTGAGCAAATTACTCCACCTTCTGATGTCTCAGTCTCATCGTCTAGAAAACAGGAAAAGGAGAATAATACTAAGACCTCTCTCACAGTGTTGTTGAGGGCAAAAATGAATTATTTTTTTTTTTAAGATTCTATTTATTCATGAGAGACACACACACAGAGAGAGGCAGAGACACAGGCAGAGAGAGAAGCAGGCTCCATGCAGGGAGCCCGACGTGGGACTCGATCCCAGGTCTCCAGGATCAGGCCCTGGGCTGAAGGCGGCGCTAAACCGCTGAGCCACCCGGGCTGCCCTTAATTTTTAAATTTTTTTAAAGAACAGTTTTGGGCACAAAGTAAGCACTACGTAAAGGGTCCCATCTCTCCTGCTGTTTCTGGGTGAGCTCCTAATCTGAAGAAGGGGACACACTTCTGCAGTTAGGGGGCTCTAGTCTGATGGAGGAGCAGCTTCTACACCCAATGTGTTGCTCCTAATCTGAAGGCTAGATGCAGCCTTTACCCCGAGGATCTCCAGTCTGATGCGTGAGTACAGCCTTTGTGCTTGAGAACTCCCTCTCTGATGAAGAAGGTTACAAAACTTCAGTGACGTCAGAGCTGGCAGGTGGCCAGCCTTGGTGGCAGGATTTTTCCAAGGCCTTGCCGGTCTGTGGAGGGTCAGCCTCCATGACAAATCACATTTTGTGAGCTGCCTCAGTGTCTTTTCCCCACCTCGGGCCCTTTAAGTCTCAGAGCTTTGGCTTCTTGGATGATTTGCTCATGAGCAAAGGGAAACGGGGAACAAGCAAGCCTTTGTAGATGTCTGGTCAAGACTAAACCCAAGCTATAAGTCTTGCTTACTAAAAGGGGTTGGGGAGAGACATGGTAAAGCTGGGCTGACACGGAGGGCAGGAAAATATGGCCTGTCTAGAAAGTCTTCCAAAGTAACTCCACCCACCCTGAGGATTGGTCACCCACCTATTTATTCTGCATCCTTTCCTTCCCACTAAGGGATTTGGCTAGCTCTGTTTTCTTTTGCAGCCCTTGATATCTTTAGTAAATGTTCTCAAGTTGCTTTGTCTAGGGCCTGGCTATCTCCTCATATGGCTTCGAAGAGCAACAGAGGCAGGGCTTTTGGGCTTTGCTGAGTCCCGGAGGCGCCTGTAATCGCAACTGTACGTACTCATAGCTCAGGGTGCTCGTCATCCTCTTGGAGAGAAACAATCCAAGTCTTGCACAAGGTGCCTTAGATAAGGAGAGACAGCAAGAGTTTGGATAGGTAAGAGCAGCCAAACAATCTGGCTTGTACGAAACAGCAGTTGGGTGCCTTCAGGAACCAGGAGCTAGAGTTTGTGGGTCATCTGTCTGCCGCTCCAAAATTGACAGGACTCAGCTTTTCCTGGCTTCCACTTCCACTCCAAATCTTTTCTCTGCCTCAGAGCTTCTCACTTGTTTCATTTTCCTCCTTCCTTCCTTCCTTCCTTCCTTCCTTCCTTCCTTCCTTCCTTCCTTCCTTCCTTCCTTCCTTCCTTCCTTCCTTCCTGGCTGCAGTGAATGGTTGGGTAGGTTGTTCACTGAACAAAAGTATGCAGCCAAGTAAGTGGGCCCTGCTTTGGGGCTATGTCTGCCCTGAGGGGTGACCTTTTGCTCATTTGAGTAAAGGCACCGTGTGGGCTAGCTGTGGACTTGTATTCATTTAATTATGAAATAAACACCTATTTTGTACAAAGGTTCCAAAGCCTGTGTGGGCAAACAGATGCTGGCAGGGTAGGGATATGTCCTTGGATGAGAATGTAGAGCTAGAAAATTGGTATTAAAAGGGAGTGGAGATGGAGGAGAGGAAACTTGGAGGTATTGGGAAGAAGAGGAGGACACAGTCTAAGCAGGCAGTAAGTTAAAGTTCCTGTGCAGAGGGGGAGGACCCTACAGGCCTGGCAAGATAGAGCCCTGCCCATTTCTCCAGCCACACCCCTCCCCCAACCTGGTCTCTGTACATGCTTTTCCTTCTTGAGTGCTTTTCCCACCCAATACCCACCCCACTTGTCCTACTGTCTTGTAGCATTTAGCTCCAAGATCATGCCACCATAGGAGCCTTCCCGCCTTCCCTGCCTTCTCAGGCTAGGTCATGTTCCCTGCTGCACTTCCCCACAACCTGCCTCCCCCAAGTTGCTCTTGCAACATTTTTACAATGACAATAATTTGGAAGATCATTTAATATTCTGAGCATAGGGGGCACCTGGGTGGCTCAGTGGGTTAAGCGTCTGCTTCAGTTCAGGTTGCGATCTGGGAGTCCTGGGATGGAGCCCTACATCTGGGGAGCCTACTTCTCCCTCTCCCAGCTTGTGCTCCTTCTCTCTCTCTCTCTCAAATAAATTAATAAAATCTCTTAAAAATTATTATGAGGAGTAATAAAGGCAGGGAGCATGATGGTCTGGTTTCTGTATTGTTCCCAACCACATCTCCTGTGAAGGGCACAGTGCCTGGCAGGGAGCTGGCACTTGGATGATTTCACTTGAATGAAAGAACAAGTTGGTTCAAGCATGGCATAAGATATAAATGTTCCCCCTTCTGGTTTGTACTCCAGGCAGATAAACTCCCCTTGCTGTCTGATTCACGCTGAATCGCATTTGGTTACTAGAACAGTTCTGGGGAGTTGGCAAGTGAGTGTGTTTTATGACTGCCCTCCTCAAGACAGAGAAACTGAGGCCCCCGAGCATGAAGCAGCTTGCCTAGATCACACACAGTCAATAGGAGGTAGAGCCAGGCTTCACATCCACATCTGTCAGACTCTAGAACTTTCTTGACCATATCCATTTCTGCCTCCACCTGGGTTATTTGCAACTCTGCCTAGGCAGAAATGTGACATTTCTGAAAATAGCCTTGATTCGGTCCCTCTGCCCCTTCCAGATATCCTCCCCACCAACCCTTATCATTCTCAATCACTTTCTTTCTTTTTTTTTTTTTTTTTCTCTCAATCACTTTCTTGCTGAACTCCCCACCTGGGGTCCCAGGCCCCAGGGCAGGGTTCCCACTCTGTACCTCATGGATCACCTGCCCTCTGAGATGCTCCTTCAAAAAGGGGTTCCCTGCTCAAGAAGTTTGGGAACGCTGTGCTCTTTCCTACCCTTTGGCCATCTCAAGGGATACCAACACAGGAAAGTTTCTGAGCAAGCCTCCAGCAAAATCGGCTTGCCCAACTCTACTTAATCCAGCATTCCTCAAGATACTTGAGAAAGGAGCCATTTGTTTTTATGAAAAAATCTTTTAACATCGCACAAGACTGGGGTTTCTCATAACACACTTTGCAGATACTGCTGCAGAGCCTCGCTCCTGAGCTGACCATAAATGGTCTCTATAATTTGAATTTGTCACTCACGCACCCCCCCGCTCTCCAGCCAGGCTGGAATTCTTATGGCCTGCATACACCCCCCCTCACATTCCTACCCGCACACTCTTGCTTCAGTTATAGAAGACTTCTGTGCAAGGCCCGTAGCTGGTGCTCTGTTCATTTCCCTTCCTTTGCTCCCGTACACACATGCATTTTACCGCATGTGCTCAGTGTTATGTGTACCATTTCATGTCTTGCTCCCCTTGCCTAATTCTTCAGAAACGCAGTTCCATGTGTCAGTCAACGCCAGGGCTACTTACAAATGTCTCTACGGCTCGGTGCCAGTCCCCAAACTATTTATTACCAGTCTGAGATGAGATAAGAAACGTTCGCCGAGTGTAGATCAACTGTAATTGGTAAGCACTCTGGTTAGCTCAGCTGACCATTTTTTTTCTTGCCATATTGGCTCCAGATTCCAAGCAGTGCGGGGATTTACATACTACTACATGGTCTTTTATTGCAAATGGTAACTGTTGGCGATTTGTGGGACAGCTCCTTTGAACAGCACTCACACTGACTTTGTACATCATAGTTCTCATAGTCATTTGGTATAGTGCCCCCTAAACTCACCATACTTCGTCAACCCTATCCTATTGTTGGATATTTGGGCTGTTTCCAGGTCGTTGTGATTAATAAAGCACTGCTGTGAACGGGTACGCATGCATCTGTGTGTTTACTTCTGCAACTCCCTCAGTTTTTAAGGACCACGAATCCGAGGCCAGAAAGGTGGACGGTCATGAACGGCAGAGGCCAGCCTCCCACCCTGGCCTCCTGACCCCGGCCCCCTAATTCCTTCCTCCAGCCTGAAGGGCCCTTCCTACTGGGCAGATTTTCCGTCCCTTTCATGCTTTTCTTTGCTAGGTTATGAGGTTTCTGCAGTGTTCCCACATGTTGTCTTTTGGAGCTTGAGAGAAATCCTTTTGGAATGTCCTGTGCCTTCTCCCTCGAGTTCCCGGCTTTGTTCAATTGTTCACGATAAATTCCTGCCCTGCTGGGAGGGGCCCAGAGGCTGTTAAGTTTGCCAAAAATGGTGGTACCAACTCAGGCACAGCACATGTCTGAGGCTCTTTGCTTCTACTGAGATTTCAACCTAAAAGAGGGCAATGTGGATGCGGTTGGGGGTGAGGGGGTATCGCCCACCCCTGGTTTTCTGCTTCCTTTGTAGAGTAAGCAGAGTGAGTTGTGTGCAGACAGAAAGGACAGTGAGGGGTAAGGTGGGCCTCAGGAATGAGCTGGGGGCTGGGGAGGGCTAGAGTGGGGGAGAGTCAGGTTCATGAGGTTCAGAGACAGGAAAGGTGGGTGGAGGAGTGAGGGTTGGGAGCAGGACAGTGTGTCACTCCAACATGCGCCTTGGCAGTACACATGTATTTTCTGGAATCGTAGAATAGTGATATCAAATTATCTGTCTGATAAAAGCGCTATGGTAGATTTTCAAAAAATATATACAAAAATCATTCTGATGTCACGCACCTATCCCCAGTGGTCCCCAACGATGCAGGGACCAGTGGATTGGGCAATTGAGACACAGGTGACCTTTGAGGAAATTTCTCCCTTTGTTTCCTATTTCCCGGAAAGAGCATATCCCGGGTTAACACTGCCCTGTCTGGAACACTGGTGTTGAGGAGCAGCCCAAACCCCTGGAGTTAAACACCATTTTTGTTTTGTCTAATTTACCGCATATTTTGGATACCAAGATTTACCTCTCTTTCTTTTGGAGTCCATTCAATAAACACTAAGAAAAGAAGCAATTTGGATAGAAAGGGCATTGGCTGAGGGTCAAGCCCCAGGTGGGAATCCCAGCTCTCCTCCGAACCAGCTGGAGGAGCGTGGGCATGTCACTTCTACTCTTTGAGTCTCAGTTTTCCCCTCTGCAAAATGGGGTACTAAAACCGAGCCTCACAGGGAGCAGAGAGGGCTGAAAGCCCATATTTCTGGCCTTGGTGGCATGCCTGGAACACAGTGTGGGCGCTCAATAAATGATGAGGTACTTCTGCAGCGTGAAGGACTTTCCCCGACCGCCCCCAGCGGTGGGGACACCTAGCTTCTTCTGTTTACAAGCCGGACAGCACACTAGGCTGTGGCATTGTTCTGTAGCCAGCACGCTGCTTCCTGTTTACACAGACCTTGCAGATGCATGGCTTGAACAGTGGACGTGGAGGACTTCCTGTGGCCTCTGCATGGCCATGTGGAACAGAGAGCCTTCTCTAGCGAAGAGCCTTATTTTCTCAGGACTTGAGCTGAGTGACTGGTGCAAGGGGTTTGTGAGCAGTGAGTATCCAAGGAGCAGTTGGGCTAAATGCAGACATCCTGTCCCTTTCACGTTCAACCCAAACCCCCACCAATGGTCAAAGTTCATTTGAGCACCTACTATGTATTGCGCTCTGTAATGATATTTGCCATTCATTGGGCATCCACTGTGTACTTTTGCAGAGCATCTACTACTTGAAAGATGTTATAATCATGAAGATAATTATTGAGCACCTACTGTACACATAATACTCTAGAATGACGGCTGCCATCCAGTTTTAGAAGAGTCACTGTGTTGTATGCGGTGTAATCATCTTTATCATAATCATTTATGCCTAACCTCGATGTGCATCTCATTCATACAATAAGGACAATAATACCTTCCTTGAAGGACTGATATGGGGATTAAATGAGTTGATATGTAGAAAGCGCTTAAAACAATGACTGGTGTATAGGGAAGAGCTTAATAAATGTTGGCCACCATCATGGATAATTATTAAACACCCATTGCATGCAAGACACTCTAATCATCAGACAATTGTAGTTATCATTGCTGAGCATCAATTGGGCACACGGCCCTATAATCAGTATTTATAACTGAGCCCCTGTTGTGGGCTAGACACTGGGGAATTCAGGAACAGTGTCCTAGGCAAGGATCTTATGCTCTGATTAGGGGAAATTAAACTATTTGGGTGGTAGGCATCTCCAGGAGAGTCAGGGACAAATCCTATGCAAATACCGACCTAAAGCAGGAAGGGGATGGCTTTGAGCGGCCAGACAGAGGATTTGGGAATCAGGACACCCTCTCCTGAGTCAGGCCAAAATGGATTCTAATAAGCTGTATTCCTACAAGTGTTCACCTGGGGGATGGGTCACTGGAGAACCCACCAGACCCACCAGACAAAGGCCAAAGTCTTCTCTCTTGGGAGGGAAGGAATGCAAGAGACAAGGAAAGGAGTGTGCTACACTGCTGAGCTTTGGACCTAGAGAGGATATCCCAGGTTCTCCGGAGATGAAATACAAGTGAGGGTGAATTCAGTAAACTAAAATCCTATTCCCCCTTTCTTCCTCCTATCCTGAGACCTCCATGGTGAACTCCTGGCAGGGATATTCAGGCTTGCCACTTTCTCTTTTTGGCCATAGAGCTCAGCCAGAGCAGGCCACTCCCTCCAAGAGTCATGGAATCTTGTAGAACTGCAGGTTCTGCATTATTTCAAGGTCAGCCCCATTCCACACTCTGACCTGCCATTGGCCCTCATATTTCCAAGGAGACAGGAAAGCTCCACCAAGAAAAGGGCCTGGACCTGAAGTTCAGAGCCACACAGAAATGGCCTTGAGGGCTGAAATGGGAAGTTGGCTCAGGACTCAGGTGGCCTGAGTTCTCAAGGGTCAAGGGGGCGGGGGAGGGGTGGTGGTGGGGAGACACTCTTGATTCTTAGCCCAGGCCTGGCTTGGGACTAGGAGGATAGACTCAGAAATATCAGAGCCTGGGTCCCTTAGAGCCCATTAAAGCTACCCTACTCATTTACAGAAGGGGAAACAGGCCTAAGGGGGAGAAAGCGATGCACCCAAGGTCTCAGAGTAGACTAGTGGCACAGTCAGGCTGGAATCACAGTCTTTATGGTCCCTCAGCCAGCAGGATGGTAGAGAACTGGGTGCCTTGTGGGTCCTGACTTCTCATCACCCAAATCAGTTAGGTCTCCGAAGGCTTGGAACCCTCAGTGGCCCAGAGAACAGTTTCTCAGACATTTGCAGCAAGATACTTGGGACCTCCTCATTCTGACCCTCCTGGCCCTCATCCAGCCTGGATAGAACCATTCATTAGAGATTTCCCAGGAAGGGCAGTACCTCCAGTGGCAATGATCCCTGGTTGCCTCTCCCACTCGGCATCCTAAAGTTTTCCTCTACCTCCACCCTAAGCCTTGGTCATTAAAACCACATCTTTAAAATAATATAAAGGGGCACCGGGGTGGCTCAGTGGTTGAGCATCTGCCTTTGGCTCAGGTCGTGATTCCAGGATCCTGAGATCGAGTCTCACATCAGGCTCTCTGCATAGTGCCTGCTCCTCCCTCTGCGTATGTCTCTGCCTCTCTCTGTGTCTCTCATGAATAAATAAATGAAATCTTAAAAAAATAAAGAATAAAATAAAAGAACATATAGAAAGCACTTAGAACAGCACCTGCCACATAGTAAGTGCTCTAGGAAGTTCTGCTATTACTATCGTCATTATTATTTCTGCTCACGATGAACAGTGCTGAAGTCAACATCAACAACAATCTCAAAATCAGAAGAGGATGAAGAGGGATTGGAAATGAATAGCTAGTCCATTTCTTCCCATGGGGAAACTCCCCGGTGACCCATTCAAGATGTAAACCAGATATTCCAAACCGAGGCCTGTGTGCTTCACATTCCACCTGCAAGTATTTTTCTTGAGCCCACAGAGCACTATGACATTTTTGAATTTGTTGTTAGCATATAAAAATGAGATTCCTGGCTTCTCTTGAAAAAGCAACAACCCGTTGGAGAGCTGGGTTTAGACCAAGTATTTCCTCCCCACCCAGCCCGGCTCACCCGTTAGCTTTTACCTTCCTGGCTCTGTAGGTCCTCGAGTTCATAAACCTCCTGTCGAAACCACTGCCCGCCCCCCCAAACCTCCCCAACAGAGTCTTGGAAGGAACATTTTGCCACAATTTATTTTCTACACCTGCAGCTTGATGGACATGTACCCATTTCATGGTCGATGTTACCACCAGCTACAGGGTTTAGAGATGGGCTCGGGGGCTCTCAAGCCCGAGCGGATTGCTTCCCAGAGCTTGGGAAGGCGACCTAAGGAAAAGATCCCGTTGCCGAACAAGGGGAGCTCGGGCAGCTTCATCCCGGGCCTCTGCGGCAGCACAGGTGTGAGGCTCCGGCTCTGAAGCCGGTGCGGGTAACTGGTGCCGGCAGGCTCATCCGTATACTGCAGCGTGTTGACACCCCTGGGGGAAGGCACCATGCAGGTGTTGGTGTAGTTGTCAGAGGCAGCCGTGCTGGTGATGGGACTGGAGTTACTGCGGGGGAAGGAGTGGTCTGGGTGGTCCAGGTGGATGGAGTTGGCCACGCGTTCCAGGTAGTTGGCTGCAAGCCTTGGCAGGCTCAGTGATGACTTGGGACCGTTGGTACAGAAGGCATTGGTGGATCTGTCAAGGTAGTTGATGCCTCTGATGAGTTGGTCCAGGAAGGTGGGGCTGCAGGGGCCCGAGGGACGTTCTGTACAGAGCAGGCAATGGGGGCTGCTGCGGCAAGAGGGCCTTCTGGCCACCTTGGGGTGGTTTGCGAGGTGGCTCGTCTCCACGTACTTGGAGTTGTAGGGGCGGCCCATGCAGATGTTCCTCACGGGAAGTCTGGGGGAGCTGGGGCCCTCCGATTGCTCCAAGGGGCCACTGCTGTTACTGAAATCCGAGCCACTGGGGGTGTGGGGACACTTGGGGCTGTGGGGCCAGGCGGGAGTCTGGGCTGAGGAGGACAGGCTATTGGGATGGCTCAAGCGGCTGCAAGCATTGGAACGGCTCCCTGGGCGTCCAGACATCGTCCCAGCTGGGCAGATGAGCTTCGTGGTGCCGACCTGCTCTGGGCTCACCCGGAGGCTGGCTACCTGGGCCTGGAGAAGACAGTTGGGTCGGCTCTCCATGGCTCCCTGCCCTCTCCCTGCACACTTTCTCCGCATGTGCTCCCTCTGCCTCCCCAACACCACCCTCCTCCCTCTCCTCCTCCTCCTAGACCCAGGGATTTTCACACTGGAAAACAGACATCCTATTCTTCAGAAAGCAAGAGATGAGGAGGAAGGCAAGACCCTTAGAACAACTGAGGCCAGAGGACGACCCTTAGGGACAAGTGAGGCAGTCTCCTTGTTCCTTGAACTCACACCCATATTCTGAAATTCCCATTTGTCTTTTAAGTAAAGACTCCAGGAGACCACAAAATCCAAAGACTGAATCTCTAATGGGGAAATTCCAAGCACTGAGAGACCTTCTCTCCAGGTAATATTAAATAGCTAATCATCAACAACACAATGCACCTGATACTAAAAAAAAAAAAAATGTGTCCTGGAAGTGATGTAACACTATATGCACTGTCCCTGCGCCTGGAGCTTTGCTTGTGTCTTGCATGTAGTTGTTGCTATGAATCAAGGAGGTGGTCACTATTCTATTTCTGGTTGACAGAAGGGAAACTCAGTCTCAGAGAGATGATGTGACTTGCCTCAGATTCCACAGCTTGTAAGTGGTGCGGCCAAGGTACTATCTTGGGTGTGTGTCTGATAACCCCTCAAAGACAAGGCTATGTTGGGGTGACTTCGGCCCCCCTCACAATCTCTTTAGGAAGAGTTCTCACCACATCTCCTCTGCCTGCTAGATGGGAGCACTAATGGGGAGAACCAGAGGCGGGGGCACTTGCTAAACTCCAGCACTAAGTTGATCCTGACTTTAGGAATCCCAAATGAGGGGAGGGGGTAGTATGACAAGTCCACCAACGGGGCTGGACTTGTAAGGTCACAGTCTTCCAGGATATGTGGTCTTGACCCTCTCTGGCAGTAGGAGGTCTCCTCATCCACTCCACAAGAGCAGGGGGCATTGGGATCCCTACTCGTTGTGGCCTGAATGTGGGCACTTCACTGAGATTAAAGCCTGGCCAGGCCCAGAAGATGCTCAGTCCATGTACCCCCATCTCCTGTCTCAGCCTGTCTCCCCTCCTTGTCCCCCTGTCCCTGGGTTCCTTAATACTCCCCTACCCCCAACCAGGAGGAAGGCTCCACTCTCTCCCCCTCCCCAAGACTGCCAGCTTGATGCTAATTTCCCACTTCTGCCCAGTGAGGACAGAGCAGTATCTGAGCCCGTCCCACCCAGGAAGCAGCTGCCTGCCCCTCTTCCAGCCCACGGCCCTCAGCTGCCGTTGTCTTTTGGGTCTGAATCGAGTGGAATGTACAGACCCTTGGCTCTTCCCTTTCAGGTCCAACCCCACCCCGTCTCCTCCTCTGGAAATACAGGAGGTGGCTGAGGGCTGACCCGCACAGTGCCCGACCCCTCCCTCCCCGGCTGACTGGGCCCCATCTGCCGCAGGGCCCCCTCCCACGCTCACTCTGTCTTTAGGAGGTAGATGACTTAGCCCTCCTGTTGCTCTCCACTGGAGATACCTTCATGCCACCACTCCAGACTGCTGGCCATGTCATAGAATCATGGAATCCTAGAGCTGGGAGGGGCCTCCAGAGGTCATCCTGGCCAGGCCCCTGCCTCAGGGCCAGCACCACATTAAGCCCTCCAGGACAGATGGGCCCTATTTTTAAAACGAGACTAGGGTGGATGTTTTCCTGCATGTCTTGTTGTTTTCCTAGTGTTTAATTATGCTGAGAGTCAAGAAGTTTTATGCTGGCCCTGATATAACTCCCATTGGCCGTGGTCAGCATCAATCACTTCCCTCTTCCCACTGGCTCAGCAAACATTTATTGAGTCTCCCCAAAGTGCTAACCCTTGGAGTGACCCATTCTTGACCATAACTGCTCTGTGTCTCCTGCCCGCTGAGGTCAGCGATCCAGCGTGGAGTATCTAGCACACGGCGGGCTCTGGCCAGAGCCTGAAGACTCCGGCCAGCAAATCTCAGGACCTCCATGGCCCTCACCCAGCCCTGGTCCCTTGGGGGCATCCAGTACATTTTTGCCAAGAAAAGCCTCCCTCCATCCAGTCCTCTCAAATATTAAAAATACAGTTTTAATTTTTATCTTTGAAAAATTTTCAAACTTCCTGAGAACTCACAAGACAACAAATTCTGTAGTCTTTATCCAAATCCACAAATTATTAATGCTCTTGCCACGTTTATCACTGCATGTGCACACAAACACACACACACAACTATTGTTTGAGAGGACGTTGCAGACAACACCATCTTTTACCCCTGAACACCTGGGCATGGATCTCCTACATGCTGAGTAGACAGGGACATTTTCTTTTTTCTTTTTTCAAGTTTTAGATATTTATTTATTTGTATAAACCCCAACACGATACATCAACATGATTTCTTTCTTTTTTTTTTAATCTAAGACTTTTTTTTTTTTTTTTCACGAGAGACACAGAGAGAGGCAGAGACATAGGCAGAGGGAGAAGCAGGCTCCTTGCAGGGAGCCCAGTGTGGGACTCGATCCCTGGACCCCGGGATCACACCCTGAGCCAAAGGCACTCAGCCACTGAACCACCCGGGCGTCTCCATCAACATGATTTCATGCATTAGAGGGGAAATACTTCCTGGATAAGTGGAAAATTGTGCAAATGATTTCTGGAAGACCTTCATTCTAAGTAGCTTTGTAGTGAAACCTTTCATTTGGAAGTCTGGACCTTCTTTTTTTAGTTTGCTGTAATCTATCTTCACTGAGTAGAGCTTGTACTGATCATGGGGACCCAGTTTTTTCCAGGGTTCTGGGTAATTCTTCCTATCCCAACTGACCTCTGGATCGAACAATGCCAGGCCCAAGACGTACAGCACTGCTCCAGTACCTTCCACGCCAATAAATACGAAGAGGAGGATCAAGCTCGGATGCTTCATGGCCTGACCCAGGATCTGGTGTCACATGATTGTGCCAGGGGCCGCCGGTCCAAGAGAAGAACAGATCAAAGCTGGACACTAAGTAGTCCCTACACCAAGAATGAATGGATGTCTCGAACATGTTCTTACACCCCCATACTGCAGTGGCCAAATACAGGATGTTTGGCAGGGGTCGAGTACGACCGACTAATATACAGTCCACATTGACATTTCACCGATTGCCCCTGTGATGTTCCTCGTGGCAACTCTTCATCCCACACCAGATCCAACCCAGGAGCACGCGTGGCCTTTGTCCTCAGGTGTCTTTGGTTTCCTTCACCCTTCCTTTGTCTTCCGTGACAGGGACACGTTTGAAGAGCACGGCCACGTTGTTCTGGAGAGGGTTCTCTGGTCTGGGTTTAATCTGATGTTTCTGAGTGATCAGACCCAAGATCATCGAGTGCTGTAACATGGAAGCCTCAGCCTGGGCCCTCCACAACCCACAGCCACTAAGGGTGAAAGAAAGTCCTTTCTGCCTGGGGTGGGGTGGTTATAGTTGCTGAAACGGGGAGCCAAGAGGAAGGATCAGAGGGCCCCCAAGAAGGAGGAAGAGTGGGGAGCTCGGTGGACCAGGGAAGTGGTGTCAACAGTTCTCTTGTAGGGCGTCAGCCTGGCCTGGTTCTCCTCTGGCCTGGGGGCCGGGCAGGCAGGCAGGCAGCCAGCGGAGGGCTGGGCCTCTGCCGTCTGTCCTGAAGGTACCCAGGCATCGAGATCACTGGCCATTTCTGGCCTGGGCACTAAAAGCCTCTGGAAATAGCTCCAGGACAATTATTTTAGGAGGAATGTGCTATTCCTCCATCTTCCCAGAAAGCCAGGCTGTGTCCCAGAAGATCAAGACCGTCCCTCTCTGGCCTCCCCCAACTCCAGGGGCTCTCTAGGTATTCTGGGGACCACAGAGGCCTCCAGAGCCAGAAGGGGCAAGGAGCCAAAAGTAGAGTCAAGGAGACTAAAAGCGCTTTTCCCAGGTGGGGGTGGGGGGCGGGGAGAAGGGGAGGTTCTGTTCTTAGATCCTGAGCTCTCAGAGCCCAGTCTTGAGTCATGCCGGCTGGTTAGGGGCCAGCTGACCCCAAGCATGAAGACACATGAGGAGGAGGGTATGGGGAAGCTGCCTGCCCTACCCCGTGCCCAGCCCCATTCCCAAGAAACTGATATGCATGGTGTACGTGCTAGGTGCCAGCACCTTCTACCCTCCCATTTAATCCTCACAGTGCCCCTAAGAAGTGGTAGTTGGTTTTTCCAATAAGGTCATTGAGACACAGAAAGGGCAAGGGACTTACCAAGCTCACCCCACATTCAAAATTAAAACCCAGGGTTCTACTGGGTTCTACTCTAATTTTGCAGAGGGGGCTACTCCTCTCACTCAGTGAGGACACAGTAAGTGACTCTGTGAACTGAGTGGCACTGGGAGCGGTCCAACCTGGAGACACAGGCTGGTGGGCCGCTTTAGCTCTGTCCCCCGCCAAACCCCATCCTCCACCACCCAGTGAGCCCAGCTGCCTCTCCCTCTCTAGCACTGTAGGGATGAATGCTAGAGTCTCAGAATGTTCTGGGTGGGTGCCCTACACAGTCTCCAGCCACAGAAGCCCCTACCCTTGCTCCACTAGGTCCAACTCCAACAGTGGATCCTTAGCTCCATTGCCAAAGCCAGCTGGGCTTTGCTTCATCCCTTGCCCCTCCCTCTCCCCTCACCCCCCTGCATCCCACCCGGGCCGTTCAACCTATCCCCTCCTGTGTCCCACCATGTCCATTGGGGGCCCCTTCTCTATCCTAGGCATGAGGAGTTTCCCGAGAGCATCTCATTCCTTCGGGCTCTCCCAGAATGGAGGGAACAGCCTCCTTCTCCAGAGACCTTAGGACCCTGCCCCATTACCCTATATACTGTTTATTAACCACCCCCCACCCCCACACCTGCCACTCAGCAGCTGCTCTTCTCCCCTGTGGACTGTAATGGTGTTCCCATGTCCTTTCTGTCACATGGCTCCTGGAAGCATCAAAGATAAGGAGCAAGCAGAGCTTGGCAGTCCCAAGCATGAGCTCAGCGGCTGCAAGCATGAGACCCCCACGTCAGTCCAGGGGACAGCGAGAGCCAAGGGCCATGAAACTTTCTTGGCTGTCCCACCCTGCCTGAGGACTTCTGTGCCCGGCCTCAGGCAACTATTAGCAGTGTGACTCACCTGAGTTCTTACCTGGCATGGGACCAGCTTGCCTGCAGGAATGAAAATCTCTGCTGGGCTGGGTTCTGGCCCTCCCCGTAGCTACAGGCTTTCACCCTCCCAAGCACAGTGAGTCACACACCCTCATTCTCCCAACACTCTCAAGGATAAAGGCCCTCTGCTCACCAGCTGCCAAAACAGCCTTCCTTCCCCGAGCCCACATGTGGCAGGTACAAGCTGGGACAGATTTGAGCTCAGAAGCACTGGGGCAGGTGTGGCTTGGCAGGAGCCCCAGCCAACAAGAACTTCCCTCCTGCCAAGCCACCTTAGGGATTTAGGTACAGTAGCCAAGGTGGGAGGGCACAAGGCTCCTGTCATCAGGAAATTCCCTCCAGGGGAGGTGGGGACGATGGGCATCCGTAGGTTTATCAACCACCTTGCTGGGAGAAGACATAGGAAGTAGACAGCAAGTAACTGGCTCATGCTGCGCCCTTGGGTGAGTGGTTTCACGTCTTCAAACCTCAGTCTGCCAGTCTGCAAAAGGGGCAACGAAGGTACCCAATGGACCCTGTAGACTGTGTGAGAAATGCCCCCTCTGCTTACAGGTACTGTGGAGCAGCAGGGGCATGCCGGAGTCAGCTCGTCCTGGCCCCTGAGAGCCAAGTTGTTCAATATTCTGGAATTTGATGAACAGGCTGCTAAACCCCTGGTAGCTTGAAATCAGCCATGGCGGGAATGTTCATATCGCAGGAATTGGCAGAGCAAGAAATCAGGTGCATCTCTTTGTGTTTCTTTTCTGAGACCCAGTTCACCAGCATAGCATCGGCAGCTGTGCGACTGTGGCCAAGTGGCTGAACCTTTGTGAACTTCTGTTTCCTTATCCATAAAACCATCATAATAATGGCCTGTGTGTATCTAGTCCTCACTGCATCCCAGCTGCTATATGTCTGTGTCACTTTCTGTGTCCACTTGGTTAGGTCACCTTGATGGGTGTGCCTGCGTGTCTGGTTAAACCTTATTTCCGGGTGTGTCTGTGAAGATGTTTCTGGAAGGGGGTAGTATTTGAATTGGTGGGCTGAGGAAAGCAGACCCCAGCGTGGGTCAGCATTACCCAACTCGCTGAAGGCCGGAATAGAACAAAAAGGTTGAATTTGTTCTCTGGAGGCCCTGAGTCTGGCCATCACCCCAACATCAGACCTCCTGGTCCTAGACCTCCAGACCTGGATTGACATCTACACGACTAGGTGTCTGGTTCTCAGTCCTTTGAACCACACCACCTGCTTTCCTGGGCCTTAGCCTCATAATGCGTGAGCCAAGACCTGACAATAAATGTCTTCATATAGACAGACGATAGATAGATGATTGATTGATATGCACATGTATCTATGGACTGAATACGCATCTATATATACTAATAGTTTGTGTTCCCTCAAAATTCCTCGGTTGAAACCTAACCCCCCTGGGATCCCTGGGTGGCGCAGCGGTTTGGCGCCTGCCTTTGGCCCAGGGCGCGATCCTGGAGACCTGGAATCGAATCCCACATCGGGCTCCCGGTGCATGGAGCCTGCTTCTCCCTCTGCCTGTGTCTCTGCCTCTCTCTCTCTCTCTCTCTCTCTGTGACTATCATAAATAAATAAAAATTTAAAAAAAAAAAAAGAAAGAAACCTAGCCCCCAATGCAGTGGTTAAGGGGGGGTGGGGTCTTGGGGAGGTGAGCAGGTCACGAGAGTGGAGCCCTCCTGTCATTAGCGCCTCAGAGAGCATCCCCATCCCTTCCTTCACGTGAGGACACAGCAAGAAAGCGCTTCTGTGCCCCAGGAAGCGGGCTCTTACCAGACACTGAGGCTGCCAACGCCTTGATCTTAGACTCCCAGGCTTCAGCACTGTGAGAAATAAAGGGGTGTTATTTCAAGGCCCCCGAGTCTGTGGCATTTTGGTATCACAACCTGAACCCAGGCTAAGACATCTCTCTATTTCTCACTGCTTCAGTTTCTCTGGAGAAGCTGCCTACTGTACTGCGCTAAGCGCTCTAGGCGCACGCATTCATGTGTCACTCGTTCCAACCTTACGAGGTACATATGACTAGCACCCCCATTTTTCACATGAGACTCTGAAGGGCAGAGGTGAAGTAACGCACCTAAAGGAACAGGGACAAGGTTAGGAACCCAAGCAATCTGCCTGCCAATCGCAGTACCTACCACCGCTCGGGCTGTCACCGCTTTGTCATTTGTGAAGCATCTACTGAGTGGAGACGCTGTGCTGAGCGTTTTCCACATGTAACAGGTCCACCCCCAAGCCGTCCGGCCTTCTGGGGTTCCTTTTCCTTTATTTTATTTTTTTAAAAGATTTTATTTATTTATTAATGAGAGACACACACAGAGAGAGGCAGAGACACAGGCAGAGGGAGAAGCAGGCTCCATGCAGGGAGCCCGACGTGGGACTTGATCCTCGGTCTCCAGGATCACACCCTGGGCTGAAGGCAGACGCTCAACCACTGAGCCACCCAGGCTGCCCCTTTTCCTTAAATAATCAAATAAGGCAGCTCAGGGGTGCCTGGGTGGCTCAGTCCATTAAGCATCTGTTTTCGGCTCAGGTCAGGATCTCAGGGTCCTGGGATCGAGCCCCACGTCGGGCTCCCTGATGAGCAGGGAATCTGCTTCTCCCTCTGTTCCCTGCCCCCCCCCCATTCATGCTCTCTCTCTCTCTCAAATGAATAAATAAGATCTTTAAAAAAATGAAAATAAAACAAATACAGCAGAGCAGTCCCGATGGCCTGGCGGTTTGGCGCCACCTTCGGCCCAGGGCCTGATCCTGGAGACCCAGGATCGAGTCCCGCGTCGGGCTCCCTGCACGGAGCCTGCTTCTCCCTCTGCCTGTGTCTCTGCCTCTCTCTCTCTCTCTCTCTGTGTGTGTCTCATGAATAAATAAATAAATAAATAATCTTAAAAAACAAAACAAAACAAAACACACAGCAGCCCAAGCCTCCGTTCCATGTGCTGTGGGAAGTTCGGAACCTCGCCCACTTTTTCGGAGGAAGCCCAGGGGGCTGTTGAGGTCTCTCGTCCCCACTCACTCTGTCTCCCTCCTCCTGGACCAGTTCTCAGACCCCTCTTGCTGCCTCCCCTTCTGTGACTGTCGCCTTCTCTCGGGGGCACCCCCCTCCCTGCACCTGGCCACCATGACCAGGCCACCATGACCACTAGTCCCTCCTCAGCAGTGCCTCAAACCACCACAGACACGCGGCTATTGTACATGACAGACTTTCCCAAAGGCACAGGGTGACAGAGGGTGACAGAGGGGTGACAACGCCGCACAGGACGACAAGCAGCCCACCTGGAATAAGTGGAGATGACTCAGTTCATGTGTCTTGGCCTCCTCTCTCCTCAGGCTCAGGCCTCCCACCATGAAGCTGGCAGGAGACCCTGCTCCATCTCGCCTCCTCCCCTACCCCCATTCTGGGGCATCTCCCCCCTCAGGCTGTGCGTGGTGGGGTTGACATTTCCGGTTCTTGGCTGTACCCTGCAAAGCTGCTGCCTAGATTCTCAGCGGAGGGGGGGGTCACCTTCCATTTGAAGGGGTTTCCTCCTCCTGCCCCCACTGAGACGTGGGAAGCAGCTGCTGACAATTTCTCGCTTCCTGTAAATCTGCTTTAGATCACTTAGATCCTTTCAATTAGAGAGTGAGGTAAAAGCCTTGTGTTCCCAGAGAACAACTTCCCGGGGAGAGTCTGGCTGGTACTGGCCCTACCAGCTGTAGGACCTCGGGCAGCTTCCTTCTCTTATCTGAGCCTCAAATTCCTCATCTGTAAACTGAAGATAATAAGAACACCTGCCCTACAAGGCTGAGCCCTTGGTATGTTGTCAACTCTCAATAAATACTGGCTGTTCATTATTTGACAGATGAGGAAATTGGGTTCTAGGCCAGGCTATGTTATTAACTTGCTGCATGGCCCGGGCCTCCGTTTGCTCAACTGCAGAAGTCTCCAGAAGGGGCTGCCGAACGGTCTCTAACGGCCATTCCAGACCCGCCGTTCTCATGAACCGTATCTGCGCCTCTTTACATCACGCACCCCGTGTAGCTCTTCAACTGGCGGCTCACTTGAATTCTTTACATACTAAATTGGTAACCATGAGTAGTGTTTTTCTGAGTTCTGCAAGACATTCTAGCAAATTATCAACCCAAGGAGGGAGTGGTGGGATTTGTGTCTGAAGTGGGGACAGTCACATGGACAGAGCCCTTTAACTTGTGGGGTCTGACACTAGTACCGGATAGACAGTGCCAGGATTGAATCAACTTGTTGGCTACTCAGCAGGTCTCAGAGACTTGGCTGGTGTCAGAAAATACCTCAGAGCTTCTGTTTCAAGAAGCTCTTACGTGGAGCCTGCAAAAGAAACGTGTCCCAGGAAGCAAGGAGAGCAATTGATTCAGGCTGGGAAGGGAGGCGCCCGTGGTCACTGGGAAGATGTGACAGAGCTTGATGCTGAATTTCTAAGGGGCATGGTACTATTCTTTCTTTTTTTTATTTTAATTTTATTTTTTTAAAGATTTTATTTATTTATTCATGAGAGAACAGAGAGAGAGAGAGAGAGAGAGAGAGAGGCAGAGACACAGGCAGAGGGAGAAGCAGGCTCCATGCAGGGAGCCCGATGCGGGACTTGATTCTGGGACTCCAGGATCACGCCCTGGGCTGAAAGCTGGCATTTTAACTCCTGAGCCACCCAGGTGTCCCTCTTTTAATTTTAAAAAATATTTTATTTATTTGACACAGAGAGAGCACAAGCGGGGGAGTGACGGAGGGAAAGGGAGAAGCAGAACAAGGATCCCCACCTGGGGCTCGATCCCAGGACCCAAATCATGACCTGAACCAAAGGTAACTGCTTAACCGACTGAGCCACCCAGGCGCCCTCCTTCTCCTCCTTCTCCTCCTTCTCCTTCTCCTCCTTCTCCTCCTCCCCCTCCTCCTCCTCCCTCTCCTCCTCCTCCCCCTCCTCCTCCTCCCCCTCCTCCCCCTCCTCCTCCTCCTCCTCCCTCTCCCCCTCTCCCTCCCTCTTCTTCTAAAATATTTTATTTTTGGGAATCCCTGGGTGGCTCAGCGGTTTAGCACCTGCCTTCGGTGTGGTGTGTGATCCTGGAGACCCGGGATCGAGTCCCACATTGGGCTCCCTGCATGGAGCCTGCTTCTCTCTCTGCCTGTGTCTCTGCCTCTCTCTGTGTGTGTCTCTCATGAACAAATAAACAAAATCTTAAAAATAAATAAAAGATTTTATTTTTAAGTAATCTCCATACATTGGACTTAAACTCACAACCCCTAGATCAAGAGTCACATGCTTTACCTACTGAGCCAGCCAGGTGCCTTTCATGAAACTTTTTTGTATACCTGAAATATTTCACAATCATCAACTTGAAAAACAAATAAAAAGTGGAGGTGGGATGCAGTAGAAAGAGCTTAGACCGAGTCTGGAGTCCTGGGCCTCAGTTTCCGTTATGTCGTTGGGCCACTCTGTGACCTGAGCAAGTCACTGTCCTTCTCTGGGCCACATGGGCCAGTCTCCTTTACTTTGATCCAAACATGTATTGAGTGTCTATTTGGTGCTTATCTATTTATACCTCTGACATCCCAAGCAGACCCTGGGCCCCTGAAAGTTAGGGTCTGTCTCTCATCCCTGTCTCCCAGTGACCAGCATGGGCCCTAGTGCTTAGCAGGTTTTTGGAAAAAAAGGGAGGTAGGGAAGGAGGGAGGGAGGGAGGAAGGAAGGAAGGAAGGAAGGAAGGAAGGAAGGAAGGAAGGAAGGAAGGAAGGAAGGAAGGAAGGAAGGAAAATGAAAGAATGCCAGGCCATGTCTTGGAATAGTTGGAACATCTGTGCCCCTGACAGGTATGGAGTCTGAGGCTGAGGTCCTGGTTGGGCATCCTGATGTGTCCTCAGGACTAGAGCTCACTTAGTGGCAATCCTCCTGCCTATACCCTTGGGTTGCTTGTGCTTGGGGTGGGAAGTGGAAGAGGCTGTAGGAGCAGGAGAAGATCCAGTTCAGAGACCAGAAGGCCTCTCCCTCCTACTACAGAGACCCTACCAAGGCTGGCTTAGAGCTCTGACCTTTGACCCAACCAGGAGGGCACCAGGAAAGATTGGAAGGTGGGAAACCTCCCCTAGGTTGGCCTGGGCCTAAGCACCTACCAGGCATGGACCAAGCTCTGAGCCCAGTGGGTCAGAGCCCTCCTTCCTTGACTAGCCCAGCAGAGTTGAACTGCTCTGCCCCAGCTCCTTGGCACTTTTTTTTTGTCCCTGAGATCACTGCCACCAGTTTAGTAAAAACCCAAGGAGCCTGCTTGACAGGGAGGGCAGCTGGGATCAGGAGACCTGGGTTCGATTCCCACCTCTGTCTCTCTGAGGCTAAGTAAGCGTGGACACTTTACCTTGCCTCCCTGAGCTCCTTCTTCATATTTCGTGCTCAGAGTTGTTGTGAAGATTGAAACAGAGAAGGTCTCATACCATATTCAAGAACTCAAAAATAAGCTCGCAGATACAGTTGAAGTCACATGAAGACCTTGCCAACATTGCTCCTTCCCGTCTGGGAGGGTGCCACCATCCTGATCTCTGATTGATCATTGCTCTCCCCATTTATTCTGTTCCTACACGTTGCCATATGGCATATCATCGATTTGCATGCTTTCAAATGCTATATATATTATGGTGTACTGAATGCATTATTCTATAATTTGCTTTTTTATTCAATGAAAAGCTTTTGAGATCTATCCATGTGGGCATATGTAGCTCCAGTTCAATCACTTTCACTCTTTAGTATTGCACTCTACAAATATACCACAATTCATCCACTCTCCTGTCAGGATACATTTAGGTTGTTTCCAGTTATATTTTATTTTGAGCAACACTGCCACAGATAACCTTGTACTTGTTTAAAAAATGAATTAAGCAAAGATGAGTGTTTCAAGGAGCTCACATGCATTAACCAGTGGTGCTCACTATTCATTTTGATGACCCAAGTCAAGTATTTTCTGAACCCAAGTCAAGACAAGAGGGCAGATCATTTGAGGTTGGGACTCTCTGGAATGCAAGAGTAATAATTGACACCTTCTTTCTGTTCAATGCATCCTATATGCCAAGCCCTGTGCTATGTGGTTTTTTTGTTTTGTTTTTCTTTGTTTTGTTTTTTGTTTTGTTTTGTTTTGCTCAAATGCTGACTAAAATCCTGGGAGGGAGTGACTGGTATTACCCTGGCTGAGGACATTGAGGTGTAGAGAGATTAGGTCTTCTGGCCAAGGTCACACAGCAATGGTTGAGCTTGAATTCAAACCAAACCTGGGTCTCTCTGACTTCACACATATTTTAACCAGACCAGAGAGGTCCCCCGTAGCATCTCCCAGAGCTGTGGGAGCATAAAGGCAAGAAGAACAGACCCTCACTGAGGGCTCTGGGAGGCCTTCCTGGAGAAGGGGCCAACTCCAATTGGCCTGAAAAGATGGGGGGAACATTGTGGTGGGCAGCAATGGGGGACCTGTGGGAGAAGAGACATTTCAGACCAAAGCACCGAGGTAGGCAGGTCAGCACTACACCCCTTCACTCACCACCTTGACTCCCACCTTCTTTGCATGTCTGTCTCCCCCGTCTACCATCATCTGCTTTTCACATTTCTTCCTGATTCTCCTCTCTTTACCTTTTTCTCTTGAGTCATCCTTTCTCTCTATTCTCCCAGTCATCCATCCATCCGTTTATTCATCTATTCACCTAACATGAAATAAGCACCAATGTCGGACCAGGACATTGGAGCCTGGGTGATGTGGTCCCTAGCATTGGTGGCAAGTGCACCCATCACACTCAGCTCATGAGGATCCCCTGAGACCTACCTTCTCCCTCAAACACACCCAGAGACAAACACACCCTTACACAAACCAAAGAACCTGCTAGGGGAAAAAAAAAAAAAAAATATATATATATATATATATATATATATATATATATATATATCTGAAACACGATTGTGGCTCTTGGGCATCCCCTGCTGGTAACTTGAGAGATTACACCTTGGGCTGGAGAATCCCAACTGGCCGCCTAGGAGGGGCTGCTGGGGCTCCCCTCACTTCTCTCCAGCAATTCTTCCTTAGGTGGGGCTCCTGAGGGTGGGCTTCTTATCAGAAATGTCTGATCTTTGCCCGGCCCAAGCCTAAGATCAGAGTAAGGAGCAGAGAGAGATTGTTATGAACGGAATAACATCCGTCCCCCCCACAACTGTGTATGTTGAAATCCTAACCCCCAGTGTGAGGCTGTTAGAAGGTGGAGCCTTTGAGAGGCGACGAGGTCATGAGGGTAGAGCTCTTAAAAATGGGACTGGTGCTCTTTTTTTTTTTTTTTAAAGATTTTATTTATTCATGAGAGACACAGAGAGAAAGAGAGACAGAGACACTGGCAGAGAGAGAAGCAGGCTCCATGCAGGAAGCCTGACGTGGGACTCGACCCCGGGTCCCCAGGATCAGGTCCTGGGCTGAAGGCAGCGCCAAACCACTGAGCCACCTGGGCTGCCCGGGACTGGTGCTCTTATAAGAAGACACATGGCAGCTTCCTGCCACGTGAGGATGCGAGACGGCCGTCTGCACACTATGACACCGGATCTGCTGTCACCTTGATCTTGGACTCCCCAGCCTCCAGAACTCTGAGAAATAAACATTTGTTGTTGAAGCCACTGACTCTATAGTATTTTGTTACAGCATCTCAAGCAGATTAAGGCCGGGATGTTTGTTTTAACATAGAGAAGGTGTCTACTCTCTAGCACGCACGTGAATCACATATGTGTGTGCTCTGGTGTGTGCGGAGGTGGGGGGGGTGTATGTGCTCAAATTCTGAGCACGTGCTTGCACACCATGCCCCAGGTGTGATGAAGCTGTGTGCATGAGTAATCCAAACCCGTGCACACTTGGTACTGTCTTGGGATGCAGGTAGGAAGACCCACGGGCAGGCTCCTCACATGTAGATGGGATGGACGGCTCTGAGGCATTGGCTCCCAGAGTTCCCTATGGGATCGGGCCTCAGTTGTCCACTACCACACCTTGTCTAGGCCTCCTTCCCTGTCGCACTTCCCTGCTCCCGACACGTGCTTCTCAGGATCACCTCCTCAGTCAACTACCTACACCCACATTCTTATCTCAAGACCTGCTCCTGGGACAGCTGCAGAGGAGAGGCCAGTGCGCGCCGAGGCGGGCCGAGTGCAAGGCAGTAAGTGCCCGTGTCCGCTGTGTCATCGCTGTGCCACTGAGTTAACTGACTGGTCCCACCCCCACCACCCATTCTGGTTAGGTGAGAAGAGCCTTACATTTAAGTCATTTTGATTGATTGATTGATTGATTGATTGAGGGGGGAAGGGCAGAGGCAGAGGGAGACAGAAGCTTAAACAGGCTCCACACCCAGGACAGAGCCTGATGCGGGGCTCGATCTCATGACCCTGAGATCCCGACCTGCACTGAAACCAAGAGTCGGATGCTTAACCGACTGAGCGACCATCTGTTGCTTGTGGCTGAAAGCCTTCTGAGAATATACTCTTCAGGGGTGTATTCCATGGAAGGGCGGGCGGGCAACCAGGTGAGGACGAGCCCAGCGGGTGCGGCCCTGCCGAGTGCGTGTGTGTGCACACGTGGTGGCTGCATCTGCACACCATATGCACCGAGCCAGTGTCTGCCCTGTGCAGGTCCCTGTGTCCTGGCTGTGTATCTGGGACACTGAATTGGGTCGCCTGACATACTTGTGCATGTCCTGCGTGGTTCTCCCGTGAATACCAGGCTTCGTCTTTCTTGGGCCACTTCCCTTGTCCTTGGCCATCTGCTTACCCACGGCCGCCATCCTGGTTACCCGGACAGCCTCTGCAGCACCCCAGCGAGGCTCTCAGAAGGCATTCTTGTTCTTTAGACTATTTTCCACTCAGCAGTCGGGAAGACCTAGTTTGAAAGCATACATTAGATCATGTTCTCTCATTGAAAACCCTTCAAGGGGCCCTGGGGCTCCGAGGTGCCTGCCCTACAGAGGCCTCCAGTCCCACCTCTCTCCTCCCCTTCCATGGAAGCTCTGGCCTTGGGTTTATTTCTCAGCATTGAGGTTGGGGTGGGGGCAGGTTGCAGGGAGGAGGGAACTGACTCCTATGGGCTGGATTTCCCAGGTTCCGTGACAGCTGGTCTCCAGCTGCGTTCAGCCAATGGGTTGGAGGCACTGGTGGGAGGCAGGAAGGCTGGAGGAAGAGAAAAACGAGGCTAGTGTCTCCCTACACCTCCTCCATGGCTCCCACTGGACGGCCCTGGGCGGGGCCCCGCTTTTGCTGGGCGGCTCTGGCTCCTGCCCTCCTGCCAACAGCACCCCCTTCCTCTATCCCTCCATCCGGGGAGTAGCTCAACTAGTCTCTGGGTTCCTCCACCTTTCCTGCTGGCTTCTCAGCACTTCCATCCCCTGGGGAGCCAATTCCCTGAATTAAATTGAGATTCCTGTTTTCTGGCTTGGCACTGACAGCCATGTGACATCCAGCCCCAGGAGACAGCCAGCAGCGGGGGGTCGGGCGGAGCCACCGAAACCCCCTGCTCACCTGGCCTCTGGACTTGAAGTCAAGTCCTGGGAGAGAGTACATGTCCTCACTGTTTCCCTTAGGCGGGGTTTCTTGCCGCTCACATCTGAAAACGTTTGTGGTATTTGGTGCCAGAGACCTGTAGCTGCCCCCAATACCCATACTTCCTTTCTTTTATGATACCAGACGTTCTCCTTGCGCAGAGGGCATTTCCAGGCTCCTGGGCAGCCCAGGGGAGGCCAGGAGCTGATTTCTGACTCGGTCAGAAGAGATGTATGCAGATTCCAGGTTGGGTGCTTAAAGATAAAGCACATGCTTGCCCTTCCCTTTCGCTGTCTGGAATGTGGGTGTAGGCTAGGAGCCTTGCACGCTGTGTGAGTCTCCCGGGGCCACTCACTGGGCTGCTTCAGCAACAGGAATGTATCCTCAGAGCTCTAGCTTCTGGGAGCCTGAGACCAAAATGTCAGTGGGGTTGGTTCCTTCTGAGGCTGTGATGGCAGGAGCTGTTCCAGGTCCTTCTCCCTGGCTTGTCGATGGCTGTCTTCCCTCTATGTCTGTCTCTGTGTCCAAATTGCCCTTTTATAAGGATAAGCCATATTGGAGTAGGGCCCACCCAAATGACCTCATTTTAGCTAATTGCATCTACAACGACCTTATGTCCAAATAAGGTCACATTCTGAGGGCCAGGAGTTAGGACTTCCACATCGGAACCTGGGGGAGACAGGGCTGAACCCATAACAAATGCCTTGCAGATGAGGGCACGCTCTAGGAACCTCGAAATGGAAAGAGCAGATGCTTCACAGAGCGAGGCTGCAATGCCAGCTTGGACTTTGCGGTTAGAGGGGAATCCACTCCTACCTTCGTTTATGCACCGCTATTAGGGGGTCTCTGTTGCATTCAACCAAAACGAGGTCCGGGAAGGGAACAGAGGTCAACCCCAAAGGGTGATAGGGGGCTATTTAATCGAAGCGCAGCCAGGGTTGGAGAAACTATAAGAGATGGGGAAGCACCCCAGGACTAGCAAGGATGGGGAGCTGATACCATTCGTAGGCCTGAAGGGGCAGAGGGAGGAGGGGTTCTGGAGCCCAGAGGTAGTAGCTGTGGGGAAAGGAGGCCTCCTGCTGGGAGCCAGGGCCTTTGGTGGAGGAATGTGGCCACCACATACCTGAGGCCCTGCAGAAAGGGGGCTGGCAATAGACACCCCGACTGTCTCTTCCTGTCCTTCGGTCTCTGCTGGTAGCTTCCCCTGACTGAACCAAACCCTGAGGACAAGTGAGCCTGCTGACGTCATCCATCAGGGCAGCCAACGCGACAGGGTGGGGCCGGGCGGAGAACGACGGAGAGCATCCAGCAGACTGACCCTGAATTCCTGCTGCCACGCTACCCCACCCCTGCTGGCTGTGAGCGTCATCTTTGCAGAAGGGCCGGTGACCAGGACGGTGCCTGGAATCCAGCAGGTGTCCCACATTTGTTGGACGTGTATGTGCCAGGAAGGCAGAGGAATGAGGGGAGGGAGGGGGCTGCACACCTCCAGGCTCCCACTGGGGGCCAGGGGTCCTCCCACTCCCCCTTGCTCAGCCCCAGAAGGGGTGGCGCTGGCTGTGGGATGAAGGCTGTCCCTGCTCCCCACCCCTCGCCAGCTCAATTGCCCAGCAATCTTCTTGGGTCCCAGCTGAGGCAGTGGTTTCCTTGGGGCAAGAGAACCTACATGCCATTCCTGTCTTGGGTCCCCTTGGTGCCATTGCCATGGGGCACCTCCCTGATCCTGGGCCTCCCTGACATTGTGCTGTCCCATCTTAGAGGAATGGGGCTGGTACTTGGGGAACTACAAGGTGACGAAGCACCAGAGAGTCTGGACTTAAGATCATTATGTGTGATTAACAGTTAACGCTGGTACCTTAAAGGCTCTGAAAAGTCCCGCAAGAAAGAACTATTTGGGGATCCCTGGGTGGCGCAGCGGTTTGGAGCCTGCCTTTGGCCCAGGGCGCGATCCTGGAGACCCGGGATCGAATCCCATGTCGGGCTCCCGGTGCATGGAGCCTGCTTCTCCCTCTGCCTATGTCTCTGCCTCTCTCTCTCTCTCTCTCTCTCTCTCTGTGACTATCATTAATAAAAAAAAAATCTTTAAAAAAAAAAAAAAAAAAGAAAGAACTATTTGAATTTTGATCTCATGTCTCCCGATCCCATCTGATCTTTGATTCTTTGTTGCTTGCCCGTTGGGTTCTGTTCTGAGAGCTGAGCCCATAGCAGTGAATAAAGCAGATGAAAACCCCTGCCTCGTGGGGCTCCATTCTCATGGGCCCAGTTGTCATGGAATATCTATGAGTATCCTCTAGAATGCTGGTCATCAGAACCACCGTCCAAACACCACTGCTGAGCATCTCTGGGACACATAGAGGTGATGGCCGCCAGATGTGCCCTTTCACGAATGTCAAGGTCAACTGCACTTTCAGGGTAGGAAGAGTCAGGCTTTCGAAGTGTCCTTTAGTGCCATTCATTCATTTTTTTGCCTCTTTTAAGGTAATGTGCACATTGCTCAGTACCTGCTATGTGCCAGGCCTCTTCTGGAACTTCAAAGATGCATAAGAGAAAGTTTTACCTCCATGGCACTCCTCATCAGGTGGGAACCAGAAATAATGGAAACATCTTCCCTCTAAGAAAAAGTCTCCCCAGGGACGCCTGGGTGGCTCAGTGGTTGAGCGTCTGCCTTTGGCTTAGGTCGTGATCCCAGGGTCCTAGGATCAAATTCCGCATCGGGCTCCCTGCAGGAAGTCTGCTTCTCCTTCTGCCTATGTCACTGCCTCTCTCTGTGTGTCTCTCATGAATAAATAAATAAAATCTTAAAAAAAAAGTCTCCCCAGCTGCACCCCCACCCGACCTACTTCCCAGTTTCCCATATTTTCCTACATACCTGGACCACTTAGGACATGGCTTGCAAAGGCCTAACGTATGTAGATCTGGCCCTTCCTAGGAGTCAGGAGGAGGTTCACCTTTCTGGATTTTGCTCCAGGCCTGCCTGGGGCAGAAGTCTCCAGAGGTTCAGCAGTAGCACAGCTGACAGTGTTCACAGGGCCTTGAAGGTGAGATGCCCCGACAGGGATTGTGCTGGGAGATGGCCCGTCTCCCTCGGGACCAAGCAGAGGGCCAGGGTGGTTGCATATCTGTCTGCAGGGCTGACAGAGGAACTGGGAGCTGCGCAAAGCCACCAGGATAGAGGCTGGGCGGTTTATCCTGTGAAGTGTTGGGGGCAGGTGGGCCTTCCCCAGACCATCGATTACCCTCTGCCAGGCCAAGCAGTGACCAACCAGGGGCCTGGAGCCAGGCCTCACTATTCTGGATCTCAATGTCCCCGCCTGCCAGAAGGAGAGAAGGGTCCGATCATCTTGCAGGCTCTGTTTCAGACTTTCTGTGGCTGAGTCTGGATGTATCTGACCTGCCCCTCGTGTTCCCCTGCCACCTCCTTGGCTTTCCCTCTTTCTTCCACAGCTCAGGGTCTGGGGATTGGCTCTGAGCTTCAAAGCTGAGCAAACAAACATGTCCAGGCCCATAGAGAACAGGGGGTAAGAGAGGCCATGGCTATTTTTATCACCGTTTGAAGGATTTTCACAGCTGCTCCCGTTGCTCCCACGCTCTTTCCAGGGGCCAGGCTACTGGAGCAGTGGACACGACCGTGGCTGTGATGGCCAGGGGTGCTCCTGAAAGAAACCCTGCCTAGCTCATGCCTGACATTCCACCCTTAGGAATCCATGAAGCAACTGAGCGTTGCCCTTCTCCCATGCTTCCAAGATGTAGGAACCCCAAAGGAGGGCTCTACACTGAGTCAGTAACACTAGCGGGGGTGGGGGGGGGTGGGGGGGTGGAGACTGGCGATTCTTAGAGCATGAGGAATGGGGAATGTCAAGGATTACTCAGGAAAAGCTGCAGACCCAGTTTGCCCTATTTAGCAAACAGTTACTGAGCATTTACAAAGTGCTGGCCCTGGGCTGGGAAGCTATTTCCAACAGGCAGTAAAGATGTGTGAAGTCTTTTCTACATTTTTTTTTTTAAGAGAGAGAGAGCATGTGGGGAAGGGGGTAGGGTAGAGAGAGGGAGAGAGAGAATATCAAGCAGGTCCCTTCACTCAGCACAGAGCCCTATGTGGGGCTGGATCTCACCACCCTGAGATCATGACCTGAGCCTAATTAAGAGTCTGATGCTTAAGGAACAGAGTCACCCAGGTGCCCCTTTTCTGCAAATTAATGTGAATTAAGTTCACTGATTTAGTGCCAGGTGCTGTGCTTCATACTTCCCAGAGGCGATCTCTGGGATTGCCTACTTCCAAAATATACCCTGATCCCACCCATGTCTCTCCATTTCTGTCTCCACCACCCCAGGCCCCACCCACTTTGTTGGGCGACCAAAATAGCTCTAGCTGGCTCCCCTCACTCTTACCCCATAATCCTCCACTGTCAGCAGCAACCAGAAAGAGATTTTTTTTGAAAGTATAAATAAGATCCTAGGTCCTTGCCCTACTTAATCACTTCCCCCTTGCCCCGTGGTTTTTTCCTTAGACTAAAGAGCCAAGTCTTTATGATCAGACCTGCTTGACAGATCCTGCAGGGTCTGGCTCTCACCCAGTTGTTTCTCTCTTTTTGTCTTATTCTCTCTTTCTCAATTTAGATTTCAGGTAACAGAATTGGGTCAATCATCATGCTCAGTCTATGAAACACTCTCATTGTAGTTTCAGGTATCATTAGGCTACTCATGGGCTATTTTTATTTAGTTAAGCATATAGTTCTTTTCTTTTTAAAGATTTCATTTATTTATTGAGAGAGAGAGAAAGCACAAGCAGGGAGAGCGGTAGGAAGAGAAGGAGAAGCAGACTCCCCACTGAGCAGGGAGCCCCATGTGGGGTTTGATCCCAGGACCATGACCTGAGCTGAAGGCAGATGACTGAGCCACCCAGGTGCCCTGCTATATAGTTATTTTAAAGAATATGTTAGTGCATCTAACATACTTGGATGAAACTTGAAAGCATTATGCTAAATAAAAGACACCATGAAACGAAAGCTGAGTGCCCTATGCTTCTGTTTGTGGTGTAGATTCTAGAAAAGGTGAGACTAAAGAGAGAGAGGGAAGACCACTGGTTGCCAGGGGCCAGGTGTGGGGATGGAATAGAAAGCAATTAGGCAGGAGGGAAATTTTGGGGGTCATGAAAATGTTCTATATGCTTGTGGTAGTGGTGGTTTCATGGCTTTATATGTTTGACAAAGCTTACTAATTTTGCAGTTCAAACTGATGAACTGTATTGTGTGAAAATTAACCCTCAAGAAAGCCGAAACAAAATAAAAACTACCAAAGCAAAGCTAGAACTCCTAGCAACATCTAACCTATCCTTGCACCCACCACCGGCTTGAGTCAACCATTATCTAGAACCCTACGCTCATCACACCTTTGCTTGCCTTTTTATACAGTCTTATTCATCCAATATTTGCATTCCTTAAAATATATTTTAAGTTTTAGTTGTTTTAAATTCTGTAATACATGTATTAAACATTATTTAACTTGTCTGAAACTTTTTTTTCTTAACTGATATTCCTAGAAATTGTCTGCATTGTGGCATGTCGCTGTGATTCATTCTTTCCAACCACTGATTAATAGTCCATTCTGTAACTGTCCTACGTATTTTCATCCATTTACCATAATGGACATTTGAGTTGTTTCTAGAGTTTTCCTATTGCAGGTTGAAGAAAGGGCTGCTGGAAACACTTTTGTGCCCTCCTGGGGCACACATGCAGGATTCTCTCCAAGGTCTATGCCCAGGAGTGGAAGTGCTGAGTCACATGTGAATTCAGCTTTAGGAGTTGTTTCTCCTTTGACCTCATCCCCTATCACTCTACTTTCTCTGTTCTGCTCCAGCCATACTGACATCCGTCTCCTTGAACAATTCAAACCATCCAGCTTCCAGACCTTTGCACTTGGAATCCTCCCTACCTGGAGTGCTTTTCCTTCAGGGCTTCCCATGGCTGGGTTTTACTTACCCTTTAAGACTCAATCAGGCACTCCCACCTCAGCCAGAACTTCTCTCTCCCTGGTCCCCCCTAAATGTGCTACTCCCATTCCCACCCCAGCTCCTCACATTTCATTCTTCTCAGAACACCCACCACCACAGTGGGACATGGCTTCTATTTATTTTTACTGATTTGTCATTGTCTCCTCTACTAGCTCTAGGAGAACTGGGACCATGTCTTGTTCATGGCTCCATCTAGAACTGATATGGAGAAAGCACTCAAGAATTTTTTTTTTCTTTGAGGTGGATATTAATATAGCTTCCAACTTAGAGATGAAAAACCTAAAGTCCAGAGAAGTTAAGCCATGTGCCCAAGGATGAAGACTCTGCAGATGGCTGAGCAAGGATTTGAACCTGAGTCTGACCAGTTCCAGAGCCCATGTTCTTTCCCGGAGGAGGTTGGCTTGTTCTAATGAGAACTTTCCTTCCCCTTCCCCTGTTATCAGCTGGCCACTCAATGTCACCTGTGTAGCCACAGGTTGGAGGGAAACTTGGTTCTTGCTGTTGGCTGTCACTCCCCCATATGCAGCAGGTGGGGGCCATGGCCTTGGACCATGAGAGAGCTGGCGTTCCACCACCTGTTCCAGGAACGGGGCCCAACCTGCCTCCCCCCATCTGCTTTCTGCCCTATAATAAGTCCCCAGGCTCTGCATGTCTTTCCTATTACCTCAAAACTCATGATGTTCTGGCTGCTGCCAGTAGAAAAGCTAAGCTTTAGAATAGAATCAAACTTAGGTTGTTATCAAATAGACTGTTGTAGATACAAGCTATAACATGTAAGCTTCATGG
Source organism: Canis lupus familiaris (assembly GCF_011100685.1). NCBI lineage: Eukaryota > Metazoa > Chordata > Mammalia > Carnivora > Canidae > Canis > Canis lupus. Next base: position 76,626,413 of record NC_049223.1, on the reverse strand, counting down.
TAACCACAAAATAAAGACCTATAATAAATATACAAAAGATAAAGAGAAAGGAATATAAGCATATTACTAAAAAAAGTAATCAAACAACAAAGGAAGAGAGCAAGAGAAGAAGGAACAAGAGGAACTACAAAAGCAGCTAGAAAACAACAAAATGGCAGTAAGCATATAACTATCAATAATTGCTTTATTTTTTAAACTTTATTTTTTAAAGATTTTATTTATTTATTTGAGGGACGGAGAGAGAGAGAGAGAGAGCACCACAGAGTGAGAAGCAGACTCCCCACTGATCAGGGAGCCCGATGCTATGTGGGGCTCCAACTCGGGATCCTGAGTTTGTGACCTGAGCCAAAGGCAGACGCCCAACTGACTGAGCCACCCAGGTGCCCCTCAATAATTGCTTTAAATGTAAATAGACTAAATTCTCCAGTCAAAAGATAGAGAGTGGACAAATGAATATATTAAAAAAAAGACCTATCTATATGCTGCCTATAATAGACACACTTTAGGTGCAAGGACAGACATGGACTGAAAATGAAGGGATGGAAAAAGATATTCCATGCCAATGGAAACTGAAAGAAAGCTGGAGTAGCTATATTTACATCAGACAAAATAGACTTTAAAACAAAGAGTGTAAAAACAGACAAAGGACATTGCATAATGATAAAAGGGCCAATTCAACAAGAGAATATAACATTTGAAAAGATGTATGCATCCAACACAGGAGCATCTAAATGTATAAAGCAAATATTAACAGGTATAAAGGGAGAAACAGAAGGCAATACAACAGTAGAGGACTTCAGTACCCTACTTAGGTTAATGGATAGATAACACTTTCAGACAGAAAATCAATAAAGAAATATTGGCCTTAAATGAAATGTTAGACCAGAAGGTCTTGGCCGATATTTATAGAACATTCCATCCAAAAGCAACAGAGTATGCATCCTTCTCAAATTCACATAGAACATAGATCATATGTTATATCACAAAAAAAGTTTTAATAAATTTAAGAGGATTGAAATTGTATCAAATGTCTTTTCTGACTACAATGATGTAACCAATTATAAGAATAAAACTTAAATTCACAAATATGTGAAAATTAAACAATATGCTACTGAACAATTAATGGATTCATTCAAAGAAGAAATCAAAAGAGAAATAAAAAAGTACTGAGACAGATGAAAATGGAAATGTAATATGCAAAAATTTGTGGGATGCAGCAAAAGCATTTCTCAGAGGGAAGTTCATAGTGACACATGCCTACTTCAAGAAACAAGAAAAGTCTCAAACGACCTAGGTTTACACCTCAAGGGACTAGAAAAAAGTAGAACAAATGAAACCCAAAGCTAGTAGAAAGAAGGAAATAACAAAGATGAGAGCAGAAATAGAAATGTAAAGAAATAGAGATTCAAAAGTCAATAGAAAAGATCAATGAACTGAATCCGTTCTTTGAAAAGATGAACAAAGTTGAAAAATCTTTAGCTAGACTCACCAAGAGAAAAAAGAATTAAATAAATAAGTAAAATAAAAAATAAAAGACGAAATGTTACAACTGATATCACAGAAATACAGAATCATAAGATTGCCCTAGATAGTTATATGTCAAAAAATTGGATTACCTAGAAGAAATGAATAAATTCATAAAAATAATAACCTATCAAGACTGATTCACAATGAGGTAGAAAATCTGAACAAATCAATTACTACCAAGGAGATTGAACCAGTCATCAAAAATCTCCAACACACAAGAGTGCAGCACCAGATGATGTCGTTGGTGAATTCCGCTAAACATTCAAAGAAGAATCAATACCAATTCTTCACAATCTCTTCCTAAAAATGGAAGAGGGGGGAACTCTTCCAAACACATTTTACAAGGCTAGCATAACCTGATACCAAAACCAAACAGGGATGCCGCAAAAAAGAAAATTACAGGTCAATGTCCCCAATGAACATAGATGCAAAAATCCTCAACAACTTATTAGCAGGGGCACCTGGGTGTCTCAGTGGTTAAGCACCTGCCTTCAGCTCAGGGCTGATCCTGGGGTTCTGGGATTGAGTCGTGAATCAGGCTCCGTACAGGGAGCCTGCTTCTCCCTCTGCTTGTGTCTGTACCTCTCTCTGTGTGTCTCTCATGAATAAATAAAATCTTAAAGAAAAAAAACCCAATACATTAAAAGGATCATACACCATGATCAAATGAGATTTATTCCAGGGATGCAAGAATGGGTCAACAACCCACAAATCAGTCAATGCGATACACTACATTAATAAAATGAAGGGTAAAAATTGATCCTTCTGAAAATATTGATCATCTCAATAGATGCAGAAAAAGGCTGACAAAATTCAACATCCGTTTATGATAAAAACTCTCAACAAATCTGGTGTAGAGGGAACTTATCTCAACATAATAGAGGTCATATACAACAAGCCCACAACTAACTCAGTGGTTATCATACTCAATGGTAAAAAGCTGAAAGCTTTAGCTTTTCCTCTAAGATCAGGAACAAGTCATGGATTTCCACTCACCATCTTTATTCAACACTGTATTTGAAGTCTTCACCAGAGAAATCTCTGAGGTAAGAAAAAGAAACAAAAGGCATCCAAATTAGAAAGGAAGAAGTAAAACTGTCACTATTTGAAGATAACATATTATATATGGAAAATATTAAAGACTATCAAAAAAACAAGCTCAATGAAGTTGCAGGATGCAAAATTTGTACACAAAAATCTGTTGCATTTCTTTACACTTATTTTTTTTTTTAAGATTTTATTTACTTGTTTGAGAGAGAGAGACCGGGGAAGGAGCAGAGGGAGAAGGAGAGAGTGAATCCCAAGAAGACTCCACATTGAGTGCCAGACATGGGGCTCCATTCCATAACCCTGAGATCACAACCTGAGCTGAAATCAAGAGTTAGATGCTTAACTGACTGAGCCACTCAGACCTCCTGCATTTCTTTACACTTATAAAAAACTATCAGCAAGAAAAGTTAAGAAAACAACCCCATTTAAAATTGCATGCAATGGGGATCCCTGGGTGGCGCAGCGGTTTGGCGCCTGCCTTTGGCCCAGGGCGCGATCCTGGAGACCCGGGATCGAATCCCACATCAGGCTCCTGGTGCATGGAGCCTGCTTCTCCCTCTGCCTATGTCTCTGCGCCCCTCTCTCTCTCTCTCTCTCTCTCTCTCTGTGACTATCATAAATAAATAAAAAAAATAAAATTCTAAAATTGCATGCAAAAAAAAAAAAAAAGAATAAAATTAACCAAGGAGCTGAAAGACCTGTATATTGAAAACTACAAGATATTAATGAAAGAAATTGAAGAAGACAGAGTAAATGGAAAGATGTTCTATGCTCAGAGAGTGGGAGAATTAATGCTGTTAAAATGTCCAGACTACCTGAAGCAACATACAGACTGAATGCAATCCTTACCAAAATTCCAACGGTATTTTTTTACAGAAACAGAATAAACGATACTAAAATTTATGTGGAACCACAAAAGACTCAAATACCCAAAGCAATCTGGAGAAAGAACAAAGCTGGAGACACCATGCTACCTATTTCAAACTCTATTACAGAGCTGTAGTGATCAAAACAGTATGGACTTGGTGTAAAAGCAGACACATAGATCAGTGGAACAGAATAGAGAGTCCAGAAATAAATCCATGTATACACAGTCAATTAATTTTTGACACAGGAGCCAAGAATATATAATAGGGAAAGGACAGTCTCTGCAATAAATGATGTTAGGAAAATTGGACAGCCACACGCAAAAGAATGAAACTGAACCACTATCTTACACTGCACACAAAACTCAAAATGGATTAAAGACCTGATGTAAGATCTAAAACCATAAAAGTCCTAGAAGAAAATGTAAGCAGTAAGCATCTTGACATAGGTCTTGGTGATGATGTTTTTGAATCTGACACCAAAAACAAAAGCAATAAAGCAAAAATAAACCGGTAAGACTCTGTCAGCATCTGAAGCTCCCCTGTGAACTCCTCTAACATCTTAGCTTGAGTTCTGTCTCGGTCTCTGTTCATTCAGCAAATATATAATGTGTACCCAATGTGCCATGCCCTATTCTATGTGTCACACTGTGGTGCAGTGTCCAGTCTGTGTCCCCAGGCGGATTGTGAGCTCCGTCAAGAGGGAATTTTTTTGTTCTCAACCTCCAACCCAGGGCCTGCTCATGGTGGATCCTCAAACAAAAGGCAACCTACCAAATGGGAGAAAATAATTGCAAATCATATATCCGTTAGGGGGCAAACATCCAAAATACATAAAGAATTCATACAATTCAATAGCAACAAAATTCTAATTAAAAAATGAGCAGAAGATCTGAACAGATATCTTTCCAAAGACAGAAGATTCTATATATAGAATCTGAACAAAGAATCTGAACAAGTACATGAAAAGAGGCTCTCTATCATTAATCACTAGAATTAATTAATCATTAATCACCATTAATCATCATAGATGCAAACCCAAACCACAATGAAATATCACCTCACACCTGTTAGAATGGCTATTTTTAGTAAGTAGGTTCCACACTCAATGTGAAGCCCAATGTAGGGCTTAAACTCATGACCCTGAAATCAAGACCTGAGCTGAGATTAAGAATCAGACATTTAACCAATTGAACTACCCAGGCATCCCTAGAATAGTTATCACCAAAAAGATAGAAATAACCAGTGTTGGTGAGGAAGTGGAGAAAAGGAACTGTTGTGCATTATTAGTGGAAATGTACATTGGTGTAGTAACTATGGGAAACGGGATGGAAGTTCCTCGAAAAATTAAAAAAAGATTTCCCTATAACCCTGCAATTCCATTTCTGGGTATTTATCCAAAGAGAATGAAAAATGAACTCAAAAAGATAATACGCACTCCATGTTCATTGCAGCACAATTTATAATACCCAAGCTATGGGAACGACCTAAGTGTTCACCAAATGAATGGACGAATAAAGATGTGAGATATGTAAAATGGAATATAATCCAGCCAAAAAAAAGGATGAAATCTTGCCACTTATGACATGATGGATTCTGAGGGCGTTATGCTAAGGGAGATAAGTTAGAGAAAGATAGATACCATATAATCTATTTTATATATAGAATCTGAACAAAGAAAACCCAGGCTCATAAATACAGAAAACAGGTTGGTGGTTGCAAGGCAGAAGGGGGGGGGGGGGAGGAACGGGAGAGGGAAGAAATGAGTGATCAGCTCTTCTAAAAAGTTTTAAAAAGATTTTTTTAAATGATGGCAAAAAGACATAAATAGGCATTTCGTGCACAATGAACTACGGATGTACAATTTATTTTATTTTTTATTTACTTTTTACAATGAACATTTTAAAAGATGCTCAATTTCATTTTTCATAAATTCAATGCAAATTAGAGTCACAATGAAACACCATTTCACACCTCACAGTTGGGCAAACAATTAAGAACGACAATAAAAAAGTTGGCTCAGATATGGAATAACAGGAACTGTCATTTCCTGTTAATGAGACAATCAACTCTGTTGTTACATAGTACAGCTGGACCATTGCATACCCTGTTTCATTACTTTTTAAAAAAATTTTTGTTTACTTATACATGAGAGAGGCAGAGACACAGGCAGAGGGAGAAGCAGGCTCCCTGTGGGAAGCCCAATGTGGGACTCAATCCCAGGACTCCGGGATCAAGCCCTGAGCCAAAGGCAGACACTCAACCACTGAGCCACCCAGGCGTCCCTGTTTCATTACTTCTTATCCAAGGCATAGAACAGATATATGTGACCCACTTCCACAAAAGCGAAGAATGAGTAACACTCAAGTATCTGTTAACAACAGATTGGATAGATGTTGGAATATTTGAAGTATAGATACTAAATAGTAGAAATAAATCCATTGCATGCATCATTACGGATGAATTTCAGAAATCAATATTGAACACAAATAAAAATGACATCACAAATAAATAATCACTATGTGATTCTACTCACATAAAAGGCCAAAAAGAAAGCGGCTGTATTGTTTAGGATATATATATATATATATGTATGGGGCGCCCAGGTGGCTCAGTGGGCTGGCTAAGTGTCTGCCTTCAGCTCGAGTCAGAATCTCCAGGTCCTGGAATTGAGCCCCGCGTCAGGGTCGCTGATCAGTGGGGAGTCGGCTTCTCCCTCTCCCTGTCCTCTTCCTCTGCCCTTCTTCCACCTCGTGCTTGCTGACTCTCTCTCTCTCTCTCTCATATAAACAAATAAAACCTTAAAAAAAAAGGAATATATGTGTATGTGAAAATCTAATGAAAGAAAGGAAATGTCGTAGGGTTGAGATACACAGGGGGATGGTAATGTTTTATTTCTGAAGCTGGGTGGTGAGAATGAAGGCATTTGTTTTACTATTATTCTTTAAATGACACACGCACACACAAAGTAGCCTTTATTTATTTTTGTTGATTTGTCATAGTCTTCCCTACTGGACTTAAGCCCTAGGGAAACTGGGAGCATGTCTTGTTCATAGGTCCATCTCCTAGAACCTCCTGATACAGAGAAATCACTCAACGATTTTTTTTCTCTAGTGGATATTTATATAGCTTCCAACTTAAAGATGAAAAACCTGAAGTCCAGAGAAGTTAAGGCATGTGCCCAAGGATGAAGACTCTGCAGATGGCTGAGCTATGATTTGAACCCGGGGTCTTACCAGTTCCAGAGCCCATGTTCTTTCCTGGAGGAGGTTGGCTTGTTCTAATGAGAACATTCCTCCCCCCTCCCCTGTTATCAGCTGGCCACTCAATGCCACCTGTGTAGCCACAGGTTGGAGGGAAACTTGGTTCTTGCTGTTGGCTGTCACTCCTCCATATGCAGCAGGTTGGGGCCATGGCCTTGGACCATGAGAGAGCTGGCGTTCCACCACCTGTTCCAGGAACGGGGCCCAACCTGCCTCCCCCCATCTGCTTTCTGCCCTATAATAAGGCCCCAGGCTCTGCATGTCTTTCCTATCATCTCAAAACTCACGATGCTCCGGCTGCTGACTTCCCTCCTATTTGTGGCCCTCGGTAAGACCCCAGCCTGTGCTGCCCTGGGCCAGGAGCCCTTGAAATCTGTCACCCACCCTGGGTCTCGTGAACCCAACACCTATCTCCACAGAAGGGGTCTCAGCTTATATCTTGGCATGTTTGGGGGGGTTCACCTTGGTGCTGGGGTAGGAGAGTGGAGGGGGAATCATGGCTGGGACAGCTCCGGAGAAAGACTGGGGTACCCAAAAACTGTGGTGGGACTCCTCTTTGGAGGCAGTAAAGAGGCTAGTTGTGAAGAGTTTGGGCTCTGTGGTTAGACTGAGGGGGTCAGGATTTCTGTTCCTCCGCTTAACCCTCCACCTCTCCTCTCCTTCCCTCTTCCCTACTCCATATCGTGTGGTCTCACCCTTTCCTAGTCTCTCTGCCATATTCTATCCCCGCTCAGGGCCACCTCCTCCAAGCAGTCTCCCTACACTGATAGCAATAGTAACAGATAATGTTTATTGAGTGCTTGCTATATGCCAGGGAGTACTAAGGATTTTTTTTCTTATATTATCTCTTGTAATCCCCATAACACGTGAGCAGTACCACTATTAACCCCATTTTACAGATGGAGAAACTGACCCTCAGAGAAGTAAAGCAGCCCACCCTAGAAGTAGGGGCAGAGCTGCATTTTGAACCCAGGCAGTCTTATTCCAAAGCCATCGCTTTTCATGACAATAGTTATTATCACTTCTCAAGGGCTCACTGGACACCAGGCACTGTGCTAAGTGCCCCAGCTCCTTCAATCCTGCTGTGGAATGAGGTCACGTCTCCATTCCTCCCTGGGACTCTGGAAAGCCCTGCTCTAGCCCAAATGTTCATTGTTCATATGCGGCTACAGAGGTCCAGAGAGGGGAAAGCGCTTGCACCAGGGCACGCAGCCAGTTTGTGGTGCATCTAGACCTGGGACCCAGGCCTCTTCTCTGCCTCTGGGGACTTCCTGACTGATTGCCATCTGTGCTCTCCCTTCCAGCCTCCGGCTGTGGCCGACCCTCCTACCAGCCCTCCTCCCGTGTTGTTAATGGTGAGGACGCAGTCCCCTACAGCTGGCCCTGGCAGGTAAGAGGGATACCAGCGGCACTATTTCCCACCATGGGTGCTGCAAGGCATGCAGTCATGACCCCACTGCTTCGCTTCTGGTATCCTTTTTGGCTTCCAAAGGCCGGGAAGCTCTTGGACAGTCTACTTCATGTGGAAGTCTTGTCCACTCAACCCGTAACACTTGGCAAATTGCAAGTGGAGTCTGGGGAGAAGGCAATGCTTATCTGGCACTAATAGCGGAATTTCAGGCACTATGTTTAGGGACAGAGATTTTGGGGTATACATACCTAGACTCCTCAAATTATACAACAGGGCTACAAGGTCTGAGAGCACTAGAGGAATGAATGAAGGGCTTTATAGAGGTCAGTGGGGCACAGGGGGCTAGACCACATGTGTTTGGCCACTAGCCACATGTGTTTACTTAACTCAAAATTAATTAAAATTAAATAATGTTAAAAATTCAGTTGGTCAATGTTAGCCACGTTTCAAATTCTCAATAACAACATATGGCTAGTGGCCATTGTATTGGACAGCCAAGATATAGAACATTCCCATCATCATAGAAAATTCTATTGGATGACATTGGTCTACAGGAAGGGTCAGCTAACTTGTTCTGTAAGGGACCAGAGAGTAAATATTTTAGCTTTTGTCAACCATGTGGTTTCCATTGCAATGACTTAACTCTGCCATTGTAGTATGAAAGCAGCCATAAATGGCACAGTTTTGAACACTGCACATTTCTAAAGGGTGCCATTCTGCATGGATGATGCCCTCTAGAGTTGTACGGTGCACACAACCTATAAGCCCCCGATGTCAGCCCTTACTGGGGGCTCAGACCACTTAGGTTCCTTCCTCCCTTGCCACCAGGTCTCCCTACAGTACGAGAAGAATGGAGCCTTCCACCATACCTGTGGCGGCAGTCTTATCGCCCCCGACTGGGTGATGACTGCAGGCCACTGCATCTCGTAAGTTCTTTTACTGGCCCTTGTCCCTGCATGAGAACCTGGGGCAGTGGGTGGCTGTGGGAGGGGAGGGAGGCAGGCCAGTCAGCCCCAGACTGATCTCACTTCCACCGGCAGGAGCTCCTTGACCTACCAGGTGGTGTTGGGCGAGTATAACCGGGCTGAGGAAGAGGGCTCCGAACAGGTGATCCCCATCAATGCGGGGGACCTCTTCGTGCACCCACTCTGGAATTCCAACTGTGTAGCCTGTGGGTGAGTGAATGCTTTGGTCTAGAACCAGAGATTACTGGTTGCCCCCATGACCCAAAGATGATTCTGAGGAGACTTCCGGGGACAGTGGGGCTGGATCCAGCTGCCTGGGACCTAGTCCCACACACTGAGGGGCAGAGCGAGGAGAGTCATCTACACCAAACTTTTCTGCTTTTGGAAGGACATCAGGGCTCAGGGAGGGTCAGGAACTCCTCCAAGCCTAGGACATCTCTGCATCCCTTCTTCCAAATCGAAGGGTTCCTCCATTCAATGGACATTTGTCCAGTGCACTCTGGGTTCCCAGGAATGTGGGCAAAAAGAGGAGCACTGGACCAGGAGTCAAGCCCAAAACCAAGTTGCTGTGTGGCTTGGGCAAGTCACTGCCCTTCTGGGCTTCAAGTATATCATATGTCAAGCATGACTTTCTGGACTTCCTGGGTGGTTTGACGACTAGGGAGGTGATCACTGGGTCAGAACACTGAAGCAGGGCTTCCTAAGGCCCTTAAGCATGTGCAAAATCATGTGTCTGGGTAGCTCAGCAGTTTTCTGGTGAGGGTCAAAGAAGGGTGTGGAACCCCTGAAAGTGCAGTGCAGGAAAGAGGGGTCATGATGATCATGATCCTGATCATGACCTGATCATGACCCATGAACCCATCCTCACAAGACTCCTGGGGTATGTGGAGAGGAAAGGGGACCGACGTGCAATGACTTGAGTGACAAGCAAGCAGGGGTTCTCAAAATGTGGTCCCCAGGCCAGCAGCATCAGCGTGAGAAATGTGAATCCTCAGGCCCCACCCGGACCCACTGCATCAGGATCCTTGGGGGCAGGACACGGCAACCTGTGGGGTTTTTTTGTTTTTGTTTTTGTTTTTTGGCAACCTGTGTTTTAACAAGACCTCCACGATCCCAACACAGTCGAAGTGTGCGAACCTCGGTGTCAGAGCCGAGGACAGCTGGGAAGGCCAAGGGTCTGCATCAGCACAAGGGGTGGGAGGTTGCTTGGTCTTAAAAACATGTGCCATTTGAAGGGACAAGAACAGTGGGGACATCCTGGTGATGAACTCTCTGCAGCAAGGCCAGGAAGGTGAGGCTTGGTCTGGCCAAGGACCAGGCTCCCCTGACTCTTCCCGACTTTTCTCCTCCCCCAGCAATGACATCGCCCTCATCAAGCTCTCCCGCAGTGCCCAGCTGGGAGATGCGGTCCAGCTCGCCTGTCTCCCTCCTGCTGGGGAAATCCTGCCCAACGGGGCACCCTGCTACATCAGCGGCTGGGGCCGTCTCTACAGTGCGTGCTGACCCCTCCTGCCCGTCACAGGGACTGTGGGCAGAAAGATAAGGCCTGGAAGTGGGGTGGGGGGCGGTCGAGCAATCAGGATGCATCACTGTGCTTGCCCCCCATTCCTCCTCCAGGAGCACTTTCTCCTTCCATTTGCCCAAACACTAATATGTTCAACTGAGCATTTTATTTGTGTCTCTTGGGTAGCCAGGTGCTGGGGATGTTATGGTGAATAAAGTAGGCAGGACCCTCTGGTGGGAGGAGAGTCCCCATCAGACTAGAACTGCCTTCCTCAACCCCCCACCCCACTCTGAGTCTCCCAGCCCTGCACCCCCATGCCACCCCACTCAGCATGGTGTATCCTGCAGCCGGCGGGCCACTCCCGGACAAGCTGCAGCAGGCTCTGCTGCCCGTGGTGGACTATGAGCACTGCTCCAAGCTGGACTGGTGGGGCATCTCTGTAAAGAAGACCATGGTGTGCGCTGGCGGGGACATCCTCTCTGGGTGCAATGTGAGTTGACTCAAAGTGCATGGTCCCCGGGAACCTCTGCCATCTGCCTGGGAGGCGGAGGAGAACTCCTCCCTGCTTGCCCCACTCAGCCTCCAGGCCAGGCAAGACTTGGAGGAAGTCAGTGAGGTCCAGACATGCTGCCCTGGCCTCTGTCTTCTGGTCCCAGCTCACACTGCCTTGACCTGGTCCTTAGGCTTCCCCCTGAAGCACAGCAAAGGATCATGATCCTAGACTCACCTTCACCTCTGTGGTCCTGAAGTCATGATAAAACGGTACTATCATTGTATTAGAAGTGAGGATGAAACATAATAGGATAACTGGCTTTGGAAATAATAATGGGAACAACCACTCATCTATTGCTTCCTCCCTGCTAGGTGCTGTGCTAAGATCATTTATTATCTCACTTACTTCTCACCAAGATCCTGTAGGTCAGATATAAGTTCCCATCCCAAACAAGCCAACTGGGGCTTAGAGAGGTCAAGTCACACAGAAGGTTCTCAAAATCCCCGCGGTCTGAACTGATTCTTTCAATCTCAGACATGGCTTAGCTTGCCAGCACTCTCTCTGACCATTCTAGGGTGACTCTGGAGGACCTCTGAACTGCCCCACAGGAGATGGCTCCTGGCAGGTTCACGGTGTGACCAGCTTTGTGTCTGCCTTCGGCTGCAACACCATCAAGAAGCCCACAGTATTCACACGAGTCTCAGCCTTCAATGACTGGATCGAGGAGGTGAGCGAGATAGGGCAAGCAGGAGGGTGTCCTCATGCCGGGGCTGGGTGAGAACAGCAGATCCTGAGGAGGGGCTGAAAGGATCCCCAAAGGTCAGGAGTGGAGGGGCCCTCAGATACATTTCAGAGGGCTTTGGGGATGTTTTCTGCTATGGTGTGACCCCAACAACTCCAGCGGCTTTTGGATGGAGCTTTGAACTATGGCTGAACTGCCTTATTTCAACAAGTGTTTATGAAATGTCTTCTTTGGTCCAGGTCTTGTCCTGTCCTGAAAGATAGATTGATGTGTCAAATCAAAGGGCTGCCTTGTGGGGAAAGAGATGATTAAATGAACAATAATCATGAAATGTGGGGAGAGCTGTGACTGGGATACTCAGGCCCCAGCAAAAGCGCTAATCTCTTCTGGGAATGAATAGTCAGGGAAGGTTAATATTGTTCATGATATAACAGTAATAGCCACCATTTATAAACTATGTAAACATCCTTAGTTAATAGTTTCATCAACCACCCCCATGAGATGAGTATTATGATTACAACCCATTATACAGACAAGGAAACTGAGGCTCAGAGAGGTCAAGTCACTCTCCCAGGGTCATACAGCTGATGAGTAGCATGGCTGGAAATCTAACCCAGTTCCATATGGCTTCAGAATCTGCTCATAACTAGACTATTCTGGGTCTCTCCACTTTTTCTAGGTCATGTCAAGCCACTAGAACTAAGGCCTGGGTGGCAGTGCTGATCCAAATTCTTTGTAAAAAATAAAGATCTCTCAGAAACCCCCAACATGAGTCTTCCTTCTTTGACTTGCCTGCTCTGTTCGAAGCTATTCCTAAAATCTTAGATCTTTTTTTTAAATGATTTTATTTATTTATTTATTCATGAGAGACAGAGAGAGAGAGAGAGAGAGAGAGAGAGAGAGAGAGAGGCAGAGACACAGGCAGAGGGAGAAGCAGGCTCCACTCAGGGAGCCCGATGTGGGACTCGATCCCAGGACCCCAGGATCATGCCCTGAGCTGAAGGCAGACACCCAACCACTGAGTCACCCAGGCATCCCTAAAATCTGAGATCTGATATATGGGAGATGAGACCAGATTCAATCCTTTCATGAGAATGAGAAAAACAGCTCGTTATTCAGATAGAAATGAGCGTATCAGAGTTGTTCATTAAACATTTACAAGGCACCTTCTTTGTGGCAAGTTTGGGGGCTTGGGGTACAGATGTGAGTGAAATAACAAACATTGGGAGCCCCTGCTGTGGTGGGGAGCAGACACACACCCAGAAGCACACACGATGCCACAAACAGGGTGGGAGCCCACTGAGCTGCTTCTGAGGCCCAAAGGAGTGCAAAAGCAACATAAAAACAATGGAATTCCTTTACTTGTGTTCCTCCTGGATACTGTGAAAGCAAATAGGAGCCCAGCAAGGATATACATTTACAGCTTTGTTTTTGTTTCGTTTTGTTTTTAAGATTCTATGTATTTATTTTTAAGAGAGAGAGAGAGAGAGAGAGAGAGAGAGCGCGTGCACAGGAAGGTGGGAAGGAGTAGGGAGAAGCAGACTCCTTGCTGAGCAGGGAGCCCAATGCGGGGCTTGATCCCAGGACCCTGAGATCATGACCCGAGTCTAAGGCAGACGCTTAACTGAGCCATCCAGGCGCCGCACGTTTATAATGTTTAATATTACTCTTGCCCCATTGCCCCCTCCTGTTAAAATTTTACTTCTAGTTTTAAAAACTTTAAAAAGATACAGCACGGAGAATCACATCAGAAACACCCATGAAGCCTCCCTCCAGAATTAACAAATTCCACATTTTTGCTTCATATTTTCTAAAATAATACCTACATTACTAAGCTGCATGCCCCTTTGTACTCAGAGGACATCATCATGGCTGTGGGGTTGTTCACCCAATGGCACTGGTTTTCCTTTGGGGCACACAGCAGGATAATCTTTGCCTGCCCCCATGAAGGTGGGTTTGGCCATATGGCTGTCTCTGGGCGAGGTGAAGATCTGAGAGGTGGGACGTTTGTGGAGCTCTCTTTCCCTCTGCCATGGCAATGGGTGGCTATAGGTCAGCCCAGTCCCACAGTGAGGACATGAGGAAGAGAGGGAGCCTCCAGTCCCCCCGGCTGGACATGCAGCACAAGAAAGAAATAAACTCTGTTAGTATAGGCCACTAAGATTTGGGGTGTTCGTTACAGTGGCATTGACCTAACTTATCCTTACTAATGAATTGGGTGTTTATCCTTCCACTCCATGCTGTTACATATTTTTAAAATCACATATATAATATCTATAAACAGTGTATTGCGTTGTTTAGGTTTTTAAAAGTCCACACATGGCTTCATGCTGTATGTATTATTCTGCAACTTGGTTCATTCACCCAACTTTGTTTCTTTAAGTGTCTCCATGCTACTTTATATATCTCTAGCTCATCGCTGCTAGTTTTGAAGAGTATCCTATTGCATAACACTACTTCCTTATCCTTTTCCCCCTACAGATGGACATTTAGAGCAGGGCCAATTTTTTATGATTACAAATAGGGCTTCAGTGAATGTCCTTGGACGTATCTCCAGGTACAAATGTGTGAGAGGTTCCCTAGGGTATATGCCAAGAAATGGAATTACTGGGCGGGAGAGTGTGCTCATTTTCAACTTCGCCAATTGCCAAGTTGCTCTCCAAAGTGATTATATCAAGAGTACTTAAATTTTTCTTTCTTCCTTTTTTTTTTTTTCCTTTTCCCATCCACTATCCCCACACATTATAACTGCCTCCCCGCTTTTCTCCATAACCACTCCTGGACTCTCAACCCTATACCCCTGACTCCAGCTCCTACAAAAGCCCAAGAACTGGTCCGGCAAGGCCAGAGTGAGGGCAAGAAAGGAACAGAGTCAGGCAGAGCAGAGACCTCTGCATCATAAGGGTGTGGGGAAGGATGAGAAAAAAACTGGAACCAGCATATGCTAATCATTTGTGTTGAATCAGACTGATAATGCCAGGTGACATATGTGTAATAGTCAGATGTGCTCAGGGCAGAGCAGGGTTGCAAAAGTTGAGTATCGACTTCTTTCCAGTGGGGCAGGGAAAGATCCTTGGACAATTTTCCAAAATAGTTTTAGGATAAAAGGCAGTCAGATCTGTAAAATTCCACCTTGTGGCTGGGTAGTAGGCCCTCGGGGAACCACCCCCCTCAGAGGGGGCTGACACACTTCTCACATGTGGGCAACAGGGAGTTAGGAAATCTTACCTAAAAGTGTGAACAACTTGATCAATAATTCAATATTCATTTTTTAATCTCCAAGTCTTGACAATGCAAATTCTTTAAAAACCATATAGTGCATAATTAATTTTTTTGACTAATGATTAGTGTCAATGCCAACAACTTTTTGTTTTTGTTTTCTAAATCACAAAGAAGGGACGTCTGGGTGGCTCAGTGGTTGGCATCTGCCTTCACCTCAGGGCGTGGTCCTGGGGTCCCGGGATCGAGTCCTGCACTGGGTTCCCTGCGTGGAGCCTGCTTCTCCCTCTGCCTGTGTCTCTGCCTCTCTCTCTCTCTGTGTCTTTCGTGAATGAATAAATAAAATCTTTAAATCATGAAGAAAATCCACAGCTTGCAAAAGCACAATGTCAACACTTCAACTCCCATTTGGAAAATATAAAGGATCCGTGCTGTGTTGCCTTCTCCTTAATCACAAAGTGTCAACAATTTCTCTCTCATTTAAAACACATTAAGAGGGATGCCGGGGTGGCTCAGTGGATAAGCATCTGCCTTAGGCTCAGGTCGTGATCCCGGGGTCCAGGATCGTGTCCCACATTGGGCTCCCTGCAAGGAGCCTACTTCTCCTTCTGCCTGTGTCTCTGCCTCTCCCTGTGTGTTGCTGGTGAATAAAGAAATAAAATCTTTAAAAAAATAAAACTCATTAACAGGTCAGTGATTCATTTTTCTTAATTCTTAAAAGAGTCAACAATCCCATTCTCTGTTCCTTTTTCATAGCATTCATTTTCACTACATTTTATGAACTTCCACTTTGGGAGATTTTAAAAAACCACCCACGTCATTCCCACATCTCTTGTACAGCTACTGCTTCATCATACTACTTCCTTTTCTTCTACTTCCTTTTCTTTACATTCAGAAAACCCATCAACAGTTAGATCAATGGACATCGATTGGGTGGCTATGTATATTCTGTGGCAGGCATGAACAGAAGAAAATGACCCAAACTTGGGCCAGACTCTTGGGCCCAGAGTCTGGCTGAGAATCTGACAGGTACACCAAGAAGGGACGGAGGCTTGACTTGGTGTTCTAATGAAGACCCAGAGTGAGGTGGGACCCAAGGAACTCCAGTCACCTTGGGATGGGAAGCTTGGAGCTCTAGATGACCCTCACATCCAGATGATTGAGGCCTCAAGAGATTCCTGTCACATGTGAATCTGCCAAACCTTCTTTTCTCAATTAACACCAAAGACAGTGCTGAGAAACTCTGCTGTTCAAGATCATGTCAGTGAGATGAAATATTCCACTCTTGTCCAGCGAGTCAGAGCCAGATTTGACATAGAAGCAGCCTGGATTACCAAATCAGGTGCAGAGCTTCAGCGAAGAGTTTTTTGGACACAATAGTCCATATTTATCTTAACATTGTGGTATCCAAAGATACAGGACTATGTATGAGTCTATTTCTCATCTCAAGCTAGATGTTAACCCCTTCCTATTAAGACCAGATTTGTCTTGAGCCTATCAACACTGCTTCATTTCAATTTCTTCTAACTTCCAATCTTCCCCCAAATATTACAGTGACCCTGTTTCTTCCTTTATTTCGTGGGACATCCATGATTTCTTTGGGTGCTTTCTGCATCAAATTAATAATCCTAACTTTGTTAAACTACACCTGTGTCCCTCATGGTCTTTACCAGATTGGCTTTACCATAAAATTCAAGCCTTCTCTGTTCATTCATTCATCAATTCATTCGACAGATGTTTACCCACCCTATGCTCAGTTTTAGGTGCCAGAGACATGGTGATGGGACAATTAAGGTCTCTGGCCCTGTAGCCACTGCTTCCAGTGGGGGAGATAGAAAATAAACAGATAATAACAATACAGAGTAACAGGCTCCAAAGGGACCGCATGGATGCCTTTAGAAGAGGGGGGACAGAGAAGGCTGCTCTAGAGAGGCCTCATCTGAACTGGACGCTGGAGGAGCAGATGTCAGGAAAGAGAACCACAAGCAGAGATCACCAAGGAGGTAAAGATGAGCTTCTTGGGTTTGCAAAATAACTAGAAGGCCAGTGTACCTGGAGCAGGGTAAGTGAATAGGAGGGCGGGGAAAGATGAGGAATATGGGGCAAAGTACCAAGTTTACATTTTATCCTGAATGATATGATAATCTGACACAGAGCCACAACATATATACTTTTCACATGAATTTATAAATCTTTAAAATTCGAGCTGCTCTAGGACCTAAAGCACTGCCCCATCTCCCACCCCCACTCCATTCCAGCAGTTTTCTGAAGCATTCCTAAGGAATCTAAGAATTGGATGGGGGTAGGGGGAGGGCTACTGGAAGTCCTTCATGTGGTCCAACCCTCACACTTTACAGATGAGGAAACCAAGGCTGAAGGGAGGTGAAAGGTGGAGACTGCTCTGGAGGGGTGAGTGGGGGAAGGGCTGCAGTCACTATTGGAGGTAAGAGTAAGGCCATGGCAAGGAGCTCTGGTTATCCACCCACGAGCTGGAGTGTCTGGCAATCTTGAGGTTTACCGACCGGCAGCAGCAGTATAGACAAAAGGTACATCTTCTCTTTCCCAGGGACATTGGCTAGGGGTGAGCTGGGATGGAGTGGGCCATGTGGGGGGTTAGGGTGGAGAGTAAGGAGAGTTGGGGGGCCGTGATAACCCAGCAGGGGTCTTTGGAGTGCCCCCTCTTAATTCCTTAGCCTGTCCCACTTGGATAGGGCAGATGGGAGGAGAGATGGGTGGGCTACCTGAGTGCCTGTCCTTAACAGCCAAGTCCCTTCCCCTTCAGGGTTAAGAGCAAGGATGTGGGAGGGTTGCTTGGTTAGCATCTTTGCACTTCCTTTCACAGGCTGTGCTATTTTAACATGTGTGCTCCAGACTCAAATCCAGGCTAAACCCGGACTCGCTGTAGCTAAATGTGACTTCACATCTTCAGTTCTTAACCATCAGCCATTGGAAAATCTTGGGAAAGAGGCACTCAGGGCCAAGATTTGAGCCTTCTTCTTCTTCTTCTTCTTCTTTTTTTTTTTTTATTTTTCTTTCTCTTCATCTGTCAAAGGACATCATGGCTCCTTCCACAGTGGATGTTGTGTACACAAACACAATGGAATATTAGGAATCAGGAAAGTTGAAATCCTACTATTTGCAATGACGTGGATGGAACTGGAGGGCATCATGCTGAGTGAAATAAGTCAATTGGAGAAAGGCAATCATCATATGGTTTCACCCCTATGTGGGCTATAAGAAATAGTGAAAGGGATCATGAGGGAAGGAGGGGGAAAAGGGGTGGGGAAACATTAGAGAGGAAGACAAACCATGAGAATCTCCTAACTCTGGGAACCAAACAAAGGACAGCAGAAGGGGACGTGGGTGGGGAGATGGGGTAACTGGGTGATGAGCCTCAAGGAGGACACCTAATGAGATGAGCACCGGGTGTTATACTATATGTTGGCAAACTGCATTTAAATAAAATTTATGGGACGCCTGGGTGGCTCAGCGGTTGAGCGTCTGCCTTTGGCCCAGGGCATGATCCTGGAGACCCGGGATCGAGTCCCGCGTCAGGCTCCCGGTGCATGGAGCCTGCTTCTCCCTCTGCCTCTCTCTGTGTCTCTCATGAATAAATAAATAAAATCTTTAAAAAAATAAATAAATAAAATTTATTTTTAAAAAACTTTCTATTGGAGTTCAATTTGCCAACATATAGCATAACACCCGTTAAAAAATAAAATTTTTAAATAAAATAAAATAAAATTTAAAAAGAGATTTTTTTAAAAAATTAGAGATTTGAAAAAAATAAAATTTAAATAAAATTTAAAAAGAGATTTGAAAAAAAATAAAATAAAATAAAAAGAGACTTGAGCCTTCTACACGCAGGGGTCTTCCCCTGGAGACACCGGCAACCCCACGCGCGCACATGCCCACTTCTCCCTGGGTAGACTGAGGCACGGGAGCTTTCAACAGACGGCGCCCACTGCCTCCCGTGCACTGACTCCACCGGGGGCCACACGGTCCCACTGTTTCCAAGCAGCAGCACCCAGCCCTCTTCTGGTTTCTTTCCCCTGGGTGGTGCAAAGGCTCAAGGGTGCAACCTCAGGGTGGGGCGCTGAGTCAGCTGCGGGCGGGCTCCCGGAGTGTCTCAATTCCCGCTTCACCCTCTTTCCACTTCGCAGCTGCGCAAACCGCGGCTTAGAAGACGTAGGAGAGCTTGGCCTCCGCGGAGAAGCGGCGCAGGCGGCACCCCCAGCCGCGCACCGCACGAAGCCCACGAAGGGGTTAAAACCACCGAGCTGCGGAGCTCCCGCCACGGCCTAGAGAGACCCCGCCCCCCTCTACCCAGTCCCTCCCTCCGCCCTTCACGTCCAACTTCCGGGCGGGGCGCGACTTCCGGTTCCGGCGGCGGGCTACAAAGCTCTGCGCCCGGTGGTTGGTTTCCTCTTCTCGGAGTCGGTTTCGGGCTCCGAGTCTGGTGGCGAGGGGCCCCCGCCCCCGTTCCCCCCTCCCCCCGCCCTCCGAGGTGGCACCTGCGCAGGTGAACGCCCCCTCCCTCCCTCCCTCCCTCCCTCCATCCTTCCATCCCTCCGTCCCTCCCTCCCGCCTCTCCTTTCCCCGCGCGCGGTCTGTTGGGAGCGGCGGCGGCGGCCCGCGGAGCGGGGAAGCGAGGGCTCTGCGGGCCGCTCGGGCTGGCGTGGCCTTGGATCTCGCTTCTGCTCCGGAGGAGGAGGAGGTCCCGGTCTGGAAGCCCAGAAACCCTTTTCCGGCCCGACCGAGGCCCTCCAGGCCGCGCCCATGTGGTGGGAGGAGCCCGACCCCGCTCCCCGCCTGGAGGCCGGGATTTTCCTACTCGGCGGGTTGGTCCCCCCACGTCCCGGCCTCGTGACCTTGGGCACAGTCCCCGCTCCTCGAGCCTCAGTTTGTTTACGTGTGAATGGAAATGACCGTAACCGCCCTGCTGGGTTAAGGGCAGGACTGGAGGAGGGAAAGCTCCCGCGGGGCGTCGGGCGTGTCAAACCCCGCAGATAGCGCCGGCGGCTGCTGTGCTTGGTAGAGACCGCTGGGGCGGTAGAGGGTCGGGTGGAGGGTTTGACCAGAGCGGCCCGGAGGATGGCGTGGAAGAGAGTGAAATGCTCAGCACAGCGTCAGCGAGGGCTTCTGAAACTGATGGGCTTTGTAAGCGGGGTGACTCGTGCAGCTGGTGCATCTTTCAGATCCAGCCTTGAGAACCTGGCCTCCTGACAGTGGGGGCTGCTCTTACAAGTCGGGGTTGTAAGGACCTCTGGAGCTGGGCGTTAGAAGAATTATACAAGGGTTTTTTTTTTTTTTTTCTTTTTTTTTTTTTTCTTTCTTTCACTCGGAAAGGCTTTGAGCAGGGGGGGACATTGCTTCCTTTAGAGTTAAGAAAGTGATCCATAGTTAAAAAGAAAGCCACATGGGAAGGGGATGATCCATGTTCCTCCTGTCCCTGCCGCTCACCAGTAAATACGGTCGGAGGTATTGTTTGTGGATGGAGCAGGTCGTGGATGCTGCTCTGTGTGTATTTTAGTTTCCTCAGGTGAGATGGTGCTGCTCACGGATCTGCCCCTTGGTCAGGTGGTGTGTTAGGGAGGTGGGTCTGTATCCGCGCTCACAGGCCGAGTTCATGCTTTAGGAGCCTGCACTTTTGTTCTGCTGAATGTCTGACAGTGCTTTAGTTACTCCCCTGTTGATGGTCACTTTTGCTTTCTCAGGCTTTTTTTTTTTTTTTTTTTTTTTTTTTTAAGATTTTATTTATTTATTCATGATAGACACACACAGAGAGGCAGAGGGAGAAGCAGGCTCCATGCAGGGAGCCCGACGTGGGACTCGATCCCGGGACTCCAGGATCACGCCCTGGGTGGAAGGCAGGTGCTAAACTGCTGAGCCACCCAGGCTGCCCATTTTTCTCAGGTTTCATCCAGCCTTCCCTTGACTAAATGTTTTCCTTTTTCTCCAGAGGCTATATTGCTTTGGGCTTCATCACTCTAGGTTAGTGACAGCTTACTTTTAGGGAAGAGTACATGCTGTTCATTGAGCAAAAAACCCCAGATAATATGAGAAGAATAAGTATACTCCCAAGAATATCCAAACTGTACGGTCTAGAATCAATTCAAGGTTCCTAGAAAATGGGTCGTGAAACCTTTAAAGAAGAGGTGATGAGGAGCGGTGAGCGAGTTAAGGCAAGGCAGCTGGTCCGTGTTGTTGATTGTTGGCCTCTGCCAGTTGTTACCCAGGAAACATTTGAGAGAGCCTCTGAGGTGGGAGGGATCTTAAATGTCAACACTCCTGCTTTGTTGGCCAGGGAGGGATTAGTTCTTGGGGGAGGGGGTTTGTTAATGAAAAAAAGAGATGGCCTTTGAAAAATGACGGTGTCATCAGCGTTACAGTTTTTGGACATAGCCCGATGTGGAAATTAGTTATTTCTGTATTGTCAGATACAATATTTCTGTATTGAAGAGTGTGTGTGTGTGTGTCTCTCTCTTAATAACATCGATTGTGGTTTTCCTGTACATAACCTTTCTCGTGGACTGGGGCCCTAACCCCAATGGAGCAAAGCCTATTTTTTTTCTGACATTTTACAGGTCTTTAATGTGCCCCTCCTCTCCTTCCCCACTACTGCTGGTTTGCTAATTCTAGAGCTGACAAACATCGCAAGAGTTGGAAGTCTATGGTACTAGGATTCTGACTACTTTGGTTTCCCATATACTGAGGAACTTCGATATTTTATCTATTTATCTCAGAGAGAGAGAGAGAGAGAGAGCGCGAGCGCCTGCATGAGAACATGAGCCCATGCAACTGAGGGGAGGGGTGGGGGCGTGGAGAGAGAGAGAATATGAATCTCCAGCAGACTCCCTGCTGAGCATGGAGCTCAGGATTTGCAGCCGAAATCAAGAGTCAGATGCTCAACCAGCTGAGCCACCCTGGCAGCCCTGATTAGAGGAACTTAGGATCTTGATCTTAATATAGAAGCTTTTTTGTTTTTTGTGAAGTGGGAGCTTAGATTCCACTCTGATGGTAGCTCCTAAAGTACTTTATATTTTTTTTATTTGAGAGAGAGCAAGTGAGCAGGAACACAAGGTAGGAGAGGGAGAAGGAGAAGCAGGCCCCCTCTCTGAGCAGGGAGCCTGACGTGGGTCTTGATCCAGGACCCTGAGATCATAACCTAAGCCAAAGTCTGCTTAACCAACTGAGCCACCTACGCATCCCCTAAAGTACTTTTTAACATTCATTATTTCATCATGAAAGGGATTGGAGGGTGGGTAGAAAAGATAGCAGAGTAGATATCAATGAAAAGACCTTTATCTCTTATATTTTAGTACTCATAGCTTGCTTTTGGACACACATAACTCCATAAAAGACATTGGAAGAAGCAAACATCCATGATTTTAAAGATATTCTTCCCCTATAAGTCATGCATACATAGTTTTTTGCTTTAACATAATCTAAAATACTTTGTAATGCAGGGAAGATGGATGAAAGATTTTGTAGAAGACTCTAGCTAGGAGACTTGCATTCTTCATTTTTATAAACCACTGACACATTTTTCTCAATTGTGTCAATTGATCCAGAAGAAACAAAAATAGAATTTCTAATAGCTTTATTAAGAAACCCTGTTAAGGATCGCCTGGGTGGCTCAGCGGTTTAGCACCGCCTTCAGCCCAGGGCATGATCTTGGAGACCCAGGGATCGAGTACCACGTCAGGCTCCCTGCATGGAGCCTGCTTCTCCATCTGCCTATGTCTCTGCCTCTCTCTGTCTCTCTGTCTCTCATGAATAAATAAATAAAATCTTAAAAGAAAAAAAAGAAAAGAAACCCTGTTAAAGGACGCCTGGGTGGCTCAGTGGTTCTGAGTCTGCCATTGGCCCAGATCGTGATTCCGGGGTCCTGGGATTGAGTCCCACATTGGGCTCCCTGTGAGGAGCCTGTTTCTCCCTCTGCCTGTGTCTCTGCCTCTCTCTGTGTGTCTCTCATGAATAAATAAATACAATCTTTAAAAAAAAAAAAAACTGTTAAGATTGAAAAACTGATGAAACCTGGGTCTGGATCAGATCCATGAGATCAAGGTGGTTTTTAGAGTCTCTGTTTTTGTTCTGTTTTTGCTGAGCCTGTCTCCTCTCTGTGTTTAGGAGTCCTCCTTTTCCAGAGTTCCAGAATGGAGACTGAAGGGTACCTAGAGACACAAAGAAGTAAAGAAGTCCAGAATGATAAAATAGGCTCACCTTCAAATGAGATGATGGCTGAGGAGCCAGAAGCTGTCCTAATATCGGCTCCCCAGGTCCAGGCTCCACCAGAGCACCTCGATGCAGACTCCGTTGAAGACGTGGAGACCATGCCACGAAGGAATCCTCCCAATGCGGCAGCCTCTAGGCAGAGGTTCCGGAGATTCCGCTATGAGGACGCAGCTGGGCCCAGGGATGTCCTCAGACATCTCCAGGAGCTTGCCGGACAGTGGCTGAGACCCGATATTCACACAAAG
The DNA here is from genome assembly GCF_011100685.1 of Canis lupus familiaris. Lineage (NCBI taxonomy): Eukaryota > Metazoa > Chordata > Mammalia > Carnivora > Canidae > Canis > Canis lupus. The sequence goes on along the minus strand of NC_049223.1, from coordinate 76,602,890 downwards.
GAGCAGATTGTGGAGATGCTGGTGCAGGAGCAGTTCCAGGCCGTCCTGCCTGAGGAGCTCAGAGCTCGGGCCCAGAGATGTCAGCCTGGGGTCAGAATCACTGGCTAAGTCCTGCCACTGGGTTCTTGCTCAGCCTACATGTGAGAAGTAGGCAAATGTTCTCTTTGTTGCAAGATCCAAGGACAGTCATGGGGGAAATGTGAACCTCGGTTTTTTTGAGCTTGCCTTTGACTAGTTGTAATAAGAATCCATCAAAACCCAGTCTGGACCTCTCTGGCTGAGGCAGCTCTAATTCCTGGGACTGAGCTCTAGAAAGAGCTTCTGTTAGGACAATCAGCCTGTTGCTTGTTTTTGCTCTGCTGAATGCCTCCTTTTTTGCACTTTCTGACATGCTTTAATATATTGTTATGTATCCAAAGCAGTAATTGCTTCAACTTTCAGAATTCTTGACTCTTGCTGTGGTGGCATGAATGGCAGCTTCTGTAACCCCACCAGTAACTCACTTGAGATGTCCTTGAAATATTAAAGTTTGGTCCTCAATCACAGTGTCCTGTGGTGATTTACCATGTTAGCTTTTACTCGACATTTGAGGAGTTGAGATAAGTATCGGGATGTGAGCTAGAGATACGATAGGAATAGTCTAGGCCTTTGTGTTTGGTCACAATTTAAATTAAAACAAAGAAGGGGCTAAAACAGGGTCCTTACAGGTAAGGAGCTCTTAGATCTGTTTGATTTTTTTTTTTTTCTTTCCCCACTTCCATCACATGTGTTCCACAGCTTCTGTCCCCACAAGAGAACTCACTCTGAAGCTATTTGACTGTTTTCTTCTGCTCTTCCCGAAAACCGGTCACCCGGGCTTTCTGTGTGTGGAGAGCTGTGCTTTGGTTGACCACTGAGACAGAGCAGTCTAGCTGTGGTGGTGACAAGCACAGAGTAAACTTAGCAGCTGCTTTTCTTCAGGGTAACCCAGTCTCGAGTAACCTTTCTGCTTCTGGCCTGGATCTGCTCCTGGAACCATCTAGGTGCCAATTCAGAAACTAATTTTTGGTAGAGGGACGAGTTAGCCCTAAACTGGAACTCTTCTTGATTTTGCTGGTGTCTTAATACTTCCTGTGCCTTTGGAATGGGTCTAGATGTGAGAATACAGATATAAAGCCCAGTATAAAGGAAACATATAGTTTGGAAGAGAGAGGAAGACCTTGAATTATATGAGTAGGATCATTAATAAAACTAGTCTTTTGGTATTTGGTTTGGAGATAGCACTAAGAAAACACTTTTTTCTTTTCTTTTTTTTTTTTTTTTTTTTTTACATTTATTTGAGAGAGAGAAAGGGGTAGGAGCAGTGGGAGCAGTGGGAGAGGGATAAGCAGACCCCACTCCCACTCGGGGGGGCTCTATCCAAGGACCCTGAGATCACTACTTGAGCTGACATCAGATGCTTAACCGACTGAGTCACTCAGGCTCCCCAAAACCCATTTCCTATTTTAAAAAGTACATTAGAAGCAGAGGAGAGAGGAAATAGCCAAGTAAGGGAAGTGAGGTTTTGGGGGGGTTTTTGTGGTTTTTTTTTTAATTTGAGGAAGGGAGAGAGCATGAGCAGGGGAGGGGCAGAGGGAGAAGCAGACTCCCCACAAAGCAGGGAGCCAGACTCATGACTTGATCCTGGGACTCCTGGATCATGACCTGAGCCAAAGGCAGACACTTAACTGACTGAGCCACCCAGGCACCCCTGGAAGTGAGATTTTAATTGAACTTGAGTGGGAGATCACTGGACAAAGTCACACCTTGAGCAAAAGTATAGGAATGCTTGGAAACAGCAAACGAGTGAACTGTCCCTTGTATTGACTAGGTTAAGGTTTTCTTTTTAAAACCATTTTATTTCAAAAGATTTTATTTTTTGGTAAGTCATTTCAACACCCAATGTGGGGCTCAAACTCAGAACTCTGAAGTTAAGAGTCTCACAGTCCACTGACTGAGCCAGCCAGGCGCCCCAGAGGTTAAGCTTTTCTAACTCTTCTAATTCTGAGAGTAAAATTTAATATGGGGAAAGGAGTTAGTGACCGTGGTAGGGTCAGAGTATCTCCCATACAGTTTGTTCAGAACATTATGAAGATATTTCCTTAGTCTGCAAAGATCAGGAACTCCTGGTGTTAAGGATTTCCAGGCCTAAAAAAAAAAAAAAAAAAAAAAAAAAATTTCCAGGCCTGTACCAGTTTCTCAGCTGCTTCGATGATCTAGAATACAGCATACAAATAAAAGAGCTGACTTTCCAGTTGGACTAAAAAGTTACGACCTTAGGGATTTTGTAGCTTGATAGCTGAGTCAACTGAGGAGTTGACTGAACTTAGCACAGATTTTCTCAACGTTAGCTGTTTGGAGCCAGATAATTTCTCTTTCCTGGAGGCTTGTCTTGTGCGATATACGATGTTTAGCAGCATCCCTACCCAGATGCCAATAGCACCCCACTGATGTGACAACCAAAAATGTCTCCAGCCATTGCCACATGTTCCTTAGGGGCAAATTTGCCTTTAGTTGAGAACTGCTGACTTAACAGTTCATCACAGGTAGGCCGCAGATGACCTTTGGATCCCTGGTCTCTTAAGCTTAATGTTGAATTGAGAAAGCTGTAGGAAGAGTGGTATAAATTGGGTTTCATATTGGAGTACCTGGCTAGTTCAGTTGGTAGAGCGTGTGACTTAATCATAGTCTTGAGTTCTAGCCACACATTGGACGTGAAGCCTACTTAAAATTATTAAAAATTCGGTTTCATATTCCCTGTATTTGGGTGATGTCTCCTAGTCTGGCAAATCTTAAATTCTTTGATACAAAGGTTAATATTACACCTCCAACTCCAACTGTTCTATTGAGATGGTTATTGTGTGCTAGGATAGATGCATTTGTGATTTATTTAATCCTTATTGTCATCTGACCTTACCTGTTCATATAAATACACCTGCTTTACAGATAAGAAAACTGAGATACGCAGTTACACAACATGGCCCATAGAATGGGGGAGCTGGGATCTAAGCTTGGGATATCTGTACCCCCTAGCCTTGGGCTTTTTCCATCATGTTTGGAAGTGTGAATTTAACAAGCATCTCTTGAGAATCTCCTGCAAGCAAGATGTTTCTTTGGCTTTTTTTCATCTTTATCTTAACATTTACAATAACATTTCTTAGCTTTCTCAACTCCCATTGACATTTTTTTAAATTTTTATTTATTTATGATAGTCACACAGAGAGAGAGAGAGAGAGGCAGAGACATAGGCAGAAGGAGAAGCAGGCTCCATGCACCGGGAGCCCGACGTGGGATTCGATCCTGGGTCTCCAGGATCGCGCCCTGGGCCAAAGGCAGGCGCTAAACCGCTGTGCCACGCAGGGATCCCTCCCATTGACATTTTTAAAACAAAAGCTATATTAGCACATGGATAGAAAAGTCCCAACAGTATAGGAAGGAATAAAAGTAAAATTTAAAGGCTTTCTTCTCATGAATAGTCTGTTACATATACTTCCAGAAAACATGAATTATACAGATGTAAGCACATAGATGTGTGTATGCACACATATATCCCTTTTTTATTTGCACAATATACATACAATGCATGTTTAGGTTATATATTTTTCTTGCCCAGTAAGTCTTGGGGTCTTTTGCTATCAACATACAAAGATGTGCTTTAATTTAAAAAAATAATTTTTTTAAGTAGCTGCAGAATAATTCCTTAAATGGCTAATACCTAGCCTTATACTTTCAGTAAAAAACGCATACCAGAGGATTTAGGGGTGGGGTCAGACCTCCAAAGCCTAAGAGCTTTGTGACAGAGCCATGACTCAACCTCTCGACCTCCACATCCTGAAACCAGAATGGTACAATTCACAGTTTCACAGTTGTCCAGCACAGTCTCCAGGCAACCCTGTGGTACCAGCTTTTTCTCATGGAAGTGAATTTACAGATGAGATCCTTTGCCCCAAACAAACCTGGTAAGAGGAGAGGCTGAGAGTCCATCTCTATTTCATCTGGCTCCAGCCCCATGCCCTTGCCATGAGGTCACACTGCCTGGATATCAAAGTGCAGACCAAGTCCAGTGTTTCAAGGGCTCTGTGGGGATTTGAGAGCACGGTAATTCCCTAACTCTGTTGCCACTCCCTGAGATGATTCTCGTGCTTTCTCTTTGCGGCCCAGCATTACCCAGCTACCACTAATGCCGGTTACTGTCACGTCTTGAGTCCATGTAGAGCCTAGTTCTAGAGAACCCTAAACACTTAATTCTGTGAGAGGAAGGAGGAGGAAAACGTAGAGCAGCCAGAGGGAAGTTCTAAACTATCTCCTACGTCTGATTTCCCCCCTGTGATTATTTTGACTCCAAGTTCTCCAAAGGATAATTTCGTCTAGTTATTGAAAAATGCTCCTGCCAGATGGCAGCTGGTGAAAACCAGTGTGGGGACCACAAGGTAATATCAGATTCCTAGCAACTGGCTGGTGCCATGGAAAAATATGTCATCTATTGGGCAGCTACTCCCTGAGCTGTGAGTGGGTGCCAGGGCCTGGCTGCTGGAGAGGAGGCCAGCTCTGCGGGGTCTGGGGGCCACGAGGAGTCCACTGTGATGGCGGTGGTGGCTGGAGCACTCCAGTGTAACTGGCCCTTCCAGGAGCATCATGTGTGGTCATTTTCCACAGGCAGTGCAGTTCAACACATTTGACAATAGCTTGACTATTTTGCTAACTATTTTCCACCCACGGCCATGCATTTATTGGACATTTTCCCTTGGCCTGGAATGCCTTTCCCCCATGCCTCCCCCAATCTTGGCCTGCCTACTCCTACTCATTCTTTATGACGCAGATAGGCATGGTCACCTTCATGAAGCCTTCTTTGATTTCTGCCTCGAATTGGCATCAGAAGCCCTCCTGTGAGCTCTTCTAACACCTTAGCTTGAATTCCAGTCCCTGTTCATGCAGCAAATGTATGTGGTGTACCTGATATGCATTGCCCTGTGGTGTGGTGTCCAGTCTGTGTCCCCAGGCAGATTGTGAGCTCCATCAAGAGGGAATCTCTATGCCCTCGGCCTCCAACCCAGGGCCTGCATGTGATGGATCCTCAAGGAATAGTTTGATTTTTGTAGGAGACATGACCACTGCCTGGTTGAAGGCTCTTCCTTCCGGTGAACACAAACAACTAGAATTCATGGCAGACCATGGGAGGGGGCAGGTGGGAGGGTTAGGGATGGAGGTAAACAAAACAAAACAAAAAAGGAAAGGCTTCCCTCAGGTGGCTGGCTTCCCTTTTGGTTCTGCACCTGACCTTGAAATGAGGTGAAGTCAACAACCCTTGGCTGCCCCTGCTTGAAAGCTCAAGGGCCCCCTGGGTGCCTAGCAACAACCTGACTGCCCAGAATGGTGATTTAGAAGCTGGGTGTGTCTCCTGGGCAGGAAGCCACCGACACCACCAAAGCAGTGGGGCCTCCCCTTCACTTCCTCTGAGCCAAAACTCCACCTCCAAGTGGGGCCGATACTTAGCGTTAGCCCTGTCTTAGCATAAATTGGAGGTTCTGGCAAAAAGAACTCCAGCGCTTACAAGGTGTGTCATCTCCGACCAAGTGTGTGATCTCCGACCAAGTCATGTCACCCCTCTGAGCTTCAGTTTCCACACCTGTCTTGTTCCTGTCTTATGCCCAGCTAGAGTCACCCTCACGCAGCACCAGAATCACAGAAACATCCAATAACTGCTGTTGTAGCTGAATCTGCCCAATCAGGGGAAGGTTCACTTAGTGACTCTTCCTCAGTCTGTTGACCCTTTGATCTGTTCTTTTCTTCTGAGCCCCTCTCTGAGCTCTCCATCTTCTCATTTCTAACTTCTACACATTAAATCTTGTTCTTAGCTTCTTGTTTCTTCAGTCACATTTCTCTGCTTAAAAAAAGGGGGGGACGCCTGGGTGGCTTAGCGGTTAAAGCGTCTTCCTTCGGCTCAGGGCATGATCCTGGAGTCCCAGGATTAAGTCCCACACCAGGCTTCCTGTGTGGAGCCTGCTTCTCCCTCGCCTCTCTCTCTGCCTCTCTGCCTCTCTGTCTCTCTGTGTCTCTTATGAATAAATAAATAAAGTCTTTAAAAAATAAAATATAAAATAAAAATAAAATAAAGAGATTTAAGTAATCTCTACAACCAAGTAGGGCTCGAATTCACAACCCCGAGATCAAGGGTGGTAGGCTCCACTGACTGAGCCAGCCAGGTACTCCTCTTTGCTTTTCTTATTTGCAGTCTTAAAACCTCACCATTAAGACTCACAAAAATTCTACACCTCTATGAAAAAATCGCAAGTGTTTTGGTTTTCAGACCAGTACTATTGCTAAAGTGACCTTTAATTTTTTTAAATGTAAGTGTAACATGCATCCTGGAAATTGTATGACTGGATGAATTTGTATAAAGTGAGCATATCCCTATAACCACCATCCAGATGAAGATACAGAGGATAACCAGCATCCCAGAAGTCTCCCTCAGGTCCTTTCCTAGTCATCAATCTCCTGAAAAGTAAGCTATGGTGATTTCTACTGCCATAGGGTAGTGCTGCCTGTTTCTGAGCCGAATGGAATCACAGAGTGTATACTCTTTCATGTGTTTTCTTGTGTTCAACATTATGTCTATGAGGTTCATCTACTTTCGGAGCCTCCTGCTTTTTCCATGCCTGCGTACCCAGACATGCCTGTTCTTTCCGCCCGTGGTCAGCATGCGTGCCCCACCCTGGCCTGGCCAGCCTGCACCGGTCCTCTAGATTTAGATCAAACCTCTCTCCTTTGGGAAACCTTCCCTTATCAGCTCCGGGTTTGAATCTCAGCTCTTCCACCTGCCGGCTGTTTGACTTTAGACAAGTGGTACTAATAACCTCTTCATGCTCCATTTTTGTTGAAGGTAATAATTTCCATATTCCAGAGTTCTTGTGAATTTCAAGTGAGATAATACATATTAAATACTTAGAACAATGCCTGGAGCAGAGGAAGTACTTAGTAAATATTAAGTATAACTCTTATGAATGTTCTGCTTTTCTTTGATTCTCCTAGATTACTTGTACAAACCCTTGTCCTAGCACTTGTTTTGATTATTGTTTGTCCCACTATGAGACCTTAGCTCCTTGAGTAGAGATTATGTCTTCTTTCATTGTATTTCTTCAACAGGTAATTACTGAGTGTACACTACATTATAGCACTGAGGGTACAGTGGGGAAAGAAGTCCTTGAATTTACTTTTTAATGGAGAGAGACAGTAGGAGTATTAAAGAGGTGAGATCATTTTGGAGAGTGATAAGGTTAGGAAAACAAGAAAGCAGTGTGGTGTGGTAGTGGGTTGGAAGTGCTTCTGTAAGCTGAACGGGGAGATGTCATCTTAAAGAGTTGCTATTTGAGCAGAGATGTACAGGGTGAAAAGGAGCAGGCTTGCACAGAGCAGAAGAGCTCAGGACAGCAAGCACAAGGGCTCTGAGGCAGGCACAGTAAGCTCAGTTCTGTCTGAGGATTGACAAAGAAGGCAGCATGGCTGGAGCCCAGTGAGTGAGTGCATGGTTCTGAGGACGTTGGAGAGGTAGACAAGAGCCAGGAGAAGCCATTGAAGAGGTTAAGCAGAAGGATATTGGTTATCTTTGCATTCGAGGTGCCTAGCACATAATATACTCACTAACTGTTGAATATTAGTCACAACACACCCATGACCAATTGGTTCACATGAACGATCCTCAGATTGTTTTCAAATTAAAACTTCATCGCTGTACCATGTGCCCCTGGGTACTTGCTAAACTTTACCAGTGCAGATGGAGTTGCTCAGTCATTTCTAGGCTCTTCTCTCCCCTATCCTATCTCATGGCACCCTTCTTCAGTGACCTAGATTGTCTCCACCAGAGATCGTAATAGAGATGAAGGAGGCAAGTCTGGGCCAGTTAGAGAAAAGGCAAGTAGGAAACAGGTTTGGTCAGTTCCTCTCCTTTCTCTGACTCCAAGAAGAGTCCAGGTCCCTGGACAAGCATAGTGATACAGCACAAAGTGGAGGAGGGAGGCTGAGTGGTAGGAGGGGCTGCAGAAGGAGTAGGTCCCTCCATGGGAGCTGATGGAGTAGAGCTGCAGCTGTAGCAGCCCTAGCCCCTTACAGTGTGGCAGGCCAGATCAGGAGCACACCAGGAGTCCTAGCAGCAGAGTGGGGCTGCTGGCACGGCCTGAGCCATGACCATGACCAGCCAGAGAGAGGGGAAGACCAGCCGGTAAATCAGGATGGAAGGGTAGGCTTGCATCTGAGCAATAGGAATTTACACAACAGCAACCCTTCACTTATAACGTGAGACTTTGTTTCCTTCCAACTTTTATTTTTATGAAATATTACACAGGAGGGAAAGCACATAAAACAAATATATAGTACAACAAATGATTATAAAGCAAATATCCATGTAATAATCATCACCAAGGTCATGAAACAGCCCACTGCCAACACCGCCCCCCTCCATCGCTTCCAGATTACAAATTCCTTTAGAGGCTGCCAGCAGCCGGATTTTTATAATAATTACTTCCTCGCTTTTCTTTATAGTTTTAACGCCTGTGAATCACACAGAAAGTCTTAAATTAGGACTTTCTCGTGTAAATCCTAAGACTGAAGACCACAAAGGAGGGACTCTTTAATGGGGATCCTCCTCTTCTTGAGTAAATCTTGGCAGGCCCTGGAGAGATGGTGGTGGATTTGTGGTCTTTGGCATTTGGCAGGGAACGCAGTTTTGAGGTTTTTCTCACTCCTTATGTTTAAGGCACCTGAAGAGCATGTGAAGGGGCACGAAAATGTACCCCAAACTGAGCCCGCCCCTGGGAGCTTCCAGTAGGGCAGAGAAAGCACGGATGAACATGACAGAGTGGGGTGAGGGCCTGAAGAAATTCTCAGGTAAATGCTATGGGAGTTGAGAAGAAGCAGAGATCACTTTAGCAGCCAGAAGCTGAGCATGCGTTGTGGAAGAACTGGCGGTATGCTCATTCATGCATTATTTATCAAACATTTTTGAGGGCTGGCAGTGTGCCAGGAAATTAGGTATAAGGATAGAAAAATGAATAAGATAAAATCCCTGCCTGCTCATGGCTTAATGGTTTCGTTAACACAGATACAAGTGATTTTAATATAGCATGCTTTAAATACAAAGGGTAGGGGTCCCTGGGTGGCGCAGTGGTTTAGCGCCTGCCTTTGGCCCAGGGCGCGATCCTGGAGACCCGGGATTGAATCCCACGTCGGGCTCCCGGTGCATGGAGCCTGCTTCTCCCTTTGCCTGTGTCTCTGCCTCTCTCTCTCTCTCTCTGTATTACTATCATAAATAAATAAAAATTAAAAAAAAATAAATAAATACAAAGGGTAATGGGAGTTATTGGTTGCCTGGGGTTGTCAGGCAAGGTTTAGGAGCTGAGGTCTATGCTGACCCTCGAAGGAGAGAAGGAGTTTGGCACACATGGAAGGGGACCACCGAATCTTGGTGGTCAGTGTTGGCCAAGGGTGGGTAGGAGAGTGGGACTTGATTGGTAGGATGGATCAGCTGGGAAGGTGTTCTAGCAAGGGGACCAGCATGAGCAGGGGCATGGAGGCAAGAAATCATGGTACCTACATACATGATACTAGGTAATTCAGTCTTGCCGCATACACATACATAAGATGTGTGATAGAGGAAGTGATGGTTACTTTTAAATGGCAACTTGACTGGGCCACGGGTGCCCAGATACTCGGTTGAACGTCGTTCTGGGTGTACCTGTCTATTAGGGTGTTTTGGGATAAGATTAATATTTGTATTGGCAGACCTTGTAAAGGAGATTGCACTCCCTAGTATGGTGGGTCTCATCTAATCAGTCGAAGGCCCAACTAGAACAAAAAAGGCCAATCTTCCATCAAGTAACAGATTTTTCCTGGCTTTGGACTGAAATATTGGCTTTTACTGGGTCTTGAGCCTGCTGACCGTTAGACTGCCACTGAAACATCAGTTCTTGTTCTCAGGCCTGAGGACTTGGACTGGACCCATATCATCCGTTCTCTTGAGTCTCAGCTTGTCGACTCACTTCACTGATCTTGGAACCTATCAACCTCCATAACTGTGTTGAGTCAATTCCTTAGAATAAATCTTTTTAGATGGATAGAGTAATACAAATCAATCTCTCTCCCATTCCTTCTCCCCCTCCCTCTGTTCCTCCTGTTGGTTCTATTCCTTTGGACAACCCTGACTAATACAGAAGGGAAAGGGAAATCACTTTGGAAAGGCAAGTTGGTGACGGATCACAGAGGATACAGAAAGCCTGGCTAAAGGACTTTGAATTTTATTTTGAAGGCAAAGGAAAAAATGCCAGGGTTCCTGAGCTGGAAAGTGACTTAACCGGAGCCAGGATCCTGGAGGTTGAAGGTTGTGCTGTATAAAATGAATTAAAACAGAGATTGTCAAAGGAAGCCTCTAGAAATGGGATATCAACTTTGTGGGTATAGGACCTATGATGCAGAAAGGTTGGGAGCCCCTGGATGTGTAAGGGTGTACGGACCCAAAGCAATTGGAGGAGCCTGAAGCAGGTGGTAACTGGAGATGGTGTCCGTGGCTCTGATGGGACTTGTGAGTAGGTGGAAATTTGGAAGTCGGGTTGGGGATAGGGGCTGGAGGAGGTAGAGATTTGGGAATCATCTAGAAGGTGGTGTCAAGTACCACACCAGGGTGGACGTGGTGGGTAGGGAGGCAAAATCTTGCATTGGCAAGTGACAGGCACCTACTCAACCTGGCTCAGGCAGGAGAGGGAATTTATCAGCTAATGTGCCTGAAAATTGAAGTAAGACTAAATCCAAGGGCTCAAACAGTGGCAGTGGGATTTGGTTTCACCAACTCTATCTCTCTGCTCTCTTTTCACCCTGTTTGTTCCCATTCTCAGGCAGTTTCTCTCCTTGCAGCGGGAATATGGCTGCCAGCAGTGCCATGGTTACATCCCGCCCTCAGCAGAGACATTCATCAATTGGACCGTTTTGACCAAAGTCCCAGAATTGAATCTCACTGGTTCTCATTGGGTCACATGCCCAATCGCTGAAATGCTGCTAAAATTCTCTGATTGGCTAGGCCTGGGTCACCGCGTCTACTCCCTGTACTGAGGGTTGGAGTCCTCTCCTCTAGAGCCACAGGGATTGAGAATTGGGGAGGGGCTGCTGGAAGGGATGTTACCAGAAGGAGGAATGGACGCTGGGCTGGTGACCACAGGAGAAGGGGAGCTGGAGACCCTCCTGTTAGTACGAGGTGGCTGTAGCCACAGGGGCAGGTGGGGATGAAGCCCCTGGAGGCTGTGGCTAGGCTGGCAGCAAGGAAGGGGTGGGGGGAGAGACTGGGGCCTAGTAGTAATGCTACTGCCTTTGGGGCTGTGAAAAGGTTGGTGAGGGCCGTTTTGACAAAAACTTGACAGCAGAAAAGACAAAGTGCTAAGTGAGTCCTTGTTCTCAGAATAAAGGCAGGAAAAGTCAAGCGGTTGGGTGACACCCCATCAAGATATTGCTGCGCATGGAAAGGGCAGACATTGTCTGGGGACATTCATGGGATTGTGAGAGGGGATGAAGGAAAGGTCACTGCCAACCAGTCTTGCAGAGGGGAGAAAACACAGCCAGTTTTCCTCAAGTTTCAAAAATCAAGCTTATGCATTTTATAATAGAAAGTTACAGCAGCTGAAAACGACCTAAATTCCAATTGTAGATGGGTTCGATATATATTGTCATGCCCGTACAGTAGGATATAGCCTTTAAAAATGTTTCGTTTGAGAGGCAAAGATACTCACAATGTAGTTTTGAAAGAGAAAAAACAGAGTACAATCAGTTTTTGTGCAACTAGATGCGGTATACATCTCTACATATCTGGAAAGGTGTACACCAAAATGTTAATATTTTGTAGGGATAAAAAAATATTTTGTAGGGATAGGATCACAGGGAAGGTTCTCTTCTGACTTCTCTATAATAACCTTCTGATAGTGTAGTATGACAGTGTAGTGATCAATTAGAGCCAGCACCTTGGGTCCAAGTCCCAACTCTGTCACTGCCTGGCTTGGCAACCTGGGGGGGCAATTCCTTAATACTTCTGAGCCTCACTTTACGCATCGATGAATGGTAACGGTTCTTAACTGATAGGGTAGTTGTGAGCATTACATTAGCTACTATTACGTGCACAGCTGTTAGCACCAGGCCTGTAGTAAACACTCAAAAATGTAGTTATTCTTCCTGTGCAATCGAAAAGCCCAGAAGAAACTATGTTATATCAGATGTATTGGAAACAGGTGTCTTGCTGGGCCAACTGTCTGTGGTGGTCAGCAGTAAATGGCATCGTTATTAAGCGATTTTCCTGGGGAAACACCTGAGACGAAGATGGAGCGTTCGGATTCTCCCGAAGCTCGCGCACTAGCAAGGACGGACAGGTGATAAGCAGGTGCTGGGAGCACAGGGTGAGCAGAGGAAGGAGCCGGGGGAAAGAGTGCGAGGCCTTGTGGCAGGAAGTCCCGAAACCAAGATACTGCCTAAGTGTCTGGGGCAAGGGACAGCGTGGTGCAGGCGGATGAAGGACCCAAGGCAGGCAGGCAGGCCTGGGAGGGGGGTGTCCCAGGCAAGTAAGTCATTGCCTCCACGCAAGTCCAAGCCTCCGTCTTTTTTTTTTTTTTTTTGCCAAAGAGGGATGATAACACTTCAGCCTCAGAAGGTTGAATGGAACAAAATCTTTGTGGGTGGCCGAGCTTTGCAAACAGCGGTGGCTCAACCGCTGAGCTTCTAGGCAGCCGCGCTGGCCGGCGGCGCATGCGCGGTCGTCGGCGTGAACCTGGGCGGGGGTGGGGGCGGGGGAGGGGGCGGGGGCGGGGGCGGGGGAGTGACTCAGGCCCCGCCTCCAACCGCTCGGCCCGGGCTCGCCTCTGGACCCCGCCCACTTCCGCGGGCACCCAACCCTGCGTCGCCTGCGTGCTGACGTCAGGCGCGTGCCCCTGTCCGGCAGCCGAGGAGACCCCGCGCAGTGCTGCCAACGCCCCGGCGGAGGAGCTGAGGTGAGTGCGGGGCCCGAGGCTCCCCGCGGGAGCGGCTCCCCCGCCGTCCCGTCCCCGCCGCGCGGCCCCCGGCCTGTCCCCGCCCGCGGGCGAGGCGAGGCGAGGGGAGCGTGTGTGGGGGAGGCACCGCGCCTCTGGGGCCCCGGGGAGCGCGGGGAGGGGTGCGCGCCCCTCGCGGCGCCGTCCGGGCTCGCGCGGGTCCGGGTTCTGTCAGGGAGCGGGGCGGGCGGGGGCGCTCGGCCGGCGGGACGTGCGCGGCCGGGGCGCGGGGCGCGGGGCGCGGGCCGGAGGGCGCGGGCCGGAGGGCGCGGGCGGGGCCCGGCTGTCACCCGGCAGCGGCGGAAGGAAGGGGTCACACCCATCGCGGCCGCCTGGGGCCCCCTCCGCCCCGGCCGGGCCCCGCGGACGCCGAGGGCGGGTGGCTCGGGCTCCCGGGCCGGGTGTGCCCCCCGCGCGCCCCGGCTCGGACTTCCTGCTTCTCCGGGCGCCGCCGCGGACATTTTGCGGCGGGGGGGGGGGGGGGACGGGGGGGAAGGGAAGGGAAGGGAGGGGGAGGGGAGGGGAGCGGAACCGCGAGCGCGGCGGGGAGGCGGCGGCCCGGGCTGTGCCTGCGGCGCGCCCCCCTGCGCGCCCCCCTGCGCGCCCCCCTGCGCGCCCCCCTGCGCGCCCCCCTGCGCGCCCCCCTGCGCGCCCCCCTGCGCGCCCCCCTGCGCGCCCCCCTGCGCGCCCCCCTGCGCGCCCTGCAGGGCCGGGGGCCTGAGCCTCCAGCCTCCTTCATTCCAGCCTTCAGGTCGACTTCCTAGCACCATTTCCGCTCGCTTCTCCAGGTCTCCCTGCTCTCTTCAGCCGAGGCTTCCCTTGCAGGGAGTTACCTAAACCGCCTCTCGAAACTGCCGTTCGCCGCTTGCTCAATTCCTCTTATAAGGGTGAAATTTTCTTTGTTCGTTTGTTTTTTGTTTTTTTTTTTTTTTTCCCTCCCCTTTAAGTCCAAGAGAAATGCAGTGTGGAGGATTACGTCATCGCAATATAAGGGGCGAGAGCTTTAACTCCTACAAGTCAGGGGCTCGCCGAATGAAGACAGCGTTTTTTTTTGGTTTTTTTTTTTTTTTGTTTTTTTTTTTTTTTGCAGCCTCCGTTGGGCGCTCGGTGGCACATCCTGCCGGTCTCCCAACGCACCGTGTGCATAAACGAGCTTTCTGAAACCCTTCCGGCTGTCTCACAAAGCATCTAAAAAAGCCAGGAAGGTTTAAAATCCTCCAGATCAGCCCGTGCCAGGGAGTCTAGCGTTAAGACAACCCCTCCTCCGGCCGCTTGTGTAGGCAATAACTTGAAAGATCCCTTTGCAGTCGAATGGAGTGACCCGTGGGAGCCTCTCTCTGGCCCAAAATGACTTTTCCGAGGCTGCTCAACGTCCCCCGTATGATGCACTTACTGATGCACAGTACAGACCTAAGTTGGCTCACGTGCACTCTGTGTGGCGAGGGGTGTGGTGGAAAGAGAATCATCAGTTTCCGCCCACCTTTCTTGCTAGACCATTTAATTTTGCCATCAAAAACGAATTTTGGATTCTTAACCAAAAAGTAAAAAAATAAAAAAATAAAAAACAAAAAAAAACCAAAACCACACGTAAATGACATTTTTCAGACTTTTGGGTGATTACAGTGTTTCTTCCCCAGCATAGTAGATACACCGCCCTCCCTCCCAGTTGTATATCCTTCATTGATTACTGGGATACAGCGCAGAAAAATGTTAGCATTGTAGAGCAATTGTAGAGATCCCATTGTGTAATGGCATTGTTATAGGGTAGTTCATGTTGGAACAAGTATTTTCCCATTGTTCCTCTTGTGTGTAGAGGGAACAGCGCTTGTTAAACGTTTAAAAGAAGAAATTTAAATCCACTTCCTGTGGTGTATATGATTGGATAGGTATTGAGCTTGGATCTTCTGAAATACATTTGTCATAATGTGGTTATCTTGTTTTAAAAACACTCTCTGCTGAGCCCTGTCTTGAGACTCTTCTACGTTTAAGAAGTCTAAACATACATAACATCAGTTTGTATCTTCCCTTTCAAAATATATAGGAGAATAGTTTACATTTGCAGTTTTTAAACTCAGGCAGGGATTCAAGAGATTGATAGTTAAGTGAGTGTTAAAAATGAGCTGTTTTCCAGTAATTCCTTCAAGATCCGGAAGGTATCATCACATCCTCTTAAAATGTTTTCAGATACTAACTAAGACAGTTAAATTTAGTTTTTCGGGAATTTAAGGCCCATGTTACAGCAGCAGAGGTCAGGGGGCTTAAGTCAAACATCCATGAAATTCTTAAAGCACAGTAAGACTAAATCTTGACGTTTTCTGTAATTTCAAGATTGGTTTTCCTTTATTCAGTTGTTTTTTATCCACTTAGAACTTTGTGGTCTGTTAGGCATTTCTAGTTATTTTTAAGTTGGTTACACTAATCAGATGTTTTGATCCAAGAGCTGTCACATATGGAAAACTTTGAAGTACAATTTATTGTGCCTGTCTGGGAGTCGTGTTTATAGGCGTTCTTGGGAGTAAAAGATTGTTCTTTTATTTGTAGATACATTTTAGATGCATTTCTTTAGTGTTTTTAGGGTCTTTTTGAGAGCTTAGGGAACACAGTGAGAAGCACTTCAATCTACAAGGGCTTGCTCTGCAGGGGAAGGAGGGGTTACTATTTTCTTAACTTAGGTCACATATATAGTTCCCTATATCCTATATTAAAGGGCTTCGTTCTAGGCTTTTATGATAATGCCTTATTCAGTGTTTGCTTTCAAAACTATTAGTGTTCTCCACCGGAATGTATCTGATATGCGGACAGGACTTTGACCTGGCATGGGCTCCCCTGTGTCCCTAGCCCCTAGAATAGTGCCGTATGTATAGTAGTAGGTGTCAAGAAGTGTTTGTCAAGTGAGTGAATTTAATGAGATCTGTGGGTTAAGATTTTCTCTTTCTGCATATTCCATGTCTTGTTTACTGTATTTCCTGAGGCTGGTGCTTGGTCAGCCATATCCGTATTCCAGCTCATTGAAGTGATGATTCCTAATCTGCTCCTGCTTGATCTTATCCTTCTGTTTAGTCCAGTATCTTCCTCAGCTGTACTGTTTGGGCTGTTCACTGTCGGCTTAGAAAGTTTTTTCTGATGACCAGTTCTTGTTCTTCTAAAAATTATTTAGACTTTAATGTTAGCTTCTTTCCTCTATTTTCTTTTGTTTGCTGTTGCAGCTTATTTTTGCCACTTTTTCCACCCTGCTCAACAGTATCAAATTCCTGGTCATGTTATGCTTTGTCCTTTACCAGTTTCTACTTTTAGTTACTCATCCTTTCAGTCCAAAATATTTTTGCTAAAGTAACTTTTGTTACTTGTTTTTTTAGTTACGTCTGCTACTCCTGCTGTTGTAAGTCCCGGATGTCAAAACTTTTCTTTACTAGTTGTCCCTGGGACATTGGTCTCAAAAAGCTTGTGCATGAAGTTAAACCAGGTGTGTGTGTGTTTTATTTTTTTATTTTTATTTAAAGATTTTTATTTATTTATTCATGAGAGATAGAGAGCAGAGACACAGGCAGAGGGAGAAGCAGGCTCCATGCAGGGAGCCTGATGTGGGACTCGATCCCGGGTCTCCAGGATCATGCCCTGGGCCGAAGGTATGTGCTAAACTGCTGAGCCACCCAGGGATCCTCATGGGTGTGTGTGTTTTTTTTCTTTTTTTAAATTAGGATTTTATTGTTCGTTCGTTCATTCATTCATTCATTCATTTATGATTTTATTTTTAAGTAATTTCTATACCCAGTGTGGGACTTGAACTCACAACCCCAAGATCAAGAGTTGCATGCTCTACCAGCCAGGTGCCCCATGAAACCAGGTGTTTTCCTTCTTTAAAAAATATTGTAGGGGCGCCTGGGTGACTCAGTTGGTTAAGTGCCTGAGTCTTGATTTTGGCTCAGGTTGTGATCTCAGGGTAGTGAGATTGAGCCCTGCGTTGGGCTCGGTGGTCAGTTCCCAGTCAGCTTGAGATTCTCTCTCCCTCTGCCCCTTCTCCCACTCGTGTGTGCGTTTTCTCTCTCAAATAAAATAAATTACAAAAAATACTGTAGAAAATATTTCTTTGGCCATCCGTCACCTCTGTTGCTCACTCAGTTCTTTAACTTGTGCATCAATTTCTCCCAAAGTAAGTCATTTTGGTTTGCCATCTTAATTCTGCTATCTTGGGAGCTATACTGCTAGTATCATAATTAAAGGTATAGACTCTCGAATCAGCTTGCCTGGGTTCAAATCTTGCTAATTACTAACTGTGCAAAGTAATGTCTTTGTGAAATCAGGTTTACCTTCTGTAAAATAGGGCCAGCAATGGTCCCTACCTCGCAGTGTTGTTATGAGAATCAAATCAGTTAATCTTTGTGAAGTACTTAAGACAATTCACTGGCACATACTAAGTGCTCTGTAGGCGTTTGTTCTTATTATCATTATCACCTCTCTTAGGCCCTCATGTTTGAGAAGCTGAGTTTTCCCCCCAAATCAAAATTTTAATAACTGTCCCTTCCCTAGATTAATCTCATGAAACTGTAAAAATTATTAAGTGGAGATTGTTGCCTGCTTTAAGTTTTTGTCCACTATCTTAACTAGTGTTACATAAATGAGAGTGTATAATCAAATACAATGTGTGGACTATGGACCAGAAGCATAAGATCACCTTGGAATTCCATCCCAATCCCACTGAATCAGATTTTGCATTTTAATGCGATGCCCACATGATTTTTATGCACACTAAAGTTTGAAGCATGCTCTTAAAGACTGCTAGAGTGATGTCTTATGGGATTTCAGAAATAGCATTGAGTGCTTTATTTTTATTTTTCTTCCTACTTAAGTATGAACTGGTTTCTTTAAGGCAGTGTACCAGAATTTATTGCAAGGATCCTAATCTGAAAGTGGGTGAAACCAGTGTGGCATTTAAATAAGTGAGTTATAGTATCTTGCCTATCGTGTAGAGTCACCTCATGTCTGTGCTCACTGTTGAGTGTAAAGTTGTTAAAGTACAACTGCCCGTTTAGTACTAATTAACCATAAATTCTAGTGTAGAATATCAGTTACACATTTGAACCTAAATGATGTTTTATTGAAAACATTGTTAGGAAGAGCCTGTGATCAGGATAATTCCTATGATTGTTGGATAATTCCTAAATGTTGGCATTTAGCTGGTGAAATATAACATCTTTTCTATTTTCTTTCCTAAAATAAGCCATATCTCTAATCTCAAGAGAAAATAGTGATAATAAAATCTAGTCTTATTTAGCTGCCATCCTTTTTTCTTTCCTTTTTTTTTTTTTTTTTTTTTTAAGATTTTATTTTTTTATTCATGAGAGAGGCAGAGACACAGGCAGAGGGAGAAGCAGGCTCCATGCAGGGAGCCTGACGTGGGACTCGATTCCGGGTCTCCAAAATCACGCCCTGGGCTGAAGGTGGCACAAACCGCTGAGCCACCCGGGCTGCCCAGTCGTCCTTTTTTTTTTTTTTTTAAGGATTATATCGCATTTTTCTCTAGTAACTTTTCCTTCAACTATTTGGTGTAGGAGGTCCACCAGCACTATCCTTGTGCAGTATATGCTTTAGAGTATTCCTAATCCTTTTCAAATCAAGACAGAAGTAGAAAAGTATTCGTATGCCACATGGAAGTGAATGGATGAGGCTCTTCTTGGCTGGCTAGGCATGTTACAGACCCCAGGAGAGTTGGAGAGCAGTGTCTCAGGCACACCTGTGTCCATTCTGTATCAGGTGGCAGTATGAAGCCATCTAGTGTTGGATATTAAGGCACAACCATCTTTTCAGCTAAAAAGATGATCATTGTTTGCTACTCCTTGTGGAAACAGAAGAGATTGAGAACAGACCAAATGAAGAGAAAATGAAGCCGGTGTGTGTGTGTGTGTGTGTGTGTGTGTATGTGTATGTATGTGTATGTGGCAGAGGTAGAACATAAGAACGCTGTGTTAATTTGTGTTAAGGAGTAGGAGTTAAAGATAGCTTGTAGAAGAAAGCATAAGCAAGGTTTCAGCTACAATCCATTTGTTTTGTTGATAGGCAGTTTAGGAGTATTTGAAATTTGGTTTGCTTTGAAATCTTTTTAAAAGCAGAGGAAGAGAAATGGGAAGTAATTCAGTGAAGTTCCTTAGCAAGTAATTGTTGGGATTTTCATTATACAACTGCACTGTAGC
Source organism: Canis lupus familiaris (assembly GCF_011100685.1). Lineage (NCBI taxonomy): Eukaryota > Metazoa > Chordata > Mammalia > Carnivora > Canidae > Canis > Canis lupus. The sequence goes on along the minus strand of NC_049223.1, from coordinate 76,583,635 downwards.
GACTGGTATTTATTTCACTAGCTGAATGCTATTTGAGAGGAGCTTGATTTTAAAATCTTTTGAGGTGGAATTAAACATCTATATATCAATTAATTCCTAGAAAACCATATTTTTATTGTGGAGTTTCACAGGTTTTAAGTAAATTAATAGATCTTATTTTTAAAAATATTTATTTTTAGGGAAAGTGAGGCGACCTGGGAGGAGGGGGCAGAGGCTGAGGGAGAGAGAGGGAATCTTAAGCAGAATCCACACTGAGCATAGGGCTCAGTCTTACCACTCTGAGGTCATGACCTGAACCAAAATCAAGAGTCCAACACTCAACTTGACTGAGCCACCCAGGTGCCTCAGACTTAGATTTTTTTTTTAAATATAGATTTAATTTATTTATTCATGAGAGACACACAGAGAGGCAGAGACACAGGCAGAGGGAGGAGAAGCAGGCTGCATGCAACGAGCCCGATGCGGGACTCCATCCCAGGAATCTGGGTTCATGCCCTGAGCCAAAGGCAGATACTCAACTATTGAACCACCCAGGCATACCACACTTAGATTTTAGAATGTAAATTTTCATTTATCATATAACTAGGAAAAAAAAATGAGTAGTTCCTATGATTATTAGAGTCCTAGGGTTTAAATCAATATCTGATACCCTCATTTGTTTCAGAAAGTCCAAGTAGAATAAATAATACCAAGTATAAGTTATGGAAGTTTGAATTATTTTAGGGTCATGTTATTTATTTGCTCTGGTCACCATGGGGCCAAGGGGAATGTTAGATCATCCTGAGAGTTTATAAACCAGTAGAAATGGGGTAGGGGATAATTTTAATGTTAAGAGTAATGCCTGTGTTTTTCTAGTGTGTTTCAGAATGCCTGAGAGATGTTTCGGGGAGGGGCGGGTGACAACAGGTTGGAAACCATAGTCATTATATCCCCATCTTGGAAATTCCTAATCTATGTTTATTAAAGGTTCAGAGAAGTTAGTTAGGAGTCTGTTTAATTCAGTGTTTCTTAAGCTTGTTTAATGGAGCCCCCCCCCCCCTTTTTTTCTTTTTTCCCCTGCTCCCATGAAACATCCTTTAAAGTTTTGAGAAAATGGACTGGGAGGCATGGTGTCTAGTGGTTTATTAATCTCTATTAGAGTCCAGGAATATTGGTGTGACCAAACAGTGCTTGTGGTGGGTAGAAACATAGGAACAATATTCTTAAATTTCTGAAGCATGTAAACGATAGAGACTTCAGCAGAGGCTGTGGATGATCTGTTCTTGGTGTATTAAGTAAGCCCCACTTGAGACATTTGCATAGAATTTGCTAATTTGCAATTTCTTGGGATTGAACTGAGTATGTTATATATAAAACACATCTTTGTGTGTTATATATAAAACACATCTTTGTGCACTCTGGGCAAGTGGCTCCATCTTAACTTAAAATTGGGGCAAGGTATTGGAAGGGAGAAGCAGACCAATATTAGGAACTGGGGAAGTGATTGTCCAGTGACTGCAAGGGAATGCTCTGAAATGGGGTCACGATCTCCAGTTTCTTTTGTTCTTGAATCAGTTATCCTAGTTACAGTATTTTACTGCCTTCCAATATTCTGAAAAGCCGTAATTTCAAAGCCAACCTTTCAATGTTCTGGAAATCATAGAATTCATAACTTGTTTTTGTGATCCAAAAAATTTGTGAAGTTTTTAAAAAATAATTGTTCACATATATGAGAAATCAAGTTTTTTAAGGAGCTTGTACAGTAGTCTGTAAAGTCTTTGTATTTTACCATTTGACCTTTTTTTTTTTACTTTCTCTTCCTTGTCACACATATTGCCCCTCCCTGCCCCCAAGAAAAACCCCTACCTCAGATCCTGTCTTTTTAGTTTTTTTTTTTTTTTCCTGGTTGCACCTAATACATGGCAGTGAAAGTATATTATCCTAAAAACTTATCCTTGGTTCTAGTTAAATCAGAGCCAGGAAAAATAATTTTACTTATAACTGTGTTGCTAGTTATCCAAGAGATGAGAGAGAGGGGAAAGATACAATTTTATATAGTCAGGTCAGGGTTAGATACTTAGGTTAGGCTGTCTTCTTAAAAAAAATTACTATTTTTTTAGTAATTGGGGACATTTTCTTCAGGAGGAAGATCGATTTCTGTCCTGAATGTGACATGTGTTAAAGATAAAAAAGTTTGTTTTCTGCTGAAACCAGATTCTTTATCTCTGCTACTTTCATTTGGAGAAATTGGTATAAGTTTTGTTCTTATAAAATATAAATCCCTCTCTCTTTCAGTCTCTATTTTTAATATGAAAATGAGATGATTCTTTACAAATATTAAAAAAAAAACCCACCACGTAAAAATCTATCTAAAAAAGAAGCAATACATAGAAGCAGCTTTTAAAAATGGAACTAATCAATGGTAAAGATTTTTGTGAAGACCTAAATTCTAGAGATAATTTTTTGGCAGTTTTGTGATTGATTCTTTAAGTTCATTATACACTATATCAATGAACTTAAATCTAAGTGTATTGTTCCAAAATTAGACTAGATATATTTTCATTATCTAGAACTACTGAGTGTATAATATACACTATTTCACTGTGGTACAGTTGCCATCACAGTGTGATAAACGTAATTCTTAGGGATTTTGTTTTTTAGGAGTTTTTGTTTTGCTAGTTTAAAACTTGGTAGAATTGTGTATTCCTAGAACAGAGGACAGAGTATAATACTAAGTGGTTTCAAACACTTGGTGTTAACTACTTCAGCTAGTTCAGGTTGTGGACTTGACTTACACCTTAGGAATTTGAGTTTTCTCTTCAGAAGGGTAGCAATTAAATTTTTTGTTTTTCATTTTTTTGTCCAAATAGTAACAGAAGAGGGTTTAGGAGCCTAGAGGACCCGTTAAAGGGGATATTCTGAGAACAAAGAACAAGGTTGTTGACCTGCTGCATTGCTCACCCATACTGTCTTACTAATTTATGAATTGAGCAACTATTTGAGTGCCTGCTCTGTGTCAGTCACTTTTCCAGGGGTTGGGGATATAGCAGTGAATGAAATAGGCCCAAGCAAATCTCTGCCCTCGTGATTTACATCGTAGTGTATGAGTTGGAGACTAGTGTTTGGAGAAAAGCAAAGAAGGGGAGGATGATAAGGGAGGGCTGGTGGTCAGGTACAGTGGAATGCTTCAGAGTTTGGTTGCAATTTAAAATAACTTAGAGGAGTTCTCCAAAATGACATTCAAGCAAAGACCTGTGGGGATGTGACTGAGCTATCCAGGCAAGAGCATTCTAGAGGGAGCAACTGCAATGACTTTTTTTTTTTTTTTTTAAGATTTTATTTATTTGAGACAGTGTGTGCACCCACATGGGGGTGGAGGTGGCAGAGGGAGAAGCAGATTCCCTGCCACCATGCAGGGAGACTGAAGTGGGACTCTAGCCCAGGACCCTGGGATCATGACCTGAGCCAAAGGCAGACAAGCTTAACTGACTAAGCCTCTCAGGCACCCCCGTAACTGGTTATAATCAGTAACAAACTTGAAAATTGAAAATTAAGCAGGTGCATTTTGTAATGCATTTAGATTACCATTTTAGTAGCTTAGTTTCCTAAAATATGATGTATGTGTATAATTAACCTGAGAAACAATTGATGGTCAAGGTAGAAGTTTGTGCTTTGATGCTGTTGCTTTTGGTTTCAAAGTGCTCTTGAAAAGGCAGATTGTTGCCAACACATATTGGTTATTTTTCAGAGTATTTGCTACTCTATCTTTATTATTTTTGTTTCTCTTGCTTTCTTATAGTGGATAAAACTACACTTGAGCTGCTGTGCAACCATGCTGAAATGTCTGTCCTTATGTCCTCATGTCGGCTGTACTGCATTGCCACCGACTGGTGCAGATGTTACAGCCTCTCTTATTCTTTGTCAAACTATTCCTTGAAATATATGGTTGAATGCTTCTGTAGAAGTTCACCCCATTAACAATAAATTCCACATCAAAGTTGTTAGAAAATTGGTAGATTTAGAGTCTTGGTAATCTTATTTTTTAAAAATATGGCTTGTAGTTTATAAGACATACTGTACGATAATCTAAATGAAGGTACCGTACGTCTGCCTCATCAGGTGTAACAAAAGTCATGCATTAGGTTTGTGGTTGGCATCTCACTTGGTAATTTTTCAAAAGAATGATTCTCTGCCATTCACTTTACAGTGTATATTGTTGCCTTGGTAATATAGTGACTTATTTTTTGCTGCAAATGTATGCTTGTATGTGGGATTTCTGATACAGGCTGGCACATGATTTCATCCTTGATAGACTTAGGACCAAATTACTGTGTACTGATTGTGAAAAGGCTATTCTTTTGTGTGTTTTCTTACAAGAGAGCTTAAGAACATATAGCCTGACCTTAAGATTTCTTCTTCTAACTTCTCCATCTGGTGTACAAACCAATCATCTGATTTCCTAAACTAAAAGACTTCCTAATAATTGACCATCTTCTTAAACCCATCCTCCACTCCCACACCTCAAGTATTTCTTCTCTTTTTCCATGCTACTACCCTAGTGCAGATCCTTCATTTAAATCGTAGCTTATTAAATAGTTTCTTAGCTGAGTTCGTTTCTTATCTGGTTACCTTTGACAGTCCACCTTGGACTACAGGTACAAGATTGATAGTCAAAAACAAAGCTGAAAAAAAAAAAAAAAAAAAAAAAAAAAAAAAACAAAAACAAAAACAAAGCTGTTCTTCGTAGGAAATGGTAGCCTTCTGTTTCCCACCTAGGTTAAATGAAAACTCCTCTGCTTAGCTTTTAGAGTATGACTTGTACTTACCCATTTTAAAAATTTCTTCCACTTTTCAGGCTGGCACTACCTGTACTCATTCTACTGATACTCCATGTGACTAGAGATTTATTCTTACATTCTTCTAGACTACTCTTCCCTATTAATTATTATTCTTTTGAAAATCTGTGGCACTTGTAGTTTATAGTGTAGTTTTGTTAGCAGACTACTACAGCTGTGTTCCCCTGTAATGCTTATAGTCAGTAAAGTATATGATGTGATATATGATGTATGTAAAGCTATTTTGCATACTGTTTGGCACAGAGTTGGTATTCAGTAAATTATTGAAATGTTTTGAAGGCCTTTAAAGGCAGGGTTTCTGTCTTACCAAATGTAGTGCTATAACAGGCACTTAAATATCTTGCTTAGAGTTAATAGAGTTGTTTCTTGGAGGAACAGAAGCCTATTGTAACATGCTCTAGGTCCCAGTTTGTGTCCTGATGTGGGGAAGATTGGGTCAGATCTGTTAGGTGCTTGAGTCTTGTTCTTTAACTGACCCCATACACATGCCAACACAGCTACTGTTTAACTCCTTTTGCTTTTTTTTCTTTTTTCTTAATACATGAGAACTCAACATTTTAACAGTGATAATATGTTTGTTTTTAAAGATTTTATTTTGAGAGAGAGTGTGCAAAGGTGCGCACATGAGTCAGGGGGAGGGGCAAAGGGAGAGGAAAAGGCTTGGTGGGGAGCCCAACCCCAGGCTATCCCAGCACCCTGGGATCATGACCTGAGCTAAAGGCAGATGCCTGTCTGAGCCACCCAGGTGCCCCAATAATATATGTTTTTAATAATATTGTGTTGTTATGTTGGTAGTCTTCGTGACTATTTTTAATACGCACAGCATTTCATCCTGTGGTATTCTATTACTTAATACCTTTTTCTTGTATTAACTATTTTAATGTTATAGTATTCCATTGTATTTTGATAAAGTATTTTCTTCATTTTGGATACATTGTTTGAAGTGGAGTTTTTTAAGTTTTTTATTTATTAAAGATTTTATTTATTTATTCATGAGAGACACAGAGAGAAAGAGGCAGACACACAGGCAGAAGGAGAAGCAGGCTTCATCCCGGGACCCTGATGTGAGACTTGATCCCTGGACTCCAGGATCACACCCTAGGCCGAAGGCAGGCACTAAACTGCTGAGCCACCCAGGGATCCCTGGAATTATTTTTTTAAAGAGGGATACAAATATTTTGAGATGGTCCGATGGAGGGAAAGAGAATCTCAAGCAGACTCCCCACCGAGCACATGGAGCTTGATCCCAGGATCCTACGCTGAAATCAAGAGTTGGATGCTTAACCATCTGAATCACCCACGTGCCCTATGTACTTTGCATTTTATTTTATTATTTTATTTTTTTAAAGATTTTATTTATTTATTCATGAGAGACACAGAGAAGCAGAGACACAGGGAGAGGGAGAAGAGGGCTCCTCACAGGGAGCCGGATGTGGGACTCCATCCCCAGACCCAGGATCGCACCCTTGAGCCCAAGGTAGATGCTCAACCTCTGAGCTACCCGGGTGTCCCTTATTTTTTATTTTAAAGATTTTATTTATTTATTAGTATGAGAGTGAGAGCGTGAGCAACAGTGCACGAGGAGGAGGAGGGACAGGGAGAAGCAGACTCACTGCTGAGCGGGGAGATCCAATGCAGGGCTCAGTCCCAGAGCTCTGGGATCATGACCTGAGCTGAAGGCAGATGCTTAATCGACTGAGCCATCCAGGGGGCCCCATGTACTTTGTGTTTTAAAAACAATACATTTGGGGTTCTTCCTTGTTGACACTGTATTAGTTTGCTAGGGCTGCCATAACAAAGACTAGAATAGGTGATTTAAATAGTAGAAATTTATTTCCTGACAGTTCTGGAGGTTAGAAACCCAAGATCAAGGTGTTGACAGGGCTCGTTTCATCTGAGGACTTCTCTCGGCTTATAGGTAGCTGACTTTTAGTGTCTGCACCTGGTCTTCCCTCTTTGTGTACTAATCTTTTAAGGATACCAACCATGTTGCTTTAGGGCTCACCAGTATGACCTCATTTTACCTTACTTTAAAGGCCCTGTCTCCAAATACAGTCAGTCATATTTTGAGGTACCAGGGGCTAGGACTTCAACATAAATTTTGGGGGGTTATAGATAAAACTGCCTCTCCCAAATTATATCTATAGTAGGCACTATAGTTCATTTTAAAATATTTTTATAATTATAATATTCCTTTGTTTTGTAACTTACCAGTGCCCTGTTAGTTGACTTATAGTCTCCTGTTTTTGCTTCTGTAAGCAAGGCTGTGGTAAATATCCTTATGCTTACCTCTTGAGAAATGGAGTTGCTGGGTCAAAGAATGTACGTGTTAAATTTTGGTAGGTGTTGGCCCAGACCTTGTAAGTCTTGTTTCTGTTGTTTTGAAAGCAAAAATTTGCCTTGTGTATTAGGTACTAATCTAAAGCCAGATTTGGTTTGAAGAGTACGTGATTTGCTTTCACTTAGCACTTTGATGGAGTATAAACACAGCCCCCTCCCTATACAAGATTGTCTAGATAATCAGATTCTAAATTGATCGCTTATCTGGGTTACTTTATGATGATAAAAAAGACCTCGTATTTCAGTATTAAGTGCTGTACAGAACAGGAACTCAGTTAATTCTTAAGCCTGTGATGTTAATACTATTTCTGTTTTATGGATGGAGAAACAAAGTCTTAGAGATGATGACTAGCTTGCATAAAGTTGCACAGGAATGGAGATATGGGTTTAGGATTACTGGACTTGAAAGCTTCTATGCTTTGACTACTACTCTTAGATTGTCTTCCTTGGGCTAATTAGAGACTTGATAAATACTTGTATAATTAAGTTATGTTAATTTATCTCTTCTTAAAATAGAGGCGGATTACAACCGTTTATGTAACATTCTGAATCCTCTGACTACAAACATGACGTTTAGTTTTAATTGTTCTTCAAGATCAGAGTGTGGGGATTTCAGAAAGGATTAATTTGGCAAATAAGGCTGCAAGTAGAAGTGAAGATTTTTCTGAATTTCCTTTTATATATGGTGTTTCGATGCTTTCATTTAATAGTTATAGTTCTGATCTTTATCTTAGGCCCATTTTGGTCTTTGCAAATTTTAATTGGGGATGAGAATGCTATATATTCTGTGACAGGTGATCTATTAGTGGCTTTATATACATCATTTCTTTTAATTTTTTTTTAATTTTTATTTATTTATGATAGTCACACAGAGAGAGAGAGAGAGGCAGAGACACAGGCAGAGGGAGAAGCAGGCTCCATGCACCGGAAGCCCGATGTGGGATTCGATCCCGGGTCTCCAGAATCGCGCCCTGGGCCAAAGGCAGGCGCTAAACCGCTGCGCCACCCAGGGATCCCACATCATTTCTTTTTATGGCAGTTTTGTAAGTTAGATGTGACTGTGTAGATGAGAAATTTAAGATGTAGAAGTGAAGTGACTTCCCGGGATCACACACTGAAGTGGAGCTAAGATTTGAACCCATATTTGCTTGTCTTTAAAAAATCCCATGCTTTTTTCGTATTAACTTTAGTCAGGAAGATTAAAAAAAAAAAATAATTAGGGCAGCCCGGGTGGCTCAGCAGTTTAGCGCCGCCTTCGGCCCAGGATGCGATCCTGGAGACCCGGATCGACTCCCACATCGGGCTCCCTGCAGGAAGCCTGCTTCTCCCTCTGCCTATGTCTCTGCCTCTCATTCTCTCATGAATAAATAAATAAAATCTTTAAAAAATATTTTAAATTAAATAAAAAAAATTTAGTCAGCAAGACTTAAAATTTTTTTGAATTTAATTAGATTAAAAATATATTATTATATATTTAAAATATATTTTACCCTTAATATAAGGTCAGTACTGCATTAGGTGTCTTGGGAAGTACAAGCCTAGTTTTTCAGAGAGCTTAAAATCTTTTTTTTTTTTATTTTTTATTTTATTTTATTTTTTTATTTTTTATTTATGATAGGCACACAGTGAGAGAGAGAGAGAGAGGCAGAGACACAGGCAGAGGGAGAAGCAGGCTCCATGCACCGGGAGCCGACGTGGGATTCGATCCCGGGTCTCCAGGATCACGCCCTGGGCCAAAGGCAGGCGCTAAACCGCTGCGCCACCCAGGGATCCCAGAGAGCTTAAAATCTATTAGAATAAACACATGTGAATAAAACCAGTATGATCAAGTACTTAGTTGTGTGATTCATTTGTTAAGTGAGTGCCTGTTTTGTATTTAGTATTGAACTGTTTTCTGGCAATACAACGGAGTCCCTACCTTTACAGAGATTTCCTTATTTTTAATGTCTCCTTCATTGCACTGTAACAAACAAGATAATTATAGATTATGACCATACTATAAAGGAAATAAACAGGGTAATATGATAGAAGTAAGGAGGGGGGGAAGCTGGATATTCCTGTGGATAGTGTGTGCCCAGGGGAGGATTTTCTGAGAAGAGGATGATTTGAGCTGAGATCTGAAGGAGAAGTCAGCAGCTTTAAGAGGAGGGGGAACAGTACTGGCAAGTATAAAGACCTGCAGGAAGGACAGGGCATATTGGAGGAATAGAAAGAAGTCTCTGTAGTTAGAGCATGGGAAGCAAAAGGGAGAGGAGTATAAATGAGATCTAAGAACTAAGCAAGGCCTTGCTATGGGGGTTCAGAAAATTGGGGCATTTTTTGATAGCCGAAATAGGGAAGGTGTCTCAGATAAGGTAGGAATCGGGGGTGGAAAGTTAGGATAGAATTAGGAGTTGTAAGGCTAGACATCTGTCTAGGGTTTAGAGAGATGATATGAATAAAGGCTTACACTTTGAAATAAGTACAAACCACACTGGATAATTTAAATAGTACCAGGCGATTGGCAGCTGTTTAGATGGGCAGAATAAGATGCAGACAAGCTGGTTGAACAGTTTTGATCCTGTTATTACCCCCTTTTTTCCTTTCTGTGTAGACCTCAGAGCTATGGCAAATTCAGATTTGAGATTTGGGATAAGCAAAACGCCCTTATCCTTAGTTATCTTTTTTTTTTTTTTTTTTTTTAAGATTTTATTTTTAAGTAACTCTATACCCAACGTGGGGCTTGAACTCACAACCCTGAGATCAAGTCTCATGCTCTACCGCGGTGCCCGTAGTTATCTGTTCTTTTGCATGAAATGGAGGGGGACTTTGAATGTGTTTAATATCTCCTTGGCCTTTCATAAGAGAATAAAATGATAATTGCCCTAATTAAGAGACCAGAATGGGAAAATTGCATAGGAGGGTGTCAGTAATGTTACAAAGGAGAAGAGAGTTTGTTTGGGATGGTGGTGATGGTGTTGTGTTACTTGTTCCTTGTCAGATACTCCACTTAGGGTTGTTGCCCCAGAGGACATGAGCTTTGTTCCAGGCACAGGAGGGATATGGCTATGTATAGGCCAGTACTGGCATATAGTAAGTGCTTATATGAGAAGTCCCCTTCTATGTGGAAAAGTAGATCAAGACTGTTATCAGAAGTTTGTGTTACTACACAGGACCCTAGGATCCAAAACATTTTTTTTCTTTCTTTCTGGAATTTTAAGTTGAACACAATACTACTAATGCCTCTTTACACTGTGAAGGGGTTCTTATTACAGAGAACACACCCAGAGGCTTTCTCACTGTTAAGCAAATATGCCTTGTGAATGTATGATCTATGGAAAAACTCCTGTGCTGTCTTGTTGGAGAATAAATTTTAGATATCCCACCTCCCCCCTTATTTACAAGTCTTGAATATTTTGAGGAAAAATCTTAACTGTAATTTCCATTCTCCTCCTCCTCCTTCTTCTTCTTCTTTTTTTTTTTTTAAGATTTTATGTATTAGAGAGTGAGCGCGTGCACATTAGCAGTAGCAGAGGGAGAGGGAGAATCAGGCTCTCCGCTGAGCAGGGAGCCTGATCATGACCTGAGCCAAAGGAGGTTGCTTAACTAACAAGCCACCCAAGCACTTCATTTCCATTCTCTTCTAATTAAATAGTACTCTTAAACATAACTAAATACATTCTTCAGTTTTACCAAATTTTTTGGAAATGTTAAATTTAAAAATTATCTTATTTAAATATTTATGAATTATATTTTTTAACGTTATTTTTTGATTCACAAATACAATATAAAATGATCACTCTGGCTAGTATCTCTTTGTTTTTGCCAATTTGAGGAAGGAAAACTCAACATTACAGCAAAAATAAGGACTTAAATTCTTACTGGATCAGACATTTTGGAATGAAGTCATTTTCATAAATGAAGCTGCCACAACAAACTTCTAGCAACACTGAAAACATTTTTACCACATAGATTAGTAATCTTTCACTTTATGAGCGCTGCTGTCAGCACTTTTCCCTGTAACAGTGGCTTCGTTTTTGTCATCCTGAGGACTCCTAGAACCTTAGTTTGAGAGCCCCTTCTTTCTTAGGTAGTTTGTGATTTCACACATAACAATTTCTTAAACAAGTGGCAGAAAATGGAGGAATTTGAATAATTGCTTTAATGAGTGGTTAATTTTGCTGTCCAACACTCTGAATTAATTAATGCTGCTTTTTTTTTTTTTTTTTTTTTTTTTGAGAGGGAGACAGTGTGTGTATGTGTGCGCACAGGCAAGTGGTGGGTGGGGGTGGGGGCAGAGGGAAAGGGAGAGAGAAAATCCTAAGGAGGCTGCATGCTCAGCATGGAGCCCGATTTAGGGCTTGATCTGAGGACTCTGAGATGACAACCTGAGGTGAAATCAAGAGTTGGACACTTAACCAACTAAGCCACCCGAGTACCCCTGTAAGTAATGCATTTAATTAGCAGCTGAAGATACTAGGAATTTTTTTTTAAGATTTTATTTATTTATTCTTGAGAGAGAGAGAAAGAGAGAGAGAGAGGCAGAGACACAGAGGGAGAAGCAGGCTCCATGCAGGGAGCCTGATGTGGGACTCGATCCTGGGACCCCAGGATCACACCCTGGGCCAAAGGCAGGCGCTGAGCCACCCAGGGATCCCTGGCCTTACTACTTTAAAGCAAAACAAATTAAAAACACATAACTTCCCTCTTTTTTTTTTTTTTTTTAAGATTTTATTTATTTAATCGTGAGAGACAGAGGCAGAGACGTAGGCAGAATGAATGAGAAGCAGGCTTCCTGTGGGAGCCTTATTTTGAACTCAGTCCCAGGACCCGGGATCATGACCTCAGCCACTGAGCCATCCAGGTGCCCCAATCTCCCTCATTTTTATATACTCACTATGAGGAACCACGTCACTTGCCACTTTTCCTTTCTTTTCTTTCTTTTTAAAGATTTTATTTATTTGTTTGACAGAACGAGAGAGCACACATAGGGGTAGAAGGAGAGAGACAAAGAGAAGCCGAAGCAGGCTTCTCCCTGAGCAGGAAACCTGATGCGGGGCTCCATCCTAGGACCCTGGGATCATGACCTGAGCCGAAGGCAGTGCTTAACTAGCTGAGCCACCCAGGCACCACCTCTTACCTTTCTTGATAGTGGGATTCTGGCCTTCACTAATTTCTTCCTGTTAGAATAGACACCTAGAAGATGGAACCATAAACAAACTAAAACCAATTTCTAGAGAAGATGTGCTAGCTGGCTTGGAAGTGTGGAGGAGAAAGTGGGGAAAAAAGATAAAATTTGAATATTGAATGAAATACTTAAGATGATGTATTCTTAGCTCCCATTCCAGTAATTAGTGTAAGAAACTAAGCTATATTGTTTACATAAAAAAACTTAAATTTGCAACAAGATGATGTCTAAAAAGCTCAATCAAGTAAACAAGGTCTGGGACTTTTACTCTCCTTATAAGCCTTGTTGTATTAGCCTGGTATTGTTTTATGGATGCGAGCCGAAGACATGAGACTCCTGGGTGACAAAGAATTTAATTATTAAAGGAACAGCCAGTAGCAGGTCAGTGTCTGTGTTGCTTCCCTTTGCCGCCAAGACTTCCACATGGTAGATATGGTGGGTTTGTGTCTCAGCTAAGGAGCATTGAGCTTGGGAACCCACTGTTTAATAGTAAGCAGGAAGTAAGCCAGCTCTTTGTCCTAGAGAGACACATTATTGTATTCTTCAAGGTTATTTGCTGCAAAAACCCTACAGTGTCACCTGGCCTGGGTGGGCTGGTCAAGACCTTGCATTTCTTAGCATACTCAGCCAGCTGTATAGGAGCACAAGGGACCCATGGGAGACTGTCTTTCCTGACTCAGGGTTGTCTACTTTTTAGTAATTGAAAGCTATTTTACAGGATTCTAATTTTATTTTTCAAATTGGAGTGGATACGCTTACTGAAAACTGAGGCAAACTGCTGTTCATATGAAGCTGCTTTTGGATTTTTATTAGGGCAGATAACTTTGAGCAGTAGCTATATTGCTTTGGCTTTTTGAATGAATGCCAAAGTTTTCTAAGATTATTTGCTATTTACTGAGGACTCTGAAAACAAATTATAAAGTTTGAAAAGAATGGTCTTTATGTGGTTTGTTCTTTATTTGCCTGAAGGCTTAAGAGTTGGAAAAGAATATCAGGATACATGGGCGTTAACAATTTAGCTTTGGGGGAAGTCCTTTGCTTTTAAGCCAGAAAATCTACAAAAAGATGGGGTTAAGTTAGTTTATGAAAGGGTATTTCAATTCTAAAAAAAAAAAAAAAAAAATTCTTATTATTTATTTTGGTTCTTTTATGTAATATTGGGTGAGCTCATATAATTGACCTCTTAAATTTTGTTTGAAGCTTAACATTTATTTCAAGGTTTAAAAACATTCCTTTTATAGTGTATTGTTTGTTTTGCGGGAGAAAGGTAATTATGATGGTGTAATAGGATTTTTGGGTAGGATTTTCTCAACAATATTGTGTGTTTAGTTCAACATATAAGGTTAGCCATATTTGAACCATATTTGGTTCTGACTCAAAACCAAACAAGATGATGTGTTAGAACATCTGCATACATGTGAATGCATGGGATATGTCTCTAGTTTGAGTATTTTGTTTTGGGTTACTTAACAGTTGCATGGGCAGATATTTTAAAAATTATGCTTTGGGGCAGCCCTGGTGGCGCAGAGGTTTGGCGCCGCCTGCAGCCCGGGGTGTGATCTTGGAGACCGGGATCGAGTCCCACATTGGGCTGCCTGCATGGAGCCTGCTTCGCCCTCTGCCTGTGTCTCTGCCTCTCTTTCTCTCTATCTCTCATGAATAAATAAATAAAATCTTTTAAAAAAATAAAAATTATGCTTTGCATCTGATACTATAATGTATAGCAGAAAGTTATAAAAAATACCCTCTGAGGTGACTGGATTTGGGAGGAGAGACAAGTGATGCTGATTTTATTTGTTCTATATAAATTCCTGTAGCCAAATCATTGGATAGGTAAGGAAGGCTTGTGAAATTCAGGGTTACTATTGTCTTAATTTATGTAGTGCCTTCTTCCTAGGTATGAAAATGGGTTACTTCAGGGAGAAATGTATTTAGAATGAAAACAGTATTATTTTTGATGTATTTTGTGTTAGTGTAAAAGCTGTTTGTTTTGATACCACTGCTGTCAGTTCAGTTCTGACACTGACTCTGAGAGTGAGTACAGACCCCACAGTTTAAGAGCTTAGGCCCGTCCCATAAGACTGCTTCCATTTCAGGCACTGGTTGTGAATGGAGTGCTCAGGCTGTCTGCCTTTCTGGCTCGCCTGTTCCCCTAGCCCCCGCTCAGTTTTGACAGTTCAGTAGAATGACTCACAGAACTCAAGAAAATATATTTACTCATTTACTGTTAAGGATACAACTCAGTCTAATGAAGAGGAGATGTATAGGACTGTGGGGGTGGGGCACAGAGCTTCTGTGTCCTCCCTAGGCGCATGGCACACTCTTGCACATCCTTGTGTTTACCAGGTTGGGAGCTCTCCAGATCTCTTTGTTCAAGAGTTTTCACAGAGCTCAACCTCCAGTGGGCTTCCCCAGCTCCCCTTCCTGAGCTTGGTAGGGTTCCAGCCCCTTAATCACTTAGTCTTTCTGGTGAGCAATCCCTTCTAGAAGCTGTCTGGGGACCCCACCCTAACGTGGCCCTGTTATGTTAGCATATACTCTTGTGTGATTAGGAAGGGATCATTATGAAAGACAAAAGATGCTCCTATCATCTAGGAAATTCCAGGGGTTTTAGGAGCTCTGTACTAGGAACCCAGGAGAAAGACCAAAACTTATTTTACCACATTGAAATTCTTGAAAAATTTACTTGCTTTTCTTTTTTTGTTATTTTTTTGTTTTTATTTTTCCCTTAACTTGCTTTTCATTTATTTTGTTTACTGTTAATATTTGACATAGTTCTTTGAGAATATATATATATATATTTTTTTTTTTTTGCAAAAGATGCTCATTTTTAGTAAAACTTAATCTTCAGATCTTTTCATACACTGTGCTTTGTACCTAGAATGAACCTACTGGGCAGGGGCATCTGTAGCTAGGAGCTTCCTCTTACCCCGTACTGATCTTTTCCCTAGGGATTGGATTGTCTGGTGGGGTTCAGTGGGCAGCCAGCCAGTAATAATGGTATTATAGAGAGGGTTCCATGGCTTCTTTAAACTTAGAGCTCAAGAACTCCAGAAAACTTAAGGGACTGTAGTTCTGAGATTCTCAAGAGGGAATTGGACCTCTAAAGCATTCAAGAACCTAGGAGATAGGGGTTTTAATGTCATCATGTGGTGGAATGGTGGGTACTGGGAAGGAATGTGGAAAGATACACCTTATTTCACAATTTATTTTGCTTATGATTGGCAGAATCATTTTTTTTTAAAGGGCACAAACCCTTTAATTATTATTATTATTTTTTTATGATAGTCACACAGAGAGAGAGAGAGAGAGGCAGAGACATAGGCAGAGGGAGAAGCAGACTCCATGCACCGGGAGCCCGACGTGGGATTCGATCCCGGGTCTCCAGAATCGTGCCCTGGGTCAAAGGCAGGCGCTAAACCGCTGCACCACCCAGGGATCCCCGGCAGAATCATTTTTATGCTTAAAGTTCCCCAGCCCCAGTTCTAAGTGCTGGTACAATTGAACTTCAGTGTTAAAGAGGAAGAGTATTTAGTTATTGATGTAAAATAACTTTTCTAGCTGCCCTGGATAGCAAAATGGTAATTAGTACTACGTAGCCTGTTTGCTGCTATAGTGATTTGACGTTTTTAAAAAGGAAGCTAATGTAGGATAGAGACATGTCTGGCCTAGTTATTTCCACGTTGCTGAAGCTGGCATTGTAGGTGTTGCAAAGCCAAAGTCTTCCATGGTTGCTTGCCCCCTTCCCATCTGTGGGTCATCTGCTGATATTTTAATATGTGAAATTACTAATTAGTAATACATGTCAAATGCTTTATAGAACAGTCTTAATTAAATTGCAACTTGACTTTGAAATGACCACCTTTGTAGTTACAGCTAAATTTGACTGTATTTGTAGTAAGAACAATGAGTACTATAATTATTTTGGCAATAGAAAAATTCATGTGCTCTTCTCTAAGTGGTATGGAATTGTTCCTGTTTAAAATTTATATTGACTAAAATAAAATAAAATAAAATAAAATAAAATAAAATTTATATTGTCTTGAAAAGTGCCTTTAATCATTCAAGAATAATAGCTAACACTTAGTAAGCATTTATTGTATGCCAGGCAGTGTTCTAAATTCTTTACATATATTATTGTATTCAATCAACGTACCCTATGAAGAAGGCCTTATTACTATTTTCATTTTTGGAGGGAAAACAGCCACAGAGAAGTTAGACCCAGTCTGACTTGTGAACTAATGCTTTTAACTGGGGACCCACAACCAGTTTCTAACGTTGCTGAGCTTAGATTAGGAAGCCTAAGAAATGGAAGATTTATGGAAATAAAGAAAGGGGAAGAGCAAACTCTGCCTTACTAATTCTTCCCTTCTCCCCAATAAAATTTAGTAGTTTGCAGGGTGAAGAAACAGGAAATGAACTTAACTCCTGTTTCTTGCTTCCTCTTCTCCCTTCCTCTTCCCAGTGCTGGCAGCTGTTATAGGTATATACTTGCCACTCCATTTGCAGTGATCATGTTTTTTAATCACTGTTACTTTTCAGGAGAGGTAGTGGCCAGTATAGT
Source organism: Canis lupus familiaris (assembly GCF_011100685.1). Classification (NCBI taxonomy): domain Eukaryota; kingdom Metazoa; phylum Chordata; class Mammalia; order Carnivora; family Canidae; genus Canis; species Canis lupus. The sequence continues at coordinate 76,566,729 of NC_049223.1, read as the reverse complement.
ATTTTAGAGTAGGTGCATGGCAGTCATACCACTAGGGTTTAAATTCTAATTCTGCTGTTAACTACCTGAGTAATCTTGGTCTACTTAACTTTACTGTGCTTCATTTTTCTTACCTGCAAAATGGGGATAATATAGTACATACCTTGTAGGGTTGTTGGGAAGATGAAATGTACAAAAATAGGTAATATGTTTGGAACATATATAGCACATATTAAGTGCTATGTAAGTGTTTGCTATTATTATTATTATTATTATTATTATTTGAGAGCACTTTTAGGTTGAACTAATAATTGAAATGCCTCTGAAGTATCTTGGTTCATGCTTTCTCAATATGTAATGTGAGTTTTTCATTAGTAAATGAAATGTAATGTAAATGTGAAATGCCTGACTAATACAACTAATTCATGTTGGTAATTTTGATTCTAGTTTAAGAAAATCACTTCTAGGTGATCTGAAATGCCAGTAGTGTTTATCTTTGCTTAGATTCTTGTGTTACTGGTATTCCTTGTCATGCTGTCATGTAAGATAGTAGTTCTCAAGCTTTATTATACGTTAGAATGACGTAGGGAGTGTTGAATTCTGATTTATTCGATTTGGGGTTTGGATCTGGGAATCTGAATTGTTAAACCCATTCGAGGTAATTCTGGTGGTCTGATAATTTTGGAATTGCTCATTTAGAGGCTAAATTCAAACATGTAGGCAGTGATGATTTGTAAACTAAAAACATTTATTTTGGCATTTAACAGTAGTGATTGGGTCTGTTCTTATACTAAATTATTTTGTTAACACCTGTTAGGTAACTTATTTTTAGAAACTACTCGTTAAATACATAAATAAGATACAGGAAATAGAAAAAAAATAATACAGAAGTCTTCACACTTGATCTTAGCCAAAAGGCAAAGAAGCAATTAATACAGAAGTCTTCAGATGAAGAAGTAGTTGGGTGGATTTCTTGTTTCGTGTGTGTGTGTGTGTGTGTGTGTGTGTGTGATTAGCTAAATAGCAAATATATTCAGTTCATTTTAACTTAATGTTTTTGGTGTACCAGCTTGTGCAAAGTATGAAAAGTTTTGATTAGGTAATAATCCACCAAAGAGAAAAAGTACTAAGTTTTGACCCACTGGATGAAAATAGGTGTGAAGTAGGATTGATTTAACTACCACACTTAGTAGATGAATTTATGTATATTGGGTATGTGCTGTGAGCTGTAAAGTCCTTTTATGTTATTTAATTTTTATTACAACTATGCAAGGTGTTGACATAATTCTGTATTACAAATAAGAACTTTTAGGCAAAAAGAGGTGAAGACCCTTGTCCAGGTCACAAGTAAGTGCTGAACAGAGATTAAAACTCAGAGTTTTCCTGACTTCAAAGTTAAGAAAATTATTTATATGTGAAGCTTATGGATTTTGGATAGGTTTTCCAACTTTTTAGGCAGGACACACAAAGAGTGGCCCCCCAAAGAGTGGCTTGGGGGCTGGTTCTTTTGCTGGGACAAGAAAAGATAGAAACTTCTAAAAGTTCTCAAAGTAGTAATGTTTGTTTAATGATCTAGCCAAACTATATGCAGGGCACATCTCTATTACACGAATCCATTATCTTCCATTGGAAAATCTTAAAAAAGATTGCCTTCAGAAAGTCTGTCAGTTAGCTTTAATGAATTTGTGCTTAAGAATGCAGAGAGGGGAAGCACCTAGGTGGCTCAGTTGGTTATGCATCTGACTCTTGATTTTGGTTTGGGTCTTGATCTCAAGGTCATGAGTTCAAGCCCAGGATATGCTGGGTGTGAAGATTACTTAAAAAAAAAAAAAAAAAAAGAATGCAGACAGATTTATGAGCCCATTTGAAATATTGTTACCTTTGTTCCTAAACTTACATTGTAGATTTCTTCTGGTACAAATTGTGTTGTATCCATGTGTTTTACTTTATAGTTGAAAGTTTCCTGGTGGCCAGAATGATCTCTCTCTCTCTTAAAGGTTTATTTATTTGAGAGAGAGAGAATGGTTCCCAACGTGGGGCTTGATCTCACAACCCATGAGATCATGGCCTGAGCCAAAACCAAGCGTTGGGCACATTTAACAACTGAGCCACCCAGGCACCCCAAGAATGATCTCATTAACATCTTCTTATTCTTGCTGATATGAGAGAGAGGTACTGCATTTAAGGCTTCCACAGAAAGAACCAGTATTCTGAGACTACTATTTTTGTGAATGGCCTGCTGAGGACAGCTAATTTGGGTGGAATTTCCAAACATATTTATAATATAGAAAAAAGGAAATTCAGTGTGAATCAGATTTAAATGATTCTTTTTAAATACAGTTATTAATGAAATCTCTTTTTTGGAATGTTTTAGACCAGCTCCGATCTTGTCCATCATAGGTTGTGATAGTTGTGATTGTGATTTCACACGAGACAGTCATAGCTCTGATCATGGGAACTTTTTTGTTTTCAGTTTCCTCTTATTCCCTCAGGAGTCCTAATGAAAATTTCAAGAAGCAATGGTCTTCTTCCACTAGGAGTTCAGAGCTGTGGCCTATGATTTTATATTTGTTTGTTAGTATGGGTTATAAGTCTTAAAAGTGAATACCAGATATAGGATGAAGATAAGGAGCTTCATATTTGGGTATGACAATTAATTTGATTGCAACCACAATTAAAATTTAGGAGGAGGAGGCAGCCCAGGTGGCTCAGCAGTTTAGCGCCGCCTTCGGCCCAGGGCATAATCCTAGGGACCCGGAATCGAGTCCCATGTCGGGCTCCTTGCATGGAGCCTGCTTCTCCCTCTGTCTGTCTGTCGCTCTGTCTCTCATGAATAAATAAAATCTTTAAAAATAAATAAATAAAATTTAGGAGGAGGTTTTATCTTAGATGTTTTTGAGTCAGAGTCTCAAAAGTGATCAGCTTAACTGTGAAGTTACTTGATAAATCCAGATATTACTATAATTTCAGTGATTCTAAGACCTTTTTCTCCCACATTTAGCCCTTTTAAATTTAGGTTGTATTTAAAAACTATTGGCTTCTTAGAATCTATGAAATATAGTAATTAGGATATCAATTCTGCTGCTGTAACATAGAAATCCAAACTACTAGGGACTTAATGAAAGAGAGGTTTCTTTCTATCCTGTGTAAAAGTCCTGAAGGCAATCCAGGGCTAGTCCTTCTTATTGTGTTACTCATCCTTAACATCTAATTTGTGTCTTGTGGTTCAGTATGACTGCTTCAGCTCTCATCATCATGTCTGTATTCTAGCCTACAGGCTGGAACAGGGAGACTATTCCCTTGCTTTTAAGGCTAGTCCTGAAAGTTGCATCCATCATTTCCACTCCCATTAATCACAGTGGTCACATCCAGCTGCAAAGGAATTTAGGAAACGTAGTCTGTTTTTACTGGGGACCATATGCTTTGGTGAAAATTCTTTTGCTAAAAAAGAAAGGAAGAAATGGTAGACTGCTAGCAGTCTCTTCCACAGTGGTCAGCCATTACTTTCTGCCCAGTATTTATGATTAAACTCTATATTAAAAAGTCACCTGGTAATAATGATTGGGAGAAGTAGAAGGTATAAGAACTGAACCTGAAATAGATTTGTAGGCATCTGGAAAATATTCTGTAGAATGATCAGAACTCTGTTTACCTTTCTTTTCTTCACTGTGAGTTGAAGAGAAATTCTATAGGAGAGCTTTTTTTTTTTTTTTTTTTCCAGCAGAACGTTTATGCTTTTCTTCAGTGATGGATTCAGGAACCATGAGAAGACAGCTGTTTCCTCTTTTTTATTGTTATGTAAAACACTTTTTGCAAAACACATTCTTTAGGAGTAATTCTTTACACTTAGTACTCAGTGTGCTTAGTTATTTTGATAAATAATTTTGATTTAGTTTAGAAATTAAGATTTTAACCTTTAGTGCTGTACTAGTATGAGTGATTCTGTAGTGCATTGTAAGGAAAAGAGAAGGAGCAAGATAAAAGGTTAAATAAAGAGAAATATAATAGGATGATTTTGAGGAAAGGGAGAGTGTATATTTCCTTTACGTTACTCCTAATGTATGTATAGAGATGTTAATAGATATTTATATTAAGAGTACTGTAGGATGACGTAGGCATGACATCCAGCCCAGAGTTAGGTGGTTCTGACATTTTTATGGTTAGTAAGGTGGTTGCTCTCGCCACTAAGAAATTGTAATCCCTTCAGGATTGTAATTGAAATAGGACTTTATCTTAAAATGTAGGTATACAGAGCATGATGTTTCTTCATTCTTCCCAAAAAACTTAAAAGTTTTCATTGATGGGATGCCCAGGTGGCTCAGTTGGTTGGGCATCTCTGGCTCTTGGTTTCAGCTCAGGTCATGATCTCAGGGTCCTGGGATCGAGCCTGCTTTGTGCTCCATGCTCAGTGGGGAGTCTGCTTGAAGATTTTCTCCCTCTTCCTCTGCCCTTCCTCCTGTGAACACACTGTCAAAGATAAATAATTTTATTTTTATTTGATTTATTTATTTTTTATAAAGTTATTTATTTATTTGAGAGAGAGCATGCACACAAGCAGTGGGAGGAGCAGAGGGAGAGGGAGGAGCAGAGGGAGAGGGAGAAGCAGGCTCCCCACTGAGCAAGGAGTCCGAAGTGGGGCTTGATCCCATTATCCTGGGATCACAACCTGAGCCGAAGGCAGATGCTTAACCAACTGAGCTACCCAGGCGCCCCAAATAAATTTTTTCTTAAGTTTTCATTGACTATAAGATGCCATTTATCGTAATTTCTTAGATGTCAAAATGTGGGGAAAAAATGATAATGATTTTAAGAATCCTTCAGTAGAGACATGTTCTGATTTTAAAGATGTTTATTTACAGAATATTTATTAGAGAGCTTGTGAGTGGGCATGAATGGGGGAGGGGCAGAGGGAGTACATCAGTGTGTTTTAGAGTGATCTGACTCTTCATTATAAAAATGTAGGTTTTAATCTTTCCATGCCATGAATATTGAATTAGTAACTAGGCAACCTGGTGTTAAAATAGCTGCTAAGACTGGGGATCACCTTGACCTTTCCAATTCCTCATATTGCTTTTCTCTTTGTGGTGGTGCTCTTTAGCTTGTTGGTTAAAGCTGGGTAACAATAGCTGTAAGATTGGATAAATGGACCATTCTTTAAATCAGTGACGTCAGTATTGCAGTCTAGGACACATACATCTGAAGGAAAAGTTTCACACAGTCATACTTGGCTCACTACATGGGATTCATTCTTTTTTTTTTTTTTTTTAATTTATTTTTTTTATTTTTTTTTTATTTATGATAGTCACAGAGAGAGGGAGAGAAAGAGAGACAGGCAGAGGGAGAAGCAGGCTCCATGCACCGGGACTCGATCCCGGATCTCCAGGATCGCGCCCTGGGCCAAAGGCAGGCGCCAAACCGCTGCGCCACCCAGGGATCCCTTTTTTTTTTTTTTTAAAGATTTTATTTATTTATTCATGATAGTTACACAGAGAGAGACAGAGAGGCAGAGACACAGGCAGAGGGAGAAGCAGGCTCCATGCAGGGAGCCCGACGTGGGATTCGATCCTGGGTCTCCAGGATCGTGCCCCAGGCCAAAGGCAGGCGCCAAACCGCTGCGCCACCCAGGGATCCCTACATGGGATTCATTCTGAAATAGCTTCTTTCTTTCCTTTTTTATTTTTAATTTTTAAATTTTTTATTAAAGAGAGCATACATGCAGTGGGGAGGGGCAGAGAGAGAGAGGGTAAGAGAGAATCCCAAGGAGGCTCTACATCCAGCATGGAGCTTGACACAGGGCTTGATCTTGCAACTCTGACATCATGACCTGAGCCAGAATCAAGTCAGACACTTAACTGACTGAGATACCCAGGTGTCCCCTCCTCTTTCATTATAGAAATAAATATGCTCCTCTTTACACTATTTTGAACTTTAAAAAGAAAACCATTTATGTTGGAAACCATCAGAGATGAGAAACTTAGAAAATTGACTCTTATTGTTACTTTGAGCTAGTCACTATTTCTCTTTTTAGGTTCTTTCTTAGTTGGGGTGCTAGTTCTGTTTTTGGTCTGAGTGAGTGAATCTATTGCTAGTAGAAGAAAAAAAATACACGTATCACTACGAATGAAACCGGTATCTTTCATCTTTTTGTAGGTCATCATCGAATTTGATATATTTAAAGTGGATACAAAACTGTTTCAGCAATGCAGACAATTAAGTGCGTTGTTGTGGGCGATGGTGCCGTTGGTAAAACATGTCTCCTGATATCCTACACAACAAACAAATTTCCATCTGAGTATGTACCGACTGTAAGTATAAAGGCTTCCATCTGTTAGTGAAATATATTGTTTGAATATCTTGAAAACTGTGTGTACTGAAATTTCTTTGTTGTTTGCCTTTGTGTCCTGTTTTTAAAGATCTTCTCATGGGTAAATTATATACACTTTAAAATTAATGGCTGAAAAATCAGTGAAGAGTCAGAAGGGGTGACACAAGGGTATGCAAGAAGTGCTGGGAGACAAAACTCCAATAGACAAGATTCTAAAGAGTGGTGGTCTCAGTTTGGAGAAGTATGCTCTATGTCTTGGAATGAGGTGACTTTTTTTTTTTTTTTGTAACTTGGCCAATGAGTAATCAGAGCTTGGAGGTCTGGGATGCTTTTTGGGACCTTGTAACTTCAGAGAAAGTAGTGTCTGTCTTCATTTATTCTCCTTAGGGGATAGAAGAGAATCTCATGGAGCCGATGTCTTAGCAGTAATGGAGCTCCAAATTGGTTTTTAAGGCAGAGACCTGTTTTTGTTATGAGAACACTAACAGAAGCCTCTGGGGATCCTCTCACACAAACGCTTTTTATCAGCTCCTTAGAAGAGTAGAGGGAAAATGGAAATAATAAAGATGATGAAGAGGGAGAGGAGAATTATTTAGAGTAACACTCACTTGTGAAAGAATGTATTTGGGGATCTGTTTGTCCCAGGTTGGGTGACCCATCCCAGTGGTATAATTATGTTAAACACAGACGTTCCTTCAGTAATGAGGGCCGAGCTAAGGGTTGGCCTGGCTTGGCAATGACCACCTCTGTTAAGTGAGTTATTTTAGGGGTTATGAAGAACATCTATATAATTAAAATGGGGTTAGTGTTGTTTAGAAGTAAAAAGGAAGAAAATGGATACTTTAGGTTAATCTTGAGAGACATGAACATTGATAAGAGGATGAGTATAGGTTAAGGGTTTGGTGGTTATGTTTAATTAGAATTGACAATCTGTAATATCTCAAAGTAGGTAAAGTGATTGAGGTAGGCCAAGGCTGTAGGAACAAGGAAGGTTAGATTTCTTGGAGGGGGAGAATTTGAAGATATAATTCAATATAAAGTCATATTTTTGGGTTGGCCCATTTGGGGACAAGGTAAGTGAAAGAAGTTCTGAGATTGAGAGGGACTTTTAGGGGACTTTCAGAGATTCGTGAATCTTGTTTCACCATGAGGGCAGCTATTGGAATTTTGGCATTTCAGTTTCCATTAAAGTTATTGTCTTGTAAACCTGATTTCTAAGCCTGTGTTATGACTTTGGTCACAAGGTGTTCTATTTAAGACGGGTTGGTAGATATTTCATACATGTGTTTGTATGTGGGTCTCTGGAGGAGGGTTAGATGTGACTTAAAATAATGTGTGGTTGAGAGCTTAACCACATTCATTATAATTTTCCTTGTTCTTGGTAGCAAGAATTGACTTTCCTTTAACTACCACCTGCCCCATGCCCTTGCTTCCACTCTTGTTTACATTTAAACAATTCATTAAAGCCTGAACCAGAAGGTTAGAGTTAGATAAAACAGGGCTGATCTGAAAATATAACATCCTTCTAGTTGGGAGATTGCTTTTCATTTGTCAATTCAGAGGAATCTAGGAATTAGTGTTGGGTCTTTTCCATTTAACACCATTTCTTCCCATTTTCACAAATAATTTAGCACAACCAATATTAGTATATACTGAGTTTGTCATGAGTTTTACAGTGTTCAAAAATAAAAGCATCTAGTCACAGAAGATCTCTTAGGTCATGTGGTTTCTATCCAGTAACGTAAGTTTTATTCATGAAATCTCAAATAACCTGCCAGCCTTTTCTTGGACACTTTTCTTGACCTTGAAGGAACCTTTATTTCTCTCTAATGGGCTTGTTTTGCAATAAGGCACTTCTTGTCTTGAACCCTGAAAGGAAAAAGATTATCATGGATCTAGGATATTTAACTATTTAACTCTAGGTTAAAATGAAATGATCTGTGAAGAATTAATTTCTTGGAAATCAGATTGAACATTAAGGTAAACTATAAACTTACTGTCTCAAAGCTTTAAACTTGAACAGGATCATTTTGTATAGCTAGGGGATTTTGCTTCTGTGACACCTCTGGCTTTACTGTGGGTAGAGTAGACATCCCAGAATATGTCCCCTGTCACTTTTTCCAAGAATCATTTAGTTCATGTCAGGGGTTAGTTGGGAAGGTTGGTTATATAAGAACCACATGGACTAAGATAGGATTAAGTCTTAGGAAAGGAATATTGCCTTTACTTAAGATTTGCCCTATCTCATTTTGATCATCCCCTTGCATACTAACAGTATTGTATTTTTGTGTTTTTAGGTTTTTGACAACTATGCAGTCACGGTTATGATTGGTGGAGAGCCATATACCCTTGGACTTTTTGATACTGCAGGTGAAAACTTGATGTCTTTTATTTTTAGTCTATAACTATTAACAGTTGCGGGTTGTCTTTTTTTGTGGACATTTTGGGAAGCTAGCATATTAGCAAACTACTTGGCCTTTTGTTAATAATTGGCAGGATTGAATAGTGTGATGGTTGATGTTTGACTCAAGAGGCAGTCCCAGTCCTGGCATTGCAATAGGAGTTTGGAGTTCCTTGGGTGGATGGTGTGGAAGGAGATAAAGTAGGGCAAGAACAAAGTACATTAGGCAAGCTGTATTATCAGTCTTTGAAATTTGAAGGTTTACTTAGGATTTATGGCTGTATAATATATGCACAGATAGCTTCTTATACAGAGAGCTTGTTATTCTATACTACACTTGAAAATACTTTGGATGTGAACCAATATTTAGCTCACATTGTTGAACATTTGTGGTCAACTTTTGAAATTTAGGGAATAAATTGCTTTCTTCGTTAAGTGTACCCAATTCCTCAGTGTTATTTCCTCTTTGTTTTAACAGTGACTATACATCTTAATATCTGACTTCTCTCTTTGCAGTCTCTGTAATTATCAGCTTAATTAGCCAAAGGAAAATTTCAGAAAGATAATGTTTGGTATTTAGGAATTCTAAGTGTTTCACTTTTTATGAGTTAGCCTCTCCTTGTCTGCTTTCTGACATATAGCTCTTAGGGAGTATCTTACACTGCTCACTTTGGAGGGACTGTCTAGATTTAGTTGGGAGGGTAAAATGGAGAGATAGTAGTAAGCAGTTCAGTTTAGAGACCAGTGGCTTCCTGAAGGTGGTTTAGACCTTTAGAATATTTATGAATCAAAAATTACAAGAGTAATGGTATACTGGAGGAAACTTGAAAATAGAAAAAATAAAATGATGACTTCATCTCATGATAGATAGGTGAGGGATTTTTCTGTGTTTTTTTGTGTGCCCTTGGAGGCAATCTATGCGCAGAAAAAAGATAATTTATTGTCTCTCGGGGTTAAAAATTAATTTAAAATTTTAGTTTTGAATTTCAAATCAGTAATCAGTTTAATTTTACTGACTGTATGGCCATGTAATTTCCACCATAATCAAGATCTGTCCCCTAAAACATTGCGTTGAACTCTTGAAGAGCCCCTTCTCGATTTGGCCTCAGGCAGTCCCAGATGTGCTTTCTGTCACTGTGCTTTTTTTGCTTTTTTGGAATTTCATATAAATGAAATTCTGGAATATGGAGTCTTTTGTGCTTGATTTCTTTCACTTAGCATCATGTTTTTGAGATTCATCTATTTGTATGTATCAATACTTTTTTAAAAAATTGCTGAGTACTAGTCCATACTGTGAATATAGCACAATTTGATTATCCATCTACAAGTTGATGGATATTTGGGTTCCAGTTTTAAGCTATGTGAATAGTGGTGCTGTGCACATTTGTATTCAAGTTTTTGTATGGACATATTTTATTTCTCTTTAGTACGTAGTTTTGGAGTGGGTAAACCTTTAAATTTGTTGTATAACAATACATTTTTTAATTAAAATAGTCACTTTTTAAAAAAAGATTATTTATTCATGAGAGACACAGGCAGAGAGAGAAACAGGCTCCCTGCGAGGAGCCTGATATGAGACTGGATCCCTGACCCTGGGATCATGCCCTGAGCCAAAGGCAGGCGCTCAACCACTGAGCCACCCAGGTGTCCCTAAAATAGTCACTTTTAATGAATCATTTTCAAGGTGGCCAAGTGTCCTTTGATTAATATTGGTTTATTAACTTATATTGACAAGACTTTAGTCCCAGTCAGCCTCATTTACAACTGTGTTAAATTTTTTCCAGCACTTTAAATTGTGTTTTTATTTATTTTTTTTATAAAAGTAGTTCTTTCTTTCTTTTTTTTTTTTTAATATTTTATTTACTTATTCATGAGAGACACAGAGACAGAAGCAAGGCTCCATGAAAGGAGCCTGATACAGGACTTGATCCTGGGACTCCGGGATCACGCCCTGAGACAAAGGTGGACACTCAACCGCTGAGCCACCCAGGTGTCCCTAAATTGCATTTTTAAATTTAATATATTCAGTTTTCTGTTTTAATCAATTCAGTTTGCTTGGTCTGACAGTGAACATTCCCATACTTTTACACACATAGCCTCAGTAAGCCTGATAGCTTATTATTTCCTGTATTTATGTTTTAATTTATCATAAACAGTGTTATTTATAACCTTTATAAAATTCTTAACATTTTTCAACAAAAAAATCTCAAGGTTAAGATCAGTTACTCAGTTACACATTTTAAATTGGAATCAGAACAAACTTGTCATGTTCCTTAATATAGCAGATTATTTTGAATATTATAGGCACTGGGTGTTAGAAAGGATAGATTGTTCCTAAATGTAATTGAAAATTAACAGTAATAGTATTTGATTTTTTTCATCTTTATATTAGATTCTGAATCTTTCTGGGGATTAAAAACATTCACTAAGGAAATGATTTTACCAACCCAGGCAATTTGGGGGGTTTCCATCTTCGCTTTTGAGGTCACTCTAAGCCAGAGATACTTTTTTTTTGACAGGCATTGGAGAATTGGGGCAGTAGGCATCCACGTGAGTTTCTATCTTTGATACACTTAAGAGGAGACTTGTATACTTCTGCAGAGGCCTTAATCTCAGAGCCCTTGTCCTTAGTTCAAGTCATGCCATTAACTTAGTTTTCTTTCTGCTAAAGCTTTCATCCCCACTGAGATGGCCTCAGACTGTTCGATTGTGTTTAATCTGCTTTTTGTTATTTTGTTCTGAATTTTTTTTATAGCTTTTCCTATCTCACCTGTGGCTAAAACTCATTCTCTCTTTCTCTTTCTCTCTCTCTCTTTTTTTTTTTTTTTAGTGTGAAATAAAAACTGACAAGGGAGAACTATACTTTTCATACTTCTAAACAAAGCTGATGGCTGATGTATAAGGAGTTTGGGAGGTGCTGGCTGCAACTCTTACAGTTATATTTAATACCATTTAAGATCAGAGATGGGGGGACATCTGGCTGACTCAGTCGGTAGAGCATACAACTTTTGATCTCAGGGTCATGAGTTCAAGCCTAGGTTGGGGGTAGAGCCTACTTAAAAGGGAAAAAAAAAAGAACATGGAGCTCTGTCTTGTGAGGTTTTTATTTATCTCTGTGATCATAACGGTATATTCTTGTTCATGAGTTCCCTCCATAGTTATTTTCTTCTTTCTTTTTCCTTCACATGTTGTTCTATTGTGTATTTTGTTCTATATTTAGCTTTTTTTACTTAATGTGTTTATCATACTCTTTCCCATGTTGCATAATCACCCCACTGTCCGTTCCTTTCTGTGTGAGACTTTTAAATGTTACTCTTTATTACAAAGATGCAGGTTTTACTTATTATAGGGGAAAATAATAAAAATATAGATAAAAGAAAATGAAAAAGCATCTGTATTCAGAGACTGCCACATTTTAGTGTATGTCCTAAACAGAGCTCCTCCTATACATTTACTGTATTTATCCTTAGGGAAAGGGGCTGTTACTATCCACCCCCCCCCAATCCCTTTAGCATCTTTTTTCTCTTAAATAATGTGGTGATGTCTATCAAGGTTGTACTTATATGTCAGTCTTCATGGTGACATAGTAGTTTGTTGTATGGCAGATCACACCATGGTTTAGTTTCTTCTGTTAAAATTTGGGGTCTGTTTGTGGTATTTTATATTAAGACCTTTTCTCTGGTCAAACGTTTTTATATTTTGACATACATTCTTTTTTGTTACTACCTTTTTTTTTTTTTTTTCCCCCAAGTAGGCTCCACACCCAGCATAGAGCCCAATGTGTGATTTGAACTCAGAACCCTGAGATCAAGACCTGAACTGAGGTCAAGAGTCAGACCTTTAACCAACTGAGCCACCCAGGCACTCCCCTTTTTGTCACTTTTTATCCTGATTGAATTTCAGACTTTTCAGAATTTCAGAATAGTTGCCAGTACAAAGAACTCCTTAACCAGATTTACCACTTTTTAACGTGACTTTCTCTCGCTCTGTGTGCATGTTGTTTTTGTTTCTAAACCTTTTAGGAGTAAGTTGTACACATCCTGCCCTTTTGCTTTTAATGCTTCAGTGTATGTATTTTTTAAGAGCAAGGATATTATCTAACGGTATACTTACTAAATGCAGGAAATTTTAACATTATATACAGCATTTAAAATTTTAATCTACAGTCAGTACATAATTCTCTCATAGCAAATGTTTTTTCTGGTACATGTTCTGATTTAGTATCCTATATTACATGTAGTGGTTACTCTCTTTAGTTTAGTATCCTTTAAGGATACTAAATAAGAATATCCTTACTAAATAAGAAGAATATCTTAAGAATATCTTACTAAATAAGAAGAAATAAATAAGGAACCTCAGCCCCTCACAGCCATCGGCATTTTTTAAGGAAACATGCCAGTTATTTTATATAATGTTTCTCAGTTTGAGTTTGTCCATTTCCTTACAAGCGGATTCAGAATATGCATTTTTTTTTTTAAAGATTTTATTTTATTTATTCATGATAGTCACACAGAGAGAGAGAGGCAGAGACACAGGCAGAGGGAGAAGCAGGCTTGGGAGCCCGATGTGGGATTCGATCCCGGGTCTCCAGGATCGTGCCCCGGGCCTGATGTGGGATTCGATCCCGGGTCTCCAGGATCGTGCAGGGAGCCTGATGTGGGATTCGATCCCGGGTTTCCAGGATCGTGCCTCGGGCCAAAGGCAGGCGCCAGACCTCTGCGCCACCCAGGGATCCCCAGAATATGCATTTTTGGTTTGAATACTGGATTAGTAATGTTATGTCCATCTTACGGTATCACTCTTTGGTAAAATAATTTTGATCATTTGGTTATGGTATTCAGTTTTTCTACTGTATGTTTAGAATTTTTATTTTTAAAATTTTATTTATTTTTAAAAAGATTTTATTTATTTACTCATGAGAGATATAGAGAGGCAGAAACATAGGCAGAGGGATAAGCAGGCTCCCTGCAGGAAGCCCTTTGGGGAATCACTTGTCACCAAGACTAAGTGAGTCAACATTTAGGGTTAATTCAAATGAAATTGAGCAAAAGCTCTTAAGCTTCTTGCTACTAACCCTGAGTCACCTCACATTGTCCTGTTTAGGGGAGAGTTTTTATACGCGAATAATATTTGTGAGAAGATAACTTTAGAACTGTGTGAATACTCTGGTCTCATTAAATGGTCTCTCTCTAGATTTAATAACCACTGACAGGGGTGGTCACATAGGAAGCAGGATCACTAAGTGCCATTAAATTTTGAACAATTGGTTATAGAACATAATGATTAGGTTTGAATCTCTAGTGGTAAATTGTTGTGAAATGTTTAATTTGCTTTCTTCTGGTGTTTATAGTGCCTGCTGGAATTCTCTAAAAATGTGGCTTTTAGCAATATATTCTTATTTTTTATACCATGAGATTCTTTCAGACTTTCATTTGGACCAGAGTCCTCAGTTCAAGCTGACCTTGTTCCTCTTGAATTTCAGTTTTAAATAGATTCTAAGCAAGTGAAAGGTCAGCAACCCATGAGATATATCCCTGATTTTTGGCAAATGTTGGAAGTTAAGCAGTGAGCTGGCGTGCTGTTAGAGTAGGTGTAATATAAGACCTGTCGTCAAAATCTGACTTACATGTAGAGTGAGATTTTCTTGATCATGTTGTGTACCTTAAAGGATGCTAAGTGATGACGTTGCCTCTATTGAGTAATAGCTATTTGTGATATACATAGAGGATACATTTTAGCTGGATAAATTGTGCTTGGATAGTGAAGAATCTTGCTCATCTTAAGGAACCATTCTTTTTCTTTTTCCTTAACTTCATTCTTTTTCCTTAAATGTAGCACTTGAAGCAGAAGTAGAGGTAAGGTAGCATACTTTCTGTTGATTGAACAATTTCATTTCTGATTTTATTTTTCCTTGGGAGAGGAAAAGAAAGGTATATATAGCTTTGAGGGCTAGTTTATCACAAATAAATGGACTGACCAATACTTCTGTTGACCTAGTATTCTAAAAGAATGGCTATGTTTGTTTTCTGTTTCCATCTGAGTAGAAAGTTCCTTGTATGTAACACGTTGGACACTCATTTAGATGCTCTTAGTGGTGCTCAGGAATATAGAGTTGGATCTGTTTTTAATGTGCACTTACACAGATTGATTGCAGTGGCTGAATGATTAAAAATAAAGCCTTTTCTAGTCTAGGCCAGGATTAATTTTTTTGAAATATATTCATTTCAAAAAAGGCTGAAGAACTGATCCAAAATAAGAGACTAAAAAAAAGACATGACAAGTAAATGCTATACATGATCCTGTACTGAAAGCAGAAAACACTGGACTTGGTTCAGCTGACAAAGCTGGAATTAGAGATGTTGGAATCAAATTCTACATCAAAGTTAAATTTCTGAAAGTTTATAATTGTTACACAAGAATGCCTCCGTTCTCAGGAAATACATACTTACATTCTTAGGAAATACAAGACTAAATGGCTATGCTGTATATAACTTACTCTCAAACAGTTCAGGGAAAAACAATTCATGTGCGTATTATATTGAAAGAGAATAATAGAGCAAACAGGGCAAAATGCTAATTGGTAAATCTGGTTAAAGGGTATATGGAAGCTCCTGGTACAATTCTCTCAACTCTTCTGTAGGTTTGAAAATTATTTCCAGATAAAAACTTTTTAAAAATATCTATATACATTTCCATAATCATGAGAGGAGGAGAGGAGATGCCAGGACAGGGTTTAACATTTCATTTTCAAAAATGAGCTATAGTAATCCTGTGAATAGTTAAGGGCAGCCCTGGTGGCCCAGTGGTTTAGCGCCCGCCTTCAGCCAGGGGTGTGATCCTGGAGACCCGGGTCGAGTCCCACGTTGGGCTTCCTGCATGGAAGCTTGCTTCTCCCTCTGCATGTCTCTCTCTCTCTCTCTCTCTCTCTCTCTCTGTCTCTCTCATGAATAAATAAATAAAATCTTTAAAAAAAATAAAGGAATAGTTAAGTACTTAATGCCACTGGACTGTACACTTAAAAATGGTTAATGATAAATTCTATATTATATATATTTTACCACAATAAAATATTTTTAAAGAGGCAAAAAAAGAGAGTTAAATAAAGAGAGTTAAATACTTGGTAGGCTAGTGAATTTTTTTTCCCCAGCATTGAAAGAGAATACAAGAAGTTAGGGTCACTATCAGAACATGACAATTAAAGATATTACTTGTTATTGCCACTTGAATAAGCAATACATTGTGAATGGTGTAAATAAATAAAGGTATCTATCTTTAGGACAATACAGAGATTAAAATAAAGGTTAAATGAAAAGGGAAAGAGGAGGTTATAAAAAAATAAAATCATCATCAGCTCCTCTAGTACTGATTGCATGCTTACTCTAACAGTATGCTAGGGTCACAGTCAAAGACTTTAAAGATAAGCACTTAGAAGTGTAACTTTCACTTCTTAAATTGTGTAATTACAGACATGAAAGAGATTTATTTTTATTTATTTATTTATTTATTTATTTATTTATTTATTTTTAATTTTTATTTATTTATGATAGTCACAGAGAGAGAGAGAGGCAGAGACACAGGCAGAGGGAGAAGCAGGCTCCATGCACCGGGAGCCCGACGTGGGATTCGATCCCGGGTCTCCAGGATCGCGCCCTAGGCCAAAGGCAGGCGCCAAACCGCTGCGCCACCTAGGGATCCCTGAAAGAGATTTAAAAAGAAATGACTCGACTTAAAGAAAACAAAATCAGCCAAACTCCTTAATTCTCTCAATCTAAATAGCTGGAGCTCTGACACTGGCTGGAGCTCTGACACATTTGACAATATACAAAAGTTCCTATAAAACAAACAAACAAAAAAAATAAGATGGTAGGGTGCCTGGGTGGCTCAGTTGGTTAAGCATCTGTCTTCAGCTCAGGTCATGATCTCAGAGTCCTTTTATTATTTCTTTTTCTTTTCTTTTCTTTTCTTTTCTTTTCTTTTCTTTTCTTTTCTTTCTTTCTTTTTCTTTCTTTTTTTTTTTTTTTAAGATTTTATTTATTCATGAGAGAGAGAGGCCTCAGAGACACAGGCAGAGAGAGAAGCAGGTTCCATGGAGGGAGCCTAATGTAGGACTCAATCCAGGACTCCAGGATCACGCCCTGGGTGTGAGGGCAGATGCTCAACCGCTGAGCCACCCAGGCATCCCCCTTTTATTATTTCTTTTTTTTTTTTTTTTTTTTTTTTTTTTTTTTTTTTTTATTTATTTGTGATAGTCACAGAGAGAGAGAGAGAGAATGAGGCAGAGACACAGGCAGAGGGAGAAGCAGGCTCCATGCACCGGGAGCCCGACGTGGGATTCGATCCCGGGTCTCCAGGATCGCGCCCTGGGCCAAAGGCAGGCGCCAAACCGCTGCGCCACCCAGGGATCCCCCCCTTTTATTATTTCTTAACCAGATCTGAGTAGGATTGATTTAACTATTTCTGTAGCAACAGCTTATTTTTATTACATTATTGTTGTGTTGCTGATGGACGCAAAGATTGAAAACTACACAAATTGGTAATAAACAACTAATGTATAATGATTCATTGCTATTTTCAGGGATTGAAATATTAAATAGAACTAGCTGAGTAAGAATGTTCATTGAGTACTATTATATTACAAAAGCCATACATTTTATTAGATCAGTTAAGTTGCTTTCTCAGTAATGGTCATTGTGCTCTTAGCCATATGCTTAGTCTGTTGACTGACTCATGGTTTTGATGCTGTGAGGACACCAAGATTCAGTTTCTGACTTCTCCAATTTTTTCCCCCCAGGGCAAGAGGATTATGACAGATTACGACCGCTGAGTTATCCACAAACAGATGTATTTCTAGTCTGTTTTTCAGTGGTCTCTCCATCCTCATTTGAAAATGTGAAGGAAAAGGTGAGTTGGTCAGATACCCTTGCCCTGAAAAAGGTGGTCATAGAACTTCTACTGAGTTGTGAAAAGCCTTAGAGTCTTGTGAATTAATGCAGGTGTATTTTTAAAATACTTTTTCTCTAGTGGGTGCCTGAGATAACTCACCACTGTCCAAAGACTCCTTTCTTGCTTGTTGGGACCCAAATTGATCTCCGAGATGACCCCTCTACTATCGAGAAACTTGCCAAGAACAAACAGAAGCCTATCACTCCAGAGACTGCTGAAAAGCTGGCCCGTGACCTGAAGGCGGTCAAGTATGTGGAGTGTTCTGCACTCACACAGGTGAGGACTGTGTAACCCCATGTTTATTTCCAGTTGGGTAGTTTCTTAAGAGTATTAGGATTCGGGGGTTATTTTTAACAGTGGTCTGCAGTGCTCAAGAAAGCTGCCTAGGAAGACTTAGGACCAGCTTCATGGTATATATTCTTTTCCTAAAAGTTTTTTGTTTATGGAGAAAATTATTAGTCTGAATAAAACTCTTAGTTGGTGAGCTCCCGTAATGTACTGACTCATTTGTCGTGGTCAGGGATTGTGTTAAAAAAAATTTATGGGAAAGTTCTAGATTAGCACTAATTTACAAGAAAGTATGTGGATGATCCCCCCCCCCCCCCGACACTTAAATTTTTAGCTAAATGTATCTGATCTTTTCTTGTCAATTTTGACTGCTAATGCTACAGTTTCTGGGGTAATTCAGCTGACATAGGGAATTAGTTGTAATTGAGACTTTGATGTCAGAGAAAGCTGCTTTGGCTATTTCTTAAGCATGCTTTATAAAAGGATGTCAGTTCCTGTGTGTTTAGAGACATTCCTTCATCATATGATCCTTTCTATCCTTTTGTCCCTTTCTGAATAATTTAATTGGAGCTCCTCTAGTTTAATGGGAAACATCAGATTCTGAGGATAGGGGGCAGTGTTAGAATATTTAGAGGGACCTGTAACTGACCTGTGGTTTCATCTTTTCCACCCTCATGGTTTTACTGACCAATTTTCCCCTTGGAGTACTGTTTTGGGGACAAAGGAAAAAATGGAAATAGCACAGAACTATTTTATTCTATTGGTACTGGTGCTTTTGAGGTTTGAACATTGAGCAAATATGTCTAATTAAAATAGGGCAGGGCTGAAGAGGTTTCTTAAAATTACATTAAATCCACTTTGATTTATCGTGCTTACTTTTTTTTTAGGTAATAGGCTCTTTTTATTAAGTTTTTTAAAAAACATGTATACTGATTGATTATATGTATACTAAGGCAAATAGCATATATAATTACCTATTATGCATGTACTAGGTGTTTAGTATGTATGGCCTAGACATAATTTAATAATCTCCAATTCAGTGCTAGGTTGGATATTTGAAGATAAAATTTTTATGCTTAGCTGGATATTCCACAGGATTACTTCCAGGTCTAAAGTCATTCTCCCAAACCCAACTTTCCTTGGCAGTTCAGTTCTATTGTAAAAGATTTTTTAAAGTTCAGAAGATTTATATCCATAGCACTGAGATTTAGAAAAAAAAAAAAAAGCCCAATGTTTCTGTTTTGATACAGAAAACTGTGAGAGGGGTGTTTGTGTGTGTGCATGTGTGTGTTGGGGAAGGATGTATGTGAAACGTGTGTCAGATTATAACTATATGCATCCGTTGCATACCCTTGTTCTCTAAATATGGGTTGCTTTTGGGGGAAATGGAGGCAAATAGACCATGTGAACCCAGTTCTAGGTCACTGGTGAAGTTTATTTAAAGAACTGGATGCTTCCATTTAAGATTTTCTTACAGTATGAACAGGTTTATACAGTAAGTCACTTTGCAGACAGTAGGAAATTGAACAGATTTAGCAACTTTATTTATTTATTTATTTATTTACTTACTTACTTATTTATTTATTTATTTATTTATTTATTTATTTATTTATTTATTTATTTATTTATTTTAAGCCAGATTTTGGCATTTGGAGAAGTCAGAAGATAGAAAATGGGGTGTTTGGTTGTATTTATTTGGGAGATAGAATTTTTAGGACTTCAGATTATCTTGTTGGTTCCTCTAAAACTGGATTCTTCATATGATCAGATAGTGTGGGTAAAGCAAAGATTAGTTTTCTTTTGTAGAGCAGTAGCTATCTTTGTCAATAAGCAAGAAAGGACTTGCTTTTTATGAAGGGGTGCCCTAGTTTCACATGGTTGTCCTTTTTTTTTCTTCCACCTTATAAAAGGAATTTCCCTTTCCACCCTCCTCTTTTCCTTTTATTTTTATTTTTATTTTTTTTATTTTTTATTTTTATTTATGATAGTCACAGAGAGAGAGAGAGAGAGAGAGAGAGAGAGAGAGGCAGAGACACAGGCAGAGGGAGAAGCAGGCTCCATGCACCGGGAGCCTGATGTGGGATTCGATCCCGGGTCTCCAGGATCGCGCCCTGGGCCAAAGGCAGGCGCCAAACCGCTGCGCCACCCAGGGATCCCCTTCTTTTCCTTTTATATTTGACTACCAGAGTTTGCTCTGAGATGTGTAGAAAGAATTCCATAGGAACTTTTGTTTAGCATTTTTACTTTGTAAAAGACATAGAAGAAAACTTTTTAACCTCTTTGCTTCTGTATAAGTACTTAATGTTATTTCTCATTTATTTTGTACCTCATGGGATATATAGGTGCCAGTCCTCTGGGATGCCTAGGGTGGGCGTGGGAATACCTGGGATTGTCTGGGGCTGGTACTTGTTACTGGAGTGGTATTCTGGGACTTTTGGGAAATTTTTACCAAACTGATCAAATTGACTTAAAGAACACACGAAACCTCTTTGGGTGGTAAACCTGTGGCTTCAGATTTAGGTGAGTTTAAATGAGTCTATAGACCTGGGCCCAAGGTACCAGTGCTACTGAGTCACACTGTCACGTTGGAGTTCTGCCTGAGGTGTAAGTGTGTTTCTGCATCTTAATCCCTGTAGATTCGAGAATATTCTTTGTTTTCACTCCATGCTTTATGCTCTGATATCCATGCGGACATCTTAAAGCATTGGACTGCTTGCTAAAACTCATTCTAGGACCCCATTCTTTGTTTTCTTATGACTTGGGTGGTGGTTACTTGCTCTAATAACATTACTGAATAACTGAAGTGTATGCTGTTTCTAGAGTCTGTTCCTTAAACTTCTCTTAGGTGGTACTGTTGAACAATTAACACTCTTTGTAAATATCTGCACCATTTTGTTCTGGGAAACGGATTTACTCTAAATCTTGATTAATCCCATCCAGTTATGTCATTGAATCTAGAAACATGTGGCATGCCTGTTAGTCTGCTATTTGTGTCCTTCAGTTATTCAGGGGCTGAATTCACAGAAGCCTGAAATTGTAATTGAATTAGTTCCAGAATGTGTGTGCCATTCTTCTCACTGGAAATACTGGGGAGTTCTACAAGGCTTACTTGATTTATCTTTCGCTTACATATCTATTTTTTCCTCCTGGCATTTTCATTAAAATGTTGTTTTTATAGCACTTTCATAAAAATTGCTTTCTTGCTCAGTTAACCTTTTTTATGTAAGAAGTTTCTGTTCAATTATCTACTGTCCTGATAATGGGCTTAAGATCTCGCTTTCTGGCAGTTATTTTTCTGAAGGCACATTGCTTCTGTGAATTCAGCCCATTTAATCCGGACTGCTATTGTATCTGCTAGTCTTTCTAATCCTCTAACCTGGCTGCTATTCTCTCTCCTCCCCTCTGTCTTGTAGAGAGGTCTGAAGAATGTGTTTGATGAGGCTATCCTAGCTGCCCTCGAGCCTCCGGAAACTCAACCCAAAAGGAAGTGCTGTATATTCTAAACTGTTTTCTCCTTCCCCTCTTTGCTGCTGCTTCCTGTCCCACTACTGTAGAAAGAGCATTTAAAAACAAAGGAATAAAACCATCCTGTTTGAAAGCCTCTGCGTCTTTTTACTCACCACCTAAGAGCAACCTCTGTATTAGTTTTTGATCAAGAATGCAATATCTTATAGAATATTTTTTGTGATCAGTAGTCAAGTTGGACTTGTTTAACTTTCTGCTTCTTGAGTTGCCTGATGCTTAGAGCTTTTGGTTTGGATTACTATTTTAAAAGGGAACTTGGTGTGGCATTAAGAATGTTCTCTTGGAAAAAATAAGAGTTCTAACACTTCTTAGCTCTAGATGGAGAAGGTAACACAAACATCATTTTACTCTTATGATCAATTGTAATTGTAATTGCATGACAAACTTTATGGAAAAAGGGTGACCTGCTAGTAGAGTGTAATGGGGAAGGGAGGATTCTTCTCTGGTTTTCCTTTGTGCAGTGAAACTTTGTGTTGCTATTGCTTTGGCTGTCTGTGCTTTAGTGGAGTATTTGTCAGTCTGGGGTGGGAAAGGTATCAATGTATCTGCTACTGCTTTATGAAATCATTTGTTACACTATCTTTTAAGAATAGCATCCATTTTAACAGTTGACTTAAGGTTTGTTAATGTTGAGATGTAAAGCTGCCACCTTTATATTTTCCTGCTTCTGATTTTATTGTTCTGAGGGAAACATAAAATTGTGGTTACCTTCAAATTTTGAAATTAAAAATATACAGTTGTTTGTATAAATGCCTGATGAAGCTTTATTCTTGTTGCACTGACTGGTTCTAGTTTTACATATGTATCAGGTGCCCACATTTTGCTTCCTTGAGCCCCCTGGCTCTGTCTGATTGGTGGGATGCAGGGAGTTCAGAGTGAAGGTCTTTGATGCAGCTGCGGTAGCCGCTCTCTCCATCCTTGCCTGCGCCTTCCATGTAACAAGGATGCTGCTGCCCACTGCCGGCCCTCTTGGTCCTGTTCCATACTCCGCTGTTTCATTGGAATGCAGAGCTGCTTCACTTGTTTTTATGTAAAATGTTTCAGCAGCATATTATACAACTCATATTGAATGAGCAAATGACACATGTGGCTTGTTTGCTTCTTGTGACATACATTGGTCTGCAAAAAGCTTTCTCAAAGGACCACTGTCTCATTCATGAATATCCAGTCCTCTGCTCCTGAATTGCTGGATCCTTCCAGTTGTCCTGCCTGGACAAAACTTAATGAAATGGGATGATTGTGTTGAGATTCAGAGTTGTTTTTAACGTTTTGTTCTTTGCCGACTCTTGGGGGTTTGAATGTTTTAATTTGATACTGAAAATCAGACTGCCCATTTTTTTCTCTCTACCCCTTTTCAGAAAGGCCTAAAGAATGTATTTGACGAAGCAATATTGGCTGCCCTGGAGCCTCCAGAACCGAAGAAGAGCCGCAGGTGTGTGCTGCTATGAACATCTCTCCAGAGCCCTTTCTGCACAACTGGTGTCAGCATCGTACTAAAAGCAATGTTAAATCAAACTAAAGATTAAAGATTAAAATTCGTTTTTGCAATAATGACAAATGCCCTGCACCTACCCACATGCACTCGTGTGAGACAAGGCCCATATAGGTATGGTCCCCTTACCCCTCTCAGTACTAGTTAATTTGAGTAATTGTGTATCGTCAGAAAAGTGATTAGTACTAGTTTTTGTTCTGTCGTTTCAAAAAAAAAATTTTTTTTTTGTTTAAAAGCAAGGCATGCTTGTGATGACTCTGTAACAGACTAATTTGGGTTGTTGAAGCTGCTCCCGGGCTCCATCCACTCTGGAGAATGATCTGGGACATTTAGTTTTTGTTTTTGTTTTTGTTTTTTTTTTTGTTTTTTTTTTTGCGGGGGTGGGGTGGGGTGGTGGTGCGGGGAGTGTGTGTGGGGTTTGTTTTTATTTAGTCATGTTTTTTAAATTCATTAACCATTGGACAGCCCTTAAGGGGAGGAGGACGGATTGATTCCACATTCCACTTCCTAGATCTAGTTTAGAAAACTTGTTCCCCACCTGGTGCTCTTAGGAAGGAGTATAGTAAATGCCTCATTTAATAACATACTCCTTTTTGAAAGTTGCCTTTTCTCTCCACCCTTGAGTAGGTCCAGTATTTGATGAAACTCATGAAAGTGGGTGGAACCTGTCTTGCCCCTCCTCTTTTCTAGGATGCACTATATATGTGACTGTGACTTTCAAGGAAATTTGTTTGCCATTTACTGAATTTTTTTTGAAGTTAATTTCTAACTTCTTTCACTGATAAATGAAGAAAAGTATTGCACCTTTTGAAATACACCAAATGGATTGAGTACGTAATTAAAAAACATTTTTTTCCCTGTCAGTCATTGTCTTATATGCTTAGCATAGATGTCCAGCTTAATAGTGTATGATAACAGTGTTCCTAGAACACAACTGAAGACCTGGTGAATCGAAGAAATGTGAGAGGTGGCGCTAGGAGACAGATGTCTAGGGGAATGATGCACATCCTCTTTTAAGTTGGGAGGATGGAGACCTGCTTCATGAAGAAGCTGGGGGTGGGGGTGGGGGTGGGGAGAACATTTAACAACATGGGGACCAGTCAGGGGAATCCCCTTATTTCTGTTTTGCATATGAGGAACCCTAGAGTAGCTAGTTAAGGCTCTCTAGTTTAATAAAATCATGGAGTCTTATGAAGACTCTTCATAAGTGTTAATAGGGATATTATCCACTTATTTTGGTCGCAGTTTCCAATTTTTAAAAATATTTAGGTAATCTTCTCCCCCTTCCCCAAATCCTAATTCTTGTAGATTCATTAGTGTTGAACCAATGCTTTCTCATGTCTCAATTCTTTGTATATGCATTCTTTTCAGATGTATTAAACAAACAAAAAACCCTTCACAAGCCAGCCTGGGGGTTGTTCTTTTCCCTCCGCCTGTTTTTAGATACTTAGGAGTGGGAACTTGACTCTTAGTAACCTCAATTTCTAACAAATTTTGGGATAAGATCTTAAACTTTTTTTTTTTTTTTTTTTTTTTAATGTACTGATTTCCTTTCTGGCCTCAGTTTGAGGTGATGGTTTTCCCTCTGTATGTTCAGGTTTGTGTCTTCTCCCCTAAGTTTGGCGGGAATACCAGCACACCTCTCTCATCCATTGGTTAGTTGGAGAGCAGCCAGTTTTCTGTATCAGTGCTTTTCAGATTTTGTTACTAACTGGAGTACAGCTTGAGCAATGGGTATTTAAAAGTTTTCCATGTATTTCTGTAACACATCCTAGTTGGAGAACCATTAGTCCTAGGTTGTTACTCAGATGTTTCCATCAGATTCCAGATTCTGTGTTGTGAATCTGAATATGGGATACATTTTCTTTAGGTGACAGGAATGATTCATCTACCTTCAGGGCATTATACTGATCTGTAGGAGAGTCTTAGAAAACTAAGAGCTTTGGTGTAACATAACCTCATTTTGGTGGTTTTCTTTTTTTCTAAAGATTTTATTTATGAGAGAGAGAAAGAGAGAGGGCAAAGACACAGGCAGAGGGAGAAGCAGGCTCCATGCAGGGAGCCCGACATGGGACTTGGTCCCAGGTCTCCAGGATCAGGCCCTGGGCTGAAGGTGGTGCTAAACCACTGAACCACCCAGGCTGCCATCACTTTGGTGGTTTTCTAGGTGGAACCATATTTGGCTTGATTCCATGGTGTGCTGGAGCTAACTAGGTAGCTTGGTTGGGAAGGGTTGAGAAAGAGGCAGATTTAAGTTTTACTGATTTTAACCAGTGTTTCTTACTTATTCTTTGTTGACTGTGCTAGGGAGAGGTATAGGGTTGTGCTCTGAGATCCTAGAGAGCAGGGACCATATATCCCTGGTTCTTAGTACAGTGGCACATAGGTCCATCCTGATTATTGCTCTATCCCTGGCCTAGATTATTAGTGTTTGACACATGAGAGATGGCTCTAAAAATAGTCATTAGATGGTACATGATTTTAAGAATGAATGAAATAAAGCAGGTCACATGATTGGGTCAATGAAATCATACATCAGAACAACAACAAAGAGAAGGGGACTGATTGAAGCTAACATCATTTTCTAATTAAATATTTTCTTATAAAGATCTTACCTATTTATCTGATAATTTATAGAACATGAGCCAGGGGAGGGGCAGAAGGAGAGAGAGAGATTCTCAAACGGACTCCATGCTGAGCATGGAGCCCAACATGGGGCTCAATTTCCTGACACTGAGATCATGACTTGAGCTGAAATCAAAAGTCAGATGCTTAACCAACTGAGCCACCCAGGCACCCCTAATTAAATATTTTTAATTTGACTTTCACATAATCAGAAGCACATGGGTGACAAATGGATGAAGCTGATACTGTGGTTTTTTTTTTTTTTTTTTTAATACTGTTTTCTATTTGACTTAAACTTGTTTGTCATCTTGGCTTAGTGAACTGATACTGCTCAGGGAGTGTGATCTAGAGGTTGGAAAAGTGTTCTTTAAAAACAACCCTTAGGGATCCCTGGGTGGCGCAGCGGTTTGGCGCCTGCCTTTGGCCCAGGGCGCGATCCTGGAGACCCGGGATTGAATCCCACATCGGGCTCCCGGTGCATGGAGCCTGCTTCTCCCTCTGCCTGTGTCTCTGCCTCTCTCTCTCTGTGACTATCATAAATAAATAAAAAAACTTAAAAAAAATTAAAAAAAAAATAAAAACAACCCTTAGCAGACTTAGCTTGTGGCAAAACGTACAACATTTAGGCTAATATGACACTAATACATCTCTGGTTTTCTAAAATATCTGTTTTATTGAAGCTTTTAGAAATAGGTTCTGTAGTTTGTTAAAGTTGTACCCTTAGGGCTGGATTTTATGCCAATAGGGGAGCATATTCCAAGGGGAAGGGAGGATGATGGTATGAAAACACCAATTGTAGTATTTCCTTCATTCTGAGTTATATATATCCTCAATCTTCACATTGTCAGAATATCTCTTAAAATTTGTAGTTAATTTAGTAGTATTTTTACTATTTTTTTGTTTTTGTTTTTTGTTTGTTTTGAAAAGCTGTCATTAACCCCCGTGGTGTCTTCTAATTGCTGTCTTCATAGAATGGATAAAAATAATGGTATTTTTTTCCTTCATTGTTAGTTTTGTAATATTTTCTTTTTTTCTCCTCCCATTTTGATATTATTGGTAGCTTTTTGGATACTCAGTGCTAAGAAACTGGTACACAAGGACCCTGCTTCTTGAGGAGGATCGCAACTTAGTGCTGCTGGGTATGGCTAACCTCTGTTAGAGATTTGGTGTATAACCGGTGGATAAGGGACAGCATTTCACCAGGAAGTGGCAACTTCGTTATCTTTCAGGAGGGGCTGAGCTCTTCCTGTTAGGGTCATGACATGTTGAGGGAAGTAGCTTGAAATTGCACTTCTTTTTTTTTTTTTAAAGATTTTATTTATTTCTTCATGAGATACACAGAGAGAGGCAGAGACACAGGCAGAGGGAGAAGCAGGCTTCATGCAGGTAGCCTGACGTGGGACTCGATCCCGGGTTGCCAGGATCAGGCCCTGGGCTGAAGGTGGCGCTAAACCGCTGAGCCTCCTGGGCTGCCCTGAAATTGCACTTCTAATTCCGATCTCCTTGTTGCCTGTAGGCCTTACTCTGAGTTCCTCCAACTTTAGAGCGTGGTCCTTTAACAACATAGAATGACAGAAGACCTTACCTTATTATTTTCTTTCTGGGACTGTTTAAATACTTTTAAACTTTATACTTTTAAGTTTATAAGTATATTAACTTGGGTATATTTCCAAAGTGCCCTACCTTTTTCTTAAGCCTCATGTCATTAGCTTTTGCTTAATGCTGCATTACAAACCAGCCTAACCCTCTGGCTTACCACAAGCTTATTTTTCTTTTACTGATGGGTCAGTTGGGCTTTGCCTCTAGGTTTCAGCTTTGGTTCAGGTTGGCTGCAAGCTTCTCAGCTGGAGCCTAGCTCCAGAGAGCAGTAGCTATCTAAGAGTGGACTTCTTATTGTGAGCCTGGTAAGCCAAAGCCAGGTACAAGGTTCAAGAACATTTAATTTCTCATATTTCTTTGTACAGAAAATTCCATATAGCCAAGCCTAAAGTCTGTACCACTTATTCATTCATTCATTCATTCATTCATTCATTCATTCATTCATTCATATATAGTAAATTCTAAATAGTTTTTTTTTTTATAAAGCACTTAATAAGGCTCTGAAGATATAGTGGAGAATAAAATGGACGTGGGATCCTGACTTCTAGTTGGAATTTTCCTTGCAAACTTGATAGCTTTTTTTTTTTTTTTTTTTAATACCAATTTGGTCTCTTTGCCCTTAGAATGGTTATCAAGAAAGTAAAACTCTTGTTTGTGTGTGCATGCCCATAGCACACATTCATCAGAGCACTTGTTCCATGCTGGGCACTGGAGCAGGACAGCCCTAACCCAGTGTGCCCTTTGGCAGATAACTTTCACTCTCCTAGGCTCTAGCTGTAAAATAATTATGCATTTAGTTATCATTGGGGTCTCAGATGCAAGTCAGTTGCCTGGTTGGTCAACAATTAATGGGAAACTTAAAAAAAAAAAATTCCTCTGAGACTCTGAATGTACAGATATGGAGTGGGGTCTGGGAATCAATTTAGTTTTTTTTTTTTTTTTTTTAAGATTTTTATTTATCTTTTCATGGGGGAGACACAACACAGAGACACAGGCAGAGGGTGAAGCAGGCTCCCCGTGGGGGCCTGATGCGGGACTCGATCCCAATGACTTGAGCTGAAGGCATACTCTCAACCACTGAGCCACTCAGGTGCCCCTCAATTTAGTTTTAAAAACTTCCAGTTAGGACCTTGGTTAGATATGTTTGGAGACCAGTGCACACCTCAGTGGTTCTTTTATTCCCTTTTCTTTCTTTTAAAAAAATTTTGTTTATTTTAGAGAGCACATGGGAGTTGGGGGGAAGGGCAGCAGGAGAGAGAGAATCTCCAGCAGGCTCCCCCCTGCACTCCATCCCAGGATCCAGAGATCTTGACCCGAGTGGAAATCAGAAGTCGTTCGCTCAACTGAGTAAGCCACCCAGGTGCCCCAGCTTAGTGGTTCTTAACTCTGGTTTTCTGAATGTCATCTAGGGAGCTAATTTTTTAAAAAAGAAAATTAATGCCTGGGACCATTTCAGGCAGTTTCTGGAGATCATGTCACTTAAATTATTTTTTTCAAAAAATTCTTTTTTTCAAATTATGTCTTGAGGAGCATCACTTCTTTAAGTCTTACCAGATTATTTTACTGTTCTGCCAGGTTTGAGAACCATACCACTAAATAATTTCTTAAGGTTTCATTTATATCCAACATGAATTTTAGAGTAATTTTGAGTCACAAGTCTTTTCAGCTTTACCTATTCTTTGAGGAAAGAGATTTTTCCAAACTCGTGGTTCCAACCGGCATTCAGTTCTTGACTCTTTAACCAGAAAAGAACATGTACAGAGTTCATTGGGATATAATTTATGGTGAACTGGCACTGAGATCTTAAGCAATGTGAGAGAGAGCAGTTTCTTGAGTTGTAAAGATCAGCTAAGGTTTTCTAACTCAAAGCTAGAGTGTAGACAGCTATGTTTCCCTGATAATTTCCAGACAAGTATAGTTTTACTGGAGAAGGATATCTTTTTCATTCCCCTCACAAATAATTCCGGTTCACCTACAGAGAGTACATTGAACCATATTCCAAATAGTGTAAAGTTAGTACTAGAAATGAGTATGAAACTGAAGTTTTTACAGACTAAGTTGGACTTCTAGGAGATGAAGTGTCTTGCTAACTTAACAACTTCAAGGTCACTTTGTTCCTCTGGTAGAAGTCCCCTGTCATGTCTCCACCCCCCATCTCCCGCCCCCACCCCCACACCTTATTTGTCAGACCTTTTTTGGCAGGGTGTGGGCCAGTGTTGTTATGTGGCTTTATTTCCCCCTTTTGTCAGTGAATATTTAGTTTTGGGTGGATTGATCTAAGTCTGAATGATTAAATAGGTAGCTGCTCCCTTTGTGTTCTGGCCTGATACTGATGAATTAACATTCATTCATCTGGATTCAGACTGGATAGGGTCTTAGTTTCTGTGTCTTGGTTTGTGGTTGAGCTGTACATTGGTGCAGATGGCCAGTCTTCTCAGAGGCAGGAATTAAAGAGGGGTTTGCAGTTAGTGCCCTTGAGCCAAAAGCACAGTTTTTTCTTAACTCCCTGATCAAGGGCTATTGGGGCATAATCTCAAAAAGGTGGGTGAGCTTGTGCCAGTACTGTGCCATCTATTTCTTGCTTTTAAACCATTTATTAAGCCACTTTTAACTCTGGCCCTTGTGCTCTTTCCCAGTGAGCTAACCGTTGAGCTTCTTGGATTGTTGAGATTAGCTCCACCTAGTGGTGAATTTAAGTTAAAACTCTGGCCGTTGAATCTAGGGTATACTTTACCTACTATCTGGACACCACTCCTGTTGGGGTTTTGATAGATGGCAGAAGGGTGGGGAAAAGGTGGTGAGGCAGAAAGGCTTAGAGGCTGAGTCAGTACACTGAGGGACTGGGGAGACTCTGAGTTATCTAGGAGAGACTCTTATGGGTCGGTCTGAGGCTTTATTCACACCTATAAATTCAGGATGGTGTCTCCTGTAGGGAAATAATTGCCCTGAGTCTTGACTCTGGCCTTACTAAGCATGTGATCTTGGATATGTTCAGTGAATGTTCCTAAGCACCATTTGCTTCATCTGTAAATGAGGAACAATGGTAACATCTATATCTCAGAGGTGTGTTTGAGGACTAAATAGGATCATATAGGTGAAGATATTTTGTAAATGTAAAAGTGCTATGAAAATATTTACAGCCATCAGATTTGCACTGCAACGGGAAGAATTTAGGCTGTGTGTGATAACATTGTGGAATACTATTGGATATATATATATTGGAGATTCTGTGTTTTAGAAATTCTAGGAGTACAGATTGAATACTTCTAGAACTAGGGTGTTAGGGCTGCAGATAGTTTAGAGCTTTCTTTAAGAACCTAAGACCCAGAGATGGGATCTCCCCCAAGCTTTTTAATATTGTAGAGGTACTTCATGTGTACAGTTTGTAGTATCCAGAGAACTCTAGATGCTTCACCTCTGAAGTTGCTTTGTCTTTTTAGGACATCTGGGAGGTAGAGAAACAAAAATCCTCTGAAGATCAGGTCAGCTGTGCAGTTTCCCCTGTGTCCCAGAATTACCAGGACTGGTTGTTTTAGATTGGCTAAATCTCTGAAGCTGGTTCACACTAGTTTATGGACATATTAAGGGATAAGAAATACTCAGAAGACATTTTACATTAAGAACCACAAATCTCTTTGGGATGCCTGGGTGGCTCAGGAGTTGAGCATCTGCCTTTGGCTCAGGGCATGATTCTGCGGTCCTGGGATCGAGTCCTGCATTGGGCTCCCTGTAGGGAGCCTGCTTCTCCCTCTGCCTCTGTCTCTGCCTGTCTCTCTATCTCTCCTGAATAAATAAATAAAATCTTTAAAAAACCCACAAAACACAAATCTCTCAGACTTTTGTGTAAAGTCAGTTTAACAGGTAGATGTTTGTTTAGTACTGGGGGCCTCTGATAGCAGGGTGGATGAAGTTGGTTCTAGTAAGGATGTAAGTAAGGGAGTTAGGTAACTGAGTGTACCAGGAAGAAGAGAAATCACATTCCACTGTGTATATTTTTTGGTGGGAGGTGCTGGCGTGGAGGGATGAAAGGAATTCAGGAACGACTTCTTGAAAAAGGTGACATTTTAGTTATATCTTAAAAGACAGGTCTGGTTTGGACATGCAGAGATACATGGGATGGGGTTGGATGGATGAGTATGGATTTCTGGGTGGAGAGAATGTGAACAAAGATGGGAGACACCTGGCATGTTTGGGGAGGGGCCTGGAGCCCTGCTTTGGGACAAGTGTAAGAAGAAGAGAGCTAGCTTTTAAGGGCCCCTTTTAAACAAGTGAATGAGTTCAAGACGGAGGGAACATCAGTCACACTCAGGGAAGGGCTCTACCGAAATTACTGAGGATCATACAGAAACAGACCATACTGTGGTGAGAGAACAGCTATGTTTATTGAGCACATACTCTGTGGTTTGCACTATGTTAAAGCCACAGTATTATCACATCTAGTCCTCACAACAGCTTTTTGAGATTGATACTACAGATATCTTCATTTTATAGATAAGGACTCTGAGATTCCATATAATTGCTTAATGTCTTCAGCCAGAGTTGGATCTCTGATCTGTCTGATTCTGGAACTGTGTGCTTTGCCATTGGTATCTTGTGAAAATAAAAATATGTGACTAATTATAATGCTGAAATTGTAGTTCAAGTACTGTATGATGCCCAGAGCAAGGATAGCAGTATAAAAGGCTTCATCTACAATGACAGGTTAACTGGGTAGGAGTTTTTGGGGAAGGCAACTTGAGGAGCAATTGTAGCATGAGAGAATAATATTCTTTACCTTTATGTAGCTTTAGAGGATATTGAGATGCCTTTGAATTTGGGTAGTCTGCCCCTAGAGTCTGTTCAGCTACCCTTTTAAAAAATTGTTGCAGCTTTGTGAATTGACAGAGCAGGGTTTGTTGATGAGAAAGCTGGACTTTAGTGAGTACCCAATGCCAGAGGGATGATGGGAGTGCCAGCTCTGAAACCTGGCACCTTTTCCTTTTCTCTTTACCATTCCACAGGGTGGCCTTTAGAATAGCACCGTTGTTTTCTGTATGTCTTAATAGGGGCCTATTAGGAGAAAGGAACTGTATTAGGTCACAAAAATCTCATTAGTTTGACCCAAATAAAGTGAGGTGTTTGGGATTCTGGAGCTCCACCTTCTCTCCACAAAGGTTAGGGGTCTTCACACTGTTGGGAGTTTAGGTGTTAGAAACCTCAGATCAGGTTTTATATTAGTGATTTCACTAGGTCCTTAAATACAACCCTGAAAGGGAGGTGGCTAGATGGTACCAGTTGTCAAATGGCAAGAGTAAGGTTAAACAGGTTGGCATTGTGATAGAAAATGCATAACTGGCTTTGAACTTGAGTTTTGGTTCTGTTACTAGATCCTTTGACCTTAGGCAAGTAGCTTCAACCTTCTGAGCTTTGCATTCTCTGTGAAATGGAAATAGCTATACTTAACTCTTTACCTGTGAGTTGTGAAGGTTACATGAAACACTGTATGTAAAGCACTTAGCACAGTGTTTGCAAGCAGGAGGTACTAGACAGTAAATGTGATGGATTGAAGCTGTCATCACCATCCTCATCCTCATCCTCATCAGCTCTCTTCAGACCAGGGCCAGAGAACCCTGCTGACTTCTGGGTCTCAGGCTGCTATATGAGTGAGGAGCCCTCAGCTCCACGTCCAGGAATAGGATGACTTTCAGCGAGCATGAGAGTATATGTTACCCTCCCTTACGTCTCATCTCTAACCAACTCTGTGATAGGGCTGGCCATTTGTTTGGAGCTCCAGACCCACAGTGGAGCCTCATTTCCAGCTTCTTAGACCTCCATCGTAAAGCTTTGGAAGGTCTGCGTTGGTGTGATGGGGGAGAGATTTTGGGCTTGGTTCTGAATCTCTTACTCCCTGAAGAGCTGCCCCCCTTTCTTTCATAACTTGAGGACTTCACAACTGTTTCAGTAACTGTTAGGGAGTTCGATGCATCCCTTGGAAGCTTGTGAAGGGTGGGCAGGCACTGTGAATTCTTCACTTGACTCATGCGAGAATGACTTCACCCCAGGGTGCTGAGTTTGCAGAAATTTCCCTGTCTTAGATGCCAGTGTGCTCTAAGATCAGTCTTTCCTTAGCCCTCAGGGATCTTGGCCCCTAGTAAATGCAGCGTGACTAAATGGAGCCCTGTTTTTGCATTTAGCTTGCATTATGGTGTTTGATATTCTCTCATTTCTCTCCCATGGTAGTAATATAACTTTCTGGATCAGGAGCTGGAAACCCAGGTTTGAGGTTGAGCCACCACTTTCTTTGGACAAGTTGCTGTACCTCTTTGGGCGTCAGTTTCCCCATGTATAGATAAAAGTGATTTTCTCTTCCTTTTTGGTTTGTGTCTCTTTAGCAGTGCCATCTTCTTTCTTCCAAGTAAAATCTTACAGACGGCTCCATGAGGGGAATAGAAAAGGTGCCCTGTGGAACATTGATGCTGCAATTGAAGCCAGGCAAGCAGTTTTGCTCTCCCACTGCTCCTTGTCCCAAATGTAGATGTACGTGCTTTGTACCCCACTGTGGGACTTCTAGGGCTCTTCCAAGAGATGTGAATGTCACTGGTACAGGTCATCTCTACAGCTCTAAATTTTTTTTTGCTGTTGACAGGTTGTTAATAAAAATCTGTAAAGCCTGTTTATGAAATGTACAAGTAGACTATTGAGTCTTTAAGAAGAATTAGATTTTCATTGATATATTTGAGATACTAAAGTTTGGTTCCATCTATAATGCTTTAATATATTGCAATGTCCAATAGAGACTAGCTTAGTTTTTGCTTGTAGGATAAATATGATTTTTAAGAGTGGCAAGGCACATGCATATTTCCCTCTCTTAGGAATCACTTCCTTCTGGGAATACCATTATGATCCAGGCATTAATATAATGATCTAGTGAAAGTAGATGCTTTTAAAAGTATCTGGCATTCTCTCTTAAAAGTATCCTGGCATTCTCCACTACGATTTATATAAAGCAGGTAGAACATTTGCTGTTGTTTGTGTTTTGAGAATCATTCTGGTGCCAGTGTTATATTAAGGGATCTAGGAATATTGAATAATAAGAAAAGCATATATACTTTGGAGTAGAGGAATGTAAATTTGAATTAGACTCTGTCACTGAGTAGCTGTGTTTGAACAGACTGCTTTAGCTTTTTAGTTTTGATTTACACATCTTTAAATTGAGTCTGCTAACCTTTTGCAGAATTGTCCTAAGGATTGGTGGATAACGTATCTTCACCCCCCAGTGAATATAGAGTCAGATGAAAGGACAAAGATTAGTCTGTTAGGGAATTCTCATAGAAAATCATCCAGTTTTATGTTAATCGGTTGAAAATGTTAAGTCACCTAGTGTGATTTACTCTTTGGTGTTTGCTCATTTCAGGGAACATTTGCTTATATAGTGTCCATTTTGTAAGAGGCAGTATAGAGGAATAATTAGGAACAGAGACTTCTGAACCAGACTGCCTGCGTTTGGATCTTAGTTCCACTGTTTACCTGTTTTGTGATCTTAGCCATTATTTTAACTTTGATATTTTTCTTGTGGGGCTACTAGTAATACCTACCTCCTCAGGAGTCTATTAAAAGCAGGATGACAAATCCATGTTGAGTCTTGTAGAAAGAAAAGTTAGATCACACAGAGAGAAGGTCTGGGTAGTATGGTACCAGTGATAACAGCTAAAAATTGAGCAAGTGGCTAGTCTGGCCCTGACAGCATTTTTCTACTTTCTGGTTATAGACATCTTTTCCACTTCAGACATACTATTTGTTTGATTGATTGTTAAACAGATGAGTATTAGCAGTCACAGGTTTTCAGGACAGGTCTTATATACCTAGAAGAGATAGATCTAAGGTTATTTAGTGGCAGAGCCAACCTAGATCATATATACAGTCTAGGATTTTGTTAGTGTTTCACAGCAGAGGATTCTCACTTTTTTTTTTCTTTTGAGAGAGAGAAAGACCGAGAGCGGTGGTGTGGAGGGTAAGAGGAAGAGAGAGAATCTTAAGCAGGCTCCATGCCCAGCGCAGAGCCCAATTAGGGCTCAGTCTCACAACCCTGAGATCATGACCTGAGCTGAAACCAAGAGTCGGACACTTAACTGACAGCCACCCAGGCGGCCCAGAGGATACTCTCTATTTTAAATGACTGGATGAACAGTTCTTAGTGAAAAGTAGCAAAACAGTATTTCATAGGAAAACAGGAAATCTGCAGAAACGAGAGTTTTTCCCTAGAGGTTGTAGGCCATCACACTCTCTACCTAAGTGCTTGGAAGACTGTCAGTGAGGAGAATAATCAGGTGGCACTTTGAGACAGCTTGTCTCAAAGAATATACAGTTACTGAGCTATGGCTCACAGGAGAGAGTGTATTCCTGATGGGAATTCCAGATAGTGGGTCTGATTTGTGATACTCTTACTCCCAAATAATACACATGCTGGTTCTCTAACAGTAATGAGCACTTACTCATAACTGTTTTTCAGGAAATTTAGGCTCAGAGTAACTTGCCGAAGGAAGTTGAAAAATGATGAAACCATGATTCAGCTCTAGATCCATCTGATTCCAGAGCCAGTGTGTTTCCCACCATATATGCTGACCCCGACCCCACCAGTGTGAATGAGTATTCTCAGGTTGAGCTCAGGCTGGATCCACACTTTAGGAAAACCTCTGTAAAAGGAAAAAAGACCAGAACTGGAGGCAGGCTGTTATCTGCCCTATTTTTCTTTCCTAGCGTCAGTAGGTGTGTAGATGCCTGTGTTTTGGGTTCCTTAAGGTAGGAAGACAGGCTAGCCACCTATTCCAGGCAGAGGCTGCCTAGAGCTTGAGGGGAGGGTGTGGAGCCAAGTTACTCAGGTGGCCTTTGATGGGACTAATCTTAATACCAGTTTGAGTTGGTTCAGGCCAAGTCACCAGTGCTGGGACTGAGTGATAGATAACTATCTGGTAAAAAGCCAACTAGAAGGACACTTAGAGGCTATTTAGCCTAACCCTCTCACTTTTTTGGGAGGGTGGGGTAGGGTGCAATAGTTTTATTTAGATAAAACATACTGTACAATTCACTTAAAGTGTATAATTCATTGTGTTTTATAATTCATTGACTTGTACAATATGACCACGATATGTTTTAGAACATCATCTTTACCTCAGAAAGAAACTCACCCCATCACCTTTAGCTGTCACCTCCTAAACCCTTCTCCCTTGCCCCTAGTCCCTCCATCCTTAAGCAACTACTAACCTACTTTCTCTTGATGTAGATTTGCCATTTATATGAAATCACACAATGTGTGGTCCTTTGTGATTTCTTCCAGTTAACATAATGTTTTTACGGTTCCATATTTTAACATATATGAGAACTTAATTACTTTTTATGGCTAAATGTTCTGTTGTATGGATATGCAGTTCATTTTGTCTAATTCATTTATCAGTTGATTGATTCTTGAGTTGTTCCACCTTTCAGCTACTATGCATACTGCTTTTGTGAACATTTGTGTCCTTTTTTTTTTTTTAAGATTTTATTTATTTATTCATAAGAGAGACACAGAGAGAGGCAGAGACACAGGCAGAGGGAGAAGCAGGCTCCCTGTAGGGAGCCTGATGCAGGACTCAATCCCAGAAGCCCAGGATCACGACCTGAGCTGAAGGTAGACACAGCCATTGAGCGACCCAGGCATCCCTCTGTACATGTTTTTTGTGTGACCTTCCAATATTCAAACGGAGAAGTTGAGTGGGGTGATTTGCCCAGTTCCCAGTGCCATGCTTGGTGTATCCTGAAGCTGAGGGAGTGTCCATCTGTTTGACCAGCATGGTAGCTAACTGTGAGGAGCTTGAAACGTAGATATTTATGGAGAAGTTGAGAGTGTCTTTAGTTTGGGGGCTTTCTGTTCCTCCAGGATGAGTGATAACAAAGCAAGGGCATGAAGATGAACTTAGGTATCACGTTCTCCACTGACCTTCAGGGCAACCCTGGACAAGTGACTTCTGTGAGCTTTGATTTTCCTGTTTGAAAAATGGAATTAAAGGCCATCTTGCAGTATTATGAAGACTAGCAGTAATGTAGAGGAAGCACCCAGCATAAGTGGTAAGATTATTTAGGAAGATAGTGGAGGGGCGGAGGAAATGGCCAGAGGTGGGCCTGCAATGCTCTAGAGGAGCCACTAGATGGCAGAGAAATAGCAAGAAAAGTCTGGTTGGTTGTGCACCTGGGACTTAGCAAGGGTTCTTGAGTTTCTGTTTTTCTCATTGCCCCTGGGAAAAACTCTCAAATTGCTGGGAAAAGAACCCACTGCCCACAGTCACTTGTCACTCATACTTTTAGCCTTATAATTCTTAGAACCATTACTGCCCTCCGGAGCCAGTGATCTTGCATTCCATTTCTCAAATAATTGAGTATCTTTCACTTAACCTGCAGCCAAGCATCAGTCCTTAATTCTCCCCATTTTAAAAAATTGGATCATGAACTAAACTTTGGTGCAGACTCTTTGTTTAGGGAAGTTGTAGACTAAGACCCCTTTTGTTACAGATAGACATATTCTGTCCCTATAAGTAGCAAAATCATTTAGACTGCCAGGGAGGAGTGAAATGTCCATGTGTGGGATGGGAGTTGAAGGGAATTGGTTTATTTCAGGGATGTAGAGAAGATTGGGGTTGGTTGGAATGTATGCAGGCAGAGAAGTCCTCTTAAAGGTGGGTACTGGGAGTGGGCCATTTTCTTACAGTTCTGAGCCTAGCTGGCCAGAACAGGTGAGCCAGGGAAAGCGGAATCTTCAGCGTTTTCCTGGGTCATCCAAAAAGATTTCCTACTGACTGGTTTCTCCCATTCCCCTTCTGCCGCCAAGGAGGGGATTTGTATATCTAATAGAATTGAGGCTTCTCAACTTGCAAGGGCCTGTGAGTAGAAAATGGAAAATGTAGAGAGTTAGAGGCAGATTAGTGGGATCCTGGGCTGGAAGGTAACCTTGAGAGATCATGTGGTCCGTATCCTTGCCTATGGGCAGATGAATGTTTGAATTAGTGGAGGGGTAAACCTCTGGTCCTGAAGCTCCATGGCTGAGAGGCCCTGGGCAGGCTGAGGCTTGAACAGACCCTGGCCAATTGGCTCTGGTCTCCTACTGTCTAATCTTCATATGTCTCTGTCATTTTAACCTGTGTATGAGCCTCTCCTTGTATCTAGTCTGGTGTGAAGCACATAGTGAGTTCAGGTGTCTGAACAGAAGAGAGACAGGGAGAAGGGGAATCAGGAACGCAAAAGAACCCAGCAGGGGGAAAAACATGCATGGGTCATGATATCATCTCATGTTCGTCTTGCGAAAAGCCTGTGAGGCAAGTAGAGCAGGTGTTTATTTTACAAGTGAGTAAACTGGCCTAGAGTTCAGCTTCTATAAGATTTCACAGATGGAATCAGAGTCTTTGGTTCTGAGTCCAGTGCTCCCTCTCTGCTTGAGCACCTTACCTCCGTGTGAGTGTTGCCCCTCTTCCACTGAGTGTCCTCTGCAGTTAGGAAAGCTAGAACTGGCATTCCACTAATTCACAAAATGAATGAGATTCATCCTCATCACCTTTCCTGTCCATTTTCCTTCTGCGAAGCCACATACCCCTGGGGCAGGTTGTTGCTATTGCTTGGTCAGATTGAGGTGGATGTGACTCACCGGAGACCAGGCTGGCAGCTTCGGCTTTGGTTTCCAGATTAAGGAGTTTGCATTTTGCTTCAGTCATCTGAAGATTTTCCCTTCAGATGTTAAAGGGTAAACTATACCCCTTTGAGGTTGAGAAGCAGGACACTAGGGAAGAAGGAACATGTAAAAAAAGCCTGTGTGTGGAATTTTAGAGTTACTGAGGAAGTTAATAGGCTTTGGAGTAGAACAGATCTAGGTTTCAAACCATCTGTGCCAATGAACAGCTGTGACTTTGGACAAGTCCATTAACCTCACTCGGCTTCAGTTTCTTCATCCCTAAAGTAGCACGGTTGCTATGTTGTAGGGCTGGTAAGAGTCAGAGATGTGTACACAGAGAAGGTATGTCCCTGAGTGGCTGTCGGGCATCTGAGTTATTTGTGGTCTCTCCTGGGTGCTGCCGACGGATGGACCCTTGATTGCCTTCTGCTCTGGTGAGCTGAGAACAGGAATCCCAGGCCTGGTTCTTGGGAAGCTCACCCCAGGGGCGGTCGAATCTGATGCATTTGTACTTTCCCAGGAGAAGGGGGAGGATGTCTTTAAACTTCGTGTTGGCTGCTGGGCCCTGGGACAAAGGGAGACAAGCCCCAGGGCTGAGACAATCATGTCTTTATTATCTCAGATGTCTCAGGCCTGTCCCCCGCCTGGAGATATATGGCCGGGAAAGCTAGCTCCATGGCCTCGGCGCAGTTCCAGGTCCTAGGAATGTCTGGCTGTTTTATAGCAAACAGGATCACGCACAACAGCCCAGCATCCAGGCATCTCCGCCCCAGCAAGCTCTTTCTCTCCGCCAGCTTGTAAAACAGTGGGACCTACAGCAGTGTGACACAGGCCCCTTGCCTCCGGGGGTCCCAGCAGCCTGGCACGGGGCAGCAGTGCTGGGCAGTGGTGTATACCCATCTGAGACCCTGGGCACAGGACCAGCAGTGCAGGCCTGGCTGCACCCAGGGAGCATCTTCAGACCAGACTCCGCCTGGCTCAGTTCTTACTTGTAAGCCATGGGCTGCCCTGATTCTAGCTGCTTTCTCTCCCTTTTGTCCCCTTGGGAACAGCTGCAGGGAGCCACTGAGAAGTCTTGTTTACAGATGCACTTGGCATGGGATGGGGAGACCAGCGGCGATGAGTCCTTGAGTTCCAACTTCCAGCTGCTCCCAGGTGCTGGGGAGCCTTCTGCTCTGGGCCCCGAAGAATGAGTCCACACTGTTGTCTTTGGCTGGGGCTTCAGGAACATGGGGATGAGGGGACCATGAAACAGTGGGTCAGATGGCTGTCCAGGGCATCGTTTATAATGAGGCCACGTGGGCTGGCCCTCTGGGGAGGCCTTTCACAGGGACCAGGGCTGTGGACCCCGCCTGAGGTTCTTCTCTGGGGCCTTGGAAGGGAGTTGGGGTCCTACAGTCCAGGAATAGTGGTAGATGAAGATGGTTTTGTCTATTTGCCTGACTTTCTTGTTCTGGAGCTGAATAAAGCCATAGAGCTGTGTTGGTAGCTTTTGAGCCCACTCCTGCGTAGCCCTTCTTCAGCCTATCTGGTGCTCAGCAGATGGCTGCATTGCATTATTTTCTGGAGCGCATGCATTGGTTCATTTGAAATGTATTCAATGACTGCTGGTAACGGCCTCCCTGCCCTGCCTTGCCCATATAAAATAGAAGATCCAGATCCCACCTCGCAGGAGCTCCCAGTCTAAGAGGGAGGATATGAAAGTGTAAGCAGTAGTATGTGGTGTACAGTGTGCCATGTACTTCAGGGGAAGCACAGAACTGCAGAAGGGGTGCCCCCCCATTTTTCTGTAAAGTGTGTCCTCTGCCCAGCCAGAGTCTGAGGGGTCCATCCTGAAGCATCTGGCTTGGCCAGGCTTAGGATCATGGCTGAGGAGGTGGCAGCAGGAGCATCTGTAATGTTCACAGCAGAAATGCTAGCTTAATGGCCCTGTACCAGCAGTGTGACAGCGTGCTAAGTGCTTTTCGTGCTTTATCTTCACAGTAGCTCAATTTCTAACTGAGGGAGCAGGTGGAGTGACTTAGCCAAGGTACACAAGACATGGTAGGGCTGGGGTTATTTGACACCAAGGCTTTTAAGCGCTAGACCCCCTTGGGGTGGACACAAGGCGTATATAATTTGAAAGGCTTATTTTTGATACCTGATTTATTTTGAAATGT
Organism: Canis lupus familiaris; assembly: GCF_011100685.1. Taxonomy (NCBI): domain Eukaryota; kingdom Metazoa; phylum Chordata; class Mammalia; order Carnivora; family Canidae; genus Canis; species Canis lupus. Next base: position 76,525,719 of record NC_049223.1, on the reverse strand, counting down.
CCGGTAGAGCTAATGAACTAAGGGTTTTGTCTCTAAAGGCAGGAGGTGTGTAGGTTAAAGATCGAGAACCCCTTTCTTGCTAATGAGCTGATCCTTCTGTGGGGCAAGTAGACCAAGGAGGGTTCTGACCCTTCAGGGCAAGTTGGAAGGGAGTAACTTGCTTCTCTTCTCACCATGCTGGGCCCTTCTATCTCACTGAAGCATGCTGTGGTTTCATGTGGGTGCCCGAGCAGCATGGGCACCAGGAATCACATGCTGTATTGCTGAGCAGAGGGGTGGGAGGGTGTGTGTGTGTGTGTGCACGCGCACTGTCATCAGATGGATGGCTATGCTAACTGGCTAGGTAGGAAGGGGAGCATGCATGTCCTAGGGCAGAAGTGGGGACCGGGACAAGGAACTGTTTACTGGACACTGCCTGTTTGACACTTAGTTCCCACAGTAGCCTTTGAAATGGCATAGGAGGAGGGGAAGCAGAGACTCATAGGGGTTAACTTATCTGAGGTCACCCAGCTAACAGGAGGCCTGAAGAGGCTCATTCCCAGATCAGTGCTAACATTGGTGCTCAGGCTTCTTGCACCACTCTGTGCCTGCTCTTCTGAGGAATGAGTCTGAAGTCCCCTCCCCTGACACCCCTCTGATTTGAATGATTGAGCTGCCCTCTCTCTCAGCCTCCCTCTTTCCAGACTGAAGCAATCTGAATTTTAGCAGCAGCCCTGCATCCTCTTGGTCACTTCTCTGGATTTATTTCAGCTCTGTGATGAATCAGAGGGGCAGCAACTCGCCCTGTCCTGGCTGCGATAACCATCAGCCATTCCTGAAGCTTCCCAGGTGGCTCCAGCCACTGTCCAGGATGGGGGTGAGGAGGAGGCCCAGGCTGCAGGAGGTACTGGAAGGAGGGAGGAGAAGGGATGGAAAAGCTCCCAGGAGAAGAGAGAGCAAATTGGAGTGTCATTGAACCCTTATGAGGCCAGGAACCTTCAGTGCCATTCCCACGCCCTCACATACGCTTCCCTCATTCTTAAAGAAGGAGCCAGGTGCTGGCTGGTGACGTCAACCATTAGTGGTGTTTACAGTCCACAGAGTACTTCCCCACTCAGTGTTCCAGTTGGTTCTCTGGGGTGGAGGCCATCTTGAATAGAGGCTTTGGATTTCGAACTGGGTCCGGTTCTGGTTCTGCTATTGTCTTCACCTTTTTTTACTGATGAGATTAGAGGTTATTAGCTAGCTTCACATTCCACAGGCTGTCAGCAGTGGAGCTAGAATGAGACCTGGGGTCCTGATGTCTGGGAGGGGCCTCATGAGGCGGGAAGGGAGAGGCAGCATCTGTAGGGCTCTGGTTAGGAGCTATTTAAGGCCTGCCTAGGAATCTGCTGGTTTCTGTGTACTTACCATCTGTTTGCTTTTCTTCAGTTTCTTAGTAAAAAAATCTTTTCGAAAAAAATCTCCCTTTGTTGTCTGAACTGAAGGGGAAAAAGAGTCATCTACTCCTTTCTACCTTGGTTGAGGCTAGATGTTCTAGAGCAGGTGTGGGAACAGCCCAGAGAGAGTTCAGGCTGTGGATTGTCAGCCTCTTCCTGCTGTGATTAGGAACCTAACAGCCCATCTGGCAGGCTTGGAACTGGAACCATACCTTCTCCTGCCACACCAGCCAGGGCAGGAGGTGGTGAGCAGGGCTGCTGTTTCCAGCTGTGGCTTTGTAAGCCTTAGCAGTGTGACTCCAGTCTTTCTCACTCTCTGCCCTGGAGACAGCTGTCTACAGAGCAGTGTATAGGTTTCCAGCAGAGTGGTAGAGTTGACCTTAGCCCTTAGCCAGAGACATAATGCTGCTTTGTGGGGGAGGGTTGGGCTCAAGGCTCTGAGGCCCTTTGGGCCAGGACTATCAAAGGTCAGTCTAGGCCAGCAGTGGGAGGGAAGATGGAGATGGCTGTGGGACTGGAGGAGAGGCCTGGTGACACGCTACATCCTGACTAGGAGCCTGAAGATGCCAGTTCTGGCTGCAGTTATGCCTCTCCTTTCTGTGGGTCTCCATCTCTTAATCTGTGAAGTGGGGTTAAATCATGCACTTGCCTCTCAGCTGGTTTATCCAATCGGAATTACCTGTGTTCCATTGCTTGCTTGTGATGGTGCTGGGGGATAATGCTGGTGGGTCGTGGTTAGTGTGGGCCTGACCTGACTTCAGAGTCAATAGGTTCTTAGTAAATGGTGGCGCTGTCACATATGATGGTCAGACGCCATCCTGAGGGGCCTGGCTCATTCTGGGAGGCTGCATCACTTTTCCCAAGTGGAGGCTCCAGGGAGGCTGCAGTTCTTGATGTTGCCACAAAGTCCAGAGGTACCTGGGTAGGTGAGGAACCAAATCGAGGATAGAAAGTAAGGATCAAAAAGGAGATGCTCTCCAGCCGCAGGCTGGTGGAGGTGGAGCCAGGAAGTGGGGAGTCGGGAGCAGGGCCAGGTCTTGGACCTGGGCTCTCCCACTGGTTGCTGGGTTGAAGCGATTACATCCAGTCATTCCTGGTTCAGGACCAGTGTATGCCAGAGTTTGTTCTGAGTCCCTCCTGCCTCCCTTGGTGCCAGGTCCCCCATTTATCAGTCTCTGGACCTCAGGTTTTCTCTTCTCCGTGGTCCCTTTGCTTCTCGGTCGCGGGGTTTCTACCGCAGTCTTCATAAGTCTGAAGGTGTTGCTCCTGGGACTAGAGACTGGCTCTCCTCCAAGGTCATACTCAGTCTGGCCTCGCTAGACTGTGAACCCCTTGAGGGTAGGGTGCAGGTCTGAATGGCCTCTGGGCTCCTGCATCCAGCATGGAGCCCGTAATCCTTGGGTCCTGACCAGAGGGCCCAGCCCCTCTGGGCCTCAGTTGTCAGGCTGGCCAAGGCAGCACAGTCCTGTGCTGGCCCTTCTCCCTCACAGGTGGCATGGGCAGGGGTGGGGGTGGGTGCTGAATCAGAGTATATGGCTCCTTGTGTCCAGCTTCCTCTTCCTGGCTGGCCCAAGGCTTGGGAACAGTGGCTGCCTTTCTGGGGCAGCCAGGGCGCCTGGCCAGAGTATGCTCTGTCGGGCACTGTCCGCTCTTCAGCAAGCCCCGGTCCTCCTCTTAACCTAGAGAAGGCCCCGGGTTATTGGTGTTATTCTTGGCGGACCACCGGGCCCCTCAGCAAACAGGGAGGCGAGTGTGCACCCAGCCTGGGCCTGTTTGTGTTGGCCTCGCCAGGCGGGGGATTAGCTCAGCTGGGCTGCTAATTGCCTCCGAAGTGCCGGCCGGGATGCTGACAAGGGCTGGGCCTCTAGGCCCCTCCTCCCCAGCAGGCGCTATGCCAGGCTTGGGGGCCTGGCCCAGGAGGGCCCCTCTCTCCCCTGTCAGCGCCTGCTTGGCCCAGACCCTTGAGATGCGGGCAGGGGGTCACCAGGGCTGGCGGCTCAGGAAGGAGTGGGGGGAGATGCCTATGAAGTCATTGCCTGGGCCAGGCTGGGCCTTACTCCGCCCCTTCCCCCATATCCTCGAGACCCCCTCCCCTCTCCTCGAGGCAGACGCCTTCTGAAGCTCAGCACTTTCTCATTTTGTCAGGAAGCTGCTGGGCTCCTCTGCCCAGATGGTCCTTCGGTGCTGTCCTCACTCTTCCTGTGTCACCCTCTCTGTTCCTGTGTCTGTCCTCCCACCTTGTCTTTCCCTCACTCTGTTTCTCAGTCTTGGCTCCTCTCATTTGCCCAGACCCTGTACTTCCTTCTACCCTCTGTCATCCTGTGTTCTCTGTTCCTTCCTTGCCCCAAGACCCATTTAAACCATGTCCCTGGTCTTCCCCAGACATCTCTGGGGCCACTGGCTGTCCAGCAGGGGCTGAGAAGGAGGTCCACTTTATTACACTCTGACAGCTTTCCCAGAGACCTTGAGACCTGAGTTGTGAGGGCAGCTGTCAAGAACAATCTGGACACAGGCCCTCTGTGAGCTGACCTTGCCTGGAAGTCCTGAAAACCTTCCATCCTCGCAGGTGGAGCCCCTGGGCCCCACTGCATATGCTTCCTACAGCTCTGACACTCTTTCCTCCGCTCCTTGGTCACGGTTCCCTGTCCTAGCCCTGCTTCTCAGCCAATACCGAGAACTTGGTGCAGCCTCTCCTGTTGGTGCCACTGCCTTACTCGCTGCTGCCTGGGTCTTCTGACCCCTGGGGTTCTCTTGTCAGGCTGGGGATCTCTGTCCTGAGACATCTGTCTGTTGCTGATTTGGGAGATGGGGCCAAAGTAGGATCACCTGTCTTCAGCTCCCAACGGTCTCTGATTTCTTCCTTGTTTCATCCCCTCCTCTGGCCCAATTTCAGAGCCACCTTAACTGCCTCCTACATTCCTGAAAAAGGAGTAATAATATTTATAATAGTAGCTGCCATTTGTTGAGATTTACATATTTTATCTAACATCCCTGAGAAACTGATTCTGTTACTGTTTAGCCCCTCTTGAAGTTGGGGCGGGGTATCAGTCCCATATTCCAAAGGAAGAAAACGAGTCCCAGAGAGGGACAGTGAGTTATTCAATTTTCCATATAGTGAAGAAGTGGGCAGCACTGGGATTCCAACCCATGTCTGTTCTGATTGTAAAGCCTGGGTCCTTTTCACAGTTGTAGGAAATGGTTGGGTATGGAGACTTTCACCTCTTTGCTCTGCCATCTCAGACCCTCTCTGTCACCAGTTTCCTTCTGTCTGCCTTGACCCGGATTTGGGGATGGGGTGTCCTTTTTCTCTCCACCCACATTCTAGATCCTTCCTTCCCTCCACTAACTCCTTCCCTAATTCTTCACAAATCCTTGTGCACCTCTGCTGTCTTGAAAGCACTTGCTTCAGCCCTGTTATACTCCACGAAACTTTTGGAAAGCCAAGCATATAGCAGCCTAACTGCTCCCAGATGTGTGAAGTTGCTACAGGGGGGTGGGCAAGAGTTGGGTGGGGGGAGACCATGGCCCCCTTGGTAAGGACGAAGACTCCACTAGACTGAAGTTTCTGAGAAGCCACCTTGGGTCTTCCCATCAGCTCTGACTTGAGTTAGATGGAGTTTTCCATCCAGGCTTCTTGTCCTGACTAGGCTTCAATTCTGGAGTGGACTTCTAGCCACAGGCCTTGGGTCCCTGTGTCCCTGGGCAGATACTAAGTTCTTTTCCATCTGTTCCCTACCTGCTCACTTGGCACCCACTTCACCAGACCCTCCTCTGTCATTGTATTTGTTCTTCTGTATCAACACTCAGCAAGGGTTCTGAGGCCTTAGCTCAGACCAAGGATTAAATAGCTGATTGTGGCTTGGTGAAGTGCAGGTAGAGCCGTAAAGGGGGATTATTCCAGACAGGAGGCAGGTGGCTCCTTTCCATGTGGCGATCAAACCCAGAAGGAAAGAGGGCCAGGAGAGTCCCCGTATTAGAATATGAACTATTTATCTGCTTTTTCTGTGTCCTTCCCCATGTCTCTCTTTTCCCTTTTCTGCAAACAAAGTCACTTTCACAATTGCAAGATAAAGAAATAATCATTTTATCGTGCATCAGACTATTTCATGGGGATGTCACAATGGCAAGGGGCCTAGTATAAAAATTAGAGGATGGGGTAGGGCAGCAAAGGAAGTAGCAGCATCCCGAGCTGGGGCTTATCCAGCCCTAGGCCTCAGAGGACATCACCTTTGTCTTGTGGAGACTAGTGGAGAGGGTTTCGGGCAGGACTTGGATCCTCCGGCCAGCTTCTAGAGTGGGTGGGCTACGTCAGGTATGTGCTGGTTCCACCTCTTTATTTGGGACACTTTGGATGTAGGTGTGTCCAAGGAAGCTCCGTTTTCCTGCAGCTGTGGGTCCCTTCGGCCTTTGGGTTGCTGGTGGTGGCAGCAGAAGGGTTGGGCAGAGGTTCCTAGAATCTAGTCTCCTTTACACAGGTCATACCCTTCAGAAGCCCAGAATGGTCAGCCTTGAGAGAGTCTCCAGGCAGGTGGAAAGGTGACGCCTGTGAGCGGACACAGACCCTCTCACTTCTTCTGGGGCACTATCTGTAATACCAGCATCCAACCTGGACCTAGCAGTCCCCTGGCTCTGGGCACAGGATCCGGGGTTGGGGAAGAGTGCCTCTGCCCTGTCTCTGCAGGGGGAGGGGTCTCCCCTGTTTCCTTTGTCTGGGTCTGGCCTTTGCCAGTGAGGGCTAGCATTTTCCCTGGCACTGAGCAGACAGCTGAAGAGAGCCTGCCAGAGGAGCAGTGAGCCCAGCTGGGCCGCTGTGGGGACACTTAGTGGGCTCAGCTTTCATCCACATCAGAGCCTGCCCGCCCCACGATTACCCCTCATTCCAGTGTGGCTGCAGCATCTCACTTGGTTTTGGCCTTCTTCGTGGATGGACATTGAGCAGAGAGCTTGGCTGGGGGCCAAGGGTGTTGACCCTCTCAGTGAGGGAGCCAACACCAGGAGGCACAAACCGCAAGGCCTGGAGGAGAGTTTCTACAGGCTGGAGCCTGTATTCTCAAACTGGGACTTTGAATTCAGACGTGGAACCCTGGAGCCAGGAGCTTGGGGTCTGAGAACCTCCGGTGGGGATCTAAGAACTCAAGATCTCAAACCAGGAGCCTGGCGCCCCATTAAGGGGGCAGCTTGGAGACTGGGCCTCCGGTGAGCTCCTCTGGAGGTTGGGAGCCCTCCTGAGAAGCAGCAGCGGGGTCAGGCCGAACCTTGCTGTGTGCATGTCCTACTCACACAGGTTGGCCTTGTGCTCCTACCGGTTTGCTGGGCATAGGGCTGGGCCCAGGCTGCCACTGCTTTATCTGGGAGACTCTTCCTCTGTGCCCAGGGTCCCTGGCGGCAGGGGTGCCTCAGCTGCTGACCCCCTCACTTCATCAGCCCTCTAGCTGTCCACTGCTTCCCGTAGAACCTGTTGTGCCCCCTGGAACCATGTGGCCTTTAGGCCTCGCCTGTAGTCTCTGGCTCCTGTTGCTTCCTGGCCCCTCTTCCTCCAGGTAGTGCCCCTCCCCAAGGCTGGGACCCAAGCAGGCCTTTGGGTAAGGTGCCCAGGAGGAGCCTTGGCTGCAGGGCTCCCCTGGCTGTGCCTCTGCAGCCAGTGTGCTCTGGGACCCGGCTGAGCATTGCCCCCTCTCCTGTAGAGTGAGCACAAGCATCTCTGTCTTGTCCACGTCCCAGGACTGTTGTGATCATCCTCTGAGATGCCCCAGTAGAGGCCCTAGAACATAGTATTTGCTCAGTAAATTTGGTTCAGTGTGTGAAGTAATGGGTGGGAAAGGGCTTTTCACTGGCCGGTTCCTCTATGGGTGTGATTCCATTCTTTATCTCACAGAGGAGCAGCACCATGAGGAGACAGGCATAGAGGTGTCCCTGCAAAGGCCCGGCTGGGACCTCTGATCCAGGATGACAGCTGGTGCTTCTGCCTGGGAGGGCCCGGGGAGTGGCGGCTTCCCCTCTGTGATGGGGAGGCTGGGTGGGCTGGGCTCCGGGGTGGGCCTGGAGCCTTCTCTTGCCCTTGTCTCCTCTGCTCTTCCTGCCTGGAAGGTTCCACAGAGACTGAACCTCCAGCTGCTCATGGAGGGCCGAAGCGAACCCTCTGCCCTTGGGCTGGTATCTGCGCACTCCCTTTCCAGGGGGCTTGAGAGACAAGGCTACAAGGCCGAAGCTGCCAGGGGTCAGGTGTGTATGTGTAGGGGTGCAACTTCCATCAAGATGGCACCGATTTCCCCTGGCCATAGGGCCACCTCCTTCCCTAGATGGCAGGGTCAGTAGGCATGTGGCGAACACTCCTTGTTACCCAGCTTAAGTCTGCGAGTAGAAAAACAGATACAGGTAACAACCGAGTGGTCAGCAGTGGCCACATGTGGACAACCAGAGGCACAGGCAAGGTCCCTTTGGTCAGTGGCAGCCACAAAGGCCCAGGCTTCAGGGAGGCCCTGCTGGTGCCCTTGGGGCCACCTGCCTGGTTTCAGCAATAAATAACATGAGGACCCAAAAACCAAACCAAAACAAAAAATACAACCAGTATCTTTCAGGGTAGGTGCGGGGGGACTGTTTAAATTACCGGCCCTCCCCGGGCCACGGGGTGGTTGGTGGCGTGGCTGCCGCAGTCACCGGCACGTGTGCAGCTCCACCAGCCGCTGGCACTGCCTGCACTTGACGAAGCAGCACCAGTGGAACTTGCAGCTGCAGCGCTCGGCCAGCTCCACCTGCGCCGTGTGGAAGCCGCGGCCACAGCACAGCAGCTCACAGCCGTCGATGGCCTTGGACGTCTTGTTGCACGTGCGGCCCCGCGTGCCCAGCACGCCGCTGCGCATGTCCTGCTCGCAGAAGTCCGGGCTGGGCTCCAAATACACCAGGTCCTCGTCCGTGTGCGGCTTGAACTGTGCGTTGCGTGGCACCAGTGCCCTGGAGGAGCCCACACGGCGCGGCTCCACCTCGGTGGCGCCATCGAACTTCTCCTTCAGTGCGTGGCCCACCTGGCGGAAGGGCGGCACGGCTCGCCAGCACGTCTTTACCTCACAGGAGCCCGACACCCCGTGGCACTTGCACTCCACCCGCATGTGTGTCAGGATAGCCTGCAGGGGACGGGGAGGGGAGAGGGCCCATCAGGAGGCGGCAGGGGCTGGGGGTCGGGGTGGGGGGAGGCCGCAGAATTGGAGAACGGTTTACTGTCCTGCATCTTCTCTGTATTAAGCACCTGCTGTATACTGGGGTGGGCGGTGAGCTGTGTTGGGGACTTGAAGACCCTGTCCCTGTCCTCGGGGCACTTGGGGTGGAGGGAGGGGAAACGCTTCAGAGGGCACTGTTAGGGGAAGCAGCGGGGGAGTGACGGGAGGGGGCCAGCAGGGCTGCTGCATCCGGGAGGAGAAGGCACGTGGCGTCGGGGGAGGCACGTGCCTCACGTCCTAGCCCTGCTACTTAGGAAGGGTGTGTGCGTGTACATATCCTCGTGGGTGCGTGTCGGGGGCCACACGCTGTTGTGACACCTGCTCGCCTGGCCGCCCCGTAGCCCGCTGGCCCGCAGGAGCCCGAACATTTTCTGCGTGGCGCGCCGGGGGAGGGACGTGCCGGGGACCCCGCCGAGCCCACCCCGCCCGGTGGTGAGGTGGCAGGGGACGTGCTGCACTACCTTCCTGCCGGCCTCGTTGTTGTGGAGGTTCATGAGGGCGCGGCTGGACGAGGCCCCCTTGCTTCTCTCGCGCACGTCCACGAAGGACTGGGAGAAGGCCACGCCGTAGGCGATGTTGTCCGAGCACCCCGACCACTGGAAGCCTGCGGGGGTGCACAGTGGCCGCTGTGAGGGAGGGCGGCCCGGCCCCGCCTGCCACGCACGCCCCCTCCTGCCACGCTTACCCTGCGGGCTGACCCCGTGCACCGTCCGGTCACAGCCGCACTTCTCCAGCTCCCCGCTGCTGCACGCCCGCGTCACGGCGAAGGCCACACCTGCTGAAGAGATGGCGTACACGAAGGCCGCCTCCCGAGTCCCTGTGGGAGGCAGAGGGAGGGCAGGGCTGGGTCCCAGTGCTCGGGCCGCTCCCCCTCCGCGAGCCGTGGTACGTGGGGGCCCCCGGGGCCAGGAGGTGCTCTGAGCCGCCGCTTACATGCGCGGGTGCACATGGCTCAGCCCGGAGCGTCCGTGGGGTGAGCGCCGCACCCTACAGATGCACCCCCCGGCCCACCCGACACGGCCCCGCGTCCCCTGCTCCCAGTACGGGAGTCGGGCCATCGCCCGACAGGTGACCTGAGCCGCCAAGACTGCAGGGCCCTGCGTGCCGCGGCCCTGCCCTCCCGCTGAGGCCGTCTTGCTCCCCGATGCCTCAGGGGAGCAACGGCCAGTGCTGGGGAGAGGGTGTCCTCTGCTGCGCGGAGCTTCGCTGTGCCCGTTTCACAGACGGTGAAGGCGGGCTTGGGGAGGGGAGGGGATTTGGCCCCAGCGGCCCGGCGGCGAGGAAGTGACACCACCAGGACGCAGACCCCGCCTCTGCTGCCCGTGAGTCCCCTGCCGCCCCATGACTTCTCAGCCGTTCTATTTTGGTGCCTGCCCTCCTCGCCTGCCTGAATGGGTGTTTTGATCCTCCTAGGAACTGTGCCTCGGGGTGTAGCTGCTGTGGAGCCTCTTTCTGGGGCTGTGGGTGGTAGTGGGCGTGTGTGCGTGCACGCGTGTGTGTGAGTGTGGGGTGCGTGTGCGTGTGGCTGGCTGGGTGTGTGACCAGACAGGCCCTGCTCCTCTTCTAGGCCCTGTGAGGGCCTCTGTGTGCCCGTGACTGTCCTTCTGTCTCTCGCTGCAGTGTCTGTGTCCACAGGAGTGGAGGGGGCAGGTTTTGGCCTCGTGGTTGGCAATTACCACCGTGACACCCAGGCCTGGGCTTTTGGCTGCCCCCGGGAGCAGTTGCCGTGGTCAGATGGGAACAATCACCTCCTCTGTGCCCGTGTCTGTGGGACAGGCAGCAGAGGCCGAGCCCTGGGGTGGGGGGCAGCTCGGGCCCCGATGGCTCAGGACGCCCTGTTCTAGGTTCGGCCCTCGAGCTGGGGCTACAGCCTCCCCGCCGCTCCCTGCTGCCCACCCTCTGCCATTTTGGGCCAGCATCAGGGGGCTTGGCTGGAGCCACAGGGGCCTCGACAGCCTGAGATGGAATCTTCTCCAAGTTAATCGAGGTTAATAGCAGGATCATGTTGGTTGGTTTTGTGCTGTGGCCGCCCAAAGAGGGACGACTTTAGTTTCTGGTATTTCTGGTATTTCCAGGCCTGAACCAGCACAAATCTTTTGCCCCAAAGACTAAGGGGGAAGGGCGGCGGGAGATAGAGCAGATGGGACTGGTAGGGTGGCCCCAGCTCTTGGCCGGGCGTGGTCCTTACTTCCGTTTCTCTGGGCTTTCAGGCAGCCCCTGGTCCTCCCCGTCCCTGGGCTCCTCTCCTCCCGAGGGCCGCGGCCCTGGTGTGCAAGGCTCTCTGCGAGTTTGCTCAGGGGGACCTCTGCCTCATTCCCCAGACCCAGCGTCCATCTCCGGGGGGCTCCAGGTCCCTCTTGCCCTGGTCTCAGGAACAGGACACTCCGTTGTTCTCTGCTTGGGAGTGGGCCTGAAGGAAGAAGTTCTGGAAGGAAAATACTAATAGCAAGAGCGAAGGCTTCTAGAGCGCTCACTCTGTGCTGGGCCCTGCCTGAGCGCTTTACATCATTTACACACTCTTCACACCAGCCCTGTGAGACTTCACCCTCGTTTTACAGATGAGGAACCCGAGGCACCGAGGGGCGAAGCAACGGGACCGACAACACGCAGCCAGGAGGTCGTGGAACCACTATGGGAACTCAGGCAGCCTTGACGTTGCCCTCCTCACCGAGCCCGGAGCCCCCAGGAATACACGTGCAGTGGATCTCTTCCCACCTCCTTCCCACCAGCGAGTGAAGCCAAGAAGGGCTTTCTTTGGTCCGCCTGAAATCTCATGTGCCATGTGCCATGGGCCAAGTCCGGTCCCTTTTGTGGGCTCTTCCCTGGGGATGCCGAGCAGGGGGCCTGTGCTCGGCCAGGAGGCCCCAGAAGGCCCCAGAAGACCTGGGGAGTGTGGCTAAGCCATCATGCCCTCAAATCCCACAGCAGTGGCCCTGTCAGCCTTTTCCAGCTGGCTCCGGGTCCCAGCCCTTGGACTCCAGGGCTGCGGCCCCTCTTGGCTCCTCCCCTCTGCCTGGGTGCCCAGGCTGGAGCCTCGCTCGCTAGAGAGGTGCCTGACAGAGACAGAAGAGGACGGTGGCGCGCCCGCAAACGAGGCAGCGGGAGGCCCCTCGTGTCGTGCAAGATAGCTGCTCCCTGGTCGGGGGTTCAACTGTTCCAGCTGCAGCAGGGAGACAGACCTGGCTTTGTCCTCCTGGGACATCAGAGCTGGCCGTCAGGCAGGATTCTGGAAGGTGCCAGCAGCTGCCCGGCCACCGCCTGCCTCTTCCATAGAGCCATTTGCCCATCCCGCAGCCAGCTCCTTTCTTCCTCCTCCCCTGGCTCCAATGTGGGTCCTCTGGGTCCCACCTCAGGGCCATTTTTCTGAGATGCTGAGGTGGCCTGGGGCTGGGAATTCAGAGCTGTCCCGTGGGCCCAGTAGTAACCACCCTTTCTGAGGGCCTACTAAGTGCCAGGGCCTTTCCATACGCTGTCCACGGCTCATGACAACCTTAGCACCCGGCTCTCCCCGGCGCTGCTCTGTGGAGGAAGGAGTGAGGCTGTCAGCAGCTAAGTGGGAACAGGCGCTGAAGCCTGTGTGACTCAAGGCCCGTACCCTTCTGAGCACGTCATGTGCGATGTCTCTCCCAGATGTTGGAAGGAGGGACTCTGGAGTGGTAAGAAATGTTTGGAGGAGAAGCCGCGGATGCTGAGTTGGGCTGGAAAAGAAGCCACGGGCATGGTGATCCCCTGGGCACCAGGCCGATGTCCCGGGGGAAGGGCCATTCAAACATAACTCAGTTTCCAAAGCTTCCATCTCCCTGGGAGATGGGGCAGGACAGGCACTGGTCCCTCAGAAGGACATTGCCCCGTCCTGTCCCCTTTCATGCTCCCAGCCTGCCTTCCCAGTTTCCTTTGTTCTCTTAGCTGCAAAAGCTCACCTTTTCTTGAAACCACCTCCAGGAAGTCTCTTGGGATGTGAGAGACCATGTAGGACAGGGGAAAGAGTAAATTAAGACTCTTACTAGTGGCATGACCGTCCTCTCTGAGCCTCATTGTCCCAACTCGAACAAGGGGAGGAGAGTGCCGCCCAGGCTGGCCAGACCCCACACTTCCTGCCCAGCATCTCGGGCCTCCCAGGGCTGCCGGCGCTCTTGCTGGCCTGCCTGCCCCCAGGACCAGAATCAGGCCGCAGGTGCTTTTATTTTCTCAGTGTCTTGCGTATTTGTGTGTCCTCTGCAGCCAGACTGGAAGCTCCCGGGGCCAGGTTGTGCCCATACTTCTCCTTTGCCCCCCAGCACCCAGCACAGGGCTGCACACACAGCAGCCCTCGGAGACAGGAGTGGGTTATTGGGAAAGAGTCTGGATAGGGCTCAGGCCGCAGGCCTGAGATCTACTCCTTGCTCTATCACTTCCTAGATGTGTGATTTCAGTTTTCTTGTCCTCAGAATGGGGCTAATAGTCCTGACCCCAAGAGGTGGTTATGGGACTCTAATGAGGTAAAATCTAGAACATGCTTAGTCAAGTCCCTGGCACATAATGGGCACTCGAGACATATTTTGTGATTATTGTCGTGATTAATGCCATTTTATTCATTTGCTAACAGATGTCAGTAGGGCACTTAGTGGGCTGAACGCTTCCTTGGGGTAGAGATACTTCCTTGCTTGCTCCCCCACCACTTATTGGTCACCCGTTGTAAGCCAGGCCCTATGCTACACACTAGGGCTACTGAGGTGACTTTGTCCTCAAGGAACTCCTGGTGACGGAGGATCTCTGGGAACCCACCCCAGCCCACCTGTAACTAATGATGACACCAAAAGGCTGGCCTGGAGGTTCCCCAGAAGGAGGGCACATTCTCAGCCTCATGGGGCTCACCATGATGCCAGTACTGGGGATCAAGTTGAGAGCAGAGGTTTTGGTAAGTCACAGCCTGGGACTGAGAAGCCCTCACATCTTAAATCCAGGCTGATGTTACCACAGTCACTAAGGAAGGCGTCTAGATGACGTTAGACACGCAAGGGACGGAAAGGCGGGTCTGGGTTCGAATCCTCACTTTGCTTTGGCCAGTGCACTGCATCACCTCCCTACCATGGCAGCCAGAGGCTGGAGGGCCTCGGGGCTCATGGAGTCCCCTCTCTCGGGACAGGCCTCTGTCAAGGTCACAGAACAAGATGCGAAGAGACACGGCGTTACCCACAGATGGAGGGAAGAGGAGAGGAGTCTGCAGTGCCTTTCTCACCTCCGCCTGCCATGCTCAGGCCGGCCTGCTCCGAGAGGCCCGTATATATCCTGCTCTTGGTGACCTTGAACTTCTGCCAGACTCTATGGCTTCGCCCTCCTATCCTCAAATCCTTTTTATTCATTCGACATGTATTTATCAGTTACCTACTATGTGCAGGTGCTGCTCTAGATTCTGGGACAAAGCAGTGACTAAGATGTAGAGAGGACATCCCACATCTGGTCCTTAACCCCTGCTTGGCCAAGAACTGCCACCTGCCCCCATTCCTGGGTGCCCTGGGTGCTAACCTCTCTAAATTTCTGCTAGATTGTCAGCCTAGAGCACACAGTTTGGCCCTCAGTCACTCGCTGTCCTCATCGGTCACCATTAGCTCACGTCAAGCTCCCCTCCGTAGGCCAGGAACAGGGTGACCTCCGCTGCTTGGGGGTGTGGGGTGCAGGGCTGGAGGCTAGGAGACCTCAGGCAACATCAGCCCGGGGGTCCTGGGGAGCCAACTAGCCCTTCAGAGGCACCATCTCTGTCTGGCAGGAATCCCAGGAGGTGGGTCCTGGGATTGTCCCCACAATTGTTCCCTTATGGGAAGGATGCTAAGGCTAGGAGAGGGGATGGACCTTGCCTGAGATCTCAGAGCCAAGAGTTGGCAGGTCCCGGAGTTGGGTGTATCACCACCCTCAACTTGCTGAGCCTCCCTTTTCGGCAGTAAAGTGGGGGACACCACCCCATGTTCAGAGTTGTCCTGAGGGCAAGATAGCACAGGAGGCTGTCAACGAATGGGGTTCCTTTTCTTCTCCAAGGATGGCCTGGCTCCTGGGCCTCCTCCAATGTCTGAGGCCACGATCCCAGCCAGGCAGCTCACGAATGTGGGCACCAAACCAAGCTCTCCCTTGCCATCACCCCAAAAGCTGGTGGCCTCAAAGAAGGCCTACCCAGACTGGCTGCTGCTGTGGCTGTCCCCAGTGACAGCAGCTGGTGATGGGCACGGCTCTTCTTGGGCCAGGGTGTACACTAAGTGCTGCCACACACTGTGTCATGGGACCTTCGTGACAGGCCCTATGTGCTCGTCTGACAGGCGAGGACACGGCGGCTCAGAGTGACAACCCCTCACCCATGGTCTCGGCTGCTCCTGCGCCCCCCTCCCCACCCCGTCCCTGCAGCTGCCTCCTCGGCCCTTGGCCCTTCTGAGAGCAGCACCTTGTGCCGGCCAAGCCCCTCTTGTTCAGTGGAGACAAACTAAGACTCTCCCAAGAGGACTTTCACTAGGGAGGAACACGAGAAATACAAGAGTGAGGAGATGGACGAACAGAAGAGCTCGGACTCCTCCTCCAGACACGCCTGACGTCTGCCTGGTGGGGCCGGCCTGGAGTGTGGGTGCCTTGACTCGGCCCTGGGGGCGCCGGACGCTCGAGCAAGCCGCTCAGACTTCAGTCCAAAGTGGGTTTCGGCCACGCCTGGAAGGATTCAGTGTTGCCCCAAACTTGCAGAGCCAGGGATGGGCCCTTCTTTGGTTCCTGCTGCAAACACCGGTGAGGAGGGCACTTCTCCGCGGGGCTCCTCCCCGGCCTCAGGCCAGCACCGACCCCCATGCCTCCCCTTCTACGCCCTTTTGAGTCCTTGCCCAGACTTGCTCTCTGTTACTGGATGACATTCACTGGCTGTCCCCTCCGTGCCAGGCTGTGCCGTTTGCCGGGAAACAGGTGCATGACACAACACCTGGCCATGGAAGGGTCAGGGTTCAGGGATCGGGGAGCAGGGTGAGGGGACAGGCATTGCAGTTTAGCCTAGAAGGTGTAATGAGGGGTGCCTGGTGACTCAGTGCTAAGCATTTGACTCTTGATTTCAGCTCATGATTACAGGGTCGTGAGATCGAGCCCTGGGTGGGGCTCCACGCTGGGCGTGGAGACCACTGAAGGTTCTCTCTCCCTCGGCCCCGTCCCGACACTGCGCATGTGCATGCGCCCACGCACTCTTTTGCTCAAAAAATAAAAATAAATAAAAGGTGTAATGGAAGGTGTGTGAACACAAATGGTTTAGACGTGTGTGTGTGTGTGTGTGAGGTGTACTAAGGGGCAGGGAGAGAGGTTGAGAAAGAGAGAATTTGATAAGGCAGGTGGGTTAAAATGTGAACACTTGGTGAATCTAGGGAAAGAGTATTATGGGAATTCCCCTTAGGAAAAACCAAGCTCACACATACAGAGAACAGGCTGGTGGTTGCCAAAGCAGGGGTGAGGAGGTCGGGGAGACGGGTGGGGGCTGGGGGACGGGGTCAGAAGGTACAAACTTCCAGTTACACAATAGTAGCTCCTGAGGATGTCAGGTACAGCGTGGTGACTACGGCTAATAATCCCATGTTGCAGATGTGAAAGTTGCTATGAGAGTAGGTCTTAAAAGCTCTCGTCACAAGAAAAAAAAAATGTGAAAAAAAAAAGGAATAAAAACGTGTAACTGTGTGTGGTGATCATAATATATACAAACGTGGAGTCGTTACGTTGCACACTTGAATGTAATGTTGTGTGTCGATTATACCTCAATAGAAAAAGAAAAGTAAATCCATCATTTAGAGGTGGGGAAAAAAACTTTGTAATTTTTCCCGGTAAGCTTGAAATTATATCAAAACAAAAAAACACCGGAAAAAAAAAACCAAAAAAAACACAAAAAGCAAAAAAAAAACCCAAACCACCCTACCCCAGCATGAGCAAAGAGCTTCAGAGCCCAGAGGAAAAAGCAACCGCCGGGGTGTAAGAGCTGGGAAGGCACAGCGGGGAGGGGAGCGCTGAGCTGGCAGAGAAAGGGGGGTGAGTTTTTGGGGTGGAGGCAACAAACAGCACGTGCAAAGGCACGGGGCCTGGCACACGGGAACCCTGACGATCCGGCCACCAGTGCACCTACGGCTCCAAGCACCCGCTGCACACGAGCCTAGTATTTGGGCCTCCCCAGGCGGTGGCCCCAGGGCCCGGCCGCGCACCGTCGTCCCGGGAAGACCCTCCTCGACGCGGCTCCTCACTGGGTCTCCGCTGCTTCTCCGGAGCAGCGACATCCGGTCACGGCAAGCCCGATGCTGCCTTTTTGGTCTCTGCCAGCTTCCAGGAGAATTGCTTCCAAATTTCGATCACAGTTGGTTCCCGACAACATCCGAACGCTCTGCCACGAGCCCGGCAGCCCTGGCCGTCCGGGACCGCAGGTGCCAAGACAAAGGTTGGCCCAGGCTGTGCCCTCCCGCCGCCTCGCGGGTCAAAGGGCCCCGGCGACTGGGAGTGGCTCCGGAGTGTCGGTTTCACGCTCAGGAAGTAGAAACAGAGGCAGCTGGTGGCAGCCCTTCCTCGAGGGCAGCAGCTTGGCCCAGTGACCTCTCAAGGAGCCTTCCAGTTGCATGGAACGTTCCCTCTGCCCTGCCCACCTTCCTCTGGCTTAATGCCTTCTCATGTTTCTCATCGCAGCGGAGGCCCAACTCCTCAGGCCAGCGTTCTCTGAGCACCGGCCTGGCCAGGGAGGCGTGTCCCCTGTGTTCCCCAGGCTCCCACGTCCCCTCCGTCACCGCATCTTCTCGCTGTGGGCAAGAGCAAGACCCTGGAGCTGGACGGCACGGGCTCCAGCCCTGGCTCTGCGGCTTGCTCGTCCTGTGACCTCGGGCAAGTTACTTAACCTCCACGTGCCTCAGTGTCTTCATCTGCACCGTGAACGCCTATCGCAAGGGCCGGGGGAGTCGGTGTTTACGTAAAACCGTGTCTGGTCCCCAGTCTGCGCTGCTGGTGTAGAGGCCTCTGCCCCTCCTGGGCTTGACTTGACTGATCCCAGGAGGACAGAGCAGGTGCTGCTCTTCCTCGGCCTCGGAGCTGGGCATGGGGAGGCCGTCCACATGGCCCGCCAGGGTACAGACGCAGGTGGGCTCGCCCAGGAGGCCAAGGGTTGAGGTCACACAGCAGCATGGGGCTGGGGGGGCGCTGGAGCCCGGGTTCACCCTGCGAGGGACTCTGGGCCAGGCTGTCCTGTCCCCCGCCTGAGCCTCAGTTCCTTCCTCTGGAGAACGGGGACCGAAGCGCTGCGGCCCACGGCGCGCCGCCTACACCAGGAGCGGCCCCCTCGGCCGGGCTCGCGCCCCCCGCCCGCCTCCCCTGCTCCCGTGCACCCTGGCCTTTAGCTCCCTGAATGACAGGCGGCTCCCGACGCCCCTGCCCGGGAGATGCACCCCCCCCAGCGCCCCCGAGCCCCTCCCTCACCTTGCGTCACCACCTTGCCGAAGACGGGCAGGGAGTCGAGCGTGGAGCAGTTCCAGCGCCGGTTCCGGAACTGGTACTGGCACTCCTCGATGGCCAGCTGGGCGCCCCGGCGCACCGAGTCCATCACCTCCAGGTTCCGCTTACACATCTGCACCTGCCTCTGGATCAGGCCCTTGAGCTTCTCGCACGTCTCCTCCTCCGAGATGCTCCCCACCGAGGACAGCTTGGCCAGGTACCTGGGGAGAGGGCGGGGGGTGGAACGCCGTGCAGTGCTCCTTCCTCCTCCTTCCACTGCCAGGCGCAGGCTGTGCCCAGCCCATGGCTCTGGGAACCGCCTCATCCCGCTGACGGGTCCCGGCTATGACTCCTGGAGCCAGGGACAGACCCCCTTGCCTGGCTCTTGGGACCAGAGGGGGAAGCACCGTCTTGCATAGGAAAGCCTCTTCCCCAGCCAAAGCAGGCCAAGCTCCGGGAGGGACACGGACGGAGCCCCCATGGGACCCCTCCTGGCCGGGGGTGCTGCACTGGTGTCCGTGCCCTGATGCTACCTCAGATCTGGGCCCTGGGCTCTGGCCCCTTCCTGTCCCTCTGGCTGGGAGGCCACAACCACTGCCCTGTGTCTCCCCACTACCCTGCCCCACCAGGCAAGGACCCCAGTGACCTAAGCCCACCTTCTGGCTGCAAGACCAAGCCACTGCCAGCCACATCTCGGGGTGCCAGATGGAGGCCAGCACCAGGGCTGTGCAGCTGGGGGACTCGGGCCAGCGCAAGGATGGTGGCAGGGGAGGAGGGCTTCAAAGACCAAGTGTGCCGTGCTCTTCCCTCAGCCCCTTGAGTTTTTACAGCCTGGAGATGGGGCAACGGTGCCATGGGGTTGTGGTGAGGATCCCAAACTAGGTCATCTGTCAGGGTGCCGGGGACCAGGCCTATGGGGAGAAGGGGGCTCCAGAGCGTCCATCTCGGGGGAGGGCAGGAGACAGCACTACCGTTCACTGAACACCCACCATGTGCCCTGCACAGCGGCAGTCCCTGCTTCCTGCTGCAGCCTCGGCCCCAGTCTATGAGGTCATAATTATTAGGCCCATTTTATGGATTCCAAAATGAAGGCTAAGAGGGTGCCAGGACCAAGGTGACACAGATAGCAGGTGCCAAGGCTGACCTGCAGCCCTCTTCAAGCCCCGAGGCCCTTCCTCCTGCCTGTCCTCCTCCGTGGCAGGTTGAGGGGCCCGGGCGGGCTCTGCGGCACCGGAGGACGGACACTGTGGTCTGGGCCAGGAGGCGAGGGAGCTGGGAGCAAGACGCAAGAACGCTCGCCAGGATGGGAGCAGAGCCAGGGAACGGCCATCGGAAGAAGCGGTCCCTCTCAAGGGGAAGAGGTATGCATTAACCGAACACCTGCTAGGTTCAGGTGTTTTGGGTCATGTGGAGGGACCGGCTCAGGGTCACCTGGCTTGTGAGGGCAGATCTCGATTGAAGCCCAGGTCCGATAACCCCACGACTGTGCTCCAACCACTGCCCCTCAGCCTGTCCCTGCTCCCCACTGGCATCCTTGGCCAGGGCCACGTGCGCCTAGTAGGTGCCCAAGTAGCAGCTGAACGGCGGAGGAGGGCTGAGGAGTGGACTCTGAACGCCTCCTCCCCCTTTCCCTGCCTCCGCTTCCACCCGTTCCGTGGGAGATGATCGGCTCCCTCCCAGGGCAGGGCTGTCGGGGGCTGCCTTCCAGATTCCTGGAGTACAGAGTACAGAGAGTCGCACACTTAGGGAATGTTCCCTGACACATAGTCTGGTCCAGACCCCTCCTTTTACAGGTGAGCACAGAGAGGGAAAGGGGCCTTCCCACCACCTCCCAGGAGGAAACCCAGACCCTGGCTCTCCCCTCAGGCTCAGTCACACTGCTCAGGAGCTGGAAACACAAGAGAGTGGGCATCCTGCTGCCCTGACTCTATTAGTGAACCAGTCACACACCCCCAGGGCTTGGCCAGGAACCCTGGTCTGGGGGGAGGGAGGGTGCTTTCCAGGGCACAGGGGCGAAGATGCTGTTGCATCTATGAGGGAAACTGCACGAAATTTCTTGTCCAAAGAAGGATCAGAGGGGAAGGTCACCACTCTCTGGGACGCGGTTTTCTCATCCGTAATGCAGGGAGCTTAGCGCTGCTTCTGGCTAAGTCAAGGAACTGTCATCAGGGCAAAAGGGGTCCTGTGTGTGTGTGAAAGATGGTCTGACAAGGGGTCTGAGGCAGTGGGGCAGGAACTCGCCATCTGTTTGCTGAAAGAGGTGAATGAATGGAGAGCAGATGGAAAAATCCGCAGAAAGCCCCGTGGAAATGGAACTTAGGACCGGGCTAAGGACTTTACTTACATTATTGCATTTAGCCTCTCAGCAAGCCAATGGGCTCTCATTTTATACAGGAGGAAACTGAGGCACAGACAGGCGCAGCCAAGTACTTTGCCTTGTGCACAAGATCAGCCAGCGAGTAAAAGGTTTTGAACTTGGACTCGGTTTTGCCTGACTTCAAAGCCATTGGCAGACACACTGTTGCTCTAAGCGGCCCAAGGACTAGAACTGACCGCCCTGGGCAGAAGCCGCTGGTTGGCGGGCTCGTGGGACCTAAGGATGCTGGTCCGGGTGCAGCCGGTGGGCTGCCCGCTGGTCACAGGCTCCCCGCCCCCGGAGGTGCGTGAGCAGCAGGTGGATCCTGTTTGTCAGGTGCGTGGGTTGGACCAGAGGGATGGTCCTCAAATCTGGTTGTGCATCGAAACATGTGTGGGGTTTGCCGAAAGCGCAGGTGCCTGGGCCTCCCTCCAGGCGGGGCTGGGTGGGCATCTGGGCTTTTCACACATTCCCAGGAGCATCTGTGAAGCCAGACTGGCACGGGAGAGCACTGCAGGGGAAGCTCTTGGCTAACCACGGCGGCGTCTCCGCCTGCACCCGAGGGAGATCTGAACCCGGGACCCACTTCCCTCCTCACGGTCACATCAGCCACCCCCACCCCCAGCTGTGGGGTCTGAGTCTAGCTTTCTTTATCCGAAGTGGAGATAATGGATCCTATCCCGGAGGGCTGCTGTGAGAAATCAAGGTGATCTGATGCGGCTGGTGCAGCTGGGCTCAGCCGGGCACGCCGCAGGTTGCTGTAACCGTGAGGACCCCCCTTCCCCGGCAGCACGGCTGAGTAGGAGGTGGGTGGTCTTGGGCTGAGTCGGCCCGGCCTTCCCTTCCTCCCCCATGTTCCCTGCCTCCTGGGGGACCTCCCTGTCGTCTCTACCAGGTCCTGCCTAGGGGATGCACAGAGACCCGTAGGGTCGGGGCAGGAGCCTGAGCCTCCTAGAGGGGAGACAAGTGCCGGGGGTGGGGGGGATGGTTAAGGTGCATCCGGAAGGGGAGGGCGCACACTTGGCTCCTCAACCCTGTCTGGGTGCTTCCCTTGCCTGGGCCAGCTGGGGAAAGGGGGTCCCCTGCGGAGCTCGTCCCACCGGGTGCTCTCGGCCTGCAGGGGGCGCCAAGAGCCCAGCTACTGGCCGGGGGCCAGGTCCACGTTTGGGAGGCGGCGAGCCAGCGAGGGCACAAGGAGTTGGGTCTCACGTTGGGTCCTTTCCTGCTCAGGCCCAGGCCTGGCCTCTTGGATAAGGGTGGGGGCCCCTATCCCCCGAATGACATGGGGGCACAGAGCTGACTACCCATCTCAGCCCCTGCTCCCTCTGCGTCCAGCCAAGGGGCCGGGTCAGGATGTCCGGGCTCCCGGCTCCTGGTGAAGGGAGCTGTTCAAGGGCGGGGGTTCTCTGCGTAGGGACAGCAGGCTGGGGAGGCCTGGCTGAGCCACCAGCCCACAGTGTGACCTTGGGCAAATCCCCATCCACTTGGAGCCTGTCTCCTGGTGGGGACAGTAAACTGGTAGGTCTGTGTGGCCGTTCCCACTGTCAGAGTGGCAGTCCTCCTCCTACAGACGGGGACCGGGGGCGGGGGCCTGGCCAGGCGGATACACGGAGCCCCTACGGTTAAATGAGAAATGAGGTAGACCGGAGGAGCTGCCCACCCCTCTCTCCTAGGTTCAGACTCAATGAGGGGAGGCAGCCTGAAATAATAGTAGTAGGGCTTTAGGGGTGAGCTGCTGGGCTGCCATGGCCGTGAGTCACTGGGACAGCTTCCAGGAAGAAGCTGAGAACCCTCTTCCGCTGAGGAGCGTGCCTGCCCCTACGGCTGGCACCAGTGCCACCCCCCAGCCCCTGCTTCATCTGGCTCAACAGCTGTCCCCTTCCGTGCCCCGGGGGGCACAGCTCCACCCCACCCCGACACTCCCAGATCCCAGGGTCTTGCCTGGGAAGGGGTGGCTGCTGTGGCTGGACACGCAGCTGGGGATGGCGTGGAGAGAGTGGGGACCCCAGGTCCCATTACAGGTCCTTGCCCGGATGGCTTGCCTGTTCTGGTGTCTGGTTTGGGGGCCTGGCCTCATTTTACAGAGGAGCAAACCGAGGCCCAGAGAGGTGGAGTGACTCGCCCCAAGTCACGCAGCCAGTGAGTGACCGGGAACTCGGTCTCGCCCTGTTTGACGGCTGCGGGGGCTGACAGTGCCTTGAGCGGCCCGTCCAGTGTGGCCTCCTCCGTGCCTGGCACGGCACATGGCACACAGAAGGCGTTGGGTAGATGCCTGCGGCGGATGGAGGGTCTGTCGCCTCCTGGCAGGGCCCCCAGGGTAGGGAGGGGCAGGGGTGAGGAATAGGGTGGGGGCTGCCCTTGCCTATCAGCCTGCTGAGCGCTCGGAGACTGTGAGGGGTTGGCCCTCTGGCCCTGGGGGCCTCGGAAAGCCCCTCCCCGCACCCTAAGGTGGCCCTGCTTTCTCCCCAGAGATACATGTGCCACTCCATGACCCCGGGGCCGGGCCGGGCTCCAGTGTTGGCTGCACAAGCCACTCTGGGGAGACAGCGCCTCCCGGGCGCGCTGTGTTGGCTGTCACTGGGCTGGGCTGGCCAGGCCTGCGGAGGGCCCCGACCATCTCTGCTTCTTCCCCCGTTCTGGTCGCCTTGCCCCAGCCCAGGCTCCTTCCTGCCCCTGCTGAGGACAGGCGTAGCAATTTGCCACCTGCTGCCCCCCCCCGCCCCCCGAACTCTAGCCACAGCCCTGCCATCGATCAGGTTACCCTGGCAGCCCGGGCCGCCCCGGCTGCCGCTGCCAGGCAGCCCGTGCCCCCATTTCCTCAAACGGGGGGCTGCAGGTCCTGCAGGCTCCTCCCAGGAGGCCCTCCCCGCCGGCCCGTGTGCGCAGCCTGCATGCAAGGCTGGAGGGCCCTGGCCCTGCCAGGGAGATCAGATCCTCTCGGCCACCTGCTGTTTTCATTAGAAACTAAAATTAGCTGGGCTTGTCCCAAGCTTTTCCAGGTTTGCTTGCTTTTTAAAAAAAATATACAAATTCCTAGAGGAAAATCCGCACCTCTCCGACTCCTCTCCGGCTCTTACTCTGCGCGTCCAGAGCAGAGGGGACGGGAAATAGCTGGAGCGTTTGGGAGGCCAAGCAGATCAGTGTCGTGGGTCCCGGCCCCGCGGGTGTCCAGGTGGGGGCTGGGACGCCAGCCCAGGCCTCTCTGCCCCCTCCCTCTGGCCTCCCTGCCTGCCTGGGCCACATTTAGAGCCTCCTCAGGAGTGGCAGTGCCTGGGACACCAGGGAGGAAGGAGGCCAAGCCGGTGGGAGGAGGAGCCGGAAGGAGCCCGAGAGCCTGCCCAACAGCGAGCCGCCCGGCGAGACCCTGCCGGGTGAAGCACCCGAGCCGCAGACCCCACCCAGGACCGCCCTCTCCCCAGGGGCAGCGGAGCCTGGCTTCCCAGGTCCTCACCGCGCCCCTCAACTGTGCTCGGGCCTTCGGGTGCTTCTGTCCCCCCACAGTCTCCGAGCCCTGCTGCCCACTCCCCGACGTGGTCCTGTCCCGGAGACCTGTCCTTTCGTACGGCCCACAGTGTGGCGCACTGTGCAAGGGAGAGACGGCCGACTGGGGCAGAATCCCGGCTCTGAGTTCCCAAAGGCAAATTAGTGAGCATCTCCGAGCCTCGGGGTCTTCATCCGTAGAATGGGGAAAACAATAGGGCTTGCCTCGGGAGGCTTAAGTGGATTAAAGGGTCACACAGTAGACACTGCCCCCCTCTCGGCCGCCTTATTACGTTATATCATATCATTATGGCCTTCATTAAGATGTTTACGCCATCATCATCGTCACCATCAGCACCGCCGCCTCCAGGCCCCTTCCTGTTGCCTTGAGCTGGGCCCTCTGCTGGACCGCAGACCATCCTGCTCATTGGTCTTCTTTGGCTCCTTCTACTCTTTCAGACCTGGGTTCTCCAGCCTGAGGGAAGGACACACTCCTGCTGGGAGCGGTGGGTCACTTCAGCCTCCCCCCCAACTGGACGGAATCTCCAGATGGAGCATGTGCAGCAAGAGGATGTGTGCCAGTGACTCGGGCCCATCGGATGGACCCTCCAGGGACCAGGAGTCTGAGAGGTAGGACGGAGGGGAGGGCTGTTAGGGGATCAGAGGCTGGGACACTGGGGTGAGGAGACCAGGGACAGTGGGGCCCAGAACAGGCTCAGTGTGCCCCGGGGGACTTGGGAGCCCTTTGTGGGATGAGATTGGCTGGACGGGAGGGACCTTCCGTCCCTTGTCACCTGTGCTCTTCAAGCAAGTCACATGCTTGACTATATCCTTGCTGCAGCCATGCAGGGTTGGCCAGGAGGGTGTCATCCCCTCCATTTTAGAGATGAGGTTCCGGGAGGCACGAGCTCAAGGCCGTGCAGCCAGTCAGGGGTGGTCAGCACCTAGATCATTCTGGCTCCTAAGCCTGGGCTGGCGGATCAGACTCTGAGGATGGCCCAGGGTGCCCGGGGCATGACGGTTCGGCAGTGACAGTGATTTGAGGAAGGTGGCTCCATTCTTTCACTGATGAGTGGGTCGGGGTCCCAGGGCTTTCCTGCACCCCAGCAAAGGCGTCTATACCGCTCTCAGGTGCCAGGGCTACTGGGGAGCGAGGGGTCTCAGTGGGGCTGCCTGGACGGCGTTTGGCCTGTGGTCTCGGCAGCTTCTGGGGCTGTGGAAGGAGTTGCTGCCAGTGGCCCGAAGCCCCCAGTGGGGCAGCCGGTGAGGAGGGGCCAGCCTTGGAGACACAGCGGTTGTGGGGTGGTGGGTGCAGCCTCCCTCCACCTTCTCCCCAGCCTTGGTGGAACTCGGGAGTCCTCGATGCTCAGGTCAGGTCCCAAGTCCCTTTCCTCGGAGGTTCAGGGGAACGATGGCCTTTCCTGGAGCCCAACCCCCACTCCTGTAGCTCAGGGTACGATTCCCCTTCTCTCTGTCTCCTGGGATTCCTGGCTTCCTTGGCTCCCCATCCTCAGAAGCCTCAGCAACCCCATTTTTTGGGGTCCTTTTTGCTTCCAGTTTCCATTACTTCCCACCCCGCCACACCCCAGCTCTCTACATGGCATTCCCGAGGGCTCCGTGCCCCCACCTCCTGCGCGGGAGCCCCCATTCCACATCCCATCTCGTAGCGTGTGTTCCTGGGGAGCGGGTGGCCGACACACCCAGGACGTAGCCACTCGGACCCGAGCCTGGAGGGCCCCAGAGCTGGGCCAGGATGTAGGACTTTTCCTTCTCTCCGCGGGGCAGGTGTGACTGTGGGGGTGAGTGAGTGTCACACTGAGGGCACTTCCTGACCTTGCCTTGCCCCCTCATGTGGCAGCGGAGAGCTTCTCCCTTGCAAAGACCCACCCAACTCTTGTCCCCGAGAGCCGCTGAACTGTTGAACTGTCCTCCCGAGCTCTGCGAGGGAGCTCGGGGGGCGGGAGCCGGGGGAGCTCGGAGGGCGGGTAAAACCCCAGCTGGGCTGTCCAGGGCGGGTGCTGGCTTTCTAGTGGGTTCCTTGGCTTTGGTGGATCCCTTCTGAAGGCCCCGTTCTGGGAGATCCTGTGGTCAAACTCGCACCCCCATCCCAACGAGGCAGCCAGGACAACTTGGGCTCCTTCCTTGCTCCATTGCTCCTAACCTCCCCCAGAGGATGACTGGCGAGGGTGTGGGCTGCAGGGAGAGCCCTGGGAAGACCGCCAGGAGACCTGGGATGGAGCTCCAGCCCTAGCACTAATGTGCTGCGACCCCACGTGCCTAGCACAGTGCCTGGTGGCGTAGTCTCCACAAGTGAGCATCTGACAGGATTGAACGGGGCTTACTGGGCATGCCCCTGCTTGGGGGTTCACTGTTGCTGGAAGGGGCTGAACGGACAATCTGTGGGGACCCCTCGAACTCTGACAGTCACAGGGGCTGCGACCAGTCCTCTGTGCCTGGGTCCCAGGACTGCTGGGCATCCCTGATGCAAGAGGAATACCCTGCTGCCGCCAGCCCTCGGGGAAGAGTTTCGACCAGTCGTACCATGATAGGTCCTGTGTGTGACCCGAGTGTGAAATAGGATCGGAAAGGACCATCCAGGAGTCACAGCAGGAAGAGGCCCCTGGAGTTGCCCTGGAAATTTCCCACAGCTTCTAATGGGCCTCTCCAAAGCTCCCTTGTGAGCGTGAGCGGCGAGCTGTTGGGAGGCTCCTTCCTCTCTGAGCACATCCCTCCCTCCTCCTACCCACCTTCCTCCCCTCTCTGCTCAGACCAGGTCCCGTCCACGGCAGGGTTCATGACTTGGTCAGGGGAACTTTTAGAACATAGTTTGGTTTCAAGTTTGCCAGGAGATGGGGGAGGCGGAGAGGGGTTTGGATGGGGAAAGGGGGAGCTGGTGGGGTCACGGCAGGGAGCGAGCCTTCTCCTGGGTTTGGCTGAATCACAGAAGATGTAGTTCGGGACTCAGAGATAAAAGCTGGCAACTCGTGTGGACATCTGGACTGCAACCATGGGGTCCCAGCTTCGCCTTCCAGCTGAGCTTGCTGAGCTCTGCCGAGCTCGTCTGCAGTGGGGGTGACTGGAATGGGGGGACAGTGGCGGGCGGCTGTCACTCGCTTCCGTGGCTCCCAGGCCAACCCTGTGCCCACTTGGCTCCGGCCAAGCCCTTCTTCCCAGGGGGAGGAACAAGAAAAAGAGGCTTGGCGTAAATGCTCAGCTTTGCAAACGCACCCACAGGGCCCGAGTTGGGCGAGTTTCAACAGGTTTGGGGAACACTGTCTTGTCAGATGCTTGCTGAGTTGCTCAATTGCTAATCCAGGGCTGAGGGAAGAAAGTCAAGCCATAGCAGACAGCTGGGTGGTTACTGCCGCTTGAGTAAACCCCTCGGGCAGAGCCTGGTCTCGGGGCCCTGCCGCGGAGGGTGGTGGGGGGGGGGGGGGGGGAAGGGCTTAGCCGGGCTCCAGGGGGTGCGCCCTGGCAGGGGAGCTGAGGGTCAGAGCAGCAGCCCTGCGGGTGACAGCCACACTTCCTGACACCCATTTGGCCTGTCTTATCATCACCTGAGACTCAGAGCGGTAGAGCGGAGCTTCCCTACTATTCAAGGTCTCTAAGATAGGGCACCCTTTGACAAAAACTTAAAGCCTTCTGGAGGGAACAAGCCCCTCTTCCCTTTATCCATCAGATACTGACTGAGCACCTACTACATGCCAGACACATGCCAGGCACTAGGAGACGTTGAGAGCCGTTTGTGCCACAGCCGTGGCCTTCAGGGGTTTATAACCTTGTAGAAGAACGAGCCACGCTCCTGAACTGTAGTTACACATAATACGAAACAGTCCCATACGCGGGGGATAGAAACCAGGAGATGTGGGACATGTGAGTACAAGTCAAGTTCAAGTCCTGCTTCTGACTTGCAGAATGTCCTTGGGGAAGTCACTGTACCTCTGGGCCTCTGAAGTGGGGCTAAAAAGAATACAGACTCCTTCCCCCCAAAGTGGGGAGAAGTGATGTGGTTCTCATAGGGTCATGGGCATGAAAGTGCTTTGTAAACCACTGAATCTCAACGAGGGGAGCTCTTCACCCCACCCCCCGCCCACCCCCGAGGGACATTTGGCTATGTCTAGAGCCCCCGGCTTGCTACTGGCATCTAACAGGTAGAAGCCAGGGATGCTGCTGAATGTTCTTCAATGCACAGGACAGGCCCCAAATATCAATGGAACGATTTAGGAGACTCTGGTGTAAACTATAAAGGGCTGCGGACGTGTTCGCAAATGATCCAATGTCCAGAGCCAGGGAAGGAGCTCCTAGGAGTGGAGTTTACTGTTTAGAAGGGAAGGAGAGATCCTTTGTAGCTGGGGATTGGGGGACACTTTCTGGGAGGAGATGGGCCACACCTTTACCTGTGGGGCTCCCATGGTCAAAGGAGTCATTCCCTCTGCCCCCCTTGCTGGTCAAGTAGGCACACAGGAGCTTGGACCTGAGACACACACCTGCAGGGAGTCAGATCCCGTGAGGGTGAGATTTCACCCTCCAGCCACCCTGAGGGGTGCCCCCAGACTCAAGTCCCCTGGCTACCAGGATTCGCCAGGCTGGACCTCTCTGGCTCTGTGAGGCTCTGGTGGGGGCCCCGGTTGAAGAGCAGGGCGGGTGGCTGCCTCCAATCCTACTTATGTGACCTGTGTAAGAGTACAGGCTCCCGATAGAACGGTTTGGGGTAAACAAGACCTGGGAGCAGTGGCCTGAAGGCCCATTCTTTCCACCATCCCTATAAACAAGGACACGACTCCCCCATCGCAGAGACCCTCAGCTTCCAGCAGCAGCCACGGCTGCTGTTTCCATCAGCGTGCCCGGCACTGTGCTCGGAGTGCTGTGTGCAAGGGCTTGCACTTGCCTCACAACTGCCCACGGTTGGGCGCCACTGAAACAGATGAGGAACCTGAGGCCCAGAGAGGTTAAGTAACCTGTCCGTGGTCACTCAGCTGGTCAGTGGCGGACCTGGGATGGAACCGCGGGCTGTCTCAGAGACCTGCTTCTTAGGCACCGTCCCGGACTATCTCCGAGTGCAGGATGGGCTCCCCACCCTCGTCTAGTGGGCCTCTGCTGGGGCCCCCGCTCAGTGCACCACTGCCTTCTTCAGCAAATCCACAATAAGGAAATCTTGGCTCACCTATTCCCTGACCCTTCCCAGGCCTTCCATGCGGATTTCAGAGCAATCTGCTGAGGGCTGTGGCCCAGGGGGCAGAAGAGGCTCACCCAGAACCAGCCAGCTGGGGG
The DNA here is from genome assembly GCF_011100685.1 of Canis lupus familiaris. Classification (NCBI taxonomy): domain Eukaryota; kingdom Metazoa; phylum Chordata; class Mammalia; order Carnivora; family Canidae; genus Canis; species Canis lupus. Next base: position 76,496,533 of record NC_049223.1, on the reverse strand, counting down.
GCGGGGTGGGGGCGCAGAGCAGGGACTGGAACCTCAGCCTCTCAGCTCTCAGCACAACCTGTGTCGGAGGGAGCGTTCAGGGCCATTTCTGAGCCCATCTGTGGCAGAGCCAGGCCCTCCACCGGTGGCCTGTTTTCATCCATCCATCCCTCCGTCGGTGGTGGGAGCTGCCACAAGCTGTCAGCTCGCCCGGGGTGCTAGACACAAGTCTAATCGACAGCTTCCAGCTTCTCTGGGCTTGCCCAGGCCTCGGGCGGTGGAGCCTTCCCAGCTCCAGGCTCTGTCCTGCCCAACAGCTGCACGCAGCGGGACACCTGGCCTCCCCCGCCAGGCCACCCGCCCTTCTGAGACAACAGGCAGCACCGTCTCTTGCAACCAGCCAGCCAGCCGACCCTGGACGGAAGCCTGACTCCAGGTACTGGAAGGGGAATGGACACCCCGGCCTGGCCCCTCTGAGAGCACTGCCAGCCTTCCTCTTGGGGCCAGACCTCCATGGTGACTCACACGTGAAAAGATAGTGCCAGCCACCATGCCTGGAGGGACATCTGCCTGCCCAGAGCTTTTCCTTCTAGGGGCAGCTTTCGGGTCAGATGCCCCTGCCATTCACTAGCTGGGTGACTTTGGGCAAAGACCTCTGTGATCCCCAATCTTCCCATCTGTGGAATGGGATTCAGATGCTGTCAGGATTTAGATAGTACAGTGGGAGCTAGTGTAATAGTATTTACTAGTATCGTCACGATTCTGCTACCTTCAGGCCAAGTCCCCTCTGTGACCGCTCCGGCTCTCGCTGACCCCTTCCTCTGACGGCAGTAGCATGCGCACCGTTCCACCCACTCGTGGTTTTGCTTTTATCCTGTCTTTCCAGACCCCAAGGTCCTTGGAGGCCGGGCTACGATGCTGAGTCCCCCCACCCCCCGAGCTGGCTCAGTCCCTGTTGAAGGGATGGAGGTGGCTAATAAATACAAGGCAAACAACCCGGTCTTGGAATGTGCCCAGAGCTCTCTTCTCCATCACGGCCTCTCTGGTTTGGTAGGGGTCCCAGGAAGCCCCTTATTCTTCCTGCCTTGGGCGGGGCAGAGACCCTTGGCTCGGGGCCCGGGGTGGAGCAGGAGTGAGCTGGGTCATCCAGAGACCTGCTTCGTGGCAACCTGAACCATCACCACTGCACAGAACAGGTTTGCCAACCTCTCTTCTCCCTCCAGGCCGCCCCTCCTCACCCCGCCCCCCTTGATGCAAGCCCGAGAACCGACCTGTTGGAATTCCCCGTGGTTCGCATGACCCAAAACCGGGGCTGCCTCCCTGGCTGGGACTTTGGGCTTGGATGTGGCTGAGGGTGGGTGGTGACACCACCTGGGCCATACTGGCTTGACTCGGGGACCACTTCGGGGCAGGGGTATGTCACTGCCTGGGAATCGGCACTTGGGTTCAGTTCTCCACTCTGGGTTTGGGCAAGTAGCTTCCCCTCCTGGGGCCTCAGTTTCCTCATCTGTAGGAGCTCAAACACTAGATGCCCTTGAAGGACGTTCCACTGTGGATGTCACTCTCTTCCCTGAAGGCCCTGGTCAGACTCTTGGCACTGCCACTTCTTTCTCTGCCTTCTTGTAGCCCCTGGGCATTGGGTGGGTCAGACCCGCTTCTTGTTCTTCCAGACGCTCACGCTCACTTCGGAGACCCTGGCTCTGAACCCAGGCTTTCAAGGGGGCAGCTCCAGGGACCACAGACCCCCTGAATCCAAATCAGCTCCCCTCCTCAGCTAGGTGGCCTAGTCCTTGCTTAGGAAGATGGCCTGCGGGGGCAGTAGGGGGGGGTGGTGCCCAGCTTTCGGTACACTTTGCCACTACCCCTGAAGTGTTAATCAAATTAAGCCTCCAAGAAAAACAAAAGCTCTGCAGCCACTTTGGGCTGCCTTGGAGTCGCTCGCTCTCCCAACAGCTGGGAGCGTTCCACATCACCTCGGTCCCCCAAGCCCTGGGTGGCTCTGACCCCAACGAACACACTCCTTCCAGCCTGCAGGGCCCCGGCTGGCCGCAATGACCTCATAGCAACAGCCATTGGACACTCGGGGCAATTTCATGGGAGATATTTGTTCTTTAGTCTTGATGCAGAGAGAATTTTTTCCTCTCCCGCGGTCTCCATGGAAACCCCAGCTACACTGTTGGCTATCCCCCTTCCCACCTCATGCTTTTCAGATCAATACTGGAGCTTGGCTCCCCACTGGCTGCCCACAGCGGATGGGGGCAGAGCTCTGGGCAGAAGGGATTGGGGCCGGGGTGAAGTGCGGGGCCTGGTGCACCATCCCTGAGGGGGGATGAAGGATTCCAGAGTGTCCTTGCTTCCCTGTTCATCCCCTCACCAAAGCTCATCCCTCTAGAATCTCCCTCCTTCCACCTAAGACCGCCCCCCCCCCCTTCCCCGTCCCAGCCAACCTTCTGTCCCTCCCCTGGGAGTCCCCCGAGCCAGGCCCCGCAAGAGAGAAACAGGCAGGTCACCAGGGCCACCACCCCTCCCTGCCGCCTTAGGTGGGACGAGGCAGGGAGGTGGTGGGCTGCTGTCCCCTTGCAGGGCTGGCCGGAGTTCCTTCCCCCGGAGAGCGGAGAGCGAGGCCGGCCAGCTCCGCCGCGGGCTCCCCGAGGCCGGTGTCCCGGTCCCTTCCCTCCCTCCAGCCCTGGCTCCCGCCCCCCGAGCAGAAACAGGTCCCTGCACGCCTCCAGCCCAGCCCGCAGCGGGGCGCCGCCGGCGGGGAGCTCGCTCCGGGGCTGCTCCCGGACTTCCCGGGATGACTCTGCCACCGCGACGCACGGTCCTTCCCGGAGGCGGGCGACCTGTCAGCGAGCCTGGGCTGCACCCCGAGCCGCGCACCCCACCCGGCCGCCGCCCCGCGCTCGCGCCCCTTCGCTCTCGGGCGCCCCGGGCCGCCCATGGGTGCGGACGCCGCCGCCACCCCTGCCGCCTCGGGCTGGGAGCCGCACCCGGACAGGAGGGGTGCCCGCAGGGAGGCCCGGGGCGGGGGCGGGCGCGGGCCACGGCGAGGGCGAGGGCGAGGGCGAGGGCGAGGGCGGCCGAGGGCGGGCGAGGGCGGGCGAGACACCTGCCGGCGCCCCCGCCCGCGCCCCCGCCCGCGCCCCCGCCCGCGCCCGCGCCGCTGCCCCCTGCCCCCTGCCCCGCGCCGCCTGGCACCGGCCGCCGCCCGCCCGCCCGCCCGCCCGCCCGGTCCGGCCCGACTTACAGCCAGTTGCTCGCGGCGGCCGAGAAGACGGCGAAGACCAGGAGGCGCAGCGACCGCAGGCACGAGCGGGGGCTCATGGTGCCGCGGGCGCCCGGCCCGGGCAGCGGCTGCGGCCGCGGGGGCCTCCCGTCGGGGCGGCAGGTGGGCGCCCGGCGGGCGGGCGGGGGCCGGGGCCGGGCGGGGGCGGGGGCGGGGGCCGGGGCCGGGGCCGGGGCCGGGGCCGGGGCGCGCGGCGGGGCTCTGCCTCCGAGCCTGCCGTCAGCCCTGCCCGTGCTGCGCCCGCTGCCCGGCGCGGACCAGACTGTCAGCGCCGCCCCGGAGCCGGGATGCGGCGGAGGCGGGCGGGCGGGCGGGCGGCCGGGGGGGCGGGCCGGGGGCGGGCCGAGGATGGGGTTACCTGGGCGGGCCCAGCGGCCCGGGACACCCCCCGGGGGCGGGCCGCGGCGGCGGCGGCGGCGGCGGCGGCGGCGGCCGCCCTGGCCCGCGGGACTGGGCTCCGCGGGGGCCTCCCGGCCGTGCGCCCGGGGCACCGAGGCCCGCGGCCCGCTCCAGGCACGGCCGGCCGCGCCCGCCCTGCGCCAAGGGGCAGAGGCGCGGCCCCCAGCTGCCCGCCGGCCTCGGGGACAGGCGGGCACAGCTCCCCCAGCCCGCAGCCTCGGGCACTGCAGCGCCGCCCGCCGCCCGCCGCCCGCCCCCCGCCGGCGCCCGCAGCCCGACCCCAGCGCGCGGAGCCGGACCCACGAGCGCCGCTGCCTCTCGCGCGCGCCCAGCGGCTGGCGCTCCGGGCTCCGGGCTGCGGGCTCCGGGCTGCGGGCTCCGGGCTGCGGGCTCCAGGCTCCGGGCTCCGGGCGCTGCGCACCGGCCTGCGCCCCGGGGCTCCGCCGGGCCCCTCCCTGCCTCCCGGGGCCGCTCGTCCCCTGGGCCAGCCTCTCCCCCGCGCTCACCTCCCTGCAGCCGTCCCGGAGCTGGACGGGGCCTCCGAGCCTGGCGCGGTGGCCGGACGCTGCGGGAATCCGCGACCTCGTTCCGGGCGCCCCGAGCCCGGGCGCTCTAAGCGACTTAGACTTGGGGCTTCACCGCGCCCCTTGCACCTGTGGGCCTCTGTCTTCTCATCCGAGAAATGGACGTTGAGAGCCAAGGATCGTGAGGATGGGAGATGCTTAGGGAAGGTCTCTATCGCACACTCACCAAGTCCTGCTTTGGGTTTTGGTTCTCTGAGCGCTTGTTTTGTTTATCCTCCCCTACCTGGGACACTCCATAGCTCAGTGCCTGGCACTGCAGGGGGTGGCGGCAGTGTTGGTGGAATGAATGAATGAATGAATGAATGAAGTGCATGGGGCGGGGACCATACCTTGCTAGGGTACAGTGCTCAATGCCACACCGTGGTGCCTGGTAAGAGTCATTTGTCCGTCCCCTGGTCATGGTCTCTCCAGGTCCTGGACCTGATTCTGCTCAACCTGTGTCCCATGGTGACTCAGAGCTGGAAGGACGTCATATCTAAATGGGAAAACCAAGGCCCAGGGAGGGGCAGGGGACTGCCCCACCACACTAGGGGTTGGGGACAGGCCCACAGACCAGGCCTGTGCCCTCACCTCTGACCCTGCGCTCTTCACTGTTTTGGGAGCAGCCAGTTTGCTCTCATGTGGATGGTCGTGTTTGGGTGCTGGGACAGTGCCCTTCCCTCCATGGAGTCCCCGGGGCTCGGCACAGAGGAAGGGCTCAGTAAACATTTGGTGTTGAGGGTGGGCAGAAGGTGGCGGGGATTTGTGGGGCTGAGCAAGAGTACAGATGGAGGCTCACGTACCATATGTCTAAATATTTGCAAGTTATAAATCAAGCTAACAAAATGTGAAATAAAATATGTCCTATTCTCCTACCTTGACAACTACACTTTCATAGCAACCCGGAAGGCCAGCTTTGAGTGTAGAATTCTCAGACTCCACGGACCCTGTGTGGAGCAGGGTGGCGCCGGGAGAGGAGACCCCTTCTTTCCCACATCTGCCTCTGGCCTGCCCTTGCACGTGAACCTCTCAGCCTGCACGTGCAAGCCCAGTCCACACCACCTCTCCCCGCAGAGAGCTGCCCCTTGGCCAGCCCTCAGGCGCCGTGCAGTCTGTCTCCACGGGATGGATCTGCAGAAGAGGCCCACGCAGGTCCTGGAAGTGGGCTTGGGGCTCTTTGGGCAGGAGTCCCCGGGGCCTGGGCACCTAGCCTGTGATCTAGAGAAGGGGGCACAGGTTTCAAATGGACACATCCTTTTGGCCTCATGGTCTCCTCGCCCTGTGATGAGAACTTGGCTGGAGAACCAGAGTCCAGGGACCCCAGGGCCGGGGATACTCTCACCTAAGGGCAGAACTGAATTCCTGAACCACTTTGAGCCAACATATTTGCTTCCTGGAGTCTCAGTGTGGTATGGTGGGAAATAAGAATAATAATTGTTGGGGCGCCTGGGTGGCTCAGGCATGCTGAGCGCGGAGCCCAACTCAGGGCTGGATCTCATGCCCCTGAGATCATGACCTGATGCTTAACCCACTGCACCCCCAGGCGCCTCCCCCCCCCACCCCGCCCCAGGACATTTTTGAGAGTGCTCAGGACTCTAACTGGAAGATGTATTAATTGTTAGGCATAAAGCAGTACCTTACCCGGCACATTCAGATGCCTTGTTCTGCTGAAAGGTTGAGTCCTCATAGGCCAGGCATCATTCAAAGTGTTTTGCGGGGTGTCACTGGTTCAAATCTAGGAAGTACATACTTTTATGTTTCCATTTTACAGGTGAGCAAATGAAGGTTAGAGAAGTAAATGACCTGCCCAAGGAAAGGGATGGACGTGGGACTCCAGAGCATGTCATGTGCCTGGACTCAGGTGTTTGGGTTTGAGCCTCTGTCCCGCAGCCCTCCTGACCTTGGGGGGAGCTGCTGGACCTCCAATGTCTGTGTCTGTCAGGTGGGGACATCATCACCTGACTCGCCTTCTCCTGGGGCCGCTGGGAGACCCACAGGGAGCAGTGAGAGTCCTGAGAGCTGGCCGAGCTGAGCGGAGGAGGGCGGAACAGAGGCCTGGGGCCAGAAAGACCCGCCCTGATTGTGATAAGGGAGAGGAGGAGTCCTCTGGTCTGAGTCAGTGGAAAGTCTTAATGTGAAAGTCTCTTTGAGGAAATGCTCTTCTGACTTTCAAGAACAGTGCAATTGGGAAGATTTACATACAAATTAACGAGAAAGTTCATTCGTCATTAGCTCTTTCATATATAATCATATATGATAATAAGAGCCGCTGTGCCAGAGGCTTTGCTTATATTAACTCACTTAATCCTGGCCACAGCCTTGGAAGTAGAAACTGCTATTCCCATTTATAGGTGAAGCCGAGGGGCTGCCCTAAAGTGCTTTAAGATGTACCAACAATCCTAGGACATAGGCACTCTTGTGTTACATATGGAGAAACTGAGGCACGGAGAGATCAAAGGATTGCTGACAGCCATACAGTTTGGAAGTGGCCCAGCCAGGATTTGGACACAGGTGTCCTTCCACGTAAGGATTGAGGTCTGGGTCTAGAAGGGGATGGTCGTAGAGTTTCTCTAGGCTCCTCCTGGAAGCTGCTGTCAATTCTCAGGGCCTGGGATGGGGTCCCTCTTCTGTATCTCCTCTCTGTGCCCAGGGTATTGAGTGTCTCCCACGAAGTGGAATCTGAATACATCCTAGTTGTTTCCTTTTCTTTGGTTGAAGCAAGCACTTCTTTAACTTTCCAAGTGGTCCATTTCTTGAGTGAGTTATTCTTCCTTACTAGAAAATACACTAGGGAAGGGAAACCTGGCCAAGTTTTTAATCAGAAAGAATCACATACAGCGTGTCTAAATTAGCGCCAGTTCTCGATGAATGGCTCCAAAGCAACGTGGTTAGCTGTTCTCCTGCCCAATCTTAGGAACACCCAGGAATAGGGTGTCTGCCCAGTGGGTGTCTGGGATTTCCAGTCCAACTCCCCAGATTTTTAGGTGGAGAAACTGAGAGCCTAGGCTTGGAGTCTAGAATATTCTTAAGCCTATTCATGCATTGTTCAGGGAGATAAAAAGCAGTGGGTTCCTCTGCTGACACCGCGGCCTTCACTCTCCTGGGCTCGGCTGGACAGATCTGCACAGCCGTCTGCTCTGAGCCGTCCACCTGGTGCCCTGACCAAGAAGGGGCAGGAAACCTGATCAGTCTCAGCCAGCCATGCACCTTTGTGTGGCCCTAGGCAGCTCCCAGCCCCTCTCTGGGTCTGTCATTTGCTCCCTAAATTCCCTTCTAGGAATTTGGAGAGAATTTACAGTGGAACATCAGGTTCTCGGGAATCCTGTATTTGTTTCCAGCCCGGCCAGATCTTTTCCTCAATCTGAGCCTCAGTTTCTTCACCCATGAGGGGTACCTGGGTGGATCAGTCAGTTAAGCATCGGCCTTCGGCTCAGGTCAGAATCCTGGGATTGAGCCCTGCTTTGGGGTCTCTGCTCTGTGAGGAGCCAGCTTCTCCCTCTTCCTCTGCCTGCAGCTCCCCCTGTTTGTGCTTTCTCCTTCTCTCCCTCTGTCAAATAAATAAATAAATAAATAAATAAATAAATAAATAAATAAATAAATAATTTTTTAATAAGAAGGAAGAAGAGATACTGTGAGGAATCAATGGGATGATGTGTGTAAAGACTCCCAAGCATGGGGCCCAGCTTCACTGAGTGTTGAAGAGGGCTCTTCATCTTGTTCTATGGTTTAAACCGGAAATCACACTCCAGTGGTCTGTAGTGTTTTGCTTGGTCCACCAAGTATTTTTTTAAATACATATAATTTGTTGGCAACGTTTCAAGATTGGGAAATTTCACAGATTGAGATTTCCCGGCTTTTCTTTAAAAATGGGGAGATTTGGCAACAAGGTACCCACATTCTCTGGGGAAGAAGGGTGATCTCTGCGCATCTGTAATGGTTCACTTATGTCTCTGCAGCCCCCAATACAGAGCCAGTAGTTTCTGAGCATCCTACCGTGGGTCAGGAGCTGTGTCTACATGGTGCATTGAGTAGAGGCCAACAATGAAGTAGAGGCTCAGAGGATTAGGATGAGCTGCCAAGGTCACACGGTGTTAGCAGGTGGTACCACCTGGACTCCCAATAGGACCTCTGTCACTTGTCTCTATTTAGTCTCTCTTTCTGCCTCAGCCTAGCTTTGGGTCCATGGAGAAACCCCAGTTATGACCTGTTGATGGACTGATGGAAGAATTTAGGCATGTGATGTCAATGCCCAGGGTTCCATCCTTTACCTTCAGACTCCTAGGGCTTGTGGAGTTAGGGTAGGGGTCCAGGAATCGATGTGCACACTTAGAATTCTTGGAATAAAACTCTCCTGCCTACATATAAGATGATTGTAGCTTAACATTTTGAATGAACATCATGAAGATGTTCAGGGGCACCTGGATGGCTCATTTGGTTAGCATTGGACTTTGGGTTTCAGCTCAGGTCATGATCTCAGGGTTGTGGGATCAAGTCTCAAGTCGGGCTCTGGGCCCACTGGGGAGTCTGCTTGGGATTCTCTCTCTCCTTCTCCCTCCTCCCCTCCTCTGCTCTCTTTCTCTTGAATAAATAAATAAGTCTTAAAAAGAGAGAAATGTTCAAATAGATACAATGGAAGGCAATAATAGTATAGTAAACCTCCATATGTGTATCATCCAGATTTAGCAATTACCAAAATTTGGTCCCATTTGCTTCATTTACTCTTTTTTTGTTTGTTTCTCCTTTTCTTTCTTTCTTTCTTTCTTTCTTTCTTTCTTTCTTTCTTTCTTTCTTTCTTTCTTTCTTTCTTTCTTTCAGATTTTATTTATTTCTTTATTTATTTGAGAGAGAGCATGTGAGCATGAGTGGTGGGCAGGGGCAAAGGGAGGGAGGGAAGAGGGAGAGGGAGAAGCAGACTTCTCCCTCTCCCAACATGGGGCTCTATCCCAGGACCCGGAGATCATGACCTGAGCCAAACGCAGATGCTTAGCCAACTGAGCCACCCAGGTGCCCCTGTTTTTCTTTTTCTTTACTGAATTATATCAAGACACATTCCAGATATCTTGCCGTGTCATCTGAATACGTTGGTGTAGGTCTCTAAAATCAGTGGTGTGCTGGAGCCAGCTGGTTCCCGCTGCTCAGAGCTGACTGAGCACCTCTTCTCACTTCCGAGTTCAGGGATGTGGTGTCAGTAGCTAGAAATCTGCCACGTGGGAGTATTTACACCACGGAAATCAGCAAACACGACAAAACAGGGTTCCCTTACGACTCCCCAGCCCTGAGTCGGGGTTAAACATTGATTAGTATGCCACTGTCCGAGACACGTGGACGTTCTCTTATATAACCACCGTGCAAGGATGTCACCTACTGAAATTAATATTTACATTCTTATCACATGTCCACGACAGTTTTTAAGATGTCTGTTTTGGATGGTTTGTTGGATCAGGGCTCAGACAAGATCCACCTCTGACCTTTGGGTGTTATGTCTCTTAATTTTCTTTTAAATCTAGAGCGTGGTCCTCTATCCCCCACCTGTGGCCTTTTACGCTCTTGATCCTTGTGGACATCAGGTTGGCCGATCCGTTCTGTTGCTCTGTCGGCTATATGTTCGGTCAGCTACTGTGCCCCTTCCTCTTTCCCCTTATTTCTCGTCTTTAAAGTCTGAATAGACTCAGCTCAACCTTGTTTGTTTCTTGGAGGGGGGACCAGAAGGCTTCTTCCATGGTGCTGGTTCGCACATTTACATTTTCAAGGCTTCTAGATGATTTGTGACAAGTCAAACGCGAAGTCATTGAAAAGCATTTTTAAATTTATGATGGCCTTTTGTTATTTCACCATCAGCCTATACTATAAGTACAGCCACTGTGGAATCTTTTGCTAGAAGGAAGGGCCGTCAAAGTCAGGAAAGTCGGCCCCTCTGATTGGGCCTCACCAGTCTGGGCTGGTCTTTCTACATTCCGGTCTCAGGGATGAAGCACTGCCTTCGGGAGCTCATTCCACGACCACGCTGTCACTTGGATGGTCAGATACTCCTACCTCGTGTCTAACTGTAGTCTTTCCTGCTTTAGGAAAAGCCCTTTTCTCTGCCTGCAACCTTGGCATTTCTCAACCTCCCCTCTCTCAGCTCTCTACTAGCACTGGGAGAAAAAACGAACCGAAATGTCCTGTGGTTCTAGGTTCTGGATCCTGTACTTGACACGATAATCATTTTACCCTGGGTGGTTGAAGCCTCGCTCTGTCCCCAGCCCCAGGACACACTGGGCATAACTTCTCCACATCCCTGAAGGATGGGGGTCCTCACAGACCAGGGCACAGGGCATCTGTCCTGGGATCCCCCTGCGTACCCTGGCTCACAAGTCTGGGGTCTTGTCTACTGACCAACCTCAAGTTGTGGCTTTGGTTCCCGACAGGGCTTTTGGCCTTGCCGGTCCTTCCCGCCCTTCCTGTCTGGAGAGAATCCTGGAGGCTGGTTCCTCCCCACCTTCGTCTTCTTGTCTGCTCCTGACCCCACTCACTGACGCGGCTGGGAGCTTTCTCCTTCCTTCCAGAAACAGGGAACGGTGGTGAAAATACTTGTGGCTGAGCATCTTGAAGATGGCCTGGGGTAGAAGTGACGCCGTTTCCTTTGGGAGGCAGAGTGGTGTCTGGGGAACCTGGAAGCTTCTTTAGTGCCCTGCCTCCTGCCAGGAGTGTGAGTTCGAGCCTGTGTTCGAGCCGCCTGCAGGAATCAAGCTAGGAAATGAGCTCTTCAGGGTGGGAAGGCCCTGTCAGAGCGTCCCCTGCACCTGCAGGGGTGTGGGTGGCGTGGACTTGACTTTTCCTCAAAGGTAATTCGCATTACCTACCAGTCCTCAGACGCTTGTAATCCCGCAGTCTCAGAGAAAAAGCCCGACTTGTAAGGAAATATTCGAGGGAAGTTAGAAGAGGCATGCTGTTAAGTTCATGGAAGCAAGGAATGTGATCGACAGCTAAGGATTACTGCATACGGCACCAGATTGCTCTTGAATGTTTATCTTCTTGACTTGTGTTTATTAGAACCTTTAAAAAATTGGATTGTTAAGCTGTTTTAATAGAAGACTTAGTTTTCTTAAACATTCCCAGTTAGAACTGGTGATGTTAATTTGTTTGTCATGCTTGTAGCTGAAATCCAAGGAGGACAAGGAGACAATAACGCAGGCGGCTCCCAGTGCTGTTTTCCATCAACAGCAACCTGCCCTCGTGCTGGAGAGGCATAAGCAAAGGCCCTGGGGTCAGCTTGCCTTGGGCTCCGGCCCAGGCCCATCCCTCACTGGCTGCATGGCTTTTAACAAATCATCTCTTCTGTCCCCCATCTCCCCCCTGCCTCCCCTCTGGGCTTTGCGTGTGCTCTTTCCCTGCCGGGAATGCTCCTCAACCGGTCCTTTGCTGAGCTAATTCCCTCGGGTCCTCTGAAGCACTATCAACCTAGTCAAAATGCTCATTAAATAATTAATTGTAAAATTGTCTATGTGGTGTGTCTCTTCCAGTGGTTTATGACCTCCAAGGCAGTGGGGATCATGCTTGTGTGTTCCTAAAGCCACTGTGTGCCTGGCACAGAGTGCTGGATAAAGGAATGAGGTGCAATTCTTTAAGCTTCAGTTTGTTTATCCAAAGAATGGGCCCATGACTCTCTTTCTCTTAAATAGAGGATATACCTTTCTTTTAAATGTCAAATATACCTGACGAGTATTGGTTTCTTTCCTATCCTTACTCTTTGAAAAAGAAAAAAGACAATTCGGAAGAAATAAATGATCTTTTGAATTGTTAGCCTGAAAACCCATAGCTTAGGAGAGCACACACAAAGTCGGAATTGTAATTGTGGAATGGTGGAGATGTCCTCAGTTTCTGCCCCAGGAGGATGGGCTAAATGAGTCTCCTAGACTCTGGCGTGGAGGAGCACTTTCTTCTGGGGATGAGAAAGCTGGTTGGCCAGTTTGAGGGGCCCAGGGCATGGCTGAGGAGTCCACGGAGAGTTGGGGGGGCCTTCATTTCAGCCTGGGAGTGGTTTCTAAGTTTCCCTTGGCCTCTGAGGTGGAGAAGAGGGATGACCCAGAGCACCTGCCCCCCTGCGCTGCTCAGGAGAGACTTCCTGGTGAAGGTGATACCGAAGTGCAGGCCTGAAGGGTTAGTAAGGTTAGCTCAGGAAACGGTAAGAGGAGAAGTAGCACGTGCATCGGCCCTGAGGTGAGACGGCATGGCCCTAGGAGAATAAAGTTCAAGGGGTGGGTGGGCAGAGATGGGGGAGTGGGTGGGTCCTATGATGAAGCTGGAGGAGGACAGCAGGCATCAGGGAAGCTCATGGGACACTGTTTGCATGCGTGTGCATGCACACACATGCATGCATGTTACGCGTGCACATGCACACAAGTGTGCACTCACACATGCATGATGTACATGGGTGTATGTGTGTGCATGCACACACATGCACATATGTATGTGTACATATGCATGCGTGTGCATGTGTGCATTGTGTATGTGTGTATGTGTGCGCATATGTGTATGAATGTGCATGTGAGGGGCAGCACCCTCAGCCTCCAGCCAGGAACCACGCACACAGATGCCCAGCCGGCATCCCCACAGATGCAGACACCCCGGCACTGGAGTGTCAGAAAGCCGCCAGGGCCGGAGCAGCTGCTTCTAAATCAAGGCCAAGGGCAGCCAAGGGGCCGGGTTGGGTTTGGTGGCTTCGCCCGTATGGGCTGATGGGGGCTGGGGCCGAAGGGGCGCTCCATTAGGGATTCTGGGCCTGAGGGAGCCTGGCTGGTTTGGGGAAGTTTATTTTGGAAGCTGGGATGATGCAAAATTAAGTGGGGAGGAAAAAATAGACGAGGCGGCGGTGAGGGTCTGTCTGTGGCCGGCGGGGCTGGAAGCGCCCAGCTCGGAGAGCGCTGTTGGGTAAACAGATGGGGGTGGCAGCTTTTCTGCACGCCCGCTATAAATATCCCAGTTTGGCCGCCCCTGCTGGGGTTTCCTGGCATCGTGGGTGTGGAGATCAAGGTGCAGACGCAGGGCACTTCCGGGAGCAGCAGAGGGCGGCCGGGCTGCTCAGATCCCGGCGGGGGGGGGGGGGGGGGGGGGGGGGGGGGCAGGTCTGAGCAGCCTCTGGGCGGGGGTGGGAGGTGCTCCTTTGCTACCCCATTCCCTGGGCGACAGGGGAGGATGGCGACGCAAGGCAAGTGTCGCTCCCGCGCCGGTGGGCCAGCTCCAGGCGGCAGGCGATGCTCTGTCCATGGTCAAAGCTCGGAGGTTGCGGGCCCGGTGAGTGCTCTCACCTCGAGGCTGGAAGGGAACTGCAGGTGCGGCCGTGGCCGGCGGTGTGAGCGAACTCTGGGCAGGGCTGGGGGTCCCCGCAGTCCCCCGCAGCCCCGGGACACCCCTGTCACCCCCGTAGTATGGTGCACTAATACTGATGAGGGTGGTGGTTCCAGCCATGCCCGCTGCTGGCCTGTGACGATCCGGGGACTTGGGCAACTGGGTTATCTAAGCTCTTCTTTGTCCGGGGTTATTTCCCCCGCCACCCTGTCCTGCACATAAAGACCCAGAGGCTCAGAGAGAAGGGACTGCCCACAAGGTCCTTCACCTGGTCAGTAAGTCTTCAGTGACATCAGCCATGTGCCCCATGGCCAGTCACTGGGGATTTGGTGGGTCCCTGTGTCCACGGGGCTCGCAGCCCGGTGGGGAGAACGGGCCAACCGTCAGTGAAGGAGGGACACGCAGACGAGCACCTAGCATCAAGCATGGCCTGGGATCTCCTGTCCTCCTGCATTTGGCCACTTTTGGGCTCCTCCTAGGACTGAGGGATTCTTGTCATCCTGTCACCCACAGCACTGGCCTAGGTGTCGGCAGGTACCTGCTGAAATGAATTAAGAACAAATCGATTCAGTTCATCAAAATCTTGCCTGGGCACTAAGTTGTGCAAGACTTGTACTGGCTTCAGTGGCCTGGGGCTGACGGGCGAGGTGGGGGAAGAGGATGGAAGCCTTTGCTTGTACACATCTGTGTGACATGTCGTGATGGAGCAAACATTCCTGTGCCTTCCCAGAGCGCCGAGAATTAGGCAGGGCCACTGTCATCCCATTTCAAAGATTGGGAAACTGACATTCAATGAGGCTAAGGGACTTGCCCCAGGACCTTCGGCTGGGTCGCGGTAGGGCAGGGCCTGGAACACAGGATGGCCCAACTTCAAATCCAGTGCTTCTCCTGCGGATGGGGAGGGGCCCCGGGCCCGGGGGAGAGCCCCCCAGGGCCCTGAGCTGCCCCTAAGGCCCTTATTGGCATGTCAGGCTCAGCAGTGGTGCTTTGGCCCAGGGAAAGGCAAGCATTTCACTCCTGTGTCTCAGGTCCTGCTATGAAGATGCCTGCTTGTCATTTGCGGGTGGAAGGGACGCTGGACAGAGTTTCCAAAGACCCAGTTCTGCCCTTTACAAGCTGGGCCCTGGAAGCTGGGCCCTGGAAAGACACTCACTCTCTCGGAGCCTCAGTTTCTCTCTGTGAATGCAAGGGTTGGATGTTTCAGCTTGGACGCCCCATGCTTCTCCTCCAGGGTGCCCTGTGGCCTGTCCTTGGGCCCCAGAGGGCAGAGTTGGGAGCAATGGCCCAACTGAGGCAGGACCAGGCAAGATTTATGATCCAGCCCCTGGGGGGACTTGGGTCCATGCTGGTCCCAAAATTTCCTTTCACAGTGAGCAGGACCTGGGAACTGAGGAGTGACCACGTCCCCTTGGGCCTCGGGTGTCCCTAGATGGAGGAAATGGGGTGAGGGCCGCTACACTCTGTCTCCCCTCTGCGCCCAGTCCTCACCCCACTGACTCTGGGACAGTGCCCCTGGGCAGCCAGAGGGAAGCTTGGCACGTGGGGCAGCATCAGGGCTTCTCACAAATATCCAGGTTCTCCTCTTGCCAGCTTCCTGGTGGGAATGCACTGCCCCCTCCCCTGAAACTAGGGTGCCCGAGTGCCTGGCTTTGGCCAATGAAATGTGACAGCCACTGGCAACTGGCAGGATGGTGTTGACTTGGGTCCTGAGTGAAGACAATGTGGAGCAGAGTCCCCACCAACCCACAAGCATGTGACGTGAACAAGAATGAAACCTATGCCATTTGGAGCCACCAAGGTTTTGGAGTCATTTGTTACCATGCCATACCCTGTGTATCCTGACTAGAGAGGGCAGACAGGTGGCACAGCAGGAGACACAGCAGCCTTGGCATTAACTGATCAGGCTTTCCCTCCTCCTTTTATTTATTCATATGTTTATTTAGCCATTCATCCATCCATACATCTGCCCATCCATCCACCGTGTTTCTGTCCATCCATCCATCCATCCATCCATCTATTCATCCCTCCCTCCCTCCCTCCCTCCACCCACTATTCTTTTGTCCATCTACCCATCTACCCACCTACCCACCATCCTTCTGTCTGTCCCTCCCTCCCTCCCTCCCTCCCTCCATACATCTACCCACCTACCCACCATTCTTCTGTCTGTCCATCTACCCAACCATCCATCCAACCACCCATCCATCCATCTATCCACCCACCATCCTTCTGTCTGTCCATCCACCCATCTACTCAATCATCCATCCATCCATCCATCCATCCATCCATCCATCCATCCATCCACTTATATGCCCAGCTCTCCCTACATTCATCTATTCATCCATCTGTCCATCCATCAATCTGTCTACCTAAGGATTCAAACCCAGGTTGGTTTGACCATGAAGACCAATGTTCTTTATTTTGCCAAGATGCTCCTTTGGAGAAGACATATCCTTCTCTCTGCTTGCTTGAATTGTCTCTGTCCGCAGGGCTGGGTCAACCCTCCTTCCTCAAGACTTCCCTGACACACTCCCAGCCCCAGCCAGGGTGTCCAGGGGGCTGCAGAGGCCCACAGAACCCTGATCACCATGGCCGGCCTGTGGATGTATTGACTGAGTCATGGTCTGGAGGCACAATTGTGCTTTCCCAGAAAGAACTGAGGCATTGTGGGATTTACCAGTCATGATCTTAGGACTTAGCCCAAAAGGGCCCCAAATTCACATATCCAGGGACCCTCATCCTTGGTAGGCCTCATGTGCCCATTTTAGGCTTGGGAAATGTGCTCCTAGAATCATAGGTCCACTCTGGGCTCTTCCAGAATTTGGAACAGCCTTGGGATCTACCTTGAAACCCAGGTCTTATTTTGTAAAAAAAAAAAGGAAGAGGAAACTTTAATTTAGAGAAAATTGTATTTTAGTGAAATTGTCAAGAGCTGGCTAGTTAGGGGAGCCACTCAGGTCTCTGCTATGTCTTCTGGGGTCTCCCCAGCTGTCCTTGCTGAAGTGCTGAGAGAGCAAAAGCTCCCCTCAGCCTTAGGGTGGCCTGGTGGCAAATGCCTGGCCTTTGCAGGTAGACAGTGGGGCTCTATGTGGTCCCTGAGCAGAAACTTCTCATCTTTGAGCCTCAGTTTTCACTTCTGTAAAATGGAGGTCTCCTCAGCTTGAAGGGTTGTTGGAGAACATGATGGGGTAGCGAACATGTGTGTAGTGCCTGGCACATAGTAGGTGTGCAGTAAATTGTAGTTACTATGTGCTCGGGACAGGACCTCACTCAGTGATGAATGTATAGGATTTGATATCAGGAGTGGGGGTGATGGTGATGATTATACTTTTGAACTGAGTACATCCAGTCCTTCCTTTGGAGGAAGCTTAGCCCCTGGGTTAAATGTTGGGACCAGGATCAAGGACACAATTCAATTTACATTTACTAGGGATAGAGAATTATTCTATTCTACACTTCTCCTGTGTGTCAAGTGCTGAGGCAGGCACAGTAGGTGCAGGATTTCTTGGGAGACTTGCATAGGCCCTAGGAGGGGTCGTTAGTTCCATTCTATGGGTGGTGCAACTGAGGCTCATGGGGGCCAAGGGACTGGTCAAGATCATGCAGCCAATAAAAGATGGAGCAAAGATTCCAGCCTGAGGGTCAAAGGAAGGAGGTAGGAAGTGGGCCGGGGGGAGACACCAGGTGGTGGCGGCACTGGGGAGCTGGCAGGCTGCTCCCACACCTCATCGGTCCCCACAGGGCTCTTTTCTCCCTCTCGGCCTCTCACTAGGACCCCCACCACCTTCATGCTGGAGCCCACATCCCTCCTTCTTGTCAGGGCAGAGAGTCAGCTCGAGGATCCCTGCACTTCTAGGCCACAGTCCCCTGGCCCAGGAAGGGAGACCTGCCAAGTGGCAGAGCCAGAACCAAGGATGTGGGCTCCAGATTCCCTGCCCAGGGCCCCTCCGCCTGTAGAACTACCAGGACGATCCCACTTCCCAACGAGTTGGTTTCTGTGGGAAATGGGAATAGACGATCTGAACTCAGAACTGTCAAGAACAACTCGAGACACACGGCACAACTCAACCACACACTTTCTTCTTCCACGCTCCGTGTCGGGGACTAAATGCATTGCTTCTTCCAGGAGTGGAGATGCAGGGCAACGCTTAACCCAAATCCCCAATTCTCATATCAGGTACACGGGCGCCCGGGCAGGGTAGAGACTTTGGAGCGAGGGGACATCCCCGGCTTCCCTCCTTCCTGCTCCATCATGGCCTTCGGGAAGCTGACCAGAGCCCTTGCGCCAGGCCGGGCCTCCTCAGGAGACCGTTTCTGTGCCTTCCTGTTGCGGTTTTGACTTTGGAGAAATGCTCGGGCCTTGAACTCATCGAGGGCAGGCCCCATGTGAAGCTTGAAGTTTGTTCAGCCGTTTTGGGCTCCTGGTGGCAGGGAGCTCGGCCTTAAGCAAAGTCCAAACTGACCGCAGGTTTCCAGGATGACTCTGGAGTGGACGGGCCTATTTATATGTGGTGGGCATTATATCACCACTTCCCCCTACGCTTAGTTTGTGAAGGTTTTTCTCTAAGAGGAGGAAGCATGGCCTTCTTTCCACCATCACCCTTGCTTTTCCTGAGCCCTTGGAGTAGGGAGGCCGACTGGACAAGACGAGGTAGGGCCATGGTGGTTAGGGTGCAGACGCAGATACACCTGGCTTTGAATCCTTTAGGTCTCAGCTCAGATGTCATCTCCTCCAAGAGGCCTTCCCTGACCACTCTGCCTCCTGCAGTATTTATCACTATCTGAATTACCTCATCGTATGTTTATTTGTCTCACTATCTCTCCCAGTAAGATGTCAGCTTTGAGGTCAGGGGCTGTGTGTGTTCACAGATGGATCCCCAGTACCTAGAGCAGCGCCAGGTACACAGAAGGTATCAAGAGTTGATTGCTGAATAAATGTGTAAATGCAGTATGTTCCCTCCGGCAGTGCTCTCAGACTTCAAGGGGCATCAGGGCCCCCAGACGCTTGCTGACTATGCTGACTTGGGGCCCTGCCGCAGACAATGTGATTCAGTGGGTCTGGGGTAGGCAGGACTCTCAGCGGGTCTGGGGGCCTCCCCTTGGGAGACATGAGCTCAGGGACCGTGGGCCTCAGTGCGGTCCAGAGCGCGGCAGGGCTGGTGCTGAGCTGTGTGTTCAGCTCCCTGAACACCCTGCCCTGGGGGTGGTGAGAGGGGGCTGGGCAGCAGGAGGGGCCTGAGGGGCCTCAGGTGGGGGTATCAGAAGGTGGACCCCCCAGGCCCAGCCAGGTTCTCTCCCCACAGGCGTTTGTATCACGGATCCCACTTTGTTAGAATTCCTTGTTTAGCATCTGTTCTTTCTCCTAGACTATAAGGGTCCAGAGGGCAGGGATCCATCAGTTCCCAACTGTCCTGAGACTGAGGCAAGTGAGGCCCTGACCTTGACCCCGGGCCCTGCCCTGGTCCTCTCCAGGCCCACATGGCACCCCTCAGGCTGAGGGGCCTCACACCCTCACAGCCCATCCTCCAGAGGCTGGTACGCCCTGCCCCGGAGGCCTGAGCCCGCTCCCAGGTCTACACAGGCGGGGCTTCCTAGGGCAGATGCTCCCCAGGTGGACATCCCGCAGGTGTGAGCCCAGTGGGCTGAGCAGCCGTGGAGCAGACTGTGGATGCATGGGCCGCAGGATCCACATGCGAAGCCCGTCGTGGGGAGAGGAGACAGGCCTCGGGGCTGCAGCTCCAAGTCTTGCTCCCGCTCATCCTGCCAAAGCCCACGCGGGGTGGGGGCCTGGCGCCTGGCTCGGCCTTCCCATCCTTCTCCCCACAGCCTCTCGGCTTCAGAGCTGCACCCTCCTTCGAAAGCAAGCAGGGAGCTGGGGGTGGAGGATGCAAATGTGTCATTTCCTTCCCGTGTCTGCTCATCATTTATTAGCGCCTGCTGCCGTGTCGAGAGCTGCCTTAAGTTTCCATGGTTAATCCTCAAGGTGTCCAGGGGGTTAGGTAATGTTTTCCCCATCCTATGACGCCCAGAGAGGTGAGGTGACTCCTCTGAGGCCACACAGCTGGTAGGACACCCTCCATCAGTGACTCCAAAGCCAGTGCTCATAGGTCAGGGGAACCTATTTCTTAGGAGACAGAAAACTCTGGGGAATTGGGTGGGCGCGTATGCTGATGCGGGCCTACTTCTAGGGTGGTGATGTGATGAGGGGAGAAGGGGTGGGGATAGCTCCAAAGTGCCCTGCAGAGGTCAAGGACAGGCCCAGTCACACAGGAGGATGTCGGCGGTGTCCAAGGACACTTGGAAGCCCTTCAGACCTGAAGGCCTCCCCAGATAAACACCAAATTAATAAAGGGTGCAGACTGCACAAATGCAGCTCAACCCCGGGCTCCCTTCCACCCAGGTGGCCCCTAGAGGCGGGACTCACCATTCGGTGAGGCAGTGTCCCCAACACTAACATCGCCTCGAGAAAGTGCTGAGCCCCCTGCCTGAGCCCCTCAAGTCAGTCAGTGTTTAATCACATGCCAGGTACCACACTAACTTCACGGTCACAACAGCCCACAGGGTGGTGACAGTTGTGCTCATGCTACATATGGAGAAACTGAGGCTGAGAGGGACCAAGTGCTTTGCTCGAGGTCACAGAGCTGCAAGGTGGGTGGGGGGTTGGATTCATGTCTCTCTGACTCTAGAGCCCAAGGGCTCACCCCCTACAATCCCCCTGGTGTTGGCTGAACACCAGTGTGGCTTGGCCACACTGCCCAAGGCGCAGGAGGAGGTGAGTTCTGACTCCCATCCCCCTTGGCTCCCAGACAGACCAGAAGGTGAGTGTGCAGCCTGCTGAGGCAGTGGGGGCTGGGGTGGCAGGGAGCGGTGGGGGTGTGCCTGGAGGGGGCGGAGACTCAGCCCGGCAGCGCCAGCCCTTTGCAGGAAGCACCTTTGCTTGTCTGGCGAGGCTGTGGGCAGAGGGCGGCTGTGTGGGATGCCCACTGCCACAAGCCGGAGATGGCTTCTAAGGGCAGAGGGTAAACAGTCACCCTGGCTGCTGGGTGTGCGCCTGGGGAGGGGGGATGGGTCAGCCCTGGAATATTCTGGGAAGTGAAGGAGGGAGAGCAGAGGCCTCAGGTTCTGAGAGTGAGGGGGAGGAAGGAGCCGGAGGACCCGAGAGGAGCCCGTAGTCCCAGCAGCGGGCCACAGCTGGGCGCGGCTGGCATCGTCCCCTCTCCGGGGAGGAGGGTCCTGGAGTCAGGACATCAGGGAGGCTCGTGCTTTGGTCAAGCTGGCAGCGTCTGTGCGACAGGAGAGCAAGAGGCCTCACGTTGCTCAATAACCACGACTCCCTCCTGATCCTGTGCTGTGGCCTGTCCACTTTCCACTTCGTTCTCCGGGCAGCACATAGTGAGCGAGCAGGCTCTGAGCGGGGTGCCCAGGAGGACCGGCCCACGGTCCTCATCCCCACCCACATCCAGTTTAGGAAAGTTGTACTGGCCTGCTCCCATCTGCTGTCTGTGAGGTCAAACCGGCTTACGCCAAACACAGCAGCACCCAGGGGTGGGGATGGGGGGAAATCACATAATAGGGGACACTTTCAGACCCGGCTGGCTCCAGGGCGAAAGAACATTCTCGGGAGCAGGGGCTCGCTCTCTGTCTCCTGGTTCTACTTTCTTTGTTTGGGGCTTCATTCTCGTCGGGGCATTCTCCATGGGGCACTGAAGATGCCTGCCCCGACCAACATTCCCATACTCCCCCTCTTGTAGCAACACTCATATATCCAATCTCAATCTGGACCCAGCTCTGGGATCATTAGGTGGGGGAGAGGGGCTGTTCTCCTGAGGACAAGGCAAAAACAATGTGCCCGTGACTAAGGAGACACGCGGTCAAGGACCCATTTGACCAACACTTAGGTAATAGTAATTGTGATCGGTGCCACCAAAGAGAAGCACAGGATGAGATCAATAAATGAGGGAATCTGATCTGGTCTGAGGAATCAAGGAAAGTTTCCCTGAGGAAGTGACCTTTGAATAGGGATTTGATGCATAAGCAGGAATTAACCAGCTTAGGATGGGGAAGGACGTTCCAGGCAGAGGGAACGGTATTGCTGTAAGGTTGGGTGCCGGGAGCCCCAGGGAGAGGGCAGGTCATGAGTGGGTAGGGTGGTGGGCTCTCCCCACGTGGGCCTCTCTGTGCAGGTGACAGTAGGGATCTTGGAGTTTCCTTGAGAGCAACAGGAAGCCATTGGAGAGTTGTAACTGGGGCTGGCATCATCGAAGGTATGATTCTGTAACGATCTCTCTGGCTACATGAGTTGTCCAGGCAGGAGACCATGGTGGCTTGAATGAGGAGAGTGACATAGGAGACAGAGAGAGGTGCATGAATTTGAAATATATTTTGGAGGTGAAATGAGTAGAATTCAGTACCTGAATGGATTGTGTCGGGTAGGGGGAGAAACACTTGAAGGATGGTTTCTAGGTTTCTGGCTCACACAGCAACCCACGGAATGGGGATTACTGGTTCTCATTTAACAGCTCAGAAACTGAGGCCCAGAGACAGGAGATGACTTGCCCAGGGTCACACAGCATGTGGGTGGCCGAGCCCAGATTCAAACTCAGGTCTGTGTCTTCAAAACCCATGTTCTTGTAGAAGACATGAACAGACATTTCTCCAAAGAAGACATACAGATGGCCAACAGACACAGGAAAAGGTGCTCAGCATCACTCATCATCAGGGAAATGCAAATCAAAACCACGATGAGGTATCCTCACACCTGGCAAAATGGCTAAGATCAAAAGCCCAAGAAACAAGAAGAGTTGGCAGGGACGTGGAGAAAAAAGAACCCTTGTTTACTGTTGGTGGGAATGCAAGCTGGTGCAGCCACTGCAGGAACAGTATAGAAAGAGTTTCCTTAAAAAATTGAAAATAGAGGGACACCTGGGTGGCTTAGCGGTTGAGCGTCTGCCTTTGGCTCAGGTTGGGATCCCGGGGTTTTGGGACTGAATCCCACATCAGGCTCCCCATAGGGAGCCTGCTTCTCCCTCTGCCTGTGTCTCTGCCTTTCTCTGTATGTCTCCCATGAATAAATAAAAATAATAATAAAAGCCTTTAAAAAAATTAAAAATAGAACTATCCTATGATCCAGTAATCGCACTACTGGATATTTACCCAAAGACTATGAAAAAACACTAATTCAAAGGGATACATGCACCTCTGTGTTTACTGCAGCATTATTTACAATAGCCGAATTATGGAAGCAACTCGTGTCCACCGACTGGTGAGCGGATAAAGAAGACGCGGTGTCTACGCACAATGGAATATTACTCAGCCATGAAAGGAATGAGCTCTTGCCATTAGCAATGACATGAGTGGAGCTAGAGAGTTTAATGCTGAGTGAAATAAGTCTCCTCCATTAAGGCTTTGAGAAATGAGTGGGAGATTTAGAAAAGCTTGGGCAACATAGCCCCCTATGGAGGGAACACCTGCAATGAGCTGCCTGAGGGTTCTAGAAAGTCCACAGCCAAGAGCCCACGTCAGAGGGCCAGAGAGCAGCCTAGTGGAGGGTACTCAGGAAGTGCACTAGCCTCTTCTGTTGTAGAAAGGTGTGCGTGTGTGTGTGTGTGTGTGTGTGTGTGTATGTGTGTGTAGCCTGGGGAATCTCAGTGTCTCATGAGAAGCAAGGAGATTGTCAGACCTGGAGATTCAATCTTGGCCCCAGGACTCCTGAGCTCTGTCTCGAACACTCCGTTTCCCTGCTTGCAAAATGATGTCTACAATTCCTACCTTGCAGGTGACTGCAAGGCTGAGATGGAGCCTTGGCCCTGAGAAGGGGGCTGTAAATTGTAGTTGTTAAAATTCTCTTATGCTAACCTTGGGGTATGAATCGTACTGAGAGAGGCAAGCAGGTTTCCCTGTTTGGGATTCTGGGGCGGGAATTCCCAGAGGTGGGGATACTGCAGACAAACACCCAGAGCACTTGGAGGACGTGGTGGGCCAGCCTGGGCATCTTGAACTTGTAGCCTTATTCTCTATGGCTCAGGAAACTTGCTCTTCTCCGGGAAGCTTTCTCGGCACACCCTGATCCACGTGTGCCTGCGCTCCTCCAGGCTGGATTTCTCAGTGGACCTCGGGGGATGTGGCTGTCTTCTTGCTGATTTGATCTTTGCGAATGACCACTCAGCTCCCAGAAAGTGAGAGCAAGTAGAGCTGCTCAACCAACTCTGTCACCTGTAAACTCAGGGATCCAGAGGAGATAAGATTGTCTTCCCCAGAGTGTGTTTAAGGATTCAGTGAGGTAATGCAGATGAAGGGCCCAACAGAGCCGTAAACCCCACCTCCCCTTTGGGTTGAGTACTCAAGAGTTGGGAAGAATGCCCGACACATAGTAGGTGCTCACCTAAGGCCTGGTGAATAAATATGCTTTCCTTCTTGATCTCCCTGGCAACACCTTGCCCATGATTGAGATCCGGGATGGGGGTAAAGTCAAGAAAATGCACTTGGGCATCAGACAGATTTTGGGTTCATAAGCTGCCTCTGACTCAGAAAAGCCATGATACTGCAAGTCACTTCACTTAACCTGCTTTCTTCTCTGAAAATTGGATTAAAAGGCCACCTCCCAGGGTTCTGTGATGATTCATTAAATCACAGGACTCATGCATGTGAAATGCTTAATGTGGTTCATGATGGGAGCTGCAATTATGACAATCAATCATTAACTCCCATGTATGCGGCTGCCCAAGGCAGTGGGCCTGTGTGGGTGGCTTCCCAGTATCTTTCTCCTCCCTGCTCCCTGCCCTTCTGGATAGACTTGGTTTTGATTTGGGGAACCATCTGCTTCTGGCACCAGGCAAAACTGGGGCTACAGGGGCAAGTGCATCTCAACCCTCTGGCTCAGTGATCAGTTTTACAGTTGGGCAGGTGACCCATGTCTGTCACATCAGAGTGAACTTCAGGACTTTTGTGAGGATTCTTGGACAAAGAAGCTTCTCTGAGACCCTACTCAGCAAGAATGAGTTGATCTTCGTCTTGGGAACTGCTGGCATGTGTCTTGAGACTGTAGGGAAGCCAGTCTTGAAAAAGACAAGTTGAGTGAGAGAAACTGGGTCGTTGCTGGCACTGTTTAAACTGCTGGATCAAGCTTTTCCTGAAGGACTTTTCAAAAAAGGCGAGCCCATAAATTGCCTGTATTATTTATGGCTATTTGAATTGGGTTTTCTGCTCCTAGTAACCAAAATCATCCTTACGGATACAACCCATACATTTCTCCACCTTGTGTAGCTGTCACTTCCTTTCTGTGGGTGGGGTGACATCGGCTCAGGCCACATTTCCTCCATGAGCACATGGACTCTGTGAGAACCAGCTGACGCTGCTGCCTGTCGGAAACCAGACCACCCAGGAGCCGAAAGATTATGGAAACATAAAGAAAACCAGAGCAGGGAAAAATCCAAGTGAATGCTTCCAGAATAACCAAAAAGTCAAAAAAAAAAAAAAGTGGTGGCAACTCTAATAGTAAAATAATTGACCACTACACTCCTGATTGAGGAGGGCGTATCCCCATCTAAACCACCTGAAGGGTGTGTCTTCTTTGCAGGGAATGTTCGGCGCTTCTGGGTGCCAGCATCAGCTCCCCTGCAGGAGAGCACTCTGGTTTCCTCTTCTGGAATGCAGGGGTCTCACCTTCCCTAGGTAAAGGTAGGCTCAACAGAAGCTCCGTTACTGGGATGGAATCTTGAACCAAAGAGCCTGATCCATCCATCCCCGAGTCAGGATCCTCACCACAGTATTCTGGCCAATGTTGTGCCTTTTGCTATTCTAATCTCTGCAGCATCCTTGGTCCCCAAGTTTGGTGCTCCAGCCTCCTACGGATACTGTGAGCTCTCAGTAACCTTCCAATATATTTCCTCTTGCTGAAGCTGGCAAGGTTCATTTCTGTTGCTTGCAACCCAAGAGTCCTTGGTGATACACCTGCAGAAGGGGCTGAGACAATGTGGCAGAGGGGCCTGTGACCCTCCGAGAAGCCTCGTCAAACACAGGTAAAGGGTGATTTTGCACCGGATCCTGGCTATGATGAGATGGATCCATTCTTGGGAAGGCAGACTGGCCAAATTGTGAAGGGTCCTCAAGTCATGGTGCGTTGTCATGCATCAGACATTGTCTGCAGACTGGATACGTACGTATATGTTGATGCCGATGTGATGCATGAAACACAGATCAGTTTCAGCGAATTCCTGAAAATTCACATTTAAAAAAATTATTAGGTAGCTTTTCATCTAACCAATACTAAATGTAAAATCTGGGGAAATGTTCACGTGGGGAAGGGGTGCTGTTCTTGAAAATGTCAGAACCGCAGATGCGAGGATGCAATGAGCAGGAGGATGCAATGAGCATTAGGGTGCAGGCTAATGTGGTGCCCAAGATTGCGAATCCGAGAAACCACCGAGGAGCCGGCACCCATGCAAGCGCACGAGGGCTTATTTGCAAGCTCTGCTGTGTCGGGTACACTTGGACCCAAGCTCGAGCTTGCAAATAATCCCTCGTGCGCTTGCATGGGTGTCGGCTCCTCGGTGGTTTCTCGGATTTGCAATCTTGGGCACAACAGCCGCGTGATCAGGGCGCCGGCAGGACTCCCCGCCCCGCCCCCAACCCCAACACCCAAGACGATCCACTTTCCCTCTCTCTGCAGCACAGCATCCTGGTACAGCTCTGGGGGCCTGGCTCCGCCCACTGGAGGTGGCATGTGACTCAGGGCTGGCCAATCAGAGCACTGGGTTCTCCTGGCCCCCGTGATTGGTTCACGGATGGAGGAATGACCCGATCAGAGCCAATGAGAGGCGGCGAGCGTGTCGCTGGGGCTGCTGGGAAGGAGACGCCCACCATGGCGCGGACGATTTAAGGTGTGGAGCGGCCGAGGTGCAGGCGGTGGGCTCTGCGGGGAGCCGCCCGGGGGAGGGGGGGGGCGTGGCCGGAGAGCGAGCAGCTGGGGCCCGGTATCGCGGACTGGCTCCTGGGTTTGCAGGAGCCGAGGACGCCCTTTCTCGCCAGCCGCTCGAGGGCCCTAAGGGACACGTGGGAGGAGTGATGCTGGAATTCCGAGACGCATTTAGAAAAGCATCCCGTTGTCTCACCCCATAGACTGGCTTCTTGGAAGAGGCACGTTCGGTGTAACTCAACCAAGGTGCGGCAGGGCCCAGCCTTCCTCGCGGGCTCTGGGTTCCGCCGGCCTCTGCCTCACCGAGGGGGCTCCGTTTAGGGTGGCCAGATCCAGCAGGCGAAAGTACAGGGCATCTCCTTCAACTTGTGTTTTAAAGATTTTATTTATTTATTCATCAGAGACACAGGCAGAGGGAGAAGCAGGCTCTGTGCAGGGAGCCCGTCGCGGGACTCGAACCCGGGACCCCGGGGTCACGCCCTGGGCCCAAGGCAGACGCTCACCCAGGCGTCCCCATCTCCTTAAGTTTGACGTTCAGATAAACAATATATATATATATATATATATTTAGTATAAGTATGTCTCATGCAATGTTTGGGACATACTTATACTAAATAGTTACTCATCACGTATGTGAACTTGGAAATTTAACTGAGCGTCCTGTGTTTGTTCCAGCAGGTGCCACGGTGGTCGGTCGGGTCTGTTGGCAATAGGACAGGGAGGAGGAGGCAGGCACGGTGCACAGGAGCTGTCTCTGGGTGGCGTGGAAGCCTGGAGCTGTGACACGGGGCTGGGAGGAGCTGAACAAGGGAAGAGAACAGAGGGGAGTGGGGTCACCGAGGGTGACAGTGGGGACCCCGAGGCCCAGCAGGGGACGTGTACACAGGCACGGCAGCCGGTGAGCTTGCAGTGGCCACTACCTCCTTGAAGAGGAAGCTCTCCTGGCCTCATCCCTGCTCAAGGAGTCCATGTTTGCACCTCATGACGCTCCCTCCAGCCCCAGGTGGACAAGCACGGGCCCTTGACCCAAGGGCAGCCAATCCAGGGGTCTGACTGTGACTTAGGTCGAAGCTGAAGTGGCCTGAGCAGATGCCATCCTGAGCTTGGAGGTGGGGAGAGCTGGGGGCAGTCAGCAGTAGGAACTGAAGCTTGAAGGAGATTTGGAAAGAGGCTGAGAGGCCTGTGCAAAGGGGAGTGGTGAGGGAGGGAAGCTGTGTGGGTGCAGAGGCTCTGAGGTCACAAGGCCAGGCTCCAAACTAGGTCTTGGGGCTCCAGGTATGACCTCACTCTTGACGAGCTCCCAGCTTAGTGGGTGACGTCAAGGAGGAGGACTTCAGCTTTCCCTGGCCTGTTGAGGAGGGCCTCCTGGAGGAGGTGGCCTTTGAGCGGGGCGGTAAAGGATGAGTAGAAGTTTGCCAGGGAAGAAGGCAGGAAAGGCATTGGAGATGAAGGCCTGAGAAGCAAGAGGTCTTGCTGTGCTCGGGGACAGAGGAGGTTGAATTAAAGGTGAGGACTTGGAAGTTACTGGGCTTTGAAGTGACATGTGGATAAGGCTGGCCAGGGAGAGGGCAGAGACAAGGGTCACAGGCTGCTGCTTTGGGGGGCCATTTGGGCGCATGAATATACTGAGTCAGTGAGGCATGAGCGAGAACCTGTGGCCTTCTGGGTCTCCTTCTATTTCCCAGTTTTAAAAGGGCAGGGATCCAATAATTGTTCTCTAGTGAAAATAAACCACTGTGAAATGATAAAGAGCAAATGTCACCATAGCCAACTGGAAAGTCCACAGCCTGCCTAAAGCTGAGGCCCTGGACCCTGGCGACCCACTAGAATCAGCAGGGACACTTTTATGACCTAGGATTCCTGGAACCCATCCTGGGGAATCTGACTTAATTGGTCCGGGGTGGGGCCCAGGTGCAGCTACTAAATTGAATCTAATTTAATTCTAAGGTCCAGCCGGGGCGGAGAACCACTGGTTCCAAAGGAATGCCAGCTGGTGCCTTGCAGGAATGTATCTCCCCAAATCTTTTGGTTTTTCAAGAAAAGCCAGAAATCTGGATTTTTTTTTTTTTTTTCTGTGAGATCTCCTTATTTTAAAATGTTGGCTCCACTTTACCAAAAGGCAAAACTGGGGAGTATTTACTGTGGACTCTTCCAAGCTCCTTACCCGCCACACCAACTGCAGGAGGTGTTTATGTCAACTTTGCAGACTAGGAAACAGGCACGGAGTAGCTGTGTAACTCACCCAAGGACATAGAGCTAGAAAGTGCCAGTCTGGCTCCAGAGGCCATGCTTTTATCCACGGAACCTGTCTGCAGTCTGGATCTGGCCCCGGGCCCAGCACTTTGTGGCCTCTGGTGGGTGAATAAGAGGAGAGGAGCCTGGGGCAGCGTCCTAGTTGGTGGGAGTGGGCAAAGGTTGGGGAGCTCCCCGCCTGCTGCCATCAGAACTCATCGGATGAATGCAGAACAGAGCCCCTTGCTATCTGTGAGGGCCTCCAGCATCTCTGCAGCCGCATGTGGCCCTGCCCAGGGAGGGGCGTCCAGCGGCTCTGCTTCCTATGAGGCCTGGCAGGTTCAGACTTGGGTTTCAAGGGCCCTGTTGGAGCTGGCTGGGCCCAGATGCTGGAGATAAATGGGCTCACGTGGTGGGGGGGCCCTTGCTGGGGAAGCTGCAGGCTTTGTTTGTTGCCGTGACTCAGGGCAGGTCATCACCTGGCAGCAGCCGTCACATCTCCTGGGCTCCAGGCTGTGCCCTGGAGGTGTCTCTGTCTGAGGCTGGTAGGACCCACCCAGGGAGCCCTGCTCTTGTAGTCGCCTTATAAGGAGATGTTACTTTCCCCCAGGTTTTGAGGATGAGACCAGTGGGCATTCTGGGTAAGGTAAGAGAACAGATTCAGTCAGCCAATGGGATTGATTAAGAGAGAAAAGTGGCCTTTTTCCGTGGGCCTGCTATGTGGGCTGCATCGTGTTGTGTGTCTTTGCATCCAATTTCTTAATTGTTCACAATTCCAAGGGGTCAATGTTCTCTTTATTTTACAGGTGAGGAGGTTGAGGCTCAGCGAGGTGAAGTGACTTGGCCAAGGTTTCGTGGCTTGAAATAGAGCTGTGATCGGAGTCAAGGTTGTTCCCTGGCTGTTTACGGTCTCCAGGTATGTCCTAAGGCCCCTGCTCCACATCTGCCCAGATCCCACTCGCTCAGGACCCCAGGACTTTGCTGCCGCACCCTAGCGGATCAGGCCTGTGTGTGCCTCTATAGCATGTTTACAGGTCATGGGCAGCTTGGACAGACATGTCCAGGAGATGACAAGTCTACGGACATGAGGCCATCTGTACAGATCAATTGCAGAGAGATTCGGGGCTGGCTGTTATTAACACACTGTCAAATCATATAATGAATCTGTGGCCACTGGGCCAAGAATCATTTTAGTTAAGTTAAAAATAAGAACAAAGTTATGTTTTTGTCTGGCTGAAAAAGCAGTGACTTACTATGTTTTCCAGCTTATTCTAGCTTCGTAAAACTAGTTCAGAAATCAACACTGTTGTCTTTTCATCTCTGTTCAGAGCGCCCCATGGCAGCTGGGCCCGTGTCTTTGCCTGGCTCTATCTGCTTATAGGTTCGGCCCTGCTGGGGAGGGGCATAGGCTGTGTCAGATGTAGGTCCCACCAAGTGGGGGCGGTGCACCTGGGTGCTGAGGAGTTTCCTGAAAGACCCCGTGGGGCCCAGGCAGGCTCCTATTTTGTGAGGTGGGCTGGGTAGCAGGTGGCTGGAGATTGGGAGGGAGGAGGTGGCTGCCCAATCTATGGCAAGAGGCCAGCTTTGCACCTTTGGGCCCTGACTGCTCCAGCCCCCCAGTCTCCTCCCCTGCCCTGCTTGCCTTGCCTCCAGACCTAAGCCGCTCAGCAGTCTTTACCTGTGCGTGGCCATTTGCTCTCCTAGGATCACTGTTCGTTACTTGCAGGGATAACCTGTGTGAAAAAGCCCAGCACTGGGTTAAACGTGTAACTGGTGCTTAAAAGCACACTTCCCTCCCTCCGTCTGTGGAGGTGTGGTCCTCCTAGCTCTGGTGGAACCGTAGGATGCCACGAGAGGTACAGTACCAAGCCAGAGAAACCTCTAGTCTTCGTGTGTGGAAGAGGCAATGTCTGAGGCCTGTTGCAGAGGCAGTTGGTTGAGTTTTGACTGTCCAGCACCCAAGATCCCTGGGACTCGCCCCTGCCCGCTCTTAGTATGCTGTTTTGCATGGTGCTTCTCCCCATCAGGGGTGGGACAGGTGACCTGCAGAGGCCCCAGCCTAGGCACTGTGTTCTCTCAGCCACAGGGACTGGTTCACTCAGAGCTGGTGCGACTCTGAGCTGAGAGTTTGCTAGGGCTGCTGGGACAGCCTCAAGCTCTCCTCCTGGACTTTAGTCTGCACCTGCTTCTCCCAGTGGTCCTCCACTGTGAGCTCCCTTGCAGCCTCCCAGTAAATGCCCTTCCAGCGGAAGGAAGCCAAGTTGGATTCTGAGGCTGGCATTCCAGGAGCTCTAGGGGAGACATCTCTCAGATCTGCAGATCTATCCCACCTCCTGGGATAGAGGAGCTGAATGCCCCTTCTGTTGCTGCTGGATGGAAGGGGAGGGCTGTGGTGAAGGCGCCTGGAGGAAGGGGAGTGTCCCATCTTGGCCCGGCTGGGACTCCAGGGTCAGGTTTAGTCCCTGAGTGAATTGTCAGGAACAGCCTAAGCCAGGCAGCCTGGACTTTGCAGAGGGAGATCTTCTAGCCACAGACCCAATCCTTTCTGCAGGGCTTGGGGAGCTGTGTGGGGGAGGAGGAACTGCCCCTTCTAGGCTGGCACAATGACCAGAGCACATTCTAGGTGCCCGGAAGGGATGTGAACCCATGAGTGGGGAAAAGTGAGACCTTGGAGCTGATAGGATGGAGGAGAGAGGCAGGCCCTAGCAGGCCCTAGCAGGAAGGGAGAAGGGGTTGGAAAGAATATTGCCTTGGAGCCAGACGGATCTAGGTTTGAGTCTCCCTCCATCACTAATCCACAGTGAGAGTTACCTCACCTCTCTGAGCCTCAGATTGCTTGTCTGTAAAATGGGAATAATCCTACAGCTTCCTGGGCCCGGGGTGAATCATGTGAAACGTTCATGTGGTGCTGGGCACCAGCAAGGAGCCCACGAATGTTTGCTTCTATTGTTGTGAAGAAGAGGAACCCCACTTCAGATCAAGCTGGGCACATGCCTTTAAGAACTGGGCTTGGTTGTAATTCCAGCTCTGAGCCGACAGACCGACAGACCTTGGGCAGCTGACTGTGGGCTTCCCCCTTGGGTGTCAGTTTGCGCATCTGTAAGATGGGGATAATAGAGTAGACATGAGGTTTAAAAGGCATTATTGACAGAAAGTGCTTAGCACCAAGCCTGGCACATAGTAGGTGCCCAATAGACACCAGTTCCCTCCTTACTGCTTTCCCTTTTTGTGCTGGATGTGAAAGAGCGTGTGGTGCGGGGAGCAGAGAAGCCTCAGAGTCAGAGTCAGAGAACTAGGTTCTGGCCCAGGCTCGGCACTAAATTGCTGGGCTTTCTTTGTGTGCGATCCTGACCTCTGGGTCTCCGTCCTCCTGTCGTCTGTTAAATGACCTTGGACTCGGTGGTCTTGTTTCTGACTCTTAAATTCCATTCTGTGAAAATAAGAAACATGAAAACATTGCTGCATAAGTAAGGGGCTGAAGGCAGCTAGCTGTTCCTTGCCTGGGATGGGGCCGTAACAGAGGGAGCCTGCACTTCTGCTACGGAGGACCCCTCGCGAGGCCTGGTCTGGAAGAAGGTCATCACAAGTGAAGGACGTAGCTCTGTGTAAAGAGGAGCAGGAGTTTTGAAGAGATTTCTTGGTCACTATGGAAAGCCCTGGACTGGGAACAGAGTGGACATGAACAGGGAGTTCCTCAGTGGAGAGGGCCTTAGGAGCATGAGGGCAGTCAGAGCTAGGGAATGTTCTGGAGGGTAAGTGAAACATTCACTTTGATGTTGCTGCTGGCAGGGTTCAGAACCCTCTCCTTTCCCTGAGGTTCTCTGCACACACAGGGTGTCAGAAATATCCAGAGGGGCACTGGACTTCCTGCAGGATGGAGCATGGAGTTTGGAATGATTGTATTTTGAAATTCAGGCCATGGTGAACCTGGAGGATGTGGAGACATTGGGGTTACGGCTGTATGTACTATTTGGACCAGCAGAGAGGAGTGAGCATCCTCCATTGGGTGGAGGTGGGCGGATGGTGTGACCCTGGCCGAGCTGCCGAGCAAGAGTTTGGAGGGGAGGACTTGTGGGGGGTGTTGCTGCAGAGGGCAATGGGTTTGGGTCTCAAAGGACCTGGCAGGCAGGCTGTGTAAGAACTTGACTTTTTTGTTCAGTGTTGGGGAGCTGTGGAGGACTTCAGAGCATGGGAGGGCCGAGGAGCAGACTGGCTATGGGAAGGTGGCCCCTGTGGCCTGAGGCAGATGGACCAGGGTGGGATGGCGACAGGCACGGAAGGGGAATGAGTGCTTGGTGTAGAGGACAGGTTCACTCTAGGGGTCTTGTTGTGGCCACATGAGTGCAAGCTGGGTACCGAGGTTGGGTGCGATGTAGCCCCTGGTGAGAGAGGGCTCCTGGGTCATGGTCCTGGAGGCAGTGCGACGTCACCTGCAGCAGTCACCAACTTCCTCTGACCTCCAGCTTTCTGGGGACTCCGCCCCTCTGAGGACTCAACACAGACTTGGAATTTTTTTTTTTTTTTAAGATTTTATTTATTCATGAGACACACACACACACACACAGAGAGGCAGAGACATAGGCAGCGGGAGAAGCAGGCTCCATGCAGGGAGCCTGATGCAGGACCCAATCCCAGGACCCCAGGATCATGCACTGAGCCAAAGGCAGATGCTCAACCACTAAGCGACCTGGTTGCCCCCAGGCTTGGAAGTTTTAAAGTCCTGTCATGTTAAAGGTGACTCAGTGAGAAGGGCAGGGCCAGGGGAAGGGATCTCTCACCCCAGACCTTCTGTGTCTCCCCACATCTTCATGGGCCACAACTAGGGTCCTGCGACTATACCAGCTGTTCTCATTTTCCAGCCGGGGAAACAGGCCCGGCTCCAGTTCAGGTTCAGTCACTCTGTGTGGCCGTGGGTGAGTCTCTTCTCTCTGGGCCTCAGTTTCCTCATCTGTTAAGTGGGATAACCGGTCTGCCCCACAGACTCGTTTTCTCTCATCCTCTTGCCTCACCATCGACTGTGTCCCTGCCCAGGCCTCTGGACCCAGATACGGGTCCTGGGTGTCTCTGTAGCTCACATGCTCTACCTCCTCTCCTGACCCTGGCTCCCCACCCCTCTAGGACCCTGCTTCCCTTGGGGGCACTCCTTTGTAAGCTGGCCATCTCCTGTCAGGCTGGGGTCCTCCTTGATCCTGCCCCCCGACCCTGCCTGCCACCCTCCACGTTCCGTGAAGGTTTGGCTCACAGCCTTCCCTCTACCCCGGGCAGTCATCCATCAGCTGCCCTCTGCCTTTGCCTCCCTGGGCCCTGGCCTTCTGGAACCCACCTCCAAACCCTCCATCCCGAAGGTGCCCACTTCCCAGCCTCCTGGAACCCGGCTCCTGTACTAAGACCCTTGACCAGAGCTCCATGTACCTGAAGTCCCAGGCCCTGTCACCCACCTTCCTCTCACTGCTCGCTCACCCGAGTGTGGCTGAAGGAAGTTGCTGCCCAGTAGGTCGTAGCCACTTCTGTCCATGGTTTCCAGCCTCAGTGGGCCTTCAGCACTCCCTTTGAGCCCTTCCGTGTGGCAGGTGGTCTCCTTTCCAGGCCATCGCTACCCTCCTCGGCCCCGCAGAGCTGCATCTGCATCCCCAACCCCCAGCATCCCCAGGGAATAGGTGACTGTGCCCACTGCCTCCTCCCCAAGAACTGAGGCCTTAGAGGGAGTATGCTTGGTTTCCCACCCCAACCGTCCACCCCCGTCATTCCATCCTCTGTCCTCCTCCAGTCCCCAGGGGGAGGCCACCTGTATGGTGCATGGCCAGCTGCTCCCTCCTCTCTCCTCTGGAGCCCTGCTCTCCCCCATCACCCACACCCACACTAATTCCCATTCTCTCCG
Organism: Canis lupus familiaris; assembly: GCF_011100685.1. Taxonomy (NCBI): domain Eukaryota; kingdom Metazoa; phylum Chordata; class Mammalia; order Carnivora; family Canidae; genus Canis; species Canis lupus. The sequence goes on along the minus strand of NC_049223.1, from coordinate 76,461,959 downwards.
TCCCCTCCCCTCTGCTCCCTTCCCACCCTCACAGCCTGTCAGGCCTTGTCCTCACATCTCCCAGTGAAGGACCACCCCCAAACCAGCGTCCCTTGGTCCGGCATTTTCTCTCTGGGGACCTGGCTGGTCCCAATTGTGGTCAGCCAACATGTCTCCCTTTTCCCCTTCATGCTTCAGGCCACTGCCGTCTCCCCAGCTCCATCCTCCTGCAGACCTCATTGCCAAATCCAGTGGTTAATGCTTCACACCTTAGTTAACACATCTTACTACTTTTTTCCCTTCTGGAGATTTCTTTTCCCTTCTGTATTAGAGCCTGCTGGTGGCCCCCCTACAACCATTCTCTCCAGGTTCCTTACTGACAGAACCCAGACCTCCAGGAAAGCACTGTGCTCTGCTGAAGGGCCACATCTCCAACCTGCCCCGCACCTGGGGCTGGCCAGTGAGGTGTCAGCTCTGGGGGAAGAGTGGGACAGGCCTTCCAGAAAGCTCCTTACAAGAGTCTGGGCAGTCTCAGCTAGGCGGTAAATCTGCTTTTGCTTTTTCCTTCTTGCTGCCAGAACGTGAACGTGACGGCTAGACCTACAGTAGCCATCTTGTGACCACGAAGTGACCTCGAATGTGGAGATCAGGGCTAAGGGTAGCAGAGCTAGAGACAGAGAAGCCTGAGTCCCTCACACCTCTTTTACACAAGAGAAAATGGAAACTATTACCGTGATTAAGCCCCCAGTTAGAGTTTCTGTTGCTCACAGCAGAATCCCATCCTAGAGCACGCAACCTCAGAATGGCTTTCTGGATTTCCTCCTATCTCTCGGGCTGCTCCTCCTCTGTCTCTGTTTGTGGATGTCTTCATTGCTCTGCTCCTACAATAGAGGGACCCCAGGCTTCTGTTCTTGGTCTCCCCCTTTTGTCTATGTGCCTTACTTTCTAAGTAATCTTGTTCTTCCTGTGGCTTTACATTGTATGGCGGTGACTTCCCATCTGCAGTGCAGACGCTTCCAGACCTACAGACTCCTGTCTTCAACCAGGATGTCCCAGGGAGCCCTCAAGCTCAGGGGCCTGCAGACTTTCTCATGCCGATTTCCCCTCTCAGGGCCCCAGCTCAGCGGGTACATCTTCCCCCACTTTGGCGGCCAGGTTGCAAACTCAAGAGTCCTTCTCTCCTTCCTACCGTTGCTACCCCCTCAGCTCCTCCTGTGCTGTCATTCATTAAGATCTAGCAATTTACTGCTTCACACCCATGAGGACGGCTGTTATCAAAACCCAGAAATAACAGGCGCTGGCAAGGCTGTGGTGGAGGAATTGGAAACCGTGTGCTTTGCTGGGTGGGAGTGTGAAGTGGCGCAGCCAGTGCGGAAAATATGGCAGTTCCTCAAGAAGTTAAACATAGAATTGCTGTACGATCCAGCAATTCCACTTCGGAGTGTAACCCCCAAAGCATTGAAAGCAGGGTCTCGAAGAGGTATTTGTACACCAGAGGTATTTGTACATGGCAGTGCTCTTCATCATAGCCCAAGGGTGGAAGCAGCCCAGGTGGCCACGGACAGATGAATGGATAAACGAAGTGTGGTATATCCATACAACGGAATATTATTCAGCCTTAAGAAGGAAGGAAATCCTGACACCTGCTGCAATATGAATGGATCTTGAAGACATTATACTCAGTGACATAAGCCAGTCACAAAAAACAAGTAGCATTGTATAATTCCACTTAAGCGAGGTTCTAAAAATCATCAAATCCATAGAGACAGAGATAGAATGAGGGGGCGGGGGGGCAGTGCTAGGGGAGGCAGTGATGAAGTTAACACTTAATGGGGGCAGAATTTCAGTTGTGGAAGAAAAAGTTGTGGAGGTGGATGGTGGCAGTGGTTATGGAACAATGTGAATTAATCGATGCCACAGAACTCTACACTTAGAAATGCCTAAGCGTCCGTGTTATGTGTGGTGTGTCACAGTAAAACAGATCTAACAGTATTACTTCCTAAATTCTGTGTCTCCTTGATACCTTTTTTAAAATAAGGATATTATTTATTTATTCATGAGAGACACACACAGAAAGAGAGGCAGAGACACAGGCAGAGGGAGAAGCAGGCCCCCGTCAGGGAGCCTGATGCGGGACTTGATCCTGAATTCCAGGATCACACCCTGAGCCTAAAACAGAGACCAACCACTGAGCCATCCAGGCGTCCCTCCTTGATAGCTTTTGATGGTCAGTGGGACCACCACAGAACCTTCCCTCTGGTCCTCTGCCTCCAATTTTACTCTGTCCATAGCCCAACCCCTCTTAATCACATTGTTTTTCTAAACCCCTGATCTGTTTGTGTCAGTCCCTTCCCTGGGGGCCTCCATGACTCCTCATTGCCTATGGGACTAATTCTGAGTCCCTCCTCCTGGCTTTCCAGGCCCTCCTGATCTGCACTATGTCTATTTTTCCAGCCAGCACCTCCTTCTTTTTGGCCCAGTACTTCTTTGAGGGCCCAGGCTGTCTCCCACTCTGTGCCTCCGCAGGTACTGTTCCACCTTCCTGTATGCTCACCATGACCCTGTGGCTGCCTTTTGTCCTTTGCACGGCCGAGTCACCCATCCACATGCTGCTCTAGAGCCTCTTCTTCTGTGGCGCTGTTGCTGCACTGTCCCTTCTGGCCTCCATACCACTCCTTTGCCACCGCTATCAGTTACCACGCACATCGTGCTGTGCTGAGACAATAGACCTGCAAGTCCATCTCCCAGGAATCCTTTAATTTCCCTCCTCTTCCTCCAGGAAGTCTTTCCTGACTCCAGCCCACAGTGACGTCCACCTTCTGTGAGCCCCCGATGGCTCGAAACTCACTGGGTGCCCCACTTCAGCATTTGACTGGAGCTTGTCCGTCTTTCGTTCTCTCAAGAGGATTAGTTTGGCCACACCCAAGAGCTGGTGAAAAAGCTCTTCAGCAGCGGGGACCGTGGCCTCAGTTCTCCTGGTCCCCAGCCCCGGGTATGGAGCTGGTCGCCTGGAAGAAAGGCAGGAGTGGACATTTAGTGAGCAACTTTGTGCCGGGACCTGCTGTGTCAGTTCATCCCCTGGACAACTCAGAAATGAGCTTTATCATTCCCACTTTACAGATGAGGAGGCTGCCCCTGTGAAGGTCAAGGACCTTCAAGGGACCATGGTCAAGGGACCATGTGGCAAATCTGGGGTGGGGAGAATGAGGACTTGAACCCAGACCACTCAGACTCACAGGCTTGTGCTCTGCCCTTGTCCAAAGGCTGGGCCCCAGAATGACTCGCAGGATTATACTGGCCGGTGTGAGCACGCGCCCAGAGCTTGTCACCTGCACATGTGGCAGTGTTTGACTTTTTCCAGCAAACTGGAGTGTGCGAAAGTTGGAGGCGGTACCAAAGGGAAACAATTTGTGTTGGTCCTGGCTCCAGGTCTGGGGAAGCATCCAGGGCCACGGAGGCTGGGTGGGGAGTTGGGCAGCATCAGGGACCCTAAGCAGTCTCCCTGGTCATCGAGGTGATATTGCCTCCAGGACAGGGCCTCCTCTGCAGTAACTATCCACATTTTTAAGGATTTTTTTCTTTTTGCTAAAATTGGGCAGTTCCTGTCACCTCTCTGGCTCTCATTTTCCTCATCTAAAAAAATGGAAATTTAAATAGCTGTTTCTTTCTCAGATTTTTTTTTTTTTTGGGGGGGGACAGATCCTTCACAAGGAGGGCTGACCTTGGTGATGAAAAAGTCCTGTGCCCTTTTGAGAGGCTTTGCATCCTCTCGAGAAGCCCCTGGCGCAGAGGTGAGGGAAGGATTGCTAATCTACTTTACAGACAAGAAAGACGGGAGCTGTGGACATCTGGCCATGGATGGATTTGCTCTCATCCCACAGCTAGTGAGCGGGAGCTGGGACCTATGCTGAGGTTTCTGAACTAAGCCCAGCAGCCTTTCTGCCTTTACCCAGTAGTTGGAAGCCAGCAGAGAAGAGGCTAAATAATTGGAATTTAGTCCAATGGTGAGGGAGTGAGCACTAGAGAAAGACCACCACATTACTGGCTTAGAGGACCAGAGAAGGAAGGTCAGTTGCCCAAAGTCACAGAGCCAGTTGGTGGCAGAGCTGACTACAATGATAAAGCAACGACAAAAAAAGTCGTTGACCCAACACTAGTTGGGTCTACTAGGTAGTAGGTGTTCTACATGTAGTGAGATAGGGAATCACCCCAGCATCCTACAGGGGTAAGTACCTCTGTGAGGGTTTTCAGGGGTAGAAATAGAAGGTCAGCGAGGGGGCCCCACTTCTCTAGAGCTCACGCTTGGTTAGTGGGAAACCAACATTTGAACCCAGTCGGACACCAGAGCTGGTGTTCTCAGCCACACTGTCCCACCTCCATGCTCGCCCGTGTGTGTGCAGGAGCCTATAAATGTAGCATATTGACCAGGGGCTTTGAAGCTCCAGAGAGCAGGGTCAGGGCTGGGGGCCAGCTGCCAGCCTCTCAGCCCACGGGTAACCAGGTGTGCAAAGACTCCATCAGAAGGGGCGTGTGGCGTGTGGTGGGGGGAGTGCATTGGTGGGGGTGTGTGTCAGGAAGTGTATCCTTGCCACCCAGACCTCGGTTTCCCCATCACAAAGTGTAGATGTTAACTGATCCCTAAGGTGCTTCCCAGCCCCACATTCCTGGCCTCCCCCCCAAAGGGTTCTGGGTTGACTCTTGGTGGGGGGAGCCAGCTGGCCCCTCCCCCTCTCCCAAGGTGTGAGCCACCCGGGGAACGTGGGGCTGGCTGTCATGGCAACCCTGTGTTGCGAAATGACGTAATTGGAGTTCCAAACGTGTGAAATCAAATACAACATCCGCAAACACAGCCTGGGGGTCGGCATGGCAACCGTGGGGCACCAGGATGGGCAGGCGCTCCCTGCCCCGCAGCCGCCGGTCTGGCTCGGCCACCTGGGCTGGCATGCAGGGCATGCTGCCCCCTCTCTCTCCTGGGGCCTCTGCCGGACCCTCTGCAGCTGCCCCTTCTTCTTCTTCTTCTCTGGGAGGCAGTGTGGACAGGTGGTTAGGGGGGCCACTGGCATCAGACAGATCTGGGTTAGTGTCCTGACACGTGGCAGCCTTGAGGTCTTGGGCAGTCGGCGTTACCTCTTGGACTGGACCTGCCTAAGATGTGAGCTCTTACCCTGTACTTTCTCTTCCTTCTTTCCCTCTGCTGTTCCTGTCCCTGCCCGCATCCCACTCTGCCCTCCTGGCACTGCAGTGACAGTGGCTCGGAGCCTGGACACCCAGCTCGCGTGTCTGTCAAGCCCTGTACAGCTTTGCCTGCGACCTCATTCTTAGGTCTTCCCTTCTCTGGACCTTGGTGCTCTCCTCCATAAAATAAGGGCGTGTCCACCCGTCTCTTTTATATTGTGGCCCACAGGCCATCTACTTTGGTCTCACCTGGGCACAGATTAGAACTGCACATTCCCGAACTCTTCCCCTTGATACTCTGACTCAGGAGGTCTGGGGTGGGGCCCAGAATCTCAGATTTTTAAAGTTTGTTGGTTTGTTTATTTATTTATTATTTATCTGAGAGCAAGAGACAGTGAGAGAGCACAAGCGAGTGGAGGAACAGAGGGGAGAGCAGGAAGTCTGATGCGGGGGCTCGAACCCAGCACCCTGGGGTCATAACATGAGCCCAATTTAGATGCTTACCTGACCGAGCCACCCAAGCAACCCCAGAATTCTGAGTTTTAATGGGCTTTCCGGGTGGACCTGAGGGACACTGCAGAGTGAGAGTCTCTAGGGTGGACGGTCCCTGTGACTCTGAGCCTGGCTCTGATTGGCTACCTTCTGGGGTCCCTCTTTCTCTTCTGCAGCACCGCTGACACCAGGCCAGGGCAGCCTCCCTCTGGTTTCTGTCTCAGTCTGTCCCGTTCATTCAATCAACAGATGTCTCTTGTGCCGGGCTTCATGCCAGGTACCTTTCCCATGGCAGCGGGGAGCTGGCGTGGCTGCGGGTTTGGGTGGGAGTGAGAGCCTGGGTGCTGGCAAGCTGCTCATCTGTCTGTGACTCAGTTTCTTCATGTGTAGATGGGGAAGCCAGAGTGGGGCTCACATGAGAGGACGACAGTGGTACCTTCTCTGGAGACTTTCTCCCTGGTACACTGGACACTGCTAGATACTACTTGTAACTTCAAGGTGGGGCTAGTTCCCTCCGTTTTACAGTTGGGGAAACCGAGGCTCAGAGAGTTGATTTGACTCTCCTAGGTCCCTGAGCAAGGAGCCAGTTTGGTATTTAGACCGCCCCCTTCCAGGCTCCCCACCAGCAGCTCTCCCTCCCCTGCTCCCTCCTGACTCCTTCACCCCCCCCCCTCCACTCCCTCCTCCCTCCCTCCGCCTGGTCTATTTTCCATCAGAGGATCTAGAGAGAGTTTTCTGTACTCACTGTCTGCTAGTCCATCTTTTTTTTTTCTTTTTTTGAAGATATTATTTATTTGAGACAGAGTGAGTGAGAGAGAGAGAGAGAGAAAGCGAGAGAGCACGAGCTGGGGGTAGGGTAGGGGCAGAGGGAGAGAGAGAAGCAGACTCCCCTGACCCTGGAGGCTGACACGGGTCTCGATCCTGGGACCCTGAGATCATGACCTGAGCCAAAGGCAGATGCTTTACCGAGTGAGCCACCCAGGTGCCCCTGCCAGTCCCTCTTTAGCTTCCTGCAGCCCAAACCGATGGTCCCCCCCCTGCCCCTGCCCCACAGCGCTGAGGCTGGAGGTTGCTCCCTCCTCCTGGCAGATCCTCCTTCCTAGGCTTCACTTTCTCCCACCCCTCCTGGTTTCCTTCATCCAACTTAAAGGATTTTTAAAAACCCAAGCATTTGTGGAGCACCTGCCATGTGTCTTCCTTGTGCCAAGTGGGGGACACGGGGGAACAGAGCTGCGGGGAGCACAGTCCTGGGTCTGCACCTCTGTTCCTGCTCCCAGACAGTGGGTGCTGGCCTTCTGCCTCACTCCTGCTTGGAGGCTTCTCTCTGTAGCCCCTCTCGACTGTTCTGTCTGTTCCCCTGGCCTTGCCTCCAACCGTGGCCTGAGGAGTCCTCAGCCTTTCTAGGCCAGAACATTGTATGAGCTCCAGCTGCGATGTCCACTGGCCACCTGGATCCCATCAACTGCCCCCAAGTGTTCTCTGGACTCCAGACATCCCTTCCAGTTCCTCCCCTGTAGAGTTCCTTCGCGAAGTCACACTAGTCTGACTGACTGCTCAGTGCCACGTGTGGAATCCTCATTCTTTCACCTGCCCAACTCCCTACTCATCCCATGACACCCACCCCAGGAAGTCCTCCAGGATTGAGCAAGTGCTCTGTGTGCCCCCAGTGCGGAGGCTCCCCTCCAGCATGGCGGGATCCCTTGAGCCCAGGGCCTGGCACAGAGTAGGATACCAGCAAATGTGCCTGTAGAAGCCAAGGGGCTGTTGGAGCTCTCCAACACCTAGTTCAAACCAGTATTACCAATGGGGATTCAGAGGCCCAAAGTCTCAAATGAAATTAGCAGCAGAGCCAGGACTCAGCTCCAAGTGCCTGGATCCCATTTCAGAGTCTGACACATCAGAGCCCAAGGCCAGGATGCTAAGAGGCCATGGATGGGACAGTGCTTGGGCAGCTGAGTTATCCTGAGATGCCATCACATTCCAGGCTTTCTTCCTCCGGGTGGGTGCAGTCAGTTCTTCATACCTGCCCAGGGAGGTATTTTTCACAGTGAAGAGGTTGAGTATTTCCAAAGTGCCTACTGCATGCCAGGCGCCTGGTCCTGGTGCTTTCACACATGGTATCTGGCTTCTGTTGTCTCGGCGGAGGAGCCAGGAGGGATGTGGAGGGATCACGCATGTGACACCGTAGCCTCTTCTCTGAGTGCTGGGTGTATAGCAGGTGCTTGTTGAGGTTTGCCCTGCATGAAGGACTTGCCAATTGGACCCTAGGATGCTGTGCTGAGCTCAGGCAGAGGCACTGGAACCCCCTCCTGAGGTCCACTGGGCTGAGACTTCTCGGATGAGGTCTGTGGCAGTGAGGTGCTCCAGCACTTGAGACAGGCCCAGGTGTGCAGGAAGCTCCCATACCGGGATACTGAGTGGCTTTACCCCTGTGACCTTAGAGATGACCACGTCACCAGGGCCCGTCTTCTAGTGGCCAAATGGGGGTCCTTGCTCTTTCCAGTGGACATAGCTTAAAAACCTTAAGGGTGAGAGCACTTGTGCCAGGCCCTGTTCTAATGCTTCACGTGTGCAAGCTCAGTGTCCTTACAGCTACCTTTGAGATTGGTACTATTTTAAGCCCCATTTTACAGATGTGTACATTGAGGCCCAGAGAGTAGCTCACCCAAGGTCCTGCATCTGATGAGTGGTAGGGTCAGGAATCAAACCCAGACCATCTGACTCCAGAACCCATGCTCCTCGTGGCCCCCCGAGTGCTGTGTGATCTGGCCTCTGTCTGTACTGGGTCTCCAGGCTGCCCCCTGCAGCATCTCTAGAAGCCTTGCTATCAGATGTCATTTGTTGGATGAATTAATTAAATGTACAGGTAATTGAAGAAATTAATTTCAAGAATCATTTAGGATTTATACCACACCTACGTCTAGGCTTTGGGGATTGGTTGCAAAACAAAACATGATGTGAGGAGATAGTTAAAGATGGAAATGCAGCAAAACGCCCTGGAGTCAGCAGAGGCCCAGTGTGTGTTAGGCTCGTTCATATGGGAGTCTCGGCTGTCAGAGGCTGAGCTACTGGAGACATGGGGAAGTCAGAGGGGCTTGACAACTTTCACTCATGGGTCTCAGGTTCCTCATCTGTACAATGGGGACAAAATGGTGTTGACCTTATAGAACTGTCAAGGGGGTTAACTGGATATGCTAAGGGCTCAGAACAGTGCCTGGCATGGACTTGATCCAGTATCAGAGAAAGCTGCTGCTGTTATTAATTATTACTACTAAAAGGCAAACCCACACCTGTGGTTGGAGCTAGAACTTCATTTCTGGGACTTAATTCAAGGAAAGATGTCAGCAGGGGGCATGGGGACTATCTTAGTTTGAGGATTTGAAAGGGCAGAAACGTTTAAGACATGAGTCAAATCCAAACGTGTTATTTCTGTTTTATTCTTTGATTGGCCTTGGGCTCAGCCATTCTTCTGCACTCTTCTGTGCAGGTGGTGGGAGTCAGTCCATACGGCCAGGACAGCTGGGACGGGCCCTTCCCAGAGTGCTGGCCCCTGCTCAAGATGGGGGCCCTGGGAGCCCCTTAGCTGCCCGCACAGGGCTCATGGCACCCTTCCCCCGGCCTTGGCAGCTGGCCCCAGGACAGGTAGGGGGCAGCAAAACCTGAGTGGGAAATGGTCAAGCCTGACCTGTGGTGACTCTGCCCCTGTCAGTCTCCACCTGCTTGTTTGAGCAGGAGGCACCCTGGGCATTGGGCAGATGGAGGGCCTGCCCTTCTCATCTGGCAGCGTTTCCTGTAGGGCTCTGCTGCTGTCTGGGAGGTGCTGAGTCATGGACAGCAGGGGCGAGTGGGCTTGTGTGAGGGTTGGGATCAGGGAGGCAGGAAGAGGCTGGCCTGGCCAAAGCTGTGGACTTGGGAGTCAGGTTCTTATCCTGCTCCTGCTGCTGACCTTGGGAAAGGCACTTCCCTGCCCAAAGCTCCATTTCTTTGTCTCTAAGACAGAGATCATAATTCTCTCCTGGCTGGATGCATGTGAAGATGAAACAGGACCACAGATGTAGGAGTGAGTGAGAGGTCTAGCCCATACCAAGCCTGGAATAAATGGTGGCTGTTGTTTTTATGATTCATACCAGGGGTTGTCACTGGTGAGGTCAGCATGCGGGGGTCTCCATCCCCAAGAAGTAGCCAATCAGAGCATTGCATCCCTTGCCCCACAGAGACTGATTCGGGGATAGACATAGAACCCGAGTTTGGCCAATGAAACCAAGCTCTGGGACTTTTCTCGGAAGTACTGGGGCAGAGAGGGCCTCTTTCTGCTGGGCTCGATGACAGGAGAGGTGGCCAGCCTGGAGCTGCTGGTGGCCATCTTGTCTCCACAAAGAGAGAGACTGTCCACCTGAGGAGTAGGCTGTCTGGAGGGGAAGAGAGGGACACTGAGGCTGATGTAATGCCTTGATGTTGCCCAGCCAGCCTTGTCTGGAGCCAAAGCCGACTCCTGAGTGCAAGTCAATAATCTTTGCTTATTAATGCCCATTTTTGTCACTTGTAATCAAAATGATCCTGAGTAATGAAAGTCAATTCAAGGCCATCACAAGGCTGCTAGATTTTGTTCTGAAAGGTCTGGTTTTGGGGGACTGAACCAGACACAATCAGGGGGTAAGCCAAAATATATGGTTCTCTGAGTGCAGTTTGGCAAAGCAGGAGCCTTCACAAGGGTCATATGGCAGAGGAGGTGGTAATAGCTCCATATCATTCATTCATTTGGCCATTCTAAAGTCCTTATTGAGCATCTACTATGTGCCAGCCCGTGGGCGTGACACAGTCCCTGTGTTCATGGAGCTTAGTGGGAAGATACATGAATATCAAGGGATGATAAGAACCCCGGGGTGACACTGGGGGAGGAGGGCATGCAACTCCAGGTGGGTGTATTGGGGATTGAGAAAGGCATTTCTAATGAGATGATATTTAAGCTGAGTCTGAAGGAGGGGAAGAGTTGTCTGGTGGTGCAGGGGGAGGAGGGCATGCCAAGCAGATGGGCTAAAGTGTTGAGAGGACCAGGAGAAAGGAAACAGCTCTCTCCATCTGCAGTGGGTAGGAGGGAGAGAGGACCCAAGGAGGATGGTGACAGAGATTGAGAGCAGTGTGGCTCTGTGGCACTGGGAAGCTCAGGAAACAGCGATGGGGAGGAGAGACAGGAACAGAGAGACCAGGAAGGGGGACAGGGTGAGGGCACTGCTGAGGGTCACAGGAGTATCTGAGGTGGCCTTCAGCTGAGAAAGTTGTCTAAGAACCTTGATATGGAGTCTGCGGGCTGAGGTTGGAATGTTCTAGAATGACAGGCTGTCTGGGGAGAGGGCTCTGGCTTAGAAGTAGGGAGGCTCCTGAGGAGGAAGACCAGATGAGAGTGAGCATTCTCTCTTGAACACCCGGCACCCCAGGTCAAGGACATCCTCCATACCCCCAGGAGTCCCCTGGACCCTATTCCTTTCTCTAGCCATCCCTCAAAAGGAATCTCCATCCTGACTTCCATCAACATAGATTAGTTTTGCCTATTTTTGTACTGTATAGAAATGCCATCATGAGGCACTCATTCTTGCGTCTGGCTTCTTTCTCTCAACCTCATGTCCACGAGAGTCATCTGTGTTATGTGCCTTTGTAGGTCACTCACTCTCCTTGCTGAGTGGTATTCATTGTGTGACTGCCCTATAGGTTATTGATCTGTTCCATTGTTCATGGGCGTGTGGGCTCTTTCTAGTTTTTGGTTTTTAATGCTGCTAGGAACATTCTTGTATATGCCTTTTGGGGACACATGGCCACTCATTTCTGTTGGGTTTACACCTATAGATGGGATTGGTGGGTCATGGAGTCGGTACACATTCGCTTTAGTAGACTTTGCCAGACAGCCTAACAAAGCGGATATACACTCTTACACTCCACCAAGAGGGAAGGAGAGCTCCAGTTGCTCCACTCCTTGCTCACACTTTCGTGTTAGTCTCTTCATTCCAACTATTCTTATGGGCTTGAAACAATATCCTACTGTGGTTTTAACCATGGACAGCCTCTGTGGTAAAGGATTTGCCCATTTCTCCTGCCCATGTTTATATTGGGCCATTGTCCTTTTCTTACTCGTTTGCAGGATTCTTTATCTACTGTGGATACAAATTCCTCATCTAATATATGCGTTGCCGTATTTCTCCCTACTCTCCAGTTTGTCTTTCCACTCTCTTAGTGGTGGCTTTCAAAATAGAAGTTCATTCTTAATCTTTTTTTTTTTCATTCTTAATCTTAATGTGCCCAGATTTGTCAACTATTTTCCGTTTCAGTTAGGGCTTTCTGGGTCCTGTTTAAGAAATGTCCACCTGAAAGCCATTGAAAGTGTTCTCTTATGTTTAGAAGCATTGTTTTATCTTTTGCATTTAGCTCTATACTTTATCTGCAATAATTTTTCACATGTTGTGTCAGTAGGGGTCCAGATTTTGTCCTCATACTGATACTCACTTGGTCCACTTATTGAGAAGACTCTCCTTTTCTCGCTGCGCTGCCCTTCATCCATGCTCTACATTAGGTACCACATGTGTGGTCTGTTTCTGGACTCTTCTATTAGTCTGTCTTTCCTGTCATCACCCTGTCTTAGTTCCTAAAGCTTTCTAACAGTCTTGAAGGTGGTAGTGTTTTCATCCTTTTGGGCTGCTCTAACAAAATATCACAGACAGGGTGACTTACCAACAACAGAAATTCATTTCTCGTGGTTCTGGGGGCTGAGGAATCCAAGATCAAGGTGATTCTTGGTTCATAGACAGCCATATTCTCACTCTGTCCTCGCCTGCAAGAAGGGATGAGGGATCTCTCTGGGCTCCATTTTATAAGGGTACTGACCCCAATCTCAAGGGATCCACACTCATGACCTAATGCCCCATCTTCTAATACCACCATCACACCGAGGATTAAGATTTCAACACGAATTTTGGGGGACACAATCATTCAGTCTATAGCAAGTAAAGTCCTTCAGCTTGGTCTTCATATTTGACTGGGTAATTCATGGCCCTTTGCATTTCCAAACAAATTTTAGAATCAGCTCGTCACATATATTTACATATCTGTGCATACACAAAAATAACCTGCTGAGATTTTTATTGCGATTTCATTGAATTTCCATATCAATTTGAGGAGAACTGACATCTTTATGATATTGAATTTTCTGATCCATTGTATTGTGTTTTAACAATGAAGTTAATTTTGTATTTTCCTTCACTGAAGTGATAAGGCACAAAAGTTGTAAATGCAGCCGTGTAGACAGAAGTCACTTTCTATTTACTTACTCCCTGTGGGGAGCCTGATACAGTACTTGATCCCAGGACCCCGGGATCATGATCTGAGCCAAAGACAGACGCTCAACCACTGAGCCACCCAGGTGCCCTCTGGTTTTCTTTTCTACACAGTTTATTTGACATAGTTGGGGTTATACCTAGTAGACAATTATGTATCCCACTTTATACTTAACATTACAATATTAAGTGTTCGTGTTGCTTCAAATCTTTATAGATACAAATTTCAATTACTAGGAGGTCATTTATGAGTTGATATTCTATAACCTGTCAAAGCCATAATCGAGAAATGGAATTATTGGGTCAAACCTCTGAACAATTTAAGGCTCTTGATCCTTGTTATGGAGCCAGCTGGTGGCAGAGCTAGACTGTACGCCACAGCCCTGACCCTGACCCTGACCAGTCCTCTCCTTCAAGGGCCTAGTCCACTGACCTTTGAGGCTCCAGGCAGTGGAAGACACATGGCCTCCTTCCCTCTGGCTTGGGGTCATTCTCCTTTGTTTGCCTGTGCTGCCCTGCGGAGGGTAACTATGACCCAGTGTGGTGGATGGGGCTGTTCTCCTTCACCGGTCAGGGTCATGGTGGGAAAAGATAGCCCTTTGCTGGGCCCCTGTGGGATTGGGGTTGAAGGACAACATTCCTTTTGGTAAAACTCTGCCAAGATTTCCTGTACACTTTCTGTGTGCTGGGCAGTGTGGGGGCAATGGAAGAGGGAGGGTGGGGGGGGTCAGGAGGGCTGAGGAGTAGTTCTGGTCATTAGCTTCTGTGTGACCTTGAGCACGAGGTGAAAATTAAAGTTCTCTGGGCCTTGGTTGTCTAATCTGTCAAATGGGAACAAATACATCCCCCCCAACCCCCACTCTCCCTCCTCCAGGCTAGTGAGTATTTAAATAAGATTATGCAGAAGGAAGGCATTTGTAAATGGCTTGGGCCTGGAGTGAAACAGGTATTCAGGGTGAAAAACTTTCTTATAGCCAAAAGAGTCTTTCATCACCTCCTCAGATTCTTTCCTGTTTCTTCTCCAATCCAGATTTCTTCTGCAAATCTTAAGGCTACTATATATATATATATATATATATATATATATATATATATATATATTTTTTTTTTTTTTTTTAAAGATTATTTGCTTATTTATTTGAGAGAGAGAGTGAGCAGAGCAAGCAAGAACACAAGTGGGGGGGGCGGGCGGTCAGAGGGAGAGAGAGAAGCAGGCTCTCCACTGAGCCGGGAGCCCGATGCGGGGCCCATTCCCAGAACCCTGAGATCATGACTTGATCCTAAGGCAGATGCTTAACTGACTGAGCCACCCTGGTGCCCCTCAGGCTGCTATAACAAAAATACCATAGACCTGGTGGCTTAAGCAACAGAAGTTTTTTCGCACAGTTCTGGAGGCTGGGAAGTGCGAAATCAGAGTGCTGGTATGGTCAGGTTCTGGTGCTGACCCAGCTCCTGATTAGCCAACAGCCATCTTCCTGCTGTGTCCTTGCGTGGAGGAGAGAGAGATCTTTGTGTCTCTTCTTGTAAGGACAATAATCCTGTTCATGAGGGTTTCACCCTCATGACCAAATGATCTCCCAAGGACACCATCTCCAAATACCATCACACTGGGATTAGGGCTTCAACATGTATATTTTGGGGGAACACATTCAGTACCTAGCTGGGCTCAAGGTCAATAGCTTGATGGGGTTTGCCAGTTGTTCTAGGTATCTTGCACTTGTCTGAGATTGGCTTCCCAGTGAGCATCAGGGTGACTGCCCTTGGCTCCACTCCTGATTCCCATCCAAGGGTGCTTTTGGTGGCCCACATGGCATATGTCACTTTCTCCCTGAACTGGGACCCCTTCAGTCCTGGTCATAATGAGAGGAGATGCTTGGACCTGATGCCGTTGGAGGTCCCCTTCCATGATAGGCTTTCCATGCTAGAAGTGGTGGCAGTCCCACTTACACCCGCAGCCTAATTTCTAGCCTGTTCAGTGCCATGGCAACTGGAACAAAGCCCTAATCTCCACCCTAAGCTACCTTTGTGTTTTGCCCATCAACTCACCTCTTGGTACTGAACCAACCTGACAGGGATAGACATCCTCACACACCTGCTGGGTTTCCTGAATGTAGAAGGTGAAGAATGGTGAGCAGAAAGAACCCAGTGATGACGGCGCACGCAGGTCCCCACTCTGGTCCTTCAGGAGAGCTGTGGTGCAGGGGGACATGGGTGGAAGGGAACTAACAGGGACTCAGACATTTGTCTGTGTGTCTGTTCGAAGTACCACTAGGTTCTGGGTACCACCCCTGGTGGGTTTCTGGCCACCTGTCTGCTAATCAAAACTTGACCTTGCCCCTTGCCATCTGTGTGAACTTGAATGATGCATGCAGCTTCCTTAAGCTGTAACGTCCTCTTCTGTAAAAAGGGGTTAATAAAATATTCCTCCTTAAAATGAGGGTGATAACAATCTCTATAAAATAGGAGTAATAATAATCTGTCTGTATAGGGCTTTTCTGTTAAATTAACTATTTCTTAAGATAGTTTTAGATTTACAGAGAAACTGGGCAGTAGTCTAGAGAATTCCACTCCCCCACTCTGACCCCACACCCTCCCCTCCATGGGTTCCTGTTTTATGAACATTTTGCTTTAGTGCAGTACACTTGTTATAATTGATATATTATCTTTAACTAACGTGTATAGTTTATATTAGGGCTCACTCCTTGCACTGACAGTTCTATGGATTTTGATAAATGCATAATGTCATGTATCGACCATTACAGTGTCACACAGAATAGTTTCACTGCCCTAAAAATCCCGTGCTCCACTTATTCATCCCCCTCTCCTCCTCTCCTGCAGCAAGAAACCCTGGAAACCACTGATCTTTTTACTGTCTCCATAACTGTGCCTTCTTCTAGAATGTCATAGAGTTGAAACTACAGAATATGTAGCTTTTCCAGACGGGCTTCTTTGACTTAGCCTGTGCATTTGTACCTTCCATGTCTCTCCATGGCTTAATTCTCACTTCTTTTTATTGGACAGCACTCCATTAAATGGATGTACCACAATTTGCTCATCCATTCACCTCTGGAGGGACTTCTTGGTTGCTTCCAGTTTTTGGCAATTGTAAGTAAAGCTGCTATAAACATCTGTGTGGAATATTTTGTGTAGACAAAAGTTCTCAGCTAATTTGGGTAAAAATACCTAGGAACATGATTGCTAGCTTTATAAGAAACTACCACCCTGTCTTCCAAAGTAGCCGTCCAATTTTACATTGCCACCAACGATGAATATAACTCCATGTCCTTACCAGAATTTGATATTGGCAGTGTTTTGGGTCTTAGCCATTCTAATAGGTGTGTAGTGGTGTGTCGTTGTTTTACTTGGAAATTCCCTAATGACTTATGATGTTGAGCATCTCTTCATATGTGTGTTTACCATCTGGATATCTTCTTTTTGGTGAAGTATCTGTTCAGATCTTTCATACATCTTTTAAATTGATTTTTTTTTGTTATTACTGAGTTTTAAGAATTCTTTGTATGTTTTGGGTACAAGTCCTTTATCAGATTTTTTTTTTCATTTTTTAAAAATAAATTAATTTTTTATTGGTGTTCAATTTACCAACATACAGAATAACACCCAGTGCTCATCCCGTCAACTGCCCCCCTCAGTGCCCGTCACCCATTCATCCCCACCCCCCGCCCTCCTCCCCTTCCACCACCCCTAGTTCGTTTCCCAGAGTTAGGAGTCTTTATGTTCTGTCTCCCTTTCTGATATTTCCCACACATTTCTTCTCCCTTCCCTTATATTCCCTTTCACTATTATTTATATTCCCCAAATGAATGAGAACATATGATGTTTGTCCTTCTCCGATTGACTTACTTCACTCAGCATAATACCCTCCAGGTCCATCCACGTTGAAGCAAATGGTGGGTATTTGTTGTTTCTAATGGCTGAGTAATATTCCATTGTATACATAAACCACATCTTCTTTATCCATTCATCTTTCCATGGACACCGAGGCTCCATCCACAGTTTGGCTATTGTGGACATTGCTGCTATAAACATCGGGGTGCAGGTGTCCCGGCATTTCATTGCATCTGCATCTTTGGGGTAAATCCCCAGCAGTGCAATTGCTGGGTCATAGGGCAGGTCTATTTTTAACTCTTTGAGGAACCTCCACACAGTTTTCCAGAGTGGCTGCACCAGTTCACATTCCCACCAACAGTGTAAGAGGGTTCCTTTTTCCTCGCATCCTCTCCAACATTTGTTGTTTCCTGCCTTGTTAATTTTCCCCATTCTCACTGGTGTGAGGTGGTATCTCATTGTGGTTTTGATTTGTATTTCCCTGATGGCAAGTGATGCGGAGCATTTTCTCATCTGCATGCTGGCCATGTCTATGTCTTCCTTTGTGAGATTTCTCTTCATGTCTTTTGCCCATTTCATGATTGGATTGTTTGTTTCTTTGGTGTTGAGTTTAAGAAGTTCTTTATAGATCTTGGAAACTAGCCCTTTATCTGATACGTCATTTGCAAATATCTTCTCCCATTCTGTAGGTTCTTTTAGTTTTGTTGACTGTATCCTTTGCTGTGCAAAAGCTTCTTATCTTGATGAATGTTACCCAGGGCAATTTACACGTTTAATGCAATCCCTATCAAAATACCATGGACTTTCTTCAGAGAGTTAGAACAAATTATTTTAAGATTTGTGTGGAATCAGAAAAGATTCCGAATAGCCAGGGGAATTTTAAAAAAGAAAACCATATCTGGGGGCATCACAATGCCAGATTTCAGGTTGTACTACAAAGCTGTGGTCATCAAGACAGTGTGGTACTGGCACAAAAACAGACACATAGATCAATGGAACAGAGAACCCAGAAGTGGACCCTGAACTTTATGGTCAACTAATATTCAATAAAGGAGGAAAGACTATCCATTGGAAGAAAGTCTCTTCAATAAATGGTGCTGGGAAAATTGGACATCCACATGCAGAAGAATGAAACTAGACCACTCTCTTTCACCATACACAAAGATAAACTCAAAATGGATGAAAGATCTAAATGTGAGACAAGATTCCATCAAAATCCTAGAGGAGAACACAGGCAACACCCTTTTTGAACTTGGCCACAGTAACTTCTTGCAAGATACATCCATGAAGGCAAAAGAAACCAAAGCAAAAATGAACTATTGGGACTTCATCAAGATAAGAAGCTTTATCAGATATTTAAAAGTATTTTCTCCTAATCCATGACTTGTCTTTTTATTCTCTTGACAGTGTCTTTCACAGAAGTTTTTAATTCTTTTTTTTTAAAGGATTTTATTTATTTATTCATGAAAGACAGAAAGAGAGAGGCAGAGACATCGGCAGAGGAACAGGCTCCCTCTAGGGAGCCTGATGAGGGACTATATCCCAGGACCCTGGGCTCACAACCTGAGCTGAAGGTGGATTGCTCAACCTCTGAGCCACCCAGGTGTCCTCCCAGAAGTTTTTAATTCTAATGAAGTCCAGCTTATCAAGTTTTTCATTCAGGGATCATGCTTTTGGTGTTGTATCTAAAAACTCATGGTCAAACCCTGAGTTACCTAGATTTTGTCTTATGTTGTCTTCCAGAAGTGTTTTAGTTTTACATCTTGCATTTAGTTTGCATTATAGTCTGCGAGTCATTCTGAGTTAATTTTTTTGAGAAGTGTAAGATCTATGTCCAGATTCTTTCCCTTTCTTTTGTTCTATCTATCTATCTATCTATCTATCTATCTATCTATCTATCTATCTATCTCTCATCTCTCTATCTAATCTATTTCGCCTATGGATGTCCAGTTGTTCCAGCACCATTTGTTGAAAAGACTATCTTTTCTCTCCATTGAATTGGCCTTGCTACTTTTTTGAAGATCAGTTAATTATATTCATGTGGGTCTACTTTTTTGGCTCTCTATTCTGTTCCAGTGATCTATTTGCTTATTGTTTTGCCAATATACTGTCTTGAAAATTGTGCCTTTATAGTAAATCTTGAAGTCAGGTAGTGTCAGGCTTCTAACTTTGTTCTTCTTACTTGGTATTGCATTGGCTATTCTGGATCTTTTGCCTTTCTATATAAATTTTAGAATCCGTTTGTTGATATCCACGTGTAACTTTCTTGAATTTTAATTGGAATTTCATTAAATCAGTAGATGATCTTGGAAGAAACTGACATCTTAATAATAGTGAGTATTCTTGTTCATGAACATGGACAGTCTCTCTGAGATTTAATCTGTGTCTTCTTTGATTTCTTTCATTAGACTTTTATAGTTTTACTCATACAGATCTTGTATGTTTTTTTGTTAGATTTATACCCAAGTAGTGCATTTTTGGTGCTAATGTAAATGGTATTGCACTTTCTCATTTAAAATACTAATTGTTGTTCATTGCTAGTATATAGGAGAGCAATTGACTTTTATACATTGACTTTGACTCCTAAAACTTTGCTATAACCTATTGGCATAATAGTTCCAGGAGTTTTTTGTTGTTGTTGATTCTTTGAGATTTTCGGCATAGACAATCGTGTCATCTGCAAACCAAGATAGTTTTATTTCTTCTTTCCCAATCTATATACCTTTTATTTCCTTTCCTTATGTTATTGCATTAGCTAGAACTTCCAGTATAAGGTTGAAAAGGAGTTGTGAGAGGGAACATCCTTGCCTTATTCCCCATCTTAGGGGTAAAGCATCCAGTTTCTCACCATTAAGTATAGTGTTAGCTGTAGGCATATGGTAGTTCTTCATCAAATTGAGGAAGTTTCCTTCATTTCCCAGTTTGCTGAGAGGTTTTTTTTTTTTTTTAATCATGAATGGATGTTGGATTTTGTCAAACACTTTTTCTGTCCATGTAGGGCTTTGAGAAGGTTAAATGAGCTAATACATCTAGAGCACCTAGCACAGGGGCTTGCACGTGAGAGGTGCTCAATATACATTGTAATTGTAGGGTAATCTGGCACATGAAGCAGACAGACCCAAATTGCCTGGTTTCAAACCCTGACTCCACCACTTATCGGCTGTATGACCTTGAATAAGTTACTTAACCTCTCTGTGCCTCAGCTGCTTCATCAGTAAGAGGGGGTGATAATAGTGGCTCTTTCATAGAAGTGCTTAAGGATGAAATCAACGAGTATTGTAAAATGCTTATTATAAAAGCACCTGGCACATAGTAAGTACTATACGAGTATGGTCCTCTCCTTTTTATCGCAGCCAGATTTCTACACATCAGAGAAGCAGTTGAGAACAGATGGTTAGATGGTCTGGATTTGAATCTCAGCTTTGTCACTTACTAGATGTATGACATTGGATAAGTGACAAATTCTTTATGCCTCAATTTTTTTTCATTTATAAAATAGTAACAGTGCCTACTTCATGAAGTTACTGGATAGATTAAATGTGTTATATATATAAAGTGCTTAGAAAAGTGCAGGGCCAAAACCTATTAGCTATTACTATTATTTCAGAGGCCATCTTTTCAAGGCCCAGTCTCTAGCTAGGTTGCTCAGAGACTGTGGTGGATGAGGCACATTGACCTAAGATGCATGGTCTAGGGATGCAGACTGAAGCTGGTGGATAATCTAACCATTAGGGTTGTCTTAGAGTCTGCCCAGGAGGTAGTGAGCTCTCCATCACTGGAGGTGTTCAAGCATCTGGAAGTTTTTGTCTAGGCTGAGAATCTGGTAAAATCTTAATCTGGCTGAGAGAGGATGGAGCTCAAGGTTCTGACAATGTGCCTCAGGGTATTGATTGGGGTCAGTTGTGACACCTCTCCCCAGCTTTCATTAGAACCATTCCATTTATACCTATTTTATATTTTGAGACTCCAGTGGTATTTGGGGCAGGAGGGTGATATGGGAGTTCTGCCCCTTGGAGCCATTTGAAAATCTTATATTCAAGCCTGCTGACTGAGGCTCCAAGGGAGGAAGTTATTTACCAATATCATGCAGTGAGTTGGGGAATAAAGGGTCCTGGAGTCTGGGCTTCCTGATTATCCCAACCCCCTGACTCTTCTTGTTACTGCCACTGTCAGCTTCTGATGGGTGCCCTCAGTTCTCATGTTGATTGATATCATTGGCCCTGGCTTTGCTTGAATTCAGCTCCCTGGAATGGAATCAGCACATGCTGCTCTCCAAAGCTTTAGGCCAAGGCTTTATTTTTTGTTTATATTTTAGTTTATTTTAAAAAAACTTTATTTAAATTCAATTAATTAACATATAATGTATTCTTGGTTTCAGAGGTAGAAGTCAGGGATTCATCAGTTGCCTATAATACCAGCAATCATTATATCAGGGGTCCTCCTTCATGCCCATCACCCAGTTACCCTATCCCCACCCTACCTCCTCTCCAACAACCCTCAGTTTGTTTCTTGTGATTAAGAGTCTCTTATGGTTTGTCTCCCTCTCTGATTTTGTCTTGTTTTATTTTTTCCTCTCTTCCCCTATGATCCTCTGTTTTGTTTCTTAAATTCCACATGTGAGTGAGATCGTATGATAATTGTCTATCTCTGATTGACTTGTTTCACTTAGCATAATATCCTCTAGTTCCATCCATGTCATTGCAAATGGCAAGATTTCATTTTTTTGATGGGTGAATAGTATTCTATTGTTTATATATACCGCATTTTCTATATCTATTCGTCTGTTGATGGACATCTGGGCTCTTTCCATAGTTTGGCTATTGTGGACATTTTTAGGGCAAGGCTTTAAATTAAGCTCTCAGCCTGGAACTGGCTTGCCTGGGCTTTGGGTTGCTGCAAACATCCCTCTGGTGATAATAGGAGGCTACCCCATCCACTGAGGTTAAATTCATTCATTTATTCATCCAACCAACTGACAAATAGTTACTGAGTTCCTACCATACGCAGGGCATAGTGCTAAGTTCTGGGAATATGGTGTTGTATAAATAGATAAGTCCCTGCCTAATATGTCCCCACAGTCTAGTAAGGAAGGTGGACAAATAGCAGTTAATTTCATTTGAATATTGGTTTAGACAGGGTAGGCCAGCTGTTGTAACAAGCAACCATAAAATGTCAGTGGCTTAATACAACATGGAATTTCTGGCCAGGTGACTCTCTTCAGCTGCTTTCATTCAAGCAGTGACTCAGGGACCCAAGATCGTTTCATCTTGTGTCTCTACCCTCCTACAGCTCCTCAGCATCCTTTCCATTCATCTGGAGAAATAGAGCTGGCATGCAGGATCATGTGGGAGGTCAAAGCCAAGCCTTCTGCCCTCTTCTCATTGGCCAGAACTCAGTCACGTGGCCCCGTCTAGCTCCAAAAGAAGCTAGGAAATGTAGTATAGCTGTGTGCCCAGGAAGAAAGGGACATGTGGTTTGTGGAACATATGGCAGTTTGTGCCATAAGTGTGATCACTTTTATGTTAGGGGTAAGCTGAAACACCTCAGGAAGGCTTCTCAGGATCGGTGACATCTGACCTGAGATCTGGAGGATGAACAGGAGTTGGCCAGGGGAAGAGGAGGGAGAAAAGTTTCCTGGTACAGGGAAAGATTGAGCATGATGTGTTTGGGGAACTAAAAGATAGTCTGGCTAGAGCTGATAAAGGGGGTCGAGGGGGCAGTGAGACCCAGAGCATAGATGACTGTGGGGTTAGGACAGTGGGAGCCAGGAGAGGCAACTTAGATCTCTCTTGCTTCTGAGTAGAAGAAGTAGGGTAGGCAGCTGTTGGAGTGTCTAGGTAGTGCATGACGGGACTGGACCAGGGCAATGGCTGTGGTGTGGGAAGGAGGGGACATTTAGAACATTTAGAAGCAAGAATTGACAGGACCTGGTGGCCCATCAGATGAAGGGGTGATGTGGAAGGATCGAGGATGCTGCTGAGGTTACATAGGAATTATTTGGCTAGTTCAACCAGAGGGGTGAGCCAAACCTGGTTTCCTGTTTCATAAATGAGAAGTTTGATTGGCGTACAGTTCTGTCCATTTATGTATGTATTGTCTGTGGCTGGTTCTATACCATTGTGGCAGTTAAGTAGTTGTCACCGAGGCTGAACGACCCTCAAAGCCTAAAATATTTATTATCCAGCCCTTTATGGTTAAGTCTGTGGACTCCTGAGCAAAATAGTTGTTTAATTCAGTAAATTAAAAAAAAAAGTCAGTTAAAATAGTGTCATGAATTAGGCTATCATTGTTTTCATTCATTCATTCATTCATTCAGCCTTTATTTCCTGGCCTCCCCCCTCCTTTTTTTTCCCTGGCCCTTCTTTGATAGTGCCCTGCCTATCTGTGTCCAAATAGCTGGTTTGGGAGGTTGGCCTGGTTGCTGTGGGCAGCAGGGTCAGGACGTGCAGACTGCAGTGGAATCAGCAACACATTTGGATGCTGTTGCTGGCCCAGGTGTGGGGCTTGCCTGAGCCACGCTGCCTTCTGGGGCTCGGCCGTTCAGGCCGGTAGGTCTTCTGGGGGTAATCCCATTTACACAAAGCTTTTTCTCAGATATGGTGTCACTTACTCCAAATGACAGTCCCTTGAGCTCAGCATTACCACACCTCCATTGTGCAGATCAAGAAACCGAGACATGGAGATGGGAAGCAGCTCAAGGGGAAGGGAAGAAGCAGACAGACCTCTTCTCGGTTGGAGCTGAAGATCTAGCAGGGGGTGACTTGTGGGCTTAGTCCCTCTCCTCCCTACCCCTGAAGACCGAGGGAGCATGGCAGAAGTGGCTACTGGACCAGGGACCCCAGACCTAGCAGCCCCCTGGCACCTCCTCTGCCTTGGTCTCCACCGGGGGTTACAGATGTGAGGCGGACAGTGTGGGAATGCAGCTTCGCAGCAGTAATTAGTTTATTCCTGACATCAGCAGTATAAATAGTAGAAAAATGTATTTCCTGTTCCAAGCCAAATAAGCAAGTGGCAGCCAGTTGGCTGGGTGCCACTGATGGGATTTCAGCCGTGCGTGTGCCTTGCCTTTGGCCACGAGTTTGGGCGGGAGAGCAGAGGAGGAATGTTCCATCACAGGCCCGATCCTGCCCTTGACTGGTGACTTACTGGGAAGGCTCCGGTGGCCCGCCATCCACCCAGGTGGTGCCAGGTTCCCGCTGTGATCACGGAGACCGGCACAGGTGGGAGGACATACTGAGGGGCAGCACCAAGTCTGGCTTTTCGCGTTGGTGACCACTCCATGTGCCTGGCACGTGGTTGATGATCAAGAGATGTTCTGAATGAACCAGTGGATGAGAACAGGCCTGAACTTTGAATGGAAGGGAACTGGATGTGGGAGCAGAGGTCACATTGGTAGCTGAGGAGACAGAACCTTTGTCTCCTTCCCAGGGTTTGTGGAAGAAATCAGAAGTCAAAGCATGGGGCCATTCCATTTGGTGCTGAGATAACCAGATGGTGCGCTCCCCCTTATGGAAAGTGCTCACTGTCCACACGGGGTGGGATGTGGTTTTCTTTCTTTTTTTTTTTTTTTTGTATTTTTTAGGTATTTTTAGGTATTTGCTTTTTCTGTAATATGTATATCTGTAACCCTTCTGCTTTTTGTTCATTACTTTTCCATTCATTCATTCATTCATTCATTCATTCATTCATTCATTCATTTTTGGAGAGGTATTGCATTGTGTTTAAGAAGTGAGGGAAGGAGGAAGATGCTCCCCGTCTTTGCTCATGTCAGGCCCACACCTTGATCCCTCTGACCACCCTCCCTTTGCTTGGCTCCCTCTTGCTCATCATTCAAGCTGTCGCATAGAGGTCACTTCTACTAAAAGGCTCCTTGACTGCCCAAGACTGGCCCCCTTCTCTGTGTTTCCCAGACCCCTGGGTGGCCTCTGGCAGAGCCTCTATCCCCTGGTAGGTTCCTGTTTACTTGTCTGGATCCTGATGGAAGGGTGTCTTTGATTCTCCACTGTGCCCCTGGAGTGGGGTCTGACTTAAGGTAGAAGCTCGATAAATAGCTGTGATATGAGGAAGGAACAACAGAAATAACACTTTCAATCTATAGTTTTCGTCCCTCCTTAAAATCCTTTCTAATGAAATAAATACCACCATTTCTTCATTATAGGGATAGACTATACTTGTCATCCTGAATACGGCTCACCAAGCTTTTCTCTAAAGGACACTCACTTCTATAGGCAAATCTTTCTTAATCCTCCTCCTCCTTCAAATTTTTCACCCAGTGAACTGAAAGCACAGAGAGAGTGAGCAACTCATCTAGGCTCACACAGCCCAATTGGAGTGCAGTTGGAAAATGGGTGGATCCCTGGGAGTCGTTCTTGATGTGACAGCTGGCAATTGAGGGGGCTCCTGCAGAAGAGTGAGGAGTGGTGGGTGGGCACTTGAATCCTGTCTGGTGGAGGAGGGAGGCTTTGGGGACTCTTGCATATGGTGACACTGTCCCTCTGGTGCCTGGGCATGTGCTACCACTGACTCCCTGGGGCTCCACTTCCCACTTGTGAACAGAGCCAGACACTCGCAGCTCAAGCCCAGGATGTGACCCAGGCCTAAGCAGAGATGTTCTGAAAAGTTCTGGGCCTGGGCCGAGGGGTGAGGGATCCTTCCCTTGCCTTGTTCATCAGCTGCATGGGCAGCACTTAACTCCTCCTCTAACAGGTAGGCTGCCCATCTTCCTAAGCCCTTTCCAGAATTCCACCTGGAACCCACAGTGACCTCCCACAGTCTTCCCAGCAGGGCACTTGGACAGCGTTCCTTTCTAGAATCCTCTCCCTGGCCTCCACCCAGCATTTTGTCCTGGGTCTGAGGACCTACAAACTTTCATTCGTGCTGGTTTCGTGAAGGCTCACTAGCATTCCCATGTGTGAGGTCCCCATCAGGCTTTCTCCTATGACCATTAAAATGAGAGCAAACAGTTTGCTTCTTCTGTTTCTTTTATTCACAAGATATATGGTTCTCTTTGCACCTGAGTAGGTCTGCGGCGACTGAAATATAGAGTAATTGAAACCACCCTCGGTCTTGTCTCCCTGATGTCTCCTTCCCATCTCTGTCTGGCTTGGGACCACGTGATGCTGAGGAATCGAGATGCTGTAAATCATGGTTGGGGCCTGGTTGGAGGCAAATGCAGACGGGGACCACAGGCAGTGCTGGCTGCAGCATCCCGGCCCCAGGCCTGTCCAGCTTGGTCAGGAGGGCTTTGCTGAGGGAGCAGCTGCCCAGAGCCAGGCTTGGGAGGGGGCTGGGCTTCTGCGTCCTCTTTCCCCACCTCTCTCTCCTTGGTGGGGGTGGTGGCGGCCAAGCCGGGGTGTGTGGCTCTGAGCCAGGCGTGGGGCCCGGCCAGGTGCGCTTGTCCGCTGGCTTTGGGCGCCCTGGAGGGCAGCGCTTTCACCACGTCCACTTCAATGTCTCGTCAACGGCAGAGACAGGCACGGCCCCCCTGCCCCCAGACCCCCCAGCCCCGGCCCCTTCCCTGCGCTGGCGTGCCCCTCACTCTCAGACCAGGGGAAGTGCCGAGCTGAGCCCATGGCCAGGGGCGACACAGACACAGTCCCCGCTGTCTGGCATCTCCTGATCCAGGAGGAATTCGCCCGGAGAGCAGGGCTCAGGCAGCTGGTGTGCTGTGTTCTTAGCTGTAACCGAGACGCAGCTGGTTGGCACAGGCTGGGGCCTTCCGATTGGGCCGCTGTGTTTGGAAGCTCCAAATCCTCGGCTCTCCTCGAACAACGAGGAATTCAGGACGCTGATCCCACCGAGGATGAAAAGGCCATGGGCTCCCAGACACCTCCCCCCGCCCCCAGGGGTGTTTGGCTGAAACTGTCACTGGACCTGGAGACACAGTGGCTGGGTGGGGCGGGGGGCGGTGGTGGCGGGGTGGGGAGCACATCTCCAGCCTGCGATGCCCACAGCCCAGGGGGGCAGACCTGGGAGAGGGTGATGGCTACAGAGCGCCTACTACTGGCCAGGCAGCCTTTGCTGGATGTTATTTCTTCCTAATCTCACTTAATCCTTGCAGCTTCCTTTTGAAGTAGGTCTTACTAACTTGCTTTGCACCAAGGAAACTGAGGCCAGGAGAGGCTGTGGCCAGCCTCAAGGCCCTGGGCGGTAGGGAACTGTGGAGGGGTCAGCTCCGTGTCCCTGCAAAGATTTCCTTTAACACAGACTTGATATGAATCCCCCCCACCACCACCTCCCCAGGATCTCCAAGGATTGTGACAAATTGAAAATCCTATTAGTGTTAAATTAATGGGCTTTTCTTGTGGGGCAGCGGGCCGGAACGGCGGCAGAGGGCTGAGAGCATTCACTGCCGAGGGTGTGGGCAGAGGGCGGTGGTGGGCCCGCCTGTCCAGAGCCCCCCTCCTGTCCTCTATTAACCAGTTCTTCTCTCTGGCTGAGCGGCCTTTTATCTGGGAAGGGGCAAAGGCGCTTTGAACCTTGGAATTAAATTCTGCTGGGGCCTGGGACAAAGGACGGGGCCCAGAGACTGCCACCCCCTCCTCCCCAGCCTGACCTGGAAACATCTGAAGGCTTTGGGGCCAGGGGTGGTCGTCTCAGGTCCATGACCCCGAGGGCAGGGGGCATGTGCCTGGCAGGGATGGAGAGAGCTTTGTGCTTTTCCAGGCTGTGAGAAGGCTCAGCAGGTGAGTCTCAGAGTGCTGGGGCTGCCGGGAGCTGGCATCCAGGGGGTTCTGGAGAATTCTCCCCCCCCAGCTTCTCCAGAGCGTCAGGCATGCCCTAGTCCTTATTTGTCTGTTGAGTGCCAGCTGTAGGCCAAACACACACTGTCCCATCTCATGGAGCTGGCATTCTGGTGAGGGCGGTGCGAAGTCCACAAACCAGGCACATCAGGTTTGGATAAGTGCTCTGAGGGAAGATGGAGCCAGTGAAGGAGAAAGTGATGAGGACAATTGGGAAAGGCCCCTCTGAGGAGGTGGGGTTTGCAGACAGAGCGAGCCCTGCAGGCAGGGCAGGCCGGCGGGAGTCGTTCAGGGCAGAGGGGACCCCAAGTGCCAGAGCTGCGATGCCAGAGCATGGCTGGGGAGTTTGAGGAAGAGCAAGGAGGCCCCAGTGGCCTGAGTGAAGGGATCGGGGCGGCAGGAGAGACAAGATTGGGAGGCAGGCCTTCCCCACAGGTCTCAGGGGCCAGGGCAGGCGGAAGCTTCATCTGAATTCCTCTTTCAGCAGAAACAGTGGCAGGGTGAGGAAGGGACTCAGGGTTCCATGGCTGGGTGGTGGCAAGACTGGAACCAGATATGGCTCTTAAAGCGACTCCACAGCCCAAATGCAGTAGTAACAATGAAAATTATAATAGGTGTGATTTACTGAATGTGCCCCCACACCTGGCTCTTTGCTAAGCCACTTTTGTATACTTTGGCCCATATCTTGTTTATTGTACATGTGTTAACCTCGGGGAACTATGATACACCCATTGTACAGATGCTGCAGCCAAGGATCAGGGAAGTGGGTGGCTTGCCAAGGCCAGCTGGGTGGACTGAGCCCAGCCTTCCTGATTTCAGACTGCCTCTTGGGTCCCCCTGGGCTCCTGTGATCCCCCACGTGAGACGGCACTGCAGGGCCCCTGGGGAGCATTCATGAGGCCACACTGTTTCCATGTCCCCGACCAGGTCTTGAACTTCTGGAGGGCAGAGAGCAGGTTGCCCTCCTCTCTGACCCTGGTCCCCAGCGCCAACCCCTTTGCTGGCTGTTGGAATGAGGCTTGGGGCTCCGATGTGATTGCCGCCTCGCAGAGCCCCATGCACCCCAATCCTACCTCTCTGGTCTCCCTTCTAGCACAGCTCTGGCCAGCGCCGCCCCCTCTTGCCTGCTGGAGCTGGAGCAGCGGGGGATGGCAGCGAGGGCCAGAGCTGCATTCTCATGTCCATCTCTGTGACCCCCAGGGAGGAGGTTAGGTGTGGATTGAGAAAGAGGGATGGAGAGGAGCCGGCGGGGAGGACCAGTGAGGGGGACCCCAAGCTGCAGCTGGGATTCACACCCTGATGAGGGAATGCAGAGGACAGCTGTTGGTGATGGAGGCAGGAAAAGTGAAGGAGGCAGAGAGGCAGGGGCATGGGGAGGCAGATGGTGGCCGTTGCTGGCTGGGGGACAGGGCTTCCGGGCAGGGGGCTCTGCACGCCCACCCATTCAGTGGGACCTGGGTGTGGATGGGACGTGGGCCAGGATGGGCGAGTTGGGAAGAACTGAGAGCAAGCAGTGAACAGGGCTTGTCTGTAGGAGAGGGAGGGTGGGCTGGGAAGGCCAGAGAGCCAGGCCTCATCTCCCCAGGCTATGAGGGCCTCTGGGCCGGGAGTGTGGCCCCAGGCCACAGATCGGGTGCCAGGCTGAACGTAGGGGGATGGTGAGAGGGTTGAGGGCACAAATGGGCTACGGACCATTGTGATCCCTTGTCTGACTAGGGGCCCGATGGACAACATGGCCACTAGAGTCAGAGGGATTGTGCCCCCATTGCCTGAGGCCCCCAGTCAGCCTCCCTTCTCTACTCCTGTTGTTATTTTCAGGTTCCAAACTCCACATTTCCCACCTGGGCCCTTGCAAGTGTCCTCAAAGACACCTTGCTGCCAGAGCATCCCCAATCCAGTCTCTACTCTGCAGCCAGAAGGATCTTCCTAAAGCACAATCTGACCATATCACCTCCCTGCCTAAAACCTTCGGTGACTCCCGAGTACCCACAGGTCCTGTGTGGCCCAGCCCTGGCCCCCCTGCAGCCCCAATCGGACTCTTCTCCCTCTCCAGCCTCTGCTCTGGCCACACCGAACCGCAGTTCAACTTGGTCTTAACTTGTCCTTCTTCTACAGGATGGCCTGGGGAGCTTCTAGCTGCACTTTTTTTTTTTTTTTTAAACTATCTATTTATTTATGATAGTCACAGAGAGAGAGAGAGAGAGAGAGGCAGAGACACAGGCAGAGGGAGAAGCAGGCTCCATGCACCGGGAGCCCGACGTGGGATTCGATCCCGGGTCTCCAGGATCACGCCCTGGGCCAAAGGCAGGCGCTAAACCGCTGCGCCACCCAGGGATCCCTCTAGCTGCACTTTAAAACGGGGTTCTAACATGTCCCTCCCCAGGAAGGCTTGTCTCCCTGTTCCTGCGGCTGGCCTCAGGGGCGGCCCTGGCTCCGCAGTCACCCGTTCTGCTCCATGTGGCACTCAGCAGCCTGCGTGGCAATCACTGTGGTACTCAGCCCCTTCCCTTGTGGCCGCTGAGCCCGGGGGAGGGGGGGTGTCGTAGCTTATTTACTGTATATCTGCAAAGCCCAGTGCAAGGCCCGTGTGACCCGCGCTCCTAGGGGGTGTGGGAGGAGGAAGACTGGGGGGTCGTGGAGTCTGGCAGGGACTTCTGGGCCGGCCCGGGAGACGAGGGGGCCTGGGGCTCCCACGCTGGGCACCAGGATGGGGTGAGACAGGAACTCGGCCGTCCCCTGGTGAGGTTATTTTGGTCGTGGCAAATAAACCCCTTTGGAAAATGTGACCAGCTTTTGATCCTCGTGTCTTCACTCCTGACGCCCTCCTTTCAGCGCGTAACGAAGGCAGCGGCCTCCGTTAATAAAGAATAATTATGGGCTGGATTAGAGAGATTATCGGGAACAGGTGGAGCCCCTCGCCCCACCCGGTCTGCCTGGCGGCGGCAGCAGCGGCAGCGGCAGGGATGAGCTCACACTTTCCCCCTCTCCCGGGAGGTTGTGCCACCGGGGCCCAGCCATGGCTGCTAATCCTGGGGGGTGGCGGTAAGAATGCTCCTGCCAGTCACTTCCCATGGGTCCCAGGTGAGATTCCAGGGGACTAGTGGAAGAGGGTCCCTGCAGCTCAGCAGGGGGACCCACCTACCTTTCCCTCCCCTGTCCAAGAAGGAGGATGGAGTGTGAGGGCCGGCTGGGGGGAAGGCCTCGGGTTCTTGTCCCCGTTCCGTCCCTGGCACAGGCGGGTGACTTGGGCCGTGGCTCTTGGTGCTGGGTCTCGGCTTCCCCCTCTGTCCGGTCAGGGAGTATAGGGCTCTACAGAAATCAATCTGTTTTTTTTAATATATGAGAACTCAGGGAATAAACACCCATGATGCCCTTCTTAAAGATGAACTTGGAAAGGAAAAACTGTGGCAAAAGGACTACAGACTCAGTGGGGAATCGAATTCATCTGTCTCCAAGTCTAAGCCTAAAACTGGGTGAAGGTCATGATTATGCAGCAGAGGGAAACACGGAGAATCCAGTGAGATTGTGTAGAAATTATGTAACGGGGGCAGCCCCGGTAGCTCAGCGGTTTAGCACCTGCCTTCAGCCCAGGGCCTGATCCTGAAGACCTGGGATCCAGTCCCACATTAGGCTTCCCGTATGGAGCCTGCTTCTCCCTGTGTCTCTGCCTCTCTCTCTCTCTCCGTGTCTCTCATGAATAAATAATAAAATCTAAAAAAAAAAAAAAAAAAAGAAATTATGTAATAAACGAATACTGGGAGGGAAGAGGGGGAAAGGAGGTGCAGAATAACGTAAATATCCAGATTTCCTCATCTTCTGTAGCCAGAGGGCAAAGGACATAATTTAAATATGAAAAATAAGGTGATAGATATAATTTTATTACAGAGATGAAAGTAAACATTAAGGAATATAAAATAATAAATTCAAGTCAGGGAGGGCAAGAGGAAGGAATAAACTAATTCTATCATTACTCCTAATAATGGTCGCTGTTCACAGTTTAATATGACAAATTGACAAGGGGTAAATTTCCTCTACTCGCTCTCAAACATCTCTCTCATCAGAAAGAAAATCAGAACAGAATTAAAAAGTCCAGAAAACTGAGATAATTGTAGCAAATATTCTCAGTTCTAAATACTTTGATAAATAATAAAGATTGAAAGTTCACAAATTAAGTGTCCAACCCAAAAAGTTTGGAACATGGCAATAAAATAAACCCAAAGAAATCACAAAGAAAACATATAAAGATAAAAATGAGTGTTAATGAATTGGAAGTCAGGAAAATACTAGAGCTAACAAAGATTATTTTTTTCAAAAGCCAAGTAAAACAGCTGAGGTGTTAGGTAATCTGCTCCAGAAAAAAATGGAAAAAGCATAAATTCATAAAGCAAGAAGTGGTTATAGAGAATAACCCCAATTTCAGAGGAAATCAACAAAGTATGCAAATATTCTTAAGAACTTGGATGAGATGGATAATTCTATTTATTTATTTATTTGACAGAGAGAGAGAGAGAGAGAGAGCACGCAGAGAGAGGGGCAGAGAGAGGGAGACCATCTCAAGCAGATTCTGTGCTGAGCATGGAGCCTGACACGGGGCTCGATCTTACGACCCTGAGATCATGACCTGAGCTGAAAGCAAGAGTATGATGCTCAACCAACTGAGCCACCCAGGTGACCCTGAAATGGATACTTCTTAAAATATAAACTATAAAAATGTACCTGGAAGTACATTTAGTCACTAAAAATCTGAGCAGACCAATGATCATAGAAGAAAGAGAAATACGTACTCCTAAAAAGATCACTAGGCCCAGATGGTTTCACCAGAGCCAACATTTAAGGAACTACTGAAATGATTTAAATTGTTTAAATTTCTCCAGGGCTAACTTCCTTCATATAGGAAGAGCTCTTGTAAATCAATAATGAGTGGCCGATGACTCCATAAAAAATAGGTGAAGTATATGAACAGACCACTCACAGAGAAGGAAAACAATGGTTCTCAGAAAAGACTAGTAAAAGACAGTCAACCCTACTCAAAATGAGAAAACTGCATATTAAAACTGTAGTGTGATGTCATTTTTCACACATCAGATGAAAATTATGAAATTGGATAAATCGCTGGCTTAGCGAGTATACAAAGAAACAGAAGTGCTCATAAGTTGTTGGTAGAAATGCAAATTGTTGCACCTCCCATGGAAAGCAACTTGGCAAAATCTTTCCCTTTGACCCAACAATCTGCTAGGAGTTTTTCTCAGAAATAAACTCAATGCATGTGTGTGAAATGACATTTCAGTGACATATTGTTTCTGATAGAAAGAGGTGGGAAACAGCCTAAAAACCTATCGGGAGAAGAGGGGTCGTATCATTCTGCTCCCACGGAACAGCATGCAGCCATTAACAAGAAAGGAGGAATTCTTTATGTTCCAAGAGGGACAACTGCTGGCGTGTATTGGTAGCTGAAATCAGGTTAGGTATGATATGCCATTAATTGCATAAAAAATAATGTGTGTACATATTTGCTGGTATATGTTTAGGATAAATCTAGATGCACACCCTGAAAGCCAGTAAGAGCAGCTTGTATGGAGTGGTGAACTGGACGGGTGGGGGTGGAGGCTGGAGGGAAGCTGACCCTCCAAGGTCTGCCTTTTATTTTTTTAAATTTCCTTATTAGAGAGAGAGAGAGAGAGAGAGAGAGAGAGAGAGAACAAGCTGGGGGAGAGGGAGAGGGAGAGGGGGAAGTAGATCCCAGGACCCTGAGATCATGACCCAAGCAGAAGGCAGATGCTTAACCAACTGAGCCCCCCAGGTGCCCCCTGTGTCTGCCTTTTTATACATTTTGAATTTGGTCCCATGCACAAGTGGTACATTTAAAAACTAGAATACTTAAGAAATTTAAAAATGAGTGGGAATTACTGGCTAAGAAGGGAATAGGGAAATAAACATATGCAAAGTGGCTTGAACCAGAATCAGGGAAATAGAAATTGAAGTATTATTTTTTCTTGTTTTGGCAAAATGAAAATGGTTCTTCATCTTCAGAGGGGAGTTCAGGCTTTACCTCAAGAACAGTAGGAGCGCAGTGAGGGCCGGGAGCGGGGAGTGGCGGTTGAATTCGAGGGGCTGGGGCTGGCGGCAGGGATGCTGGGAGGAGGCCGTGTGGTCATCCAGGCAAGACTCGGGCATGGGACCACAGGCAGGGGCAGGGGGGAGGAGGAGACTGAAGAGATTTGGGGAGGTGGAACTGGCAGCCATGGAGCTGAGTGGGTAAGAGGAGTGGGGGAGCAGGGAGCTAGCTGGTCAGGGCAAGGCCCAGGCCTCTCCCATGGGTGCCCTGGTACAGACGGAGATTGGCCAGCAGGCCTGAGCCTGACTGCTGACTCAGGGGCTGGGCCACTGCCTCTCCTGCTGCTGGACAGCCCTTCCAGCCCACCCACCACTGAATACACTGTCCGTTTGTTCAATTGAGCTATCCTCGAGATGAGGGTGGTACGGGGGCTGGTGTCCCATTGTTCAGATGAGCACACAGAGGCCTCTCCCCCTGCTCTGTACCTCCCTTTTTGTCCTCTCTGTCCCTGACAGCTTTGGACTGGAAACTAGAGCATGTGTCCTCCAGAGCCCAAAGCAGACATGTGCATGTCACTGTGAGTTACCAGGGGCCCTGGGGAATTGCCTAGGATGCTCCCAGAGCTGATGAAACCTCACTAGTGGCACCTTGACCTGAGCTGTCTGCACGGGCCTGGCTAGCTTCTCTCCTCTAGACTCATAAGGCTGACATCAAGGAGTCCGAAGG
The DNA here is from genome assembly GCF_011100685.1 of Canis lupus familiaris. Taxonomy (NCBI): domain Eukaryota; kingdom Metazoa; phylum Chordata; class Mammalia; order Carnivora; family Canidae; genus Canis; species Canis lupus. The sequence continues at coordinate 76,427,622 of NC_049223.1, read as the reverse complement.
GCTGGGCTTCTATCTAGAGGCTCCTGAGAAAATCTGCTTTCATGCTCATGCAGATTTTTAGGCTGAATTCAGTTTTTGTTTTGTTTTGTTTTAAAGATTTTATTTATTCACTCATGAGACACACACACACACACAGAGAGAGAGAGAGAGAGAGAGAGAGGCAGAGACACAGACAGAGGGAGAAGCAGGCTCCCTGCAGGGAGCCCGACACGAGACTCGATCCCAGAACTCCAGAATCACGCCCCGGGCTGAAGGCAGGCACTTAACCGCTGAGCCACCCAGGGATCCCCTGAATTCAATTTTTGCAAGAATTCTTGCAACTGTATGACCGAGACCCCCATCTTCTTGCTGGCTATGGACTGGGGTCACTCTTAGCTCCTAGGGGTCACTCACGGGGGGCCCCTTCCAACTCAGCCCCAGAGAAGTGCGCTCCCTGTGCCAATCCCTCTTATGACTCAAATCGCCCTGACTTCTGCCTAGCAGCTGGAGCAAACTCAGCTTTTAAAGGGCTCACGTGAGGGATGCCTGGGTGGCTCAGCAGTTGGGCGTCTGCCTTTGGCCCAGGGCACGATCCTGGAGATCTGGGATGGAGTCCCATGTCGGGCTCCCTGCATGGAGCCTGCTTCTCCCGCTGCCTGTGTCTCTGTCTCTTTGTCTCTCTGTCTCTCTCTCTTACTTTGTGTCTCTCTTGAATAAATAAATAAATTCTTAAAAAAATAAAATAAAGGGCTCATGTGATTAGATTCGGCTACTCAGATCATCTCCCTTTTGCCATATGATGGAACATAATCATGGGCGTGATATTTCACTGTATCTGCAGGTTCTATCCCCACTCAGGAGGGTGGACTATACAAGGGTTACTGGGGATCGTTCTTAGGATCCTGCCTACCACTCAGATGTGGACACCCATCTGTGTAATAGGGATAAGAGCGCATGGTTATTAAACATGTGCTAAGTTCCAGACACTTCTATATGAATACTATTACTTGATCCCTACAAGCATGTGTGGCAGTTACTATCATTATTAGGATCCTCAGTTTACAGATGAAAAAAATGGAGGCTCATAAAGGACAAGTAACTTGCTCAGGGTGATCCAGCTAGAAAGAGGTGGGCACTAAACTTAAAGTCAGATCTGTCTGATTCTGAAGCCAGTGCCCTGGTGTGTCTTACGTGGGTGGACAGGGAAGCATGCCCACACGTGCAGGGACACACACCTGTGCACGCATACCTGTGTGCATCAGTGCATTCGTGCACACTCAGAGGAGTCCACACATAGATAGATGCATAGACCCCCCCACGCCTGCCTGGTTCCCTGGGGCCCAGAGTTAATGAAGATGCACAGAGAGCCCACGCAGAGTGGCCATGGGCAGAGATGAAAGGCGGGGTGCCTAACCGCTCTCCGGGGATCCAGTTACCCATGGCTGTGGCTTCTCAACCGGGTGATTAATTGCTCGGCACTGCCTCGGCCCGGTCAGCTCCCAAGGCCTCCTGCCCTCTTATTAAAAACATCCCTTGATGTCATCCTGCCAGGGAGATCAATGATGGCCGAGAGGAGTGGGGGAGCCAGGGAATGGGGGTGTCAGTGGCCTCCCCCAGGGCCACCTGGCTCCCTTGCTGCTTGGCTCCCTGGGAGCTGGCTAGGGCTGATGTTCCCAAAGGGGCCCCCTGAGCTTCGGTCCTGCCTGGCTATGGGTCATGGTCAGTGTGATTGGACAGCTGGGCTGGTAACCAAGCTCAGAGGAGAGCAGAGAATTTGGGCCTGTGGTCTGGGGTTTGGGGAAGCTAAGGAGAGTCTGGAGTCCTCTTTCTTGCCCCAGCCCTCTTCTGGGCATTCTGGCCTGAGACCTCCTTGGGTTTGAACCTGGACTAGCTGTATGACACCGACTTCCCAGAGTCTTTGGGTCCTCCTGTGTGAAAAGGGGGAAAGGGCTCGCACGTCATTTGCTTCTCAAAACTCCTTCTCCTCTGGGCTTGGGTGACCCAGGACACTCCCATTTCCCTCCTACTTCTCTGGCAATGCCTTCTGTCTTCTTTACTCACTTGTGGTCGGTATGGCAATGAGCTTGCTCTCTGGAGCCAGAGCAGTGGGACTCAGAACCCAGACTCATCATTTACAGCCTAGTGACCCTGTCAGTTTGGTTTGACAATTCCAGTGTTGAGAGAGGATCATGGCAGTTTTCATGTTTATGAATTGAAATTGTTTTCCTTGGTGGTTGTTTTCATTTTGGGGGAATTTCACAAGTAGACCATGGGCTACAAAGAGATCGACCCACTGGAGCATTGAAAACTGGTGTCCTTCAAGCTTCCTGGATCCTCCTCTTTCTCCCACTTCTCTAAATATTTGCTAATTTTGTGTGCTGGTCCTGCACAGCTCCAGAGCTACTTTATGGTGCCTAGAGACACATGCACAAACGTGCTCACTCACGTACAAGAACACCAGCACACATGGGTTCCTGTTAGATTGAGGATGCACAGTATTTTATTTAGCAGTGTGCTATAAATGTTTAACAACAGGCTCTCTGGGTCAAGAAAGGCCTGCTTTGGCGTTTGCCCATTTCCATGGTATAAATTCTTATTTCCATGGTGTAAATTCTTCCCCAGTGTGAATTTCAAGCTACTAGCATGAAGTTGCTGAATGTGGAGCTGGAAGAGATGTGCAATCAGCTCTGGGATCAAGTCCCACTGGGCTCCAGGACCCCACACTATCTCCACTGATCTCATCACTGTCCCCCTACTGCCTGACGCAACGGCCAGCGTGGAGTTAGGGCTCAAGCAATGTGTGTCAAAATGTATTGTGTGCCTCCATGAGGGGCACCAAGTCTTGCTGACTCACCCCAGACTGGACCACTACCTCCCCCACATTGGTGCACACTCAGAGTCACACGTACCCTCGCCAGCTCACATTCACTGGCGCGCTCCAGTGCAAACACACTCTTGCACACACCTTGCTCACAATGATGTGTACACACAGAAGTCACACATAGACCTGAAGAATGTCACACACAGTTTGGCTCGTGTACATAGTTGTGTTTTTCCTACATACATTCTTTAATGGGTATATACACAGCCGTGCTCGCCCTTGACTGGCGCTCATGCACATACACACACACACACACATCACACACATGTTTACATCCAGGTGTCTCAGTCCCTCATGTGTGTGTCCAGGTGCACACATACACTGATAACTTCTCTGAGTGAGCAGATGCAGGGCTGTGAATGCAGATGCCCTGCTCACAGAACAAGCACAGCTGAAACTCAGCCTTTCTCACCTTCGTGCATAGACACCGCGGCACACCCACGGCTCACTCGCCACCCTGCCCTCCCTCTGTCCCCCCACATCCCCTGCAGGCATCTCACCCACCCCGCCGTAAGCAGGGAAGCTGGCCAGGCTGGGTTGGTGGGTGTGGTGTTTGGGAGTTAGAGAGGAATTCCAGGCGGGCCCCTTGTGCTCCCCTGGCCAACGTTAAGTGCCTTCAGTCTGAAAAGAACCGTCCAGAGAGGCTTTTCCGGCTAGAGATTAATGTCACTGAAAAATGTGGGTCCCGAGCGATTAATGCAGCCTTCTTTGCCACACATTATGTGAGTGCACTAAAGCGAGAGGGGGCTCATTTTTGGCGTGTTTTTAACCTGCTTGGCTCGGAGTGAAAGAAGAAAAGAAGAGCCTGGGGCCCGGGAACCTGTGAGTGGAGGGCCTCATGGGCAGTGAGAGCGAGCCCCACAGGCCAGGTAGGGTAAGACTGGGTCAGCCATTTCTGGGGCCTGGTGGATCCCAGCTAAGTCACCGCAAGGCTTGGAGAAGAGGTCCTGATGGACCCCACTCGTGGACTTTGAGTTCCAGGTGGCATAGCTGTGGCGGTGTGCCAAGGCTCCTGGCAGCCTGGCATCGGCCAAGCGAGTCCATCTCCATAAGTGGTCTCCCAGCACAGTCGGAAGGACCTGGTGCAAACACTGGATTTGTGGTTGCAAACACTTGGGTACATGACTCCACCCCTTGGGGACTTACTTTCTCCATCTGCAAAATGGCAGTGACACAGTGTCTTCCTTACAGGGTTGTGATGAGGCTTAAATGAAATCAGGCATATAGTAAGCATTTGATAAAATCGCGATGTCCTGAAGCAGTGGAGGCAGCAACATACACGTGGCTGTGTGAAGGAATGTGTGCGTGCGCCTGTGTGCGTGTGTGCGTGTGTGTATGCGTGTTTGTGTGTGTGTGTGTGAGAGAGAGAGATAGAGATAGAGATAGAGATAGAGATAGAGATAGAGATAGAGATAGAGATAGAGAGAGAGAGAGAGAGAGAGATGCTTTAAAGCAAATGAACCTGGGCTTGAGTCTCATTATGTGAACTTTGTTTCAGGTTTGTCCCCCTGAGCTCTGTTTCTTTACCTGAAAGGTAGGGTCAGATAATATCCCAGTCTCAATCTCTAGGTTGTCGTGAGGATAAAGGTGATCATATGTAGGAAAAAACATAGAAAGTGCCTGCGTGATGCCCAGCAGCACCCAGGGCCCCTAAAAAACAGTAACAATAGTCAGTAGCCAGAGTGTGGCCAGGATGAAGACTCTATTTACAGTAACTGCCTCCCTCCACTGATTGGCAGATGTACTTGGAGTCAACCGGTTGAAATTTACATTGTGTCTTATCACTGCCAGTCTTGGAGAGTTGGGTGACATAGGAAGATCAATAGGGTGAGGGGTACAGGAAGGGTGAAGGAGCCACCTTGCTCAAGGCATTGGCAAGGTGAGGGAAGAGTAGCCCATTATGATGCCCTGGAGCCTTGGAGGAGGGGGGGCTAGGGGAGACAGTGGGGGTAGGGCTGCTGCCAAGACATCATCCATGATGCTGAGCACTGAAGCAGGTGCTCCATGTCCTTCCCTCATCTGTCACCCTGAAACCCTGGAGGGTTGCTCTTATCTGATGGGGAAACTGAGGAACAGAGCGAGTAAGCAACCTGCCTGAGGTCACACAGCCAGGAAATGGTCAAGCAACAGATTCTTTTGGATCACACGGCTCCCTGGCTGGGCGGGAATGACCAGGACTCAGAGCAATCAGGAACACACTGAAGAATGTGTTCCTCACATACTTAAAAGTGCAAAATGGATCATGTTATTTCTTGGCTTGAAACTCAGCAGCCGCCGCCACTGCTCCCAGGATAGAGCCCAAGCACCTGAACTGACACCCCGTTGGCCTGGGCCGTGCCACCCTTCCAGCCCCAGGTGGCACTACGATTGATGACTCTCACTGTCTAAATTCCAGCCACCAGGGTTCTTCTCGGTGCCAGGCTCGCCTCCCTTGGCTTCACCCCTGCCCTCTAGAGCCTGGCATTGGGTGCTCCCCACCCCTCCTTGGCAAGCCAAGTGTCCAGGCTTAAGCTGTCATGACTAAGGGAGAGATTCTCACAGTATAAAGTAATAACTGAATTGTTTGCATCCGACTTCTCTGTCAATAGGTTAGCCCTGGGAGGATGATTCTGCTGAGCATCAGTGGCATCTGCAGGTGCCCGGCATGGTGTCGAGGAGAGGAACTGAGTAGAGGATGGCCAGGCTGGCACCTGGGCACGAGCAGAGTCCCAAGGGGAGCATGGGTCCCACGTACCTGGGGTCTCAGTCCCAGAACAGATGAGGGAACCAGGAGCACAATAATGGGCGGAGTCAGTGAGCATCCTAGTCTACACCCCTGCCCCTAGGGAGGGAGGAGAGATGATGAGGTTTCTGTAAGATTTGCCTGGCTTATTTAGAACCTTCTGAAAGCCTTTGGCTCAGTTTCACACCAAGAATTAGAAAACAAGGGGCACGAGGGAATGGAATTCAGAGGCATGGGCCTTCTCCAGAGGGAACTCAATCCTCCAATGGCCCTGGAGTGGGCACTGCTGTTCTCTTTGTTTTTCGCGGGAGGAAGTTGGGGCTCAGAGAGGCTCTTGGCCAAGCCGACACCAGAACTCAGTTCTGGCTGTGTCTCTTGGGTGCTGACTGAGCAGGGGGAGGCGGACAGGGAATAGGGAGGGGAGGGTGTTGGCTTCCTTTTCCTGGAAGGGGAAGGTTGGACTCAGTGCAGAAAGGAGCTGTCACTTGTTATGGTGACTTTTAGATATGCCCATAAGTTTTTTGGTATTTCTTCCTTAGAGAAGTGTTTAATTCTGCTTTCCTTGAGCATGGGCATCACGGCCACCTCCTTGCCCTCTTCCACAGCACTCGCTCGCACTGGAGGAAGCCAGCTGCCATGCCGTGAGGATACTCAAGCCGTCGTGTGGGGACTGAGGCCCCCCGCCAACAGCCAGGGCAGCATGCCACTTTGGAAGCAGAGTTTCTGGCACTGGTTGAGCCTTCGGGTGAGTGCAGCCCCGCATGATGTCTAGATTGATACCTAGTAAAGGACACTCAGCCAGAATCACTCTGCTAAACTGTTTTTGAATTCCCGACCCATAGAAACTGTGAGATGATGGATGTTTACTGTTACTTCGAGCTGCTAAGTTGGGGGCTAATTCGTTAAACTGCAACAGGTAGCTAATACACTTATACACTTATTTTGGTGGAAGCTGCTCCAACGCTCGTCAGCAGCAGATGACAGTGTTTTGGCACGATGGAATACTATACGGTAATGCGAAGGAGTGGGCCATCGCCACGGGCAACAAGGTGGGTGACTTTCACAGACACACTGAGTGACAGAAGCCTAGACCAAAGAGAACCCGTGCTGTGTGACCTTATTCAAACAAGGTACAAAAACAGGCAAAACTAATCTACAGTGAAAGAAGTCATGATAAAGGATACTGTTGGGCAGGGGTGGTGCAGTGACCCGGAGGGGATCTGAAGATTGGGTTTCTTGGGGCTGCTTCGATTTCTCCATCTGGGTGCTGCTTACATGGAGGAGTTTTTGAAATCTGACCAAGCTGTGCTTTTATGGCTTGTACATGTCTCTGTATGTTAGACCCCAGTAAAAAGTTAAAAAAAAAAAAAAAGCCACCAGTTTGGAATGGGACATGTGCAGGGTGCAGGGTGAACCAGGCACATCCGGAATCACATCTAGCTGGAGGGTGTGTAATGAGGGGAGGCTGCAGGCCTGGAACCTCCCAGCAGGCCAGAGCAGGGAAGGCCAGCATTTGGGATGTGGGGTTGGGGGGGTGTGGGAGTGGGGGGGCTCTGTTGGGACCTCCCATTCCCCAGGGCTCTGGCCTCAGATCTAACCTCCACAGTCCCCCATGCTGATGGACAGGAAGGGACAAAGGCTCAGCCCCCAGTCGGGGTTGGGGTCAGCTGAGGGGGCTTCCCAGGGCACCAGTGAGGGCAGGGGGAGCCCTGCTTGGCTTTGTGCCTGAGGGATTTGCCATAATCCCAGGCCTTCCCTGCAGCCTGTCTAATCCCCACCCGTGGGGCTGAGCCTTTTCAAGATCTGACTTTGGCCTGAAAGGCTCCCAGAGGGGCCCACATTCCTGCCCACAGCCTCCCCGCTCCTAGGAGGGAACTCCTCAGGATCTCACCCCTCCCCAGATAGTGCTCCTCACCCTTGGAGGAAAAAAAGACTTGAAGGCATTCACAAGTTCAAGAAAAGTTAAAACGGCTACATGAGAAGCCATAGTGATTGAACTGCTTCCTCGAAGGAAACATGGTCTCCACCCACTGAGTCCTGGGCCTTGGTGTTCCATCAAAGAAATGGGTGAAGGGATGCTGGAGAGGATAGAGACCTGCCTGGGGGCCATGGCCTCCAAGGTCCCATGTGAGCTTCCTATTTAACCTCATTACCCATTGATAGGCTCCAGCCACCTGGGCCTAAAACTCACCAAGTAGATCCCTGCCTCAGGGCCTTTGCACAGGCTTTCCCTTTGCTTGGAATGTTTCTCCCCTGATCCTTACATGGCTGTTCTTGCTTATTACTCAGGCCTCGGCTCACATGTCACCTCCCCCAAGAGACCTTCCCAGAGGCCCCATAGTCACATTGTCACATCACCCTGTGTCTTGATCTCATTTGTTGCTTTTCCTTGTTCTATCTCCTCCCACTGGGATGTGAGACCTCTGAGAGCAGAGGCATCATCTTCTGCACTCCTGGCAATTCCTGTTTCCAGAAAAATGCCCAATGCACTGTGGGTTCTCAGTAATATGTGCTGAGTGAGTGAATGGACATGAAAGGGTTGTTAATTAAGGAGGAGTGAAGGAGAAAACCTGGTGTGTGTGGGGTGATCCTGCTCAGTTTGAGTATCAGGTAATCTCCCCTAACGCTTAAATCACCCGCATGAAATCAGTAGTATTACCTACCGTCTCCTTACAGACCAGGAGACCAGGGGGTAGAGGTTTGATAATTTGGCCACGGCCCTGCAGCTTTCAAGTGGTAGTCTACCCCAGCCGGTGGTGTTGGCTCCTGGGCTGGAGGATGAGCATGCAGGATGAGATCCTTGCTGGCCTTGGATTTCCCCGTTAGTCACACGCTACCCTGAAATTCTTGGCGCCTGAAATTGCACTCTTAGATGTGCATTCCTTTTGCTTAAGATTGTCCTCTCAAGAATTCCTTTCTCATCATCTTTTCTCTTCGTAGTAAGAGAATTTTGCAAGAATGATTGTCAGAGGCAAAACACGGTGTTTTCTCTACAGAGGAGGAATGTCAGAGGCTCTAACCTGCCCATTTTATAAGAAGATCCTGAGGCCCAGAAAGCAGGAATAATTTGCTCAAAGTCACCCAACAAGTGCTCCCCAAGCGCTTGGTGGTTGAACCAACACCAATGCATTATAGTCGACAGAGGGAACATGGCTCGCTGGCCGAGCCCCAAGTAGTACCGCCTTGACTGCCAGCATGGGCATGCCACTCTATGGTGTCCAAAAGCACGTTCATTTCCATGACTGCAGGTAGACACTTCTAGTCTTTCTGTTTTATAAGGGGGAAGGTGAGGTCCAGAGAGGTGAAGTATCTTGTCCAAGGTCACACAGCAAGTTTAAAAAGGCCGTGTTGGGATTTGGATGTAGCCCTAGTATAAACTCTGGGACTTCTGGAAATCAGGAAGAGAATTTGGCTTTTCCTGTGTTCTTCACCTGTGGCCCCTGGGCTGGCCCATTGGGACACTAGCCCGAGGGCTGGTCCTGAGTTTGTTTGGCCAGGACGTGTGTGCACATACATGAAGGAAAAGGTGGCGGCCTCACCCTGCTGCTCTGGAGAAGGTTTCTGGTGGCTGCAACTCCTGATTTGTGTAGGGCGCAGGCTGCCCAAGGTGCATCTGGGTCTCCGCCTGCCTAACTGCCGCCTACCTCCTCTCCTTGTTCCAGGCAGGTGGGGACCGTGTGCTAGGGCTTGCCGGGGCATCCACATGCAGGTACGCTCCTCCCCGCTGGAATCTTCCTGTGGTGGGGAGTGGGGGGTAGGCACTGACTAATTCTATACAAATTGGCTAATATTCCAAAGAATGCCATTCTGTAAGAAAGTAAATATTTAAATACTCGAGGCAGGCCCTCTCCGCCCCCGCAGCCCGGCCCTGCCACCTGCCAAACGCTGGCAGAGCCTCTGGGAGGCGTCTTGGGGCTGCACACCTGGTGGCCTCTCACAGAGCTCTGCATCCTCCTAGACTGGATGGGGGGGGGGGGGCAGGGGGCTGGTGCATGTGCCTCCTGAAGCAGGACCCCAGGGCACCATGCTGATGCCCCACTGGGCAGGGGTTGTCCACGAGGGCAGGGGAAGCTTGGTGGCCTAGGAATTAGGAACCCTAGTCTGAGTGCTTTGCTGTGTCCCCTTGAACACTATGCATCAGCTCTTTAGGCTGAAGTTTTCCCATGTGTAGTAGAGGGTGTACAGGGGTCCGAGTAAGTTCATTCCCTGGGCTTGCTGGGCTCCATCTCAAACCCACTGAAGCAGAATCTGAGGGGGACAAGGCCCAGGACAATGTGTGTAACCAAGGCTCGTGGCGAGCACCAATGCAGCTGGTCCAGAGCCCTCTGGCTATTCCGGGGTCACTGAGGGCTCTATTCATGGGCTTCTTTCAGCTCTGGCTGGGGGGAAGGATGCGTGTGCAAAGGGGGCAGCCTGAGCAAGGCCAGGGAGCCTGGTGAGCTTCTGGGAAGTTGGTGGGAGAATGGGTGGGGGATGGGGGTGCTGGTGGAAGGAGGGTGGGACAGGTAGGCCAATGGTGAAGGGCCTCACCCTGTCTTCATCTGAGCTCGTGACGCCTTCTTGGGGGCCTAGCTCAAGGCCCGAAAGGCTTTCTTCATCTCAGCCTCACTCTTGGGCCACCTGCTTCCTTTCCTGTCTGAACGCTAGGGCACTGATGGTCTCCCTCGGGTTTAGGGATACACTTTGCGTTGCTTTATGCATCTCGTAAGGGACGACGGCCTGCCTTCCCTTTGTTGAGCACTGTGTGTCAGGCCCTGCACTAGCTACTCCTCTGGTATGATCTTACTTTCTTTCCACAGGAGCCCCATGAGGTGGGTTGTGTTACTGCTACATGACAGAAAGGTAAACCGAGGCACAGAGAGGTAACGTAGCTTGCCCAGGAGCACTCAGTGAGGCCATTTGGCACCACGGCTCGATTCTGGGTCTTCCAACCCCATGGCCTGGGCTCAGACCCACCATCTCCATGGTCTTTGATGAGTCCCCTCCAGGGAGGAATTGTGGTGGCTCTTCCCTCTGGGCCCTCAGCACTCAGTACATGGGTCATGTGGTATAGACCCTGCCCAGTGCCAACCATTATGGGTCTGCTGTGAATGTTAGATAATCATCCTCATTTACAGATGAGGAAACTGAGGCACAGAAAATCACTTGGCTCATCCAAAGTTCTAGAACAGGCAAGTGGCAGAAATGGTTGTTCCATTGGGTCTCCCAAAAGTAGACCCTGAGTCATGAATTTGATGAAAACAGTTTGCCTGGGAGGTGACTTCCAGAAGTATAGGTAGGCCAATCTGGAAGTGAGAGAGGAAGGGAAACAAGCTGACAAAGGGCATGTTAAAAAGCAGATGGGTGCTGTGGGCAGATGGGGCCGGGTCCCCCTGGGGACCTGTGGGAGAGTGTGGCACATGCCTTGGAGCTCCAAGGAGCAAGTGGGGAGGCACTGGGGTACTTGTCCTGATTCCCATCTGTGTGGCTGAAGGCTGTTCCAGGCCCTCTGGACCCAGCAAGTTCCTGTGGCTGGGGACGCAGCGTCACAGGTGTTGAGAAACTCACAGGATGGTGAATTCCTGAAGGGCGCAGGTTGGGTGCTAGCAGCCTCTGCTGCAGAAGTGTTCGTAACTGGCTTTTCAGAACCTAAATCCATCTGATCATCTATCTGTCCATGCGTCTGTGCATCTCTGTTTATCATCCATCTGTCCATCCATCTGTCTGTCATTCATACATCATCCCCTGAGTCCTCTTGGCTGCTGCTTACCATCCTAGGCCCTAGGGGTCCAGAGATGCCTGCATTCCAAAGTCCCTTCCTCTCTGCAAAGGGGCAGTGTTTCTGGTAGCTGCTCTGATGTGACCAGGTATAGTGGGAGCAGCACCCTGTGGCCACCAGCACCCTGCTTTCCCATTCTGGGCTCGTGGCCCTCCAGCCCCATGGAGGCTCCCAGAGGTAGCCTGTGCCTCTGTCATTCCTGGAAGCCCGTGGGAGGAACCACAGCCCCCAATCACAGATTGGCTGCTGACAACCCTAGGGCGCCTTCTATCCTGTCCTGATGCTAGTGGGGGCTCTGTGCCTGGCTCTCCCGCCAGGCCAGCTCATGGGGACAGGGGCCTGGTTCAGGCTGAGGACACCCACTGGGTCTTTAAAGGCTGGGCAGCCTTGAGGAACTGAGCAGGGCTATGGGTGCTACTGGCACCAGGTTCCCTCTCTGTTATCTCAGTGCCTGCGGAAGCCACTTGCTTAGACAAAGTTTGCCCCGGGCTCATATCCTGGTCCTTCAATACTATCATCATCGTCGCCTGGGTGGAGGCGGGCTGAATGGCTCTTTCCCTCCCAAGCAGCTGCAGTTCGAGAGCCCATGCCACATGAACGCGATGGAGGGTCCAGGAAGCACAAGTAGCCCCCAAAGGCCACAGCTGTCACCTGGCAGATGGAGCACAAGTTTGGAGTAGGACAGACCTGGGTTCTGGTCTCGGCTTTGCTCTTTCCCTGCTGTGTGACCCTGGGTGAGTTACCTCACCTTTCTGAGCTGCTCAGTTTCCTCATCAGTGGATAGGGAGGAATAAGCACCTGTCCTGCCGGGAGGATAGAACAAAAGTCGGAGATGGGACAAGATGTGCAAAGGGCCATGTGCCTTGTGCCTGGTTCATAGATGCTCCCTGAATAAGTGGAGAGGAATAAAAAGACTCAGATTATGTGTATGCATTTTGAGGCATGGAGGCGCTGATTATTAGCCGGTGGTGTTTAACCAGGACGATGGCCTCTTCCCTGCCTGGAGAGACTCGTATGAGCCCGGCCTGGTGGCTTTCAGATTTGGGGGCACAGATTTCTTTCTCCAAGGGAAGCAGTACATTGGATTTCAACACAGAGAGCTGCTAACCATGGACTTGGTCCCATAAGAGCTGAGTGGGTGTTTTATCTCTTAGACCACCCCCTTGCCCTTTGCTGGCAACCCCTAAGGCATTTGTGAGGACCCCTAAAGCCCCCAGGAAGCACAGCTGAGAGCTCCTGGGGTCCCAGTCCTTAGAAGGAAGTATGGAATGGAAAGGAGAGACAGCTTGGAGGACATTAGAAGGGGGTCCCCAGGCCTGACTCTGAATGTGGGAGCCAGTGAGTGTTTCATGCACGGAGGGCTGGGGCCTGGTGGCCACGGTCATTCCTGCTCACTGCCGTCCTTTCCTCCCCCTCTCCTGGGCTGTCTTTACTCAGCCAGCTTCCTGCTGTCCCCCAGGGGCTAGGGGCACTTGTGGGTCATCTCTGGGTTTTGTAATGATGACATGGAAACTGCCAGGTTGTGTTGGGGAGTGACGCATTGCTCAGTTCTGAGTCCCTGTCAGGAAGAACGTCCCTTCACCCCCCTCTGGCTCTTTCTCCAACTGCAGCCCCCCTGGAGCTCCCCCCGCCACCCCGTCTAAAGTTCCTATCACAACACCCACAGCCAAGGCCCAGAGAAGGGATGAGACCTGGCCAAGGGTGCACAGCCCCTCGATGCCGTGGCTGGGTTTGGGGGCAAAAGGCTAGGTCTGCGTTGGCAAAGGAAGGCCTGGCTGCTGGGTTGGAGACCCAAACAGACTTGGTCCCAGGTCTTGAGGATCTTTGGGGCAGGGGTCTAATAATGTGGGCACCAGGGAGCACATCTGGGGAGGGTACATCTGCTCATTCCACGTCACTGAGTCCTGCTGTCTGCCGGGTCCTATGCTCAGGGTTGAGGACTCAGAAATGGGACATTTCTATTGTGGGGGAGCCTGTGGGGGGCGGGCTCCAGAGCCTGGGTCAGGGCCAGACTCCCTGCTGCCTCCCTGCTGGGCCGCGGGACTATGGGAGCATCACGTGAGCTCTGTGCCTCTGTGTTCTCGCCTGTCTGGGGCAGTTGTTGGGGGAGGACCTCCTAGTGTTCCCTGGAGGCCGTGGACCTGGGTGAGGTCCCCGGCATGGGGCCATGCCCAGGTAAGCTGTCTAGAGGGGCTGGCTGGCGTGGTTGTTAGTGTGGCTATGATCATCATCTGCCATGGGCTGGACACTTTGAATGTCACCTGAGTGTTCCCCCACGACTCTGAGAGGTGGGTTACAGAGGGGGAAGCTGAGGCTGGGAGGTACCACGTTCCAGGTCACATAGCCAGGAGGTGACTGGGCAGGGTCTGACTATGTCTGCCGCACCTGGCTGGCTACCCGGTGCCACCTCCCACCTCAGCAGAGACGGAGGAGGGCAGATCTACCCTTGCTGGGCCGCCCCGGGCCCACTGGGTGCGCCTCTCCCTTCAGGCCCAGCCAGGGTTCCCAGCCCCCATGATGGATGGGTCTGGGGATGTTTCCTTCCAGGGCCGCTGCCAAGGCCAAGGCCCTGCCAGGGTTCCCCCCTCCCCAGCCTTCGGTCCCCCTCCCCCATCACTTTCCCCAGGGGGCCATACTGTGACTGACTGCCTGGGCCTGCCTGCCCCTCCTTCCTCATAGCTCACATTCCTCCAGAAGCTTCTCCCCCAGGCTGGCGGGCGGGTCAGCACCTCCCTGTGCACAGCCCTCCCCTCCCACTCTGCTGCCAGGTCTTGGCGGTGGGTCCCAGGGCTCCCCTGGCTTCTCAGTCTCATCCAGGATCTGCAGGGCTCTCCTGATCCATCCCGGGAGCCTCCCGCAGCTTCTTGGGCCCAGCACTTAGCCCAGAAGAATGGAGGCCCAATGCTTGAGTCAAAGGCGTGAGAGAGGAAAACGCAAATGGGCAAGTGGAACGTTCTTCCAACCATGCCGGGAAGGCATCTGCCTCTTTGGTCAGTGTGGAAGGTCCATCCCCACCCAGGATGCTCACCATTCAATGGACAGACCTTGCCAAGCCTTAGTTTCCTCATCTGAAAAATGGGTTCACAAACGCCTACCTCACAGGGTCATGAGATTCTATGAACCTTACCTGGTGTCTTCACAGAGAACCGTATCCTTGAGGAAACGGTGGGAGCTTGCCAAGAGGACAGGAAAGCCAGAAAGGCATTCCCAGCAGAGGGAAGGGCTCATGGCAGAGGCAGAGCGGTGGGACACAGTATGAAGAGCAAAAATCCACGATGGGCTGGAGGTGGCTTGCATTGGCTTGCTTGAGCTGCTGGTTAAATGTGCAGGTATTTGCACACTGGTTGTTAGGCGTAGCTATCACTAAAAATTAAATTATATGCACTTACAATTAAACAAATTGCATTACCAAGAAAAAGTAAACTTCAAAGCTGATTACTTGCTAGTTGTCTAATGGTTACCTGTCCTCTGAAGTCGGCTTGCTTCTATCTGTGGGGTAGAAACACCGTGTAACAGAACGTGCCTTCCCTTCCCCCAGCCTCGTGTTCAGAGGGGCACTCAGCTTGCAGAGTGTCTATGCCGTGGACGTGGGCCCGGGGTGCAAAGCACAGCCACAGCCTGTCGGTGGTGGTTCACCAGGTCACACCACTGGATGATATTCAGCGACAGCTTCCGTGAGCCCGGTATCCGGGTGGCATCAGGCTCTGCGGGGATCGTGCCGTCAGCGTCATCCTGGAAGGTCGGCCCTGTTAGCACCCAGGGAGTTAGGTTATCTGCTCCGTCTAGAACAAGCAGCAGAGCAGGAGGGTTCCGGTGAGGGGGGTCCAGTGAGGGGTGGCTGGGGATGTTCCAGGTCCTGACCCTTCCCTTGTCCCCCTCTCCCCACAATGGAGGCTGGACTTGACATTTGAAGAGATGGAGGCAAAAGGAGCCTTAGGAGTCCCTCTGACTCAGCTCTGCCTCCAGCCTCCCAGCTGGGAGACGAGGGGCCCACGAAGCCCGAGAGCATGGGGACGGCTGTGCCTGGCCCTCCCTGTGGGACTGCCTTCGGGGTGTCACCTGCTTGCCTGCCATGACCCTGGTCAGCTCTTAGCCTCCCTGGCTCAGATGGTGCCAGTCTGGGCTCCGGCGCTGGCCCGGGAAGGAGCCACTCTGAGGAGTGCCTGCCAGGCTGCATTTCGCAACCATCCTGGGCTGCAGCTTGGCTGGTTTGTAAATACATGTGTTTTTGGCACCTTCTCCCCATTAGGCAGTGTAATTGCCCAGCACCATTCAAGGCTGACAAGTCCTTAATGGGGCTCAGCCCATGTGGTGCCCAGCCCAGGGGCTCCCGCAATGGGGCCCGTGGCTCCCTCCCTGAGGTTCTTGGATGGGAGTGGGGAACCCAGGGGCCTCTGACCCTTAGGGAGCCCCCATTGTGTACAGGAGACTCCACTCTGAGAGGTGGTGTAGGGTAGTGGGCTGTGAGTTCACTCAGCTGTGTGGCCTGGACTGGTGATGGTACCTCTCTGAGCTTCGGGTTCCTCATCGCGGCACCGTAGCAGCTCTTTCTGTTGTTTTGGGGAGGGTGGAATGAGGCACCATCTGCAAAAAGTTCAGGAAGGATCATGCATGTACCTAGAGAGCATTCCCGTTCCCATTTTGCAGATGAGGAAACTGAGGCACAGAGGAGGGGAACCACAGCCTGAGGTCCTGTGGCCCCTTGGCCAGGGCTTTTTCTATGCCAGGTTGCAGACACCCTCTTCACAGCTGTGGGGCTGAAAACTGTTTTGGAGGAGGAACAGGGGGGCATTTTCATTATTTGCATTCACCCAGCATCTAACAAGCCGCATCTCCAAGCTCTTTGAATGGCTTCCAGTCCACGTGGAAGCCAGCACAGATCAGGGGCTCAGAGAGGTTACACAGCGGGGAAGGGCTAGTCCTATAGGTGAAGGGTAGGACACCCCGAAACCGGGGTTCGACAGACCCAGATTATGGCTTTGCTGAGGGATTTGGGCAGGTGACATCGTTTCTCTGGGCCTCTCTGTTTCCCTTGGAGTTGACCATGTGCCAGGCAAAGAGTGAAATGAGGGTCCACCAGAGGGAATGGTGGGATAGAGCAGGAGGGATTTGGGAGCCTGGGTGGGTCAGGGTGTGTGTCCCTTTCTTTTTACAGATAGTTTTTATCTATCTATGTATCTATCTATCTATGTATCTATCTATCTATGTATCTATCTATCTATATTTGAGAGAGAGTGAGCGTGCATGAGTGGGGGGCGGGGCAGAGGGAGAAGCAGACTCCCCACTGAGCAGGGAGCCCAACGTGGGTCTTGATCGCAGGATCCCAAGATCATGACCTGAGCCTAAGGCAAATGCTTAACCTACTGAGCACCCCCGGGCGCCACAGGGTGCGTGTCCCTTGACCCCGCCAGGCCCACAGACACTATCGCCCATGCAATGGTGTAGCCCAAGCTCAGCTGCGTGTAGCTCTGGAGAGGCCTTTCTGCACACAGCTGTACACGCCTGCAGTCACATGGCTGCCTGAGTGCCCGTGCACATATGCACATGCTGCCAGTGAGTAGAGGTGTGCCCCAGTTCCATGCGGACCCCTGCACACACACACACACACACACACACATGCTCATATGAATGATCACGTGTGTACCTGGGCGTACACACAGCCTTCCCTGACCCCAGCAACATATACCACCAGGTGACAGTTGATTTGGCCCCTCCTTCACCCCCTCCTTCACTCCCTTGTTCCCCAAAAGATTTCCAGGGAAACGAAGTAAGAGAGAAAGGAGACATCAGAGAGGGTTCAGAAAGAGAAGAGGCTTCTGGGAAGTCTTTGTATTTCAAGCAAGGGTTCAATTTAGTCTTCGAGTTCCCTAGTGGCCAAGGTAAAAAGGGATAAGTGGGCTTTTTATCCTACTTCCGTGGAAGGATTGCCACCAGGACCAAGTAAGATCTTGCACGTGGAAGCACTTTGCAGATCAGTGTCTAGTCTCATGGCTGGGACCCAACCTCAGGCCTTAGCTCCATGTGCAGGCCCGAAGGCCTCCCCAGCAATTCCTCGCTCTGTGATGGATGCACAGGTGGTGCCAGGCCTTCGTTCAAGCTCTTCCCTCTGCCAGAACACCTGGCTCCCTGCCACTCAGGAGTGTTGCCTCCTCCCAGACCATGCCAGGCTGGGGCTGGGCCCTCCTCTAGGCTCCTGCGATTCCATCACATACCTACCCCACTGGATTAGAACCTCCATTTATGTGTACCTTCCCTTGCCAGACCCCTTGAGGGCAGGGGTGGGGGCCCTGTTTTTGGCATCCCTAATTCCTGGCACAGAGTTAGTGCCCAGGAGGGGTTTGCTGAATGAATACATGTTGGTAATGAGCCCAGAGCCTGTCCTGTGATCTCCACCTGTCCCTGTTGGGGCAGAGTGCCTGGGGTTCTGGGCGTCGTGTCCCCAGGAGCCCTGGCTCTGCGGGGCCTGTCCTTGTCTTCCCTGGAGGTAGGTCCTGACCCCAGACATCTCCTACCTCCCTGAGCTGTCTAGGCAGGGAGAGAGCTGGAGCCTCGAACTTTCTGGGGCTTTGACTATAGGGGGGTGGCCAGGGCCAGATTAGGGCAGGAGATTGCTGCTGACTGGCCCCTCTGTTCAGTCATTTGTCTGTTCATTCATTTGGTTGCTGGATTTTTTTGGATTCTTTTTTTTTAAAAAAAGATTTTATTTATTTATTCATGTGAGACACAAGGAGAGAGGCAAAAACTTAGGCAGAGGGAGAAGCAGGCTCCCCGCTGAGCAGGGAGCCCAATGCTGGACTCGATCCCGAACCCGGGATCATGCCCTGAGCCAAAGGCAGATGCCTAACCACTAAGCCACCCAGGTGCCCCTGGTTGCTGAATTCTTTACCTGCTTTCGCTATTTACTCTTGTCCTTGTCTCAAGCACCCTCGTAAAGAAGGAGTTGTTTTATCTCCATTGTACAGATGTGTAAGCCGAGACCCAAAGGGCAAGTGCTTTCCCAGTTTGTAAGAGGTGGTTGGTGGGCCTGGAGGGATGTGTCTGACCTGGTGGGCCTGGAGGGATGTGTCCGACCTCTGAGTGCTCACAGCCTGAGGGGTAGTCAAGAGGAAGGGGAAAACCACTGGGCAGGCCCTGCGGGGTGATGGCAATTAGAGGAGGAGACACTAGTGAGTATGGAGGTCCCAAGGCATCTTTGAGAGCGCACCTCACTCCACACTCACTGGTCCCTGGCCCGCTGGCACCCCGGGTGCTCAGGGTACCCAATCTCCTAGGCACACCACAGCCTCACCCCTTCACACGTGCTCACGCTTGGGATCCTGCACTCATGCCTTAGACCCCGGCAGGTGCATACTTCTGATCCCTCCCCCCTTTCCTCAAGGCCCTGCCACCCCAGATCCACTCCCACCCTCAAGCTGGCACACCTGTCCTCACCCGCGTGTCCACACACATCACTGGTGCCCTCCCCTTGAGGAGACACTCTCGAGATATAGGGCCCATGTCTCCTCCCGAGTCACACACCCAGGAACCCCTCACTGGTGGCCACCACCCGGAGGGCCCTGGGCAACTCGGGCACCAGGCTGGTTCCCCTCAGGTGGGGCAGGGGTTTCCAGCTGCTTGGGCTTGGCCCAGGTTGCAGACACGGCCCTGGCCCGGGGTGCGGGGCTGGGTAGCAGCTGTGTGGCCGAGCCAGGATGCTTGTGCCAGGATGCTTGCACCTGGGCTGACCTGCCTGGGGCTGGTGCCAGCCTAGGGAGGGCAGTTCTTGCCCGATGGGGGACCCCAGCCTCACACCCCTGGAGTGCTGGGGAAGCCCGAGGGCGGGCACGGTGGGCAGGCATGGGCCAGACCCATCTCTGTAATTGCAAATTCCAGTTTCCCATGTGATCTTGGCTGGCATGTCCTGAACCTCAGCTTACCTCTTTGTAAAATGAGTATGATGACAACACTCCCTGTGTGGTGGTGGAAGAACGAAATAAGACTCTGTGAAATCCAGAGCTTAGCTTTCCTGCTGAGCCGGCACCCCGTTTCTCTTCTCCCTCAGCTGGAGGCTGACTCCCTCCCCTGCCCTCATATGTTCTTTTTAAAAAACAATTCTATTGAGCTATAATTCACGTACCGATAATTTTTTTTAAAGCACACAATTTTTTAAAAATTTATTTATTTATTTATTTATTTATTTATTTATTTATTTATTTATTTATTTGAGAGAGAGAGAGAGAGCACAAGCAGGAGGGGGGAGAGAGAGAGCATCCCAAGCAGACTTCCCACTGAGCAGGGAGCCCAATGCAGGGCTGTATCCCACGACCCTGGGGTCATGACCTGAGCTGAAATCAAGAGGCGGACGCTTCACCGACTGAGCCACCCAGGCACTCAATTTAATGGCTTTCACTATCTTCAGAGATAGTGCCACCATCGCCACAGTCACTTTTAGGACATTCTCATCACCGCCACAAGGAACCTCGTCTCCTCCACCCCCTTCGCTCCCAGCGCCTCGCTCCGGCCCTGAGCAACTACTAATTTACATTCTATCTCTATAGATGTGCCTATTCTGGATGTTTTGTGTAAGTGGAATCATATAATATGTGCTCTTACGTGGCTGGCATCTTTCACTGAGCTTAATGTTTTCCAGATTTATCCATGTTGTAGTCTGCCTCAGGGCCTCCTTCTTATGGGTACCGTATGGATGTACCGCATTTTGTTTACCCTCTCACCTGCTGATGGCCGTGTGGGTGGTTTCCAGGTTTTGGCTACCGTGAAGAGCACTGTTATGAATACTGAGCCCTTACTTTCCACTTGATTATGCCTGACTTGATCGTTTTAGCCTCTGACCTCTGAACCAAGTTAGGAGGCAGGAAGGCCAGTCATGGAGGACAGTTAGACAAGCAGGGACTCTGTATATCAACGGGATTCTGGAGGCTGGGGGGGAAGGGGTAGCTAGCCGAGGGGGTGGGACCTCCTCATTTGTTCCCACTCGCATCCACACCTCCCTTCCCTATTCTCTCTCCTATCCATTTGACAGTGACAGTCAGGGGCAACATGATGCCAGGAACTTTGCACACTGAGTAGCAACGGATCCTAAAACAAACAAGTAAAACCAAACAGTGAAGCAGATGCTATATGCACACCCAGTTTGCAGATGAGGAAGCTGAGGTTTAGGGAGTTGAAGTGACTTCCCCAAGTCATGCAAATGCTGGGGCAGAATTTGAACACAGGTCCTTGGAGAATGGGACATGATTCCCTCCTCCTTCCTGCGTTTCCTTCCTTCTTGGGTCTCAGTTCTGCCCCAATGCCATGTTTCAGTTCAATTCGATTCAATTTGATTCTATTCGATTTGATTCAATTCAGTTCCGTTCCATTCCATTCCATTCCATTCCATTCCATTCCATTCCATTCCATTCCATTCCATTCCATTCCATTCCATTTCTCTGTGTCCAGGCATGTGCCAGGCAGAGCTAAGGAGAGGGTAAGGGCAGGACCTTGGTGAGACTTATTATGTGCCAACCCTGGCTTGGGCCCCAGGATCCAGATCTGAACATGACACCATCCCTGGAGGCTGGAAGTCAAGCTGGGGGAGGGGAGCAGACCAAGGCGGGGTTGGCACGGAAGGCCTGGTGACAGAGAGAGGGATGGGTGGGACCCTGACCCTACTGGGGCTAGGGAGTAGAGGCAAGCTTCCTGGGGTGGCAGTACTTCAGCTCGGTCTGGACAGCTCCTGGGGAAGGTATTCCTGGCAGAGGGAACAGCATGGCAGAGCCATGGAAAAGAGAGGAAAAAAAGAACAGAGTGGCTTGGCCTCCTGGAGTGGTTCTGTGGGTGGAGCCCAAGGCTGATGTGAGGGTGATATTTAGAGATGGAGGGGCCGGACCCTGAAGGCCTGGCCTGCTCAGTAAAGAAGTGTGGACCTTGTATGGGCTGTGGAGAAACACTGAAGCGTCTAGAAGGGAGAGTAACACGCATTTGAGAAGCTGCTCTGGGGTGGAAATGGGGAGAGCTGAGGCAGGGATGGGGTGAGCAGCGGGGGTTCCTGGCAGGGGTGCAGTAGGTCAAGGTGGCTGTGGCAGGAGCAGGTGCTGACCTGGACCTGGTGTGAGGACAGACGTCGGTCGAGGATTGGAAAAAATCCAGGGGGTGAACCCACAGGGTTGGACACATAGGAGCCCAGAATCCTGGGGCCGGGGAAGATCCCAGGGTTTGCGGACCAATGTTAGCCAGGGAGCCCTCTGTTCAGGTGAGCTCTTCCACAGAAACCCGGTGTCTCATGCAACCACGTGGGTGGATCTGCAGACACAGCTGAGCACAGGAGGCAGGTGGGTGGGTGCCAGCTTGGAGGATCGATGGGAACCTTCTACGGGGTTGAAAATGTTCCAGTCTTCATTGTGGTGGTTACCTGGCTACAGAGACTTTTCAAGACTCCTCAAACTGTCTAAGACCTGTGTGTTTTCCCGGGTGGAAATCATAGCTTATGAAGTGCATTCGGTAGTTGGAGACTGGGGTGGTCAAGGGTGGGAGTGGACTCTGCACCCTCGGGCCACCTGTTGCACACCTCTCATGGCAGCCCAGGAGGGCCCAGCTCTGCCAGAAAGGCCTGAGCCTTCAGCCCCGGGGTCCTTCACCATGGCTCCTAGGGTGCTCCCCACACCACCCCCCAGCAGCACCCACCTGCTCTGCTCAGGCTACTGTCTGCAGGAGGAACCCCAGGCCATCCCTCTTGCAAATCCCGAATTAATGAATCCCAGGAATCTGCTGCCTGTGAACAGCCACTTCTTTGGGGTTTTGGTAAGAACGACAGGGATTAGGGCCCCGCAGGCGGGGCACCTCCTCCGGGGGGCTCGGTTTTCACCCCAGGAGAAATCTGAACTGCCCCCCCCCGCCCCCACTCTCGCATCCCCTTTGCATCAATCCCTTGTTCGTACAAGAGGCATTATCTATCTAATCCCTACCCGCCCTGGCTGGCTCCCCCTTGGGTGGGGGCAGGCGTAGGTGGGGCCCATGCGGTCCCCCCTCCTGGCTGCTTTTGGCCCTGGGTGCCCAGAGGTGTCCCCTCCTCACTCCTTCCGGCCAAGGGGGCTGGACCATGGGGAGAGGTGGGACTGGCAGGCTGTGGATGGGCTCTGAGTACCAGGCCCAGCCAGCAGCTCCCTGAGCACACGTCTTGGGGTTCGGGAAGTGGGCTGGCATGAATAAATCGGGCAGGTGACTGGTATCTCTGTCCCTGCCCCCCTGCCCATACTTAGTTCTGAAGGGGCGGCAGTACCAAGGGCTGGTGAGATGACACCAGCTTGGACCAGATGCGCTGCTGACAAACACTTGTAGAACCCCTGCAGGGGCCGGGGTCAGACAGGCCTGACTCTGGTTCCAGACTCCCCCACCCACTGCTCTGTGACATTGGGCAGTTTCCTTCTCTATAAATTGAGAATAATGAGAGTGTTTTCCCCCAAAGGGTGGGGGTGGGGGACATAAATGCAAAATAGAGCTCTTGGAGTAAATGCAAATAAACGGTGGTGGTTTAGTTTATTAATTAATTGTGCGGGACGCAGCTGCCTCTCTACATGCCTACTGATGCCCCCACCTCAGGCAGACACCTGTTTGGATGTGTTCACCTGGCTTGGCCGAGGTGCACCAGCCTCGGGAGATCCCTTAACATTGTACCATGAGGGAGGGAGCTTGTTCCCTGGTCACTTGAATGAAGACTATGGTGTCTCCTTGCTGGCTGTGACCGCTGTGTGTGGGGTCCCTGACAGCCTAGGGAGGATACGAGAGTGGGTGTTAGGTGTGGCAGGATGTGAGGCAGGCGGGGGTCAAGGGGAGGGAAGAGGGAGTTGGTACCCACACAGCCTCAGCCAGTGGCACACTTTTGCCACAGGCTCTTCCCAGCTGTGTCCCCAGGGATGATGGGAAAGGACCCTTTGGGATGAAGCCAAAGGGCCAGGTGGCTCTGATCTCCCTGTCCGTGGCCACTTGGTGGCCAGGGTGGCTGGGTGGGCAGATCTGGGGAAAAGATGGTGAGCTGGGCCTTGCAAGGACTCCTTAGCTTCTGGGAGTTCAGAAGAGATGACCCAGGGTGGTCTTCACTGAAAGCTCCTGGTCCGCCCTCCACTCTTGCTAGTGTGGGGAGGCCTGCCTGCAGCTCTGGAAGCCCCTGGAAGTTCTCGTATCCTTCTGCAAGAGTCCTGACCCCAGCCACAGGAAGAGGGCTAGAAGCTCTCCTCCTCTCTAACCCTCTTCTTCAGCCAGAGACCTGATGATGCCAATGCTTGGAGCCCGGCTCTCTGGCTTCTGTGCTCAGGACAAGCCAGCCACTAGGGGTTTGGTCCTAGGGCTTCCTCCTCCTTGCTTGTGACCTTAGCATCCTGTCCCTTGGGGTGGGGGGTGCCACTCAATTGCTGAAGTCCCCTTCAGCTTGGCTGTGTGAGAAGGGCTCCATGATTTGAGCTCTTCTTTATCCATCTAGGTCCCCTGCTCTGGAGCATGGAGCCCAGGAGAGAGGATACTCGCTGGGTAGATACTGAGCAGAGAGTCAGGAGGCCTCTTTGGGGCCTCAGTTTCTTACCTGTGGAAAGAGGAGGCTGGGCCCTCTCAGCAGGGGAGCTAGGCCCATCAGGGGTCGGGTGCAGGAAGGGAGGGGAGGGAGGAGGGTGGCTGGGCGGGGCAGGGCAGGAGTGGCCCTCACCCGGGGGGGGCTCACAAAAGAGCCATGTGTCCTCCATGGGCAGTGCCGGGCCGGCCGGGCGGCTGCTCTAGGGCTGGGGATTTGGCTTCGGAGCGAGGCTTTATTATGTTTCCTTTTTAATTACGATGGTCTTGGCTCCTACAAGAGCAGCTTTTGTTGGGGCAGCTTAGGGGAGGGAGGGCGGCAGGGCTGGCCAGTCTGGGGCTGGAGGGGCTCCACAGGGAGGGGCAGTGTTCAGAACCCCCTCTCGGTTCCCTGGGAAGGGGGGTGCGGGGCATCAGGGAGAGAGGACAGCTCTGGTTTGGTGTTGGAGGCCAGCGAGGGAAGCTGAGTTTGAGCCCCATTTGGACATGCGACATTGTGGGTACCTGACGGCCCCACCCCATAGATGGCCCCTGGGAATCTCAAATTCTATCTCAACCCCCCTAAACTGCCTCACATTCTGGGTTCTCCATCTCAGCGAATTCATTCTTTCAACAAACATTTATTGACCACCTATCATGTGCTGGATCCCACTCTAGGTGCGTGGGGTACACCAGGGAGCAAACAGACCTACATGTCCTGTCCTTGGGGCGCTGACCCACTAGTGCTTTTCTATTCATGCGTTTGCCCCCACAGCCTCCAGGGAGGGGAGATTTTGCTGTGAGCCTGCCCAGTACTCAGGACAAAGCTGGACACACAGAAGGCTCTTAGGAAAAGTTTCCTTACTGCAGAGGGAAAGAACCTTCTGGAAGGCAGGTGGAGCTGGGGGTGCTTGGGTCCAGAGAAAGGTGTGGAAGGAGACTCACGGGCTGCTAACACCAGGAGTGGGGAAGAGATGGCTAACTTGCCTTCCTGCATCTGGTATGACGCTGGGCCACTTGTCCCAAAATGCATCTGTTATTTTGTGTTTTGAACAAGCAGATAAGAAAATCTTCAAATCAAAAAGAGGTTAAATAAACAAATACGGTAACAACAACAAAACCCCCCAGCATGAGTTTTTTAAAAATTGCATTCTTCAGGGGCGTCTGTGTGGCTCAGCCGGTTGCATGTCTGCCTTGGTCTCAGGTCATCATCCCAGGGTCATTGGGGGGGACTCTCTGCTCAGCAGGGAGCCTCCTTTTCCCTCTCCCTCTGCCTGGCGCTCCCCCTGCTTGTGGTTTCTCTCTCTGTCAAATAATTTTTTTTTGTCAAATAAATTTTTAAAAAATCTAAAAAAAAATTGCATTCATCTTTTTTTCTCCCTAAAAAGTAAAGCATGTAAATTTTGGACTCCGACTTCCGCTGTTTCCCAGATGTGTGACCTCGGGCAAGTCACTTTGCTTCCCTGAGTCTGAATTTCCAAACCATCTGTAACCTTACAGGGTCGCATGGGGCAATGACTGAATTTGGGGGTATTGATACTGCATTCAAGCCCCTGGAGTAGGGGTGAGGCTTGTGGAGGGTAGGAGCTCTTCACTACGGGACTGTCCCAGCTCCCACCCACCGCAGACACCTGTACCCCTGAAGCTCTGGGGCCCTAGCCCTGTAATGCAGGGGTGTCCTCGAGGCTAGTTGCCTTCACGCTGTGGCCTCCTGCTTTCTCCCCAGGTGACTTCTCACCTGGGATTCCAACTACTTCCTGGGCCTTGGGAACAGTCAGGACTGGGCGCTCTAGTCCATTGGACCTGGACTCTCCAGCCCCTTTCTAGCTAGGTTCTCTGAACAGCAGGGGCCAGGCATTGCTGAGTCTTGAGTCTCAGGGAACTGGAAGGCAGCTCAGGCTTGCAAACAGAAGTCACACCCCTACAGGGCTGGTCCGGGGGAAGGGAGAAGGTCCCTTGGGGCCCACCCATAATTCCACCTCCCTGGTCCAGGGTGGGGATCTCCAGAAAATCTTTCTTGGACCACTCTAAATAAAATAGCACCACCCCTTCTCCTGCTGGCTCCCAGATCCCATTGGCCCATTGTTACCTGGGCTACGAACGTGGGCTCTGGAGCCCGGCCAGCCTGGGCCAGAGTTTGCTGATCGTGGACTGTGGACTTCTTGGAGATGGGGCCTTTTATCTGGTCGCTGCTGTATCACAGCCCCAAGCACTTTCCCCATGGTACAGACGGCCAAACCCGGGCTCAGAGAGGGCAACTGGCTCTCTGGCCACCACACAGCAGATCCTCGGCCGCACAGGAACTTTTAAATTGGTCTCTCTGGAGTGCTCCCCTTGTCAGTAGTCACACACACACTCCTCACCCTTCCCCGAGCTCTAGACACTCAGGTCCCCACAGCCTCCAAAATAGGCTGGTCCTCCGGGAGGCCGTGATTTAAGGCTGGGCCCAAGCGCTGACGCGTGAGAGGGGAGCAGGTGGAAGCAATGCGAGGGGGAGCGCTTCCCGCCCTGCCAGGCGCCCCATCTGGACAGGGAGGCTGCAACATGATCTGTGGGCCGGAGAGCTGGGCTATTTTGGGGGTGGCACCGGAGGCCCAGGCATCATGACTGGGGGAAGGGGTGTCTCTTGCCCCTGCTGCAGGCATAGGATGTAGGCCCTGGACCGTAGGCCGTTCCAGAAGGTCAGGACAAGCGCAGGGAGTGGGAACCTCCTCCTGGTGCTTGCTGAGAAGCTTTGGCAGGTGGGGCAGGGGTCCGTAGAGAAAGTTTTTCTTGCTCAAGGGGCTGGAGGCTCCAGGGCCACATGTGTGGACTGAGGAATCACCAACCAGCCTTGGGCCCAAGTTGGGTGCTTGTCCTAACCCTGCAACCATCTCGCTGTGTGACCTTGGGCACGTCGCTCTCTCTCTCTGGGCCTCAGTGGTATTATTGGGAGATCTCTGGTCCTATCCAGCTCTGGGCTTCCATCATCTTGGCGACAAAGAAGGAGAGCCTCATGCTCTAAGGTTCTAGAGACAGAGGGGATGGTTAAAATATTTTAAGATCAACGGAAGAATTCTGACTTTCTAAGACTAGGGATAAGAAGAATAATTCAAATGCTCTGGGTTGTAGGGGGGATGATTAGGTAGCTAAGACTCCAGTCACTAGGTGGTCCAGAAGGCATGTGTGCCTCCAGAGCACAGCCCAGAGGAGTGCAGGGCCCCGGGAGTGGGGGGACGTGGGGATAGCAGGGTCAGCGGAGGCCAGTTGGTTTCTGGAAGTCACAACTGGCACAGATGGGCCCTACGGGCTGGCCCATTCTGGTGCTGAGCTGAGGCCAGGAAACCAGCTGATGCTGCTGCCTGCCCCGGCTTTTCTGCCAGGACCCACCCAGCTGCCGTTGGGCTGCCGCTTTGGGGTAGTGCCCGCCAGAGGCGCAGAGTGAGAGCGTTAGCATGGACATGGGAGCCCCTAGGGACGGCCGGGCTCCTGCCCCTCCCTTGTAGCCTTCTGGGTGGGTGCTGGCTGCCTTCCCGGGGGTCACCTGGACCCCAGGAAAAGTCTCCTTGGGCCTGTGATCTCACTGAATGTCGTTGAGTCAGGGCTTCTGGGAGAAGGGGAGAGTGGTCTGGCCTGGGTGAGATCTGGGGTGGTGGTATGGGGGAGAGGCCCCAAGGTTGCCCAGCCCACCCCTGTCCCATGCCCCAGGCACATGACCCACATGACCCTTCTGGAACCCCTACTTCTTTATCTGTAAGATGGGGATGACATTCCTGCATTAAGTGAGCTGAACAGAGGACCATGGCTCGCAGACCCAATGTTCATGGGACCCTGCAGGGTAGAGATGGGGGCAACCTATGGGGAGGGAAGGGGGACTTGCCAGCTGAGGTGCCTCAGAACCGTGACCTCCAGTGCCTCCCATGCGGCAGGGCCAGGCCTCAGCCCTTCTGTCTTGTCAAGGCCTGGGACTCGGTCCGGAGGCCCCACAGCTGCCTTTCCCTTTGGTGAAAACTCCCCACTAACCAGTCCATGAGGAGCTGGCTGTGGGGCTGGGTCTAAGCAGCCGATTGAAGATACGATTCTTGGATCTGCCGTGTGGGGCAGACCCACCAGGAGAAACACTTGGAAATCTTCAAGTGGTTCTGAGACCCTGAGAAGTAGGAGGGGACTGCTGAGCCCCGGCATGTCCTGGGGCACATTCAGGTGTGCATGCATGTGTGTGTGTGTGTGTACACAGGAGTGCTATCTTAACTCACTGCATATAATTCTTCTTTTTTTTTTGCTTCTAGAAGAGGAGGTCTGGAAGGGGCAGAGGGAGAGGGAGAGAGAGAATCTTAAGCAGGCTCTACACCCAGTGCGGAGCCCTATGCAGGGCTCCATCTTCTGACCCTGAGATCATGACCTGAGGGTGACTCCTGAAACCAAGAGTCAGATGCTCAATCAACTGAGCCCCCAGGAGCCCCTGACTGCCTATCATTCTTACCCTATCACCTATCTGTAGTGTCTTTAAATGTAATCTGTCGGGCTTCATAAAGGGTTTGATGCAGCTCTAAGAAATATTTTAATTTGAATAAATAGTATAAAACAATCAGAAGTTTCTATAGTGGGAACTTTTGAAACCTTTGGATTGGGCCTCCTGGCACCATGGGAAATGGAATTGTGAGCAAGTCACTCTACCTTTCTGAGCCTCAGTGTTCACATCTGGAAGTTGGGGAGAGTGGTTTGTGCCTCGTGATGTTAAGGTTGTGGGAGGTGGTATTTGGGAAGAGCCTGGCTTGGCACTTGGCATGTGGACCATGTCCCTGCTGAGGGTCGGGGTCCTCAGAGATGCTTCCTGCAGTTTCTACTTGACTTATGTCGGGGACGAGCCATCCAGATAGGCTCCTCCCAGGAGGTGTGGCTTTTGGAGCTGTTCTAAGGGTTCAGGTGGGAGCCCCTGGAGATAAGGCCCAGAGGAGGAGCAGGGCAGGAGACTCCTGGGTGGGGAGCTCTGGGGAGGTCCAGGAGTTGCTGGCCTGGCCCTGAGGAGTATGTGGGGAGCAAGAGGATGGGCTTGCTGGGTTCTGTCTGAAAACAGGGAGCAGGATGGAGGGGTGACACATGCGTGATCCCCACTTTCACAGGTATGAAAGCTGTGGCCCACAGAGGGCTCTCGGGTAGCTAGTCACCCTGTGGCCCCACAGAGATGGGGAGGGCTTTCAGCTTGTGGTGTATTGGGCTTTGTCATAGCAAAATTGGAATAAAAAATCCCCAGTTAAAGATTAAAAACAGTAATCTTTTTTTTAGACTTTACTTATTCACAAGAGACACACAGAGAGAGGCAGAGACACAGGCAGAGGGAGAAGCAGGCTCCATGCAGGGAGCCCAACATGGGACTCAATCCTAGGACCCCGGGATCACGCCCTGAGCCAAAGGCAGACGCTCAACTGCTGAGCCACCCAGGCATCTCTAAAAACAATAGTCTTAAAAAGAAGGAAATGCAGATGAGGCAGCCAAAGCGACTGGCCTGGGGTGGCAAGGCCAGGACAGGAGCAGGACTGAGCAGGAGTGGGATCGGGGGTTCCCATCTCTGCGCCCACGATGCTTCTCCTCCTTGGGGCGCCACCCCCCAGCGCCTCCTCCCTGACGCTCTCAGCCTTTATTGGGTCCTTAACGGGCTCTCCGAGACCTGGCACCTGCCGCCTTTTCTGTTCTAATTAAAGGCGGATGCTCTGGGGGGCGGACGGGGGTAGCGTGCGGGGGGCTCTGGCTCGTGGCCACCCTGGGCGACACATTCCTGGCTCCTGACTCACAGAGAAATGTCTTCGTGTCTCCTCGGCACTTTCGGACCTTGCAGCTGTGGCCACATTCCTCCTCCCTCTCCACCCCCCTCTGGCCGGAGCTGCCCCGGACGTTGCGGACCCATCCCAGGCTGTGGAGACTGAGGCCCCGCGGGGTGGGTTTCCCAGCTGTGCCAGGGCAGAGTCAGGGGAAGGGGAGAACCTTTCATGTGGGGTGTGCTTTTGCCCTCACCTCGGCTTAGGGCAGTGAATCTCAACCGGGGGTGTGAGGGGCAAGACGTCTGGAGACATTTTGGGTTGTTACAACCGTGTGTGTGTGTGTGTGTGTGTGTGTGTGTGTGTGTGTGTGTGAGAGAGAGACACACTGTCCTCTTGGCACCGAGATGGTAAAGGCCAGTAGCTAAACTTCCTATACTGAACAACTAAACTTCCTATACTGATACCCCCCACGAGAAAATTAGCTGGCCCCCAATGTCAGTAACCCCAAACCTGAGGAATCCAGGCCTAGGGCTAGAGCAGCGGCTTGGGGCCCCCATTCTGCACTTTCTCCTTAAGCCTCTCGCTGTGGTGAACCCCCGAACTGGATGCTGGAGACCCAAGACGGCCCCATGTCTAATCCTGGTGCTCAGGACCTGCTTCCTCCGCCCCCGACCAGTGTGAGAGGCAGACAGGGGCCCGGCTCCTTCCCAACCCCCAGAGCAGGGGAGCCCAGAGAGGAGCCAGCAGGCATCTTCTGCTTGAAGAAGGATCCGTGACGCTGAGGAAGGTGTTGGGGGGACAAGCTGTGTCCTCCTCTGGCCAGCGCCGAACTGAAACCTCTAACTCTCAGGGCCCCTTGGGCTCTCACGAGCCAAGCTTCTCTTTATTTATTTATTTTTAAAGATTTTATTTATTTATCCATGAGAGACACACAGAGAGAGACAGAGACACGGGCAGAGGGAGAAGCTGGCTCTCTGCGGGGAGCCCCATGTGTGGACTCGATCCCAGGACCCCGGGATCATGCCCTGATCCAGAGGCAGACGCTCAACCACTGCACCACCCAGGCGCCCCACAAGCCAAGTTCTAGACTGGATTTCTACCCAGTGTGGTGGGGGGCCTGGCGCACCAACCAAGGGTGGGCAAGCCAGGCTGCTCAGACCTGTCGCCTGGTTTTTTAAGAACGTTCCCTACCACACACTCACGTCTGCTCGTTTACAGATCGTCTGTGGCTCCATCGACGGTTGTGTCATTGTGACACCGTGTGGCCCTCAAACCCTGAAAATAGAATAGTTTCCCTTTCAGGCCTAAGTCGCTGCCAGCTGGGGGCTGACAGGAGGGCCTCTATCGGGGGGTGGCGGGGGGATATCCTAAGGGTGGTCAGGCTCTCACACTGGTTCCTCCCTAGAGCCTCAGTGTCCCCACGTGTAAGCGGCAGTCTGTGTACAGGCCTGTACACCCGTGCTGAGGCCCGGGGTGCCTGTGCATGAGGAGAGAAAGTCTCGTGCCCGGGCCAGCAGCCTGAGCCCGGCTATTTATGGGTTTCCGCCGGGAGGGGGGCCCCAGGCTGCGGGCCGTGTCTGACCTGAATTCTTACACTTACAGGAAATTAGAGCCCTTGGAAGCAGGTGCGCTGGTGATCCCAGCACTCGGGTGGCCGAGAGGGTGATGTGGCTGAGGCAACAGGCTGGGGGGCGGGTGTGGACTGGCCGACTGACGCAGGAGGAGCCGGTCCGGAGGGGCCAGGGCTCCCATCTCGCCTTACTGCCGTCATGAGAGGAAAATAGAATGGGTACTCCCATGCACTGGGTTCTTGCTCTGTGCTTTGCGTGGGTTTGCTTCATCTTCATAACATGCCTATGAGGTATGCTTATTGGCTCCATTTTACAGACGGGGAAACGGAGGCTCTGGGAGGTTGACTCACTTCCCGGTGAGCATAGAACAGGTGTTGGAGTCAGGAAAGACTGTCTAATTCCCATTCTCAGATCCTGTTATCAATACCGCTGCCTTTGGGGAATGAGGGGGGTCTCCAAGAAAATTCCAGAAGTTCTGTGGGTTTTGGCAGTTTCCTGCTGAGGTGGCAGTGGGCACATAGCAGTGTGGGGGCAGAGTCAGGGTGTGTGATGGTCCCGTCCTGGGGATGACGTGGGAGGGCGAGTGGCTGGCATCTTGGGGACTAGTTGTGTGCTTCAGTGAGTGCTGGGGGTGGCTCAGGGACGGCCAAATGTTCGCAGGTCAGGACAGTAGCCTGGGAAAGATGGAGTGATGGGATCTGCCCTGATGCCAGGTGGGCCGCAGGTGCCCTGCCTGTCCACCTGCCTGAAGTGGGAATGAGAAGGCAGGTGTGAGAGATCGAGTGTGTCCAGGGTGTGTGTGTGACACTGGCTCTGACTCGAAAGAGGATGTGGTGATGTGAATACCTGTGTGACACTGCGGATGTGAGAGATGGTGAGTATGATTGTTTGAACATCTGGGGTTTTACGGGGGCAGATCAGGCCTGGTGTGGCCAAAAATGTATTCAGTTTTGGGGATTTCCTTTGTGAAAAATAATACAAATTGTGAATGCTAAAAACTGTGAAATGAGTAAAGAAACCACAACAAATTACGATGGTTTTTAAAGTTGACAGATACCACAAACATGACCAAATCCAGAAAATATCATAATATTTTTATTAATGAACTTCCTGGCACACTCCTGTCTTGCCGATTTCCCTACCTCTTTTTGGCTTTGACCATCATGTGAACTCATTGCTAGGCCCTTGCAGGGTCTTGGAAGGAGCCCACAGCTTAAGCCTTGGGATGCGTGAGTCTGTGTGGGGAACGTGTGCGTGTGTGTGTGTGTGTAAGGGTCTGACCAAGTGTGAGGTTGAGAGTGAGAAATGGGGAGTGAGGTTTTCATAGCAGAATGGATCAATGAATATTTGTTGACTGAGTAAAAGAGAGGCTCGTGTATGTGGGTAAATGTGTGTAGGGTACATACATGTGTGTTTAAGCCCGTGTGTGCACACGTGTGACTGTGTGGGTGTGTGGTTATATCAACGAGGAAGGAGTGAGTGTGAATCTGTGTGAGGTTCCTTGGGCATCTTTTGTTTGGCCTTCTGGCTTTGGGGAACCTCTCCTGTCTGTGCTCTGTCCACGCTGTTCCCCACCCAGGGGCAGAGGGGCACAGACACGCTGTCGCATTTGGTCCAGGCCTTTTGGGGACAGGCTTGGCGTGCGGAATTCACAGTTCCTTCCCCTGTCCTGCCTCCCTTCCTCCCACTAGGAAATGTTGGTAATTCAATCCACGGAGAGACTCAGTGTCCTGGGGAGAGGTTGGCATGGGCTGTGTGTGCATGTGTGGGTCTGTGTGTGTGTGTGAGAAAGAGCATGTGTATGTGTGAGAAAGTGTGTGTATGAGAGTGAGGATGTGAGTGTGCATGAGTGTGAGAGACTGTGAGTGTGTAAGACTGTGTGTATGTAAGAGTGAGAGTGTGTATGAGAGAGTGAAAGACTGTGTGAGAGAGTGTGAATGTGTAAGACTGTGTATGTGAGAGTAAGAATGTGTGTGGGAGCCCGAGAGACTGAGTGAGTGTGAGTGTGTAAGACTGTGTGTGTGAGAGTGAGAACGTGTGTGGGAGAGTGTGTATATGTGTGAGTGTGAGACTGTGTGAATGAGAAAGTGTGAGTGTGTAAGACTGTGTGTATGTGAGAATGAGAATGTGTGTGGGAGTGTGAGAGACTGTGTGAGTGAGAGTGTGTGTGTAAGTCTGTGTATGTGAGTGTGTGTGTCTATGTGAGTGTGAGAGAGTGTGAATGTGTAAGACTGTATGTGAGACTGAGAATGTGTGTGGGAGAGTGTGTATATGTGAGTGTGTGAGACTGTGTGAATGAAAAAGTGAGTGTGTAAGACTATGTGAGAGTGAGAATGTATGTGAGTGTGTGAGAGTGTATATGTGAGTGTGAGTGAGTGTGTAAGGCTGAGCGTGAGAACGTGTATGGGAGAGTGTGTATATGAGTGTGAGAGTATGTGAGTGTATGTGAGAGTGTGCGAGGTGTGTGTGGGAGTGTGAAAGTGTGTGCGGCAGACTGTGTGTGTGTGGGGGGTGTGGGAGAGAGTATGTGCGTGAGAGAGAGTGTGGGTGAGAGAGCGTTCCGCAGCATGGGAGCCACCCAAGGAGCATGCTATGCTGTTCCCGTCCTTCCTGGTTCGTGGGGAGAAACTGAGGCTCGGGGAGGGGCGGGGGTGTGTCCGGACCAGTTAGCGGCACCAGGCGGCCCAGAGCCCCTCTCCGGGCGGGGGCTCCCGTGGGCGGGCCGGGCGGGGCGGAGGAAGGGGCCGAGGCTGCTTGGCTGAGAAGCATCATCCCTGACCTGGAGGGGCTTCCAGAGAAGGGGGCGGATGCGGGGTGTCGTAGGGGTGCCGCGAGGGCTCCCGGGCGGCGCTGGGGGGCTGGGGCCGCTGCAGATCCGAGCCTGCCGTCCGTGGGGTGAGGGATGGCTTGGCCGCCAAGGAGGCTGCACGCGCTCTGGGCAAGAGCTGGGTCTGATGGGCTGGGGAGACAGGGTTGCCGAGTGGAGGCCCCCCCAGCTGTGGCCTTCGTCACTGCTCACCGCCTCCGCATGAGCTTCCCCCCAAGACAGGTGGACCCAGCCATAGCCAAGAGAGGCCGTGCGCGGGAGCTGCTCTCCCCTCCGGTAGCTTCCTTCCAGTGTGGCAGGCGGCAGGCCGGCTGGGGTCCAGGCGCGGAGCTAGGCCGCCCGGGTTCAAGTGCTGATCCAACTGGCGCTGCGCCTTAACCTCTCTGCGCGCCCGAGTCCTCACAAGGGCAGGACGGCGGGACAACCGTAGAGAGTTGTCACGAAGCATCCAGGTGTCGGGGCCTTGCGCCGTAAGGCCGTGGCTGTGACAGCTGTTACTGTACTTAGAGCAACCACATCCAGACAGAGAGATTTCTTCTCACTGAGCCACCCGGGAGGGCTTCCCGCAGAAGGCAGCAGCCTGGTGCCACGAGAAGGCTGGCTTGGGGTGAGACCGGATCGGGCCCGCAGCTTGGTCCCCTGGCCGTGTGCGCCGGGGGAGTCACGGGCCTCTAGGAGCCTCGGTTTCTCCCCTGTGAGGAACGGGAGTGCGGTAACCATAGCCGACAGCCCTGAGCTTCCTACACCTCCAACACGAGGCCAGTGCTGGGGCCTCACCCAATCCCCACCCAGTCCCGTATCCACCCCTGAGGGAGGCGGGACTATTTCAGGGACAGACAGAAGGCTCTGGAGGCGAGGTCGCTTGCCTGGAAGGGCAGGAGCCCGGACTGACTTCGGGTGAGCTTGGCCGTTAATGGGTTCCTGACCCCTCTGTGCAATGGCGATGAGTATTGAGCAGGGTCGAACCAGTTTGTACAAAAGGAGCAGGTTCTCCAGGGGGAGCCTAGGGGAGAGGGGACCCCAGCGGAAGCCTCAGGTTGAGCAAAAGCAGGGAGGTGGGCTTCTAATTAGTCCCCCGGGGAACAGAGCTACCTGTGGCCCGGGGTCTTTGGGAAAGACCTAGAATCGGGAACCATGGTAGAATAGAAACTTCAGACGTGTGGTAGGCCCTGTTCAAGCTACTCCATAAAAGGAGCAGCCCTGGGGCCTGTGTGAGTGGCCCCCGGCCCCCACCCCAGTCCACCCCGTCCGGGCCTGCTCCTGGCTCTGGGACCTGACAGCACTCTGCATCCCCGGGGTCCTTGCTCTCTGGCTTCCGGTTGGGTCCAGCCAGCAGGGGGAGGGGAGGAGGGTGGGTAGGAGCAGGAAGGGGGGCCTGCTCCCTCCCTGCGGCCTCCCTCCCAGGGGCTGGCCTTAGTCCTCTGCAGCTCTCCACATGGTGTGTTGCCCCAGTCCTGGCACCCGCCTGGGGCAGACGGGTGCTAACAGCTCCCCACTGTTGCCAGTTGGGCACCACACCATCCCCTGCTGGATGGGAATGGACCCACTCCTCTGAAACCCCTCTTCTGTTATCCCTTTTGCACGAGTCTGTTTTCTGCTAGCACCCTGAGGTGTCTCCCCCCCACTCCTCTTAGCTGGCCTGAGGAATGTCACTTTCAAGTTCTCAGTGGGGCCCGGAGCTTGCGGGAGGAGGGCCCCAGAGTCATTTCAACAAACACTAAACTCAACAACCACAACTTTAAATAAATAAGTTCTGGTACGTGAGGTGACTGCTCAGCCCCAGAAGCTTCGGGAAAGAGTTCTGCCCCCATCTGTCCAGCCTGGCGCTGTTCTGGTGTCCACAACACTCTGAGGTCTGCTGGGCTCACCCCATGTCGGGGACCCACCGAGAAGCTACCTGACGCCGTCGTGCAGAACTGGGAGCTCAAGTCTCTGCAGCTACCCTGAGGGTACGTTACAGGTGCTTCTTCCCTGAAGTCAAGAAGTTCTTCCCACGTCCAACCACCTCATCTCCAGTGTTGTGTCCATGTCTCCTAGTTTAGCCCTTTCACGGGCATCTTGTCAGCCAACCCCAACCACCCTCAACTGGTTTCAAGGTACAAGAACACACTACATCTGTGAACAGACTGGGGGTGGGGGTAGAAGTGGGGGGACCAGCCAGGATGCTGCTCATGTAGCCATGCAGGAGAGGATATTGGCCTGGGTTGGGGAGGTAGCCCCGGTGCAGGTAGAGAGAACCAGCCGGATTCCAGAAGTTCTCCCATTTCACTAACCAGACCCCAAGCAGGAAACACCATATAATTCTTTGGACAAACCAAGGCTCCTGAATTCGGTTCGGAAAATTTGTATCCTGTCCCTGTGAGGCACCCCATCCACTATGCCTTTTGGGAAGGTGGGCGAATGAAAGTCAGAAGGGGGCTATTGTGTGTCTCATCATTTGGTGTATATTTATCGCTTTTTAAAAAGTCTGTGTGGGGCAGCCCTGGTGGCTCAGTGGTTTAGCGCCGCCTTCAGTCCAGGGCCTGATCCTGGAGACCTGGGAGATCCGGGATGGAGTCCCACGTCAGGCTCCTTGCATGGAGCCTGCTTCTCCCTCTGCCTGTGTCTCTGCCTCTCTCTCTCTCTCTCTCTCTGTCTCTCTCATGAATAAATAAATAAAATAAAATTTAAAAA
Source organism: Canis lupus familiaris (assembly GCF_011100685.1). Taxonomy (NCBI): domain Eukaryota; kingdom Metazoa; phylum Chordata; class Mammalia; order Carnivora; family Canidae; genus Canis; species Canis lupus. The sequence continues at coordinate 76,390,960 of NC_049223.1, read as the reverse complement.
AAGTCTGTGTGGTCCATGTGCTAAAGGGCTGCTATCCCCCTGATGCTTCCAGCTTAGAGTATTGTAGGTCTCTGGGTGAGACCCTCCTTCCCCCCACCTCATTTTTCCTAATAATACCTGCTGTTTGCCTGCCTTCCCCCCTCGCAGGATCTTGAGAGCCCCGGACAGTGCCTGGCACAGAGTCAGTAATAACTGAACACCTACCCTGTTTCAGGTACACGTTATCTCCTTGAAACGTCCACTCGCCCTGAAAGCTAACTGTGTCCTGAGAGCCACGTTTCCTGGGAGGGCCCAGAGGCACAGGGGCATGAGGACCTGCGCTCAGGGTCACGACCCTGGAGGGCAGCAGAGTTGGGACTTGAACCCAGGCTTGCATGACTCCCAGCCCTGCCTCTGTCCCTGCAGCCTCCCTCCCACCCCCTCCTCCCTTCCCCTCCCCACCTGGTCCCTTTCTCCCAAGTGGGGCTGAGCCAGATACGAGACTGGGGTTCCAAAGACCTTCCTCCTACTTGGTCCAGAGATAAATATTTGTTTCTCCCAGTGTAAATACCCCTCCGTGGTTAATGAGGCAATCCCAGGGCCATTTCCTGGCACGGCTCAGTGCCTGGAAGTCTCTTTCGCTATGGGAGGAGCAGGCCCAGTAGGAGAGCTGCTGACGGGGGACTCAGGAGCTCTCCACAACCCTTTCATTTACAGATGAGGAAACTGGAGCTCAGAGGGGAGAAGTGATCCATCCAGGGTCACGCAGACAGGGCGCAGACCCACACGCCCCAGCTCACGACTCCCGGCCGTGCTGCCCTTATTGCTCACTGCTTCTGGACACTTCCCGGGCTGTCCACCCATTGCACGGTGAGCGTGATGGGCAGGCAGCCCGAGCGCCCCGAGACTGCCTCCCCCCCGCTTTCCCTTGGCATCTCCAGTCAATGTGGCACTCACGGTCCCTCGGGCATGGACCCCCTCCTGCCATCCCCACTTAAAGTGATACTTTAATAAATTATGCTTTTATGTTATTACACGTGGAGCTATAAAAGCAGAGAGTGTGCAGCGGGGCTGAGGTAAGGCGCCCGCGACTTTGCAATTTCCTGGTCTGGCCTGGCTCTGCTCCGCGCCGTGAATTTTTCATTAATGTGCGCAGGTGACGCCACGGGGGCAGACGCAGGCCAGGTATGCTCTCGCGGCGGCGTGGCCCCCTCCCGGACTCGCTGGGTCGGATGGGTGATGGTGGAGGGTTCACACCACGGTGATAGCGCCTGGCTCTGGATAAGCTTTAGATTCGAACAGCAAGTGATCCCCCGAGTCCGTGGGGAAGGAAAGGGTGTCCACTGGCCGAGCGCCTGGCCCGTGCCAGCCCCTGGGCCCAGGCTTCGACACGCATTACCTCATTTCGCCCTGAGAAAAGCTGTGAGCTCAGCATTATGAGCCCCATTGGACGGACGGGGCCAGTGAGGCTCGCCTGAAAAGCAGCGGTGCCAGGCCTGCGCCCAGTCGGTCTGATCCCAGAGCCCGTGTGCATCACTACTATGCTCTCCCTTCTCTTATTTCTCTCTCCCTCCTCTTGTCTCCAGATCCTTTCCGTGTAGTCATGGTTACAGAGGCAATGGGCATGTCGTCGGTGAGGAAGGAAGCTCCTCAGACCCTCCACACCTTTCCCCGGGCTGCTCCCTCCTGACATGCCTTCGCTTCTTCCCACTGGGTTTAGGATCCCGGGCCTCATGCTCTGTAACCCCCAGCCTGCCTCTGCACACCCTGCTCCTCTGTCTGGGTACCCACTGGTCTGTGACCTGCTCATGGAAATCAGGGTCCTGAGGCCACGCTTATCACATGAGTCAGGCTTCCCATCTGTGCCATGGGGCTAAGGTGTCAGTAGAATACCATGGAAATGGGTCCGAAGCAACCTACCGAGGCTTGTATGGGTCTCGAATGATTCTAGAAGATTCCAGAATGAGAGAGGCAACAGGAAAACAGGCACCCTGGACCAGTAACTGGATAACTGGGGTGTGCTCTTCTGTGAAGTGGGCCCAGGAAGTCTGTGGGGGTCAAATGGGAGCCCCTCTGCCTCCCCGTGCACATGCCCAGTCGAGACCAGATTTCTGCAGCTCTTTTGGGAAATGATCCCAGGAGCCGAAGACAAAACCAAACTTGAAATAAACACTCGGGGCCGAAACACCCCACAATTCTGGGCAAGTAAGTATCCTCTCAAGCCGGCTGGCTTCCACGCCATGTCCAAGTGCATACATGGAGCAGCAGGGGTGGCTTGGGCCTCCCTCAGAGAATTAGTGAGATTAGCTGAAGGCCGGAGCCCAGCAGATGTCCCCTCTCTGGACTCGGTGACTCACTTGCCTCCCTGGTTGAGAAATGGATCCAGCCGGGCCTGAGCCGTCCTGGCTGGTGGGGAACGAGACACAGGGCAGAGGTCAGGGTAAACACCCGCGGTCAAGGCGGGAGGTCGGGATGAGGGTGGGGGCAAGAAAGAGGACAGAACATTTCCACTCAGTGGAAGGAAGAGCTCTTGATGGCCTGAGCTGCCCTAGAGCAAGAAGGGCTGCCTTGAGAGGCAAGGTGGGCCCAGGCCCGGAGACGTGCAGGTGGGGTCCCGAGGACCCCCTGAAGGCAGGGAGGAGTCCAGCCAGCATTGGGAGGATCCCAGGCAGGATGCCTGTTCGGGTCCCTCCAGCAAGGGGCTCTGCTAAAGAGACGGGCCAACTCTGCCTGGAAAGGGCAAGGTGGAAAATATTTTAGGCTCTGCAGATCGTATGGTCATGGTTGTGGCTACTGAGCTCTGCTGTTGCAGGATGAAAGTGACCACACACAACACATAAAAAAGAATGCAGGCAAAAATGTGTTCCAATAAAACTTTATTTACAAGCGGGTCAGACTTGGCCCAGGAGCTGTAGTTTGCCAACCCTATAGAGCCTGTGGTGCTGGACTCCCTGGGCAGTGTTGGGGTGACCCTCTGCGATGCTTGTGGAGGGGAGGCCCCTGACCTGCTCTCGTGTACTTGACGCTGCTGGGGTTTCTTTCATTTCCTTTTCCTCCCGCCCCATCCATTCACTGGCTCATCTTTTATTCACCCACTGACTTTGCCGTTTCAACAAGTTTCTAGTTCATGCTCTAGCTCACGGACTTGTTTGCTTCCTAACACACTCACCCGAGGATTCGTCCCGCCGCTCACTCACTCGTTCATTTATTCCTCTGCTGGAATCTCAGCATCCTGACCGTTATCATATGGAAATGCTATAGGAGCTGAGATTGTTTTATCTGGAAAGAACTCAGAAAACACAGGGGTTTGGGTATTGTCTCTTAGGTTTTGTCAGGTTTCTATGAATAAGATCCCAAAGTTGTTATTCCTTTATTAATTAGTCCTGCACTGTTTCCACACTCAAAACCTTCATCTGCCTGAGCTTCTGCACTAGGTCCTGCACTGGGGCACGGTGCACAGTGAAAACATCCTCCTTGTCCTCCAGGAGCCCAGCCTCCAGCCTAGACGCAGACTGCCAGTGGATGGCTTGTTCCAGGTGGGGACAATAGCATGGCAAGGACCAGGAGGTGAGGCAGAGTGAAGTATGTTCCAGAAATGGAAGTTCAGTCCATTTGGAGCAGTGTGTGTGTGTGTGTGTGTGTGTAGACACTGGGCCTCCAATCCCTCATGCCCTATAATGGTTCTGACTTCCTAGGGCTGTCACTAAGGTTATAGGGCCCTTAGCTCAGTGCTTGAGCTCAGCACTTGCCGGCTATTATCGAGGGTTAGCAAATATCAATCTTTAATCATTGTTATTCATTAACAATAATAATAATTATTATTATTGTTAGGTGGATTTAAAAAATGAACCAATGGATGAGGATTGTGTGGGTGGTCTAGTAGGAGGGACTGAGGAGAGAGGATGGAGTCAGGGACCACTCAGGGTGGCTGTGAGTTTAGCCAAAATATGGTAGAAGGGAAAAAGCAGTATTAGCAGCTAACATTTACTAGCCACTTAGGATCTGTGCTATTTGGGACAATTTCCTGACATCTCTGACCTTTGGTGTTTTCTTCTGTAAAATGTGGGTGATGGTAGGGACCACATCTCAGGTGGCCATGTGGATGAAATGAGAATAATGCTCTTTAAGGGCTTATCATCAATGAATGGTAACTAATATCTTTATTATTACAGCTGAGTCCCCCTACCCCAATGTCCTATAGACCTCTCACATTGGGGTCTTCACAACCGTTGCATTGATTCCCACTTAGCAGCAGAGGAGACCAAGGCTCGGGGAAGTGGAGTGCTGTGCCCTACATCACACAGCTGGCTGGGGCTCCCGCAGGATGAGGAGCACATGGGCACAGAGAACCACAAGGACGAGCCACCGACCTGTCCTGTCTCTGGGCTCAGGCCTCATTCCTGGCAAGTTTCAAGTCCCTCCTGCCACTCCCAGGGAGTGTCTTTCCCGTGCACACCAGCCTGCCCCTCCTGCCCCACTGGGCTCCTGCTGTCCTGAGTCTGGAAAGTTCCCCAGGCCTGGGAGAGATAAGGGGTGCCTTGCCCAGGCCCCAGGGCAGTGCCCGTCTGCGGCCCCTTTGATCGCAGACCAGATGGTTTTGCCAGCCCAGCTGCTAGAGAGGCTGCGGCAGTGATAGGTCAGGTCCAGGGAGGGGCCCAGCCTGGTATCAGCCACCTGGAGGGGGCACCTCCTGCCGTCACCGTAGCAACAGGCGCCCATCCTGGCAAAACAGGAAGCTATTCCTGCACTGATGGTGGGAGAGGCAGGCGGGGGGGTGTGGGGGGGTGTGGGGTGGGGTGGGGGGTGGGGGTACCCAGGCATCCTAATCTTCTAGAGGAAGTGGTCTAAGAGGTGGGGCCTGGCTTAGCATCTCTGTCTTCCTGTCGCCCTGATGAATGTGAGGGTCGGGGGCAGCAGGGATGACCCCCGAACCACAAGTTGCCCAAATCCTGACTGAGATTACTGGGTGGGAAGAGCTTCCCCACGCAGCCTGGGCTCACCAGTCTGAGCAGCTGTGTGGACCTCTTTCCTAGGCGGCATCCACGCTGGATCTTTCCAGGCTCCAGTGTCCTGCTGCCCAGCAGGGTGGTGGCATTGGGTCCAGGCGCCAGGTCTGACCTGGCCTTCATGACATCCCTCGAGCCCCCTCCCTGCCGAGGCAGTCACGGGAGCCGATCGCCTCAGGCTCTTTGCTCTTGGCTGGGTAACTTTGAGTGAGTCCCCATTTGTTTATCTGTAAAATGGGGATGCAGACTCTTCCTCTTAGGGCTGATGTGACAGGCCAATGAGATAATCTAGGGACCATGTCTAGGACAAGAATAAAGCATTTTAAGGTGTAACACCCCCCCACCCAGAGCCCGAACCCTAGAGAAGTACCAGTACTCATATTGCCAGCAGTCGTGCGGCACTGAGGAGAGGGGCTGGGAGGATTGAGGGGTGTCTCCTGTCAGATGTCAGGCACTGGGCCAGCTGCCTCCTCTGCTGTCACTTCCTTCATTTTCCCAACAGCCTTGAAAGGCAGGAACATGGCCTCTGGTTTACCGACAGGGAAACTGAGGCTGGGGGCTTCACTCTCTGAGTTCTCATTGTGACTCACATGCTCTGTGAGTCTGGAAATTCGGGCTGGAGGTTCTCCCCAGCTCCCGTAGAATAACATAGGGACTCCGAGAGAAATCGTTCAGTTGGTGGCCCTGCTGGTCCTAGGCAGCCAGGGCCGGGGCAGCAACATGAGGTCATTGGGATCATCCTAGAGCTTGGGCCCTGCCCTGTTCTAGCTTTCTCTACTGGGAATGCCAGCTCAAGGGAATGGGACCAAACTAAGGGTGCTTCCTTCTGTCTACAACATGGAGCTTCCAGAATGTGCTGGGATCTCTGCTGGTTGATAGGGGTCCAGAGAGGGGCAAGGTGCAGCTCTGCTTTGGAAAACAAAACCCCTGCGTGCAGACAGGGTGATGTAGAAGGTGTGTGGGTGCTCATGATGGTGCTGGCACAATAATGGGTGAGACAGCAGCAGTCCTGGAGAAAGGGACAGTGGTCTCAGGGACAGGCCCCCGCAGCCCTGGTAGGGATGGCAGGACAGAGAGGGTGGGTGACTTGCCCAGGGTCACAAGCAAAGTAGTGAGTGACCCAGGACCCTGGCCACTGGTCCAGGCCCCTGTATGCCCTTCCCATCCCATTCTCACATTCTGAGAACAAATTTCCGGGGCCCATGCTCTGAGCCAGGCCCGTGCTGGGATCTGCTGAAGGTATGGATGCATCATCGTGCTTTCCGCCCTCAAAGACCCCCCTCTGGCTGGGGAGGCAGACACCTAAACAGGCACGGATAACAGAGATGAGGACAGGTGGAGGGTGTCAGACACCTGACGGAGGCCTTGAAGGAGGTGGAGGAGATTGCTAGTGGGGAAGTGCGGGGAGGACCCTCGAGGCAGGAGGCACTGCGGGCGCACAGGCCTGGGCGTTTGAATCTGCTATTTTCAGAGAACCGAGGCTGTGAGGGTGGGACAGGGCCGGGGGGCTCTTGGTTGCAGAACTAGCGACTTAGAGGCTGCCCCATCCTGGAGGGGGTCCCCTGTTCTCCCTCCTCTCCCCCCAAGCCCCTCCTGGGAGTCACAGTCTCACTCCTCCCCCAAATAATTGGAATTGTTTGAAAATGCCCAGCAAGAATTCAGCTGAGCAGGTTATACTGGTCAGGGGAAGGGGATGGAGCCACAGCTGAGTGGGGACTCAGGGTGGGGGCACTCTGTGGGACTTCCTGGGAGAAGGTGAGGGTCCTGCCCTCAGGCCAGGGCCAGTGCCCCTGTGAGCACTGATCCAGGAGCAGATTACAAGCAGGGACTCTGAGCCAAATCAGCTCTGAGAAGGAGCTGGTGCTTTCCTGCCCCACTCAGTGGGGCCCCCTGGAGAAGTGTCTCTCCCTGCCTGGGAAGGGGTGGAGGGCAGGGGTAGGGTGGAGGGGATGAGGGGTGCGGGGCTGGAATGGGGTACTGCTAGAGGGCCCTGTGTGGGTATGCATGTGTACAGGGGTGGATTTGCACGTATATGCATATTTAGGGATGCATCATGGGTGTGTGCACATGTGCGTGTGTGCGGTCTGACCTATCCATCTCTGAAAGCTGGGCCACAGCTGTGCATCTGTCTCATGTCTGTTCCTGTGCTGATCCGATCCCTTTCCTCCTCTTTTCCCTTCCTCTCCCCGCCCTACTTTCTTCAGCCTCCACTCCACCACTCTGATGACATTCCTCCCTCCTTCCCCTCCTCCCTCCCTCCCTCCCTTTCCTTCCTTCCAGCAAAGATATTTATTAAGGGTCTACCATGTGCCAGGCACTGTTCTAGGCTCCAAGCACAATAGGAGATGAACAGACGGAGATGCCTGGTCTCACAGGAGTGCGTGTCCTCCTGAGATGAGATGGGCATTAAACAACAATACGAATTAGTAACATGCTAGGGGATGATAAGTGCTAGGGAAATAGTGGAAAGCAGTGAGGGGAGAGGGACCATGGGGCTGGGAGAGTTATTCTAAGTGGCTGGACACGAGGGCCTCGCCAATGGGACCTTTGAGGGCTGATGGGACCTGAGGGGTGAGAGGCAGGGAGACCCGTGGCTGTCTGGAGGAAGGGTGGCCCAGGCAAGGGTGTTGCGAGTGCAAAGGCCCTGAGGTGGGAATGCACTTAGGGTGTTCTAGGGACAGCAGAGAAGCCAGTATGGCTGGAGCAGAGTGAACGGGAGGAGAGGAGTCAGCAAAGTCACGGGGCCACAAGATCGCGTGTGGGGAGCTTTTGGCTTTTGCTCTGAGTGGCAGGGGAGCCATTGCAGGACTTGAAGCAGGGTCACTCGGGACTAAGGGGAGGCAGGGAGACCAGTGAGGAGGCTGATGCGTGATGGTAGTGACTGGTGATGGTGCCTTGGGTGGGCAAGGGAAGGCCCATCTCAGAGATGCTGAGTTCGACGTAATTATTAGCCCTCAGGGGATTTGACAGGCCGCACCTGGAGCTGGAGAGACACAGGTCAGAGCCATTAGTGTTTGGAGAGCATCTAGAGCCCAGCTTACGTGGGAGCCACATTGTGCGTTTGCTCGGATGTGTCCGTGTGCGTGTGCACGCTGATGTGGCCAGGGACCGTAAGCAGGGGGGCCCCAGTCCCACGCCGCAGCACAGGGGAGGCATGAGGGGTAAGGTGACAGTTCCAGAGGTCCACTGGCGGACCTGGGTGTGCAGCTTTGTGCAATCTCAGATCATCAAGGCCAGCTGCAACCACTCTGAGTGGTGGCATGCCATGTGCCAAGCAGAAACGATAGGGGGCCCTCCCTGGCGGGGCAGCTGTGGGCACCGAATGAGACGGCGCACGTGCCCAACTTAGACTAGGCCGGCTGCCCGTTATGATGACTGTTCCCATCAACCCTGAAATGCGGGGGGAGACCTTTTGAACAATTCACTTTCCTCCACTGGGTAGGGCTTAGGAAAGTGGTATTTCCTACATGCCTGGCTCCTCTTCAATCATAAATGAGGATTCTGAGGCTCAGAGAGGTTGAGTGAGTTGCCCAGGCCACACAGACAGGGCAAAGCTGGCACTGAAGCCAGCTCCACGCTGTGTTCCCTGCATGGCTGCTGGTTGCTACTTGCCCAGGAAAGTACAGGCAAGGAGGAGTTGAGGTCTGAAGACTGACCCACACGTCCAGGAAGCATGCCTGGGGGCCTGACGACGGTGCCCCGCATCGCCTCATGGCGTTTCCCCATTCTCCCTGTAGTAGGGCGCTGGTGTTCACATCAATGCAGTTTCCCCAGGACAAGTGTCAGGGAGAAGGTGTGTGTCGGGGGGTGATCTGTGCAGCCCAAGGCCCCAGGCACGCTGTCCTCTGAGATGGCCATTGTTTGGGCAAGGATAGAGAGAGTGGGTGTGCACAGCCGCTTGCTCTGGGGTGTGTGCATCACCTGTGCACGGCAGTGCGTGCATGTGCCCAGTGGCAGGGTGGGAAGGGTAGCTGAGACCCACGTGGGAGACAGCCTGAGCCTGGCAGAGGGACCGGGCAACGGCTGGAAGGAGCTGCACTGGGCTGGGACCTCCCTGGAGTCCTTGAACCACATCGGAGCTGCTGTGGGAAGGCTTCCTGGTGCGTGGAGAGAGGGAGGGAGGCACATGCTGGTGATTGAGCCGCTGCTCCTCCTTTTGATCTGCTTGCTTCCCTGGAGAGACTCCCTCCTCCGCACCTGGGGGCTGCAGCGGGAGGGCTGGCCAGGGGGGCTTCAGGCTGGTGTGGGGTAGCAGGGCGCAGTAACCCTGGAGTGCAGGAAGCTTCTTTCTCCCACATGGCCTTGCTGGGCCCTGCTGCCCCGTCCCTGCCACTGAGCGGCCTGGCTCCCTTGTGCCACAGGTGCGCTGAGGGCATCCTGTCCTGCAGGGAAGGGTCCAGGGCACGCCACTGGGGCTCTAGGCCCAAGCTCACATCCCTGCCCCTGGTTCTGCCTCTGTTCCTCTCAGTCAACACTCCTGTTCCTCTGTCCTTTCTGTCTCAGCCTGCAGGCTTCTCCTTCCTTCCTCCCTGCCTCATATACCTAGACCCCACTCTTGTGTTTTAGGGATCTGGGCATCCCCACAATTTCAACTTGTCTCTGGTTCCAAGAGGTGAGGCAGTCCAGCTTCCAGGCAGGATCTGGGTATGGCCTGCAGGCTGGTCACCAGTGGGCAGGTGCAGAGGGAGAAAGGAGGGTAGAGCCAGCCAGAGCTGGGTTCGGATCCTGCCTGCACCTCCTGGCTGTGTGACCACAGGCGAGTGAGCTGCTGAGCTGGGGAGGGCCTCTTGGCAGATCCTGGAAGACCACTCAAGGGACAATGTTCAGCACATCTTTGAAGAGGCTGGTGGCTCTGGGGCCGCGGGTGGAGCAGTCCTCAGGATGTCCAGGTGGGAGTGGGGATGGGGTGGCGGCAGGGAAGGCAGCCATAGAGAGGGAGACGTGACATCCTCAGCATGGTGAGGGAGGCCCTGGACAGACCCGGGCAGAGCTGGGACAGGTCCCTTCCTCAGGGCCCAGGCGGCCCATTTCACCTGCCCTCTCAGTGGGGGACTGAGCAGGGGTTGGGGCTGAGTAGCTGTCCAGGCCAGGGGTAGGCCAGAGCCCAGAGTCCCCCGATGGGGTGGGCGGTGGGGCTGAGAACAGGGCTGGGAGACCTCAGGTCCTGCCCCTGGTATGTCTCTTAGGGGTGGAGGGGAGCAGGGAGTGGCAGGGGCGGGTACACATGTGGGCCAAGGCTGTGTCCAGGGGCGCCCCAGGACTGTGAGCCTGGTGGACATCGCTCTCACCCCTCCCCACCCCCAGCCACTCTGTCCAGGCCTTATTCCTCAAGGCTTAATGTTTACATATTTTTAAATTCATCTGTTTCTTCTTTCTGGCTTCAGGGTTTTGTGCCTTGCTGAGGAAGGGCCTCCCTACCCAGGATCATGAAGATGTTTCCCCTTCGGGCTTCCACGTCTCGTCTTGAGGCTTGGCTTCTCTTCCTTCTGTTCCATTGATCTGTTTCATTTGCTCCTGATCCAAAACCCCATGGTTAGCGTATGTTCTCCTCTCATTGCCCATTGCTGCCCATGAGAATGAGAAGCTTCCTGCAGACAGATATTCCTCCTGCCTGTTCTGTTCCACGCTGTGGCCCAGCACTCAGCAGGTGCCTGTACGGGACGGAGGCAGCACCCACAACTCCGAAGACCGAGAAGGTGTTTAGCAAAGGTAGCCTCTGCCTCCTCCCATCTCCTGCCCTCGCCCTGCGTGGTTCCCTCCAGTCTGGGGGCCTCTGCTCTCCTACTTGGCATCTCTTCTTGCCCATCTCCCCACAGCCCAAACACACCACTAATCTCCGTCCTCCCCAGCCGGGGACGGGTGAAAGAACGCTGACGATCCATCCAAGCAAGGACACCGTACTCCACTCCTCCCACATAACCATCAGGCAACCCTCTGAAGGTCTTGACCAGGGCAAGTGGGTGCTGGCCAGGAGGCTGGCTGGACACCCCGTCTGAAGAGCCACAGTTTTGTTCCTCATGGTTCACATGTAACCTGCCCCCAGATGATTGCTCATGAGCATAATCATAAGTAAGTAGCCATTAATTTCCACTGTAATTGGCGGAGAGGAGCGGCAGGGTTTCCATTAAGGGATGAGAAAGTTCCAACCTCAAGCTGCTGATCGATAAAATGAGAGCATAATTATACACCGCAGAGCTCCATAAACTTGCTTGTCACTAATAAAATGACACAGTTCCCGAGGCAGGCATCAGAGGCCACTTTTTTTTTTTTGTCTGCTCCCCTGTGGCCGGACAAGTCGAGGCTGATAACGGTAATCCCGGGACACGGGAGGAGCAGTGGGATGGATGAGGCGCCAGGCGCAGGCCCCACGGGGCTCAGGCTGCTCGGGTGTGGAGTTGTGGGGGAGGGAGGCACCGAGGCCAGCTTCCAAATGTCTGCGCCACGCAGCCGGGGAAGGTGGACAGCCATGCAGTCACGGTCAAAGCAGAAGGACAGGCCCAGCGATGGCGCAGAGGCGATGACGAGGGTGCTCTGTGCGCCTCTGGGCCCCCCGCCGCCGACCCCGGGTTCCTCATCTGTAATCTCTTCCCCCACAGCACCTCTGAAGGTGTGAGCCTTGAGAGCGTTGAGAAGTTCATAACACCATCTATGTAAATCTGCACGGTTTTTATTTTTTTTTATTTTTTATTTTTTTATTTATTTTTAATTTTTATTTATTTATGATAGTCACAGAGAGAGAGAGAGAGAGGCAGAGACATAGGCAGAGGGAGAAGCAGGCTCCATGCACCGGGAACCCGATGTGGGATTCGATCCCGGGTCTCCAGGATCGCGCCCCAGGCCAAAGGCAGGCGCCAAACCGCTGCGCCACCCAGGGATCCCTGCACGGTTTTTATAAATTCTCTCTGACGGAATGAGTGTGGCCTGACCCTGAGGCCCTGGGCACAGAAGTGGGCGCGCATTCACCTGGCCGTGGCTATGTGTGATTTTGCTTTTGTCAGCAATGGCTAGGAAACGTTTTTTGGTGATGCAATGGGGTCCCTGGGGGGCCCAGAGCCTAGTCAGAGACCCCCACCGGCCTGGTGGACCCCAGATGCCTCTAGCCAGCGCCTTCTGAACCAGCTTCGGGAAAGGCAGCCCTCGCAGAGGACAGCCTTGGACAACCTGGGGTTAATTGTCAGTGGAAGGAAGGAACGGAATATTGGTCCAGCCTTCAGGACCTCACTGATTCATTCAGTTCTTCGTTTGCTCATTCCCTCCCTCGCTTGGTTGTTTATTCACGCGGTGGGGGGAGGACCAGGACCAGAGCAAAACGAGAGCGTGGACAGGGCAACCTCGAACAAACTGCCTGCCGTGAAGAAAGCCAACAAGGGGCCGAGATGGCAAATGACAAGGTCCTTGCTTGTCAGGAAAGTCTCTCCTAGGAGGTGGCCATCCAGCTGAGCCCAGGACGATTCACAGGAGAGCGGAGGGGAGGGAGTTCTGGGAAGAGGGAAGAGCACTGGCCAAGGCCCTGAGGTGGGAAATGCTCAGTGTGTTTGAGAAATGACGTGGCCGGAGCGAAGAACTTGATGGGGCCGGTGGGGGTAGGAGTGGGGGGAGCAGAGTGGTGAGGTGAAGTGGGGTGGGGGGCAGGATGGGAGGGGCAGGAGCCAAATCTGCGGGCATGGGGGGAGACTGCGGGATGGGGAGTGGGGTGACTGGATAGCTCACCCCCCTCTGCATGGCTGGGGAGGGCCCAGGGCCAGCCCCTTTCTTGGGTCCCGGGTAGAGAGGGATGAGACCACCTGGGGACTTGGGGACCTGTGTCCTGGCCCCCAGGCCTCCAGACAGGACTCTCCAGCGCAGGGAGATGCCCCCCCACGCCAGCTCCAGTCTGCCTTTCCCGAATGCCATTCCGAATCAGCTTGGTGAAACCAGAGCCTCAGGACCCCATTGGGGCAGCTGGAGGTAAGCAGGCACAGCGGCCGCCAGTGGAAGGATGGAGACCAGCGTGGAGGCTGCTTATGCCCAGGAGGCCAACGCTCCTACCCTCCCTCCCAGGCGAAGGCACAGTCGGGAAAAGTAAGGAAGAAATCCCACCTCAAACCCACAACCAAAATATTTCATAAGAGCCCGCACATTCCCCCCTCCCCTCTCTTTTTGTCAAGTGAAGGATACACACGGCCTTTCTACTTGTAACCCGGCCAAGAATAATTTGTGGCAGGAAAGTTTGAGCATTTGTAAAAATAAAATAAAAATGTAAAAAGAGGGAGAGAGAGTGCGTGAGCGTGCACTTGAGTGTATGTTCGTGTGAAACTAAACAGAGGGAAAGTTATTTAGGTGGTAAAATGTCTCTGCATTTCCCTCCCTCCCCCTGGGCCCTGACACTAGGCCCCCCTCCCCGAGTGTTGAAATTGAGATTGCTCGGGTATTTGTTTTGTTAATCTCCTGCCAGGGCCAAGGGGCTGCAGGCTGGGTTTCTTCTTGTTCACGCAGGGCTCTGGCTGCCAAAAGAGTTCCCCCCTCACCTAGCCCAGGCCCGGGGATCCGTGCACCTGTTCCCTGATGTCTGGAACGCTGGTGGGGCTGGGGGAGCAACACTGTTTGCCCTCCTAAGAGAGTGTAGCTTTCCCCCAGCTGAGACCTCCAGCTCCTGGGCCCGGGGGTACTAAATATAAGGACTCACCTCCCCATAGCCGCCTGGAGCCAGGGATGTCTGGCCTGCACCCCCTGGGTGCTGCGGAGGCCTCGTGGGTGTGCCAGATTCCAGGTGGGCTCTGGTGCCGTAAGGGAACCAGGTAGAAGAGTTACCCAGACCTGGGTTCGAATCCTGACTCAGTCATTGGTTCACTGGAGGCATGACTTCCCCTCTCTGTGTCTGAGTTTCTCACCTGTAGAATAGGAACAATGACAGTTGCTACCTTGCAGCATTGGTGGGAGCGCTGGAGAAGGCAGCAGAGGGAAGGGTTTTGAAGCTGCCTGGCTCACTCTGGGTGGGCTTTGAGCAGCCCTGGAGGCTTCCAGAAAATGGCATTTTGCTTCTCCATGGCTCAGTTTCTGTCTGTACAACGGGCATAATGTCTCTGTCCACCTCACAGTGGCATCTAGGAGAACGAAGTAACTTAAATCAGGCACGACGTCAGGCACAAGGTAAGCACTCGGGAATATTAGCTGGGGTGTTACTGCATGCTTGCTCGGCTCTGTCAGAAAATTGTACTTTGATTCAGTAAAGGAGAAAGGAAACAAGTGTGCACCAGGAGCTTCCCACTGCCGTGCCCCGTGCTAGGAACCTTTCCGTGCGTGACCTTGCTGTGTGCCCAGGATAGTTTCCACACATCTTATTTGGTCAGTTTTTCAGGTGAAGACACTGAGGCGTGGGGGGGCAGAGATGGGAGCAGAGCCCAGGCTTTTCTGGCGCCCAGTCAGGGGCTTTCTCTATGGACTGATCCCTGCAGGGACTGGAACAGACCAGAAGGAAGGGATAGACAGTTGTGACAACGGCGGTGATGATCGTGATGACCCAGATGACGAGGATGACAAGGATGATGGTGATGATGGCGATGGTGACGGTGATGATAGTAACTTTTGAGTGCTTCTGTGGTGGGAGCTGTTTGAAGCACATCATATGCGTCAGCACAGTGGGCTTCTCCTTACACCCCTATGAAGTAGTTTTATTGTCCTGACTAGATAGATAAGGCAACAGAGGCCCAGGAAGGTTGGGGGAGGGTAATGCCCTTTAACCCTGAGCCTCCTGGGCAACCTGTGCCTTTGGCCACCCTGTGCCACCAGCAAAGAAGCCAGCGCCTGGTGCCCAACACCTGCCAGATGCCCCATACGCAGCCGTTCCCATTTTCCTGTGTTGCTCTTGCCTTATACTTCTCCTCAGAGAGGTCAGACCATGCGACCTGGAAGGCCAAACTCAAAGCCCAACTCACTCATTAAACAGATGGGGAAACTGAGTCCAAGACAGGGGAAGGAGCTTGCCCAAGGGTACATAGTACCCAGATCCCCGATGGTCAGTGGAGGCCCAGATGGCTCTGTGGGGACTGCAGCTGAGGGGGTAGGGAGCAAGGAGAGGTAGTCTGGCCCCAGGCAGAGCCTGGCTGCTGCTTTGAAAGAGGTTCAGTGTGTGTAGGGGGGGACGGTGTAAAACCATCTGGTAGGTGGAGGAGCACTCCTAGCGTCCCCCACCTGTACTTCACAACTTGACGGCCTCCCCCCTCCCTAAAACCCAGCTCTCCTCCCTAGTCCCCACCCCCAACCCTCCCTTGGGTGGGACCCCGGGCCAGGGAGCTGGGACCCACGCACACCCCTCCTCTCCAGGCCTCAGCAATGTGAGGGGCAGCAGCACCCATCTCCCCTGGCAGGGGAGGTAATGTAGGTAAAAGGCCGACTTCCAGGCGGAGAGGGGAGTTGTTGTTATTTTTATTAGTAGCACAGCAGATAACTGGTCAGACTGCATTTTTCTTCAGTCGCCCCCGGGGCCCTGGAGAAACAGCTTCAAACGGTGCTGGAGACTGCTGAGAGCACAGATCAAGAAATCTAGGTTCTATCCCAGCTCTGGCCCGACTCCTGGGCGCTTTGGACAAGGTCCTGTCGCCGTCCTCTCTCGCTCCCCGCCTCCACTGGGCCCTAAGGAGTCACTGAGATGTTCTGACTTGGTCTCAGGAGCTTCGGAGAGGTCTTAGCCTCGCAGGGTGTGGGGAGGCCCCCCTGGAGCAACAGGGAAGGGGAGGCCGGCAGGGGAGCGTCCCTGGCACCTGAGCCGGTGGGCTTCCTGGGGCTGACTCTGGCGAAGAGTGAGGTCCTCCACAACATTTTGGGGGAAGGAGATTTGGCCTGCGCTGAGGCCCTCCTGCGGTCATGACCATCCGGGAGGGGGAGCCCCCATCAGGTGCGGGAGGATGCCTGGCAGAGGTAGCTAGGGCGAGGGGAGAAGGGGAGAGTGCTCTCCAGGCCAGGGATCGGGAGCTGGGAGCTGAAGGTGGATGCCTGCAGGGGCTGGGGAGACGGAGGGCGCACATCGCCACCTAGGCCCCAAGGAAGGCAGCGCAGCCCTAGCCGGGCTCCAGGGCGCCTTCGGCCCACTCCCTCCACACCTGGAGCACCCCACTGGGCGGCCTGCCTGTGCTGGGGCCTGAGGGCAGCGGGTGATGTCCACAAGGCCCACCCCCCGTCTGCAGGGTGCTCACAGCTTGGGCAACGGCCAACCCTGTAGTGTGACCATTCGCCAGCTGACTGTGTGACCCTCGGCCAGAGAGTAAACCTCTCTGAGCCCATTTTCTCATCTGTGAAAAGGGAGACCATTTCCTCCCTGGCAGGCTTACGGAGAGCCAAGGTGGGATACGGCCTGTGAAGTCCCCAGGCTGGGGACTGGTACACAGTGAGTTTTCAGTGGCTGGTTGTTCCCTTCCTCTTTCTTCTACACTTAAAGTCCTAGGATATCAAGAAAAACACTGGAGAGCAAGCAGCTTACTACTTGGGGGAGTCAAAGAAGGCTTCATGCTGGAGAGAGGGTATTGGAATAGGGTTTTGAGGCATGGACAGGAGTTTTCTAGGCATTCCAGGGCTCTGTGAAGGCAGGAACTCTATCCACCTTGGATTGTCCCTGTTTTCCCAATGCCTGGTATATAACAGGAGCTTAATAAATATTTGCTAGATGGGTGGATGGCATTCCAGGAGGCAGGGGCAGTATAAGCAGAGGTGTGGAGGCATGCCTTGGTCTGGCATCACTTGTGGACGAGCCACCTGGTCTACAAAAGGCCATTGTACTGTGAGTCCACCTGTGTCTCCTGTAGAACCATGGGCGCTCCACGGGCAGGCTCCTGTTGCCCTCGCCTTATTATCACTATGGCTCAGTCCTGTCCTGGTCCAGAGGACCAGGCTCTGGATTTGATCCTTGTGTGGATGGAAGGCTGCCCCTTTGGATAACTGCCAAAATCCTTCTTTGGGGCAAGGAGTGTGTGTGTGTGTGTGTGTGTGTGTGTGTGTGTATGTGTTGTGGGGCTGTCGTCCTATTATCTTCCTTGCTCTTCCTGGGGACCCAAGGAGAAAGTCCAAAATCTACACCCCACCTTACTAGGCCCTTCCTGACTGGCCTCTGTCCACTTCTGCAGCCCCGTAAACTTTTGTCAGATGATGCTCTGGGGGACACCTGGGTGGCTCAGCGGCTAAGCATCTGCCTTCAGCTCAGGGTGTGACCCTGGAGTCCCAGGATCAAGTCCTGCATCAGACTCCCTGTGGGGAGCCTGCTTCTCCCTCTGCCTGTGTCTCTGCCTCTCTCTGGGTCTCTCATGAATAAATAAATAAATCTTTAAAAAAAAAAAAAGGATGATGCTCTGGACTGTGGGGGAAATAAAGCAGGGCAAAGGCAGTTGGAGGGGAGGGATTGCTGGTTTTGGGGGTGTGGTCAGTGAAGGGACCTCTCTAAGAAGATGACACTAGAGCAGAGTGTCACCTCCCTTTTCAGGCCCTGGGAGCAAAGCCCACCTAAACCTCCAGGCTGGGCCGGGCATCCTTCTGGTGCCCCATGGCCTTTGTGTACTCTTCGTCTTGGCTTCAGGCCACCTGGCCCGGCCACTTTTAGCCTTATGACCTTGGACAACTTGATAAACTTTTCTGTGCCTCTGTTTCTTCTTCTGTTGAATGGGGATAAAATAATACCTGCTTCCAGGGTGGCCATGGGCATTCCATCTGTTATCATCTGCAGAGGGCTCAGAACGGCACCTTGCATGTCATCAGTGCTCCAGAAGTGGGGCCATATTCATCAGCATTACTGCATTTATGTCATTTTTATTTTTCTTTTCCTCTAGAAGCAATGACTGTTGAGTCTTGTCCGATCCTCTGGAAATGGAAATGGGAGGAACTTCCTCAGGGAGTTTGGGCAAGGCTGGTGAGTGAGGACAGTGCCCCGCAATCTTCCCAACCGCTGGACGGGAACGGTGACTAATGGAGTCCTCACTTATGTGCCAGGACGGACGGTGCTGTCTTGTACAAGTATCCTTGTGCCCCAAACACTCCTGAGGTAGCTGCACCCTTGCAGACGAGGAAACCCCAGCCCCAGGAACCGGTCACCTGGTTCAGGCCTGCGGGGGCTCAGCTGGGATATGACCCCACATCAGCCTGGCCCGGCACTAAGCTGCCTGGCTGGAGAAGTACCTTCCAACCCACGCCAGGTTAAGGCTGGTTGAGAGCTCCGCCCACCAAGGAGGCCAAAGTTTCATTCTGTGGAATTGATGTAAAGGAAGCTGGGTGGGGGCAGCTATGGCCTTTTCAAAAGGAGGACACATCGATTGTGCAGTTTATACACCTAAATTCAACTGTATTCCTTTAGGATGGAGAGGCAGGGGGTGGAGCAGGAGGAGAGAAGAGAGGGAGGGGTGACAGGCACCCCCGTGGAGGCCCACTCCACGGTCTGCACTCAGCTATGTGTGGGGTTGGGCCTGGGAGCACTGGCAGGTTGCAGGCAGCCTTGGGTCCCCGTGGCCCCTGGGAGTCTCTCACCCAGCTGAACAGGTTCTGCAGTGAAAAGACTGGATTTTCATACTGCTTGGCCTCCAAGCAGGTCAGCGGTATCTTCTAGTCCCCAAAGAAAGAACATGGACCCCACATGGAAGGGGAAAAATCCACAGGCTGGAGACAATGGACTGCATCCCACGCAGGCCAACAGCCTGTGGTTTTCACCATCTGGGCGCCAACCTTGGCACTGAGGGCCTCCAGGTGTGAGACGTTGGAGCAAGAGCACCAGGCTTGGCTCACAACACCAGGGACTGACCTTGTATGACCTTGATCAAGTCCTTTCCCTTTTCTGGGCCTCACGATCCCCTCTGTGAACACAGCAGTGGCAAGAGTGGGTGATCTCCCTTTCAGCTCTGTCGCTGGGTGCCCCAGCCATTCACTTGGTCAACAGGCATTCCGCCCAGGGCACTGCTCTAGCTGCCGGGGTGACACAAGGGAAGGAGAAAGAGAAGGTCTGCTCTTGGGGAACTTGGTTTTGATGGAGAGACAGTGAGCATGCCAACAACCAAGAAGGTAATTTCAGATGGTGGAAAGTGACAACACACATGGTCATGTGACAGAGAGCAAGGAGGCTTCCTTAGGTGGGGAGGTCCAAGAAGGGCTCCCTGGGAAGAGGACATTTGAACCGAGACCTGAAGATTGAGATCTGTCATGTGAGAATCTAGCAGATGTGCAAGACAGAAGGATGGCAAGTGCAAAGGCCCCGTGGCAAGACATGTTGGCATGACCGAAGAACAGAAAGGCCAGAGTGGCTGGGGCGGTGAGCCAGAGGGAGTGCTGTCTGAGTCGAGGCAGAGGAAGTGAGCAGGACTGATGGTTCTCAGCCAGGGGTGCACCACCTTTCCCAGTGAATGCCCCTCAGTTGTCCCAAGGACTGGGGGACGTGCCACTAGCATGTAGCGCTGGGAGGATGACAGACGTCCCGTGATACGGAGGGGTCCCACACAGTCCTGCTATTTCCCTTATCAGGACACATTAGACCCCACCCCCTGCCTATCAGGATGGTTACTATTAAAAACCAGAACAAAACCAAAAATCAACAAGAGTTGGTAAGGATGCAGAGAGATTGGAGCCCTGGGCGCTGCTGGTGGGAGGGTAGAATGGTGCAGCAGCCCTGGGATACAGTGTGGCTGTTCCTCCAAAATTCAGAAGAGAACTACCACGTGATGCACCGATTCCACTTCTGGTCACAGGTCCAAAGGAATTGAAAGCAGCACTCAGAGAGCTATCTGTACACCCGTGTTCATAGCAGGATTACTCACAATAGCCAAAAGGTAGAAAAAAAACCCCAAATGTCCATCGAGGGAGGAGTGGAGAAACCGAGTATAGACTATACATGCAGTGGAATATTATTCAGCCTTAGAAAGGAAAGATTCTCACGCACACTACAGTGTTGGACGACCCTTGAGGACACTATGCTGAATGACACGAGCCAGTCCACAAAAATACAGAGCCGGTGTGATTGCGCTTCTGTGAGGACCTGGAGCGGACAAGTTCATAGAGACAAAGAGTAGACAAAGAGTAGAGACAAGAGTAGAGGTTGCCGGGGGCTGGAGGTGAGGGGAATGAGGAGTTGTTGTTTGTTCAACGGGAATGGGGTTTCAACGGTGGAAGATGAAAATGTCCTAAAGTCTGGGAGCACGACAGTCTGAATGTACTTAATACGACTGAGTTATACGCTTAAGAGTGGTTATGAGGGTTGGACGGAGGGGCACCTGGGGGGCTCAGTCGGTTAAGCGTCTGCCTTCAACTTAGATCAGGTCATGGTCCTGGGGTCCTGGGGTCCTAGGGTCCTGAGATCAAGCCCCATTTAGCCTGCCTCTCTGTCTCCCTCTGCCCTCCCCTCCTCCTGCTTGTGCTCCCTCTCTCTCACGCACTCTCCCTCCAATAAATAAATAAATACAATCTTTGAAAAAAAAATGGTTACGAGGATAAATTTTATATTATGTGTCTTTTACCACATTTTGAAAAAAGAAACATCAGATCATCTTTTTCCCTCAGTTAAGAGTTTGGATATTTTCCTGAGTACCGGGAAGCCGTCGGGAGGGATTGATGTAACTATTAGATGTATTTTTTGTTTGTTTGTTTGTTTGTTTTGTTGAATCACCCTGGCTGCTCTGTGGAGAAAGGATGCTGGGGCAGCAGGAACGGATGCGGGCAGGCCGGGGAGGCTGGCCAGTCATCCAGGAGAGAGAGAGTGGCTTGGACCAGGCTAGTAACCATGGATGTGGTGAGAAGTGGGTGGATCCAAGGGGGGGAGGTGGAGGAGAGTCTCCAGGACCAGCAGGCAGACTGGATGGGAAGGCAAGAGGAAGTGTCACTTGTGGCCTTCTGCTCTGTGGGCATGTGTTTTCTGAGCTCCTATGATGCGCTCGGCACGTGCCGGAGAGACAACAAAGGGGCTGGGAGATCAGACCAGTGGGACTCTGACCACATCATCTCTAGGCTGGACCAAACAACTGAAGGCATGAAAGGATTTCGAGACATCATTTGGTCCACCTTCGTGCCTCCAGACCAGATACAGGTTCTCCCGTCTTCAAAGGACGGTGCACGGAGGGATTGGAGACCTCCCTGCAGGTGTCCGTGGAGCTGGAGGGGTGGGGGTCAGTACCCTGCATCCTGGTTAGAGGCTTTAACCTTTCCAGAGCCTGGTCAGAGCTGTAGTCTGTTTGATGGTCTTAATATCCCCAAAGTGTTGGCAGGGATGTTTTCTCCCCCGTCACGCACTCGAGGAAACTGAGTCTTGGAGAAGCGTCATTGTCTCAGCCACAAAGAGCTGTGCAGGTAAGGCTGCACTTTTCTCCTCATGCCTATGTTTGTGCAGATGCGGGAGCCCGAGGTGCGCGCCTGGGGCGTGCAGATGTGAGAACCAGAGGTGCTTCTAGATGCTTAGTGCTGGCCTCCACCCTTGCAGCCCAGTCCAGGAATGTGTCTGGCTGCAGACAATTGGCGTCACAGCTGCAGACCAGAGGCTTCCAGGGCTGGGAGTAACCGAGAAGTCCTCCCACCCATCCTCTTGCCTTCAGGGGGGACGATCCCCCTCCTCCAAAGACCAACCTCGCCAAGAGGAATGATATCTTTTCCTCAAAGAGTGCCTCTTCTCTCCCTCAGGCTTTCATTCCTGTGGGGAGCAGCTTCCAGCCAAAGACCTCTTCCCAAGGACTGCAGACATCTTTACTTCTGCTTGCCCAGCGTGTACACCCTTTGGGAGCCTCTTCTCCCCAACTTCCAGGTCACTGCTTTGGGCAGGCTCACCGCAGAGTGGACCTGCGGCATAGGCCTGGCCAGTGAGAGGGTCACAGTGCCCTCATCTCAGGGCTGTTTAGGGACGGGCACGAGACAGAAACAAGGCCAATCAGATTTGACTCTGGGAGTTTTGCTGTAGCCGGTAGCCGTGGGGGGTAAAGTGCTCTCTTTCAGTTGAGATTGCTGTTGGGGTAGAAGCCCAAAGCTGCCAAGGTTTAGGAGAGTCTGCTGGGGATGAATGCAAGCCAAGGGCATCCAGTGGTGAACTGGAGAGAGCTGGAGGGAGCTGGAGGGAGCGGAGCGACGGCCCCTGACCACCGCAGCTGAGTACCTGGATCCAGCCATGTCTAGAGCTAGAGACCCAAGGACATTTTTGTTATGCGAGCTGATGAATCCCTCTTCCCACTTCATAAGCCAGTCAGAGTTGGGTTTCTGTCATTTGCAGTGAAAGTGCACCAAGCCCACCTCAGCCCACCCCTCTCCTGCAGAAACTTTGCCCTTTGGCCGGCCCACAGGGGCCTGCGGGGGCCCGGGTATGCCCTTAGCAGGAGACTCTTTCGTCCCCAGAGTCTGCTGGCCAATCATTGCTCAGCATCTGTGTCTCCACTTGAACCCACCCCGTTCCTCTCGCTGTCTTCTCCTTGGCTTTATGGTATTCAGAGTTCTTTCCATCGCAAGTTAGAGAAGGCTGCATCTCTTAGTGGAAAAGGGGACTTGAGGGTCTGGGAAGGCGCCTGGCTGTGGGAAGCCTGGGGGGCTAGAACCAGGGTGCAGCGCCACAGGGGTCTCTGTCCATCACTCCTCTCTGCTCTTGTCTGCTTCCCTTTGAGGTTGGTCTCCTTCTGTCCCTCTAGGGGGTAAGGAGCTCGGTCAGAAGCTTCTTGTCAGCCCCAAGGAAGGACTTGGACTGGGTTCGTTTGGGTCATGTGCCCACTCTTGGACCAGGGAAATGGGGTATGCTCATTGACCAGGTCTGGGTCACGTGAGTAGGGTGTTGAGGCGTAGTGATTGGTGGAGTCCTATTGGGAAGGAGGGGCGTGTCCCAAAGAGATGGGGTGGCTGATACTGGACAAAGGATGGGATGTGGGGGCTGCTGGACCACCTCAGCTGCCACCGCCATCACCAGCATCGCCAACTACCAGCATTTACCGAACTCCTAGTGTGGGCCAGATTCTAGGAGGAGTCCATTCATTCATTCACTCATTGGTTTATTCATCGTGTACCAACTCATACCAGGCCCTGAGCTCGAGATACAATGAGACAAGTGCCTCTTGTCACCCTCATAGATGGGGACTCAACTCCTAGTTCAGCCTAGAGGGGAAGAACATTAAATAAGCCATTACCTTTCCCTGGGATAAGAGCATCGATAGGGGAGTATACTCAGAGCAGGGCCAGCTAGTGTAGTTCCAGCATGACAGTCAGGGAGGGCTTCCAGGAGGAAGTGACAGCTGAGGAGAGAAAGGAAGAATAGGAGAGGAAGGGGAAGAAGAATAAGAGGTTCCAGGAGAGGTGGTCCTGGTAGGAGTAGAGTGACTGCCCCGCGGACATTGTGTGATGTGGGGAGACAGGATATGAGCCCATTTATTCATCTCTTCCTTCCTTCATTCGGCTGGTGTCAACTGAGCTCCAGAGATGCCTCCGTAATAGGCTGAGCCATGGGTTTTGGAAGTGAGACGGCCATGGCCCTTTCCCCCAGGAACTCCTATTCTACTTGGTGGGTGGGGGGGCAGATGCAGGGGTGGGAGGTGGCAGGACAGGGGAGCAGCTTGATTCCCCTGGAGGACAGTGAGGGCTCCGGGAGGAGGTGCCGTCCTCGTTGAGTCTTGGTGGGATGAACTCATGAGGGGAGTGAAACCACAGGTCCTCTGTTCTTAGAGCTGGTCCCTGTATATACTGTCTCCATAACAACCAGTCTGTGTGTGTCCCAAACAGCATCCTCTTGACGGCCGTTCGCCCCTGGAGAAGCTCCCCAATGTTCTCGGGTCAGTTGGTCTTGTCCTCTCTGCTGTGCTCATGCAGAGGTGTAGGAGGAAGCCAGTCATGAACCTACTAGAAAGGCCAGTAAGTAGACCAATGCGGAAAGGGAAGGTAGGAGAGGGGCCTTGGTCTGGATCTGAGTTAGGGGATGGGATTCAGCTCCTAGTCTAGCAGCACACTCACCGTGGGACCTGGGGCAAGCCCTCATCCTCTCCAGGCCTCGGTCGGGTCCACTTCCATAGGAGGAGCACATGGGCCCCATAAGGTGCCGCTCCAGTCCTGACACGGTGGGGTTTCTGGGCCTCCAGCCCCCGTGGCAGGCAGCCCCTGTCTTCGTGGACCGGAGGGGATGGTGGAGGTAAGGCTGCGTTGGGGCTCCTGGCTCTCGGCCACACCGCCTGCAGCCTTCAGGACCTGAGTCATCTTCCGGGCAGCGAGTGACCTCTCCATACCCCTGTCTCCCCCCAGCCCCGTGACCCTGGGCGGTGTGCAGGGCCAGGCCGTCCCAGGCGGGCGGCACGGTGGAAATCACAATATTGACCCAGCACGCAGGAAGTGGGGAGGACAGGCCGCCAGGGTTCCGGGGCTGGAGGGGAGACAGCTTGCTGAGTGATGAGCTCGGAGCAATGCTCTCCCTCCCTCCTGGGTCACCGCTGCTGCCCGCCTGCCAGGGCTGTTCCTCCCAGCTCCAGGGCCCCCTCCCCGGACCTCCCTCCTACACATTCCCCTGGCCCAGGCTCGGGAGGGGAGCTGCTGGGGAGCCCTCTCGGGGCCTGCCTCCCTCCATACAAGGCACGGGCTCCCCTGGGCTTCCCCGTTTCCCTGGGGCCAGACTGCAGCCACATGCTTACAGGCTGCTGGCCTTTGGAATAGTCTCACCTCCCATCTAATGCCTGGGGAAATGGAGGCTCACAAAGTTACTTGGCCAGCAGCGTCAGAATCAGGATTCACACTCAGGACTGTGGAGTCCAGGCCACACTCCGCCCAGCCACCCACGAGTCAGTTAGCTTTGGTCATGACAGTGGGAATAATCAACTACTTTAGTGAAGCGCCACATCTTACTCAGCCCCTGCCACCACGCCAGGAGGGGTTCAGTTACTAAGCTGACTTTTCAGATGAGCAAGTACGGTTCAGAGGAGGCTGAAGGACTTTCCCAAAGACACAGCTAGCCATCAGCAGATGGGCGTTTGGACTGAGATGTGCCTAATCCCCAAGCTCATGCTTTGTCTGTCCTGACAAAACCACGGGGCAGGAAGAGCCTGTCCTTGAAATTCTGCTTAAATGTTCCCAACACCCCCACCAAGCCTTAGGACCACCTTCTGGATCCTTGTGCCCATGAGTATTTGCATCTGCAAAGGGGTTCCTGGGGGGGTGGGGTGGGGAACATAGCGCGGCCCAAAACCTTACCCTCCAATGATGCAATTCTCCGTCAGTGTTCCTTGGGGGGCTTGGCCATGGACTTGGAGGTGACCATCCAGCCTGCTGATGGGTCAAGCTGGACCAGGAAGCACCGCTGAGTGGTCAGCAACCTCTGGGGAGGCAGAGGGGGAGCAGAGATACTCCTGGGCTTGGAGATGGGTCCACAGGGGCCTCCTCCCTGCTCTGCAGAGGCTTGATTCCCTCATTCACAGGAATGATTGAGGGCATTTGAAGGTCTGCTTTCCGATATCAGAGAGGAGTAGGAGTTTTGGCTCCTGTGACCCCAGCACCCTTCCCATGAGCTGGGTGTGGATGGGGACACGGCTTACATGGGCTTTCCTTGCGCTCTGCTTGGACTGTATGCCCTGGGCTCGCTCGATGTGAAGTCACCAATCAAAACCTGCCTGTGTGCTTATTCTAGGCTGCCCCTGGGGATGTTATCTAAATCACAGGAAAAATTCACTCAGAATTCATTGTAGGCAATTTGCATGAAGTCTGAGAAACTGGTTTAATTTTGTAGTAATGGACACCGGGTGTGTGTGTGTGTGTCTGTGTGTGTGTGTGTGTGCACACGCACGTGCATGCACATGCATGAACTAAATCTGACACAGAACAGTGCAGGACTTCCTGACCCGGCTTACGTGCCCTGTCCCTTTCCTACTCGCTCCAAATTATAATGACTACCATTTATTGAACATCTACTGTGTAGCAGGTTAGATACCACCTGGGCCAATTTTTTCACCTTTGTACCAAGGTGGAACCCGACTTTCAGAACACGGAAAATATGCACCACGGATTGCATTGATTAGTGATGTCTGCTCTAGGCACGGGAAGGGAGGGGCTGGTGCACGTACCTCATATTTGCCTTCCCTCATTAATTCGGTGCATAAAATTGTATGTGTCCATATTTTCTACCTAACCACGTGTAATTTCATAATCTGCCCTTAAACCTTTGTGGAACAAGACTTTGTATAAATAAATAGTCATAATTCATTACAAAAAAATTATTAGGTGTGTTCATACAGGTTATATGATTATATCCTCCCCATATCCCAGTAGGAGAAAACAGGTGGGTCATTACAGAGGCAGAAACTCACATTCAAGGTGAGGACCTCTGCTAACCCCTAGAGTACCTTTATGTGTGCTGGAAAAATGTGCCCCTCTGGGTGATTGTGGCTTGGTATGCAGAGCACTACCAGATTCACCCCATCATTCCAGGGGCCCTTATTCAGTGCACAAGCTGAACAACTGTACACAGCAGCCCTGTTCCATGTCTTGCCAAATCCCACCTTTATATCTTCTACTCCAAAGCCAGGGCTCGTTTGACCTCACAGCTCACAGGTCCACATTCTGGGTCTGGGACACCAATTCAGGCCCCAGGACAGATGGTATTTTGTCTGAGGCTAAGTGGGGGGTAGAAGGAAGAGCAGCGTTAACAGTGCAGCCCGTGTTCATGTCACAAACAAGCAAGATCGCTGCTTGGCCTGGCCGTGCCTGCCAGGTTCCGGTGAGGAATAGTCCCAGGGAGGCCCTCTCAGAGGACCTGCTGTCCCCCAAGGCCCCGTCCTTGGCCGCCACCCCAAGCTGGAAAAGCAGGCGTGAGGCCTCCTCCTTGGTGCCTTTATCCTGCACGTTTTTTCCCCCGCTTGCTTTCCGCCCGGGGATTACCACCGGGGTTGGGCTTCTGCACACTGCTGTCACCTGGGTCCCCACACGGGATGCTTGAAAAACATCTCTCTGAAAGCAGAGAAAGTGTGAGCCTTCGAGAAGGAGGGTGTGGAAGGAGAGCGGTCCTTGGAGGAGGGGAAATTTACAGCATTCATTTGGCCAGTTCTTCGGACGCCGTGCAGCCTGCGTGGAAGGCCTTCCGGAGGTAAGCGCTGGTATTTTACTGCTTGAAATCTGATGTCAACACTTTTGTGTCTGTGGAGATCGCCTCCGCCGCCTCCTCCTTTGACAGATGAGGAAACTGAGGCCCAGGACTGAAAGTGACTTGCCTAGGCCCACGTAGCTGAGCAGAAAATCCCGGGCCCTGCCTGTGAAGGCTTGAGTGCGTGCAGAGTTCCTGGGTTTTACGTCAAGAGGATGAGAAGTGGCCTGGTGGTGGCGGCTGGTCCGCTCAGCTCCCTTATCCATCAGCCAGCAAGGAGCCAGGCTCTCCGACACCTCACAACCTGCCCGTGAAGGCAGTTACGATCCACATTTCACAGATGTGCAAAATGAGGGCCCTAGAGCCTGGATCGCTTGCTGGTGGTCACACCAGCAGAGGAGAAGGTGACACATCGTAGTGGTTAGAAATACAGTCTCTGGGGCCCATCAGCATCAGTGGTGGAACCTCAGCCGAGGTACTTGGTCTCTCTGAGCCTCAGTTTCCTCATCTGTAGAATGGGGATAATAGCCAGAGGGCTGTTAGGAAGATTCAGTAGGCGAATGCCTGGAGGCTGAGGGGTGCCTCACACAGTCTCGGGGTTCGTTATGGTCAATGAAGAGTGGCCAGCGTCAGTGTGATCATCCCTCTCAACGTTATCACGCAGCTCTAGCAGACGCTTGTTGGGTTGGCCGCTAGAGTCGAACCTCTGGATTCCTTGGAGCAAATGGCCTCTGCCCTTTGTGTGTCGTTGTGGCGATTATGGTGGTGGTGGGAGCGAGGTGCTCCCCTCCTGCCTCCAGACTCTCCCTCTCTCTCTCTCTCTCTCCAATAAATAAATAAAATAAAATAATAATAATAATAATAAGTCAACAATGGTTGGAGACTTTTCTGGTATCAGGCTTGTAGAATGTCTTGCTCAGTGTTTTGTGCTGTCAGATGCTCGTTTATCTCTTTATTCATTGAGCAGTTATCTCAGGGGCACCCCCCTGAGCCAGGCACTGGGCTGGGGGCTGGGGACACAGTGACACACACAGCTTCCTCACTGCCAGGTGTCCTGAGCCCTCCTGGAGCCTGCCACACCTGAACTCCCCTTTCTGGGCTCCCATCGCTCAGAGTGTCCCTCTGTCTTCCCCTCTGCTGACATCAGCCAGAGTTAATTAGTCAGAGCCTGGTTACCTCTGGGCACTGGTAGGGTTGCTCCCGTGCTCCCAAGCCTGGACTCTTCCCCTGGTGTCACCTTGCTTCCCGGTACCCATAGTTTTCACGATGCCTGAGCCTTAGGGACCCTAAGATTGCGCTGGGGAGGTCACAGGATTCATCTGAAAACAGTATGTCACCAGACCTTTGAGAGGCCACAAAATTGCCTGATAACAATGGTTTTCAAATTATATCCCTTAGAGCTGTAGAGTTGTGCGGAGTACCTCAGGGTTGTTGGGATTTGGGAAGGTGCAGGGGGCAGTTGAGCGTAGGAGCCCCCCTCCCCTCCCCTCCCCACTACCATGCGGCTTTTAACCAGAGTGGCTTTATGTGTGTGTGTCATTCAGGAAGCTTGGGCTTCGGACCGATGGTGCTTGGGTCTGAGGTATCTCTCTACCTCTTGTGCACTGACCTCGAGGCATTTAATCACTCTGTGCCTCAGTTGCCCTATTTGTAAAGTGGGAATGATAACACTTCACAGAGTGGCTCTGAGGATTGAAGAGGATTAAATTCTGAGAAGCACTGGCCCATGGTGAGTCTTCAGTGGGTGCTAGCTACTGTTCCTACCTCCTTCACATACTGGGTTTCAGGGGGATGGGGAGACGGGTAGAGACCATTTCTTTCCTTTCTTTACTCTTTGTGACCAATAGGTTCATTATCACTAGCATCAATTACTTTTTTTTAATTATTACTTTAAATACAGATACAAGTGAATAACAAAGAGCACTGATTCTGGAGTCAGAGACAGACCTTTCTTGTCCTGGCTCTGCTACTTATTGGCCGTGTGTCCTAGAACAAGGTACTGAACCTCTCTGTGCCTGTTTCTTTGTTTGGACAGTGGGGATGTTAAAAGCTGTTAAAAGGGGGGACTTAGGGAGCTCACGCAGGAGAGGCACGGGGCACAGGCCCTGGCACGGAGTGCGTGCTCAGTTCATGGCAGTTGCCAGGAGGCCTGGGTTCAGTGAGGCACAGAGGAGGAGGAAGCAACTCCAGCTGAAGGGATCAGGGAAGGCTTCCTAGAGGAGGTGGTGTTTGAATGGTTCTCAAAGGATGTCTAGGAGCGATCCAGGTAGAAGTTTGGGCAGAGTGAGCACAGAGGTTGGGAATGGTGCGGGGTGTTAGGACTAGCATATCATTCAGGAGCCCGGAGAAGTGGGATGGAAGCTGGGGTGGGTAGGAAGCAGCTGGGCGTACGATCCGGGAGAGAGCAGGCCCGGTCATGTAGGGCCCTGTGGCCCAGCCGAATTGATCCTGAGGGCACTAGGGAGCCACGGGAGGGTTGGAGCAGGGGGTGAGCCGGTCGGCTTCAAGCTGTAGAGACACCGCTCAGCTGCCGCATGGAGAGTGGGCAGGAGGGGAGATCCTGGGGTCCGCTGCCATCGTGCCTCAGGTGACGGGGCCCAGGAGAGGGAGCGGGATGTCAGCAGTGCCCTGTGCCCCGGGTCTCAGGTCCAGTCCCATCTGGCGAGGACGGTGGAGCTGACCCCTACCCCGCAGCTCAGGGCCCGGCTCGCAAGGCCCGCAGCGCCGGCCGGGGCTGAGGCCAGCTCCAGCCTGCGAAGGGGAAGCAGAAATATTTGCTCAGCTGCAAAGACAACCCTGTGAGTCGTTTCTTCCCCAGAAGACCTGGCTCAGGGTGAGGGTCCAGCACCGTCCTCCCTCCCTCTGCTCTCCATCGTTTGCCCTCCTCCACGTGGGCCTTTGAGCCACCCACCAAAAGCGTCCTTCCCCGTTGGACAGGCCCCCTGAGATCTAAGTCAGTGACCGTGACCTCTTTCTCCTCTCCTCCTCTCATCAAACACACAGCAATTCTTTCATCTTTTCCTCGTGTGACAGGGACTGACCTTTATTTTTATTTTTAGAGAAATGTCCAGATTCAGCCGTCCGTGATTCAAATCTTTCTTCGACTGGCGGACACAGACAAGGCACCGTGGGGTTTAAAGCCAGGACTTGGATGTGGGGCAGCCCGAGCTGGAGTCCCAGCTCTGCTACTGCTGGGCTGTGTGAGCGGGGCCGGTCAGTCAGGTCTCTGATCTCTAAATAGAAGCGCTTTCTCCAAGGGCCTATAAAGACTAAATGGGAGACTATTTATAGAGGATGTAGGACAGCGCGCGGTGCATAGTAAATGCTCAATAAGTGGCAGCAATTATTTCCCAGATCTCTGGACAGCTCGGCATTGCTTCGGCTTCCCCTAACCATGGTACATTCGCCGATCGCCATGACCTTGATGAAACATTCCCAGATGCTTACTTGACTGCCGGCGACTTTTGCCTCCTGCTGTCACGCCTGTATAGTCTCTTCTCCTCAAGTGTGTCTTGCTTCTAACTGACAGGACAGTCGAGGTGATAAGGTTTCAGGTCCACGATTACATCACATGAGATCACCACTTCCTTCTTGCTAGGCTCAGGTGGGGTGGGGGGTGCTGCCACAGTGTAAGCTGGCCCAGGAGAGGCCTATGTGGCAAGAGGCTTTTTATTTTTATTTTTTTAAGATTATATTTATTTATTTTTGAGAGAGAGAAAGAGAGAGAGAACGAGCATGAGCAGGGGAGAGGGATAGGGAGAAGCAGACTCCCCGCTGAGCAGGGAGCCTGACGTGGGGCTGGATCCCAGGGTCCTGGGATCATGACCGACTGAGCCACCCAGGCACCCCTGGCCAACACTTTGCAGCCTTGCAAAAGACTCCTGACCCACAGAAACTGAGAGATAATAAATGTGCATTGTTTTAAGGGCACTAAGCTTGTGTCCAGATCGTTCTGCAGCCATAGAGAACTAACACAGTCTCTGAAGGTGCATCAGGGTGAAACCACAGTGGGCTGGTGGAATGATGAATTCTTTCAAACAGCTGATGGGGCAGCAGGAGGATGCAGCTGGGTGGCTTTGCTGGCAGCAACAGCAACAACTAGCTCTATCGAACGTTTGCTATGTTCTTCGCCAAACCCTCTACATACTGCAGTTCATCTGGTCTTCACCACACCCCAGGGACAACTATTACCCCACTAAACAGATAGCAAAGCTGAGGTTCGGAGCAGTTCAGCCACTGGCTTGAGGCTGAGGGGTGGAGGGGTCTGCAGACCCAGGTAGGCTGACACACAGGAAGCCCCTGCTCCCTGCTCTGCTGTGATAAGGGGGTCTGAAGGGTGCGGCAGCCGGACAGACCCTGGTTTGTGTTCTGGCTCTGCTGCTTCCTCGCTGTGTGAGCTTGGGCAAGCCGCTACCTCTGTGAGTCCATCTCTCTCTCTCTCTCTCTCTCTCTCTCTTTTTTCTCAAAGATTGTATTTATTTATTCATGAGAGACACAGAGAGAGAGGCAGAGACACAGGCAGAGGGAGAAGCAGGCTCCACGCAGGGAGCCTGATGCGAGACTCGATCCTGGGACCCCAGGATCACACCCTGAACTGAAGGTAGTCACTCAATCACTGAGCCACCCAGGGGTCCTGAGTCCTTCTCTTCTTCTGGAGCATGAGACTGGTGATACAGCCCCAGGGCTGGAGACCAGCAGCTGTCCCTCCCACTCTTGTCGCCCGTATTCTGCCGAGTGTACATGCACACATCTAGGACCTACATCTCCCCCACCTGCTTGGCAGCAAGGGGAGGTCAATGGAATGTGAGCGGAGTGAGGTGTGCGGCCTCTGGGCCACATCTGGGTAAGATGTGAATGAGATGGCCTTCCACGCTCTCTCCCCTCCCTGTGGGCTGCAGTGGGACCCCGACTCTGGTGAGGTGGCTTCCACCCTCTTGATGGGGACGACTCCCCAGGAGATATCAGAGTGACAAGAGAGATAGCATCTAGGCGCCCAGACAGCGGTGGGGAGCTGGGCTGCATCCCTCCTCCCCTCCCTGCCAGGGCCTTGTGTCACCTCCTGGATGTGAGATGAGGGAGAAGTGTTTCAGGGTCTCTTTGTTACAGCAGTGTAGCCCACATCCTGACCACTAGGGAGAAGGGAAGCAAGGCCCTTAATAAGTAGTGGCTGCCGCCCTGCATCCTGGGGCTGGGTGGGGAACAAAGGTCGGGAATGGGGCCCTCTCTTGGCCTCTTATTCAGAATAAGGCACACTCATGTCCCTGTGTCAGATCCGCCTTGAGTTTAGCAGGTAATTTAAGCAGTAGCTTTCCTGAATTGTTGAGCTTTATGCTAAAGTGGTACAAAAACAGAGACCCAGCAGTGGGAAGGGCAAGGCTGGATGGGCCAGGCCTCCGGCAGGGAAGGCTTCCCATGGACACTCCTGCATCTCGCCAGCTCCCTCTACTTCTTCAAACCTGCTTAGTCCTCCCCCCAATGGCCCCCTCCAAGTCCCCCTCTACGTCCATCCACCCCGTGGGTGATAATGGCATCCTAGCACCCAATGCTTCCATCGGTACTGCAGCCTAGGCTGTCTCGGGGGTCAGCAAATGTTGATGGGGCTCAATGTCGGGGCAGGAGCCCTGGCTGTGTGAGGATGGGAGGGCAAGAGTACCCTGACTTTGGTATGACCTCCTCATTGGCAACGGGTCCGGCCAACTCCTTTTGATCTCTCTAAAGGGAAACACACCTTGCCACGGCAAGAGCTGATGTTTTGCTTAATAAAATTTGAGATTTATAGAAAAGTCGCAAAGATAGTACCAAGTCCTTGTGTACCTTTCACCCCATTGCTCTAAGGTTAACACCTGACATCATCATGGTACATTTCTCAAAACAAAGACAAGACTTTGTGTATAGTATTATTACTTACTCTACAGACTACATGGGTGTCACCAGTTTTCCCACTAATGTCCTTCTACTGTTTCAGGACCTAAACCAGGATCCCACACTGCAGTTGGGATGCACTGACTTTTGTCATCCCTATCCAGCCTGGTCTCGATGGGAGCCCATAGGCCGCTCCTGCCATGGTTTGCCCTTTCTCCTTGCAGAACGATGACTGGCATCATTAAGTTTGCCTTTTTCTGGGCGAGGCAAGGGTCCCCGCACTAGCTGTGAAGACTAATTGGGTGCTGGCATCACCCTCAACTAGTTTTTCTCTGCTGCCTTAATTTCTCGCCAGAAATTGAGAGAGATGTCAGTTTATTACCCAACACCGACAAAGTGTGTTGCAAGGACCCGGTGGCACACCCGTGACCGACTACTACTTCAGTGGGGTTATTAGACACAGCTCACTGGCAGCGAGTTCCTGCAGAAACAGGGCACACCGGGGAAGCCAGGGTGGCAAGGAAAACTGGGGAAACCTCACACTCCGTTCCACAGACTGAGCACCTACCGTGTGCAAGGCCTTGTGCATCCATCCTAGTGAGACATGTGGGTAAGCCAGGGGTGGAATCTGCCCTGAGATGCTCGTAGTCCTGTCAAGAGGAAGAAGGTCTGAGTAAGAAAACCAGGTGCATGTGTGGCTACTTGGAAGACTCTGCTGTGTGTCCCCGGTGAGATCACCTAACCTCTCTGCTCTGCGTCTCTTGGGGTCGCTAAAGAGTCAGGATTAGTTTCCTGGGGCCGCCAAAACAAAGTACCAGAGCTGGGGGGGGTGGGCTTAGACCACAGACAGGTATTGTCCTCAGAGATCGAGGTGCCAGCGTGGTCGCATCCTTCCGGGGGCTCCGCCTCCCTCCTGGCTCCTGTGGTTTGATGGCCGTCTGGTGTTCCTTGGCGTGTGGAAGCATCACCCTGGTCTCTGCCTTCGTCTTCGTGTGGTGTTCTTCCTGGGTGCATGTTTCCGTGTGCAAATTTCCCCCTTTTACAAGGACACCCATCATAATGGATTTGGGTCCGCCCTCCTTCAGAGGGCCCCCGTCTTACCCCATTACACCTGCAGTGACCCTATTTCCAAGTAAGGAAATTCTGAGCCACTGTTAGGACTTCAGTGTCAGGAATTTGGGGAGGGGGCACAACTCCACCCATAACACTATCTGGGGGCCTCCTCCTGTGGCTTGGGCAGCCGAGATCTGGGGGGGGGCGTCCCCAGCAGGTGTTCAGAGTCAGGTGGAGGCTGCGGGCTTCTGACCTGCTCTCAGAAAACACACGGCATCCCTTCCGCTGCAAGGCACAAAGTCAGCGCTGATTCAGGGGAGGGGACCGCGCACACACACACACACACACACACACACGTACAAATCCCGGGAGGCATGCTGGGAGCCATTTTTGGAAACAAGCTACCCCAGTTGCCTGGCAAGCTCACAGGTCTCCTGAACCCCGGATTAAAGCATTTTCTATTCTATTCTTGTCCGCCCTGGGTAGCTCACAGAGTTTTTGCTTAATAAATTGTTGGTGCATTGAATTATATGATGAAGGGGTCTGCTCTGTCAGCAGGAAAAGTGACAGAGACCCAGTCCTTTCCCCACTGGCCCCTTATCCCCCACCCCACAGGTCCCTTTTCCTGCCCACATACCTGGGCCTGGCACTCAGGGGAAAAAGTCCCCCAGGCAGGAGGTGGACCGCCAAACCCAGAAAGAGAGAGACCTAGTTTGCAATGCTTTCTAAATCCTCCAAATAGAGGTTCTATGGCCCCACACCTCTGCCCCAGGGAGAGAGGAAAGGCAGAGGGAGGAGGAGTGGGTTTCCGGTGTGTTTATATTTCAGGCTATTTGAACCCCCCTATCGGTACTCACACACAAGGGCGCATTTAAATGCACCAGGAAGTGCCCCCGGGATGGAAACTGGAGTCCGAGGAATGCTGGGGCACTGCATTGCCTGCTCTGCTCTTCTGTCCCTCAAACAACCACCAATTCAGTCCCTTCAATGCCCAAGTCAGAGCCTCCCTGGCCGGAAGGGCTCTAAAAGTTCATCTTGCTCCTCCTTCTTCCTCCCTCCCCACCAAATATTTATTAAAAATCTTAGCATCTTTGTCATGTCAGTTATAAGACTCATTGGGCCACAAGGAATAGAAAAAAGTACCCAAGCTGATCTAGATGAAAAATAAACGGGGATTTTATGGCTTGGTTTGCTTCAAAGCCCAGAGAGAGTTTGGCTTCAGGTATGGCTAGACCCAGCAGTTCCAACCATGTCATCAAGGCCTGGTCTCTTAACAGCCCTCAGCTCTGCTCTCTTCATAGTGGCCTCATTCTCGGGATTATAAGGAAGCAAGATGGTGCCAGCAGGTCCAGATTGTCATCTTGAAGTCCCACAGATCTTAGGATGTAATGTTTCAGTTGGTCAGGATTAGTCACATGTTTCACCGTTGGCTGGGAACAGAGCCAACTCTGCCTGAAGTTCAGAAGTGCCATTTCTGCCCAATCTTCATCCCCAAATACCAGGCAGCAAAACCATCCCTGTGCTCTCATCCTGACAAAATGGAACTCAGTTTCTCCATTCATACCTCTCCAGTGATGGAGAGCTCACCAACACGGGGGCAGCCCTGTCCTTTGATAACTTTATTCATATAATATCTGTTACTATGCTTCAGTCTAATGTTTTGTTCACCTATCTCCCTTCTCAAACTCCATTCTTCCCGTATCTCCAGCACCTACATAGGGCCTGGTGCAGAAGAGGTGCTCAATAAACATTTAGCAAATGAAGAAATAATGTCTTCTGTTATTAAACATGAACTATGTGCCAGGCATTTCATGCTTATTTGCCTCCTTCGATTCCCATGACCACTCTCTCAGATAAATAGCATTGTCCCTCCTTTCATGTGTGAAGAAACTGGGGTTCCAAGAGGTTAAGAAATCACCTTAATCAAGGCACTGGATTTGAGCCCATGTCTTTACTGCCTTCTGCCTGAGGTGGGGGTTGGAGAGGCAGGAAGCAAAGCTGAGGGAGGAGGAAATAAGGAGAGAGTAGGGTGAGAAGAGAAGACAGAGAGAAGGAGGAGGTGGAAAGCTTCAAAAGTTAAAAATCTTTTCCACTGATGGTTACTGTTTTATTATTTATTTATTTATATTTAAGTTAAATTTGCCAACATATAGTATAACCCCCAGTGCTTATCTCATCATGTGTCCTTCTTAGTGCCTGTCACCCAATTATCCCCTCCCTCTACCCACCTCCCCCTCTGCAGCCCTTCGTTTGTTTCCCAGAGTTAGGAGTCTCTCATGGTTGTCTTTCTCCCTATTTTTTCCCAGTTTCCCCTGATGGTTACTCTTAACTAGCTTTTTGGTCAGTGGCTCCTTCAAAAACTTGATTAAAGTTAGTACATTTTAATGCAGTCATGCATTAAAGCACTATGTATGTGAGAATATGAAATAGAACTAAATGCTGTCAATACCAATATAGTACATGAAGAGTATAAAATTGGAAGAATGAAGGAAAAAAAAAAAGGTGATGTGATTTTGTTTGGGGTACAGGGCATAGTTTAAAAAAGGAATTTCAGCTTGGGGCATTGATGGTGGGGCGAATTTCTTCTCTCCTGACATCTCAGGGGAGATTCATACTCTGTTTCTGGTTGACAAGAATCAAATATTTGTTATACTACATGAGTCCTCATCTTGAATTATTTTCTGTTAAGTCTGATAATGGTATTAAAGAATAATAAATAAGGAAATCGAAGAGTGAGATGAATGACTAAAGACAAAACCTGGCTGTTCTATAGTGGCCCCAATTCTTCTTTTTGTCATTGGATTTGCTTTTAAAACTCAGAATCAGTTTCAGATTAGAAAGTGGTATCTTGGATTTGTTTCTGTGATTTTTAGACTATGGAACAACCATGGAAAATGAGAGGGAGGCCCTGGATGTCAAGTGCATATGCAGGGGGGCTTTCTGTGTGTAATTCCAGGACTATTGAAGATCTCCTAAGTCTTCTAAGCATATACATATGAGAAAATTATCCAAGACGAAGGAAGACCCACCCAAGAGCATTAGAGAAACAGTACTTGGAACTTGCATAGAGTCTGAAACAGTGCCTATCCCCACCTGCCAGAGAAACCCAATTATTTACAGGGCATTGGGTAAAGTACTCAGGGTGAGGGGTATCTTACCTTCATAATGGGAATACGTATCCCTACACTGAATACTGATTTCTTCTGACAAATCTCCAAAAAGACTTGAAAAGATCAAACTGTTTCCAAATAATTAATTGTGCCCCAGGATAAGCATCAAGAATTGTTTATAGAAACACAAAAATATCCAGCACCCTAACATAAATTAAAAAGGGTGTGCCTGGGACACTTGGGTGGCTCAGTGGTTGAGCGTCTGCCTTCGGCTCAGGGTGTGATCCTGGAGTCCAGGGATGGAGTCTCATATCAGGCTCCCTGCATGGAGCCTGCTTCTCCCTCTTCTCCCTCTGCATATGTCTCCGCCTCTCTCTCTCTCTCTTTCTCTCTCTCTGTGTGTGTCTTTCATGAATAAATAAAATCTTAAAAAATAATAATAAATAAATAAAAAGGGGGTGCCTGGCTAGCTCAGTCAGTAGAACATGTGACATGTGACTCTTGATCTTGGGGTTGTTAATTTGAGCCCCAAACTGGGCATAGAGATTATTTGTAAAAAAATAAATAAATAAGATAAAAACTAATTCAAATTTAAAAAATTCCAGCACTCAATGAAACAAAACTGACAATGTCTACCAACTAATAAAAAATTATCAGGCATTATACATATACAATGAAATATTATTCAGCCATTTAAAAAGAGTGAAATCTTGCCATTTGCAACAATGTAGATAGAGCTACAGAGTATAATGCTAAGCAGAATAAGTCAGTCAGAGAAAGACAAATATCATTTGATCTCATTCATATTGGACTTTAAGAAACAACACAAATGAACAAAAGAAAACGAAGAGAGAGAGAGAGAGAAAGAGAGAGAAACCAAGAAATAGACTCTTTGCTATAGAGAACAAAGTGATGATTACCAGAGGGGAGGTGGGTGGGGGAATGGGAAAAATAAGTGTTGGGGATTAAGAGTGTACTTGTGATGAAAAAAAAAAATGATGAAAGGGGAAAAAATTACCAGACATGCAAGAAGAGAAAAAGCAACCAAAACCAATCCAGAACTGGCACAGATTTAAGAATTAATAGATAAGAGCATTAAATAGTGTTTAAAACTGTTTTTTGTATGTTAAAAAAAAACAAAACAAAAGATCAAACAAGTTGAGTGATAGGAGATATAAAAAGGGACTCAAATGAGCCATTTAGATATGAAAATCACAATGTCTGAGATGAAGGGCACTTAGGTGACTCATTTGGTTGGACATCCAACTCTTGATCTCCACAAGGGTCTTGATCTCAGCAACAGTCTTGATCTCAGGGTTGTGAGTTCAGGCTCTGTGCTGGGCTCCACATTGGGTAAGGAGCCTACTTAAGAAACAAAAAAACAACAATATCTGAGATTAAAAAAAAAAAAAACATGGCATGGGATTAACAACAGACTAGATATTGCTGAAGAAAAGATTAGGGAACTTGAAGACAATATCAATAAAAATTATTTAAAATATAATTGAAAGAAACAAGACACAAAAATGAAAATGAAGAACATCAGTGATCTACAGGACATCCTCAAGCAGCTTAATATATACATAAATGGAGTCCCCAGAGGAAAATAGAAAAGGGGAATTAGGGAAAGAAAAAAGTATTAGAAAGAAAAATATCAGAAGAAATAATGACTGATATTTTTCAAATTGAACCAAGAATGAAACCCAAGCACAAGAAACATGAGGAAAACCACACCAAGTCATATCATGATCAGATTAATCAAAACCAATGATCAAGAGAAAAATCTTAAAGTTGCAAAAAACAAAATGTACACAATGTACAAAGGGACAAAGATCAAGGTAACAGCAGATTTCTTGTTGGAGACACTGCAAGTGAGAAGTCAATGGAATAACATCTTGAAACTACTGAGGGGGGGAAAACCCAAAACTGCCTGTCTAAAATTCTACACAAGAAAAATAATATCTTTCAAAAATGGAGGTGAAGTAAAGCCTTTTAAGAAATTTAAAAGAGAAAATAAGTCATTACCAGCAGACCTACACAGTAAGAAGTATTTTTAAAAGGTCTTTTAAGGGTTACCTTGCTGCCTCAGTCAGAGGAGCATGCAACTCTTGATCTTGGAATTGTGGGTTTAAGCCCCACATGAGGCATGGAGATTATTTAAAAATGAAATCTTCTAAAGAAAACAAAAAGTCTTTTAGGCAGAAGAAAAATGAAACCACAAGGAATATGGATTTACACAAAGCAATGAAGAACACTAGAAGTGGTAACTGTGAAAACCAAAAATACAAGATCCTTTTCTTATCAGTTAAATCTTTTAAAAGAGTGATTGATGAAGCAAAAACAATAACAAAGTAATGAATTTCTAGATATAAAATGTATGAAACAATTGCAGAAAGGCTGAGATAAGAGAAATGGAAGTATACTACTTTAGGGTTCTTACACTCTTCATTAATTGGTATTACATTGCTTGAGAATAGACTGGTAAGTTAAACATGAATACCATCAACTTAAAGGAACCATACAAATAACAAAATGCTTACAGCTAATAAGTACACAAAGAGGGTAAGATGAAATCTATTAATCTAAAGAAGGCAGAGAAAAAGAAGACAGAATAAAGAACAGATGAGGCAATTGGAAAATAAATAGAAATAGGTTAGATTTAAATCTAATTATATCAATAATTTGATTAAATATAAATGACCAGGATGCCTGGGTGGCTCAGTCAGCTAAACATCTGCCTTTGGCTCAGGTCATGATCCCAAGAGCCTGGGGATCAATCATCGCATCAGTCTCCCTGCTTCTCCCTCTCCCTCTGCCATTCCCCCTGCTTAGGCTCTCTGGCTCTCTCTATCTCTCTGTTAAATAAATAAATAAAATCTTTAAAAGGAAATAAGTCAATAAATACATATAACCTGAATACCTCAATCAAAAGGTAGAGTTGTTATATTAGACAAGATAAGCAAGACCCCATTTTAGGCTACCTGGAAAACTACTTTAAATACAAAGACAGTAAAATTATAGAAAGTAGTTTGAAAGTAAAATTATAGAAAAAGATCTATCATGTAACATTAATTAAAAGAAATCTGGAGTGGGCACCTGGGTAGCTCAGTGGTTGAGTGTTTGCCTTCGGCTCAGGTCATGACCCTGGGGTCCTGGGATCAAGTCCTGTATCAGGCTCCCTGTGGTGAGCCTGCTTCTCTCTCTGCCTATATCTCTGCCTCTCTCTCTGTGTCTCTCATGAATAAATAAATAAAATCTAAAAAAAAAAGGTGGGGTGGATGTATTAATATCAGATAAAGTAGATTTCAAAGCAAAGAATTTGACCAAAATAATTTCATAATTACAAAGAAATCAATTCATCAGGAGAACATAATACTAAGTGTTTACGCACTTAATAAAAGAGGTCCAAATGCAAAAAACAAAAACTGTTAGGATTGGAATAATCCACAATTATAATCAGAGATTTCAATACTCTTCTTTTGATAATTGATGGAATAAGTGGATAGAAAATCAGTAGGGATATAGAAGATTTGAACATTATCAGCCAACTTGATTTAATTGACATTGATAGGACATGATATCTCAAAACAACAGAATATACATTCTTTTCAGGTGTGCATCAATGGTTACAAGATAGAGTATATTCTGGGCTATAAAACAAGTCTTGATAAATCTAAGAAAATTTAAGTCACCCAAAGTATGATCGCTGATCACAGGAGAATTCAATGGAAATCAGGAAGAAAAAGATCTCTGGAAAATCTCTCCTATATCTGAACACTAAATAACACACTTCCAGGCAGCCCCAGTGGCCCAGCACTGCCTTCAGCCCACGGCGTGATCCTGGAGCCTCGGGATCGAGTCCCGCAATGGGCTCCCTGCATGGAGCCTGCCTTTCCCTCTGCCTGTGTCTCTGCCTCTCTCTCTCTGTCTCTCATGAATAAATAAATAAAATATTTAAAAATAAATAAAATAAATAAATAACATACTTCCAAAAAAACCGAAGGTCAAAGGAGAAATTAAAAGGGAAATTATAAAATATTTTTAACTGAATAAAAATGAAAACACAATATATCCAAATTTGTGGGGATGCTATCAGAGCAGAACTTAGGTAGAAAATGGTAGAACTAAATATTTGTATTAGAAAAGGAAGAAGGTCTGAAATCCATGACCTCAGCTTTCACCTAAAGAAACCAGAAAAAGAAGATCAAATCAAAACCAAAGGAAACAATAAAAATAATTGAAGAGATAAAATGAAAGAAAATAGAAAAACAAGAGAAAGATTAATAAAACCAAAAGCTGGTTATTGATAAAATCAATATAATTGATAAACTTCTAGTTGTACTGGTCAGAAGAGAGAGAAGTCACCCATTCCCAATAGTAAGAACGAGAGAGGTAACATCTTTAAAATTCTAAGACATTTAAAGAATCATAAAAGACTATTATTAATAACTTTGTGCCAATAAACTTAATGATTTTGATGAAATGGACAGATTCCTCAAAAGACACAGTCTACCAAAGCTTGTTCAAAGAAAAATAGATGTAGCCCTACATGTATTAAAAGAAATTGAGGGGTGCCTGGGTGTCTTAGAGGGTTAAGTGTCCAACTCTTGATCTCAGCTCAGGTCTTGATCTCAGGGTCGTAAGTTCAAGCCCGAAGGAAGGAAGGAAGGAAGGAAGGAAGGAAGGAAGGAAGGGAAAAAGAGTTTGAAGTATAGTTAGAAACCTTCCCACAAAGAAAACCTTAGTTTTCACTAGTGATTTCTACCAACCATTTAAAGACAAATACTGTCAGCTGTATACAAACTCTCCTAGAACACCATGAGGCCAGCATTACTCTTCTGCCAAAACCAGAAAATGATACCACAAAAAAAGAAAACTACAACTAATATCCTTCATGAACAACGACACAAAAACTCTTAACAAAATTTTATCAAATTTGAGCCAATAATGTATAAAAATGGCATAGTTAAATGGTGTTTATCCAGGGAATATAAAGTGGGCTTACCACATGAAAATTAATGTAATTTATCATATTCACAAATGAAAAAAGAACTCTATGGTCATCCCAACAGATGCAGAAGAAACATTTGACAAGATTCAACAGCCATTTGTTACAAGAACTCTCCACAAATTAGCAATAGAAGGGAACGTCTTCAACTTGATCCAGAACACTTACCAAAAAAAACAAAAGTATAGCTAACAACGTACCCGATGGTGAAAGATGGACTGCTTTCTCTCTAAGGTCAGGAAAAAGACAAGGATGTCTGCTCTTACCATTTCCATTCAATGCTATAATGAAAGGTCTAGCTTTTTCAGTAAGGGAAGATAAAGAAAAAAAAGACATCTAGATTGGCATGGAAGAAATAAAAGTGTTGCTGATGACCTGTTATTGTATTTAGAAAATCTAATGCACACTAGAATTGATCATTTAAGTTTAGCAAGATTGCAGGATACAAGATCAATATTAATTAATTATATCTCTTTATGCTAGCCATGAATAGTCAGAAATTGAGGTTAAAATACACCATGTCCACTAGTGTCAAAAAATATAAAATACTGAAAAATGGTGCTCAAGAGTGTATGTTGAAAACTACCAAACATCCCTGAGAGAAATCAAAGAAAACCTAAGTAAATGGAGAGAGAGCATATGTATCAATGTTCATGGGTTGGAAGGTTCAATATTGTGAAGATGTCAGTTCTTCCCACATTGATTTATAGAGTTAATGCATTCCCCATCAAAATCTTAGCAGGCTTCCATGCGACAAACTGGTTGCACCAGTCACAGGGGAATGCAAAGGACTAGAGCAATTCTAACTACTTTGAAAAAGGACAAAGTGAGAGGACTTGCACTCCCTGACTTCAAGACTTATTATAAAGTTACTGTGGTCAGCACTGAGTGGTATTGACACAGAGATAGACAAATGGATACACAGAATAGAAAAGGAAACCCAGAAATGGACCCACATATACAAGTACAACTGATTTTTGACGAAGGTGCAGAGGCAACTGGGTGGAGAAAGTAGTCTTTCTTAATCAAATGGTATTAAAACAAGTGACTATCAACATGGAAAAAAAATAGGGAAGAGGACAGGAAGGAAGGAAGAAGGAAAAATGAATGAAAGCATAAGACTTTGATCAAGACTTCATACCATACAAAAATTAACTCAAAAAGGACCACAAATCTAAATGTAAAATCTAAAGTTATGAAACTTCTAGAAGAAAATATAGAGGGAAATCTTTGTGACCTTGGGTTAGGCAAATATTTCTTAAGTGAGATACCAAAAGCATAATCTATAAAAGAAAAAATGGACAAACTGTTCTTTATTTAAAATATTTTTTAAAGACCTATTATTCAAAAAACACATTTATGAGAATGAAAAGACAAGCCAAAGACCAGGAGGAAGTTTTTCAAATCATTTATCTGGTAAAGGTTTTATATCCAGAATATATTTTAAAAACTTTTAAAACCATGAATAAGAGAACACAAAACCCAGTTTCTCCAGTGGGCAAAATATTTGAACAGTCATGCCACCAGAGAAGATCTACAGATGGTCAATAAGCACGTGAAAAGATGCTCAGTATTATTAACTACTAGGAAAATGCAAATTAAAGTACAATGAGATACTACTACACATGAATTAGGATGGCTAAAATCTGAAAGACTTGACATTTGGGGGGTTGGGGAGACATTGAGCAACTGGATTTCGCATACACTGCTGGTGGGAATATAAACACTTTGGAAAACAGTTTGGTGGTTTCTTACAAAGTTAGCATACACTTACCAAATAATCCAGTTATTTACCCAAGAGGCAAGAAAGCATATGTCCCACATAGCCATGCATAGACTTGTACATAAATGCTCATAGCAGCCTTGCTCGTCACAGCCCCAAACTGGGAACAATCAAATGTCCATTAATGGGTGAATTGACCAACAAATTGTGATATATCCATGCGATGGAATAGTACTCAGCAATAGAAAGGAACAGACTCCGATATACAAGATGACATGAATATATCTCAATATAATTATGCTGACTGAAAAAGCCAGTGGTACATAGTAATACGATTCCACTGGGTTAAAATTCTAGAAAATAAAAAAGTAATCTTCAGGGACAGAAAGCAGATCAGTGGTTGCCTGATATTTCGGGGGAAGGAGAATTAGAAAGGGACTATCCTGTCTGTACTGTCGGTTTCATAGATGCCTACATATGTCAAAGCTTATCAAACTGTGGCTTTTCTTTTTATTTGTTTGTTTGTTTGTTTTAGAGAGTGTGTGCAAGTGTGGGAGAGGGGCAGAGAATCTTAAGCAGGCTCCATGCCGAATGTGGAGCCTGACACAGGGTTCAATCTCACAACCCTGAGGTCATGACCTAAACTAAAAAATCAAGAGTTGGACACCCAACCAACTGAGTCCCCCAGGTGCCCCTCACACTGTGCCTTTTAAATTCATGCAGCCCCTTGTAGCTTAATACAACTTTTTAAAAAAAGATTTTATTTATTTATTTGAGGGACAGAGGGACAAGCAGATGCCCTGCTAAGCATGGAGCCCGACACAAAATGACCTGCGACCCAACAGAGGGCTGATCCCAGGACCCTGAGATCATGACCTGAGCCGAAGTCCAACACCTAACTGACTGAGCCACCCAGGCACCCCTTAACACAGCCGTTTCAAAAAGCCATACACACTTACTGTCTACTTACTGTTTACTTACAAAGCATTTTTGGGATTGAGATTCATTCATTCGGAAAGCATTTTTTGAGCACCTACTGTACTGTCATACTCCGTATACACTATATATAGTCATATACTCTTGTGAGGTCTGGGAATACTGGGAAGTTGTGGGGGGGGGACAAATGCTACCTAATAACA
Source organism: Canis lupus familiaris (assembly GCF_011100685.1). Taxonomy (NCBI): domain Eukaryota; kingdom Metazoa; phylum Chordata; class Mammalia; order Carnivora; family Canidae; genus Canis; species Canis lupus. The sequence goes on along the minus strand of NC_049223.1, from coordinate 76,346,071 downwards.
GAAATATTTACTATGTCAGATGATGATACGTGCTACGAAGGAAAAAGAAGCAAGGTTAGAAGACAGGGAGTGTGGGGTGGGGATGAGATCACAGTATCAGACAGTGTGTCTGGAGTGGGATGAGTGAGGACATGAGGTTATGGTTGGGGCAGGTCAATTTCAGCCATATTGTTGTCGTTTAAGATTTTATTTATTTATTTTAGAGATGAAGAGAAAGAGAAAAAGAGAGAGAGGAGGAGGAGGAACAGAGGGAGAGGAACAAGTAGACTCTCTGCTGAGAGCAGAGCCCAAGGCAGGGCTGGATCCCAGGACCCTGAGACCATGACCTGAATCGATATTAAGAGTCAGTCACTCAACCAACTGAGCCACACAGGCGCCCCAAGTTCAGGCATTTAGAAGTACTTTGGCTTTTATTAACATGTGATGAAGCCTGCCCATAGGAGAAGGGACAAGAAATCAGTATTTTTTTTTCTGGACCTACCATGTACCTCCTGCCTCAGAAGTCAGAAAGGCCAGGGGCCTGCCTCATGCCACTGCACCAATGGGCTAATGCCTGAGTGTACCCACCCAGCACCATGCCTGGCACACAGCTGGTATCAGGAAATGTTCACTGTGATGATCGGATTGAGAGAAGAGACTGGGGGACCCCCGGGTGGCTCAGCGGTTTAGCGCCTGCCTTCGGCCCAGGGCTTGGTCCTAGAGTCCAGGGATCAAGTCCCACATCAGGCTCCCTGCATGGAGCCTGCTTCTCCCTCTGCCTCTCTCTCTCTCTCTGTGTCTCTTATGAATAAATAAATAAAATCTTTAAAAAAAAAAAAAAAGGACAGAAGAGACTGGGACAAGCTTCCTGGAGAGACACATTTGAGCTGAGTCGGAGGGATCTGTATATTCTGGAACTCTGGGGTTGAAACCCATTGTTTCTGGAGGGAGCCAGAGGGAAGAGTAGGCCGTGGGACCCCTGAGGGCACAGCTCCTGAGGGCACAGCCCCTGGGGTCTTATCAGCCTCTGGCCTCTGTCTACGGGGACTGACCCAGCTCCTGGCATCCAGCAGGAGCTCAATACGTGCTGGTTAAATGAACAAATGAAAGGAGGGAAGAAGGAACAAATGAAGAAGGAAGCATCCAGGGCTGACACACAGACCCTGCTCTTCCATCCAGGGACTGCCCAGAGCCCGCTCTCGCAGAGGCCGGAGTCAGAGAAACCAGGGTGATTCAGATGCCACTGGAACTCTCAGCTTTGTCCCCAGCAGGATGGGGATGTGATGCTTGCGAGGGTCCGATGAGAGGCTCGGTGTGAGGTGCCTGGCCTGGTGCGGGCTGCACGTGGGAACCCTCCGTAGGTATTCACCTTGGCTTTTATTGACCCTACAGGCGGCAGGTGCTGTGCGAGGGGCTTCTCGTGGGCTAACTCTAAAGTTAAACATTACAGCAACCCCGTGAGGCAGGTACCGTTATTACCAACGCATCTAATAGGTGAGGACTCAGAAGCTCAGAGAGGCCCAACAGCTTGCCTGACGCCACACAGCCAGTAGGCGGAGAAGCGAGGATTTGAACCAGAGTGTGTGCTTGTAACCGCTGTTCTGTTTCATAGATTGCTCTAGATTTTACCTTTAGAGAGAGGTCTCTCTCTCCTTCTCCCTCTTCCTCTAACCAAACCTGGGACTGGGGTGCTGTTCACTGGGCAGCAGGGAGCCGTGACAGCCCTGGAGGAGGAGTCCAGGGATCTGGCGTTCCCTGTCTTCTTCCTCACGCTGGAGGCACGTGTCAAGCTCTCCCAGCGGGGCTTGGGGTTCGCTGTAACCCTGGAGGCAATCGGGGAACATTCCCTCCTCCCCCAGAGCCGGCCACCCCTGTGCTTGGACAAGAGTCAGCTGAGCATGTTTGTTGAGCTCCTGGGCGACCCTCGGGGTCTGCGGAGCTGCCCCTCCAGAGGGACTCTTGCTGGCAGTGACCTGCCTGGGCAGGGAGGAGCCCCAAGAGGTGCCCCGGGCTGGTCGTCTGGGCGGGTCTCATAGTGGCTGTAATTGCTGGGCACCAGAGCCCAGGCCGGGCACTTTTATGGAGACATTTATAGCCGGCACGTCTGGGGGACAATTCAAGTGGTTTTGTCTCTTTTGTGTCCCTTTAATAAACGAGAAGAAGAGACATCAAATTAAGGCTGATTCTGGAGAAACTTGGCTTTGCTGAGAGGCTTTGGGGAGGTCAGGGGAAGGTTATTCTGCTCTCCGACCCTGAGGCCTGGATTTTTTACCACATGCTCTTAAAATGTACAGACTCAGATGTCAGGGCTAGTCGGGCCTTTGAGGTCACCCAAACCAGCTCTCAGCCACCGGCACATTTGAAGCTTTCCAGGGATGAGGAGCTCACTACCTTTCAAAGCGACCGTGCTGCTAACGGCTCTCCAGAGGTGCTCTTCTTAGGGCCTATGGAAACAGACCTAGGATCAAGTCCCAGCTCTGGCGCTCACCAGTGGCAACGTCAGTCCTCGAGCAAAGGCTCTCACTATTCTGAGTTTCCAGATATCATTCATTCATTCATTCAACAAATCTTTGGTCTTGGGCCGGGCTTTGCCAGAAGCAGACTCAAGACGAGGATTTGGGTGCAAGTATTTGGGGAGCGATCCCAGGAAGACCCCTGGAAAAGGGGAGACTGAGGCAGAGGAAGTGTTGTGTCCTCTCCACTCCTGCCAGAAATACTTTCAAGTCCTAACCCCTGGTACCGTATTTGGAAATAAGGTCTTTGCAGATGTAATCAAGTTAAGATGAAGTATGAGCTTAGGCTGGGCTCTGATTTGATGACTGGTGTCCTCGTAAGATGAGGGAGCAGAGAGAGAGAAGATAGCCACGTGAAGACAGACACACAGGGAGACACCGCGTGACAGTCAAGGCAGATAATGAAGCTACACTGCCACACGCCAGCCGGTGCCGAGGATTGCCGGCGACCACCAGGGGCTAGGGGAGATTTTGGACTTCTAGCCTTCTGAACTGTGAAAGAATTAATTCCTAGTGTCCCTGTGGGTCACTGGCATGGCCCAAGGTGGTGGAGACCGGATGGTGAGAGCAGGCTTCTCTGAAGAGACCTAAATATTGAGAAAATCCAAAATTCAGACATCTGATGGAACAGCATTCTAGGCAGAGGGAACGGCCAGCGTGGATGCCCAGAGGAGATGGAGAGCCGCTGTGACAATCCCATGATCTACAGGACTCAGCTCAGGCCTGGAGCAGTGGAGGCTGGCAGTCTCCAGACCTCACTTCCCCCATTTCATGCCTTGGTTCCCAGTTCTGCCCTCCAGTCACCAGAGTGGTAATCCACTCCCGTTCCACCAGGAGCCCTGGAGAGGCTCCAGGCACAGGAGCCCATCACCAGCCCTTGGACCCTGGACAAGGCCTTCAGTTCTGGACCTCCCTGTCTCCCCTGAGGACAACACACCACCTCTAGGGTTGGTGTGAGGTTTAAAAAGGCAACCTTTTCCCAGGCCAAGAGAGGGGGGATCTCTCATATTCATGCCCCACTGCCTGAAATTCCACATTCCTTCCTTCTGGAGGCCAGACAGTGGTCAGCAGCTGTTGAGAGGTGGTGATGGGGGGCGGGGGGGGGGGCAGCATATTTTTTTAAGTTTCTGGGTTTTTGTTCTAAAATTAATACATAATTATTGATTTAATTTTTTTCACATAATTTAGGAGTGTATAGAGCATGAGATAAAAATCGTCCACCTGTCCCCCTTCCCAGACCGCTTCTACCTCCCGTTTCCTTCCACCCTGTTCCATGAATAGCAAACACAGAAATGCTTCTTGGTTTTTGTTGTTCAGGAACATGAGAGCACATCTGCCTTTTTAACTTCATGTGCTGTGGACGTCTTCCCTTATCAATAACCCCAAGGTAGAAATTATCGCCCATTTCAGTGACAAAAGAACAGGCCTTGGGAAGGGAAGTGTTTTGGCTCCACCGGAGTCTGGAGCTGAACCGCTAACAGCAGCCTCCTTAGCATCTCAGCAGGATCTGGGAAGAGGGACCTCCTTGTGGGAGCAGAGGGCTGCGAGGGCCGCAGAGAGGAGCAGACCGCTCCAGGGGCAGGAGGTCGGTGGACGGGGGGTGCTGGTGTGGCTTGTTCAAGGAGGAGGAGCCCAGCCAGGAGACCCAAGAGCAGGTGTCTGCGCAGGTGCGTGCAAAGATGCCAGGACAGGGAGGGCTGGGTGCTCGGCTGCCTCTGCCAGGCTCCCACCATCGCACCCCCTTCTGGATGACATCCTTGCTTCTCTGCCTGTCTGAGCCAGCGGGAAGCCCTGAGCCCTCCGTGGCTCAGTGTCCATGTGGGCACAATGGTCAATATTTGCCCGCCTGCCATCCTACATAAGCTCAGAGGCATCAGGTCTGCCCCCTTCCTGAAAGACTCTGGGATCCTCTGAAGCAACCTAGCAGGTAGTCATTCAACTTTTGCTTGGAGGGCGGAGGGCTCTAGAGACGGGCAGCTCATTACCTTCTAAGGAAGCTGGTTCTGCTTTGGATGGTTATAATGGTGGGTTGGGTAGCGGGACAAGCTTAGGCTTTGGAGGCAGACACAGGTGCTGGCGGGGAGAAGGGAAGAGATGATGAATGTAAAATCCGTTCCAGCTGTGTATGTGGGGAGGAAGGGCTGAGTGAGCCTCAGTTTCCTCTCTGGTTTCCTTTGGCTCAGTGTTTATCTAACAGCAGGGCACAAACTCTTAGGAGTCATGACATTAATTTAGTGGGTGGTGATCAGTATTTTACAAAAGAAATAGGATAGAAAATACCAGCATGCATCTCAAGCAGTTGAGGATAAGACTTATTTCTTAAAATGTTTGATGTCAGCATGGGGGCAGCATGCTGGTGCGGTGGCACAAAGGAGTCGGTGCAGACCCGGTGGGGGCAGGGGCCTCCAGCAGCTCTGAGGGTGGCCTGCAGGGGCTCCCAGGCTCAGGAGCCTCTTCCTGCCGACCCGCACCAAGCAGGGGGCCCCATGGGCGGTGGGAACAAGGAGATCCTCTCCTCTCCCCCTGGTGCATCCAGTGGGCTCTGAGCAGCCCCATAAATCGTCTGCCCGGAGTCAGGGGCATAGAACTCCCTGATTTATGCCCTGCCGGGCCCGCCCCCTCTGCCTCCCTCCTGGGCTTTGTGGGGCCAAGGCCTGGCAGGCTGCTGGCTCCAGACAGCCCCAGCGGTTGCCGTGGTGACCGGTTCAGGCTGGGCCATTCTCAGCGCCGCTGCCCTTCCCTCCCTCACACGCTCATCAGGGCTGGCTTCTCAGCAGCATGAGTGGGGCTTCTCCTCCGCCAGCCTGGCCCTTCCCAAGGGGTGCACCCGTGTCCTGTGGGGCCCGTCATCCGTGTCACAGTGAAGCCCAGAGACAGGGCATGCGGAGATGGGGCGGCGTGGGGATGCAGGATGACTACCTAGCTAGCATCCCATGGACCAGGATCTGAGTCCTGCTCCCCACTTCATGGCTGGCCATCTCAGCGCCTGCCTCAGACTCGTTGTCAGGAATCAATGAGTTGGGGCACCTGGGTGGCTCAGTGCTTGAGCGTCTGCCTTTGGCTCAGGGCGTGATCCCGGGGTCCTGGGATCGAGTCCCACACTGGGTTCCCCGAAGGGAGCCTGCTTCTCCCTCTGCCTGTGTCTCTGCCTCTCTCTCTCTCTCTCTCTCTCTCTCTCTCTGTGTGTGTCTCTCATGAAGAAATAAATAAAATCTTAAAAAAAAAAAAAGAATCAATGAGAGTCCCAGGGAAAGTGCAGGGCCCTTTCATGGGCACCGAAATCTGTACAAGTCTCCACCATCCCATCTGCAAAGTGGGTGTAACACCGGCCCCGGTCACTGCTCTCTCCCAGGGCCCGCAGCCACGAGCGCCAGGAGGGGCTCCAGATCCATAAGCACGTACACGAACCTCAAAGGTTGTTGAAAAGACCCCTAAGGGAGGGCTGAAACCTAGGGAGTGAAGACGGCCGCAAATCCTCTGGCACCCCTGCCATCGAGATCTGGGGGTTCGACCCCCCTCTGCTCACATCTGAACTGGCCTTAGTGCTGGTCTGTAAGTAGCACGGCGTGGCAGTCCGGGTCAGGGGAGCCTTGCTGCTTCGCTCTGGTCCACGGAGCCCCAGGCCACCCTGCAAGAAACCCCACGGCCCTGAGGACACCGTGCTGGAGAGATCTTGCGGAAAAGTCCACGAAGAGAGAGAGGAGATGCCCGGCCAGGCCTCAGCTCCTCCTGTCACAGGTGCTGGAGTCCTCCTGGCAGAAGCAGAGACGAGCTGTCCCTGCTGAGACCTGCCCAAAATGTAGATTCATGAGCAAAATAAATAACTGTCATTGCTTTACACCACTAAGTTTTGGGTTGATTTGTTCCGCAGCATGGATTTTTTTTTTAAGACCAAAAAATGTAAAGCCCTGACCCTGTGCCTAGCACATAAGTGTTCAGTAAGGGGTAGTAGCTGCCAGAGTCATAGTAAACGTACTTGTTGCTGAGGAGCAAAATAGCCTGATTATTCAGAACCGAGGATAAGGAGGCAGACGGCCTGAGTCTGAACCCACATCGCCGGCTCTGCAATCCTGGACAATTCCTTTCCCTCTCCGGGCCTCAGTTTCTGCATCTGTAGAAAAGCAATGACAGTCGACCGCTTTGTGGGGTTATTGGGAAGAGCGAACGAGCTGACGTCCATAAGGCGCGGCTCACGGCGCCTGGCACGGAGGAAGTGCCAGCCTCAACATCGTTACCTTCAGTTTATTTATTTTTTTGTTTTTTGTTTTTTTTTTTCGTTACCTTCAGTTTCACATTTCAAGTGCACCCCCTCATTTTGTAAGACCTTAAAAGGTTCAGAGCTCGAAGCAACAAAGCCATTGCGTGCAGCCCTCCATCGTGCAGATGGGATTGGATTGCTGGTGGAAGCTTTGAGTTATGATATTTTTATCTTTATAAAGAGCTCTGGGTGGCCCATCTGAAAGCCAAATAAATAACACCGATGACAATGGAGGAGCTGAAGGGGGAGGAGGAGAATTTGCCAGCGGAGCTCACCTACATCATCGCTTCCAGAAACAGCCCAGAGGATTAGTTCCACGCAGCTTGCTAAATGCTCTGAGCTCCTGGGGCTGCGAGGTAGGAGGTGGGGAAGCTTGGTCATCCCTGCCTGTTTGGACTTCTAGATCATTTGGCCCATCCTCTCATTGTCCATACAGGATCCAGAGAGCGACAGTGACTTGCCCAAGGTCACCCAGCAGGTCACCAGAACCCAGAGCTCCTGCCTCCCAGCCCGGATCTTTCAAGGCCCCTTCTGGGCTCAGAAGCAACATTTTTCAGAGGAGGCTTTCCTTGCAAAGCTTTTCAGGGGTGGGTTTTGTTCTCTCCCTGCCAGCCTACCATAGGCTTCCTTGCACTCAAATTCTCCACGTGGGAGTCTTGGCTATTACTCATTCCTTTCCAAACGGAATGTTAGCCTCAGACAAGGAGCCCTGGGGAAGACAGGGGTTGCTAACCTGGAAACTCCTCTCCAGGTGCAGCTTGAGCAGCAGTGGGGCGGTTTTATCATTCCCCTTCAGCAGATGGGAAAACCGAGTCCCAGGGCAGGGAAATGAGCCTTGGTCCGCTCACCTCAGACTGGACCCCCACGGACCCTCCTAGGTCAGGACAGCAGCTCCCCGTCCCCGTGGTGCACTTACTTCTGTGAAGACTGGAAGCTCCCTTGCTCAGAAATGGCCCCTCGGTCACTTTTTCCCAAGCCTGGAAATCCACCCTGGAGTGTGCTGCTTTCGAGCCTGGAAGGTGTTCGTGGAAATGCGGCTGGTCCCCGTGCCCTTGATCTGATTTGAAGTCATCGACTGTGGCTTTGGCCACTCATCACCCGTGTGTCCGTCAGCAAGTCATTTTACCTTTCTGCGCCTCGGTTTCTTCGGCTATGAAACGGGGGTCCTGATTGGACTACCGCCCCCCCCCACCCCATGAAGGTGAAATGTGATGTTCCAGCTGCGGATTATTGCATAACAAGTCACCCCCCTGAAACTTAATGACTTAAAATGCAACGATCCTTTGTTTTGCTCAAGACTTTGCAACCAGGGTGGGCAGGTGAGGCTGGTTGCGGAGGGTCCTCACTCAGAGTAGGGGAGCTCGTTGGTCTCTCCCCACGTGGACCTCTCCCCAGGGCCAGCTTGGGCTTCCTCACACTGCGAGGGAGGGAGGGAGGGAGGGGGCCAAAAGCGAGTGTCCCAAGGGAGGGAAGCTGGTTTGGGCCTGCAAAGTGTCACGCAGCTCTTACACCGTGTTCTCTCCACCCACTGTCACAGAGCTCAGGTTCAAAGAGAAGGAACACAGCGGGTAGCATTTACCGTAATTACAATGAAATCGTCATTTATGTCATTATTTCTTGGCATCTGCTTTTCTTCCCCTCCCTCCCCTAGAGTGGCTTCTTCCTTGCTGTATCCGCAGAGCCTACAACAGTGCCTGGAAGTTGCAAGGGTTTCAGTAAAAAGTATTAAACATATGGGCGAACGGATGAACTGGTGCCTCTCTCTGACACTCCGGCCTTGGATCGCAGTTGCTCAGGCAGGGGCAGGGAGGCAGGGGTCACGGAGGGAGCCCTGGCTCCAGCATCTGAGGCCTGGGCCTGGGCCCCGACTCTGGCCCCAGGCTGCTGGGTGACCTTGGGCAAGTCACAGACTTCTCCGTGGGTGTCGGCAAAACTAATAAGACCAGAACCTGGCTTTTCAACTTGTGTCATCAAAAACCCCGCATATGACTTGCTTTAATTAAGATAAGAGCACAGCGAAATGTTTGGACTTGCTGTTCATTCTTTGATGTTCGGTCTTTTCTGTTGTTGTTTTTGATGTCAGAGGCTTGGAGGACGGGACTTGGGTTCTTGGCGCATGCTGGCGGGCTGCCTGCCGTCTGCTGTTTGCCTTGCTAAAAGCACTTATGATCCTAATAAAGTGAGATGGATGCGGCCTCCCTGGGGGCGAAACACTTTCCATTCCCTGTGTTCACAGCGCTTCTCGGCCGCACTCATGCCTGATATTTATGGAGCACCAACAAAATGCTAGGTCCTGGGCCAAGTTTCATTTAATCCTCAAAACAACTCCAGGAGTGAGGTGCCGCTATTGTCCTCATTCTAGATGGGGGCAGATAGGGGCCCTAGCGGGCATGGGGACTCATCCAAGGTCACTGGGAAGTAAGCTGGGAGGTAGCGGTGCCAGGATCTGGACGCTGCAGGGCCTCCCGCGGGCTGCTGCCCACCCCGGCTTGGATAGGAGGCTGACAGGGAACCTAGCCACGTACAGGGTAGGAAGCAGGTCTGTAGGATTGCTCAGTGCCACTGTTAGTCCCTGGAGAGAGGTGACAGGCCCATGAGGTGTTGTTTCTATGACCCCATTTGATAGGTGGGAAAACAGAAATTTTACAAAGGAGGTTGGCCTCAGGAAAGGATGATGACCAGGGAAAGGGAGGTGGGGGCTTTGAGACCCCCTGCCCTCGACTGGCATCATGGAAGGTGAAGTCTTTGCTGGCCTGATGTGTGGGTTATTGGCTGACCTGACCTTGGCGTCTCACTGTTCAACAAAGCCAGTGGAAGGGACACGGCTGTGCCTCCTGCAGGGCAGCAGTGCCGAGTGCAGTGATCCCCGGAGGATGTGGGAAATCATCCATACCCCTGGTTCCCAAAGGGGGACTAGGAGGTGCTGATGGGGGGCAGGTGGGGCCTCGGGGAGCTCGGTTCTCTTTCCTGGGCCTTGGCTGAAGCCCCGGCATCTCTGGGAGGGCCAACAGCCCAGCAACGTCCCCCACCTTTAGTCCTCTGCAGTACCAGCAATTCCACCCTGTGAACAGCTTCTAGAAAAAGTATAAGCTGCAGACGGGGAGGGAACGTCACTCTTGAGGGCACTTCGGGGTAGTTTAGGAGATTCAGCTTTGCCTTATCTGCAAAATGGAACAGACACTAGCCCTACCAGGTTGTCAAGCTCCTGGCACAGCGCCAGGCACCCCCAAAGAGCAAATTGGGCATGTTCATCCTGAACTGAGGGCTGTGGAGGGTGGTGATCCCTCACTGGAACCTGACTGTCCCCAGGCCTCACCAGCCTGCAAGGACCCCAGGAGGTCCCTCTGACACTAAGACCCAGGTAAGGAAGGTTCTTACACCTCCCCTCCCCCTAGAAGTCCCTCCCCATCCCCAACCAGGCTATTTACCCCGAGATCATGACCTGATCATGACCAAGAGTTGGACACTTGACTGACCAAGCCACCCAGGAGCCCCTGCTCATATTCTTAATGTCTTAAGGCGCCTTCACTACTGCCTTGGTCATGTCATAGGAGATCTTACAAAAAGCCTCACGAGGTGTCTTCACTGTCCACCTTGCTCACCTTGAGCTTCTGGGTGCTACTGTTGCCCTGGGGCTCACAGTGAGGTGGGCAGAGGGTAGGCTCAAGCCAACCCCACTTCCGAATTTGTCACTGGGGCCACACAGGCCATACCTGGGCCCTGGGTCTTTCAGTCTCCGTGACCAGGGCTTGGGCACCTTCTTCTCCTGTTTCTTTCCTCCATCAAGGCTCAGAACCAGTGCTGGGGCAGTATTGCTCTCATGTCCCCTATTCCTGGACCCCAAGCACCCAATCCCTCCCCTTCCATGACTGCCTACTTGGGGAGGACCCACCAGGGCCACCGCCAGCCAAACTCTGCCCCCAAGCACGGGTGTAAGCAGCACAGGCTGCCACAGACAGAAGGAGTGGTCAGGCCCTGTCTGCGTGTCCCTGGGGCAAGTCTCTTCCCCCCCCGCTGGGCCTCCGGGTCCCCATCTGTGCATTAGATAACGCCCAAGGCCCCACCCAGCGGGCCATTCGGAGGCCTGGGGTCTTCTGCACACCTGAGGCAGCCCGCGGAGCCAGGGCCACCCCTACCCTGCTCCCCCTTTCCCATCCAGGCCAGACCGCCAGGCCAGCCGGGAGGCCCTTATCACGCGGGCCTATCTTCATTGTTTGCATAGCGCTCATTTCCCCTCGGCTAAGAAAACATGTTTGCAAAATCAGATTTCCCTGGAAAGCCGGCAGGTTAAAAGGAAAGGAAACTGTTTGAGTTCTGTGAAGCAGGGATCTGAAGGCAGAGACTGACCCCTGGGATTGCCCTCATTCTTCTGGGTCCCCTTGATTAGAGGAAGCGGCCCGATCCCAAATTCCAGCTCCTGAGTAGCCCCCACATGCCCTCCAAGTCTCTCCCAGAACCCAGAGGCAGCTGGAGCCCAGAGAGGCTTAGAGCTTTTCTCAGGGTCACACAGAGTGGAGACTCCCCTTCTCCAGAACCCGCAGAGGCTCCTCGTTGCTGGCAGGGCAAGCCCACCACGGCCTGGTGGTCCAGGCCTTCCTCTTCCCTTGCGGGGACCCTTAGTTCTAGACTTAAATTCCTCCCTGGCTCTTGTCTGCCCTGAGGACACCTCCTTCAACCCATTCTCCATCTATCCAACTCCCTCTTGCTCCTCAGGACCCCACACAGATCCCGCCTCCTCCAGGAAGCCTTTCCCTGACCAGCCCTGCCCACAGGATGCCCCCTCTCTGCAGGGGCCCTGGCTACACCACAGCACTGTTGGGTCACGTCTCCCCGGACCCGCCCTCTCCCAACCACTGCCACCACTGGGCGAACTGTGCTTGCACCCAGCTGCACTTCTTGGCCAGAGCTGGGTTCCTACCCCCTGGAGCTAGCTTGGCCTGCTCAGGGCCACCTGGGCCACCAAGGAGAGAATCAAAGCGTTTCCTTGGGGAAAAAAATGTTACTGAAGGCAGCCCCGGTCTGCCTCGGGGCCTCTTTCTGGGGCTTTTCTCTACAAATGACTTCTCCTGATAAAAGCGGATTAAATCATAGGTACAGTGCCCTAGCAGGCCACTCTGCCGCTGTGCACAAAGATGAGCTAGTTGTCCCTGTGCCCACAAGGAAAGCCGTCCACGAGGGGAAACTCAAGCTGCAGAAAGAAAGGTACGTATGATCCCTTTGTTTTTAATTTAAAAAGCAAAATAACTGTCACGGCTCACATGTCATGTGCATTAACTCCCCGGCCCTCGTGACATTCCTGCTCCACAGGCACCGTAGTCGTCCCATTTTACAGGTGAGCAGACTGAGCTTAAGGGAAAGGCTTTGCGTCCAGGCTGCCAGCGAGGTCAGGCCCCACACTGTGCAGTCATCTCTGTGATCTCTGTGCTGTTCTGTGTTTGCATGTACACACGACCGAAGATACTGAGAAATTGGGAATGATGCTCTCTAGGCCTAGAGTAACAGGGAGGGTTTGGGGAGGAAATATGGAAAGAGTTCCTTTTCCTTTTTTTTTTTTTTTTTTTTGGACAGAGAGAGAGAGCACACAAGTAAGGGGAGTGGCAGGTAGAGGGAGACCCGTTGAGCAGGGACACTGATGTGGGGCTTGACCCCATGGTCCTGGGATCATGACTTGAGCCAAAGGCAGCTGCTTAACCTACTGAGCGCCCCCTCCGGCGCCCTTCATTTCCTCTTCTTATATTCTGTATTGTTGGGTGGTCACAAGTAATATAATATCAAATGAATCTTAAAAATAGAAAAAGCAAAAAAAAAAAAAAAAAAAAAAAGGAAAAGCAGCTCACACTCATTGTAGAAAACTCAGAAAAGAGAAAAGCCCCAGAAATCAAAGACAGCCAGTCTCTTGCAACTGGCAGGGAAGCCCATTCAGGGCCAGGGGATTCTGGAAGGCTCCCCACCAAGATGGGGAAGTCACTGTGATTGTTCAGGTGCAGGGATCAGCACGGGGAGCAGACTCCAGCTCCCTGTAAGAGGGTCAGAGCTGTTCAGCCGTAGAACATGGCAGCCTCATGGTGGTGAGCTGCCTGTCAGCGGAGGCATGCAAGCTGATTCCCCATGCTGGATTAACACGGAGCTGTTCGCTAAATATTTCATGTGAGTTAGTCTGATTCCCACCCCCCACCTTTAACCCGAGCAGGACGGCGAGAGAATGTTCCTGCAAGGTGGGGCCTAGAGCCAGCTGGTTAAAACATAACAAATCATCATAAAACAAAGATGAAGAAGCTTGAAGAGACGTCGCAGTTTGCAGCTTGCCGAATTCCTTGACATATATGGTGTCGTGATTTCAGAGCCTCCTAACATTTTGCAGAGGGGGAAACAGAGGCGCGGTGGCCGGTGGACGGGTGGTGGCCGGTGTGGACTCGCCCAAGGTCACCCAGCCGGCCCGAGTTCCCGACCCTGGCCTGGCCTGCCGTGCCACACGCAGGCGTTTCCACGGCCCTTGCTCATCTTCCTTGCAGCGCCCGGCGCCCAGCAGATGCTCGGGCCCTCCGCAGACCCGAGTCAGCAGCCCCGGGTTCCAGTCCTGCCCTGGCCTGACGCGCTGGGTTATGCGGAGCAAGCCCCTGCCCCTCTGGTGCGGGGTCGATACCTCTCCTCTGCGGGCTGCCCGCGGGGCCCTCGCTCTCAGCCTGTCCCCTGCTGTCGGCAGGCCCCAAGGCGTCCTCAGGGGGCACGGGGGCGGCAGGGCCCCTGGAGTACCAGACCGTTCCTTTATTCCGTGCAGATTTATAGGGGTGCCTTCCTGAACTTTTGTTCACTGTCCACAGTCCAGCACACGGTCTAAAAACAACAGATCCGATGAAAGAGATGAAAGCAGGAGGGAAACCGCCTCCCACAGCCCCGGCCTGGCCCTGGGCCCACTGCACGCGCTGGTCAAGGCCAAGTCAGGCCTGCAAAGTATGGAGAGGCCCGGAAAAGGCACCTTCCCACCCAGGGGTCTGGGGCTTCGAGGGGCCCTGGGTGCTAAGCCTCGGACGAGGTACTGACATGGGGGCGGGCAAAAAGGGAATGGAGACCCCAGCTCTGTTGGGGGCAAGTGGATTCACATGCCGGGAAGAGGAACTTGACAGAGCCTGCATTGGGATGAGGAGGAATGACCCCCAGGAGCCACCCCGCCGCCTCTCTGTTCTTGAACTCAGCAAAGTCGTGCCCCACCTCAGGGCCTTTGCACATGCCGCTCCCTCTGCCTGGAGCACTCTTCTCCCCACCTTTCACGAGCTCTCTCATTTTTCAGGTCTCCGATTGAGTGTAACCTCCTTGGGGACACCTCTAACTAGTAACCTCATCTGTTTCCTGGTTCAGTGCTCGTTGTCCTAGTGGCACTTGGCACAATGTATAATCATTGGTTTTCATGATTCATCTGTAAGCTCCATGGGGATGTGCCCTATTGTCTCATTCCTCTGGGCAAAGGGGGGTCAGTTCTGCTACCAACTCAGCGTTTCAGGTTCAGGCATCGGCTCCCTGGATCATAGCCAGTAATGCCGAGCTCCTGTCACGCATAAAGTGGTCTCCATCTATGACTCTACTCAATCCTCACAGCCACCCAGAGAGGAGGTGCGAGTATTGTGCCCATTTCACAGGTGAGAAGGCTGAGGCTGAGCAAGATGAACGTTCCTTGGCTACAGCCCCCGACACAGTCTGCTGTGCACACAACGCCTTGCTCACCTTCGGGCCCCTGGGTGCTTCCGGGGTGAGCACTGCAGAGCAGGGAATCAGACCGGGCATCGGGCAGGAACACCTTTGGGTGACGGTGTCTGTTCACTCCTGAGCAGGTCTCCCTCTGGAGTGGGAAGACAGGGGAGCCGGAGGGAGGGAAGCCAGAGCTGGCTGTGGGGCCAGGGATGCGATGCGGGAAGCGGGAGGCAGAGATCCAGGACTTCTCTGCACGGGTCTCACCCCACCGAGACCCTCTGAGCCCTCCTGGTCTGCAGAGTGGGGCCTCGGACCCTTCCTGCATCGCAGACCCAAGGAGGGTGGGCAGTGGGATCTTCCATACCCTTGTGTCCCCTTGTTCTAGATAGTTCTCTGAGGGAGGAACCAGGGGCAAGGACAGGGACCTCTAACCCGAACCTGTGCCCGGCACCTGTGGCTGGTGTTCTTTATGGGGTTCTCTCGTCTTCTGTATACGCTGAATTTTTCTCTAATGAAAAGTAAAAGAGAAAGGAAAGCAGAAGGCAGGGCAGGAAGCAATATGCATAACTGAATTTTATTTTTTAATCAAAGAAGTTATGTGTGTGTGTGTGTATGTGTGTGTATATACAGAAAGTCGGGGGATGTACACAAAAATATTAATGATGGTTCTCTCTCGTGGAATCATGGACGATCTGATTTTCCTTCATTACACTTTTTATGTTCCTAATGGAGGGAGAACCCCCCACAGCTATTACGGAAAGAAAAATAAGAGGAACGTCTTGGGGCCTGGAGTCCCCGCCACCCCTCAGCTGCTCCCCGGCTTTGCTCCGGCCCGGTCCCCTCGCGGAGCCTCCTCTCCTGGCAAAACGGGAGCCTGTGGGATGTGGGGAGGCCACAAGGAGCTGGCGCCCGAGGAGGCACGGGGTAGCGCTCAGGCCCTGGTGCGCTGCCCTCACCCCGACACACACGCACACACGCACGCACGCACGCACACTTGGGGGCTCGGAGACGGAGGCACTAGCGTGCACACACCTGCAGACCTGCTCAGGGACACGCGGGCCCCGGCGGGACAGCCAGGCCTCCTGGCCCCACACACGCTCCCCAGCCCACAACGCCCTCGAGCCGTGTGCACCAACACACGCGCGCGTGGTGTGCCCGCGAGCACACGCGCTGTAACCTGTGTGGGGCGAGAGGAGAGAGCCCCATCGCTCTCCAAGATAAACACAGGAAGTGAGGATCCCGCAATGTCAGGGGGGTTGGGAGCCATCCATAAACTCCAGGCAGGGGTGGCGGGTGGGGAGGAGGCGGAAGAGGGGCCCGGGAAGGGAGGGTGGGTGTGGGAGTCCGGGCAAGGGCCTGAGTTTGACATGTGCTGTCTTGGGTTCAAATGTGAAAAGTTGAAGCGGTGACTAAGCTTGGGGGCTGTCTCAGCTCTGTCGGTCTGTCTGTCTGTCTGCGACAACACCTCCCACCTCCGCCCTACGGCTCGCTCCCCAGCCCAGGGCTCCCGGCCGGGCCCCCCACCTCACCCACACCCCTCGGGGAGCCAGAGCCTCTGCTCAGCCGAGTCTGGCCCATGAATGAGTGCGTGGAAAGAAGCCGTCACTCCGGATTCGGGGTGCTCCGGCCCCCGCGCCTGCCTCACGACCCAGCCCGCATCCCCGAGGCAGCCCGGGGGCGGCTGCAGGAGCCCACGCGCCCCCAGCCTTCTGCTCGGGCCCCAGGGGACACGCGACCGGGGGCAGGGGACACGCGGCCGGCCGCCGAGGGCTGCCCCGGGAACGGTTTTGGAGGAATGAGTGTGCCCGGTGTGCCAGGTACTTTACCTCAGCCTTAAGTACTTTTCTGGAACAGAGCGAGGGCCGAGGAGAAGGGGGTGTTTCCTCATTTATTCTCCACCAGCCGCCCCCCATCGTGGGTTTGCCGCCGGGTCAGCAGCCCCGTCAAGGCTGCTGATGCTCTTCCTCGGGGGCCCTGCCTCACGGTCCCCGACGGTCACACAAGTGAAGAGGGTGCCAGGGTGGTGGCTCCCACAGGCCGGGGCGGAGGGCCACACGGAAACTCTTTTTGAGAAAAAAGTCCTGTTTTGACCTTCCCTGCGCAACCCACTGGGCAAGTGGGGTTGACTGTGTCCTTCTCAACCCGGTTGTTGGCTCGCCTCCTGCTGCCCGAAGGCCTGACCCCACAGCTGGAGCCCTCAGGCAGCCCAGGCCCGGGCCCACGTCCCCACCCTCACCCCCACTCCCACCTCACCCCACCCCCACCCCACCCTCACCCCCACCCCCACCTCACCCCCACCCTCACCCCCACCCCCACCCTACCCAGCTGCCATGCCCACTCGGGCGAGTCGGGGGCGCTCCTGGCCCCACCTGGATCTCTTCAGCTCCCCAGAACCTCACCCGTGTGCCGAGCTTCACAACCCCCCATCGCTCCTCCCGAAATCCAGGACGTAGAAAGACTGTGTCCATGTTGCCAGTGAGGAAACTGAGGCCCGGGAAGGTCACACAAGTGATGGGAAGTAGAGCCCAACCCAGACCCAGGGCTGCGGCTTCCGAATCCACTTCTCTCCTTCCAGCGTCGCCTCCTTCTTCCGCTGTGGCTGCTGGTGGCTGGTGGTGACGGCACCAGGGTCGGGACAGAGGGGCCTCTGCCTAGGGTGGCCCGAAGGGACCAGCGTGGCCCGGCCCTGCCCAGCTCCTCACGCTCCTCTCTCTTGACCTTTTTATTCACCACCTTCAGCAACATGATTCTTTCGTATCCTTGGATTCCCTGTTCTTTCTCACCCCAGAGATCTTGCTGCTATTTCTGTATTTTTTTCTTTCTAAAAATTTATTTACTGGATAAATGGATGGGTGGGTAGTTGGATGGGTATATGGGGGGGAGCAGCCAGTTGGGTGGGCGGAATGGATGGGTGTGTGGGTGGATGGATGGATGGGTGGGTGTGTGGGTGGATGGGTGGATGGGTGGGTGTGTGGGTGGATGGGTGGATGGGTGGGTGTGTGGGTGGATGGATGTGTGGGTGTGTGGGTGGATGGGTGGATGGGTGGATGGGTGGGTGTGTGGGTGGATGGGTGTGTGGGTGGATGGGTGGGTGGATGGGTGGATGGGTGGATGGATGCATGGGTGGGTGTGCGGGTGGATGGGTGTGTGGGTGGATGGGTGGATGGGTGGGTGTGTGGGTGTATGGATGGATGGGTGGGTGGATGGGTGGACGGGTGTGTGGGTGGATGGGTGGGTGGATGGGTGGATGGGTGGACGGATTGATGGGTGGGTGTGTGGGTGGATGGATGGGTGTGTGGGTGGATGCATGGGTGGGTGTGTGGGTGGATGGGTGTGTGGGTGGATGAATGGATGGGTGGGTGTGTGGGTGGATGGGTAGATGGGTGGGTGTGTGGGTGGATGGGTGGATGGGTGGGTGTGTGGGTGGATGGATGGGTGGGTGTGTGGGTGGATGGGTGGATGGGTGGATGGGTGGGTGTGTGGGTGGATAGGTGTGTGGGTGGATGGGTGGGTGGATGGGTGGATGGGTGGATAGATGCATGGGTGGGTGTGTGGGTGGATGGGTGGGTGTGTGGGTGGATGGATGCATGGGTGGGTGTGCGGGTAGATGGGTGTGTGGGTGGATGGGTGGATGGGTGGGTGTGTGGGTGGATGGATGGATGGGTGGGTGTGTGGGTGGACGGGTGTGTGGGTGGATGGGTGTGTGGGTGGATGGGTGGGTGGATGGGTGGATGGGTGGACGGATTGATGGGTGGGTGTGTGGGTGGATGGGTGGGTGTGTGGGTGGATGGATGCATGGGTGGGCGTGTGGGTGGATGGGTGTGTGGGTGGATGGGTGGGTGGATGGGTGGATGGATGGATGGGTGGGTGGATGGGTGGATGCATGGATGGATGCATGGGTGGGTGGATGGGTGGATGGGTGGATGGGCGGACGGATGCATGGATGGATGGATGGAGCGAGAGGGAGGTGGAGGGATTAACAGAGGGCTAGGTGGGTGGCTGGATGACTACGTGTTGGGGGGATGACTAGGACAGTACTTGAGTGAGGGAGTGGATGGTACGTGATGGATGGAGGTGGGCAGGAGTTGTGCAGGTGGATGATGGAACAGTGGGTGGGTGGGAGAATGGATCTGATGGGTAGGTGGAGGAATGGATGGATGGAAGGTCAGACGGGATGGATGGATGAGACGGAGGGATGGTGCTTCAGCGCTGCTGAGGCTCAGCACCCCCTGTGCCATCTGAGTGACTGGATGGCTAGTTTGCACCCCCAACGCTACCTTGCCTCCCCCACAAGTGTGAGGGAGCAAACCTCACTTTGGCCTCAGTCTTGATTCTGCTCAGGGGTGTCCTGATGTGTCCCTTTAGGAATGCAGCAGGACCCCCAGACCCGGCTCTAGGGGGCGGGGGTCAGCCTCTGTCCTCCGTGCAGAGCCCCTCACCTGCTACAGCGGCTCTGGCTTTGGGGCAGGGGCAGGTTATCTCTTCCGTTGCCTTAAAACCACAACCCAGACTGAGAGCACATGTCCTACGCCGTGCGATGGAGCGTAACGAACTCCAATTACGTTGTGATGACTAGATCGTCAACCTAAAAACCTGGAAATAGTGTCTTGGAGAGTCCCAAAGGAGTGTAAATCCATTTTAACAGGAACCCCCACCCCAACCAAAACATGGCACAATTAAGAGGAGGTCTTTAATTTCCCCCAAATCCAGCCAGAATGTCTTCAGACTAATTAGCTAAACAATCATCATCAATATACAAAGAATAAAATGGAGCAAACAAAATCAGATACACTGAAGGGGGTAGAAATGTGAGTGAACAGATCCCCAGGTCGATAGGACTCTAGGGGAAGGTGCCCACCCCCGGCACCCTCTCCGCACAACCCCTTACCCAGCCCCGGAGAGAGGGGAGCCCCTGCGCGGGTTCTGCGTGGGGGCTGCCTCTGTGAGCCTCTGTGCTTACCCGTCCATAAAGAGGTAGCCGTCGATGCTCCGAAGTGCTCCCACCTCTGTCCCGGGCCAAGCGAGCTCTTTGCACGGTGCCTCTCTCTGTGTTCACGACACTGGGGGTGAACGTTACAGCGATCCCCATTTTCCAGATGCAGAAACTGAGGTTCTTTTTTTTTTTTTAAGATTTTACTTATTTTTTCATGAGAGACACACAGAGAGAGGCAGAGACACAGGCAGAGGGAGAAGCAGGCTCCATGCAGGGAGCCCGACGTGGGACTCGATCCCGGGACCCCAGGATCATGCTCTGGGCTGAAGGCAGGTGCTAAACCCCTGAGCCACCCGGGTGCCCCGAAACTGAGGATCAAAGCCAGGAAGTGGCAGATCCAGGACTGAAGTCTGCCTCACAGGATCTCTCTCTTCTATGCCTGTGACGTAGGTGAAGTGACCGCAGTTCAGGGCAGCCCGGGCCACACACACAGCCAGTGAGGGCTGAGCTGGGCTTCAGTTGTACAAACACTAGTGCAAATGTCAAGTGAATGGAACAGGCGGCGGCAACTGGGGTCTTTCATGAGGGGACCCATTCCTGTGCGAGCGGGGGTGACGATGGGGGAGATAAAGGAGACAGGTGAAGGAGGGCTTCCTGGAAGAGAGGGCCTCTGGCAGGACCAAGGTCGTCCTGATTTCCCATGGAGGTGGAGAGAGAGAGAGCAAGGACGCCTCTTCCCTCTCTCTCCCTGTGCTTCTTGTGCATCTGGGTCATGACAATAGACCTTGGCCCCCCAACTTTGGGAAAAACGTCCACCCCCTAGCAGGGCCAAGGGTTGCAGAAGCAGCCAGCAGCCTCTCATCAAGCCCTGACAGGAGTTGTCACCAGTACTGAGCCAGCAGGGGTGGGGGTGGGGTGGGGTGTCTGGCCCCAGCCCCACTGTTTACCTGTCTGGGCTGGTGGTGCTGGAACCATCCATCTGGGTGAAGGATCACACGGCCTCCCTCCCTCCTGCCTCCTCCCCCTCAGCTCCTCCATGAGGCATCAGATCTTCGCACCACTCCAGGCCCCTTACATGCTGCCTCCCTGCTTGGGCTGCTCCTCCCCGGCCAGCCCGTCTTCTCCTGGGGGGGAGGTGCTCCCCGCTGTTCTCACCTATCCATCACCTTCCGCTTAATCAGAATATCGACCGAGGGCCGTCCACAGCATCAGCAGCGACGCTAGTTGTTGCAGGCCTGCTGCAGGTCGGGCCCCATGCCACCTGAGCCCTTTGCATCCGATACTGCTTCCTCACCTACGGGGTGTCTGCGAAGAGATGGGGAGCTGAGGGCCCCATAGAGCTGTAGTCCCAGAACCCCTGGGGAGAGGAGCACTGGTTCTGCCAGAGGAAGTGAGGACGGATGGGGAAGGCTGGGAAAGGGCTCACCTCCCACACCCCCGCAGGAGAGGCAGGTGTCTCCGGGTAGACAGGGGCAAAGCGTGCCAGGCACACGAGGGCCTGTGGGGGACGTGCGGTCAGGATGTCTGAGTGTGGGAAGAGACCAGAAGCTTCCCTAAGGCCTTTGTTGAGCACCCCTCTTCCGGGAACCCCCTGGTCACCAGGCCCTTGATCCCTTCCGGTCTCCTGCAGCATTTGCAGATAATGCTTCTAAAACACTTAACAAGGGACCCCCGGGTGGCTCAGTGGTTGAGCATCTGCCTTCCGCCCAGGGCGTGATCCTGGAGACCTGGGATCAAGTCCCGCATCGGGCTCCCTGCATGGAGCCTGCTTCTCCCTCTGCCTGTGTCTCTGCCTCTCTCTGTCTCTCTCTGTCTCTCATGAATAAATAAATAAAATCTAAAAAAAAAAAAAGCTTAATAAAATCTACTTTCTGAGCACAAGCAGCCTCTGCCCAAAGGTCACAGGCCCCTTGAAACTAGGGCTGTGCCTTCTATTCACTACCACCCCCCCCCCACCTCCTCTTCCCCACTCGCCCACCCTGGTCCCCATGTTTAGTATAACTGTGAAAGCATAATAGGTGGTGACTAAAGATCCATTGTTTGATGGCTGTTGATGGTGGTGGTGGGTTGATGGTGTCTTCGTGGGAGTGAGGATCACATGAGGGCGGGTACGGAGAATGCTCAGAACATAGCAAGTGCTAGAAAGTGCTGGTTCGGGCCGCCACGCCCCCTTCCCATCACATGTATGTGAGGTTTCTGTCCTCAGAGCTCATGAGGGATAGAGGTGGGCAGGAGTGGTGGGGGGAGCCCCAGTCCTGCTTTCCCACGGGCATGTGGGTAATGAGGGTCCCATCGAGCGTGGTTGGCCTCGGGGGTCTCATGTCCTCTGTCTTCTGCGCCTCTGCTAAGGCTTGGGACGCCCCCATGGTGTGGTGGTTCAGTGTGTGGACTCCGAGAGTGACAGGCCTGGGTCTGACCCTTGCTCACCGTGAATTCCGAATCCCTCCTCATCTACAGTCAGAGACCCTGGAAGCACGAGCCTCGTGAACCTGTCACATGGAATAGATGAGATGCTGTGTGCATCAGGCTCCGCACGGTCCCCAGACGTAGTACATTCTCGGTGAATGTTGCTCATCACAACAGTGTTTTATTATCTTAAAAACATTTCCTTGTCCGGGAAGCCTCTTCTGATGCAGCCAAAGGGAGGTACAGCCCCCAGCTCATGGTCCTTAATCCCTCAGCTCAGGACGGAATAGGGAAACCGCCCTGGGGTCCAGAGAGTTCAGGCTTCTCCGGCTCAAATCCCATTTCTGGCCTCAGAGGCTCCATTCAGTTGGGGAACCCCTGAGGATGGGGACCCTGTTAGGAAATTCATCCTCAGGGCTGCAGAATGGCCCCCTGGGACATGGGGGGCGCTGGTGGTCAGCTGCCCCACAGCTGGAGTCCCGGAGCTCTGGAACCAGCCATGCCCAGTGCCCGCAGCCAGTCACCCTCATGGGGGCCTTGCCATGTCCACAGGCCATGACACCCGCTGCTCTCAGGCCCAAGGCAATTCTATCTGCTGCACCCTCTGCGTGAACTCTGCCCTATGACCCTGGTTGAAGTGGGTGTGGGGGGGTGCTCTCTCCCGGACCTCCCGTCAGTGGCCACAGTGGGTCAGGGGTCCTGGCTGACACCTCAGGTGGGTGGGGCTGGGGCAGGAGCAAGGAGCCACCAGAGTGGCCAGAGACCTGGCCAGATGCACTGGGGAGGGAGGAGGACTGGTCTCTGGCAGCCCCTGAAGGAGGGTGCTTTCCCTGTGGCCTCTGCCTGGAGGCCTGGAGGGGGCAGCTATGAGCATGGGGACAGACCCCTGGAGAGCAGCGCCAGGTGGGATCCGTGCCCACCACAGGCCTGCCTGGCTGACCGTGGAGGGCACAGCCCCTGGGGGATGAGGTCTTCATAATTTAGGAAGGAAAAGAGGAGTGGCCAAGCAGAGAGGCCTTCCCTGACCACCGTGGCCATAAATACCCTCTCCTACCCCCAATCGTGCAGCATTTTCTCTTCCCCATAGATCTTCCCATACCCCCAGAGTAGAAGCTCCGGAGGACGACTTGTGTCCCCTGGGATCTAGAACACCGCCTGGGACACAGCAGGTGCACAGCAAACATCCACCGGGTCATGGCCACGCTGCTGCGTCCTCTGAATCTCTGCAGCCGCCCTTCACATTCACAGCCAGTGTGATCCGTCCCATTTTGGAGATGGGGAAATCGAGGCTCCAAGAAATGAGGAGAATTGGTGAACTTCTACACCCGAGCACAGGGGAGCTCCTGGCCGCGGGCTTAGCCAGGTGTGTGACCACACAGGCCGGTCGGTGGGTTCCACGTAAGGAAAGAGACTGATCCGAACTTCGCTTCCTTGGCTTCTGCGGCCCCCGCCTTCCCCCAGCAGATTTGTTCAGGCTTTCGTTGGGGGAAGTGGGTGAGGGCCGGGAGGGAACGGGGGAGGAATGGCGGAGGATTTTAACCCCCAAGTTAAGTCTATTTGGGGCCAAACCCTTATGTTCTGGACTTGGCCTCCTGCCTCACGTCTCACAAGGACTAGTGTTAAACTGACACCAGAGACGGAGGGAGGGGGCTGAGGAGCCGGGAGGGCCAGCCTGGAGCACGCACTGGCCGCCCGGAGCTCGCGCAGGGACACTGTGTGCCTTAACCGTGGCCTTACATTTATTGGGCGCCTACTGTGTGTGCCAGGAGCTACTCTCCGCACTTACTGGGCATCTTGTCATTCATCCCCACAGCTGTGCTCGGGGCTGCTCGTTATCACCCTCCTCGGTGTACGGATGAGGAAACTGAGCTCCGGAGAGGTCGAGCCACCTGCCCAAAGTCACACAGCTGGACAGTGGTGACGCCAGCACAGGATCCCAGTTACCCCGGCCCCAGGGCTCACCCACCAGCTGCTCTTCTGTGCCTGGGGCGGGGGGCGGACGCGGGCTTTAGAGCTGGATTCCCAGCCCAGGTGCACTACGTCTACACTGTGTGGTCTCGGGCCAGCTGCTTGATTTCTCTGAGCCTCGGCTTCCCCAGCTGCAATACCCACCTTGCAAGGTTGCCGCAGCACCCGATGAAGCAAGGGGCAGAGGGAATGTGGCCGGTGCCCGGGGTGGACGGGCTGTGGTGGATAAATGATGGTGGCAGATGCGGTTCGCGTGCCCGGCTTGCAGCGAGCGTCCTAGAACTGCTATTTCCCACTCCAGCCTCCCTTCTAGCAGCACGGGCTCAGTGACATCCCCCCTCGCTCTCGAGCCCTTTCTCTGCACCCTGGGTGGTGCCCGAGCTCCTGGGGAAAATGCACCTTCCCCCCTGGTGGGATGGATTGGGGGACACACAGTAGAAGTTTTTGTTGTCACTTTTACCTCCTTGGGAATGAAGGCTTCGAACTGGGGGCCTGGGTGCTGTTCCTCCCCAGGAAACGGGCAGAAAGGGGGTAGTTGTGCCAACCTCCTAGCTCTGTGCCAGTCAGATGTCAGTCTTGGGTTCCACCTCAAGCGTTCCTTGGTTGGACACCTTCTTTGGCAGGGCCAAGTTTAGAATCGTGGGGACTTTCCGGTCCAACCAGGGTAACGTGGATAGAAGATCCCTTACTCTGTGCAGCACTCGACTGTTTATACAGGCTTTTCACCTCCTCTATCCTGTGTGAGCAGTACATCCCATTTCACAGAGGAGGAGACTGAGGCCCAGAGAGGAGTAGGCTGCTGGCCTGGGACAGGGCCAAAGCCCAAGCTGGGAGCCAGGTCTGGGGCTTTCTCTGGGGCTTGGGTCTGACCGGGGTGGGGGTGCGGGGGGGCTCCCAGGGACCACTCCCCCCCATCATCCTCCTTCCCATCAGAGAGGCCCAAACCCTGGGCCAGGCTGGGAATGTTCTGGGGGGAGGCCCTCTGGAGTCAAGGCCGTGTGTAAGTGTTTTATTGTTTGCCCGAAGAGGTGTGAATGAAGTAATGGGCCTTCTCCGGCACTCTATCCGTCTAGGGCTGACAGGCGCGCTCCGAGCCCCGGGCTGCTCTGCGTAAACGCTGTCACCCTGCCATCCCCAAGCAGGCAGCTTCCTCGGGGAAACTGTAATCAAGGCCTCCCGCACCCGCAGCTGGCCCTGTCCGCAGCTCGTAAATCACGGCTGCCTTCCCGGAAAGCAGGGGGAGAGACAGGCAGGGCGACAGGGAGACAGACGAGGCCCGGCGAGGAAGAGACGGGGACAGGCCGGCGGGGAGAGGAGGAGGCAGCCAGGGCAGGCCCGGCCCAGGGACAGACAGACAGACAGACACACAGACCGGGGAGAAAGCCAGAAAGAAAGAACCAAAGGGAGACAGAGAGGCCGAGGGAGGCGCCGATGGAGGTGTGGGGTGGGGGGGCAAGAAGATACAGGGGAGGGGCGCACAGAGAGAGGGTGGGCAGACAGACTGGAAGGAAGCGAGGAACGGGGAGAGAGGAGAGTAAAAAAGATGAAAGATAGTTGGGGGAGCAGTGGAGGGACAAAGCGTGAAGGCAGGGAGGGCGAGAGGGGCACACGGGGCAGGGGCCTCAGCTGGGCACCAGGGCCGGGCACTGGGCAGCTGGGCCAGACCACTGATGGCGGGGCTGCCTCCATCCAGCCTCACAGGGTCCCCAGCGTCCCCGGGCCACTCAGACCCTTCTCCGTCCACACTGGCCTGGTGACTTCGCAGGCAGCCAGACGGAGGGCTGAGGCAGGTGGGAGAGGAGGGGAGGGCGGAGGCTGCAGCCACCCAGCACCCCCACATCCAGGGCCTGTGTCAGACCCACTCTCACCCTGGGATGGCACAGCGAATCTTAGAAGGGCAGAGAAGCGCCTCACGCAGCGGCCACCAGGCCACCAGTGCACTCCACACCCCCAAGCACCCGGGGCACACACACGTACGAGCCACGTGCTCGCCCAGGCTGGTGTGTGAGTGCCCATGCCCACCTGCAAGGGGATTCACACAGTGGAAGAGGGAGGCGTTGGCACTCACAGCCCAGCTGGCCAGGCTACTTTAGCCCTGGCGTCACAAGAAAGGCCTTCTAGAACCAGCAGAGAATGTTTCAGGCAGCATTCAGCCCAGCAAGGGATTCTTTTTCTAGCTCAAGTCATGAAAGTTGATTTTAAAAAGGAGAAAAAATAGAAAAAAAAAAAAAAAGCAACAACTCTCACCTACCAGGTCCCTATCCCAGGCACTAGACACCTAGCAGAAAACAAAATTGGGTTTCTGTCTTCCGGACTTGCTGTCTGGTCAGGGAGAGAGTGAATAATAAGCAAGTAGACAAAGAACACCACATGATGTTGAATGCTACAGAGAAATCTAAATGAGGGGAAAGGATGGGGGTTTTACTGTCTTCTGAAAGGTGGTAGGTCGGTGAAAGCCTCATTGAGACCTTTGAGCAGACTTTCCAAGAAAGAGGAGAAGTAGAGCATTCCAGGTGGGAGAGGAGGAATGGCATGTGCAAAGGCCCTGAGGCAGAAACATGCCTAACCTGTTGGAAAAAGAGGAAGAAGGCCAATGTGGCTGGAGCAGAGTGGGCAAGGGGAGGAGTTCTGGGAGGGGTGTGAGGTCAGAGACATGGAGAACCAGGTCACATAGACCTTGGCAGCCCCTGTAAAGGCTTGACTCTTAATATGAATGGCATGAGCAGTCTTTAACGGGTTTGGAACTGAGGACAACCCGATCTGACATATTTGCAAGGAATCCTCTGGCTGCTATTTTGATAACGGACTTAGGTAGGGGCACCTGGGTGGCTCAGTCAGTTACGCATCTGACTCTTGGGTTGTGGGATCAAGCGCCACATTGGGCTCCATGCTCAGCGGGGAGTCTGCTTGAGATTCTCTCTCTCCCTCTCCCTCTGCCCCTCCCCTCCCTTGTCTTGGTGCTCTCTCTCTCTCTCTCTCTCAAATAAATAAATACATAAAATCTTTTTTAAAAGGAAAGGAAAGGGAAAGGAAGGGAAGGAAGGGAAGGAGAAAAAGAAAAAAGAAAAGAAAAGAAAAGAAAAGAAAAGAAAAGAAAGAAAAGAAAAGGACAGGGAAGGGAAGGGAAGAGAAGGAGAAAAAGAAACAAGAAAAGAAAAGAAACTAAACCGACCCAGAGGGGCAAGGGCAGAAGCAGGGAGACCCACGGGAGGCTACTGAATCATCCAGGTGAGAGACGATGTGCCTGGGATGGGGGTACCAGTGGAGGTGGGGAGAAGTGGTCAGATTTTGGACCTATTATGGAGAGACGACAGGATTTGCTGCTAGAATGAGAAGTCTGGGACAAATTCAAGGTCAGGGGCCGGAGCAACTGGAGGATGGAGCTGCCATGTGTGGTGAGGGTGAAGATGAGCGGGGAGCCAGTGGGGGGTGGGTTTGGGGGCGATGTGTGGACAGGTCCGCTGCACACCCGGACAGGGGCGCCGAGAGCGCCGTCTATGAGGACACACACCTGGGAGCTGTCAGCACGTGGGTGGTATTTAAGCCGAGGAGCTGGGAGAGGTCACCTGGGGAGAGAGTGAAGAGTCCAAAATTGAGTCTGGGGCTGCAGGCCACACCTCGAGGTTTGAGAGAGAACAGAGATGCATCAAGAGAGATGGAGAAGGAGGAGCCAGTGAGGTAAGAGCAAAGACGAGATCAGCCAAGTCTCAAAGCCAAGTCAGGGAGGCGGTTCAAGAAGGGGGTTGACCAACGGTCCTGCGGGGAGGCCAGGAAAGGCGAGGGCTGGGGGTGGCCGTCGGGGCAGCGTGGAGACACTGCAGGCCCTGATGAGGGCAGTCGGGGGGCAAAGGGGGGTGGCGGCAACCTGACTGGTGTGTGGGCTCACGCAGGAGGGGGACTGTTGACAGTGGGAGTGGACGGTTCTTTGGGAGCGTTCTGATAAAGTGGGAAGCAGAAGATAGGATGGGATGTGGAATGGCGAGAGCTTCCTAAAATAACACAATAATAAAGATAATTTTTAAAATTCTGGAATAACGTTACTTTTTTAGAGATTTTATTTATTTATTGGACTGAGAGAGAGAAAGAAAGCACAGACGAGCATCGGGGAGGGGGAGCAGAGGGAGAAGCAGTCTCTCCGCTGAGCAGGGAGCCTGATGAGGGACTCGATCCCAGGACCCTGAGATCGCGACCTGAGCTGAAGGCAGATCCTCAACCAACTGAACCACCCAGGCGCCCCTTTTTCCTTTTTTTTTTTTTTTTTTTTTTAAATTGGGAGCATTGCTGCCTGTACAGTGCTGCTGGGGATGACCTGGGGGTGGGGCAGAGAGCCCAGGTCCCGGTGAGTAGGAGGGGCCGCTTGCTGGAGTGACACCCTGCATCGGGTGCAGGGGGGTGGGAACCGGGGCACCGGCGCGCCTCCTGGTTTTGCACTGTCCCTGCATCATACAGAGGCCATCACTCTCACTGGCGCTCCCTCTCTCTCTCGTAAACAAACAAACACAGGCACCACCACCACAGGCGTCTAAACGCTGCTTCCTGCTTACAACTGCCCCTGCGGGCAATTTTCATCTTGGAACCCCTCCCCCCAAACAGAAAAACCACCCCAGAGGTCCGGAGGGCTGCTGGGGGAGGGTCCCAGAAAGGAGCAGGGACCTCCCTGAGGCCACGGGGTGTCAGCAGTGGTGCCAGGACTCCCCGTCATGGGTCCCCCGTCGAGGCTGGAGCTGTCGGTCTTCTCTTCGGGGCACCCCCCGCACTGGGA
Source organism: Canis lupus familiaris (assembly GCF_011100685.1). Taxonomy (NCBI): domain Eukaryota; kingdom Metazoa; phylum Chordata; class Mammalia; order Carnivora; family Canidae; genus Canis; species Canis lupus. The sequence goes on along the minus strand of NC_049223.1, from coordinate 76,317,566 downwards.
AGGGCAGAGCTGGGGACAAGCCCAGAAAGAGAGAGAAAAACATCCCCCCCTGGTACATACACCGGCTCTAGGCACCCAGTACCTCAGCTCTGTCCACCTCGGGCACACCAGCCCCGGGACTTGGCAGGTGCCAGGCGGGCGTGGTCTGGAGCACAGTCCTGCAGGAGACCAACAAGCAGAGGGGCAGGTTAGAGACGCAGAGCAGGAGGGGTCGGGGGCAGACCTGGCCTCGCTGTGTGCTGGTGAGTGGGCTCTGGTGGGCAACCCCAGCCCGCCCTCTGCTCCCTCCTCTGTGCACTCCCTAGAATCGTATGTGTAGGGCGAGCTTTGCTGTTGAGAACAACTGTTGCTGATGAACAACAACATCAACTGTGTTGATGTTTTCAAGGTGAAAAAGGAATGAGTAGAAGAATCTTCTTCTGCTATCTAAGGAGTGGAACCCAACGCCAACATCATGATGTTGGGTTGAAGAGATCAAGTATTCTCATAGCTGGACTCTGGCACCCAAGTCCAGCCTTCCCTCTCTGTCCTTTTTAAGATTTTATTTATTTCTTCATGAGAGACACTCAGAGAGAGGCAGAGACACAGACAGAGGGGGAAGCAGGCTCCCTGCAGGGAGCCCGATGGGGGACTCGATCCTGGGTCTCCAAGATCACGACCAAAGGCAGACGCTCAACCACTGAGCCACCCAGGCATCCCTGTCTCTGTCTCTCTCTCTCTTACACACACACACACATGCACACACACACGCACATACACGCAAGCACATCACAACCTGCTCCCCACATTCTGCTTCTGGAAACTATGATTCATCCTAGTACATAAGTCCACAGCCCCTTATCTGAAACTCCTGGGGGTTTCAGACTCCAGAACCTTTCCAATGATAGAAGGGTAGTTCCGTATTAATAATAACTCCTGTGGGGCCTGAGCAGCACTCTGCATGCAAACATATCAATACTTCTGCAGTGATACGTATGCATATTCACAGCGAGTGGGAAAAATAAAGACCATAAATGGCCGTGTGACAGTTCAAGCTGTGTTTTGCACACTCACAAGGTAAGTGAGACTGGCCTTCGGAGCTTCCTGGATTTCAGGGTTGCGGGGAAGCGACAGAGGAGGCCGCAGCCCGCTGGGCTGCCCAGCCTGCACACATACGGACCCGCACATTTGTTCCTGATGGATGCAGGACCCCCGTTCTCCTTCCAGGAAGACACATAGGGACCTATGTGTGCACATAAATAGCTTCACACGCACACGTGCACATACTGGGGGCACGTCTTGCCCTTCTGGAAACTTAACTTTCTCTCGGGGCTGGAAGGGGCCTCAGAGGCATGCCTTGAATCCTCTCGACAACATCCCCACCAAGTGGTCACCCAGGTCCTGCTTCCAAAGCTCCCCTGACCCTCATCCTTCGTCTCTGCCACCCCTTTACTCTCCACCCTGAGCCGTGTCTTCCTAGAGCCCTTGACCTTCTCCTCCTCCTTCTCAAGAACCTCGGAATGGAGCAGCCCTATAGCTCTTCTTCATCAGCAGAAGTCCTCAGTGGGAAGGGCTAGCGTGTCGTGAACTACATCCACCTCCGGTTCTGAAAGAGGGATCTAAGCCCTGGGCAGAATGTGCTGTCTCCCAGATTCTGGCCAGTGAGTGTCTTAACAGGGGTGGGGGGGGGGTCCCTGCTGCCTCCCCCTTGGGAAAAGAGGACTCTGATCAAGCCTGTAGATCCCTTACTTTCTTCTTCTCTTGAAGTCTTTCTTATTTCTTTTCTGTTTCTGCTTTCTTTTTTCTTTTCTGTGACATTTTAAAATATTAAATGATTTTTTTTTTTTTTTTTTGGTCAGGCATTCTGATAAAGATGGACAATTGTTAGAAATTTCTTATTTTGAGATCATTTGAACTTACGGAAAAATTGCAAGAGTAGTACAAAGAGCTCCTGAGTATCTTTTATCCATGCTCATCTCTTTTTGTAAGGTTTTATTTATTTATCTGAGAGAGGTTGAGAGAGAGAAAGAGCGAGCACAAGTAGGGGCGAGGGGCAGAGGGAGAGGGAGAAGAAGAAAGACTCTGTGCTGAGTGGGGAGCCCCATGTGGGCTTGATCCCAGGACCCTGGGATCACGACCTGAGCTAAAGTCAGATGCTTAACTGACTGAGCCACCCAGGCGCCACCATATTCATCTTTTGTAACATTTTGCCATATTTGCCTTATCATTCTTTTATACATATATATATTCACATTTTTTTCAGAACCATTTGAAAGTAGGCTATGTGATGTTGCTCTTCGTGTATTTCAGTGTATATTTTCTAAGAATAAAGATCTTGTCTAAGACAATCACAAAGCACACAGTTATACAATCCAGGAAATTTAACATCAACACAATTGCTTTCATCTAACCCATAGTTCTCCTTTGGGATTGAAGTCACTTTCCTCACAGTCTCTCGGACTGATCCACTGTGCTTGGGGTAAATTCCTGGTGCCGAGCAATGTTAGTCCCAGTCATGGCTCCCTTGGGTCAGTCTAGACTTCAGAAATGAACAATGTTGAGAATTCTCAAACCGTGTACCACGGAACCCTCTGGGGTGGGGCGAGGGTTCCACCAAGGGAGGGCAGGGAAGGCTGCATTTTGGCATGGGATTTGTTCGAGAAAAATATTAAAGAACCAATATTTTAAAAACTTTAAATAAAACGAGCGGAAAGCTCCGGTTTCTTCCTTTTCCACTTGAGGGTGGAAGCCTTGGTGAGGTTAAGCAGACCTCTCTGTGCCACACTGGGAGCGAGCAGGCGGCGAGCAGGGGTCTAAAACTAAGTCATTAATTCACTGGAGCATTTCTCCAGCACAGCGGGGAGAGTGGAATGTGCTGCACCCTGGCGTCGCAAAGATGAGAAAGACCAGCCCGACTTCCAGAAGCCGCCGGGCTGAGCCTAGATGAGGCTCTTGTCCCCGGTGCCGCTCTGCTGAGGTGGGCTCTGGGCTTACAAGCTAGTCTAGGGACCCCAGAGAAGGGAAAACAAGCCTGTGAATCAGCAGGAGCTCTTCCAAGAACAATAGTGTTCTTTTAACAAACATTTGTTCTATCAGCAAATTTTTGAACATTCAACAAACATTGGTCCTTTCAACAAATATTTGTTCACTCGTCAGTGTTGACTCAGTTCCTGCCCTGTGCCTACTGCTGGGTGGGAATTGCAGACATGGTGTTAGGGACAGAGCACCCAGTGGCGTGGGGCCCAGTCCTCGGCGAAGGGAAGCAGAATCTCTCCCCATTCAGTAGCTCCCCGTCTCTGCCTCTCCCACCCCCTACCGCAGCAGAAGGGACAAGGTGACCCCAGCTCCTTGCTCCTAAGGGGTTTGCCCCCAGACTTCTCCTTTATAAACAAACCCCTTTGTGTTCTCGGAGTAGATACCCCCTGCCCCTGTCCCCGAGCAACAGGAGCAGATTCTGCTCTCTCGAGAGCAATCCTGCAAGAGTTATTGGACGTCTCTCAACTGTGCACACCTTCAAGCCAGGGATTCCACTTCTAGGAAAATCTAATCTAAGGAGCCCATCAGGAGATGCATTGAGGTTTAGCCTCGGGGATTGTTTACAAGAGTGAAAAACAGTGAATGCCTGCTCGGGGAGGAAAACCATGGCTCATGGGTGCCCTAAAAGCAAAGTGTTCTGTGACAACAGTGGGGAGGAGAATGTGGAGGGCTAGGCAAGAAAGTTCCCAGCGTCTGAAGACAAAAAGAGTTTTCGAAATAGGACTCACTAGATAATCTTAGTTTTTATGAAAACTATGTATACAGACATACAGAAAAAAGTCTGATAGGATCTACTTTGGAAAAGTTAAAAATGAGTTATCTCTGCCTGAAAGAATCACAAATTGAAGGGAAAAAAAACTTTTTTCTTGATTTTGCTCCTCTGATTTTGTAAATTTTCTATGATGAATATGTATTGGTATTAAAAGGAGAAAGTAATGCACAGAAGTATAACCATTCTATTAAATTCAATGGAACGCCAGTTATTAATCTTTCCCCTGGTATTTCTTATACGACACTCAGCTGCAAACCTTTATTACAGACACGACACCATTTCTAGAAATTCGCCCAAAGAAAACATCTAACGCTCAGCCCCAAGTGGCAGTCCCAATGATCACATCAGCCCCGCTGGGTCCTGGGCTTCATACCCTTGCGGCTCACATGTACACGCACACGTGTACAGACGGATGTGTACACAGATGTGTTTCCTGGGGCTGGGCGTGCTGCCAGCAGATGGCAAAATCGGGGCTGGGACAGTCGTCTCAAACCCAGAGAAGAGAATGATCTTTGACTACCAGAGTCGGTTCTTAAAATTGATTTTATCAGAACTCCTGGGTGGCTCAGCGGTTGAGCGTCTGCCTTCGGCTCAGGGCGTGACCCCGGTGCTGGGATCAAGTCCTGCGTTGGACTCCCTGCAAGGAGCCTGCTTCTCCCTCTGCCTGTGTCCCTGCCTTTCTCTCTGTGTCTCATGAATAAATAAATAAAATCTTTTTTTTAAAAAAATGGATTTTATCATTTCCAAGAGAATGATCTGGCTCACTGGGACTCTCTCCCCATCTTGTCCTCCCCATCCCACCAAAAAACACACATGCAAATAATTCACTCTTTAATGGAGAATGTCTGGCTTCTCTTCGTGGAGAAAAAAAAAAAAAGAGAGAGAGAGAGACAACAGGATTAAAAGATCTATATTGTGACCTTGAGTCTGCAGAATCCTCACTGGGAGTGCTCCAACGGAGGCTCATACACATGGTGTGCTCCCCAGTACACTGCATGTGTGTGGGTGACGCACCTGGGCAACGAGGTACCATGGAAAGAGACCATCATATCCAGCTCTGAAGCCCAGCGTTGCTGTTCAGTAACCTAGTGAATACGGGGAGGTTGTGGCCTCTCCAAGCTCTGTTCCTCCTGGGAAGCGGGAAGGACAGGTGTGGACAAGATTCAAAGATTGTAAAATGCTATCCACATTGCAGGGCTCATCGGTATTATATATATCCACGTCCTCCTAGTTAGAAAAGAAAAAATAGGGCAACCCCGGTGGCTCAGCGGTTTAGCACCGCCTTCGGCCCAGGGTGTGATCCTGAAGACCCAGGATCGAGTCCCACGTCGGGCTCCCTGCATGGAGCCTGCTTCTCCCTCTGCCTGTGTCTCTGCCTCTCTCTCTCTCTCTGTGTCTCTCATGAATAAATAAATAAATAATCTTTAAAATAAAAAATACTAGATTATAGTAGTCCTGAATCCGCCTCTGTCTACCACCCTGGGATGCTGTTAGGACACTGTCCTTGCTCGCCTCACCTCTCTCCTCTGTGCCTGCATCGTGTTAATCGCAAAATCGCAGCATTTTCAGACCTAATGGGGAAAGGATCCTAGAAGTTACTTAGTCAAAGAGGCAGGAAGGGTTTCGAGTCCAGACCAGGGCATCAGCATCAGCGGAGCAGAACCCGCCCGTGGGCATGTGCCTTTGGCCTGGGCTTCAGATAGTGAGGGAGGGCACCCTAGGGCTGCTGAGCCCGGTGGAAGCCTCAGGCAAAGGGAATCAACAGACCCAGGAACTCCCACTAGCTCGCCCCAGCAAGGGGAGGGCCCAGGCCCAGGGGGCCCTGCTGGCGGAGCCGGCCAGGCTGGGATTTATGGGCCCCTCTTGGACACGTTAAAGATCACATTAAGTGCAATAAATGTAGATCACGCTTCTAAATAAGCTGAGATTTATCCCCGGATCCCCTCCACAGGGACCAGCCCCATAAATCCTGCCCAAGCCTGTCCCCAGGCCTGGGCGGAGGGGGGTTTGGGGATGGGGGTGGGGGGAAGGGGGGCATGGGGAGGGGCAGGGAGTGGTACTGAAAGGCTGGAGCCTGGAGGGGGTGGGGCAAAAATGTGGCCCCGGATGCCTGTCCCCCTCTCACCTGCCCTCCTTGCCCCAGCCCCTGCCCAATCGCCTCTCCTGCCCCGCCACCTTCTCCTGGCCCCTGCTCACCACTATGATCTTGTTACAGACTTTAAAACAATCGTGACACTAATGTTGGAAAAGAAGCTGTAGCTTCTAAATGGGAAGCTCAACCCCAGCTAAAATCGTCTTTGTCCACGGCGTGGGAGGACCCTTCATTAAGAAAAATGTATTGTAGGAAAATGCAAATTTACAGACCAATAAATTAGGGCATGATTAGTCACATTGCAATCTTTCTTCAAAGGATTCTTTAAAGGCTGAGCTCGTTCCTTTAAGTGTCTGTTTATAGCTCAGTAACTTCCAGACTCAGAGGCTGGGAGGCCCCACAGAGAGCAAGGGAATCTGCGAAGAGGCAGAGAAAAAGCCAGGGGCACCCCCTTCCTTAACCAGCCTGGGGATGAACATCCCTGGAGGGTCACCAGAGTCATCTGGATTGCGCTGATTCAGCACGTGTTTGGCCAGCACCTCAGTACGCCAGGTCCAGACTCGACACTGGGGAGGTGACCAGCCAGGACCCGGGACCCTTGAGGAGTTCACAAGAGAGAGTGACGGGAGTCACATTCACCTTGGCTCCCAGTAGACCAGATGCGATTCCAGGCGACTGTCTCCGAGCCCAACTGTCGCCAAATGTCAGGGACAGTCCACGTGCACCGTGGCGGAGGGAAGGCTGCATCAATAAAGGATGGGAGTTTTTAAAAGGAAAACAAATATAAATGCCATGGTTTCTCCGGCTTTCCCAAAGAACAAGTACAAAGTTTGGCCTTCATGGAACTAATTGCCCCGGAGTCCTTTGCGCTACGACCTGGACCAAATCCCTCAGCCACTCAGCACCTCGAGCGCCGTTGACCGCAGGCAGACAGGAAGAGATGAGCTCACGCCCTGGCCGCTGGGATCACTGAGGGATCTCTTCCAAGGGCGAAGAGAGGCGGGCTGGATCCCCGCCACCCACCACTTGAAGCCACACAGGACAGTTTCCCAAGCCTTTCCTGCCTCCATGTCTCTGTTCTTGCTGTCCCCTTCATCAAAATGCCCTCTCCCCTCTCCTCCGCCTAGCAAACTCCTACTCATCCTGCAAGACCCAACTTTGGCCAAGGACTTATTGCGTTGTGTTGTGCTTTAGCCATTTGTGTGTCTGCTGCCCCCACTGGACTATAAGCTCCTTGAGGACAATGGTCAAGTTTCGTTGGCCCAGTTCTTAGGGCCAAGCACTGTGCCTGGCATGGAGGTGCTGCTCTGAAATGGTTTGCAGAAGGAATGGCCCCAATTCATTGGCCTGTAAGTGACCATGATCATCACGGTCATGGTTACTGAGTGTTGAGCGCTCACTGTGTGGGGAGCACCTCACCTACAACAACCCTTTGAGGGAGGTTTTATAATCATTGTTTTACAAGAGGAAAAAAAAAACTGAGCCTGGAAAGCTTGAGGGTTTGTTTAAGATAAAAGAGTTGATAAATGATAGCAGCCAGGTCTACTTGATGACCTATTATACCCTCAACAGTTTGCCTTTCTAAATTATCAGGGACTGTGGTCTCTCTGGTTAGGGACTGTGTTGCATTCACCTCGGGATACCCTCCAGGGTAATATGTGCACAGAATTGAATGGACTGACTGAATGAATCTGAAACTGTGTCATTTTGTTTTTTGTTTGGTGGGTTTTGTTTCTTGTTTTCGGTAAAGATTTTACTTATTTTTGTGAGAGAGAAAGTGCACAGGAGCAGAGGGAGGGGCAGAGGGAGAAGCAGGCTCCTCACTGAGCAGGGAGCCCAATGAGGGATTCGATCCCAGGACTCTGGGATCACGACCTGAGCTGAAGGCAGACGCTTAACCGACCGAGCCACCCAGGCTCCCACCAGTGCTATTTTGAAGTCAACAACCCATGGGCTAAATCCTAGTGATGTGCCAAGCCATACTGGAGCGTGAAGCAAGAGGGAAAATGTGTAACCCTATATACATATTTCTAGATAGTTCTTAATAGTTAATTTTTTTCCCAGAACATTAAAGAATATTAAAAGTTGAAAAGCAGGCTGTCAAAACTCACAACATTATTTTAGGTTTAGATATTTTATTTATACCTCAAACAGAATGTATTGTAATAGTGCTCTCCTGGCTCGAACGCAAGCAAACTCATCAATACAGATCAAAATTCGAAGTCGACTTCTGTGCTTATGTTGTTTTCTGTTGAGAATTGTATGTTACAACACATAAGAGAAAACTTTGAAAGTACGTTTGATGAGTATAGAACTCTGACAAAAGATCTGAATAGAATTCCCAATATTTCAACTTCAAATAATATTGTGAGTTTTAACACATCTGCTTTTCAGCTTTTTAATATGCTTTTGTTGTGATTTAGCCATTTGTGTGTCTGCTGCCCCCACTGGACTATAAGCTCCAGGGGTTAAGTGTTGTTGGCTCGGTTCTTAGGGCCAAGCACTGTGCCTGGCACACAGGTGCTGCTCCATAATTGCTTAACATTCTAGAAAAGATATTTTTAAAAAATACACAAAATCACGTAAATAGAGCCGTGCATTTTTCTTTTCTCAGTCATGGCAATGTGTTTTTCTTTAAAATATTCAAATTTTGTCCATCATGAATTTTTTTTACGTTAGTTTTGATTTTTTTAAGTGTTGCATTAAATACTTTTTATCTCTTTTTAAAAGATTTTATTTATTTATTTGAAAGAGAGAGAGAGAGCACATACATGCAGGGGGAAGGTCAAAGGGAGAGAGAAGCAGACTCCCCGCTGAGCAGGGGGCCTAAAGCCATGTGATGTGGGGCTCGATCCCAGGATCATGACCTGAGCCAAAGGCAGATGCTTAACTGAATGAGCCACCCAGGCGCCCCAAATACTTTTTATCTTGATGACTGGATTTTTTTTTGTTGCCCCCTTACATTTCGTGCCTGAGGCTAGAGCTTCCCTGACCTCGCCCAGTCCTGGCCCTGCTAAATTCCAAACTAGTGGGAGGAGGAAAGTGTCTGTTCCTACCCGAGTCATAGATATGGACTCTGATATAGCTTCTCCGCAGGGCAAAGCGTGGTAAGCATCACAAAACATTAAAATGTTTTTTCCTTGGCCTACCAAAATTCCACCTCTGGAGATTTATCTAAAGAAATCATGGGATATGGACAAAGATTTTTTTATATAAGGATGTTCATCTTCGTGTTATTTATAACAGCATAATGCTGGGAAGAACCCGATTGCCTAACAATAGGAAATTCGTTTAAAAAAATTCTGTCTATCCATGTGATAAAATACAATGCAGCTGTTTTGAATTATGTTTTTTCAAAATAATATTTTCTAAGAGTATTTAATGACATGGGAAAATATTCAAGATGCCTTTTGTAGAAATGCATGATGAGAACTATATATTCCATGCCATTTCATTTTTAAAAAACATATTTGTTTTGAAAAAAAAAAAACCTCAATACATAAAAATGTTAGCAGTGGCTGTCCCTGAATGATGGAATTATGAGTGAATTTTTTTTTCTTCCTTCCACTTTCTTGGGTACATATTTTCTTTCTGCTGTTTTTAATATTTCCAGTGAGTTTCTATTAGTTTTATAATCAGGAATTTAAAATAATATTTTTCTTTTTTTATTGACATGTGGTTGACATGTAAAAAAAAGTTTTTAGGTTAATTATCCAAGAAGTCTATACTTTAGACAGGGCTAAGAGGACAGGGAACATGCCTGCTTTGTTCCCTGTTACACTCCCAGTGCTCACAGGAGGTCCTAGCACATAGTAGGTGCTCAATAAACATTTGCTGAAGAGCTGCATATGAATAAGTCCAGACATTCATTTTATTAATCAGTACTTTTGGTTGAAAAGACAGAAACAAAATTTAGTTGAAGGGGAAAAGGAAATGTGTTGACTCACAAGTGAAACTCCCAGCTTTGAAGGACCAATTTTTGGGGCTTCAGGAACCTGTGGGTCAGTCTCTCATCCCCACTTGGCTCCTTTGGTTGTGGCAGGAAAGACAAACACTGACAGCTCTGGAATCATCTCCTCCTGGCTCCACTTGAATGCCATGGGATGCGGGAAAGGTAAATCCCAAAAGCAGAGATTGTGGGGACAGGCCCCTATAATCTCACTTACCCTCTCAGGGCTCTGTATGTAATGCAAAACTGTGCAGCCGAGTTCAGCATCCTTTTTTACATTTTATTTTTTGTATAATTATTTTTGTTTTAGTGTAGTTGACCAGCAGCCTTTTTTTAAAACAATTTTCTTGTCCATCCTGTATTCATAGAGTAGGATTTACAAAGCTAGTGACATTTAAAGTTTTAGTAACTCGGGGGGGGCGGGTTTAAAGTTGAAAGTCAGATGGTCAGAAGGCAATTAGACAGCTAGATAAAGAGCTTCCTCGAAGGTTTCTATTTTCAGCTGACAGGACATGACCCCCCTCCCCATACCTACACCCCAAGCTCTTGGCCAGAGCCATTTGACATTGACATTTACCATTCCCAAAGCTTCCAGGGACATAGGCAGGAGGCATCAGCTATCCGGATGACAGCCCTATTACGTCTGACACTAGCCCCCGAGTCCATGAGGTTATCGATGTTTGTACCTGGGGAGCTCAGGATGTGGGTGGCACTCTTAGGCTGCCACCTCCAGGGGCAATCTTCGTATGCTGTGATAATCCTGCTACTAGGGCTCAGTTTACATCAGGGAAAAAAAGAGTTCACTGCACCAGGCACTCTCTTGGATGCCTTCGTATACACAACCCTTATAATCAGGCAAAAATAAAGCAGGGAAGGCAGGAATTATGATCCCATTTTACAGATGAGGAGACTGAGGCTCAGAATAGCTCACACAGCTGCCAAACGGCAGAGCCGGGCTCCGCATCGGGGCATTCTGACTCCAAACCCTGAAATCTTTCCACACCCCAAGAATTTCTCGTGGGACACAAGAGCCACTAAATGGTATGCCAAAAAGAACTTTTTGGGAAAAGTATTTTGGGAGCTGCTGCAAACTATTTCTTCCTCTTGGAAAGTTACAATATTTATTAGCATATTGAAGACGTGGAGAAGTCCTGCCTGAGAGAAATTGGGCTGTTTTTGCTTAATCTAGTTTTTGCCTGAATTTGTTTGACCCTGTAATCCCTTCTGTCCATGGTAACTACATCTTGGTGGGACACACTGTGGGAATCACTGGATGGTGCTCCCAACTACTGTGTTCATTCGTTTTAACAGCTTTGCAGCGTTTGCACTGGTGCTTGATGATCTGCGGCATCTGTAGCTCAACCAGTTCTATACCGTCGGTGGGTAAGTATCAAAGCCACTGAGACTCAGAGGGGCTTCAAAATGACCTTGGTTCTCACTCACTCACTTGTGGGCAGTTTCTTCAGGTGAAAGAGAAAGGCGTGGAGTTACAGCGTCGGGCCTGGAAACCATCTATGACTCAGCCTTTCTGTGCCTTTAGCGAGGAAAATTACTGACATCACGACCTTTGTGAGAACAATTATGTACATATGGATTGTGATTGGCACGGGCATTTCTGTTTTCTCTTTGATTTGAACCAAGGATAACTTTCGGGGAAAAAGTGCAAGGGGTGTTTCTCGTTATAGCTGTCCCGGGTTTCCATCCTATGTGGTTCCTATGGAATTATCCTCATACTGGACCTGCCACCTTGCCAATCATGGTATCCAGCCCTCTGGACTTTGTCATTGGCCCAAGGGGTGGGTAGTTGACCCAAACACGGCCAACCAGATTCCTACCAAGAGGTCAGATGCGTGGATTCGGGAGAAAACAACCCATTGGGTAATAAGTTGTGCGGACACAGGCTTGGCAGAGCTGTCTTTCTCACTCTGGGAAGAAAAACTTCTCTGAGATTTAAGCCAACACATGGAAGGGAGCAGAGCTGAAAACCAGAGAGACAAAGACAGCTAGAGTCTTGGTAACGTCACTTGAGTCCCTGGATCCAGCCATGCCTGATACCGTCCCACTCCCATTATTCTCAATTATGTGAGCCAATGCATTCTCCCTTCTGCTTAAGCTCATCGGAGCTGTGTTTTTAGTCCTTTGCAACTAAGAAAAAGATTGATGTGTTCAGAAATGGGTACCCCAAAGAGTGGTGTTGTAAATGGGGAATTAGGTGAGTTGAAGTGGGGTGTGGGCAGGGGAGGAGGGGAGGAATTAGGTGAGTTGAAGTGGGGTGTGGGCAGGGGAGGAGGAGGATGGGAAGAAATTAGGTCAATGAGGTACAGTGAGGTCAGGTCACTCTCAACCTTGTAGGCTCAGCTCAGGGTGTTGGGTGCTGTTGTGAGTAAACAAGCAGCTTCTGGAGGGTTTCAGAACTAGGAGAGTGACCTCATGGGATTGATATGTTTGAACGTTTATTCCTGTGGTTGGATGCAGAATGGGTGGTGGAGGCAAAAGCGGAAACCAGGAAACCAGCTAGGAAGGAGGCTGTAGGCACAGAGTGATGGTGTGACCACGACGAAGGGAGGGCAAGTGGGGACAACAGGTCGTAACAGGATCCACTGGGGAGACAGAGTCTGCTGACGGACTAGATGTGGGATGTGATGGATGGAGCAGCGAAGGCTGACCTGTGGAGGTGATGGTAGGTTCCCCTCCTAGGTCTCCACTGATGCCTGGGCACCTGTCCCCCAGCTCCTCTGAGGGTCAGCTGACCCCTTTTTCGGGGAGTCATGTTTAGCCAAAGGGACCCAACTCATCAGGAGTCTACACACCCACCTGCCAACCACTGGCTGCCAGGAGGCTACAAATAGGCAGGCCTGCTTGACACGTCAAGGCCGGACAACTCTACGTTGCTCCTATGGGATCAAGCTGAGAGAGCCGCCTCCCTTAGCGGCCCTACCTGTTCCCCCCCTTCCTTCCCCTTGAGAGCTCTTCCCCAATAAACCATTGCCCAAGGACTCCCCGCTCAGGCTCCGCTTCCAGGAACCCCAGGGCTACACCAGCATCTATGCTTCCAGCCCGAGCAGCCGGGTGGATGGCGATGCCATGTGAGGTGGGGAAGATGTTTGTCTAGAAAAGAAGAACTTTATTTTCGGATATGTTACGTTTGAGATGCTTGCTGAAAGGTGCCAAGGAGCTATTTGGAATGAGAAAGTGAGGAGGCTCCGTGGAATATAGTTCCTGACCCTGTGGTATCACGGCAAGGATGGGATAAGGCAGGGAGTGGGTGAGTAAGGCGGGGAGCTGGGATAGCCTAGGAGTCTGGGTGGATAATGGAACAGAGCAAGTGATTGGTGAACATGGAAGAAAATTCTGCCCTTGGCGCAAACTGATCTCCACCTCGGACAATTCCTTTTCTGACTCTAAGCCTTGGTTTCTTTACTGTGAAAATCAGAGGGACTCTTCTGGCTCTGACATCCCCTTCCAGCCCCACTGTCTCCTTTAGGATCCTTTCCCCCAATCCTGACCTGACCCCAATCCCAAACAGGAACCTGGCTTGGGCTTTCTCCTGACCGCCCTAACTCATCCCAAAGTGTTAATGACTACTAAAAGGTGGTTATATATCTAAATATGTACCTGGAATGTATTCAATAACAACTTTATTGAGTACCGGTCAGTTTAAGACTTAGGCCACCGGCTGTTACGGAAGATTCAAAGAGAAGGACAATAATGCTCTTGCCCTCGATCCTGGGAGAAAGAATCCTTGTTGTCAGTCCTGACACCAAACAAGAAAGACCTCGTCCAGCCTCCAGTGGAAGCCCAGGGCTTCCTAGATTTCTCTTTGGTCCTTCATATTATAAGACAGGTGTTTTTTCTGCATCTTTGCAAGAAGGTAGTCAGGGAGCGGAGGAGTGAGATGAAAACCCAGGATCATCCAGGCCCAAGACCTAGGGGCTTTCCTCTGTGCCCTGTGGCCCCCTGTTCAGGCTTTGTGCCCCTCCACGCCCCTCACAGGCGCCCATTCTGTGACGGAAAGCTCGCCATGATTGCAGGCTGATTCAATTCTAAAGGGGACCTGGGAATCTGCATTTTAAGGATGCCGTTCCAGACGGAGAGGTTTGGAAACCACTGGAAATGGGTGCTTTCTTCCTCCTGGATCCTGAATCCATCCCGCAAGGGAGAAGTTCTTTCAGAGTCCCGCAGTCCTGGGAGGGAACCTGCTTCTCTCAGGCACTTGCTGGGTGGCCTTGGGCAAGTCACTTCACCTCTCTGGGTCTGTTTTCTCACCTGAAAAATACAAGCAAGAATACCTGGCCGCATGGCTGAGGGGAAAACTAAACCAGCAATGCCTGGTGCAAGCACTCAGCGGGTTGTCATTGTCACCAACGCTCCGTCACTGCCCATCTGTGATCATCGGGTCCCGAGAACGCAGGCCCCTCCTGCCTCCCACGTCCAAGGTAGTCTCTGCACGGTGTCAGGACATTCCTATCACCGGCCCCAGCTCCCAGCATCAGCAGTGGCCTCCCCTCCCCTCCCCTCCCCTCCCCTCCCGCCAAGGTCTCCTGAACACTCACTTCTTCCGCGGGGCCTCCCAGCGCTGACCTCAGCCCGGGGCCCTATCAGCTGAGCCCTGGGCAGCATCTCTCACTATCTCAGCTCCCCACACCCAGCAGGGCCTGGGTGGGGCCGGGCAGGGGGTCGGGCCCTCATCTGCCGGCCAGGCCGCCGGAGCTGTGGCTCACTCAGGCACGGGGCGAGGAGCGCACAGGGTGTGTGGCCCTGGGGTGCCTGGAGCCGGTCACTGTCGCTCTGTGATTGGGGACTTCCGCCCTCCCCTCACCGGGCGGTGGAGAGAAATAGTGGGGTGGTGGGCAGAGAGCCCTCAGCCAGTGCGAGCTATCCCTGCCGGTTCCTTCCAGAAGCCCGGTGTCTCCTAGGCCAGGTCCACAGAAGGAGGCTTTCTGGTGCAGGTCAAGGTGGGAAGAAGACAGACACTTAGCATGGCGCAGTAGGTGGAGGTGTGAGGGCAGGAGGCTGATTTTCCCAGGGCACGAGGTCCTGCTACAAGTCTGTTTTGAACACTCTGGTTGGCCTTCAGACCACCGTGAAGGTTTGTCCCCCGACACATCCACTCAGGATCGGGATCCATGGGAAAGAGTTGGAGAGGGCAGGGGTAGAGGGTGGGGGAGGCGTCAGAAAGGAAGGGGCTAGAATGACCAGCGGGAGAGAAGTAACGGGGAGAGAGCCCAGGAGGGTCATTCTCGGGGACTGGGTACCATTGCTCCGATCGGAGCCTGGGGACAAGAGCCCAGTGCGGGAGCAGCTGTCAAACCTCCACTCCCCGGGAGGACTCAGTCCACCTGGATCCGCGTACGCTCAAGCTGGTGACTGCAAGGTCATTCGCAGCGGCCCCTCTCCCTCTGCCTCCTCTAATAATGGAATCATAAGCACAATTGCTAACACGCTGTGCCTAACGATTTGTCACACACAGTTCCAGAAACAAGGCGTAAGAACTCATTTACCCCTCCTGACAGCCCCAGAGGTGCGCAATGTTATGTCCATCTTAGAGATGAGGAAACTAAGGCACAGAGAGCTTAAGTAACTTGCCCAGGGTCACACAGCTACTAAATAGTGAAACTGTGATAATCTCAGGGTTGCATTGTCCCCTCCCCTCCTCCTCTGCACTGATAGTTCCCTATGGTGGTGCCTGGCTGCTTTGTGCTGTCCCCGCAGCCTGGAACATGTCTGTGCCACTTGCACTTACTCTTTATTATTATTATTATTATTATTATTATTATTATTATTTTATTTATTTATTTTTAAAGATTTTATTTATCTGTTTGAGATAGAGAGTGCACGCACGCACACATGAGGGGAGGGGCAGAGGGAGAGGGAGGAGCAGACTCCCTGCTGTGCACAGAGACCCATCACAATGACCACAGGACAGTGACCCAGGGCTCAATCCCAGGACCCTGAGATCATGACCTGAGCCAAAGTTGGACGTTTAACTGTCTGAGCCACCAGGTGGGTGCCCCCACTTACTCTTCTTTCAGTGATCAGAGCAAGCAGTTGTGTCTTCACAGCAGCAAAATGTTGGGAATTTCTTAGATGCCCAGCAGTGGGGGTTTATTAAACAAATGGGGACAAACCTATATGTTAGAGTAGTATGCAGCTGTTAACAGTGCTCCTGGAGAGGCCTAGGTGTAGGGTGTGCCTGACATTGTGCTAGGTGCCCTATTCATATATCTCACCCCACTGAATCCTCCCAACCCCACTTTGCTTTCCTTGTACAGATACAGAAAGTAAGGCTCAGAGCAAACAACCTAACCCAGTGGGACATGTTCATGAACATTGTATTGCATGAACATCGTAGAGATGGTGGGATCCCAATTTAATCAGCAAAAATACACATCAACATGCACAGAAAAATAATTATCAACAGCTTATCTCTGTTTATTTCTGGGTGAGGAGTGAGTTTGGAATCCATTGTTGCTCACTTCATTCTGTTTGCCTGTTTTTCTTTATTTTGTGCAGCGAGCACGCACGGCTTTGCGGGGCCATCAACGTCCCACTCTGCACATGACTCACAAATGCACACAGCCGCCAACGTGTGGCCAAACACACAGACGGAAGTAGTCACACCTGGAGACACGTGTTCCCACCCGGACGTGTACACACAGAGAGACATGTGTGCACGTAGAAAATGTACATACACTTATATGAACACGTACATATGCACAAAGATGCGTGCATGCACAGAGCAGTGTACACTCCCAGATATGTGTCCCATGGAGAAGGGTATGCATAGGGACATGTGCATGCACACAAACGCACCCCTCCAGAGAGATGTGTGCACATGCTTGTCGGAAGCTGTACGGCTGAGAGGACCTGGGGATGGGTCCCTGGGTTCTCACCCTGATGCTTCTGCTTATTTGCAGCCTGATCTTAGCCAAGACACTTCCCATGCTGAGCCTTGGGTTCCATAGTTTCAGCCTGCAGTCATTCCAGTGAACTTACTGCCTAAGCATCTGCAAATCAAAGGGCGGGGTAAACCATGGAGTTCTAGATCTGGAAGTTTCTTTCTTTCTTTCTTTCTTTCTTTCTTTCTTTCTTTCTTTCTTTCTTTCTTTCTTTCTTTCAAGATTTTATTCATCCATTTGACAGAGAGAAAAAAAGAGCACAAGCAGGGGGGCCAGGCAGAGGGAGAGGGAGAAGCAGGTTCCCCGCTGAGCAGGAACCCTGATGCGGAACTTGATCTCAGGACCCTGGGATCATGACCTGAGCCAAAGGCAGACGCTTAACCCACTAAGCCACCTGGGTTTCCTCGGTGGTCTTGTCCAATCCATCCCTACAAAAAGGCAGGGGACTGAAGTGAAGTGACTTGTGCAAGGCGCCCCAGAGAGTCCACGCAGGCCATCCCAGAGTTCAGGGGCTGATGGGCTGTAATCTATCCTGAGGTCCTTCATGCCTATTCATGCCATATGTGGCCTTTTGCTTTTGAAACACAGTATCTAGGGTGGCCCGGGTAGCTCAGCGGTTCAGCGCTGCCTTCAGCCCAGGGCGTGATCCTGGGGTCCTGGGATCGAGTCCTGCATCGGGCTCCCTGCATGGAGCCTGCTTCTCCCTCTGCCTGTGTCTCTGCCTCTCTCTCTCTGTGGGTCTCTCATGAATAAATAAATAAAATCTTAATAAAAGAAAGAAAGAAAGAAAGAAAGAAAGAAAGAAAGAAAGAAAGAAAGAAAGAAAGAAACTACCTACATTCTGCTGGAGGTGTGGAAAACAGCCTCAGAGCTGCTGCATCTCCCAGGTTCCTCCAGATGAAGTCAAGTGGTCTGGATGCCTGAACAAAAAGCCGGCCTCCTATGCTGGGAGTAACGGTCAAATACTTCTCACTTTTGAAAAGTACTAAGAGGAAAAATTTCCCTTTCAGGAATTTTTTGGGAAATACTTGAAAATGTGGGAGAAGATTTGTCTATAAGAATGTTCGTCCGGTTATCATCTCTAACAGCTACCATAGAGACACAACATAAATGTGCACAATTTGGGATCAATCTATCTTATCCATTAGGGATCAATTCTCCTGCAGCCAGAATGCCATGATATTTTTTTAAAATCACTTTTTCTTAAAGAATACATAATTACATGTGGAAGTGACCGTGGTGTCTTAGTAAATGAAACGAGCCTGTTGTGAAGCACTGCCAGAAAAGGTGCCACGTGGAGGTGAGAGGTATGAATTCTAGAATTAAATGGAAGTGGAGTGAAAAAAAAAAGTCACCAGCACTTACACTCTGATTATTTCCGGATGGTGGGTGGGTGTGGAGTGCATCTTTATTCCCTTCTTTGAGTTTGTCTGCTTGCCTTCATTTTGTATGGCAAGCATGCATTACTTACAGACAGAACTTCCCCACCCACCTTGCTACATGCTTTAAATAGATGCCAGGCCCAAGTCACCATGTCTATGCAACTTTCTCTCTGCTCTCTACCCACCCAGGTAGCTCTGTCCCACCGACCCCTGTCTGTCTGGGGGGTGGGGGGGTGCACTGTCACTTAGCAGCTGTGTGACCTTAGGTGAGTTCTTAATTTCTCTGAGCCACAGCTTCCCCATCTGGAGAAGGGGCATGATCATAGTACATATAGCATAAGGTCATCAGAAGGATGAAATAATATATTTATTTAATTAACTTAGTGAAAAGCCCTGCATATTGCAAGCATTTGGAAAATCATAACATATGTATATGTATATGTATATGTATATGTGTGTACACACACGCCACCAGTGTCGCTCTGTGCGATGTAGCAGGACTCTAGCCGCACAGGAGAACCAGCCCCCCACACGCCTAGCCCTGTCTGCTTCCTCTGGGCCATGTGTGGGAGTGTGGATGCTGAGGGACGTCAGAGCCCGGGGTGGCCACCGCGGGTCAGAAGAGCCCTGCATGGTATGTACGGAGTGGACGAGCAAATGAATGGATCTGCCCGACTGTAGGGAGGGTGAAGGGGGAGAAAGTAAGTCAGGTGTGATGACTCCATTGTACACTGGAGGAAATCCAGGCTCCGAGTGATAAAGTGACTTGCCCAAGGTCACTAGGCAGTTATTGCCTGAGCCAGGATTTGAACCAAGGCCTGCTGATTCCAAAGCATATACTGTTGACACTGTTCTTCTTTAAAAGATGGAGTCCCACGGAACGATGGCTTTGCAGGCAAAGTACAGAGTCTCCAAGGCTGCTCTGGCTGCCTTGAAGGTCCATCTGGGTAGCAGGAATTCAAAGGTCGGATGGGTGAGATGCCTTGATTTCTGAGGTCCTTCGGCCCCCAGGGCTGTTGGCTCTGATTGCAGATAAAAAGACACGGAAACTTCTGTCCCTGCATGACCTGGCTCCCTGTCGTCCTTATGCTGCAGGAAAGCCAAGTTCTCCCAGGCCCTGTACCTCCCAGCTGCTTCTAATGGACTCATTGTCTGCCTTGTTTTGTTGTCCCGAGCTCAGGCCACCCTGGTTTTGCCTGGTGAGTGGCCTCTTTCAAAGGTGAGCTGGACTTTCTCTGCCTTTGACAATCAGGCCATTCAAAGGCAGGCAGGCATCTCCACGAGCAGGCCAGTGTTGTCCCAAAGGCAGATCTCCACTGCAGCCAGCAAACGAGTGTGCAAGCAGCTATGCTTGCACCCCGATGTCTAGGTGTGCACTTTATGCGGGAAGCAGGGCAAGGGTGAGAAGAGACAGTTTGAGAGGATGGGGGTGATCGAAGACCATACCTTGGGGCAGCCAAAGCCAACGGCAGCTCTATCAAAAAGCACACCACTGGGATCCCTGGGTGGCTCAGCGGTTTAGCGCCTGCCTTTGGTCCAGGGCATGGTCCTGGAGTCCCAGGATCCAGTCCCACATCGGGCTCCCTGCATGGAGCCTGCTTCTCTCTCTGCCTGTGTCTCTGCCTCTCTCTCCCTCTCTCTGTGTCTCTCATGAATAAATAAATAAAATCTTTAAAAAAAAAAGTGCACCATTAAGGGGGTACCAGGGGTTGTCTGCCTTTGGCTCAGGGCATGATCCCAGGGTCCCAGGATCAAGTCCCACACTGGGGTCCTCACAGGGAGCCTGCTTCTCCCTCTATATATGTCTCTGCCTCTCTGGGTCTCTCATGAATAAATAAAATCTTTTTTTTTTTAAGTGCACTATTATCAAGTAAGTTTGAAAAATGCCATAAGTTCTATCTCTTCTTTAAATTTATAGTATATACATCGGTGTGACAAAGGCTTGAAGAAGTCCTGCAGTGGGGAATATTTGTTGACTTTTTTTCTTTTTTTTTAAGTAGGCTCCATGCCCAGCATGGGGCCCATGTTGACTTTTAATTGAGAATTTCCGTATTTTTTTTCCTCCTCCCTCTTTTCCTTCTTTCAACAAATGCTCAAGGCATTCCTAATACCCACCAAGACTGTCCCACATATTGGGGATACAGCAGCAAGTGAAACAAACGAAGGCTTCTGCCCCCATGGGGTTGACACTCCGGAGGGAGGAGGCTGACCATAAATGTAATAAGGAAAACGTAGAGTATGCCAGATGCAGACAAGCGCAGTGGAGGACAATAAAGCAGTTGAGGATGGGAGTGCTAGAGTAGGGAGGTGGTTTGCAATTTTAAGTGTGGAGGTGAGGGACCCCTCCTTGAGAAGGTGACATTTCATCTGAGACCTATGGGAGGTGAGAAAGCCCATTCTGCAGACATCTGGAGAAGAGCATTCCAGACAGAGGGAACCTCAGGTGCTAAGACCCTGAGGCCTGAGCATGCCTGGCAGGATCCAGTAGCAGCAGGGAGACCATCAAGCCCACCCCCCAGGACACATGTTAGCATCTGCGAAAGCAGTTTGTGAAACAGGTGTGCAAGGTAAGAATAAGGCTCTCGTCAGAAGGACCCAGGTTTTCCTTCCAGCTTCCCCTCTCCTAGAGTCTATGCAAATTTAGTTGAGTGATGTCACCTCTCAAAGCCTCTAGTTTCCTGTAAAACGGGAATGATGATGAGCACCTACCTCAGAGAGCCATGGCCAGGTGCAAAAGAAGTCCTGTGCGCATGTGCCTTCACTCTGGGTGGCCCAGAGTGAGCCCCCGGTTGCCAGCTCTGGTTGTCATCACTGATAGTCTTATAGCTGTTTGAGGAATCTGCTCACTCCCGATGGAGCCATCACCTGCTGAATCCACCGCTGAATCCTCCCGCCAGTAAAGCAGGGACCTGGAGGAAGGGAGCATGTCTCCCTGTGATCCTGCTGCACAGCAGCAAATAACCCCACAGCAAATAACCCCTCAAGGATAAGAAGAAATGGATCAGAGAGACCTAGGGTAGAAATCCAAGGGCGATGGCCAAGACATAAGGCCATCTAGGTCAAAGCCGACCGGCCCATGAACTTGCAGTGGTTCCTAATGTCCTGTTAGGCACCTCTAGCCCGCTCCTGGCAGTGAGGACTTCTAAAACAGCAGGGCCATTAGGAAGTTAAGGTATTCTCTGTCGCTCCTCCTCAATCATAGAAATTACTCCCTTCCCCCACCGATGCCTTTTCATTGTAAACCCCCCTCCCCGAGAGTGGTCTCTTCCCTGCTGAGATTTAAAGATGGTTTATTCAACAGGTATTTATGAGGGCCCACTAATGTGCGCCAATGTTGTAGGCACTTAGGACACAAGACAATCTCCCCCCCTCTACGGAACTTCCTGACCAGTGGTTCTCAAAGTGTGGTTCCCACCTGGGAACTCGTGAGAAATGGAAATTCTCAGTCTCACCCCAGCTCTGTAGAATCAGAAACTCTGGGCAGACCCAGCAACCCGTGCTAGGTCTTCCAGGTGATTCGGATGCATGCTTAAGTGGGAGACTAATGGTCTAGAATGAAGGTTCTCAATCAGGGGCATGTGCACATGTGCGCGTGCACGCGCACACACACACACACACTCACACACACACACACACACACACTTGCCCCAGGACATTTGGCAATGGCTAGAGATAGCTTGGTTATCGCAATGTGCAGGAGATGCCATTGGCATCTAGTGCATAGAGACCAGGGATGTTGATAAACATTCTATAATGCACGGGATGTACCCTTCTCCAAAAACAACAAAGAATTATCCAGCCCAAAATGTCAGTAGTGCCAAGGTTGAGAAACCCTTGTCTAGAGGGAGGGAGACAGAAAACAGATAATGAACACTTACGTAACTAAATGAATAAGATCATCTTAGATGGCGAGAAGTGCTCAGAAGCAAATAATTCAGGGTAATGAGAGAGTAGCCAGTGGTGGTGACAACATTGGGCGACCAGAGGGGGCCTCTCTGGCCTTTTGAGCTGAGACCTCGGCAAGAGAGACCTGGCCATAACAAGTGTGGGGGAAAAAAGATTCCAGGTGAAGGCAACAGCCAGTGCAAAGGCCTAAAGTAGAAAAGAGTTCAATGTGTTGGAGGTTTGGGGAGAGAGCTAAGTGGTGGGTTCTAGGAACCCATCTCCTCTCCTGCCCCTAGCTGTCTTCCCTCCTCCCCTCCCTCCCTCTACCTTCCTTCTGCAAATATTTAGTAAGTACCTATTAGATGCCAGGCACTGTACTAGATATTAGTGCCCTGCAAAGCACCTAGAGTAGCTGGACGGAATTGCAGGTCAACAGAGTGGAAACTGAGGAGCCGAGAGTCCTTGAAACTAGGATGGGAGAGTCCAATGGGGCATCCGGAATGATAGTGCAGTAGCTGGTCTCCAAAGACGAACTACCCCTCCTAATGTTTGCACCCTATGTAGTCCCCACCCCATGAAGCTGGGTTGACTCGTGACTTGTTTTTGCCCCACAGAGGGCTGCAAAAGTCGCACCTGTAACACCTGAGGCTGGGTCAGAAGCCTGGCGGGTTTCCCCTGGGTCTCTTCCAACGCTCACTCTTGGCGTGCCCGCTCTTGGAACCTAAAGGAAAACACATTTCCCGTTTCCTCTACCCACGAAACATTTCTGACATCTGATGTGTCGGTTTTTTCCTCATCAAGCGGACCCTCCACTTTTCTATGGACACCAACTGGGTGTCCTACCATTTAACTCGATTCTGACACTAACAGCCCCGTGTTAGCACAGACCCCACAGGTTAAGGGCTCACCCTCTGGAGACTGCCCCCACTTCAGAAGCCAGTCTCAAGTCACAGGTGCTTACCTATATGTCTGACCAGCTATACATATATATACACACACACATATATATATATGCTTACCTATATGTCTGAACAGCTATAATCAGAGCTCCGCACAACCCCTCCCCAGCTTTAATTATTTGCTTTAACAGCTCACAAAACTCAGGAAGACATTTATTTACATTTATTGGCTTTTTATAAAGGATATTACAAAGGTTACAGATGAAAAGCCAGATGAAGAGCTACAAGGTCTCTGTGCCCCTATGAGCAAGGGGCATAGAGTGCCCACGGCCCCTCAAGGCATGCCACTCTTCCAGCACCTCCATGTGTTCCCCAACCTGGAAACTCTCCACTTCGCTTAGTCTTTATGGAGGCTTCATTTCATAGACATGATTGGTTATATCATTGGGCATTAATGATTGACTCAACACCCAGCCCTTCTCCTTCTGGGGTGGGGGGGGGGTAGGGCAAAAGTTCCAACCCTCTAACTACCATGATTGGTTTCCCTGACAACCAGCTGCCCCCACCCAGCCTTAGGGACTTTCCCAGCTCAGGTGTTGAAACTGTGGTTTCAAGCCACTGAGTTTTGGGAGAGTTTGTCTAAAATCTCTATAGAGAGGTGAGACAAGGAAGAGGACCCACAAGTGGGTCCTGCCCTGGGAAAGTACCATAAGTGAAAACTGAAACACAGCAGGGCACTGTGTGAGAAAAGCTTGGGGCAGTGGGAATAGAAGTCAGGAGATGAGATACTTGGGTCTTGGCCCTGGTTCTTCCACCAAGGTGCTGTGTGGCTTTGCGCCTAAATCTCTCTGGGTATCAGTGTTCTCTTGACAGAGAAAGACTTGGGTCCCGTGGTCTCCAGGGTGTTGCTCAAGCTCTGTCATCCTTGGCTGGTTGGCTTCCTTGATGATCTTTAATCAAACTGCATATTCCTGCCTCCAAACACTTGCTCATCTTGACCTACTGTTGGGATGATCCAATGGAGTAATCCCAGGTTTGTCCATCTGTGTGTCCTCCCTGATGGCGCCAACCAATGGCTCACTTCCAGTAATACTTCCAGAGCAGGGGCTCTCTGGGCCAGAACACCTGGGTACCAATGCCAGCTCTATCACCAACTAGGTACCACCTTGGATGAATCCCTTCACCCCTCTGTGTCTTAGTTCCTCATCAGTAAAATGAGAATATCTCTCATGAAAGTATTTGTGCAAACATACTGGATGATTCACATGAAGCAGTGACCCTGTGCCTGACCCAAGGCAGCTGCTGCTCTTATTCCCCTCCTGTTTCTGTTTCATACAATTGTGCTCCACTGAGCATATTTAGTTTGAGTCTTGTCTCCTGATCCTATCCTCTCTCTTCCGATAGGCTTCAGGCTTCTGGAAAGCTTGACTCAGGCTGAAACCCAAACCACAAGATTTAGCACCAAACAGGGCCGCAGACAAGGCCCTGGGAGCCAGATGCCCACAGGCTGTGGGATCTGGGCATGATCTTGGCTCTTCTGAGCCTCTGCTTCCTCATCAGCAAAGCTGATCAACCCCATTCTGTCTCCTCCTGGGGCAAGGTAAAGACCAACCGACACACCGAGTGCTAATGTGATATGTAAACTGCCATATGTTTGATGTACATACACAAGGGACACAGTGGCCCAGGGTCAGACCACAGGCCTGGAGGGTGGAAGAGCTGGTTCTCATTCTGGCTTTGTGACATTGGGCACATTCCCTCCCCTCTCTGAGTCTCCGTATCCTGGCAGAGTGAGGTCAGATCACAAAACCTGCAGACATTTTGGCTTAGCCTACACGTAGTGTCCTTTAAAAATTCAAACTTATTTTTTTAAAGACTGGAGCCACTCACACAATCATTGATTTCTAGGTTCTCTCTAAAAAAAAATCAGAAGGTGTAGCAGCATGGGCTCTATTCTCCCACAGGGTTGTTGCTGAGTGGTGGCCATCCCTTTTAGAGAAGGGTCTGTGTTCCCCAGGATGCCCCACCCATACCGGACCTCATGCCCCCTCCAGCTGTTCTCATGAATGTCACTTGTCCAGCCCTGACAGCCATCTGAGTTTGCCAGGCCTGAAGGAGGTGGCCTCTGGGGGCCACTTGCTGTGCTAACATCCTAAGAATCTCTGCCCACAATGAGTACGACAGTTATGCTTCCTGGTATCCCGCTCAGCCCGGCACAGTTCTGGGAACACAATGGATGCTCTGCAAACATTTGGCTCCCACCCCTCCCCGGCTGCCTGGTGACCTCGGTTACCCTACAACCCGGGAGGCTTGAGATGCATCCTGCAGGGTGTGCCTTGCCTAAGCCCAGTCCCCATGTGGCCTGCATCCGTGTGGCCAGTGCAACAGAAATCAGGACCTTGTTCAGTTGGGGTGGATCTCAGAAAACCTCAGAAACTGTGGATACTACTTTCTGCCCAGTTCCAAATTGGCCACTCTGTCTGCCTCCCATTTTCTCACCCCAAACAGAGCTGTGAACATCACCTGTGGACAGGAATTCACCTTCACCACACAGAGAGGTGGACAGCATAGATTCACATCACATAGACTTGGGTTGAAACCCAACTTGGTAGCTGTTGCTGTAGCTGTATTCGGGTTCTCCAAAGAAATAGAACCAATAGGATAGAGAGAGCTGTAATAGGAGATTTATTATAGGAATTGGCTCCTGTGGTTATGGCAGTGGAGAAGCCTCACTATCTGCCCTCTGCAGGCTGGAGACCCAGAGAAGGAAAAGGTGGTGATATGATTCAGTTGGAGTCTGAAGACCTGAAGATCAGTGAAGCCAGTGTGAAGATGCAGCTCTGAGTCTGAAAGGCCAAGGAGCAGGAGCACTGGTGTTCAAGGAAGTCCCAGCTTGGAAAGAGAGAGACAATTCGCCCTTCCTCCAACTTTCTGTTCAGGCCCTCAGAGGCTTGGCTGAAACCCACCCACATTGGCAAGGGGGGTCTTTTTATCCAATCTACTGACTCAAATGTTAATCTCTTTCAGAAACACCCTCACAGACTCACACAGAAATAACATTTTACCAGCCACCTGGGCATCCCTTAGGCCAGTCACACTGATGCATAAAATTAGCCATCACAATAAAGTCCCTCACTCTTCTGATCCTCAGGAAGGAGGGCTGCTGACAGGATTAAAGGGGCCGGCCAGATAATGAATGCATAGGAAGGGGTGGCAATCCGTGTCATCATCATCTCATCGTGGCTTGGCATTTCCAAACCAGAAGGAGCCGTTTCCCCCAACTCCATCATGAAACCAGGAAGAAATTGATGGATGTGCCTGGAGTCAAACTGGAACTGGGTGGAAGGAACCCAGTATCACGCAAATCTCTCACCCCTCAGTGGAAGACACCTTTTGATTTTTGCCCACCCAGCATCCACTTTCTCTTCTGGCAATAACATCCCAAGTTCCCTTGGGGAGACTAGCCCTCCTCCATGCTCAGTCTATGCAATTTATTGAGGTTGATGCTCTCAGCCACCTGGCCCATCAGAGCCCTGACTCCTCTAAGCACAGTGACTGGATCATGGTGAGCATGTGACCCAGGCTGGGCCAATAAGAGACCTCTCTGTGATTTTTACTGAGCTCTTGGGAAAGAGGCATCTTCTTTCATCTGGAGAGGTGCACGGGACATAAGCCTGCAGCTGCTGGTGGGCAACTTTACAAGCAGAGAAACAAATAAACAACCTATTTATTGAAGAGTGAAGCCAACAGCCAATACAGAGGAAAGCAGAGCCAAAGCGGATAGGGAGAAATCCCGACAATCATGTCCAAGCACCTGGATCCAGTCATGACTGAAGCTGTATGTATCCTTGCCTTGGAACATTTCAGGTATAGGTATTAATGAATTTCTTTTTCTACTTGAGCCAATGGGGTTGTATTTCTGCCACTTGTAATGAAAAAGTCCTAACACAGTCCAGAACTAAAGTCTGCTACAAACAGCAAGAGTGAGTAAACAAATGATTAAGGAAATAGATGAATTAGTAAGGGATCAAGAAAACAAATGAGTGAGTGAATGAGGGACTGAGTGAACGCACGAATGAAGGAAGCATTTTGGGGACCCACCCCATTATTGCTCTCCAAGCCTCAGATGCCGACCCTTTCTGCTCCTAAAAGGCCTCCTCTATGGCATGTGGCTGCAGGAGGACTCATCCTGGGGTACTTGGTTAGGGAGGGTTTTGCAGTCTGTCTCACAGAGGTGCAAGCTTCTTAGGTGTGCAAGTCACTTAACCTTTAGATGAGCCTGAGTTTCCTACCGTGAAATGGAGATAAGAGGACTTATAAGGCTGTCGCAATGGTTAAATAATGTAACGTACATAAGAGCACTTTTGGTAAACAACAGCAATGATGATCCTTACTGTTACCAGGCTTTCAGGCTCAGCTCATATCTACCTCCATGAAGTCACCTCTGACTGCCCGAGTCCCCATCAGCCTACTCCTTTAGAGCAGAATCTGAGTTGGCAAACTTCAGGATATCAGAGTCCCCAGGGGGAGTGTGTCAGAAATGCAGATTCCCAGGGCCACCGTCTGAGAACCGTTGCCAGGGGTCTACTGTGGGGCCCAGGGATCTGTATTTTCACCAAGTCCCTACCCCAGGATTATTCTGAAGCAAGTGATCCACAGACTACACTTCGCAGAAACATTCACCTACCCTCCACCCCATTTTCCAGATGGGGAAACTGAGGTCCACGGGGGGATACAGGTTGACCCAAAGTCAGAGAACCAACTTTGACCTAGAACTTGTGCCTCATGGACCTGGGCTAGTTCTGCCCTACCACACGGGGCTCCTTGTCTGTGGCCTGAAGCGTTCCTCAAGCCTCTATGCCAGAGGCTTGTGTTTTCCACCATTGGGTTCTCTAATCATTGTCCTGCCTCCTGCCTCCAGAAAATATGTCTGTTCGGAGCCCTAAATCGAGTTGGTATTCAACAAATATCCGTCAGAGGATGGACATGACTATAGCAGGACTAAAATATTTAGGACTTTCTTCAAGCGAAGGAGCCAGATAACCTGGGCATGGGAGTGATGGAATCTCCAAAAATGGCCTGAGGGAAGAGCCATTATCCCTTGAGGGATCCCAAAACGTAGATCTTTTTTCTTGTGTTCCTTTTTCTCTCTTGAGATAGTTGTAACGTTGAAGAGCTGCTGAATGAACCTGCTAAACTATGAGCGCCAGCAGGTAGGGCCTGCCTCTGCCTTGCTCGCCTCTACTTCCCTCCTGGGCGTACAACAGGTGCTCAATAAGTGATGTGATGAGGGAAATGGGACTGTGGACCCTGCTTTCCATGCTAAGTAGTTCATTACTTGCTCTGTAGGTGGTCCGTTGGTGAGAATGTTACCAACCCCTGTCCCCCTCCCATCTTCCCAACCCCACCTTCCAGCTATGGGATGGGAGGACACGGAGGCCCAAGAGATGGCCTCGGTCCCCGCTCTCGAACCATCTTCTCTAGCATCATGTATCTGTGCAGTGGAGGGTGGAGTGGGGAGATTTCTGCCGAAATCGCTTCTGCACAGTCGGGGCGTGCCGTCACCCCCAGCTGCATACCCTTCCTCCATCAGCACTTTGGCGCCGCGGCCCTGGCTCAGCCAGGACTGGATTTGATTGATTCTTTATGGCCTGCGGATTCAATGCCTGAGCCGAACACATGTGGAAGACAAGCCAGGGTGGAGGTGGGGGAGAAGAGAGGCAAGGGGGAGCAGCGTGGGCCAGACCCCAACTCCTACAAGACACAGGGCTTCCCCAGGTCTGGCCCGGATCACAACCCACATGCCCGCCGCACCCACATGCCGATGACTCTGGTTTCTAGAATTGTCCTGGACCTCATTTCCCAGCAATGTCCGATCGAATGGGAATGTCCAAGGCCAGGCCCTTCAGATGGGACAAGCCTGGGCCAAACGCCCTCCCGAAAAAATGCGATGTGAGCAGTGTTCATCTGTTATTGATTGGGAGGCTGTGAGCTTGGCTTCCAAAATCTCCAATAAAACTGGCTTGGAGGAGAATTTCCTGGATCCCCGGTAAGTGGATAAAGATGTTCCAGAAGTCCAGAGTGGTGCTGGTGGGGAAGCTCGCACACCATGTCCAGTTGGTTTTCCCCTTTGTTACTTAATGAAGAACAGAAAACAATCGGCCCAACCTCTCTGCATCCAGAGACGGCTCCCTTCTCCCTTTGAGTTAATTTCCGGTTGGAGACAGGAGCCTGCTCAGCCTGAGGGCCCCTGGGAACCTGCCCTCTTCTTCTCTTTTGGGTTGGGGGCTGGGGTTAGCTCGTTCCCCTGGACATCTCATGGTCAGGCTCTGGCACCTACAGGTGGTACTAGGAGAATAGGGGGTCTCCAGGGACTACAGCAGAGCATTTGGGGAGCTGGTTCCAGTGTTGGAGCAACAGAAAGCAAAAGGAAGACTGGATCCAACTCTGAGGTTCCCTCCTCTCAGGGGCCCTCCCATTCCCCCGCTGTGTGACCCCGGGCAACAGAGTTCACGTTTCAGAGCTTCAGTCTCTTCATCTGTGAAATGGGTGTCATCTCAGCCTCTGTCTCATGGGGTTGTTACCAGGAGTCAACAAGGGTATGTGTGCAATGTGCTTTACACAGTGCCTGGCGCACAGCAAGTACTCAATTAGCCTGGGTTGTTATTACTATTATTCCCTGACATCAGCAGCTGGGATTCTGCTGACTTCATGGTGAGACCCAGAGACGCCCAGAGAGATGGAATCACCCCCTTCTGGTCCTTCTCCTTCCCTTCCTCCACCTCCCACCACACTCTCTTGGGCCATGGAGTGGAAGGATGAGGACAGGGAATCTGAGTCAGAGTGCTTGTCATCTGGGTGGGAGGAGTGGGGGGTGGGCCAGGAGCTGGAAGACCTCAGCCAGAGCCAGGGTGCGGCTGGGGAGGTCAGCCCTTGGCCTCACATCTCCGCTGTACGGCGCAAAGATGCCGGGCAGCCTCCCACCTCCAGCGTCACTGACCTAGGCCTCCCTCAGCCCTCCCTCGGTTGGAAGAAGCAGCCTACTCGTGGCCTTTGCTCCCGTGCACCTATGTGACCGCGGGTCCCCAAGGCCTAATCTCTCAGACGAAGAGGTTGATTTTTGCCTCATGCACCTCCAAGGGATGTTATGTAGCTCAGAACAGTCTAGGGCCTGAAGGACTGAGTCGAGACCTGAACGATGTAGACAATCTAACCAGGAGCTGCAGGAACCAATGTGGCCAAGGCTCAGAAAACTCAACTGGGACCCAAAGCATTTGCCCAAGGGAGCCAAGCAGAACTTTTGGTCTGAAGCCAGCCAGGTTATTTGGGTGCTCAGAGAAAAATCTCAGTGTTCTCCAAAGACAGTTAAGAATCCAGAATCTATGCGGCTTAACATCATGGTGCCCAGAGCACAATCCAAAATTATCAGCATACTAAGAGCCACAGAAATATGAAGACTCTGAACCTGATAAAGGGCATCTATGAACAATTTAGAGCTAACAGCGTACTTAAGGGTGACAGATTGAATGCTTTCTCCTGTGAGCTGTATCTTGCACCATATAAAAATGAAACAAAAAATGGATCATACACCTAGATATAACACATAAAAACATAAAGGGTCTAGAGGAAAAGATAGGAGAAAAGTCTTTGTTATCTTGGGGTAGGCCAAGATTTCTTGGAGTCAGCACCAAAAATGTTATCTATAAAAGAAGAAATGGATGAATTGCACTGTATCGAAATTAAGAACTTATGCTTTTTAGGGGATCCCTGGGTGGCTCACCAGTTTAGTGCCTGCGTTTGGCCTAGGACATGATCCTGGAGTCCCAGGATCGAGTCCCGCGTCAGGCTCCCGGCATGGAGCCTGCTTCTCCCTCTGCCTCTCTCTCTCTCTATGTCTATCATGAATTTAAAAAAAAAAAAAAAAGAACTTATGCTTTTTAAAAGACTCTATTAAGTAAGGTACAGACTGGGAGAAGCCATTTGCAAATCACATATCTGTTAAAACACTTGCATCTGGAATATATAAAGAATTTTCAAAATTAATAAGAGAACAAATAACCCAATAAAAAAGAAATGGGCAAAAGATCTGAACAGACACTTCACCAAAGAAGATATATGGGTGGCAAATAATCACACGAAAATGCTCAAAACAATTAATCACCTGTGGGGCACCTGGGTGGCTCAGTGGTTGAGCAACTGCCTTTGGCTCAGGTTGTGATCCCAAGGTCCTGGGATCGAGTCTCGCATCAGGCTCCCCATGGGGAGCCTGCTTCTCCCTCTGCCTGTGTCTTTGCCTCTTTCTCTGTGTTTCTCATGAGTAAATAAAGAAAATCTTTTTTAAAAATATAATCACCTGAGAACAGATCATTAAAACCACAGTGAGATACCATTCGCACTGGTTAGAATGGCTCAGATTAGGAAGACGGGCCATACCAAGTACCGGTGAAGACAAAACTCTCACAGACTGCTGGCAGGAATGAAAAAACAGTACCACCACTTTGGAAAATAGCTTGGCAGTTTTCCATTAATTAAGCATATGCCTGTCACTTGACCTAGCCATCTCGTCCCTCTTGGTGCTTAACCAAGAGAAAGGGAAATGTATGTGTTCACGAAAACTTGTATGTGAATGTCCATAGCGGCTTCTTTCGTAATAGCTAAAAACTGAGACCGACCCAAATGTATATCAACAGATGGGAGTGGATAAACCGTGTGTGGCATATCCGTACAAGGGACCACTGCTCACAAGGGAAAGGAATACACTATGGATACGTGCAACAACATCCCGGATCAAAATAATGAAGCCAAGCGAAAGAAGTCAGATGAGAAAGGAAACATGCCGCGTGACTCCGTTTAAAACTCTAGGAAGTGCAAACACTTTCTAGTGACAGGCACAGATGAGCGGTGTCAGAATAAGAAGAAAATGTTTCTTACCCCATTACAGGGATGGTTTCATGATGGTATACATATGTCAAAACAACCCAAAAGAGTACACTTGAAACACGTGTGGGCTGTAGCACTTCAAACTTAATGAAGCTGGGGAGTAAAAGGAATAGTTGTCTTCCTTTACACTACTATTAAATGCCCATCCATAGAGTACCCAAGGTGCCCCCTGAGCCACCCAGGGCTCTCCTGCTAGGAAGCACTACTTTAAAGAAAGTATTCAACTCATGTGACCCACCACTTTCCACAGTTGGTGAGTTGGTGGATGCAGACGTAAAACCCTAGCTGTAACGCTACTGTGAATTTAATTTGAACTGTAGGAGAAGTAAAAGTCAAGAGTTACGGGAGCGCTGAGGAGGAACAAATTCTCTCCTCGCCCGGCCCCACTCCCTCCCTCCCCGAAAGCAGAGCCTGAAGCAGAGGGCTCATGTGTTATCACTTTGTAGGGGGATAGAACCCCAGTGAGATGGCTAATTTTATACGCCAATTTAACTGGGTCCCGGGATACCCAGATATCTGGTTAAACACTTCTGGGAGTGTCTCTAAGGGTCCTTCCAGAAGATGAGAACATTTGGGTCGGTGGACTGAATACAGCAGATGGCCTTCCCCAGTAGTCATCATCCAATGGCCTGAGGGACTCAACGGAACAAAAAGGCGAAGGAAGTTGAATTTTCTGTCTTTCTGCCTGACTGCTTGAGCTAACGGGTAAGCCTTCTTCTGCCCTCGATCTGGGACTCGCACTCCTGGTTCTCAGGGCTTCGGCCCTGGGCTGAAATTATACCACCAGCTGAGGGATTCTCACCCTCCATATCCACATCCTTATAATAAATCTCATCCTAAAAATAAATAAAATAAAATAAAATAAAATAAATAAATCTCATCCTAGAGGGGCCACTGGGTGGCCTGGTGATTAAGCATCCGACTCTTAATTTTGGCTCAACTCGTGATCTCAGGGTGGTGAGATGCATCCCGGCTTGGGGCTCCATGCTGAGCACGGAGCCTACTTAACATTCCCTCCCGCTCTCCCTCTGCACAACCCCCTCCTCAACTTGCACACGTGGCTCTTTCTCTCTCCCTCTAAAAAGAGTTAAAATAAATAAATCAGTCTCATCCTAGATGTGTAAACGTGTAGATGGCTATCAATTGTTGGTGTAGGTATCATCTTCTTCTGATTCTGTTTCCCTGGAGAACCAACCCCGCCTCAGACACCCAGGGTTAGGAGCGAAGGACGAGAGGAAGCAGAGAGCAGAGAGGGAGGATTGTGACTGTGAAGTCTGCAACCTGCGCCCGGAGAAGCTGTGTACACTTTGTTCTGGGATAGCCCGGGAGCAAAGGAGAAAATGTATCCACTGGCTCTTCTCTACCACTGGTCACCCATGGAGGAAGGGACTCTCTTCCCTCCTCCCACCTCCCCCTGCCCCCCAGCCCACACTCTGGGGCTGTGTGCACCCAGGGATTAGGCACCGGTACACCCAGTTAAAGGCAGAGTTAAAGGAAGTCCCAGGGTGAGCAGGAAGCTGTACCTGGGAGGAGCCTGCTGGGCCCACGGAAAGCCAGAAGGAGACACTGCCTTAGGGTGGTGGGAACAAGAGGAACCAGAGTGGCGCATAAGAGGGAGGCGTCTGATAAAAACTCTGGGGTCACTGGAGAAAGCCGCAGAGGGGGCAGGTGCACTGAATAAAGCCAGGCCTTGGAGGATGAGTAGTTTTCAGGAGTAGAAGGGTGTGTAAGCCAGGAAGGCCGTCCCCAATGAGGGAACAGGGTGGGCAAAGCCTGATGTTGGTAATGTATTAATGACCCCTCAATCTGTATCTCAAATTCATACTGGCCCTGAGCTCCAGGCCAAGAGACGGCTCTGCTCAACAGGGCTTAGACCGGCTCGTCCCCCCCACCCCAAACCTCTCCCCCGCTCAGCGCCGTCCAAGGCTAGAGTCAAAGCCCCACGTCCTCCCAACTGCTTATGCCAGAGACCTGCAAATCCTCCTGGAACCCCCGATCTCCTCCGCATCCAGGCATCATCAAGTCCTGCTGATTCTGGCTCCTCGATATTCTCTCCAGATACTCGCAACTCCAAGTGCGGTCCAGGGACCGGCAGCGTCGCCATCAGATCTCGGCCCCCACCCAGACTCACAGACCAAACTGCATTTTAACAGCCTCCCCAGGTGACTCGTGTGAATGTGCAAGTTTGAGAAGCCCTGCTTTCAAAATTCTAACTCTCGCAGCCCTGGGGGAGCGATTTAATGTCATCTGAGAGTCTTTAAAAATACTGATGCCTTGGTCCCACCTCCAGAAATTCTGATTGAATTGGCCCAGGCCGGGGCCTGAGCATTGGGGTGTTTAAGAGCCCCCCAGGTAATCCTGCTGTCTGGGCTGAGGCCCGCCACTCTCGCCCCCGTCGCCCGCAGCCCCTCCCCGGCCCCCGCCCTGGGCTAGGCCTCCTACAGGGACAGTCTGGACCATGGAGCTTCCAGGGTAGCCCCCCGAGTCCACTCCCCACACTGCAGCCAGAGTGGCCTTCCAGAGCAGGAAGAGATTGGCACCCACTACAAAGAGATAAACCAAACAGGTATAGACAGAAATGTTGTTTTTTTCTGAGTGACCCCAACTCCTCAGTCGGTCTTATCATCTTGCTGAAGAAAGGAAAACAATTAAACCTGATTTTACCACTGAAAGGAGCATCTCTCTCTCTCTCTCTCTCTCGGGCTACGATGGTCTCTTTTGAGGGAGATGCTCTTTTAGGGGTTCTTTCCACCTGCCACCACCCCATCTTTCCCTCCTGAGGCAGTGTATGTTCTCGGAGTTGTTGCTGTCCACGTCGTGCGTCCTCTGACCCGCTTCACTGGCCTCCGGCGTCCTTGCTGGTCTCCGAGCTGCAGACCCTGCCTTCGCGTAAGTGCTGGTGCTGTCCTTGGTCCCTCCGGCCCGCAGATGTCTGTCCACATTCACTACTTCTCATGGTGGACCTTGCCCTTGCCTCCCTGGGGCCTCCTTGTCCTGATCTTCTCAGCCCCTGTGACCACCACCCTTGCTTTGGGAGGCAAACAGGGAGCTCCCAAGGGAGCTCATGCCCCATATCCACGAGCCATGGGGAACAAGCAGGCCTCTCTAGGTCTTCCTGGCTGGTCATATCCCTTCGTGTCTGCCTGAACCGGGAAGGCCAGCGGGGCAGGACACTCCCCTTCACTCCTCCGAAGAGAGTTTCTGTCCTCTCCGTCCCCTCAACCAACCCAGCAGGGTTTCTGCCCCAGACTGGCAGCACCACCCATCCTCCCCTCACGCAGGACGGGCTCTCGGATCCACCCTCTCTAAGGTATGTGCTTCTCTTGCATCTCACATGGGCTCCCCTATCTAAGACTCTCAGTAAGCTCTCTGGTCTGAGTTGATCGGGCCTGGCTCACCAATACAGGGAGTTTTGAACATTTTTTTAAAAAATCAGTTTCTTGGGCAGCCCAGGTGGCTCAGCGGTTTGGCGCCGCCTTCAGCCCAGGGCGTGATTCCGGAGACAGGGGATCGAGTCCCACATCGGGCTCCCTGCATGGAGCCTGCTTCTCCCTCTGCCTGTGTCTCTGCCTCTCTCTCTCTCTCTCTCTCTTTCTCTCTCTCTCTCTGTGTCTTCCATGAATAAATGAATAAAATCTTTACAAAAAATCAGTTTCTCTTCCTACAAGGCTGACTTTCAAGACTATTACCTCACTGCAAACCCAAGAAGGCAAATCTGGCCCCTTTGTCCTAAAGAATAGTTGTTCTCTGTTTCCCCAGGCAACAAGCCTCTTGGACTGTCCTTCACGGTGGGAAGGCTGCAAAGCGACACTAGGGTGAGAAGAGGGGAGAATTCAAAGCAGACTTCTTGCCCCCTGACTGTCCATCAGCAGTGAAAGGCATAGCCACGCAGCGGAGTATTACTCTGTAGTGAAAGGGGAGCAGCCTTGATGCGCAACCCGGGGGAGACACAAAAGCACTGTGCGAAGTGGGAAAAGCCCGTTGTGTACTGTGTGATTCAATGTGTAAGAACGTCTAAACAAGCCAAACCTACAGATTTTAGATCAGTGGCTGCCTGGGGCTGGCTGGGCAGAGGACAAGACTGCAAAGGGTCAGGTGAGAACTTTGGGAGGGGACGAGGGGACGAGGGGACGAAAATGCTCTTCTTCCTGATTATACTAGTAACAACACAATTGTATGCCTTTGTCAAAAACGATTGACATGTACCCTTAAAATTGGGGAATTTTATTATAAGCAAATTAGTTTTTAATGCACTTGCTTTTATTTTATTTTTTTAAGATTTTATTTATTTATTCATGAGAGACAGAGAGAGAGAGAGAGGCAGAGACACAGGTAGAGGGAGAAGCAGGCTCCATGCAGGGAGCCCGATGCGGGACTTGATCCTGGGACTCCAGGATCATGCCCTGGGCCGAAGGCAGGCGCTAAACCGCTGAGCCACCCAGGGATCCCCAATGCAGTTACTTTAAAAAAAAAAAAAAAAAACCTTTAAAAACACCAGTCTCATATTTTGAAACATCAACCTCATTTCATGTCTAAAATTGACATCCCTTCATCTGATTCTCCATTCACACTTCCCATTGCCCTTGGGACAAAGTTTGACATCTGCCCTGCTCTCTCTCCTTTCATCCTCCAACTCAAATTTATTTTTGGACATTCTGCTTCAACCCCACACCAGGCCCCTCTGACCCCGGAGACTGGGCTAGATCTCCACGCACCGTGCGCCAGCAGCAGCTTCCACCTCTGCTTTGCACACTTGGGATTGCTTAATTATTTATCTGCTTTCCATGTTTCCCACTCGAGTGTGCATTTGGTGTCCCAGGGTTCCAGGGAGGTGTTCGGCACAGAGTAGAGCCTCAATTAATGTTTGCTGGGTGGCCCTCTAGGTGCTCAGTGAGTGTCTGCTGAGTGAACGAACAGAAGAGCAGTGAGTGGCCTGGTGGGCCTGGGGTGCTGTTGGCACAGAAGGGAAGCTATTGAACAAACACTGGGCAGGCACCTAAGGGATAGCTCGCGAGCCAGGCTGGACCCTGGAGGACAGGAGACACTAGGGAAAGAGAAGGAAGTGTGAAAAGATATTTGCCTTGGGAGCCCGGCCCAGCAAAGGCTGAGATTTTTTTTTTAATATTTTATTTATTTATTCATGAGAGACACAGAGAGATGCAGAGAGAGAAGCAGAGACACAGGCGGAGGGAGAAGCAGGCTCCATGCAGGGAACCCGACGTGGGACTCGATCCTAGGTCCCCAGGATCAGGCCCTGGGCTGAAGGTGGTGCTAAACCGCTGAGCCACCAGGGCTGCCCCCAAAGGCTGGGATTTGGCACATCACAGTGCACCAGGGGCTCCGGACGAGACGGGCTGCTCCCAACCAGATGCAGACACTGTTACCGAGTATTTGCCAGGTGCCAGTCGCGCGCCCAGGACCACAGCGAAGTTGTGCAAAGAACAGGCTGTTCCCACTTGTCTCCACGACGCATTTCGCCACCCCACACCTTAGTCTCTGCCTTGTAAAGATCGATTCTGTATTGACAGTTTCTGTCTGCACCCAAATAGGCAGAAAAAAACAGCCCCGCTGGAGGGACCCGGCAGCAACCGGATTATGACAGCGCCTCTGAGAACACAGGCCACACCGCAGCACGCCAGCCCTGCTGTGGCTCCCAGCGCCCCGGGGGGCACAGGGATCCCGCCGCCAGAAAGGCAAGGGTGGGCCCAGGAGGACAGGGTAAACCCGCATTTCCCCATGTCTACACCGTGCCAGCCTCTAAGGATACGGAGAACAGTAAGACCTCATCCCTGCCATGTTCCCAACCTTAGACCAGCCAACAAGCATTACCAAATACCTTCCATGTGTGTTCAATAATGTTTGTTGAGTTTTAGTTATTTAACAAACACTTACATAGTGCTTGCTATGTGCCAGGAAATGTTCTAAGTATTTTACAAAGATTAACTCCATTAAGCCTCGTCCGTTATGACTCCCATTCTAGGGATGAGGAGACTGAGGCCGAGAAATGCAGAAGCTTGCCGAGGGTCACATAGCGGGTGAGTGGCCGAGCCAGAGGACCGGACCAGACGGTGGGCTCTGGAGTCGGCGCTCACACCCCCCACGCTGTGTCGCCTTATCTTTGTCGTTGTTGAGCCTCATTCATTCATTCATTCAACAAATATTGAATGAGCTCCTACTGTGCATCAGACATGGCATAAGATGTCAGGGAAACAGAGAGTAAGGCCTCCCGCTAACATCTGGGGAGCACCTCCTGGGTGCCTCAAGGACAGGACCACGTCTCGCTCACCTGTGCACCAAGCAGAGGGTGCGAGATGTAGTTGGGGCTTGATCCTGTTTGTCGAGTGACTGAAAGTGCTGGAAAGAGTGCTGAACTTGGAGCCTGAGAACTTGGATCCCTCCTGCCGGGAAGGAAAATGTTTTGACAAGCTCATCCATATTCAGGTATGTTATATATCCCCAGGGGCTTATATTGAAAGAATGGAACTGAGATAAGGCAAGAATATTCTCCAAAAGAATGAAGTATTAATGGTGGAATTCCAGGCATCTGCAAAGGAGATAATTTGGTGGGTGGGTGGCCCCCATCACACCCCGTCACTGATCGCCTCCTCTGAAGGCCTGGGAATGGGACAAACACTGTCTGCTAGGAGGTGCCAAGCACTCCACGTGGGGCGGTGAGTCACTGCCTGGTCACACTGGAACCTGACAGGGAGGACAGAGAGCACATCCACCCTGCAGACAGCTCCGTCCTCAGGGACAAGGCAGGGTCTGTGGGAGCCGAGCAGGGGCCTGGCCCTCTGAGCCATCAGACGACGAGGCTGACAGCAGCCCCAGTCTTGCGCCTGGGCTGGAACTGGCATATCTTCTCTGAGCCGGCTGCAGCCTGGGGAGGGGTTCGTGGGGATCGGCGACAGAAGCTGGCATCTGCATCACCTGACACCCCTGGGGTCCACTCAAGGCGCCCTGGCAGCCAGCAGGGGTAGGATCGTCCCAAATTCAGTTGGCTCAGCTCAGGAAGGGGCGGAGTGGAGACTGCTGGATGTCCCTCCCGTCCTTGAGAAAACAACACCCACCGATGGTGAGAGGTGCCCAGTTGCCCCTGACACGGGGCACCTCATCTTACTTAATCCTGGCCCAGCTCTACGAGGCGGCGCTGTCCCTTGCCCCTTTTACAGAGGAGGAAGTGAGGCCTGGAGAGGCGAAGTCCGTCGCCCAGGGCGGCTCCGGAGGAGTTAAGGTTGGCTGCAAACCTGCTGCTTCTGAGTCTGGAGCCCGGGCACGGAACCACAGTGCCATGCTACCACCTGCTGGGGTTGGAGTCCTGCCCCGGCCTTCTGGCTGCCCGGCCTTCCCCGGCAACTGGCTCTGGCCTTAGTGGTGGCATCCACACAGATCCATGGTTCGGTCATCAGGTCTGACAGTAAAACCTGCTAAAAGCCCTGCTTGGATCAGGCCCTTTAAGTGAAGCCCATAACAGAAGTCAGTTAATCTCACACACACACACACACACACACACACACACACACACTTGGGGTGGGCCTGCCCTCTCTGGGGTCTCTCCAGCCTCACCCATGCCAGTTGCCCTCCCCTCTACCCTGACCTGCCTTCTCACCCTCCAGCAAGCTGGCCTCACCTTAGTTCAACACGCCCAGTCTTCCCCAGGCCAGGAAAGGTGGTGCTTGTGTCAGGGACTTCCTCCTTTGGCACTTATAATATTTAGAGTTAAGCATTGCCCCTTCTGGAAATATCGAGCTCATTGTATGCCCCCTCCTCCATGTACCTGGTGATGGTGTCAGGAAAATACTCAGGGACAGCTTCTATCCCCCACAGTCAAGCGGGTTCTAGACGGTGGCCAGGAGGGAGGCCTGAGAGGCAGTGGAGACCAACTCTCTCATGAAGAGGAGACAAGGCCAGCGAGGGTCAGGGATTCACCTCCAGACACACAGCGACCTCTACCTAGAATCCAGCTCTGTCCAACCCCTAGCCCAGTGCCATTTCTTAAAGTCAAGTTTCCAGAAGCACTGAGAGACCTCTGGCGACCTCCAATGCGGAGGCCCACCCTTAGCACCCTGTCCCCATGCCCGGGGTGAGGGCCGCCTCCTGACAGTGGCTCCTCCAGTCCTGTGCATTGCTGTTCGCGTCCCTGGAAGCCTGCCCCCCACACTCCTCTCCTCCCTGCCCTGTAACCAAAACAAACATTTTTCCCATACTTCGTTTCATCACCAGACAATAGCAGAATTTTTTCCCCCTTAGTGGAAGCGTTAATTTATTCTCTATCATGCAGCCAGCTCCACAGGGGTGATGCAGCCAAGCTGAGCACGGAAGGCCAGGTGGGCCGCCGTTCCTGAGAGACCAAGGTGTCCTAGCCTTCACGGGGCGTGCCATGCTCTGTCCAGCCAAACAGGCAGGAGAGAAGCGGCTCGAACCGCTTCCCTGGCTGGGCCAAAGCCAGCCGGGCCCCTGTCCTGACAGCCCTCTGGCTGGAAGGCTCGGCTTCTCTGTAGGGCTGGGGTGGAGGGCCCGTCCCCAGGCACCAAATTAAGACTGATAAAAAGTTCAAGGTCAGAAAAAAAACAAAAACCTAGAGCACGCCTGGCCCTGCCAGCTGATCTGCATCCAGCCGTCCAGGGGTTGGCTGTCTGTCTTGGGGTTCCATCATCTGTGGGCACATCACGGAAACATGGATCCCAGCAGAGAACTCTCCTGGCTCGGAGAGCTCCCTTTTCAATTTGCCATTTCAATTCCTCTGTCTCGCCCCTCCCCAGCATGCAATCCATCGGCAACCACCCCCCCTCTACGGGCCCCATCGCCTCACCGGGCTGAGCCACCATCACCTCCCACCTGCGTCATCACAACAGCACGTCCCTGGGCTCACCACTTGCACTCTACCTACCTTCCATATGGCAGAGAGGGGGGCCCTTTAAAATGAACATCAGATTTCTTTCCCATCCTACTTAATCCCTCCAATGAGGTATAAATTCAGGTCTTCATTGTGGTCGACAAGACCCTACTTAATCCGGCCACCGCCTGTCACTCTAACCTCACCTCCTATGGGTCTCCCCCTTGGGCATGTCATACCAGCCTCCTTGCTGCTCTTCACTCCTGCCTCAGGGCCTTTGCATTTGCCATTCCCTCAGATATTCCCAGGGTTCACTTACTCTCTTAATTTAAAATATTCCCTCCTCAGCCCATCTCTGACTCCTTTACGGAATAGCCCTCTTCACCCTGTTACTCTCTGTCCCTATACTTCTCTTTCAAGCACTAATCGCTTTCTAATATTGCATTTTATCATTTACGTGATGGTGCTCCCCTCTAGAATGGAAGTTCTATGAGGGCAGGGGCCCTCTCTGTTCTTTTTCGTCTCTGCATCCTTAGTGCCTAGAGCAGCACGTAGTGCAGAGCAGAGGCTGAGTAAATGTCTGTTGAATGAACCAGTATTCTGTTTTGCATGGGCTGTATTTGCACACGTAGCAACGCTTCCTACCTAGATGATGTTCTTATTAAGGGGGAGGCATTCTAATGCCCCCAAAGCAATTTCCAAAGTGGTATCCAAACTGTCTTGCACGATAGTGGTTTTGTTGGCATAACAGGAACGGCAAGTGCCAGCATCCTTGCTTCAATTCCGCCCTTCCACTCCCATAATGGGCATTATTTGTGCATCATGGTTAACCAGGCTTTTCCCAAATGCAGGCTTGAAATCTTGGGCAGGTGATGTTACGGACTGCAAATACGTGTCCCGCCCAAGTTCGTGTGTTAAAATCCTAGTCCCTAGTGGGGGCTTGTATTAGGAGGTGGGGCCTATGGGAGGTGATTAAGGTTAGGTGAGGTCATGAGGGTGGAGACTCATGGTGGGATTAGTGGCCTTATAAGAGGAGGAAGAGATTAGAACTGTTCTGTCCACCAAGTGAGGACACAGCCAGAAGGTAGCTGTCTGCAACCCAGGAAGAGGGTCTTCACCAGACACTGGGATCTGTTGGCATCTTGATCTTGGACTTCCCAGCCTCCAGAACAGTGAGTAACAAATGTCTGTTGTTTAAAACACCAGGTCTATGGCAGTTTGTTGGAGCAGCCCAGGCTGACCAAGACAGGTGAGGCTCTGCTGGGGCAGCCCTCGTCACGGCAAGCACCCTGACCCTGAAAGTCTGGATGTGTTGTTCAACATGACTCACGGCTGGGGGAGACCACAACTGTGGCAGAGGACAGGATGCCCAGAGGGGCTGGACTACCCATTTGAAATAGGCATAATGGAGTTCAAGCAAGGTCAACGTTGTCCTTCATTTAAGTTCCTGAAAATCAAGCATTGAATTTCTCCTGGGGAATAATATAAAACGCAGATAGAGATTTATGGGTGACACTGTTTATCATGACCGTATTTGTAGTAGTGAAAAACCAGAAGCAACTCCATTTTCAACAAGAGGGGATTGAGGAGTCAAAATCTTGCAGATCTATGTGAGGGATTACCAGACGGCAGGGGTCTCAGCCTTGGCACCATCAGTGCTTGGGGCCAGGTAAGTCTTTACTATGGGGCTGGCCTGTGCACTGTGTGGTGTCTTGCAGCCAGTAGCAAGGCTCCCCCTCTCCCACCAGCTGTGGGAGTCTCCAGAAATTCCCAGATGCCTTTTAGGGAGGCAGGACTGCCCTCAGTTGAGAACCCCTGCTGTGCATTCAAGAAAAATAACACTTCTTAGTACTATGGGAAATGCTTGTGCGATTATGCTGGCTCAAGAAGAAAAAGATGCAAAATGTGTTTTCAACTATATGCATATGTAAAATAGAAAAAAAACTTTGGGGGACACCTCGGTGGCTCAGCGGTTGAGCATCTGCCTTCGGCTCAGAGCGTGATCCTGGAGTCCCGGGATCGAGTCCCACGT
Organism: Canis lupus familiaris; assembly: GCF_011100685.1. Taxonomy (NCBI): domain Eukaryota; kingdom Metazoa; phylum Chordata; class Mammalia; order Carnivora; family Canidae; genus Canis; species Canis lupus. Next base: position 76,274,865 of record NC_049223.1, on the reverse strand, counting down.
TGGGCTCCCTGCATGGAGCCTGCTTCTCCCTCTGCCGTGTCTCTGCCTCTCTCTCTGTCTCTCATTAATGAATGGATAGAATCTTTAAAAAAAAATAAAAGAAAGAAAGAAAGAAAGAAAGTAAGTTTGGGAGATAACATACCAAGATGCTAGCAATAATCTCTGAATTATAAAAGCTTGTCTTTGACTCTTTATTTTAAACATCCATTCATTCATTCAGTAGATATTTATTGAGTACCTACTACATGCCATATATTGTTTTAGGCTTTGGGAATAGGTTGTGTGCAAGACAGACACAGGCGTGTGTCTACACATAGCTCTGACTCACACATAGGTGAAGTTCTAAGGGGGGATGGACATTAAACCCAGAACCTATAAAGAACAATGGTCTGAGGGGGAGGGAACTATAATCAGAACAAGGTGAAGGAGGAGAAAACTGGTCTGGCCTAGTCATGTTCAATGAGTATTTATTTTAAAATTTTATTTATTTATTCATGACAGAGAGAGAGAGAGAGAGAGGCAGAGACACAGGCAGAGGGAGAAGCAGGCTCCATGCAGAGAACCCGACGCGGGACTCGATCCAGGGTCTCCAGGATCACACCCTGGGCTGAAGGTGGCGCTAAACCGCTAGGCCACCAGGGCTGCCCCCAATGAATATTTTTATTTTATTTTATTTTATTTTTTATGAAGAACACTTACAGGATTTTTAAGTAGGGGAACTAAATGATCTGATTTCCGTTGACAGATAATTATTGTCAGAAAAAAATTAGTTTTTGAAAAGTTAATACCTGTTTGTTCTTGTGAAAAATTCAAACAGCACCAAGGAAAAGCTATGCAGGAGAATATAAAAATCCCACGGGATGCAGCCACAGAGAACAGACCCGGCAAACATGTCGGTGGCCCTCTTTTCATGTATCCTTCTCATTCCTCCCCTCTCTCTATTCCTGTCTATCTCTGCCTCTCTTTATAAATATATTAAAAAAATGTTGTATGCAAGTGGATTTAAACCATTCATGCTGATTTGTAACCTGCTCTTTTCCTGCCCTTTGTAATTTTATGCTCATTGTAAACTTTCCACAGTGGGCATATATTACTTTTATAATCCGGAACATAAAAAAAAGCAAAAGACCACAAAAAATAAAGTGAAACCCACAAATACAGGATGAGGGATCGCTGGCTGAGCAATACGGCTTGTGAAGAAAGGCTTTGGGGTTTCGCTGACCACAAACTCAGCATGAGTTGACGGCATAGTGCGGTTTCTAATTTCAGCTCAGTTCATTTTATCAGACAATTCCCCAGCTCCTAGTATGGGAAAAGCCAAGGGCAATAGGAGCAGGCTTCTCTGGGCTCAGCTCAGAGTACCTCGGTTCTGCTCAATCCCCTCTGCCTTACAGGTTTTGAAGCGCCTACTGTGCACAAAACCAGGATGATATAACAGCTCACATTTCCTGAGCACTTACTCGGTGCCAGGCACCGTCCTAAGGGCTTTCCATATATGAACACACTCAATCCTCACAGTTACCCTATTACATGGACACCATTATTGTTCTCACCTTATAGGTAAAGAAACTGAAGCCCAGAGAGGTTACACAAAACCTGCCTGAGGTCACGCAGCTCGGTAGGTATCCTGAGAAATACCAAGAGAAGCAAGTTTGGGGTCTGCCCTCAAGCAGCTGACAGTCCACGAGGCAAATGCGGTAACCTCGCATCAGTTCATCTGACAAACATTCAGTGTGCCGGGGGTCCCATGAATGCATTCTCTCAGCCTAGCCTTCTCTCAGTGAATGTTCACTATTCAGTTCTCCAGCACATTTTTCTTGAGCACCAGCTATGTCCCAGGCACAGTGCCGGCCACTAAGGAAAGGGTGGTGAACAAGACAAAGCCCCCACAGTTCAGCTTACGACTGAGTGGGAGAGAGACCAGCAAGCAAGTACCTGGTCTAATTTAATCCTGTAAGGAAGCAAGTCCTATGAGGAAAAAGAAGGTTGAGGCAGGGGCTGGAACATCCTGATGTGTGAGTCTGAGCAGGAGAGCCAATGTAGGCCATTTAGAGAAGACCATCAGGGACAGCCCCTTAGATAAGGTAGCTTTGGAGAAGGGGTCTGAACAGAGAGGTAGCAATCTTGGGAATCTGTGGGTCAGTGCTACCCAGGCATGAAGAATGGCAAGCGCAAAGGCCCTGAGGCACGAACAGACTTAGAAAGGCTGAGAACACCAAGGAGGCTGGTGTGTCTGGATCAGAGCCAATGAGGCAGGATTGTAGGAGACACGGCTGAGAGGCAGTCAGGAGTCAACAACACACAGTTGGGGTTTGGCTGCCAGGTAGGACAGGTATTACATCCAGGAAGCACCTGAGAGTTTTTAGCAGGGAAGCAACAAGACCTGGTGTCCACTGTTGAAAGGTCACTGCATCTGAGGGCAACAGGGAAGAGGGGAAGCAAGGCTAATTCAGCACCAGGGACACGAGCTGATGGGAAAGACTGGGGTTCCTGTGGGAGTCAAGATCCATTATTAAATTAGAACTGACCACACCTTTGGACGGACGGAATGCACGATGTGAGGGAAACGGAGGAGGCAGGGTGGCTCCAGGAGTCTGGGCTGAGGCAACCAGTGGTGTCTACCTAGGAGTGGAAGACGGACGGGAGAGCAGGCGTCAGGAACTTGGGTCTCCTCCAAGTGGGAAGCTGGATATAAGAGTCTGGAGGTCAAGAGAAAGGTCTAGAGATAGACATTTGGGAGATGTCAAGGTAGAAAGATTCCATCTACACCCTCAGGCTGGATGAGCCTACCTAGGGAGGGGATGGAGAGCCCCGGGGTGCTCCTACACATATCCCTTTGGAAGAAGAGATAAATTCCAGAAGAGAGCCTGAGAAGGAGTGTCCAGGGAAGGAGAAAAACCAAGAAAGTGTGGGGTCCGGGGAGCCAAGTGCTTAAGACAGAGGACAGCACCCCGAAACCCAGACTCCTTGATTCCCAGATCCAGCCACGGGCCCATCAGCAGCCCTGGGACCTCTCCTCGGCCCACACAAGCGTCTGGCAGAGGAGCCCAGAAAACACCAGGCCCCAGTAGGACGGACCATCCTCCCGGGACCAGCAGAAGCACGCAGGGTACAATTTCCCAGAGACGGGTAGCTCCCTCCTGCAGACTGCTGGGAGGGTCACGGAGCCTGGAAGGAGCCTCATCAACTCAAACAGAAGGTAGCCTGCGGTCCATAATGAGCTCTGATCATGGCCATCAGAAACGAACTCTTCCTCCAACGCCATCCCCTCCTTCCCACTCCTCCCAAAGGCGACTCACCATCCCCAGGGCTCCTCCACCACCCCCCAACTTAGCCATCTCTTTGGGGGGGGTCTCTTTGGCTGGGCCATTCACAGGCACCTCAGCCTTCCTTCCCCTCCTCTGCTCATCACCATCTCCCCCAACCCCCCGTCCCCCAGGGGAAAGCCAAAGGATGGCTGCAGTGAAAGTGAGGATGATGATGATGATAGTGATGAAGAGTGCTGCCGGCAGTGAGACTTCTCATCTCCTCATCCCTTCTGCCACCAAGGTAGGAGCTCTCCGAGGGGCAGAGCTACCCCTGCCGCCAGCAGGACATCGGTGATGCCTATAGTCAGCAGGCACTTACCACGAGCCACTGGCACCTTCTGCTCCCTCCCTCCCGCTGGCCTAACATCATTGGTAGGGGATCCATACTCACCGTGGAAAGGCCAAGTTGTTAAGTAAAAGAATAAATCTTGGATCAGAATTCAAAACTCAGGGTGGAGGCAGAGAGACTCCAGAAATGACTGCTAACCATTGAACCCCCCTGAGTTCCCAGAGAAACGCAGGTGTGGGGCGTCCTGTGCATTGGATGAGGGAGCAGAGGAATGCACAGCCCTGCTCCCCTGGGAGTCCTGCCCGGACAGAGGGACCCCTGGGTCCTTAGCTAGTGAGAGGAGCGGCCACCAGAGGCCTCGGTGACTTGAGCATGTCCCAGGGGGACTGTGGCGGTCTTTGCATTTTTGTGGCATGAGGTGGAAATTTGAAACAGTTAGAAAAGGGGAGGGAAGAGACAGAAAGGAGAAAGAAAGAAAAAGCAAGGAAACAATAAAATGTTACCATCTTGCAGGCGCCAGCCCGGGCGATGAAACCGCTAATGAGCCCAAGGTTCTGAGGAGCCCAGCACCTAATTCAAACCAGACAGATAACAGCCCCAAAAGCCCCTGTCCAAGTGCTGAGAATGTGCCCCCGAAACAAGGCTGGGGTGGGTGTCCCTGCCCCCAACCCTGCTGCCCATCCATCCAGCAGCCCAGCTGGGTCCGGTCAGGGTGGACGAGAGGAGAGGGGGCGAAAGGTAACTGGAAACAAGGTGAGAATAGACCCACCTGCCAGGGGTGGTCCTGTTGTGTCCTTGCCAGGGAACATTCTGGAGCATCACCCCAGGCCAGTCCCTGTTTCAATCAGCATTTCACGTTGGGGGATATAGAGCCTGCTAAACTTTTAAGGAGCCTTTCCCCCTATTCTATCTACCTTTGAGCATTTTAAGGATTTTTATTTTAGCTCACTATTTCTTTTTCTTTTTTTTTTTAAGGGGGGGCGGGGTAGGGGTAGAGGGAGAGGGTGAGAAAGAATCTTCGGCAGGCTCCGTGCATGGAACCTGACACAGGGCTTGATCTGATGACCCTGAGATCATGACCTGAGCTGAAATCAAAATTGGACTCTTTTTTTTTTTCAAAGATTTTATTTATTTATTCATGAGAGACACACAGAGAGAGGCAGAGACACAGGCAGAGGGAGAAGCAGGCTCCATGCAGGGAGCCCGATGTGGGACTCGATCCCAGGACTCTGGGGTCACTCCCTGGGCTGAAGGCAGGTGCTCAACCGCTGAGCCACCCAGGCGTCCCAGGATTAGACTCTTAACAGACTGAGCCACCCAGGTGGCCCTTGCTCACTTTTTCTTAAAGCGCTTGATCATGTGAATAATCAGCTAGAATTGTATCTTGGTCGCTATACTGTGAGTTTACTCTTTTCCAAGTATTTTGACTCCCTTTTAGGTGCCTTAGAAGCACGGTGGTGCAGGGGTGCCGGAGTAGGGCTACCTGGGTCTGAGTCCCAGCGTCACCAGTAGTAGCTGTGTGATCTTGGGCAAAGAATTAACCTCCCTGTGCACCAGTTTCCCATCTTTCAAATGGAGATCGTGAGAGTCTGTCGTCCAAACCTAAACGAGAGCCATCAGTGAGATGGTACATGTAAAACCCTTGCCACTGAGTAAACATTGAACAACTTAGCTGTTTTGTCTACTTTGACACATTTTATTTGTTTAAGACTCAGTATCAACTGAGCGTTTCCTGGAGTCGGGTGCTGGTCTGGGAACTAAGATAATGGTGAACACGACAAACAGGTCCCGGCCTTCCCAATGCTCCCTGTGCAGAAGGAAAGATGGGCCAGCAAAGAGATGATTACAGCGCAGGGTATCAGGGGTGAGGGGGCAAAAGTCCATGGCAGTGCACAGCAAAGGCACCCAGCCAGTCATCAGCAATCAGAGAGGGCTCCCTGGAGGAGGTGACGTCCCAGTTAAGATTCAAAGGACAAGCAGACATCAGGCAGCACAGAGGGACTGGGTATCCCGGTGGAGGGGTTTGCAAAGGCTCAGAAGCAGGAAACACCAGGATGCTCTTAACAGTGACCAGTGCTGGAAAGTCGGGTGTGGGGACAGTCAGCTGGCCAGGCCATGGAGGGAGCCACGAGGGGCCTCCCAAGCCTCTGATGCTGGGCTGAGGAGCTTTTTTTTTTGGGGGGGGGGGGGCTGAGGAGCTTAAACACTCTTCCGAGGTTGGTTTGAACCTCATCTTTGAGCTCCTCCTTCCTCACCTATAAAGCCGGGGTGTCTCGAAAGCCGTTGGATGACGTGACGCCAGCCCCATGCCCCACACAGGCCGGCCACGTGGCAACAGTGCCACACGTGCAGACTGCAAGGAGCACTGACATTCCAGTCTAGCAGAATTATCGGGATGTAGGCAAGGTTCTCAGCACGTGAGAAGAGGGCACGGTCGTGCAGAACCTGGGTTCTGCAGCCAGACTGCGTGGGCTCCTGTCCCGGACCCTCCCCCTGAGACCCTCACCCCAAGAGGGGACGAGCGACCCCACCTCCCGAGCCTCCTCTTGGGGTCCGTTACATCGGCGCCAACCCCTCATGATGTGAGGATGAAGATCGTGGCAAGGGCCTAAAGTGTTTCTGGAGGGTGACAGGTGCTCGGAGAAACTAAAAAGGCGGCGATTATGTGCACTTCCCCATCACAACCCTACCTGCCTCTCGCCCCAGTTACACACAGTTACACAACCTTCGCCTTCCGATTACGCACAAGACTGTTTGAATAACTAGTTTATCAGCCACCAGGTTTGTTTGCTTTCAAGATGGTAGGAATAAATCCAACTCCAATCTCACCACTTTTCCAAGGTGGTGAGGATCACAAACCCCCAAAAGTCATCACAGAGTTAGCGGGTAACTAAGCACGAGTAGTTGGTAGGTAACTCCGGGTTCCCGCTAAATGCGGAGTCCTGGACACTCAGTACAAGCGGTCGGTGTTACTACCAACGAGCCCCTGCCGCCGAGCCACACATTTGAGGATGGGCTTTCTTTCTTTCTTTTTTTTTTTTTTTTAAGATTTTATTTATTCATGAGAGACAGAGAAAGAGAGAGAGAGAGAGAGAGAGAGAGGCAGAGACACAGGTACAGGGAGAAAGCAGGATCCACACAGGGAGCCCGACGTGGGACTCGATCCCGGGTCTCCAGGATCACACCCTGGGCTGAAGGCGGCACTAAACCGCTGAGCCACCCAGGCTGCCCTGCCCAAGGATGGGCTTTCATATGCAGCCACCTTGAGGTGGGGTGAGGCACTCTCACTTTGCCTCGAGGAGATGGGGAGTCAGATGGGTCCCTTGGCAGCCAGCGCTTAGACCCCAAGCCAGGCTGTGACCTCTCCTTGGAGAAGCGTGGGCAGGGTCTTAATCTCCTTTACTGGCCTCCCCATCTCACTGTCCATTGTGAAGCTTATTCAAGGCCCAGAAGGGAGGACACTTGTCCAAATCACACAGGGAGAAAACGGGCTGTCCAGAGGTGTAGCTGGAGCTTCCTGGCTCTGGAGGAGGAGGGCAGAGAACAGGTGGGGGTGGAGGGTAAAGGGAGGCCTCCAAGCTGGGAGGCTGGGGGAAGAGGGAGTCTGGGGAGAGGAATGAGGCTGGAGTTGGAAGGACCAGGCTGCAGTTGGAAGGACCAGACTGGAGCAGGGGAGGGGGAGGGAGGAGGAGGGAAGCTAGGAAGAGGAAGAGGAGTCTCTCCCTTCTGCCCAAGGCAACGCTCCTGTTCACAGATGTGTCCTCAGCACCTAGAAGAAGGCCTGGCACCCGGAAAGTATTTAATAAATATTTGTCTGAGACCCTGAGGCAAAGGAAAGCCATCTGTTGGCCTTTCTGCCCTTGAGTGGAGCAGACCACTGGCTGGCCTTGGGACTCAGGTGAGCTCGCTGAGGTGGGAGCTGGGAGCAGATTCAGGCCTGCTTGGGGCTGAGTTTTTGGACTGGACCGTAGCTGCAATGGGTCTGAAGTTAGGCCTGGAGTTGGCTGAACTTGAGCTGAGCTTGAGACAGGAGCTGACGTCAGGTTGAAGTGTGGACAGGGCTGGGGTGAGGTTTTAGCAGTTACAGGGGTCTTGGCGCTGGGGCCCTAGTGAGGCCAGAACAGGATTTTGAGGTGAGTGCTGACGTCCAGCCTGAATTCAGGATGGTCTGGGAATGGCCCCTGGGATTCGGGCAAGGCTGGTTCTGGAGCTGATGGAGGAATAGGGCCCAGGGTCTCCTTCCCTCCACTGCCCCAGCCCACGCTTCTCTCCACCAAGCCTGCCCCAAGGGTCCTTCCTGGAGTCCTGCCTACAGCCACCAGGGCCCAAGCATGCACCACCTCTTGACCTGTGATGCAGGCACATAGACGTGTCCCCAGGGGGGCCAGGCTGGGCCCCAGCTCACCAAGGACAGGGCACCCTTACAGCTCTCCTGGACAGGCCAGAAGCAATGGGGCCCTGCCCTTTACTGCCTTTTCACAAATAAAATATACCAAGTGAAACTTTTTTAAGGCAACAGTAAATATTTACCAGTGTGTGGCTTCCTCAGCCCCTGATTTATGGGAGAACTGGGCCATGGGGCAGGATTCCTAGCAGAGGCTGCCTCAACCCTGGAGCTTATGTGTTAAAGGCTTGAATCCAGTTTCTACCCATCGGGGCTGGGCAGGAAGGTGCTGATGGGGCCAAGAGCAGCTCAGAACTCTGCCAGCTGGGAAGAGGGAAACCCCATCATCTGAGTTTAGTTCCCACCTTTCTTTAGCACAGGCTTTGCAGTCAAAAAACCCCAGTTTTAATCTCAGCTCTGGGACCTGTAAATCAGCTCCGTCACCTCCCTGAGCCTCGGTTTTCATATCTCTAAAGTGGGATATTCTCTCCCTCATCAAGCTGTAGAGAGGATATGCCCGGCTCAGTGTCTGACTTACAAAATAGGTTTGCTATCCCTTCTTTCTTATAAAAGTTGAGAGATTAGGCTCTAGACTCAGACAGACCTGGGTTTAAATCTTGGCTTTGCCATTCATTATCTGGGGGTCCCTGAGCAAGTCACTTTACCTTTCTGAGCCTCAGTTTCCTCATCTGTAAAATGGGCAAAATAATAGTATCTATCTCATAGGGATACAGTGGTCAGAGCAAATGGTTGCAAGCAACAGAACCTGACTCTGTCGTGAGTGTACAAGCAAATTTCCTAGGAGCATATTGGGGTCCCACAGACCTCTGGCTAACAAACACCATGCACAAAGAGTGGATAGAAAGCAAGGAAGGAGGAAGGGCAGGGCAACAGAGACCTGAGCAAGTGGGAGCAGCCCAGATGCAGGCCACTGCAGCCACAGGGATGGCCAGGACTCCAGTGGTCCCTGGGCCTCCAATGCTCATGGCCAAACCTACATTATATGTCAATGCCCCATTTCTTTGGTTTCCATAGAGGACAGCATGACCTCCCAGCAATTCCCCAGGAATGAGCAGGGTGCTCATGAGAGGGGGTTTGGGAGGCAACCGCAAAGGTTCATAACAGGGGTCTTTGACAAAAAACTAAACACACATGGTCCACCCCACCTCCCAAGGCCTGGCACCAAGTAATGCTCCTTGAATGGCAGCCATCAGCTGTCGTGACAGCCTCTGCCAGCACGGTCCCTGCCTGCAGAGATTCCTGTATTAACGTGGCAAATATGAACAGAGCAGGGAGTTTGGCTCATGAGGCAACAGTCTGCTCCTCAGGCAGCATGATGTGAAGGAACGAGCACTCAACCAGGAGTCCAACTCTGCTTCTCATCATCCCCCTGCCACTAATCAGCAATGCAGTCTTGCCCGGCCCTTCGCCCTCCCTGAGCTCCCAGTTTCTCAGCTGAAAAACAGCACCAATGCTACCTGCCCTGGTGGCCCTGGCACCAGAAGTTAGGAGGAGCAAATGTGATAGCACATGGGAATTTTGTTTAATGTTTTCTAACAGCTTTTAAACATTTGGAAGGTAATAAATTAACTCACATACCATAAAATTCACCCTGTTAAAGTGTACACTCTTTGGCATATTATTATATTCACAGGGTTGTGCAGCCATCACTACTAATTCCAGAAAATTTCATCACCCCCCAAAGAATCTTTATACTCCAACAGCACCCGACAACCACTAATCCACTTTCTATCTCTATGGATTGGCCTCTTCTGGACATTTCACATAGATGGAATCATGTAATATGTGGTCTTTTGCATCTGGCTTCTTTCACTCAACATGTGTTCAAGGTTTACCTGTGTTGTACCACGTGTCAGTACCTCTCTCCTTTTCATGGTGGAATATTAGTCCATTGAATGGATATACCACATTTTGTTGACCCGTTCATGTAGGGTTATTCTTATTCACATTGGCCCAGCACTGGGGACTCAGGTGTCCTCACAGGGACAGAGGTCAGCGCAGAATGAGGAGAAGGGGTCACATCTGTCTGGGGAGGTGTGTGTAGCCCAAAGAGCTCAATCTCTGGCCCTATCTGTTCTTAAAGTGCCTGAAGGCATTCCAGAAATTCTCTGGATTCCAAGCTTGGAGAATTATTGCTGCCTAGAATCTGGGCTTTCCATCACCTTTGCCTCAAACACCAGGTTGCTGTGAGCACCAGCAAGGATTTCCTGGGGGAGGAGAGATAGCTGACACAATGCCAAACCAGGCACATGGTAAGTGCTCGGCAAATACTTGGATGGATAAAGGGATTAACAGAGATATATGGATGGGTGGATGGATGGATGGGTGGATGGATGGATGGGTGGATGGATGCACAGATGGATGGATGGATGGATGAATTGGTGGATGGATTGGCAAATGCAGCTGGCTCTACATCTTGCTAACACCTATCTTATGCAGAGGAGAGAGATAAACTTTCTACCTGGAGAGCTATCCTAGCCCAAGGCATTCTTGAGCCACAGGACCTATCATTTATGTGCTAACTCCTATTCAGGAGTAGGAAGGATTCAATCTAAAATCTTTGGAATTTCAAATTAAAATGATTTAGGGATGCCTGGGTGGCTCAATCAGTTGAGTATCTATCTGACTCATGATCTTGTCTCAGGTGTTGATCTCAGGGTTGTAGGTTCAGGCTCCGTGCTGGGCTCCATGGTGGGTGTGGAGCCTACTTAAAAAAAATCTGACTGTGCTTGGTACATAGTAGGTGCTTTGTACATCGTGAGTTAATGAATGACTTAAACAATGGAACAAACCCATTTCCCACCCATTTTACGAATTAGGAAAGTGACACTCATTTATAAATGAGGACAGTGGCACTTAAAGTCACCTGGAGACTAAGGGCAGAGTGCAGTGTGGAATCCAGACCAATTGGAGGTCCATCACCTTGTCCCCCAGAACAGGCAGGTTTCTGGCTCCTGATCTCAGTGCGGACATGTAAAACAGACAAGTCATTTCCAGACCTTGGATTTTTTTTTCTTCTGCCTGCAACAAGGAGATCACTGAGCTGACCACATGTCTGATATTTGTGAGAGAGTAGAGGGTGAATGTGCACATGTACGCATCCTCAAGAACAGAAAGGCAAATATATCTTGTCAGCAGCCTCCACCTTTCCATTGTCCAGCTGTGGCATGTCAGGTGTATGGGACACTTGAGATAAGCTGGCTTTGACACACCGCAGATGCCTTCTTACCTCCCAGGGAGGTTGTGACAGCTGCATGTGACAGGTACAATGACATTCAACATCTGGGTAGCAGCTCATGTGAGCTAATGACTGCCTGGCACGTGGTAAGTGCTCAATGAATGGTGGCTGCTTTCATTAAATAATCACAATCCCCCTGGCCCACACATTCATATCAGGCTTATGCTTCTCAGTGCCACTGGACGGGGAATTGGAAGGTCTGGTTCTAATCCCAACTCCACCACGCACTCCCTGTAGGACCATGGGTGTCTAACCTTCCTGGGCCCCGGTCTTCTCACTCGCAGACTGCAGACAACCATATCCTCCTCACAGGGCTGATGGAGAGACAACAAGAGAGATGGGCTAGGAGGGTACTTTGCAGGCTACAGGCTAATAAGCAAGGGGAGCAGACTACCATGGGCCAGATCTGGCCCACCACTTATTTTTGTAAATAAAGTTTTATTGCAACACAGTCATGATCATTCGATCATTCACCTGTAGATTGGTTGCAGCTTCTTTTACACAATAACCACAGAGTTGAATAGTTGCAACAGAGACTGTAAGACCTGCAAGGTCTTAAGTATTTACTATCCATTCATTGACAAGAAAAGTCGGCTGACTCTTGCTATTGAGCAATTATTCCCAGGTCTTAGCAGCACCTCCTCTCTTCCCCAGGAGCTTGTTGCGAGTATCACTCCCAGGCTCACCCCAAGGTTCTAATTCAGTAGATCTCCTTTTTGACAAGTGTTCCTCATGATTCTGATAAAGGGAGGTCCCTAACCCAGATCCTGAAACACACTAGGGTAGACAGGCCTGGGGTCAAATCCCTGCTCCCTCACTTCCTATCTGTGTGACTGACTGTGGGCAAGGTACCTCGTCACTCCAAGTCTTGGCGTCCTCATTTACAACACGAGGACAGCAATGCCTGTCCCTTCGGGCTGCTGGGGAGATCAAGCGAGAATCTATAAAGTGCTCAGGAGGGCTTGGGAGCTCAGTACTTGACAGCTCTCTTTCCTTCCTGCATCCCTGGACACGCGTTCTCCCCGAAGCCCTGGGCAGGCCTCGTCTCCCAGTTCTCTCCGAACCCTCCCAGCTGCCCCCCTCAGCCCCAGGGCAGCAGGCAGGTCCTGCTTCCCTAGCACGTGGTTAGAGGCAGCATCAGGGGGCCGGTCTGTCAGAACCTGGGGTCCTTGGCCTGTTCCTGACACCGAAACTGCCACCAGCACCATGCTGACACACTTAATCTCATAATATTTGCTTTCTGTGGCCATGATTTGTCCAGGGGCTGACGTCAGATGAAGATAATCGACTCCCCACTGGAGCTTTCAAAGAGCAAGGTCAACACCTCCCCGTCCCTGTCCACTGTCTCATCCCCTCTCCCTGTCTGAGTTTTCTAAAATGACCACGTTCTGGGCGGCAAGTGACTTAGCCAAATGTGCTGGGGTGAGACCAGGAGAATAGGCACATTCCGGTTCCAACCCGTCACTGACCTCGGGGCTACCTTGGGCAGGTCTGGACCTCTGCCTGGGTCTCCGCTGCCTCATCTCTGCCCTCAGAGCTCTGGCTCGCCGGCACCACGATTCCGTGGCTCTGGGACTCCAGGAGCTCCCCAGCTTGGAAGAGTCTAGAGTTCACCTTGCTGTCACTTCCCACCTTCACCCCTCCACCCTTCTCAAGCAAGGGAAAAGTAGGGAGGCAGAGAACAGAAATCGTGAAAAGCTAAGCCATACTTCCATTTATCTACAGCCGTGCAAACAGCACCATCTTTCTCCCATGAAGATAGAAAATAAAAGCCAAGATAAACTATAAGCCTCTCAATCGGACCATCTCCCGGAGGTGTGTTTCTCTATCGCCACAAAGACCGTGTGCAAGCTTGGTCCCCTTGCAGGGGAAGCTACTCTGCGTCCCAGGGAGGACGAAGAGTCATGCCCAACTCCAGAGGAAGAGAAAATGACTATGTGAGTTCGGAGTCCCCTCCCCTGTTGAGATGTGCTTCTATATCAAGGACATTGGTTTGTGGCAAGGATGCTAGGAGGGCGCCCACACCTCCCAAGGACCACATAAAGGGCATCCATCTGAAACCTCGGCCTGGGAGACTTTAGTGAGTCGTACCATATTCCCTCCCACCTGGCCACGAGGCGGTGTGGGGTTGTGTCGTGGTTGGAGGGAAGTCTGTGGCACTAGACTAAGGCTACCCCGTGGCTGGGTGACCCTGGGCAAGCCAGGTTGCCTCTGTGGGCCCGGGTTCTCCCAACTGTGAAATGCACACGATAGCAATTTGTACCTCCTGGGGCCATTGTGGGAATTTAGAGTGGCCTAAGGAGAGTGCCTCGGCCAGCTCTAAGTTCATAGCAGGCCCTTACCAAAGGCTGTTTCGCCTCCCCTGCAGTGGTTATGGAATGATTCTCTGAGGGTAACACTGCAACAAGAAATACTTACTTTGGCATAGACAACACGCAAATCCTTGCAAGCACTCACACATGATCTGCCTTGATAACATTTCTCATGACAAGCCCCTAGACATCACTGTCCCCGTTTTACAGGAGCTGAAACAGGCTCGGAGAGGTGAAGCAATTTGCCCAAAGCTCACCAGGCACGAGTCAGTGGCAGGGCTTCACCCCCTGGCCAGCGCTCTTGCACATCCTTCCAGAGGGTCATGTCCTGCTGGCCCCATATGGCCTCCCAGGGGACAGGCCCCAGGCCTCCCAAATTTTGTCCCAGCTCAAGTGGACCATTGGTCAGGGCCAGTGGAGGGAAGCTCACCCAGAACTGTGGGGACACAGCACCCTCCAGTGGCTGCTTGCTGCAGTGAGGGACACCGAACTTCCCGGGGAAGGCCCAATTTCCCAAGTGCGGCAACACAAAAAAGAGAGGCACAGATCAGGTGCATGTTCCAGCTCCTACCCTCCCTCACCAGTCCACTAACTGCCGGGATGACTGGCTCCCTGACACCCCAAATAATCCCTCTGTCCAGGGCTCTTCTCTTAGAATCACATCATTTTAATCTGGGAAGAAACTGCAGCACTTCCTAAGCACACGCTCTCTTTGCACAGAAGAGGTTATTGAACCAGGGTGGGGACAGCATGTCCAAGGTCACACAGGCAGTCAGGCAGCATAGAGACCAGAGCCCAGATCGCCTGCCTCCCCCTTCAGCTCCAGCAGGAAGCTCAGGGAGGCTGGATCCAATAATGCTGCTGCATCTGCCCCAACCCTCCCGCATCCTCCTCTCTGCTTCCTCCTCCGAGTTCCCCACTGCCCTCTCCCCCTCACTGGCTGCCAGACGCACCAGGTAGAGGGGGACTGGCTAAGGAGTAAGAGTGACACTAAAAACCGTTGATTGCTGTGTGACCTTGCACAGGTTACATAACCTCTCTGTGCCCCCCATTTCCTCCTCTTTGAAATGAGAAAAATAACAGTACCAGGATTGCTGCGAGGACCAAATGAGCAGCAAAGTAAAAGAGATCCATAGTAACCAGCCCCCAAGCATGGTAACCCTTGCTACAGTGATTATTATTTATTTGATGTCTTTAATTCCCTGGCTCACAAGCTCTCCTGAGCACAGCATCTCTCACTCTGTTTCCTCTCACCAAAACCCAAAGAGGCAAATGAATCCCCAGCACCTGTAGCCCATGTCTGTCCTGCTAGAGGAGGTGGCCTGGTCAGGGACTGGAGGGCCGGCCCACGGACACAGCCCCCTTGGGGTTCAGCAAAGCCACTCTGGCCAGCGTAAGGTTGGCCAAGTTTGAGTCTTGGGGAAGGGCTGGAACCCTAGAGAGTTTCTCTGGAGCCAAGAGGACAGGTTGGAAGAAGCTGTCAATATTTTCCTAGGCTTCTGGAAGGCTTCCGAGGGCCCAGCTCTCACAATCCGATACCATCAGGCTCAGGCTTCATGCTGGATGCCTTGAAAATGCCTCCTTGGTTTTTCCTTTGCCACCAGGTTTGGAGCAGCCGCTCTGAGCTGTGTCATCCCAGGAAAAGATCGGACGTCTCTGAGCCTTAGTTCCCTTGTCTGTGAAGTGGGGGTGATGATGGGACTGTACAGAGCTGACCCTTGGCTTCGGAATAAAGTGCACAGTGCAGTACCTCGAATGTGGCACCTTGAGCTGCTTCCCCATCAGCAACTCCAAATACATTCACCCTCCTTTCCCCCAGGTTCCGTTCTTCCTCCTGGATTCCCTGGCAGATGGCAGCATCCGCCCAGCCGTTGGGTTCCCCCTCCCCTGCTAGGCCTACGAGGCCAACCTGCTGTCCTGCTGTCCTGTCGTCCTGTCGCACCCAGCTCCTGCCCGCCCGCACCTCTGCTCCCTCCCCGGCCCTGCTCTCCTTCCAGGGCTGGGTTGCAGCAAGTTGCTCCTCCTCGCTGGTTTCCTCCTTCCACCTGCACATCACCCCCTCGACACTCACACACAGTCCCCCCAGCGGGGAGTCCAAACCGCTCAGCAGAACGGGACAGCCGAGGCCCCCCCAGCTCTGAGCCTCCCTCCCAGCCACCTCCCAGCACCTTCTACTCCCACCCCTGCGCTCTTGCTCTGGCCTGTCCAGAGAGCTCAGGTCCCCTGACAGCACCTTGCTACCTCGTACCTCCAGGCTTCTGCCCAGGGCCACCGACATCCAGAGCATCTCCCTTTTATTATTTTTTTTAAAGATTTTATTTATTTATTCATGAGAGACACACAGAGAGAGAGAGGCAGAGACACAGCAGAGGGAGGAGCAGGCTCCACGCAGGGAGCCCGATGTGGGATTCAATCCCGGGACTCCAGGATCATGCCCTGGGCCAAAGGCAGGCGCTAAACTGCTAAGCCACCCGGGGATCCCCGAGCATCTCCCTTTTAGACCACACCTGCGAGCCCACTGACTGGCCTGGCCTCCCCAGCCTTCCTTCATGGAGCTGAGCATCCCTCCCCCGGGTCCCCCTTGGACCTCCGTGATGTCCCTCCTCACCTGCATTTGGCACAATAACCAGTCAACCCTGGAAGTCATGAGAGAGCTCTGGTTGAGACCAACGCCCTGGGGTCATGTCACTAGCTTGGGCCTAAGTCCTGGGTCTTTGTGATAATTTTCTGACAGGACATGTGTAAAGCCCTAACACTGTGCCCGGGGCATAGTAGGTGCGCGATAAAAGGAAATCATTCTTTTTATTACTATTCCCCCACAAGACTACAGGTTCCTGGAAGGCAAGACTCAGGTCTTCGTTATTTCTGCATCCGCAGCAACCGGCATGGGATCTGGCCCATCGGAGAAGTGTAACAGATGGACGAATGGACGTGGCTCAGAGGACAAAGGAAATGTAAGTTAGAGCTGCCATTGGTCTGGTAATTAGGCGGTGACAACAAACAGAGCACTTTACAAGGTGATGTCACCTAATCTTCACCCCACCATGGAGATAGAATCTATTTCTATCCCCATTTCCAGGGGGAGAAATGGGCTCAGGATGGTGAAGACACCTGCCAGTGTCCCAGACTGATGATGCCGGTGATGGAGCAGATATTCAGAGTCACCTCCCTCTGGCTACAAACCCCACGCAATGTCCGTTTTTCTGCGCTGCTTCCTTAAGGGGGGGCAGTTGGAATAACAGCCAGCATCTGGAGGAAATAATCAGCAGCATGTATTGAGAGTCTGCTAAAATTGTCAGGTGTTTCATACTTATTTAATCCTCACAGGAAGGGAGGCTGCTATCTCTCATCCCCATTCTACAGATGAGGAAACTGAGGCACAGGGAGTGGGTAACTTGCTGACAGATACAGGGCTCTTTGCTGTGGCATGAGCCATCCTGCCTCCCAGACGCTGGTGGTGCCTAATGCAGCGCAGGAGGGTGAAGCTGGTGGGGTGCATCCTGGATCTGAAAGAGAGAAACAGAAGCAAGGAGGCAGAGGTGTCTGCAGACGTTCAGGCCTCGGTAGCAGGGTGCCCAGGAAATGTCGCTGGTATTACAGTTACTAATAACATATCCTATTAGTATAGATATTATATAAGAATATACTATTAAATTACTGACATTGTTGAGGCACTTGACAATTTTCAGAGCACTTTTGCACACACAACTAATTCTTCTTCACCGAAGTCCTTTGAGATATGTGAGGCTGGGATTTTTATCATAAACTTACAGAGCAAATGAGCTTCCGAGGAGTTAATATGAATCCTCTCAAGGTCCTAAAGCTAGTACCCAGGGTCTCCCTGGGTCCCAATCTAGGCTTTTCCGACTCCTGATCTGTGCTGTCTCTCAGGCACCTGCAGCCTCTCCAAGAACCTCGATGGTACAGTACAGGTGGTGTTCAGCAGGTTGATGTGAGGGTTGATGGGGAGAGAGAGAGACAGCAGAGATGGATGAGAGGAAGCAGGGATGGTTAGGAACTGGGAAGGGAGGCTCTGCTGGGACAGGGAACAAGACAAGACAATCCAGGCCTCTCTGGGGTTCTCCCTGGGCCCCAGCCTCTGCTCAGAGCCACGTGCCACGCGGGCCACCCAGATGCTGGCAGGAGATGGCGCCCTTGGCTAGAGAACCGGCTGCAGTGAGCCTGCAGAGGAGGAGGAGGCTATGGGGGCTGCTGAGGAGGCGGCTGTGGTTTCCACCCTGCCTCTGCTGAGAAGGGGCATCTCTGCACATCAGCCTGGTTCAGAAGGGCCCTTTCCCACCTCCTCTACTAAAATCCTAGATCTGTACTCAAATCCACATACAACTGAGCCACACGGTTAATCAAGGGTTCACAGTTTTTACCAGGTAGGTGCATCTGAACATGGGGGGTGCAGATTTTAACCACAGTCCAGGCCTCCAAGGTATGTCTCCGGCACATGCAAAGGAGGGGGTTAGGGAAAGATCTTTCTAAAGTTTATTGAGCCCTTCTGAATGGACAACCCTCCTCTGCATGTAAGGTTGTCAGATAAAATGCAGGACACCCAGTTAACTTTGAATTCCAGATCAATAAGGAATAATTTCTTAGCATAAGTATGTCCCAAATATCTCATGGGACATACACCTACACTAAGAAGTTATTCCTTGCTTATCTGGGATTCAAAGTTACCTGGGCATCCTGTATTTATTTCTACTTGCTCAATCTGGCAACCCTACCTGTATTATATCATCCTCACGGTCACCGAGGAAGAATTTGGAATTCATCTCCACTTTAACAGGCATCATAACCGAGGTTCCAAGGGGTGAAGGAACTCACCGGTGTTCACAGGTGAGCAGCGGGGGCTGTAAGTCCAGTCCAGGTCTGCCCTGCTCCTGAATCCGCACCCTCACTGGCCTTCTCCCTAACCAGCACGAGGGGCTGAGCAAAGAGGCTGAATGCCTCTGTTCTCTCAGGGAAGGGCCGGTTAGAACTGGACTCCAAAGGCATGGACTATAAATATCCTCAACACGAGAGGCATAGAGGTCCCACTGCAAAACACGAACGAGCCTTCCAATCATCCAGCAGAGAGACAGCTCAGCTTTGGGGTTAAGAGGTGGGCTCTGGAAACAGGTTGTTGGATCTATCTGTTACTAGCTGTGAGACTTTGGGCACATTACATAACCTTTCTGTGCCTCAGTTTCCCCATTAAGCATAGGAGGAAAATACTACCCATGTTGCAAGGTTGTAAAGATTAAATGAGGTGATACACGCACGACACTCAGAACAGTGCCTGGCATTTGTAAGAGCCCCAGATTATAAAAATTAGCTCCGTGTATACAGTCCAACCACTTTACTTCATGAAGGCAACACCGAAGCCCAGAGGGGACACTGCCTCACTCAAGGCCACACAGCGCATGAGTGACTGAGCAGAGTCTCAATCCCAGGTCTCCGAAGTGAAGTTTGTGATGTCGGCCTTAAAAGAAAAAGAGAAAGGAACCACTGTCCATGGCAGGCGGAAACCCTGTTCCTGATCTTCCGATCCTGACTCCTCCCATGCCAGTTGGTACAAAGGAATCCTACTGCTTCTGAGGTCATTTATAGAATTTAAATCTTCCAGTTCTTTTTTGCCAGTACAATGTCGTAAATTTATTTCTTCTCTCCCTCCACAAACATTCGCTGGGGGCCGGCCTCATGCCAGGCACCGTTTTAGGTGCACAGGATGAAAAAGCAGGTAGATACCAAGAGACAGCAGAGTGGTTAGCGCCAGAAGTGGGGATCCCAGGGCCCGTGGAAGCCAGATGAGGGATACCTGGCAAGGCAGAGGGGCAGGTGATAGTTGACCTGAGATCTTCAGGACAAAGATGGTTGGCCAGGTAAAGAAGAGGCCGCAAAGTTCTCCCAGACTGAAGGAATAGCGTGTGCCAAACCCTAGAGGCCCAACAGGAAAATATACCATTTACCAGAGGGCCCAGACAAGGAAACCAGGGCTACATCTGGGTGAACCAAATGCTCCCCACAATACCCCTGACCTGTACAGGGTAGCAAGCCCCCTCCAGCGGGATGGCTCCCTCATGGTCAAGAGGCAGCCAAGCCAAAGAGGCTCTCATGTTGCAAAGAAACCACTGCTCACTGAAACTGCCAAGCAGGACCCCAATCGATGGCACAAGGAGGGATTGTCTTGGGTTTGGCCTTTGTGCTACTGCGGATATGAATTCCTCTACTACTGGATAATGGAACCTAGAATGGACACCAGGTGTCATTGCACCCCGAGAGTCCCCAACAGGAAGGCTGGGGTGCCGGCTGAAGGCAGATCTTCAGCAAATCTCCATCTGTTTCATCTTGATGCCCTCAATGCAAAGATGAATTCTAACTGCTACCAGGCCAGAGAGGCAGGCAGCCACACACTCTGAATTCAGGGTGGCTCCAGCCCTGGATTGGGGAGTTTCTTCCAACTGGCTTTGTGCTCACTTGGATCTTCCTCTGAAGGTCATTGCCACCAAGGTCATCGGCAGTGCTGCATCTCTGGGAAGCCAGAGGTATTTGCTGGTTATTGGATGATATTTCTTCCAGCGTCCTAAGGGAGCCTCAGTTGTGTGAACGCCAGGAAGTCTGAAATGCCTGCATTGCTGAAACTGTTGACATCATCGATGCCCAGCTGCTCCCTCCACTGCAGGTGCTTTCTCCCCTCTTCTACTGAGAATTATTCCCTACCCCCACCCCCACTCCCTAGAAGAAGATGGAGATGCATTTAAAGGGGGCATGAGTGTTTAGTCAGGATCTTCTAGAATCACTGGAGCCACCCCAACATCATTCTCACTGGCTCGGGGTCTCACTTCTGGCTCTAGGCAGGTGACAGCCACAACCAGCCAGTTGATGAAGCCAAAGCTATGGAGACACCTTTGCCTCCTACCTGTCTTTCAACCTCCCCGGGTCTTCAAGTCCTGGAGCTATTTCCCCTCCCAAGCCTCTCTATCCACTTTCTCCACTACCTCTCACTCCCACCCTGGTCAAAGCCACATCATCTCAAGCCTAGGCACCGTGTTAGCCAACCTAGTAGCCTGTCCAACAGCTTCCAATCATATCCTGTGTGCTCTCTTTGCAATTCTACAACTAGAATGATTATTCTTTTTTTTTTTTATTTTTTTTATTTTATGATAGTCACAGAGAGAGAGAGAGAGAGGCAGAGACACAGGCAGAGGGAGAAGCAGGCTCCATGCACTGGGAGCCTGACGTGGGATTCGATCCCGGGTCTCCAGGATCGCGCCCTGGGCCAAAGGCAGGCGCTAAACCACTGAGCCACCCAGGGATCCCTAGAATGATCATTCTAAAGTTAGAATATGATCTCCCTGCCTGAAACCCTCCCCTTCATTCATTCAGTTGGTGAATCATTCACTTCTTCAATAACAATGTTTGGCCCACCACATGCCAAACATTACTGATCATGCCATTAGGAACACATCAAAACAAAGCCCATGCCCTCATAGTATTTATCTTCTAGTGCACGTGCATCAAGAAATATATAACTCAGGGGCACCTGGGTGGCTCTGTTGGTTGAGCATTCAACTCTTGATTTTGGCTCAGGTCATGATCTCAGGGTTTTGGGATCGAGCCCTGTGTTGGGTTCCAAGCTTGGCACAGAGTCTGCTTATCCATCTCCCTCTGCTCCTCTCTCCATTCACTCTCTCCTTCTCTCTAAAATAAAAAATAATAATAAAAATAAATAAATAAATAAAATCTTTTAAAAAATCATTAGAAAAAAAGAAATATACAACTCAATGTGTGATAGGAAATACAATAAAGTGGAGGAGATAGAGAATGATAGGATGGCCATTTTCTAAGAGTAGTAGGGGAAGGTTCTCTGAGGACCATTTGTGTAGACTCCTGAACAAAGTGGGGGCCTGGCCAGGTGAAGATGTGGAATCTCAGAGAACATGTGAAAACACTAGTTCTACAGTACATCAAACCTTGTTCTGAAATGCTAGAAATGGAGAGTCAGGTGTGGGTACAAAGACAGACAGAGAGAAATCTAGAAGAGGATAGAGAAGCCAAAAACACGCCTGCACCTGTCTGGAGATTAGATTTATGACAAAGGGGTGGGTGGTGATCTTTTTGCTAAATGGCTTGGGGTAAATTGAATATGTAGAAAAATATTTATCTCCTATCACTCCCCCTGCCCCCCTAAAAAAAATCCAAGTGTGTTGTAGATCTTCGTGTGACAGACAAAACAATAAAACTTTCAGAAGATAGTATAGGAATATTTATTCTCATGACTTAATGGTAGGAAAAGATCAAATAGCACCCCTTCTGCTTGGGGGAAATTCCATCATCTCTCTGAGCCTTGGTTTCCTCTTCTTTAAGGTGGGGGCAACATTATGCCTCTGGTTATTGTGAAGCTTAAAAAAATACCAAATATTGGGGCACCTGGGTGGCTTAGTGGTTGAGCATCTGCCTTCAACTCAGGTTGTGATCCCAGGGTCCTGGGATAGAGTCCCATGTCGGGCTCCCCTCGGGGAGCCTGTTTCTCCCTCTGCCTATGTCTCTACCTCTCTCTGTGTCTCTCATGAATAAATGAATAAAATATCTAAAAAAAATAGCAAATACTGTGCTTCAGACAAAGCTTGAGGCAGAGCTAGAGAATATCACCTCCGTCCCTTCCTGTTACTCTTGCTCCACCTTTCTTAGCCACACCCTCTCTACAAAGCCTTCCCTAGGGAAGGAAGTCAGGTGGTGGGATTTCATTACCAGAACCTTCCAACCTCCATACACCTTCTTTTGTTTAAAAAAAAAAATGTTTCCAAATAAAATAAGGTAAAAATTGCACACATGTACCAGAGTCATTGGTCCAGGTCAGAGGTGGTCTGTAGCTGTCCAGATGGTTTCAAGGTGAGGTTTCCAGACCACCTTTTGGAAAGCACTGTCCTGGAGCAGGAGGGAGCATGGACACTCAGGTGGGGATGAAGTTGGACAGACCAGGAGAAATGAGACGCTGTAAGATGTGTTCTAAGCCAAACCTAGGTAAAAAGTGCAACAATTTCAGTGCAACATATCACAGTTAGTGAAAAACAATATCCCATAGGAGATAGTATAAAGTTTTCTGAGTACATAAAACTTAGCAAAAAAAAAAAAAGAGTAGGCTGGTCATCCTTGCAAAAAGCTAGGTATTTAGGAAAACGTGTATTGGCTGCACAACCTTGAGCAAATGACTTAACCACCCCGTTACTCTGTTTTCTCATCTGCTAACTGGACATTCTACTCTAACTACCTATTCATCGGGTTGTCGTAAGGACGAAGTGATTTTAATCGTATAAAGTGCTTTAGCATGGCTCCAGGTACATGTCAGCTATGATTGGGATCACCACCAGCACCTTTTTATAGAGAACATGGACCCCTTTGAGACTGATGAAAAACGTGCACATGTTGCACTCTCAATTCAGCACACAATTTTGGAGGTTCATAGATTCCCTGATACCCATTCCCAGTAGTGGGGGAGGGTCATGTAGAAGGAGCTCAGAACCCTCCAGCTCCAGATTCAACTAGAGAAGCTCCATGTTCGCCTGTTTCATGCACCTGCACATCATATTTCTAGATGTGATTTCATTTGAAGAAAGGCTATTTTTTAAAGTATGAAAAATGCTGGGGCACTTGGGTGGCTCAGTCGGTTAAGGGTCTGCCTTTGGCTCAGGTCATGATCCCAGGGTCCTGGAATTGAGCCCCTCATTGGGCTCCCTGCTCAGCAGGTAGCCTGCTTCTCCCTCTCCCTCTGCCTGCCACTCCCCCTGCTTGTGTTCTCTCTCTGTCAAATAAATAAATACGATCTTTAAAAAAAAATATGACAAATGCTCATCTTTCCCTTCTCGCTTTGAGGATGAGGCAACTGAAGGTTAGAGAGGGGAAGATAGATACACAGCCCATGGTCATAGAGTAAATTAGAGACAGAGTCAGGACTAGAGTCCCAATCTCTCATCTCCCAGGTCCGCAATCCTGCCCTCAGAGAGAAATTTAAAAAGGAAATTGGCAGAGTCCTCCATGGGTAAAAATGGTCCCATTGGAGTGGGCACAGCTCAGTGGACGAGAACATATGTCTGGGAGACAGGCCTGGGTATAAATCTTGAATCAGCCACTCACTCACCTTGAGTAAGTTTCTTAACCTCTCTGACCATCAATTTCCTCGTCTCTACAATGATTTAAAAAAATACTAAGGTGTATCAAAAGCCCTTCCTCGGGAAGGGGCAGTGCTGAGTGTAAAATGGAAAAGGCGACTGTGTATAAACAGTTTGGCATCACTTTCAAACATGTCTTAAAACCTTCATGACCCCACATGTCTGTGTTCCTTCTGGATAAAAGCCTTGAGTGATAAGACAGTTGCTAAACAAATCTGTGATGTTGAAGGCAAAGGTGTGCTTGATGGGAAAAGAGCATCAGGAGCCCCTGGGGAACAGGTGGGGGGAGAGCGGGGAGGCTCTGCAGGGCCTCTGCACCTGTTCCACTAGTTGTGCCCTGGATGCTGCTCTCTGGAAGCCTCCATCTGGCTTTGACAAGATAATTCTGTTGTTTTATTTATTGCTCATAAACCGCATGCTTCTGGGAAAGAATTTTTGAAACACTCTAATAATATCAACGTCATAGGATTGTTGTGGATGTAACGAGATTCATTCTGGGCTTAGCACGGAGTAAACGTTTAATATGTGTACGCCAATTTTAGAAAGGTGAGGGCACTGTCATCCTGAAAGCAGAGACAAAAATTTTGAGGCATGGTCTTCGTCATTTGCCGCAGAAACCCCAGCACTGAGCCCAGGACCTGGTGCTTAGTAGGAGCTCAATAAACCTCAGGTGACTAAAGACAGAACTGAAAGTTAACCGCAAAAAGGAGAAATGCTTTTTAGGTTGATTATAAGAAATATATTGAACGGAACAGGAATATAATAGGAGTATAATGGAGAAATTTTTACAAAACTTCAGAGAATTCCTCATTCATGCAGTCAATGCACATTTAGTGTTTTCTCTGGTCCAGGCACTTTTCCTAATGTGGGGACGAGCAGTGAACAAAAGAGACAAGGTCTCTGTTCTCATGGAGCTCACCTTCAGGGTAGGGTTGGGGACAGATAATGAATGACATATAATATGATATAATAAGTGCCATGTAAAATAAAGCAGAGTAAAAAAAAAAACTAGGGACTAAGGGAGATGCTGTTATATACAGTGAAAGCCTGTCAGAAAAAAATGACTTTTGAGCAGACATATGAGTGAAGCCAGGTGAATATCTGAGGGAAGAGACTGCCACACTCAGAAACAGTTGAAAAAAGAGCAATTGCATTTCATCCAGTACCTAGGCCTCATTTTCAATGGACTGAAACAAAATAAAGACTCTGTAGCGCCTTGCCTGAAAGTTGAACAGAAATATCCTCAGCATGAAAGGCAAACCTTTAGTTAATCTGTTTTTGTTGTTATTGAAATCTTAAGTACCTCCTTTATCGCAGATGGCTCAAAACCTGCAGGGAAAGAGATACTTTCGGAACACAATTCCAAATGAAAAACAAAAAAACCCCAGCAATGATAATGGCCTCACAAGAAATAACTTGAAATTGTGAGTGCGTTGCTTGATGAGATTAAACAGTTGGAGGCAAATGATGCAAGCCCCAAAGAGGAAAATATTCATATGAATCATTACAGAAATCCCATGTTTTAGCACATCAGACTCTGCAATTTTATGCTTGGGGAATAGTCATCCATTCATTCAAGAAACATTGTGGAGCACCCAATTATTTGTAAAGCTGGGTGTTTTGTGACTTAAAAGATGAATTGAGCCCAGATCTACACTTAAGGATCTTTCATCTTGCTCCACGTTGGCACGTAGTTATTATTTATTTTTAATTTATTCTTTTATTTTTCAATTTAAGTTTTTCTGTTCATCTTCCACTTCTAGTCCATTCCCCCATCCCCACAGGCATGGTTCTCAGGCTCTGTGTCCATTTTATTTACATTTAATACATGCATTTACGTTTTAAATGCATATATTTCTATTTATACCAAACAACATATGGTATTGTTTTGTGTGCATATTTCGTGTAGGTAAGTGATATATTGCCATATATGTCATTCTGTTTCTTTGAGATCTGTTCATGCTGATAAACATAGATCTAGGCCACTTCTTTTGACTGTTGAGTTGTATTCCATTATCTACATGTATTATGTTTCATTAGTAATTCCTTATTGAAGAACACTTAAGCTATTTCCAACTCTGTTATTATAAACTAATGCTGCAGTAAACATCCTTGAGCATATCCCTTTGTGTTTAAGCAAGAATTTCTCTGGGGTTTATAAACGAGACAGGATTTGCAGTATAAACTGATGTGCACTTTGTTGTTATCACTAAATATTTCCAAATTGCAAAATGCACCAATTTTTCTTCCCCCTACCAGTGCATGAAAGTTGCATATTCCCCACATCTTTGGCAGTTCGATATTATCACATATTTCATCTTTGGATGCAAAGCAATATCTATTTCTCACTTTATCTTGCATTTCTGTGATTATTAATAAGGTTCAACATCTTTATCTGTTTGTTAGCCATTTAGGTTTCTGAGTTCCTCTTCCATGAATTGCTTGCTTTTCTTTCCATATTTTTATATAGAAATCTCCTTTTTTCCCCCTACTTTGCTGATTTCAGATACTAATGACCGTCATACGTATTGGAAATATATTCACCCATTTTGTTGTCAGTTAACTCTGTCTATGGTGTTTCTTTGTTTTTGTTTTATTGGATAGCTACTGGCTATCCCCAATAACTTCTCTTTTTTGTAGTTGTTGTTAATTAAAACAAACTGATTTTTAACTGGATACAAGGCTTTCTGACATAAAGACTATATTTCCCAGCATAATTTGCAGGGTGTGACAATGGAGCTAAGTTCCTGCCAATAGGACATAAGAAAAGGTATGATGGAAAATTTGCAAGAAATATTCTTAAGGAGAAACAGCTCCCTCATTTCCTCTTTTCTCCTCACTGGTTGGTGTATTGGAACATGAGTTTGGAGCCATGTGCTATCAATAGGGAAACCACAATAGAAGGGCTGGGTCCCCGATGCCAGCCATGAACCACTTATTTCCAGACTGCTTACTTCTCACAGAGCTAAACCTAAATCTAACTCATGTGAACAAAAATCTTTCATTTAAAATAGTCTAATCATCCCACCCTGACAATAAAAAAAAAAAATCATCAGACCAGGATTGTTTTGCAGGGAAATTCTACCAAACTTTCAGAGAACAGCTAGTTCCCATATTATTCAAGTTTTCCCAGAGAAGAGGGGAGGGAAAGTCACCTAACCAATTTATGAGTCTAGTTAAACCTTGATATTATAGCAGATAGGGACAGTATGAGGAAAGATAATTTTAGGCTGGTTTTATTTATAATTATAGATGTAAAATTCCTGATTCAAACAACCCCAAATGGGATTTAGTTTAGAAATGCAAGGATGATTTAGCATCTATCAAGGTGTTTCAGATTAAAGGAAAAAGTATAATATTTCAACAGATACAAGAAAAAGATCTGTTTATGATTAAAGTAGCCTTCTTAACCTGATAAAAAATCTCCAACAAAAACTTACAACACACATCATATTTAATGAAAAAATACAGACTGCTAGTTATTATAGAAATCAGACAAGTACACTTCCCAATACCATTACTGTCCAAAAGAGATGGACTGGTGGGGGAGGTAGGGAGGAGAGGTGTGGGAGAAGCAGGAGGGGTGAGGGAGGGGGAGTGGTATTGCTTATTAATCACGTTTCTCAAGAGTGCCTAGCACTTAATAAGTACTCAATAATTATTTATTGAATGAATGGGCGAGTGGATATTTTATACAAAGATTTTTCTTCTTGTGCCATTTTAGGCATTTCATATTTTTCCAAGCACTTCTACTTTTTGCTTAGGTTTTCCAGTTTTTTTGTATCTAGATTCTCATAACAATAGCAGACATGTTGACGGCCTCACCAGCAGTCATCTCCCAATACTTCCATTTTTCTCCAGTTGGTCACATATGTCAGGAGAGTGTAGCCCCCTGCAGCCTTGGAGAGCCATTTGGACAGTGACCCAGATCTGGCCAATGCCAAACACAGTGGTTCCCTGTTCCTTGTCAGCGATTAGCTTAGACGTGAGTATATGCTGCTATAAGGCGAAAGAGTACAGTTGGCCCTGGACCAACACAGGTCTGAACTGCATGGGTCCCTGGATATGAGGATTTTTTTGCAATACAGTACTGTAAATGTTTTTCCTCTTTCTTAGAATTTTCCTAATGAACATAAGGAAAAAACCTTTTTTTCCTAATAATATTTTCTTTTCTGTAGCTTACTTTATTGTGTAATACATATGACATACAAAATACGTGTTGATCGACTTTGTTATCCATAAGGCTTCCACTCAACAGGTGTGTTATTAATAGTTATGTTTTGGAGGGAGTCAAAGTTATACACAGATAGATTTCTGGCTCAGTCGGTTAGGGGCAGCTGACTCTTGATTTCAGCTCAGGTCATGATATCAGGGTCCTGGGATCAAGCCCTGCTCTGGGCTTCCCACTCAGTGGGGACTCTGCTTGAGTATTCTCTCTCTCTCTCCCTCTGACCCTCCCCCCCACATTCTTTCTCTATCTCTTTAAAATAAATAAATAAACAATAAATTAAAAAATATTTTATTTATTTATTCATGACAAGAAAAAAAAATTTATTTATTTATTCATGAGAGACACAGAGAGAGAAGCAGAGACACAGTCAGAGGGAGAAGCAGGCTGCCTGTGGGGAGCCCGATGTGGGACTTGATCCCAGGACCCCGGGCTCATGCCCTGAGCTGAAAGCAGATGCTCAACCACTGAGCCACCCAGGCACCCCTCTTTTTTTTTTTTTAAAGTAACACAGGGGTACCTGGGTGGCTCAGTCGGTTAAGCATCTGACTCTTGATTTTGGCTCAGGTCATGATCTCAGAGTCATGAGATGGAGCCCCTGTCAGGCTCCACACCCTGCTGGGCTCCACACTCAGCAAGGAGTCTGCTTGAGATTTTCTCTCTCCCTCTTCCTTTTGCTCATCTCCCCCACCCTTTCATGCACCCACTGTCTTTCTCTAAAATAAATGAGTAAATATATTTTTTAAAAAGTCTACACAGATTTCTGACTGCATGGGGCTGGAATCCCTAAAGTCTGCATTATTCAAGGGTCCAACTGTATATGGTAGAGGATGAGGGGCTTGAGCAAAAGATTTTTCTTCTCTGACAAGATGAGAAGCCTGGACCCACTAAGCTATTTTGTGTCTAGGAGGGGAGCTCATCTGTGGCTGAGTCTGCTGCACTGAGGATGCCAAAGTACAAGGATGAAAGGAAACTTGACTTTGATGTCTCAATGAAGGTCTAATTCACCAGTTCCCGAATTATCCTACTTGTGCACTTCCTGTTCTCTAAGGTAATAAATTTCTTATTCTGAAAATCAGGTTAGATCAATTCTTTTTTTATTATTTGTAGCCAAAAGCATCCTGATACAGCAAAACTCTTTTACAGTTTTTATGTTTTATTTCAATAGCATTAAAATTAAATAAGAATTTCCATTTCTGCTATAGCTACACTTATGTATTCATTTTTATTATGCATTTTGTTTATTTGTTCGGTCTTTGCTAAGAGTTTGTCTATCTTAGTTTTAGGGGTTTTTTTTTTCTTCAAAAAGCAACTTTTGATTTCGTTAACTGCCCTCCCTCCCCATTTCACTGATACTTGGCCTTCTATTATGTACTTTTCCCTTTCTTCTTTGGGGAAATTTACTCTGTTATTTGTTGTTGTTGTTGTTGTATTTAGCTTCTTTAAGATTTACTTCATTTTATTCACACTTCCTTTTTTTTCCTGAAAAATGCATTCAAAGTTATAATTTTCCCTACAAGAAATGCTTTAGCAACATCTCACTGATTTTTACACACCTTTGTCTTTAATAGTATTTCTTATTCTCCCTTATTATATTATCTTTATCCCATGCATTATGTAGAGGTATGATTTGAAATTATCAGACATATGGAGTTTTTTCAGCTCTCCTGTTTGTTACTGATTCTACTACTTATTGCATTGGATTTAGGCAGCTGACCAGGATGGTGCGGATTCTTAAGAATTTATTAAAAATTCCTTTGTAGCTTAACATGTAACCCATGTTCACCTGTTTCATGTGATTTTGAGAAGAATTTGTATTCTGGGTTTGAGGATGCATTCATTGTTCAAATGTTCTTTATCCTTGCTTTTTTTTTTTTCCTGCTTTATCAATTTCTGAGAGGGGTGTGTTAGTATCTCCAACCACCGCTATAAATTCAGCTATTTGGCCTTGTAAGTCTATCAATAGGTTAATATATTTGGGGGATCCCTGGGTGGCTCAGAGGTTTAGTGCCTGTCTTCAGCCCAGGGCGTGATCCTGGGGACCCGGGATCGAGTCCCACATCAGGCTCCCTGCATGGAGCCTGCTTCTCCCTCTGCCTGTGTCTCTGCCTCTCTCTCTCTCATGAATAAATAAATAAAATCTTTTTAAAAATAGTTTAATATATTTGTGAGCTATATTATTAGATGCTTCTATGTTATGTCTCCTCAGTACAAAGTTCTTTTTACTGATATATGTGATCTTTTTTGGTCTGTATGGATGCTTTGATGTCCTAGTTTCCTTCTGATTTGTATCTGCTTGGTATATATTTTTCATCTTCTTAGGGTTTTTTTTTTAAGATTTTATTCATTTATTCATCAGAGACACAGAGAGGGAGAGAGGCAGAGACACAGGCAGAGGGAGAAGCAGGTTCCATGCAGGGAGCCTGATGTGGGACTCGATCCCGGGACTCCAGGATCACACCCTGGGCCAAAGGCAGGCACCAAACCACTGAGCCACCCAGGGATCCCCCAAATATATTAAGCCTCCCCCTTCTTGAGTTTTTAAAAAGATTCTATTTATCTATTGATTTGAGAGAGAGACAGAGCGTGCACCCGAGAGTGCCAGCAGGGGTGGGGAGTGAGTGCCAGGAGCAGAGAGGAAGGGAGGGAGACAAGCAGATTCTGCACTGAGCAGAGCCTGTTGTGCAGCTTGATCCCAGGACCCCGAGATCAGGACCTGAGCCAAAGTCAAGAGTTGGATGCTTAATCGACTGAGCCACCCAGGCAACCCCTCATCTTCTTTTCATGAATTTGTTGAGTAAATAATATGTTTCTGTGATTCAAACTCAGAATAATATTAAAGACATATAGTGAAAAGTTCTGCTCTTACCCAGTTTCCATCCACCCGGTACCAGCTATCATTTATTTGCCTCTACACACTAGATTGGCTCTACTTTATGTTGCCTTGTGATACTGGAACCAGACCCTGTAAACATTTGTCCTTTGGCAGATGGCATAATGTTAGGCCTTATCAGCAGAGGGTGCAGAGGGAAACTGCAAGAGAAGGAAGCTTGTCTTCCAGTTCTGGGGCTCTGCTTTCTGGCTCCCATAGTGTGATGGCTTCCTTATCAGCCTGCACTTCTCTGTCATAGGTATGCAGGAAACCCAGTGGTACACAGACACCAGCATCCCGTGGGCTACAGCTACACCTTCTCCTATAGATGCAAATCTCAGCTTTGAGGGGTGAGGGCCTCTTCCAAGATTTTTTGTCCTAGAGTACACTCCCTCAGCCTTGGCATTGGCAGCTACTCCCCACACCTCTGCCCATGTGGTAGCCACTAGCCAAAGGTGGCTACTTGAATTTAAAAATAAAGCAAAATCAAATTAAAAATCCAGTTCTTCAGTCACAGTAGCTATATTTCAAGTGTTTAATAGCCACACGTGGCTAATGAATGGGCAGTGAAGACATAGAACATGTCCAGTGTTGCAGAACATTCTGTTGGACCCACTGATTCAGAGGTCTCGCTATTGCTCTTAGGAGTTAATCTCCTTTATCAGCTAATAATTCTTTACATTGTACTAGTTAATATTATGCTAGTTATATTACTAGCTAATAATTCCTTTTCTTTTCCCAAGCCCAGCCTAATGTGGGGCTTGAGCTAATGATCCTGAGATCAAGAGTTCAGCTGAGACCAAGCAACAGACACTTAAAGGACTGAGCCACCCAGGCGCCCCACTAGATAGTGATTCTTCACGTTAAAGTTTCTCCATTCAGATTTCCCTGGTTTCCTGTCTCCTCATTAACCCTAACTGGCACACGCTCCATTTGTCATATTATCTTTTCAATGTTATTTAAGCAAATATAAGCAAATGCAAATATATATATTCTTATATGCACACACACATACATACATACACTCATTTACACAAAAATAACAAACCATGCATACAGTGCAGTAGTCTGACAAACTACTGCCAGCAGGCCAAATCCAGCCCAATCTGGCCACACCTGTTTGATTATATATCGTCTGATTGCTTTCCGGCTACAATGGCAAGTCAGCAAGTGGAGCAGATGCAACAGAGATTGCATGGCCTGCAAAGCTGAAAATATTTAGTGTCTGGCCCTTTACTAAAAAAGGCTTGTTGATCCCTGTTCTATCTCCTGCTTTTTCAGTTTCACAATATATAATGGAGTCCTTTCCTTATAAGGGTTTTAGAGCTTCCTCACCTTTTTTTTTTTAAGCTGCATAATATTCCATTGAATAAATGCATCACAATATACTTAAGCAAGTTTTTTTTGGTTTAGATTCCATTTTGTTCCTATTTCATGAATTATTTCAGGAAATAACCTTGTACATGCATCATTTTGTATACATGCAGGTACATGTATAAAATAAATACCCAGAAGTGAAATAATTGGGTTAAAGGGAAAATGCATTTTTAAAAAAGATTGTATTCATTTATTCATGAGAGACACACACAGAGAGAGGCAGAGACACAGGCAGAGGGAGATGCAGGCTCCATGCTGGGAGCCTGATGCAGGACTTGATCCCCGGACCCCAGGATCACGCCCTAAACCGAAGGCAGACACTTAACAGCTGAGCAACCCAGGGATCCCAGGGAAATGTAGTTTTAAATTGTGATAAATATTGTTAATCTACATAGGAACTGTACTACTTTATATTCCAACCTGCAGTGTATGACAGTGTCTGTTTACCATCACACTGTCAAATTCCAGAATTTTTCCTAATTTTATATGTTAAAAAAAGATATTTCAGGGTGGTTTTAATTTGCAGTGCTCATAGTATGAATGGGTTGAGCATCTTTTTGTGTATTTATAGGCCATGTGTGTGGTAGGTCTTTTATGTCTTTGCCCATTTTTCTAAGATTTTTGGGAGAGTTTTGTTCTTGCTCTTATAAATTTCTAGAAGCTCTTCATGTATTAGGAAAATTGATCCTTTTAATATGAGTTGCAAATATATTTTCCCAGGATGTCATTTGTATTTAGACTTTGTTCATTTTTTAAAAAGATTTTTATTTATTCATGAGAGACACAGAGAGAGAGAAAGAGGCAGAGACACAGGCAGAGGGAGAAGCAGGCTCCATGCAGGGAGCCCCATGTGGGACTGGATCCCGGGTCTCCAGGATCACACCCTTGGCTGAAGGTGGCCCTAAACTGCTGAGCCACCCGGGATGCCCCTTCATTTTTTTTTTCATGTGATTAAATTGGTCAGTCTCTCTTATTTGGTTTTTGGACTTTGAGTCAATTTGAAAGAATTTCATCACCTCAAAGTTGTAAAGGAGTTTGCCCACTTTTCATTAGTACTTTAACATGTATAATTTTTTAACTTTAAATCTTTGATCTATTTTTAGTTACCCCAGCATAAGATGTGAAATACAGATAAAACATCTTTTTTCAAATGATTACCCAATTATCCCCAAACCACCAATTATAAAATGTACCTTTTCTCTCTTACACTTTTAGCATATACTAAATTTCCGTGTGTAATTTTGATCTATTCCTGGACTTTTTATTTTGTTCCATTGGTTTGCCTATTTGTGTGCTGATTGCCCATTATTCTGGTTGCTGAGGCTTTAGAATATAGTTTAACATCTAGTAGAGCTGGTTCTCCATATTCTTTGTTGTCTATTTTTCCATTTAAACTTTGTAATCAGTGCAGCCCGGGTGGCTCAGCGGTTTAGCGCTGCCTTCAGCCCAGGGTGTGATTCTAGGGTTCCGGGATCAAGTCAAGTCCCACATCGGGCTCCCTGCATGGAACCTGCTTCTCCCTCTGCCTGTGTGTCTCTGCCTCTCTCTATCTCTCATGAATAAATAAATAAAATCTTTTAAAAAAATAAACTTTGTAATCAGCTTCTTTGTTATTTAAGAAATGGTAATTTTTTTTTTTTTTTTTTTTTTTTTTTTTTTTTTTTTTTTTTTTTTTTTAGAGAGAGAGGTTAGAAAGAGGCCGAATCTTAAGCAGGCTCCATGCCCATCATGGAGCCTAATGTGGGGCTCAATCTCATGACCCTGAGGTCATGACCTGAGCCGAAATCAAGAGTTGGACACTTAACTAACTGCGCCATCCAGGCACCGAGGTATGTCTTTCTGTTCAGGTTTTCTGTTGTATCCTTCACTGATATTTTAAGTTTATACATTGGTATTTTTTCTTTTGCTGCTATTAAATACAGTCTTTTCTTCTATTACCTCTTCTAACTGAGTTCTGTGCAAAGTTTACATATTGATGCATCAATCATGGTTCTCCAGAAAAAAGAAACCAATAGCTTAGAGATTGAGACTGAGACAGAAATATATGAGAGGAGATGTATTTTAGAAATTGGCTCTCACAATTACAGAGGCTGAGATATGCACTAATATGCCATCTGCAAGCTGAAGAACCAGGAAAGCTGGTGGTATAATTCAGTCCAAGGCCAGAGGCCTGAAAACTGGAGGAGCTTATGGTGAGACCCAACAGTCCAGGAAGAGACCTTTGTCTTCTAGTTGGTTTCTGTATATTTGTTTAAATCATCACCACCTTACTTTATCACCTTCCCCTTCCTTTCTCTTCCTCCATCCCCTCTAGCTTTTTCTCCCTTTTCTCTCATTCCTTTTTTTTTTTTTTAAGATTTTATTTATTTATTTGAGAGTGAAAGAGAGAGAGAGTGTGTGTCTGTGCAAGCAGGGGCAGAGGGAGAGAGAGAATCTCAGGCTGACTCCATGTTGAGCATGGAGCCAGATGATGTGCAGGGTTGGATCTCACAACCCTGAGATCATGATCTGACCAAAGCCCAGAGTCGGCCGCTCACCCAACTGAACCACCCAAGTGCCCCTCTCATTCTTTTTCTGATAATTGGTTATTCAGGAAATTCTTTAGGGTTTTCCAGGCATAAAATCATATTATCTCTCTTTTCACTTATCTGCTTGTGTAGAGTAATACATCCAAAATAATGTAAAAAAAAAAAATAGTGGTGACAGTGACCATCCTTGTGTTGTCTCTAAGTTTTAGAGAAGAATGCATCAGGGTTTCCCCATTAAGCAGATGCACTGTGCTAATAGTTTTCCTCTTAAAAGGAAAAATCGATAAATTAGATTTCATGAAAATTCAAAGCTTCTGTCCTTTGAATGACACCATGAAAAATATGAAAAGGCAAGCCAAGATTGAAATATTCATAATACATAGACCTGATAGAGGACTTGTATCCTTATATCCAAAATATATAAAGAATTTTTATACCTCAGTAATAAGAAAAATAACATGCAAAAGGAAATGACAATGAAAACCAAAAGTGGATACCCACTTCACACCCATTACAGTGACTACAGTTAAAATAACTGACAATACCAAATGTTGACAAGGAGGCGGATTAACTAGACCTCTCAGAATTGAAGTTGGGAATATAAATGTTACAACCCCTTTGGAGAACTCTTTGGTTGTTTCTTATCAAGGTAAATAAACAAGCTACTACATAATCTAGCCATTCCATTTCTAGGTGTGTACCCAGGAGAGATGAAAACACATGCCTACACAAAGACTTGCACACAAATATTCACAGCAGCATCATTCATAATACCCTAAAACTGGAAACACCCAAGTTAACGGGGTGAATGAATACATAAATGGTGGTCTATCTATAGCAAAGGGCCCTGCAATTAGAAGGAATAAAGTATTGATAAACTTAACAACGTGGATAAAGCTCAGCTAAGTTATGTGGAGTGAAAGAATCCAGGAACAAAATACTGCATACCATATAATTTCAGTATATTAAATTCCAGAACAGACAAAAGTCATCTATACCGAAAGCAAGTAGATTTGTTGCTGGAAGGGCTGCAGAAGGGCAGTTAAATAGGGAACGGGCACAAGCGAACAGTGCACTTTTTCAAGTGATGCAAGCGTCTCAAGACTCTGGTTTCTAGTCTAGCACAAAAGAACCTTGGAAATAGCTACTCTGTTCTAACAGTAAGAATCTGAATAAACTGAAAAATCCACCCTTCTTAGATCCATCAGAGAAGTGAGGTCACAGAGCAAACTGCTGCCCCCCACCATGGAGAGACAGACAAACAAAGAGAATCACAACTCACTTGAGCAGAAACCTTAATGGAAACCAGCGTAGGGACAGAGAAACCTGAACTGTAGTTGATAAAATGTTGGAGGGTCAGTATAGACAAGTCTGAGAGTTAAAAACTCCGGGGGGGGGGGGGCGGGGTGTCTGGGTGGCTCAGTGATTGAGCGTCTGCCTTTGGCTCAGGGTGTGACCCCAGGGTCCTGGGATCGAGTCCCACAGTGGGTTTCCCACAGGGAGCCTGCTTCTCCCTGTGGAGTCACTCTGTGTGTCACACACATCCCTGTGTGTCACTCAGGAATAAAAAAAAAAAAAAAAAAAACTAAAACAAAGCAAGCAAAACCCCCCCAAAAAAACTCCATAGGGACCAGTCATGGGGGAGGGTAGTCTTGTTGGTTTTTGTTAGTTTTACCTTCTAGAGCTCCACTAATGAATACCAGAGAGAAATCCCTGGTGCTTTTGCCAGGGGGAACGGAAAGGAACAATTTTGAAATACACCAGAGCATTCTGTTCTTAAGACTAAGGTCTGCCCTCATTAGGGAACCATTTAACCAGAGTCTAATCTGTTGAGGTTTCATCTGAGAGCCTAACTGACCTGGTGGAAGGAAAATACCCAGCTCCAACCCACTCTAGTTATCCTGTACCACTTAAGGGGGCAAAGAAATTCCAGAGTTTATATGGAAAGGCAACAGACTCAGATTAGCCGACTCAATATTGAAGAAGGAAAACAGAGTTGCAGGACTGACATGACTCAACTTCAGGACTTACTGTAAGGCTACAGTAATCAAGACTGTGGAATTGGCAAAAGAATAGATCAATAGAACAGAATAGCCCAGAAAAAAAATCTATATGGAGTTAACTCATATTTGAAAAAAAGTAGAAGAGGCAATACAATAGAGCAAAGATAGCTTCAACAAATGGTGCTGGAAAAACTGAACATCCTCATGCAAAAAAAGGAATCTAGACACAGACCTTACTCTATAAAATTAGCTTAAAGTGGATCACAGATCTAAAAGTAAAATGCAGAACTCTAAAAGTCCTAGAGAGTAACAGAGGAAGAAAATCTAGATGACCTTGGGTATGGTAATGACTTTTTAGATACAACACCAAAGGCATGATTCGTGAAAGAAAGAATTGACAAACTGGGCTCATTAAAATTAAACTTTCTGCTCAGCCAGAGACATTATCAAGAGAATGAGAAAATAAGATACAGACTGGGAGAAAATATTTGCAGAAGACATACCTGAAAAAGGACTATTATCTGTAATATACAAAGAACTCTCAAATCTCAACAATAAGAAAACAAACAACCTCCTGAAGAAATAAGTCCAAGGCCTTAATAGACACCTCGCCAAAGGAGACATACAGATGGCAAGTGTATGAAAAGATAGATGCTCCACATCATATGTCATCAGAGAAACACAAAGCAACAATGAGATGCCACTGTACACCCATTACAATGACCCAAGTTGAGAATAAAGACAACACCAAATGCTAATGAGGATGAACAGATCTCTCATTCATTGCTGGTGGGAATACAAAATGGTACAACCACTTTGGAAGACAGTTTGGCGGTTTCTTACAAACTACACATGCTCTTACCATATACTTCAACAACCGCTCCTTGATGTTGACTCAAATTCAGAACTTATGTCCACACAAAAGTGTGCACACGGATGTTTATAGCAGCTCAATTCATAATTGCCCAAACCTAGAAGCAATTGAGATGTCCTTCAATAGGTGAATGGATCAATATGCTATGAATCATATTGATGATGGAATATTATTCAATATTAAAAAGAAATGAGCTATCATGCCTGAAAAAGACATGGTGGAAACTTCAATGCATATTGCTAAGTGAAAGAAGCCAATCTGAAAAGGCCACATACTGGATGATTCCCACTATATGACATCTTGGAAAAGACAGAATTATAGAGACAGTCAATAAGTCAAGGTTAACAGGGATTGGAGGCAAAGAGTACAAATATAGTCACCATTATAGTATCACACAGGAGAGCAGTGAAATTCTTCTGTGCGATACTATAATGCTACATACATGCCATTCTATATTTGGCCAAACCCATAGAATGTACAACAAGAAGAATAAACCCTCATGTAAACTATGGACTTTCAGCGATAATGATGTGTCAACGTAGATACAATAACTGTAAGAAATGTGTCACGCTGGTGGGGATGTTGATGGTTAGGGGAGGTAATGCATGTGTATAGGCAGGGGGAATACCGGAAATCTATGTACCTGCCTCTCACTTTTGCTGTGAAACTAAAACTGCTCTTAAAAAATAAAAATGTTCTGTATCTCAATATTGCGGTGGTTACACAGGTGTATGCATTTGCCAAGACTCCACTTTAAATGAGTACATTTTCTTATATGTGAATTATGCTTAATAAAGTTGATTGTAAGTGACATGAAAAACTCTGCTGGCTTGCATCTGCAGAAGGAGGTAAAGCATATCGAAGGAGGCCAGAGAATGAGGACATTACAGTAGGTGAGAGATAAAGGTCAACTGGACTTTGGCCATGGAAACGGAGGATATATATTTAAGAGGTAAAATCAGTAAGATTAGGTGACTGATTGAGGTCAAGCAACAGAAGTGTCAAGGGCAACTTCCAGGTGCCTGACCTGAGCAATCGGGCAGAGAATGGTGGGTGGGTTGTCCTTTCTGAGCTAAGTTGCTGAAGAGGAGAAGCAGGTTTGGCTGGAAAATCATAGCTTCTGTGGATGCTCCATCTCCATGGAGATGTCAATTTCATTTCATCATTCTAAATGTAAAGCACCTTTTGTTTAGGGGGAAACCAAGGCAAGGGATGCATTCACAATATACGATATTGGTAAGACAAGACCCATAGAAAGGCTCCAGATTCCATTGGCTGGGCAGCCCCTTTGCAGCAAGGCGGTCTCCCTCCTCCGCGTCTTTTGTCTTTTGTGCCGGATGGATGAGCAGGCGCCTGACCTTTCTGAGTCATTCAGCAAATTCCAACAGCTTTCTCATCTGAGACTCACTGGTCTCCACTGGGCAAGATCTGAAGACCAAGCTTCATTTGGATTTGAGAAAAGGGTAGTGAAATTTGAACACATAAAAAGCCAGGAAAAAAGATTGCCAAGGCCCAGATACCTACTCTAACAAATAAAAAGCGTATGTCAAGCATCTAGCAAACTTCACTTCAACAAATACCGCCACCGCCTGAGGGAACAGCAGAGACATTTGACCGGGCAGCAGCTGCGGAGAGAGGGTGCTATTTAAAGACTCTGCTTTTGCAGCCCAAGGACTCTGGGTTTAGGATTTGATTAGAAGGCGGAGAACAGACACAAAGACTGAGAAAAGAACCAGATTTGGGGAAAAACATCACCGGGTGGTTGGCTGCTGGTGTGAACCCTGAGTATGTGAAATGAGTTTATTTTAATAAAATTATGTCTATGTCTCTCTGAGTAAATTAAATGTGTTAATTCATGGAAAGCACTTGGAACAATGTCCCGCACATAGTGCAATACTGGAGGGAAACTCATTATTATCGTTACTATCTGTCCATGTACCCACCTACATATATACCCAGGGATGGAGAAATGCTCAGCTATAATGATACGTTTCTGCTAAGTGCTAGGATTTATAGTGATTCTGTTTTTAAATCTCTCATTTGTTTTTTTTTTTTCCTGTAATCCTTGAACTCTTTATAATGGACATGTATATTTTGTAAAACCCCCAAGACATTATTCTGAGGGAAAAAAGTGAAGACTCTGAAGTCAGACTTCCTAGGTTTAAATCCCAACTCTACTGCTCAGAAGCTGTGTCACCTTCTCTGAATCTGTTTTCTCCTGCATAAAAAAGGACACTAATGTCACCTATCTCTTCGGGGGAGGGGGGGATGATGAGAATTCAATGAGATAACCTAGATAGAGCGTGGCATGGTCCCTGGCAGAGACCAGGGTGAGGTAAATGATGCCTGGCTGCTATTAGCAGTAGAAGTGGTGGAGGCTGTTCTATTTCCTATGGCAGGGATCATGTTCTATTCATCTCAGTGTCCTTGGCATGTAGGAGTCAAAAACAACTGGTAATTTTGCTGGAGCCTCCTCAGGCATCAGCCTGGGAATATTCTCTTGTCACAGTAGAAGAAAGGGTGAAAAGTTCTCAAGTACCTTCCTCCTTCAGGTCAAGGTTGGGTCTGTCTGACGATTGGGAAGCACAAGTTATTTCTCTAAAATCCTTGAGGCTCTCTGGAGAGATGAGGTCCTTAGAGGTTCCTGTCCTTGTTTTCTTATTCTCCCATGTGATGGCCAGCTGGGAGCCAGCACCATTATTTCCATGACCCTATGCTTTTCTTCATGAACTATAGGCCAGGCAGTCCCTTGGGAACATCTAATAAAGCAAAACCTCAAGTAAGCAGTCATGGAGAAACTGCAGCCACTGACCCATGACTGTGTATGAGTGTGTTGAGGGATGGCATTTTTTGTCAGAGCTAAAACACTCCTTCGGAAAGAAAGAGTCCTTCCTATATTTCATAAACATATATTCCTTTTAAAATAAGAAATGCAAAATTAAGAAATCCTGTTCTTTGCAACTGTGATCCCAGGAATTCATGTACGTGGTAGCCACATTTCTCACGTCTTCTCCCAGTCCCTGTAGCATGCAGAGCCTTGTTAAGTGGAACAGGGAGGACGGATCGTGGCTTCAAACTTATTTCTATTGTTTCAGGTATTTGAACCTCAAGCTACTCATTCACCTTTACATACAGTGCATTGGCATTAATACTGGTTTGCAAGAAACAAATCCATTAATTCGAGAAATATTGTTTGAGCGCCTACTATGTGGCAAATACCACGCTAGGTATTTTTGGTTTGTTTGCCAAATCTGGCAACTCTGTAAATTGAAGGCTTCTATTATTTTTTTTTAAAGATTCTATTTATTTATTCATGAGACACACACACAGAGAGAGAGAGAGAGGCAGAGACACAGGCAGAGGGAGAAGCAGACTCTTCGTGGGGGGGTCGGATGTGGGACTCTATCCCAGGACCCGGGGATCATGACCTGAGCCGAAGGCAGATAGATACTCAACTACTGAGCCACCCAGGCGTCTGAAGGGCTCCTGTTGAAGATGAATGCAGAGATGGTGGAAATGAATGATTGGGGGCACAGCATCCGTGGTGCGGCTCTAGTGACTACAAAAGTGACTAGACGTCAGGTCTAGTAAAACTGACCCTGCATGTGACAGTGACGCGTGAGTACAATAGTGAAAGTGACTAATTGGGCAGTAAGGAGGACAGCTGTGTACCCGGCAGGGGCCTGCTAAATACTGGCTCGACTATGGGGCAGTGAAAGCAGCTGAATGACAATGACAATGAAAACAACCACAAGGCTGACAGCCGGGCGCAGAGTCCAATTGCTACACTGCACAGAATTTTTCTTAGTTTGTGGTCATGGACAGGGGTCGCCTATCGGACAGTGACAGTAAAACAATAATGAAGCCGACGACAGCGACAATGCAAGTGACAGTTCTGCCCCGCAGATTGCATGCACTTGTGATGAAAACCAGGGATGCAGTGGGAGTCAGCCTGACAATGACAGCTCTCGGAACGACCGAGTATTGACATTGTGGATGTAACAGCTGTAACCACAGAGGGAACCCGGCATTGTACTGCGACTGCTGGATTTGGGCGGCATGACTGGCAGTGACAGAAAAATTGGCTGCGCGTCAGTGACAGAGTGACAGTGTGAGGTTCAGTGGGCCAGCACTGATGTGACTTAATTTGTCTGATACTGTCTGGATCTGACTGCATCGGTTGGGCTGTACGAGGGCTGCAAACAGGAGTTCCAGCGTGGAACGCTCACGGTGCAACAAAGCGTGTGAAAAGAGAAACTGAGCAAAAAGGCTCTGATCACCCCCGCCCGCCCCCAAAAAACACCTGCCCCTAAATTCCTTAGGGGGAGGAGGGAGAGGCGGGACTATAGCCCTTCAAGACGCGACGATTGGCTGACACGAGCCCGTTAGCCTATCACGGCCGAGCGGCGCCGAGCCCGCCCACCAATGAGGACGCGTCTGGGGACGCGGCTCGGGTCACGTCTCTGCTCTGCACGTGAACGTGTTTTGGAAAAACGCAGAGCAACCTTTTTGCGTCCATTCGTGAAATAAGACCGTGACCCGGACATTGCCCCCGCAAGAGTCGGTAGAACCCCACTAAAAGTCTCCAAAGAGGGTGTGGGGGAGGGAGGGCGTGGCTAGGGGTCAGAGGTCAGGGAGCCCCAGCGCCCCGGCGGCGGCGGAGGTCGCGCGGGACTCAGGCCCCGCCCCGCGAGACCCGCCCCTCCCCCGGCACGTGACTGTGGCGCGCGCGGGGCAGGCCGGGCCGCCCCCTCGCCGCTTACACTCCTTACGCGCCCGCCTCAAGATGGCCGCCTTCTGGCGTCTCTGGCGCTGTTGAATGGAGAAAGCTTTATTGTTCCCTTCGGGCAGGAGTGTTCGTGTGTCCTCTATGGCGCTGTCAATAAAGAACGGCAGTTTGAATCGGTGCTGAACAGGTAACCATAGAAACGGGGCCGGGACTCCGCGTGGAGACCCCTTGAGCAGCCGAGGCCCGAGAGGCGCCGCACAGGACGGGCGCGCTGAGACCCTGCGGCGAGGCGAGCTCGGCGGGGCTCTGCCCGGGCCCGGCGGCCGGCTCTCCCCGGGACGCGGACCCCCGCGCGCGGGCTCGGCTGTAAGTGCCCGAGGGGGGCGCCGCGGGGCGCCGTGGGGCCTGCCCGCCGCCCGGGGCCTGCCCGCCGGCCGCCGCCTGGGCCTCGCCGCCGCGAGCCTCCGACCCGCTCTCCTGCGCCGGGCGTCCGCGCACTCGGCCTGGGCCTGGCCGTGGGGTTTTTTACCTTTTAAACGGTTGCGGTCGGGGGTTAGCGGGGGAGAAGACTTTAGTGTGATTTGTGAAACGTATATGAAATCCAATTTTAGTGACCCCCCCCCCCCCCCCCCCCAGTGAAGTTTTCTTGGAGCGCGGCCATGCGCATCGTTCGGTGCCGTCCACGGCTCCTTTCTTCCCGGAGTCGCTGCAGCGACACAGGCAGAGACGGCGTGGCCCGCAAAGCCCGGAATACTGCGGCCCGGCCCTGCCCCCCTGACCTGGACCCGCGTGGCCCGGCGGTTGCTGTGATCGCTTCCCACGGAGCGGCCCCCCTGCACCTAGAGCTCGACCCCCTGCACCTGGAGCTCGACCCCCTGCACCTGGAGCTCGACTCCCTGCACCTGGAGCTCGACTCCCAGAGCTCTGCTCTCAGTGATCCGTTATTCAGCGTGTGAAGTGTTTCCCCTATTTTATTTTTAAAGATTTTATTTATTTATCAGAGACACAGGCAGAGGGAGAAGCAGGCCCCACGCAGGGAGCCCAACGTGGGACTCGATCCCAGGTCTCTGGGATCACGCCCTGGGCTGAAGGCAGATGCTCAACCCCTGAGCCACCCGGGCTGCCAGTTCCCCTATTTTAAACAACAGTCACCATGCATCATCCAGCGCTTGCAATAATAAGCCAGGCGCCTTATTTATATTCATACCCAGAGAGTTCTGTTTTTTTTTTTTTTTCTGCTGACAACACTTCATGAGTAAGTGCCCCTGTTTCCCCCCCCCCCCCCCCAAAGAGAGGAAGCCCAGATTCTGAGGTTACACTTCCTTAAGGGTGCACTAGATTATAGGTCTGGCACCTTGAGCCCCCTCCAGGGAGCCCTCTGCTTGGTAACCTACCTCCTGCTGCTCCAGGCTGCTTTCTCAAGTCTCAACCTGGGGCTCCTTGGTTCTTCCTTGAACTTGTATCACATCTGTGTGTGGTTTATGGAGATATAATCAGAACCTCAAAGGGAAAGTTTGTTTTTGACTTAGCTAAAGGACAAACATGTCACGCCCTGCTTTTTTTT
Source organism: Canis lupus familiaris (assembly GCF_011100685.1). Taxonomy (NCBI): domain Eukaryota; kingdom Metazoa; phylum Chordata; class Mammalia; order Carnivora; family Canidae; genus Canis; species Canis lupus. Next base: position 76,230,981 of record NC_049223.1, on the reverse strand, counting down.
TTTTTTTTTTTTTTGAAGATTTTATTTATTCATGAGAGACACACAGAAAGAAAGAGAGGCAGAGACACAGACAGAGGGAGAAGCAGTCTCCATGCAGGGATCCCGACGTGGGACTCAATCCCAGGTCTCTAGGATCACACCCTGGGCTGAAGGCAGCACTAAACCGCTGAGCCACCTGGGCTGCCCTGCTTTCTAATTTAATAGATGCCTTTCTTCTATGGCAGTAGTTCCCAAACCTAGCGATTCGTCACTAGTTTAACAAATGATTTCAGAACACCCCATGCCTGCCTGCCTGCATGCATGCATGCTTTCATGAATCATTCAAGTATTTGTTGAGCACCCACTATGTACTAGGGATGATTCAAATCCCTGGAAATAGGGATCCCTGGGTGGCTCAGCAGTTTAGGGCCTGCTTTCAGCCCAGGGCGTGATCCTGGAGACCCGGGATCAAGTCTCCTTACAGGGAGCCTGCTTCTCCCTCTGCCTGTGTCTCTGCCTCTCTATGTCTCTCATGAATAAATAAATAAGATCTTAAAAAAAAAAAATCCCTGGAAATACAGTGGTGAACAAGATGAACATGGTCTTTACCCTTTCACGGAATTTAAATTCAGTAGGGTCTTGGACAGATGGTATGTGGGTAGGCAAAAGTAATTCTAAAAACAGGTGTCATAGCATCATAATAAAATTAGTAGTTAATATTAAATGATTTCTGCATTGCTAATACACTACTGCTTTATTTACATGGATTATCATTTAGTCCTCATGCCAACACTACAATAAAGGTAGTATTAATATTTCCATTTTAAGGGACGCCTGGTTGACTTAGCATTTCAGCATCTGCCTTTGGCTCAGGGCATGATCCCAGTCTCTCTCTGCATCGTGCTTCCGATGGGGAGCCTGCTTCTCCCTCTGCTTTGTCTCTGCCTCTTTCTGTGTGTCTGTCATGAATAAATAAATAAAATCTTTAAAAAAAATTCCTATTTTAAAGCTGAGGACAGAGACTCAGGAGAGATTACAAGATTACATAGTTAATATTCAAGGGAGCTGAGATCTGAACTTTAACTGATCACACCATCCTGCATTATCCCATCTGTTTATTATCTTTTTTTTTTTTTTTTTTAAAGATTTTATTTGTTTATTCAATAGAGACACACACACAGAGGCAGAGACACAGGCAGAGGGAGAAGCAGGCTCCATGCAGGGAGCCCAACGTGGGATTCAATCCTGGGACCCCAGGATCACACCCTGGACCAAAGGCAGGCACTAAACCACTGAGCCACCCAGGAACCCCGTTTATTATCTTTTATACCAACTCGGGGATGCCCTCAAGGCAGGACCACACCTTACCTGTTTTTGTATCAGTTCCTAGCCAGTGCCCACAGCCTGTAGTCTGGTAAGTATTAAATCAACACATTCAGGCCATTGGTTGAGCAAATATTTGAGTGCCTCCTATGTACCAGACACCACTGTGTCTTATGATTACCATGAGGAAGATGGACCTAACACCTCATGTCTAACACAAATTGTGGTATCTGTGGGAGATCCCTCTTACCGGGATGGCCCAGTAAGCCACTGGAGAAAGGTATTTGAAGCTGAAACTCTTGAGTGACCGGGATCCAGGCCAGCAAGAAGGGAGAGGGGAGACAACTAGGAAGGAAGAACTCTTTAATAGGATCAGAGATTGTGAAGTTGCAAGAATTTGGGGTGTTGGAGACCTGGAAGAAGTTAGTAGTGGTTCTGTGATTCAGTCGTGTGCTTCCAAGTCCCTGTCCCTCCCTGAAGCCAGCTCTACTGTTGAGAGAGTGGCATGCCCATGGGCAGAAAATGATGGTACCTCCTCAAAGGATTATTATGTGGATTAAATAAGAGAAAATGTAATAACAGGTTGGGTGTCTCCTTTTTGTTGTTACACATGTTGCTAAATTCTGGTTAGAGAAAACTAACCAAATTTGGCCCCAAATGGAAATTTATTTGAAGTGCTAAATAATAACAAAAGCCCAGGATTCTGTTACCAACAGAACTGAAGGTGCGTCTGTCTTTAAGTTTCTATCTTTGAAAGAGACCGGGGACAGGAACAGGTCTTATCTTTTCTTAATGTTTCTGTTGAGATAGAACTCTTCCAAACGGCTTTTAATTTTTTTTTCGACCAAATTATACAACTGTTTATTCATGGCACTTTTCATTATTTTAGTGTGTTCCTCCATTGAAGACGTGCATTTTTTTAAGGCAGTCTAAGAAAATGATAGGCTTCTTCTAGTTGTTAGTCGTTTCAAATGGTTTGTTTGCAAATGGTTTTGAGTTTCCTCTGAAAGTTCTCAAGATGATGATGAATACTTTATGCAGGGCATTGAATGTTTTAAAGCACGTAGTAGAGTTTTTGAATTGGTAAAAATAAAAAGGTGTTTGGGTTCATGAATGTGAAAAATTGCAAAGGCAGTAAGAAATCAAGCAAACTGTATAAGAAGATCAGCAATGTCAAGTTTTGCTTTAAACTATGTCTAGTATCCAGATTGCACATGTCTTTAGAAGATGTAATCCAGCCCAGCAAATGGAGCAAGGAACTGGACAGAGAGTGGCAGGTTAAACAATAAGCCTTGCATTAAATTGCTATTTTAGGTTTGGGTGGGACGTTCACATTTCAGGTATTCCAGTTTTACTTTGTGATTTGGGGCTGTTAGGTTCCAGTAAAGAGAAGGTGGTAACACTGGTTTTGAAGGATAATATAAAACTGCAGGAGGAGCGAGGGCATACCAATTTGTTTTTCAGTCTATTTTATTTCAGTTCAAAGCAACATTGCAGACAGGCACTGCAGGAAAACGAGCCACACCTTGGTAATACTCAACTGCTTTTGGAGATTGAAGAAGACTGAGTATAACCAAAGTGTGACTTGTTTTCTTGGGCTATCTGTCTGCAAGGAAGCTTTGAACTGAAATAAAATAGATTGAAAAACAAATTGGTATGCCCTGTTGCCTCATACTGAGTATTTACGTTATCCTTCTGGAGTACTGCGTGTACCAGCACCCCGGAGGAAGGCAGTGACCCCTCAGCCGCTTTCAACTCTTCAAGAGAGTGAGCTCTTTGATTTTCACAAGGAAATTGAATTGGAATTTATGGTTTTCCGGATCTCCAATAGGCTGCCTTCTAAAGCTATCATCTCGATAATGCGAAGAAAGCAAGCTGTAACCATGTAGAGGAAAGAATTAAATATTAAGGGCATTTAAATTCAGAGATGAGATTGTCACTTTCTTTAAGTCATGGAGGGGGTATGGTGTGTCATTTGCAGAGACCATTGCAGTTTTGAGGCTTCTGCAGCCCTCAAGGGAAAGGGTAAGGAAAGAATACTAGCTTTTCTTATATTTCCCTAATGTTACTATTTAACTCCAAATCTTCAAACTCTTGGCACCAAGTATTTCATTTCCTTAGATGAAGTAAATACATTATTGCTGATCTCAGGTGGTTAATCTGGGGTAAACGGTTGAGTTGCAAGGGACCCACAGATTCTTTGAATTTGCCTGCAAATTTTTCTGAATGTCATTTTCCTGGGGAGTGAGCCCATTTCTCTGATCAGGTCTCAGAGGGATCCTTGACCTTCAAAAGGTGCAGAGCCAACGATAAAATGTTACATGTAATACCACTGGCCCAAAGTAGTATTGAGAATCCCCTTGAAGCCAGTTACTTCTTACTGCTGTGTGGTTTTGACTTCAGTTTTGAAAATATCTTTCCAGGCCTCGTTTCCTGTTGAAAGTGGCCAAGCATAGTTGAGTGATCACGTCTGATAGAGGTATTTACCCCATGAGGTACTTTAGAAATGCCTCAGAGGTCATTGTCATGATTTTACAGGAGACTGCCACACTGGTGATGTGTTGTCTTGGCAACCTTGGTAGCAGTTGCCCTATTTGTTTTCTTTTTTTTTGACAGGTGAAAGGAAGAGGCTTAGCAGCCTAATACTTTGGCTCTAGGCATCAAATTTGTGCAACTGGACTCGGTTCCTCAGTACCATAAGAAAGTAGGATTAGGAGGGAGAGAGGAAGAGGAGAGGGATGGATTCAAGGAGGCAGAGACAGAGGAGTGAAGGAAGAGAGATGCTGCCCCTGCATTTGTCCTGGCATCCATCTGTGTGAAGGGAAAGAGCTCTTTCTGAAACCAAACTTACCTCACTTATCTAATACTAAGGACCTCTGAAAAAGTTGTCTCATAGATGCAGTTTCTGGTTTATTAGTACTCAAATGGAAATAAAAGGAACCATCTTTAGGTCTTTATCTTGGGGCATTTTGTAAACATGGGACCTCAGTCCAGAACTGTTGTGGGCCACGGTTTGGCCCATACTGTGTTTATCAATGTGTTGCTTACATTTACAGAGAGATTTTGCATCTGCCTGACCCCTGGAGGTATTTGCATGAGTGACTTCTGCTATCAGCCGAGAGTCTAATTCTGGGACTCTCGGTGTTTTACGAAGTACATTTTTATGAAGGGAAGGGCCTAAGAAGGAAGAGGGAGATGAGAAACAAAGGATTAGTAGCTATTGGGGCTCTAAATATTGGTTATTTTTATTTTTTTTTTTAAAGATTTTGTTTATTTGAGACAAGACCGTGAGCATGAGCACAGAGAGGGGCAGAGGGAGAGGGAAGAGCAGGCTCCCTGCTGAACAGGGAGCCCCATGTGGAGCTTGATCCCAAGACCCTGGGATCCTGATTTGAGCTGAAAGCAGATGCTTAACTGACTGAGCCATCCAGGCGCCCGTAAATATTGGTTACTTGAAATTTGTTAAAATCTAAAAAAGTGAACAGTATGTGGTTCTGATTTTGAGAAAATATTGCAAGAGGTCATCTACCCTGCTAGTTTCATCTGTTTCTCAGCTTTCTGAGACTGCAGCCTGATTGTTGGATCTTCCTCTTTGACTCCTTTAGCTCCTTGTCCCCACTAGCTCTGAAGGGTGATGTCAGGGGCTCTGGCAGCAGTGAACTTTGCCATTTTTCTTCCATCTGGTACTTATCTTTGGTTTCCTCATCTCAGTGGATGGCACCACACAGTTGGCAAAAGGCAGCAAGTCCCCCCATGTTCTTCCCCTTCTGTCAACCCACCACCCTCCTTCCACTCCCTACACATAAATAGTCCACGTTTATTTAGGCTACAAGCCTATTGATGTCCCCTTTCACTTTTGGTTAAAGCTACTGTAATCTCTTGTCCTGAATTACTACAACAGCCTCCTAGCTGGCCAGCTGGCTTCTTCCTTTGTTCCTTTCTAATCTATTTTGTACACTGTTGCCAGTGATCTTTATAAAGCACAGATCACATGTTACTGTGTCCCCCTTGCTTTAAACTCTCAAGTGGCTTGCCTGCCCTCAGGATAATACAGTTCCTTGGCTTGGCCAGCACTGCCCTCAAGCTCTGGCGAGGCCTGTCTCAAGCTTTATCTTCCTCTACCCTCCCCTCTCACCCTTCTTCTACTTGAGCACTGGTCAGTCATGCTCAATGGGCCGCAGAACTTCATCCTTCCCAGGACATGTGGGCCAGCTGCACTCTGGGGCTTTGGATTTTTCTGGTCATGTTACTAACCAGGCTTGCCACTATCTGCACTGATCATGAGATCACCGAATGTTGAGTTTTTTATGTGGTTCCTTTGTCCTTAGATTATGTGCTGCTTCAAATGTGTTGTCAAATACTGTCCTGAGGTCAGTTGATGTATTTATTTTCTGTGTGTGTATGCCACCAACTTGATAACCTTTATCAACAGGCTCTTTGTTTGAAATTTTAAGAATTGCTTTAAAAAAAATCTAATATTGTTTTTTAACTAGGTAAACCATTTATATGGTTCCAAAATCAAAACTACACACAAGGTGCATTCACAGAAGTTTTTATTTCATACCTGATCCTCCTCCTCTGTTTCTCTTGAGTCTTGCTATCAAAGTTTTGGGGGTTTTGCCCATCTGTTAGGTAAGAAATAATTTCAGTATAGTTTAAATTTGTTTTCTCCTTTAATGAGATACAGGATACCTGCCCAATGTCTGTGGCATAAGTTGCAAAAACATTTTTTCCAATTTGTCATATGCCTAACTTTGCATATGTTGTTTTATTGCTGTATAAAAGTTTTACACCTATATATAGTTATATTTGTGGGTCTTACCATGTATTGCTTTAGATTTTGAGTCACAGGAAGTTTGCCCTTCTCTTAATTCATGGGGAATTCATTAATGTTTTCTTCCAGTATATGTGTGGTTCCCCCTCCCTTTTTTTTTTTTTTTTTTTTTTTTTAAACATTTAAGGTTTTTATCCTTCTGGAATTTATCTTGATATTTGGTTTGAGAAACAGCCAGGTGCTCCAACGCTATTTATGAAAAGTTCTTATTGGGGCGCCTGAGTGGCTCAGTGGGTTAAGCATCCGACTCTTGATTTCAGCTCATGTCATGATCTCGAGGTCCTGAGGTCAGGTTACATGCTGGGCCTGAAGCCTGCTTAAGACTATCCTGTCTTTGTCTTCCCCCGCCCCCCTTCCCCACTTTCGTTCTCTCTCTTCAAGACAAAAAAAAAAAAAAAGAAAGAAAGAAAAAAAGAAAAAAAAAAGAAAGAAAGGAAAGTCCTTATTTTTTGGTCCATTGATTTGAGATGCTGTTTTTACTGGATACTAAACTGTTGTATGCATTTGAGTTTCTTACTGAATTTTCTATTTTGTGCCATTGGTTTGTCAGTTCATATGCTGTTACAAAACCATCGTAATTTTAGAGGCTTTGGAATTTTTTTTAACATCTGGAAGGGCCATTTTTTTTCACATTGCTCTTAGTGTTTTCTGGCTGTTTCTGCCTGTTCATTTTGCCACATAAACTTGATAAATCAATTTGTCTAATTTCAGGCATTAACGGATGGTATTTCTATTAAGATTATGTTAAATTTATTAATCAGCTTAGAGAGAACTAACATCTTTAGGATGTTGAGTCTTCTTCTCCAAGATTGCGGCCTGTCTTTCCATTTGCTCAAAGCCACTTTTGTGATTTTTCAGGAATGTTTTATGTTTTACCTATAAATTTTGTATGCTTCTTGTTAAGCTTATTAGGTTTTCATTCTTAATTATTATTTTTTTAAGATTTATTTATTTATTCATGAGAGACACAGAGAGAGAGGCAGAGACACAGGCAGAGAGGGAGAAGCAGGCTCCATGCAGGGAACCCGATGTGGGACTCGATTCCAGGACCTTGGGATCATGCCCTGATCCGAAGGCAGGTGCTAAACTGCTGAGCCACCCAGGCATCCCTCATTCTTAACTTAAAAAAAAACAAAAAACAAAAAATTCCTTTTAGAATTTTAGAATCCCTCCAGAACTTCTTGGAGGAATGTATATACCACACACTCATATACTTTTATATATCATTTCAGATGGTTCATAGATGTCTTCCTCAGCCCATCCTGTTTGATTGTCCCCTCAGAACCCCTTCTCTTGTCTGTCTTTCTCACATTCCCATTCTCAGGACATAGCTCTGTGTCCTACATACAGTAGGCAGTCTGTACACATTTGTTGAATGGATAAATAAAGCAGGAAGGGGAAGATGAAAGTGGATGAAAGAGCGAGCCTGTAAGACCCATATATGGAAAGGTTGTCCTTGTACAGACATCCAGATATCCCTAAGTATACAGTCTGCAGCTGTTAATTTCACTTTGTTTGTAGTATGTTGTTCTCTTTACCCTCATCCCAGAACTTTAAAAAATAGCATGTTGATAATGATAATTATCATTTATTGAATACTATAAAATGCTAGTCACTGGCTAGGTCTTTTCCATAATTATTTCTTGTCATCCTTATAGCAACTAAGCAATAGGTATTAATTAGTTTCTCCATTAAAATATGTAAGTTTCAAATATAGAAAAATGTAAATAGCATTATGAGTTCCCATTTACACATTACCTTCCTTACAGTTGAGGAAACAGATTTTGAAAAATTAAGTAACTCCAGTTTACAAAGTTAAAGTCAGGTTTAGAACCCATCTCTTTTTAGCTTCTTACTAAGATTGTTTTTCAAATTTTAAAGTCTCAGCTGGCTAGGGAAAAGCAGAAACAAGGATGACGGTCAAGAAGCTACTCCATTCTAAATTCCAGCTCATAGTATTACATTAGTCTTCCCTTCTATCTAGTTTAATCACAAAGATTTCCCTTACTTGTTTGCAAACAGTAAGCCCTCTGAATCCCCCACCCCCTGCCCCGCTTCTCTTATATGTTCTGCTCACACTTGCTTTCTCTTGGCCTGGTTTTATTAGTATAGTCTAGTACTAGTTGATTTTGAAAGGCCTGCCAGTGTTTTGAGTACTGGCTCCCAGCATGATATTGAGAACATAACAGGAACTTAGGAATTTAAATAATGGTATAAAACTTGCTGCTCTTATTTGTCTAGGCCATAGGTTTAGTGAGATCCTATAACTTGTGAATGATGCTCTGAAGTCATTAGCTCTGACCAACCTAGATACAAGCTGCTCCTATAGCCGGCACTCTGCTGTCAGCTGCCCTCAGTTCCAGTCAGGTTCAAACCAGAGGGAGACTTTCGAAGGTCAGAGTCCAAGACAGCAGAATAATTGGCCCCTAGAGTTCTGGATTTTTTTCTCAGGCAGTGAAGTGTTGAGGATGAAATTTTCCATGTCTTTCTTTGAACATTTTTGAGCAAATACTATGGAATCCCATAGGCTCTTTCCCAAAGTTAGAAGCAATAGGAAAGTTATCCTCTTTTGCATTTTGTTGTTGTTGCTAGCTCAAGTTAACCCCCTCAAGTCATGCTCCCTGGTGATAGAAAAGAGAAAGTTGGAGAGGAAAATAATCCCTGCTTCTTCAAAGACAAGAAACTTCTAGCACTGGAGGAGAGGAGAATGGAGTTCATCTGTGAGTGTGCACAGAGGTCTAGGGAAGGTTGGGTGATCTGCATAGTGTCACAGGACAGTAATGTAGGCAGTGGGGGAACTCCATAGTCTTCAGTGTGCCTGATACTACTGAGGTGTAAAAAGAATAGGCTTCTAAGCTAAAAGTGATGTTCTTACTCGTGCCGTGAGCTCTTTGAGAGCAGGATTATATTGAACTTCTTCTCAATGTAAGGACAGCTTTAGTTAAGGGTGTTTGGCTGAGCTCAGTAAAGATCTGTGGGATGGACAGCCACACACTGACTAAGGAACTGGGGCCTTAGAGCCCCACTAGGGCTGCGTGGGCTCCATCTGTCCCAGCAGCACCATTACCTGCTTCATGGCTTCAAAGAAGTGTGTGTGGTGCCCATAGAGCACAGAATAAGTAGCCTCAAAATTAAAGTCATCTCCTCTTACTTTAGAAATACTTTATGTACACTGTCATGATGAGCACTGGGTAATGTATAGAATTGGTGAATCTCTATTGTAAACTAATATAACACTGTATGTTTACTGGAATTAAAAACAAACAACAGCAACAACAAAAGCCCTACTTTGTTTACTATGTATCTCTGCCCTGCCTCTGAACAGAGAAGTTACCAAAAAAGTGGGAGAAAGACTGAGGGATCAAGAGCTTTACTGCTTTTTCAGTTCCCACGCTTGGGCAGCATCCAGCGGTAAAGGTTCCGGCTCTGGAGTGAAACAGTGTGGGTTCATTTACGGACTCTGGCACTCATCGGCTTTGTGGTTTAGGGCAAGCTGTTTACTTTTTTTTTTTTTTTTGAGATTATTTATTTATTCATGAGAGAGGGAGAGAAGCAGAGACCCAGGCAGAGGGAGAAGCAGGCTCCATGCAGGGAGCTCGACGTGGGACTCAATCCCCGGTCTCCAGGATCACGCCCTGGGTTGAAGGCAGCACTAAACCACCGAGCCACCTGGGCTGCCCAACAAGCTGTTTACTTTTGATAGGACTCTACTTTTTCAGTTGAAAGTGGAATTAATAATAGTAACTACCTCACAGGTTTTGCAAAAATTATATAAGGCTACCATGCAAAGTGCTTGGCACAGTGCCTGGGATATAATAAACTTTCGCGAATGTTAGCTCCTATTGTTAGATCCCTACCTTAACCCTTCCGAACTGTGTCTTTTTCCCTTTCCAAAATGTGTTCTTCATTGCTTAGAGTATATACCAGAAACATAGGTAACAGGAAGAGTCTTATTTTTGTCATTAGTTACCTGGAAGATCTTGAGACCTATGTCAACGCCTCCATTTCCTCATCTACAAAATGAGGGAATTGGACCAAATGATTTCAAAAGTTCTTGTATCACCTGTTAATTTTCAGTGAGTTTAAGGCTTTGAATTCTCTCAGATTACAGCCCAGCACTCTTTGTTATATACATACAGTGGCTTATTAGTACTTACAGCTATCTCACTAACAAGCACTAATACCTCCATTTCATATATGAGGAAACAAGCCTAGAGAGTTAAGTGACTTGCCTAAAGTCACACAGCCTTTGAGAGCGACAGTACTGCAAGTTGTGATGATTCCTAATTTGCTGTGATTTACCACCAGGGTGGGCGATACATAGTAAAGCGGGCTCCAGAGGTTTGTTTTTTTTTTAATTTATTTTTAGATTTTATTTACTTATTCATGAAAGATAGAGAGGCAGAGACTTAGGCAGAGGGAGAAGCAGGTTCCATGCAGGGAGCCCAATATAGGACTCAATCATGGGACTCCAGGATTACGCCCTGAGCTGAAGGCAGACGCTTAACCACTGAGCCACCCAGGCGTCCCTAGAGCTTCTGACCCCTACTGTAGGCACCTAGTCTCTAGAGTCACCTAGCCTGGTTTGGTATTGTGTAGTTTCCTGAGTGCTCTAATTTTTATATTAAATGGGTATCTTTGGATTTGAACTTTGGTCTGCTGTTACTGTGTTCCTCTGTGTGTCTAGATGGCTGAGGAAAAGCATGTGTATTCTCATAATCAAGTTGGTGAAACCTCAGAACTTATCCACATCTTCAGGTCACTGCAAAATGCCTGTAAGTACCAGTGACAAAGCCAAGAGTCTTTTTTTTTAACACCTAAGAGGTAGGATATAAAAGCATTGGATTGATGATTGCTTGTTGAGACTCTTGACTGTAGGATGGAAGAGTTGCAGTAGGTGGAATGCAGTCACAGTCCCCAGCCACTCGTTAGATGACTGTGTTGCTCCAGAGATTTTGCAGTTTGGCCTGTGAAGAGTCATCTTGGGTGAGCTACTGAATCAGAGCAGCATGGCCGGAAAGGCACGGGAGAGACAGATAAGCCTCTCAAAGCCTTCCATTAGAATAGCCTTGAAAAATCGCTTGTTTCTGGGAGTTAGAAGATAAGAGGACACAAGCGGTTTATTATACCGAACATTTTGATGTTTTTGTCTCATTGTATTTTATACAATGCCTCAAAAGAAGAGTTTCATTAGAAATTGAGAGAATCTAGAAAATGAAGTGAGTTTAATGTAATGGTTTTAATAGGCCTATCAAGAATCAGATGCTGCCAGTTTAGATGTGGCAAACAATCTTTATAGTGGTCTTTTGTCCATCCAGTCTCTACCTCCTTGAGAATTCAGTGGTGGGATGGTGGCAGTGATGGTGATTGATAGTGGCTGGCGGCTAATGAATTTATTACACACTTAATATGTCCTCAGTGCAGAGTGCTGGTGCTTTAGGTGTTAACTCATTGACTCTTCTAACCACCCCGTGAGAGACGTACTATTATTGCCCCTATTTTGTAGAGGAGGAAACTGTGCCCCTTGCAGGTTAGGTAATTTTCCTAAGATCACACACTTTGCGATTGGACGGTCGATCTTCACACCAGGTAGTGTGGCTCCAGCTCCATCCTTTAACCATTAAGCTGCACTGCTGCTCATGACAGCAGTGGGCTCTCCGCCCTGGAAAGTGTGCAGTTGGGACGACATTGCATGTAATTTAAAGAGCACATGGACTCTTCTTTCCCTTCCACATCCATAGACTCAGGTTTAAACCTCATGCTAGACTTGTGGAAATTCTCTGCAGGCAGAGATAATATCTTCTTTAATTTTGCTTGGTACATAGTAAGAACTAAATAAATGTTTAATAGTGAATAGGTAGTTGAAAATGACACTGGCTTTGAAGCCAACCAGGCGTACCCTGGGTTTCTATTTTAAATTCCCTTGTTCTAAAAATAATACATGTTTACTATAAATAGTTGTGAGATGTATGAAGAATAAATCCCCCATCGTTACACTACCTAGGAACCCATTTTGATATATTTTCTGTCTTTTTAAATGCAGATATGTACATGCATGTACAAATACTTTTAAACCAAATTGGAATTTGGAATATCAATTGCATGCTGTTTTTTTTCCTTTTAATATATTAAAAGCATTTCCTCATGTTATTAAAAATCTTCTAGAGTCTAATTTTAAAAAGTTATTTAGATATAATGCACATACTATACAGTTTACTGTTTTAAAGTATACAACTTAAAAGTCTGTGTAACCATCACTACTTTCTAATTCTGGAATATTTTCATCACTCTAAAAGAAAAACTCCCATATCCATTAACATTCACTCCCCTACTCCCCCTCTTCCCAGCCCCTGGCAAGCACTAATTCACTTCCTATTGCTGTGGATTTGCCTATTCTGAACAGTTTGTGTAAATGAATCCTGTGGTATGTGGCCTTTCGTGACTGGCTTCTTTCACAGAGCATAGTGTTGCCAAGTTTCACTCCTGTTGTATGCTTTCTGTATTCCGTTCCTTTGTATGGCTGAATAATATTCCATTGTAAGGTTATATAACATTGTGTTTGTTCATTTATCAGTTGGTGGACGTTTGTGTTGTTTCCAGTTTTTGTCTATTACATATAATGTTTCAGTGAACATGAGCATGTTTTTGTGTGGAATGTGTTTTCATTTCTTTTGGGTTAGACCTAGGATTGGAATTGCTGGCTAATGTATCTCTGTTTAACTTTCTGAGGAACTTGCAAACTATTTTCCGTGGTGGTTGCATATTTTACATTCCCACCAGCAATGTGTGAGGGCTCCAATTTCTCCACATCCTCAGCAACACTTGTACTTTCTGCCTGTGTGTGTTTGTTTTATTATAGCATCCTCATGGGTGTGGAGTGGTAGCTCCTGGCAGTTTTGATCTTCATTTCTCTAATGACAACTGATACTGAGCATTTTTTCATGTGCTTATTGGCCATTTTTTATATCCTCTTTGGAGAGATTTATTCCAATCCTTTGCCTGATTTTAATGGGCTTGATTGTTTGTGAATTTCATCTGTTTCCTTTATGTGTAAGAAGGCCTTCTATATCATGACCTCAGTTATATATTCATTAAACATGTAATCTTTTAAGTATCTTAAAGAGTCACTTTAAAAATGTGGTTTTTCTTTTTGTTGTGAAGTCACAAATCTACCTTCTAGTTGTATTAATGATAGTGGATCGGGGAAATTGCAATCATATATTCCCTAAGACACTTTTGGGCAGTTTTCCGGCTTGAGGATAATTATTTTCTCATTGAAAGAGCTATCAGTGGTTAATACTTAATCAACATTCAAAGGAAAAATAGTGAATGTGCTGTATAACAGGCCTCCTGCTAGTGGCTACCAGTCTATGAGATACCTAGGAAGCCCTCCCCACTGAGCCACTCCCTTGTTGTGTATACTTAGGGGTTTGGTATTTTGGTTCAAGTGCTGGCTTGAAAATCTAGAAATCCGGGTCCTGGGTTTGGCCCTGCCATTACTTAGGCCTGTGACTTGGCAGGTCACTTAATTCTATCAGCTTTTTTCATCTGTAAAATGACAGGCCTGAATTACATATAGTCTCTAAGGATAATTTTAGTTGCAGAATTCTCAGATTTTTATTATCCTTCTGATCAAGAGTCATTTCACATATGTTTGGTGTTGATAAATTCCTTTTATAAAGTTTTAATTAGTGATGGGTGGCAGAGTGACTGAAGGCAGAGTGACAAGGCTACAGAAGCGCATGGGAGGGGGGAGTGGGTGAGGAACCCGGGGAAAGGAAAAGAGTGAGGACTGAATCTGATAATAGCCAGGGAGACTTTAGAGGGTGGATAAATTTGAAGTGAGCTGAGAGCTTCATTGGGTGAAGCTCCTTGCAAGAAGAGTAGTTCTGACTCGATAGATGTTCAGAGCACCGAGTGAAAAGCCTGTGGGCAGGGGCAACAGGAGGGCACTGCTTGCATTCTGAAAGAGACTGAAAAATTAGCACATGGTCAGTGCTACTGAATACCTGCACAAGGTTACCTCAAAGACAAAGCTGAATCCAACTAAATCAAAAGAGAGACTGGAGCCACAGAAGAGTCCAGGAAGTTGGTGATGGAACGGACAAGATCGAATGTTAGTTGGTGGTGTCTGTGTTGTGGACACTGATGCTCAGACCCTGTCCGCCCAGTCTGGGGCCTGGCATTTACTTGCAAGATGAAGACAGATGCGCTGGGTTTCCATTGAATTGGTAGTATACAGTCTCTTCTGATGGTACTTGACCTTGCTGCTTGAGTTTTTTCACACCTAACTGTAAAGAGTAGGCCTATTTCGCTAATAAATGAACTAATAAATTCACTTTCTGATTTATATTTCTTTTCAGTTCAGACTGTGTTATCCAACCTCCCAACCAATTAACTGTGAGACTTTTATAGGATAGGGTGTTTATATCTGCAAGGTTGACAACCAGACTAGACCTTTTGGTAAATTAAGTTCAAGCCATCAAGGGAAGTTTCTTGGCAGCCTGCCAACCATCCTGTTCCAACGGCACTCTTTCCAGATAAGCATCTCCATCCATCTTTCAGCAGAGGCCACCGGAAGAAATAAGGCATCTCACATGCAGGTGCTCCTGTCAGGCCAGCCAGCAGCACATCTCTGTCTGTGGAGAGGGGTTGAGGAATGCTAACACCGAGCCCAGAAGTTCTGTCAAGACTAAGGTAGTAATTAAGAACAGGGAGCCAGCAGAACTGCATTGGTACCATGCTCAGACTTACTAGCTATATGGTCTTGGGCATAACCTGTTAGACATTAGTTTCCTCATTTGTACGTTAGGGGTAATAATGGGGATGTTAGGGGAATTGAAAGGAAAAGTGTATGGACAGTGCTTAGTACGGTGCTGGACGTTATTACCATCATGGAGCAATTGATGACCTTGCGAAAGGCATTCTAGAGATTCAAGCATATGAAGAAGAGCCAGTGGATTGGGCAAAAAAGAGATTTCAGGACTTCTTATTCACCCTGTTGCTGAGCAAGGGATTCCTACCCTAGGGTTATAGGGATGGTTGAACACACAACACTGGACACTGGCTGATGAGACTGACCGTAGCTTATTAGTCACATATACTCACAGCCCCAGAGAAGGACACAGGGTTGCCCGCAGGAGCAGAGTGAGTAATCAGGTGCTGTGGGAGGCAGGCTTTGTAGTATCAAAAGGGTGGGTTGCCTCCCGGTTTCTTTCAGAGGATATGATTGGCTTGCTGGAATAATTTTGGGGGCTGATAAGGAACTGAAGCCCACTACTCAGGGATAGATAGGAACTGGACCTTAGTCCCTTTGATAAGGAGGATTGTTTGGCTCAGGGACCTTGTCTACCAAGCAGAGTGGGTAGTAGAGTTTGTAATTAGGTCATTTGAGGCCCTCCTGATTTTACCGGATGTTAAGGCAACACATAATATTGAGCTTGATTTTAGGCTTTGTGCCAGAAAAGAGAATGCAGGCTTTGAAATGCTGTTGAGTACAGCTTTCAGGGAAACTGGGTAGAAGGCTATAGAGTTGTCTGATTCTGGGGAAGACAGATGGGATAGTGGCTAAAAAGGAAATGACACAGTAGTTCATAATAGTGTTATAAGCAGAGATCTCTTCTTTGTTTTCAGTTCAGCATACGTTGATTGATTGACTGTACCGTCTTAGGCTCTTACAAGGCTTAACCAGGTTCAGCTGACCACTTTGGATCAGGAGCAGTTTGACCTCTAGTTACTTTAGCAGCAGCCAGGGAAGCTGTACTAACCCTGGAAGACCAGATTGCTGAAATGCATTCTCAGGATTTGGGGTTGGTGTCAGGCCATAGAGCTATTCACCTCAGACATGGTTATTGGAGTCCTCCATATTTTGTAGGTTTTATTCCCAGAGCTGTTAGGGAGTTTTTTTTTTTTCTGACTGGAGCCAAAGGCAGGTGCAAAAGGAAAGGATTTGAAGAGGACTTGAGATTTTTTAGAAGTGAAAAGTTACTTTAAGACATAATAATTTGATACGAAAAAAGTGATTGAGAACAGGCATTGTATTAGTGCTTTGTTCCTCAGAGGGTTCCTGGACCAATAGTATCCATATCACCTGGAGCTTATTAGAAATGCAGAATTCAGGCCCTACCCCAGAACTTCTGGATCAGATTCTTTTCTTTGACAGAATCCCAGGTCAGAAACCTTTCTAGTGGATATAAGGGCAAGAGCTTTAGGTTGGGCCGACTGGATTAAAATCTCAGTTCCGGGCAGCCCTGGTGGTGCAGCAGTTTGGCGCTGCCTGCAGCCTGGGGTGTAATCCTGGAGACCGGGGATCGAGTCTCATATCGGGCTCCCTGCATGGAGCCTGCTTCTCCCTCTCCCTCTGCCCGTGTCTCTGCCTCTCTCTCTGTGTGTCTATGAATAAATAAATAAAATCTTTGAAAAAAAATAAATAAAATCTCAGTTCCTCTACTAATTTGCTATGTGATTTTGGGCCTGTTCCTTAACCTTTCCACTGTTAGGACTTAGGGTAAATTGGTTTTAACTATCTTGCTGGATTGTTAGTATTAAAGGAGGTAATGTAAAAAGTGCTTAGAAACATAGTAAAGTACTTGTTTGTAGCTCTTATTAGTAGTCATTTGATAAATAATATCTTCATATAATTTGACAGAATATGAAAAGAAAGAGCAGAATATCATTAGGGCTAACTCTGTCATGAGACCTGAGTTGATAATTGAGAAAAAAATATGGTCTCCTGAGCTGATGGGGCAGTGGATGTGGTTGGCTCTAACCAGTTCCCTCAGAGGGGAGACTAAGTGTACTTTTTAAGTAACCAAAAGTTGACAGCTATACTTCTTAGTGGCCGCTGAACTCTTGGAAGGGAAAGTTATCTGCAAAAGTGGTAGCTAAGTTGGCATCTGGCGAGGCCTTCACATTATATGGGACAGAACCATGGCTTGAGAATTGAGACCTGGGCTCACTTCTACCCCTTGCCAACTCATGACTCTTAACCAGGCATTTAACATCGCTGAGCCTTAATCTTCCTCTGTAAAACGAAGATAAATGGGATGAGGTGTAAATCTCAGTACACAAGCAAGGGATTATGATCTCTATATCTTCCTTACTTAGTGTCTACCATATTGCTCACTGGATAGCATCCAAATCCCCAGAGGTGAATTTTATACTTGATGCCACCAGCTACTTAAGAATCTTCACTCTTGGGGTTCTTCAGAGCTATTCAGGTTACTTGGATTTCCCAATGACCAGAATGTACCTTAGGAAAACACACAGGCCAGTCAGGTATTGCTATAAATCTCAAGGACTAGAACCACAGGGAACTAGCATTTGGAATGGAATGAGGATGATAGTGACGAAGCGTTAGAAATGATGACGATACATATAACGGGATACTACTATGAATCCAGGAGTGCCAAATACAGAAACTTCCATCCCTTACACTACACGTTACTGCCTTTCAGGTCCTCTGTGTAAGAGACAAGACCAAATGACAGCTGCTTTTGAACTTGAGAAATCTGGGCCCACTAAAAGCTGCAACCACCCTTTTCTGACCTCACCCATCCACCTTGTATTCTCAGAAATAATTGCTAGTGGTTCTCTTTTAACTTAACTGATTCCTTAGATACCTTACATTTTAAATCATCTTTTTTGCGTGTAGCAAATGCCCCCTTTCTTGCCTCTGAATGTGTGATCTTTGCTCTAATTATGTTGAGAGTGCCTGTTATTTCACCTGACTCTGGTTGTTTGTGAGATACTAAATAGCCATGGGGTTAAAGCTGACTTGGATCAAAGAGCAATTCAGCCTCCCAGGACCTCAGTTTCCTCCCTTAAAAAGGAAAGAGATTGGACTAAGGTCATTTGGTCATGCGACAAGAGTACGTGATAGATAAAGTAATGAACTTCTGTTTGCTGAAAGCGATGAATAGGGCTCTCCAAGGTCTCTTCCAGCTCTCTGGTTCCAGCAGAGCCCAGACATCAAGGTAGAAATAAAGATTTTATTCAGGAGAAAGGGATTATCAACAGCAACAGAAAAAAACAAAACAAAACAAAAACCTTTAAGCAGATAAGATTGCATTGAGCCAGACCATAAGAGAGATGTTTCCTACCACGAGATAGATGTGCCCAAAGGAGAGTTCAGAATTGTTAGGGCAACCAGAATCAAGGACCGTTGATTAAGTAATAGAATGGCTTTTCTCTCTTGGATATTGGAACATGGAAATCCAGGCAGAAGTGGGCCCAAATTCTCCATGGAACTCCACAATATAGGATGTCCAAGGCAACAACCTGTATAGACAGCCAATATAGACAACATAATAGAGGAGGCCTGTTCTTCCCTTTCCATTGCTAGGCACATTGCTTATTAGCCCAGCCCTCCTGTCACTGGGAAAGCTCTGCTTTAATAGTGCTAGTCCTATTGCAGAAGCTCCTCCCTCCAAGCAGGTGGAAGTTCCTCTGTTCCTTTTCTGTCCTGCCTAACCTAGCTAGGTAGCCTTGTGCTCCACACTGCCTCTTCGGTGAATGTTTTTGGAGACCCGCCCTCACCTGCCCAATGTCCATAATAATGATGGCAGCTAGTTCTTGGATGTCCTTCCAGGTAGAGCACCTGTGTCCTATACACACACGATGTCCAGCACACATGCCAGGTGTGCCTCTTCTGGAGCTGAGTTCATGGTTCTTCCTCTGTCTGGAGTTCTTTACCTTTCACCCTGGCCTGTTGAGGTTGTACCTCGCTTGCATTTACCAGCTGTAGCTCTTTCCTTGTCCTTGCCACCCACTGGGATAAGTCTGTTTGTTGTTGTTTTTCTCGCCTTCCTTTCTATATGTCTCTTATGGATTGAGTCCTTTTAAGAGAACTATTTTCAATCATTCCAGCTTTGGGTCAACTTTATTACCAACTCCCTGTGGACAAAGATCTTGTTTTATATTTCATTTGGTTGCCTCATAGCACCTACCGATGTGCTGAGTAAATAATAGGCAAATAACCCATAATTAGGATTGGATGACATGTATGTATAGTAATTGAGGAATGGTAAGTCCAATTCCTGAGGTACAGAAAAGAGCCTCCTGCTCTCTAATAGTGACAGCAAAGGTCTTTGAGTGCTTTGCTAAAGACATCATCAGCAATTATGGGTTTCAGAGCATCTGTTTTATCTAATTAGGCAGTGCATATCAAGAGTGTTTAGCGTTACATTCCTCCTTGTTCATTGAAGGGATTCCATGTTTCTTATGAACTGTGACTTAGTTCTCACTTTTGCTCTTTCTGGTTTTTCTCTTGTTTCTTTTTAACTTAAAGAATCCCTAAACTTTCAAATCTTTTCTGGAAGTAGACAGAATAAAAATTTAAATAAATAAACAATAAATAAATAAATAAATATTCTTTGTACTCCTTTTAGAAAGCTGGCCTACTTTCCACTTTGTATTGAATTCTTCCCATTTGTGTTTTAGGTCATTATACAGCACTTGGTTCAGCCAATTAAGTTTTTTCTAAGTATCTTTATTCTCTATCAGTATAGTCTTTTCTTGAGGCTTTAATATTGTTCCTTTGAGGAACATCCATCTTTCTGGTGCTCTTTTGTTGCTTAAATGTTCTTCCCTTGGGACCTTTGACAATTTTCCCAAACCTGGCAATTTCACTAAATGCTTAATAACATAATTTAGGATTGCCTCTATACAAGAATCTATAGGACTTCACTTAAGAGATTCAGCATGCAGTGTTGTAACTCTGAAAGGTACACTTTCACGACATTATCTCTAATGCTGTATTCTCTCTCCTCAGTTTAACTTCCCTACAAAGGGAATTAGGGGAAACAGTAAAATATATGTTAGAGGCTCTTATATTTTAGTTGTGAGATCAGCAAAGTATAGTTTAGCCTCTATAGTACATGTCAGTAGCTCCCAAATCACCAGTGTATCTCTCATGATTATATATTAGATTTATTGAATAGCAATATTCTATACCTGAAAGTGGTCTACAGAGATTATAGAGTTTAATTGTTTATTTACAGATAGGTACTTCAGTTGTCAAGTCACATGGCTAGTTGTAAAACCATTTAATGAGGATGATTCACAGTTTAATAGTAGTAACAACTACCACATGTATTAGTTTCTACACACTAGGCACCGCTTTAAGTGTAAACACACCTACTCATTTGTTCTAAGTAACATATAGCTGATTTTTTTTAAACCCAATCAGAGAATCCAATCCCTCGGCCTTTAAAAGATTTTTAAAATTTATTTGAGAGAGAGAGATTGAGAGAGAGAGAGCTCTGAACGCAAAGATGATGCAGGGCTCCATCTCATGATCCTGAGATCACGACCTGAGCTGAAAGCAAGAGTTGGACGCTTAATTGACTGCGCCACCCAGGGGCCCCATCTCTTTGCCTTTTAACAGAAAGTTCGATCTGTTTCTTTATTGTGATTACTAATACATTTGGACTTATTTCTGCCATCTTCAGTTATTTTCTGTTTAATGTAGTTTTCTTGTGTCTTTTTTCCTTTTCTCACTTGGTGTTGGATTAATCACATTTTCTTTATTCTCTTTTGTACCCCCTGTTTAGAAATATTTATCTTGCTTCTATTCCCCTACATTCTTACCTTTTTTTTTTTTTTTTTAAAGATTTTACTTATTTATTCATGAGAGACACAGGGAGGGAGATAGAGAGGCAGAGACATAGGCAGAGGGAGAAGCAGGCTGCACACAGGGAGCCCAATGTGGGACTCGATCCCAGGACTCCAAGATCATGCCCTGAGCCAAAGGCAGATGCTCAACCACTGAGCCACCCAGGCGTCCCACATTCTTAACTATTAACATACATACTTCACTTAGGCTAAAGGTAAAGTCAGTCATTGTGCTTGTCATCCTCTTGACCGTTGGAACACCCTGACTCTGGTTTCCTCTCATCTTCCATGTTGTTGTTCATTGTTAATTTCAGAGAGGCATTGGATTTCTACAAATACAGACTTTAGAGCCTGGCTGCCTGAGTTTGGACCCCAGCTCTGCCCCACATAAGTATAAACCCTAGGTAAGTTATGTACCTCTTTGTGCCACAGTTTTTTTAATCTGTAAAACGTGAATAATAAGAGTAACTACTTCATAGAATTGTTGAAAGGATTAAATAAGTTAATATATGCAAAGCATTTAGAACTAGCGACTGTGGTTGTCATTATTCTACCTAGTTTTTAATCTCTCTTTCCAGTACCCATTTTTAAACAGCCAGTACATTTTAGGTATACCAACACATTTCTTAATTTCTTTTTTATGAGATACAATTAATATCTGAGCTTAGGTGTTATATTTGAAGAGTTTTGACAAATATCTGCTCCTTAAACACCACCTAAAATAAGATATAGAACATTTTCACTCCCCAGAAAGTTATTAAAAAAATTTTTTTTTATTTATTTATGAGAGAGAAAGAGAGAGAGGCAGAGACACAGGCAGAGGGAGAAGCAGGCTTCATGCAGGGAGCCTGATGTGGGACTCGATCCTGGGACTACAGGATCACGACCTGAGCTTAAGGCATTCTCAACCACTGAGCCACCCGGGCACCCCCTCTAGAAGGTTCTTTTGTCTCTCTTTCACTTCATTTCCCTACCCTACGCCATCCTCACAACCTCCACACTACTATCTGATTTTTATCACTGTAAATTAGTTTTGCCTGTATTTCTGTTTCCTGTAAGTTGAGTCATATATATAGACTTTTCTGTGCCTGGTTTCTTTGACTTAACATAATAGTTTTAAGGTTTATCCATGTTGTTGGATTTATTACCAGTCTCTTCTGTATTATGAGAAAACTCCACACAGTTCTCCCAGGTGGTTATGCCATTTTACATTTCTTCTAGCGGTGTATACGAGTTCTAGTCACTTGACATCCTCACTAACATTGATGTTAGCAGTCTTTCTGATTTTAATTTTTCTGGTGGGTTTGTTTAGCAATTTCTTTGCTTGCCACTTGCTGTTTTTTCCTAAGTTCTGTTCCTTTTTTTTCTGGCTCAGTTTTCTTCTTAAAGTAATTCTTTCAGTGACGTCTGTGTTTGAAGATAATTTTATTTCAACCTAGATATGGATACTTGATTGTTATTTTCCTTAATGTTCAAAAATTGTTAATTGCATTTTCTTCTGGCATCTGTTATTAAAATGGAAAGTCTGTATCAATCCAATTGTCATTCTTTTATAAGTAATGCCTTTTCTGTTGGTTTCCTTACAACTTCTTTTTCTCTGTTGTTAATATTTTAAAGTTTTCATTCTGAAGACACGTGTTTGTCTCTAATTCGAGAAAATTCTCAGAAAGCATATCTTCTTGCTTCTCCTGCATGTTCTCCATTGTTTCCATTTGGAACACCTTCTTATCCTGTCCTCTGTGTCCTTTGACTTCCCTTTCATATTTCTGTTTTTTTATAAATTCTGCTACCTTCTGAGTAATTTTCCCAGACTTCTCTTCCTAATCACTGATTTTCTCTTTAGCTGTATCTAGTCTACTTAATTTATCAATGAATGAATATCAGTGAATTAATTTTTTAAAATTAAAAGTTTCTGTTTCACATCTGATTATTCTTTTTCTGTATTATCCTATCTTTTGGTTATGACTTCCTTCATTTTGCCTGTTTATTAAAATGAAACATAATTTATAATATTTTTCATAGTATTCTATTATTTTTATGATTTTCCATTCTTGGGGCTGCTATTTGTGCTGATTCCTGCATTTAATGACTTTCCTTTTAGTGATTCTCCTCTCTCCATGTGACTTTTCAGTTTTACTTTTTGCCTTTTGAGGGTGGTTCAGGGAGCCTCCTCATCTGTGACACTCTAGTATTTATTTCTCTGTCTGGGCAAGGCTCTTCTTGTTTGATTTTATTTTTCTTTCTTACCTCCAACACCTACTCTCATTGCCCTCCCATACTGCATGCTTCCCCTTTAATGTATTTGATAAAATGTCTTTGGCTGCATATGTAGCTTTGTCAGATATATAGTATTATTTTGATTACATGTTTTTAACTTACATAAATGCTATTATGCTCTAGATCTCATTGTGGTTGTTATTTTTTTCACTCAACACTGAGTTATCTATCCATGTTTCTGTCTTAGTAGCTAGCTGTTACTTCTTTCTAATGCACTATTTTCCATAGTATACCTCTTGCACATTTACTTACATTCTTTTCGTGATGGACATCTAAATTGCCTCTCATCTTCCTGCTACCAAAAACAATGCTCCAGTGACTTTTCTGGCCATTCTTCCTTATGGACCCGTGTAAGAATCTTTCTAGGATATGTATGCAGGAGTATGATTGATTACTGGGTCACATACACACACACACACACACACACACACACACACAGAAAATTTCACTAAATATTAGCAGAATGTTTTTCTAGAACAGCTATATCAATTAATATACCCACCAGTGATACCTTAGATTCAAACTCAAGTTCTACCATGTGTTATTATGTGTTACTATGAGACTCTCCTTAGTTTCTTTATCAATAAAACGGGATATTACAGCATCTGCCCGATCAGATTGTTGAGAGGGCAAAATGATTTAATATATGTAAAGCATAGTCCTGAGTATAATAAACACTTTCTGAATATAATAAATATCAGATAAATACTAGCTGCTATTACTGCATATTTTTTTTTAAGATTATATTTATTTATTTGAGAGAGAGAAAGCATGAGCAGGGCTGGGGGAAAGAAGCAGACTCCCTGACTGACATATGGCTCCATCTTAGGACCCTGGGATCAGGACCTGAGCTGAAGGCAGATGCTTAACTGAGCCACCCAGGTGCCCCTATTACTACTATTAAAACAACTACTATTATTACTTGTCAGTTAATTACAAGTAAGCTTTCCTTCTCTGAATTGTCTGGTTACATCATTTCCTTTTTCCCCCCTTGGATTTTAATTTTTTTAAGATTTGCAGGAATTTCTTGTATCTTCTAGGTATTAATTCTGTGTTGCCTTTAAACTTTGTACAATATTATCTCCTGATTTTGCCATTTGTCCATTGTCTGTTAATCATGTCTTTGATAGAAACCTTTACTATCACTGCAGTCAGACTCCTCATTTCCTTGTTTTTTTGGCATTTGGGGCATTGTTTAAGAAGTTTCCCTACCCTGCTTCAAAGACGCCTGACATTTTCTACTGTTAGCCTTTATAGATTTACCTTTCATGTTTGGGTCTTCCTCATATGGTTTGTAATAGTGAGCTCTGTTCTCTTTCTTTTTCACTGTGTGAGTCTGTGCCTTGGGTTGTGAAAGTACTGTTTTTTTTTTTTTTCCTGCTGCATGTCAAAGACCAGTTTTTATGTTAATTTCTCAGCTTAGGATTCCTGTATGATACAAATTTGCATATCTACACATGCCTCTGTATGGCATAGGCCTGCATTTTAGATTTCTTGTGGGTGCCTTGTCCTCTTCTAAAAGCCCAGATAATTAACAACTTCTATTGCAGCTTCTCTGAGCCAGTAAGAAGATTTTTCAGACTGCATATCAGGGAAGGATAGGTATTTGAGGCTCTGGGTTTTGTGCAAGGGTGTCAGTTTCACCTCGCCCACCTTCTACCTGCCTGAAGCTATATTTCTAGTTTCCATGTGAGGATTAATGCTTTCTCCTCCAAGCCCAGGGCCTGAATTGGAGTTTGAAACCTCTGTGGGCCACCATGGTCTCAACACCCACTTAATGTTCTAGTTTTGATTTTGATGTCTCTTTCATTTTAGATGCCTGGGGATTTCCTTTTTTTTTTTTTTTTTTCCTTAAAGCTTGACTATATATTTTAAAAGGATTTTTAAAATGTTTCATCCAGCATTTCTGTATGAAGTGGGAGAAAAGATCCATTTACATCAGCTTGGCATGCCGTTTTGCCAAAAGTTTATTCTTCAATTAGTATTGTTATTAATCTTAGTAAAATTTCAGCTTTCTACATTGCCAGCTTATAGTCATCAAGTAGCCCTTGATCACCCTTGAATGTTTTCTGCCTTTCCTAAAAGGAGGATGGATAGATCCTCCTTTTATTGCAAGTTTATAATCATGTTTTTAATATCTATGTATAGGTAAGCCACATAATTCCATTCAGTTTTTTTGAACCTTGCTCAGTCGCTTATTCTGCTACAGTTATTCTATTATTTTTCCCATCTAATTTTTTTTAAAGATTTTATTTATTTCAAAGAGAGTGAGCGAGTACACGCAAGCATGAATGGTGGGGGTGGTCTGAGGGAGAAGCAGACTCCCTGTTGAGCAGGGAGCCCCAGCTAGGCTCCATGTTGGGATCAATCTCAGGATCCTGGGATCATGACCTGAGTCAAAGGCAGACAGTTACCTGACAGAGTCACGCAGGCGCATCCCATCCATCCATCCATCCATCCATCTATCTATCTATCTATCTATCTATCTATCTATCTATCTATCTATTTATTTATTTATAGATTTTATTTATTCATGAGAGACACGGAGAGAGAGAGGCAGAGACACAGGCGGAAGGAGAAGCAGGCTCCATGCAGGGAGCCTGATGTGGGACTGTATCCCGGGACCACGCCCTGAGCTGAGCCACCCAGGCATCCCCCCCATCTAATTTATTTAACAAAAATATGAAATAGGGATCCCTGGGTGGCGTAGCGGTTTGGCGCCTGCCTTTGGCCCAGGGCGCAATCCTGGAAATCCGGGATCAAGTCCCACATCGGGCTCCCGGTGCATGGAGCCTGCTTCTCCTTCTGCCTGTGTCTCTGCCTCTCTCTCTCTCTCTCTCTCTCTCTCTGTGTGTGTGACTATCATAAGTAAATAAATAAATAAATAATGAAATAGCTCTGACCACAGGGTTCTGTAGTTAATGCTCAAAATAACTACCTCTGGATCATTGCTAGATCTTTTTTTTTTTTTTTAATTTGATGAAAGTTGTGGATAATTTCCCCAGAAAATGACCAAAAAACCTCTTAAGTTTTAGCTTTCCTAAAACTATAATCCCAATCACTTGTTTCATATTAATAAGAATATTAAAAAAGACCTAATGTGTGTCCAGATAAGTCTTTTGATTTACTGAATCCATAAGGCCTATGGGGGAAAAAAATCACATTCTATTGATATAATTCACTCTTTAGGAAAAACATTAGTGCCCATTTAGTAGTTCATGCTTTGTGTTATTTGCAAATTAAAGTCTTGTTCTGATTTTTTTCTCAATTGTTAAAATAAGTTAATTTACAAAATTTAAGAATTATCTTCTTAAAAAAGATAGTCTCTACTTTTGCCTCTTTTAAATCTTACAGAATCTTTTTTTGTTTTGTTTCCCCCAATACCAGGAGATAGGAATTCCAGTCCTGCCCCTGCCACTATGTTTAGCAAGTTAGGTAGCTCCTTGATTGCAGTTTATTTGTTTTTAATAAGTATGCATTTTTATAGTATAGGTGTTAAGACAAATTGTACTCAAACAATAGGGCTAGATGTTCTTAAAGATATTCTGAGTAAACTAAAAATATTGTATGAATTCATGAATGTTCCATAATATTAAATACCATATAAAGGGTTTGGGTGGTTAGAACTGAAAATTTACATCCAGTTTATCAAGTTTTATAAATAAGGAAGCTTTATTTTTTAGAGCAGTTTTAGGTTTACAGCAAAGTTGAGAGTATTGAATACAGTAGAGTTCCTCACACCCACACAGCCTCCCCCACCATCCCACAAGGCAGTAATACATTTATTACAATTAGTGAACCTACATTAGCATCATTATCACAGTCTGTTGTTTTCATTAAGGTACACTTTTGGTATTGTATGTTCTTTGGATTTTGACAAATGTATAATACATGAATCCACCACTGAAATATCATAAAGAATAATTTCACTGCCCTAAAAGTCCTCTCTTCTTCACCTCTTTATCCCTGCTTTCCCATCCACTGGCAACCACTGATTTTTTTACTGTCTCCATGGTTTTGCCTTTTCTAGAATGTCATATAGTTGGATTCATACAGTGTATAGCCTTTCAGATTGGTTCCTTTCACTGAGCAGTATGCATTTACATTTCCTCCATGTTATTCTGTAGCTTGTTAGCTCATTTCTTTTTAGTGTACAATAATATTCTATTATCTGGATGTACCACAGTTTATCCATTTATGTACTGAAAGACATTTTGATTGCTTCCAACTTTTGGCAGTTATTAATAGAGCTGCTATAAATAGCTGTGTGCATGTTTTTGTGTAGACAGTTCATTTGGGTAAATATCAAGGAGCACAATTGTTGGAGCATATGGTAAGGATATGTTTAGTTTTGTAAGAAACTGCTAATCTGTCTTCCAGAGCAGCTGTACCATTTTGGATTCTCATTAGCAATAAATAGGAGTTCCTGTTACTATAAATCCTCACTGCATTTAGTATTGTCAGTGTTGTGGATTTTGGCTATTGTAATAGGTTGCTTTAATTTGCAATTCTCTTATGACATATGTTGAACGTTTTTTATACTTGCTTTTTTATACCTGCTATTTGTATCTCTTTGGTGAGATGTCTGTTAAGGTTTGGTACATTTTTTAATCAGATTGTTTTCTTACTGTTGAGTTTTAAGAGTTCTTTGTATATTTTGGATAGTAGTCTTTTAATAGATGTGTCTTTTGCAAGTATCTTATATCAGTCTGTGGCTTTTCATCTCATTTTGTGGACATTACCTTTCACAGAACAAAAGTTTTTTTTTTAAATTTTAATGAAATCTAGTTTATCAGTTATTTCTTTTAGGTACATGCTTTTGGTATTGTATATAAAAAGTCACTGTACTCACGTTCCTTTTAAAAAATAAAAAAAAAACAAGTTTGTTTATTCATGAGAGACAGAGAGAGAGGCAGAGACACAGGCAGAGGGAGAAGCAGACTCCATGCAGGGAGCCTGATGTGGGACTTGATCCCAGGACTCTAGGATTACTCCCTGGGCCAAAGGCAGGTGCTAAACCTCTGAACCACCCAGGGATCCCCAAGATCTTTCTTTTCTAATATATGCATTCAATGCTTTAGACATTCCCCTAAGCACTGTTCTTGCTGCATCCCACAAATTTTGATAAGTTGTATTTACATTTCCATTTAGTTTATAATATATATATATTTAAATTTCTACATCCAACGTTAGGCTCAGACTTACAACCTTGAAATCAAGAGTCACATGCTCCACTGACTGAGCCAGCCAGGCACCCCCTATTTTAGAAAATTTTTAAATTACTCTTGAGATTTCTTCCTTGACCTATGTGTCATTTAGAAAAATGTGTTTAATCTCCACATATTTGAGGTTTTCCAGCTATTTTTTGTCACTGATTTTTTTTAAAAACAGTTTTATTTATTTATTTGAGAGAAAAAGAATGCAAATAGGGGGAGGGGCAGAGGGAGAAGGAGAAGCAGACTTCTGCTGAGCAGGGAGCCTGACAGGGGGTTTGATCCCAGGACCCTGAGATCATGACCTGAGCTGAAGTCAGACCCTTAACTGACTGAGCCACTCAGGTGCCGTCATTGATTTCATTGTCTGAGAGCAGAGATTGTATGATTTCTGTTCATTTTAATTTGTTAAGGGTATTTTATGGCCCAGAATTGGTCTATGTTGTTAATATTCCCTGTGATCTTGAGAAGAATGTGTAATCTGCTGTTGTTAGATGAAGTAGTATAGATGCCCCTTAAATCCAGTTGACTAATAGTGCTCTTGACTTCCACTGTGTCCTTGCTTATGTTCTGCCTGCTTGATCTATTTCTGATAGAGGGATGTTTAAGGTCTTTTTAATTTCGATTAATTCTCTTTACAGTTCTTTCAGTTTGCCTTACTTGTTTTGATACACCATTGTTAGGCATACACATGTAAGAGATTATGTTTTCTTGAAGTATTGACTCCTTTTTCATTAAGTAATGCCCCTCTTTATCCCCGATAACTTTCCTTATTTGAAATGTGTTCTGTCTGAAATTAATATAGCTACCCCTGTTTTCTTTTGGTTATATTATCATGACATAGCTTTCTCTATGTATTTGCTTTATTTTTGTTTTTTTAAAAGATTTGTCCATTTATTTTAGAAGGTGGGGAGAGGCAGAAGGAGAGAGAGCCCCAAGCAGACTCTGCTGAGCACAGAGCCTGATGTGGAGCTCGATCCCATGACCCTGAGGCCACAACCTGAGCCAAAACCAAGATCTGGATGGATGCTCATCCAACTGTGCCACCCAGGCACGCCTGCATTTACTTTAAATCTATATGTGTCTTCACATTTGAAGTGGGTTTCTTGTAGACAACATAGAGTTGAGTCCTATTTTTTTCCTTTAAATCTGTTTTGACATCTGCTTTTTAATAGATGTATTTAGACCATCGATGTTTAAGATGATTATTGATAATGTTGGATTTATATCAGTCATGTTTGTTAATGTTATTTATATGTTGCCTTTGTTCTTTGTTCCTATTTTTGTCTTCCACATTTTTTCATCCTTCTGTGTTTTTTTGTTTTTTTTTTTAATTTTTATTTATTTATGATAGTCACACAGAGAGAGAGAGAGGCAGAGACATAGGCAGAGCGAGAAGCAGGCTCCATGCACCGGGAGCCCGACGTGGGATTCGATCCCGGGTCTCCAGGATCGCGCCCTGGGCCAAAGGCAGGCGCCAAACTGCTGCGCCACCCAGGGATCCCCCTTCTGTGGTTTTTAATTGATCATGTGACATGATTCCATTTTCACTTCTTTCTTAACATATCAGCTATATTTCTTTTCAAACTTTTTTTAGTGGTTGCCCTATGGTTTGTAGTATACATTTATAACTAATCCACTTTCAAATGACACTGTACCACTTCACAGGTAGTACAAGTACCTTATACTAATCAAATAATCCTAGTTCTTCTTCCTATCCCTTGTATCATTGCTATCATTCATTTCACTTATCTCTACACAAGTGTATCTAAAAATAAGCAAACATAATAAAATAAATTGTTGATGTTATTTTGAACAGTTACATGTTACATCATTAAAAATTAAAAAATAAATGTTTTTATTTTACCTTTACCTATTCATTTTCCAGTGCTTTTCATTTTTGTAGTGTAGATTCAAATTTCTGTACCTTTTCATTTTCCTTTTCTCTGAAAAACTTTTATAATGTTTTTTGCAAAGCAGGTTTAATGGTAACCAAGTCTCAATGGTAACCAGCTTTGCTTGTCTGAGAAAGTCTATTTCCCCTTCACTTTTGAAGGATAATTTTGCAAGGTACAGAATTCTAGATTCGTTGGGCTTTTTTTATTTTCTTCTCAGCACTTCAATTATTTTATTCTTACTCTCTTCCTACTTGCATGGCTTCTGAGGAGAAATCAGATGTGATTTTTATCTTTGCTCCTCCTCTATAAGTAAAGTGGTTTTTTCCCTCTCTGACTTTTTCTGAGATTTTTGTTTAAGCATTGATTTTCTATAGTTTGAATATGATATGCTTAAGTGTAATATTTTGCCATTTATTGTGCTTGGTGTTCTCTGAGCATCCTAGACCTTTGGTTTGGTGTCCAACATTAATTTTAGGAAATGCTCAGTCATTATTGCTTCAAATATTGTTTCTGTTTTTTTTCTATTTCATCTCCATCAGATATCCCCATTTGTAGTTGTCTCACAGTTCTTGGGTATTCTATTCTGATTATATCCTCAAACTCAGAGATTCTTTCCTCAGCTTTTTCCAGTCTACTAATGAGCACATCAACGACATTCCTAATTTCTGTTGTGTTTTTTACCTACAGCATATTTTTTTCATTTTTAAAATTTTGGTCTCTCTTCCATTGTTCATCTGTTCTTGCATATTGTCTATTTTATCCATTAATGCTCTTAGCATATTAATCACAGTTTTTAAAAATTCCTGGTCTGGTAATTCCTGACATATGTGACTGTGGTTTTGATACTTGTTCAGTCTCTTCAAACTGCGTTTTTGCCTTTTAGCATGTCTTGTAATTTTTTCTTGAGAGGTAGACATAAAGTGCTGGTAAAATGAATTGTGGCAAATAACTGTATAGTAATGGGATGGTAAGGTGTGGGGGAGGAAGTTTTTATAGACCCATGATTAGGTCTCAGTCTCTTGGTGAGCCTATGTCCCTGGACTATGAACTGTACCAGTGTTTTTCAGCATATCTCCTCCCCCACCACCACTTAGAGTGGTGCAGGCTAGGAGTAGGCTGAAGGTATTTCCCTTCCCCCAGTTAGGTTGGAATCTGGTAAAATAGTTTTCTTGAAGCCAGCCAGGCCTTGTTAAGAACAGAGTGCTCTGGCATATTTCAAAATGGTTAGTTCTCCCCACCCCCTTCAGAAGCAGGAAGGAATATTTCTCCTGCATTTACCCCTTAGAGCTCCTGGAGGTAAAACTCACAAAATTATGACTTAGTCCCTCTGGAGTTTTTAACTCAGACTTGTCCACCCTGAGCCTCCAGCAGTTTGTCAATTTCAGTTTAGTTTTCCTTTTCTGGTACCTGTTCCCATGGATGTGTCTGTTGGTGGGTTTCTCCTCTGAGAAGTTATGATTCTCTGTATCTGTTTTATCCTCCGTTTTGGGGGACAGCAGTTTTGCCTTGTGACCTCAATTCTCTGACAGATCTAAGAAGATTTGTGGACCCATTTGTTTAGCTTTTTAACTGTTGAGGATGGTGGAATGGTGACTTCTAAGCTCCTTATGTGCCAGACCAGAAACCATAACTTGGAAATATATTTTTTTAAGATCGACTTTATTTATTTATTTATTTATTTATTTATTTATTTATTTATTTATTTATTTATTTATTTAAGAGAATGTGCGCACATGAGCCAGGGGGAGGAGCAGAGGGAGAGGGACAAGCAGACTCTGTGCTGAGTGTGGAGCCCGATGTGGAGCTCAATGCCATGACCCTGAGAACATGACCAAAGATGAAATCAAGAATTGGGCATTCAACCAACTGAGCTGCCCAGGCGCCCTTATTTTTATTTTTATCTGTCAGCTTCAGATGTGGGAAAATAAAGAGTGGTGGAAGGGAAAGGGGATCATATGCAATCTTGCTAATAACAGACAACCAGTGTTGTTTTGGCATTTGTCTTTTCAACCTTTTATCAATGTATTTTCTTTTCTTTATGCAAGTGAGATGATAGTATTTGGCTATCATCATAAGATCCTCAAACCCAAAACTTAACTACATGTCCTCTTCCCAAGACTGTTTTTTTGTGTTATCTGGATCATCTTAGCATCCATTCCCACTCACCAGACCAGGACCTGGGAACAGTCTCTTTCCTCACATCCACTAAGACTTTAAATCATGATAGTTAACATTTTCTAAATATTTTTGGCTGTCTCTTTCTCTCTTCTCTTGCTACTTCTCTGGGTCAGAGTCCTCACTGATTTGTCTCTGAACTCCTGCAGTAATAGAGCCTATCTCTAGCATTATCCTCCTTAATTCTGTGCAGTGGCACTTAGATGATATATTTAAGATGCATCTCTGACCGTGTCACTTCCCTGCTAAAAGCTTTTCAAACCCTTCAATGGCTCCTCGTTGTCTTTCAGATAAATCCAAGCTCCTGACCATGGCCCATGGATCTGTGTGGCCACAGCCTGTGCCTGCTAGATTTAGCTCCTGATACTCCTGTCCCCTGCTTATGTTCCAGTATCACTGAATTCCTTACAGTCCACCGGCTCCCCATCCTCCCCACTACTGGGGATGTCTTTTTGTCTGTGTGCCTCATGCAGGCTCCCTGCTTGCAGCACCTGTTGTCTCACCCTCTTTACCTCGTCAGTGCCTACTCATTTCTTGAGGTAGGTCAGCTTCTCCTCCAGACCTTACTCTAACTTCTTGACACCCCTTTTCCCCAAGCTGGGTTTCTGGGTGCAGATCTCTGCCATTACATCTCCTTCATTTATTCATTCTACCAATTAACAACATTGTGTGAGACAGAATTTTAAGCACTAGGATATAGCAGACGATTTTTGAAAGTTCCTTCCCTAATGGAGCTTACATTCCGGTGAAGGAAGATACATGATAATAAGTAAAAATATGTGTTAGTACGCGATAATGCTGTGATGATAAATAGAGTGAGAGGGAAAGAATGTTCTGAGGTTGGAGAAGAGGCTGCTATTAAAGGACGGTGTCAGGGGAGCCCTCAGTAATGATGTGGCCATAGAGCAGAGACCTACTGGAAGAGAGAGTGAGCCATGCACACATGTGGAGACACCTGTAGATGAACATATCCAGAGTGTTCTGTGATCGGTAAGGAAGGCAGTGTGCTTAGGGCGGGTGGGTGAGAGGGAGAGTGGTAGAAGGTGGCATAGAGAGTTAATGCCAGCCAGGTTATGAGGGGAGTGTAGGCTATTAGAAGACCTTTGGCATTTACTCTGAGACTGGCAGCCAAGGGGTCTTCTGTGCAAAGAAGGGACAAGCTCTGGCTATATGCTTAAAAACATCCCTCTGACTACTAGATTGAGGGAGGATAGGGTAGGGGTAGCGCTAGAAAGGGCCAGGGGCTTGGAGACCAGTTAGAGGAGATTGCTACGGTAGGCCATATACAAGGTGATGGGGGCTTGGACTCAACCAGAGCAGAGACAGTGGAGGCAGCAGGAAGTGATAGGGTTTTGGACGTATTTTGAAGGTAGAGCCAACAGGATTTATAAAGGATTGGATAAGGAGTGTGAGGAAAAAATCAGGAGTCAAGGATTACTCCTGGGTTTTGGTCTGAACAACTAGAAAGACAAAATTGCTGTGAAGTACGAAGATGGCAGGAGAGTTTTAGATGTAAGTTTAAGAAACCCATCAGGCCTCCGATTGGAGATGCTGAGTAGGTAGTTGGAGGTGTGCATCTGGACTCCAGAGGAGAGGACTGAGCTCAACTAGTCAGCATTGTTGATATTTCAAAAATATGGAATCAGATGAGACAGAAGACGAGAGGGACAGGACTGAATCCTGGAGCATTTCAAACTGTAGAGGCCAATATGACGCAGAGGATCCAGCAAAGAATGCTGGGAAGGCATGGCTAGGGGAGGTCACAGGAGAACCGAGAGAGCAAGAGCAAGTGAAACGTGTTTGAAGCGGGAGGGAGTGACAATGCCGTGTTGCAGATAGGTCAAGCAAGATGAGGGCATTATATTTTAGATCTATTATATATTTGCCTCCCTCCATTGGCTTAGAACTCACTGGAAGCAGGAACACATCCAGCAGTGTATTACCTACAGCTCTGAGGTGGGTGATAGGCACACGCCATTTAAAGGCTGTTGTGCCTCAGGCTGATTATCTCATTACCCCTGAGCTTCAGTCTCATCTGTAAAATGGGGAAGGTAGAGTATCTTTTTCCATTGAGTCATCGTGAGGATCCAGTGAGACTGTCCAGATGAAGCACAAAACATAATCCCTTTCATAGTGTTAAGCCCATGACCGCTCTGCTCCGCATAATTAATTTAGCATACCTGGCGCAGCGCGCCTCCTGTGGAGCAACATGGGTGAAGTGATGCGAGAGTGACTTGCCTGTTTGTTGGAATACTTCATTCAAGGCCTTTCCCTGTGCACTTGTGACGTATTCACATGGCACTTTTGGGGTCTCTCTAGGAGATAGCGCTGATCCTCCCAGAGTGGGTCCTGGAAGAAGAGAGAGCGAGAGGTCGTCCAGGCGGGACAGAGGCCATGGAGCTCCCCAACTACAGCCGGCAGCTGCTGCAGCAGCTCTACACGCTGTGCAAAGAGCAGCAGTTCTGTGACTGTACCATTTCCATCGGCGCCATTTACTTCCGGGCCCACAAGCTTGTCCTGGCTGCAGCCAGCCTCCTCTTCAGAACCCTGCTGGACAACACAGACACCATCTCCATTGACGCGTCTGTGGTGAGCCCCGAGGAATTTGCCCTCTTGTTAGAAATGATGTACACTGGCAAACTACCCGTGGGCAAGCACAACTTCTCCAAAATCATCTCCCTGGCTGACAGCCTCCAGATGTTCGATGTGGCCGTTAGTTGTAAAAATCTACTGACCAGCCTTGTGAACTGCTCTGTTCAGGGCCAGGTGGTGAGGGATGTCTCCATACCACCCTCAGAGGCATACAGGAAGGAGCGGGAGAAGCCTGAAGTAGAAGTCCTCGCCTCAGAGGGCGCTGGAGAGCCTCGTCCTTCCCTGGAGGCTTGTGTCCCTCCAGGGGCCCCTGTGAAAGCCGAGACTGAGGAGGATGTGATCCCTACAGTTGCAGGAGAGATGAGTGTGGGGCCTTCCACGGCCCGGGAGATCCAGGGGAACACAGACGCCCCAGTGGAGACTCCTCCTCCAGTTGAGGTTTGTTCCCCCTCCCCTGCTGTACAAGCCTTCAG
This sequence comes from Canis lupus familiaris, assembly GCF_011100685.1. Lineage (NCBI taxonomy): Eukaryota > Metazoa > Chordata > Mammalia > Carnivora > Canidae > Canis > Canis lupus. Next base: position 76,195,604 of record NC_049223.1, on the reverse strand, counting down.
TGAGGCAAAGGAGGCAAGCGCAGAGCCAGGTAATCTTCACTTAATAGTTGTTTTGTACTCTGTCCTTCTGTTGTCAATTACTATATTCAGTGATCATTATAAATTTTTTTGTTTCACTGATGAATTTACCAAAAACTGTTGCTGAATAGGAAACCAAAATCCAATCCAATCCAACACAAAATCCAAAGCAAAACTCTTATTGGAGCATTCTTCTTTTTTTTAAAGATTTTATTTTTTTTAAGTGATCTCTATACCCAACATGGAGCTCAAACTCATAGCCCTGATCAATAGTTGCCTGCTCCCCCAAATGAGCCAGCCAGGCACCCCAAGGGGAATTCTTTTATTAAAATGTGTGTTTTTGAGTGACGGAAGTATAAAGATGAGCTACTAGAGCAGAAAAACAGCACTGAAATAACAATGTATCGGGGGTTGGTTTATTTTTGTTTTTGTTTTGAGGGGGTGGGCGCCTGGGTGGCTCAGTTGGTTAGGCCTCTGCCTTCAATTTAGGTCATGATCTCAGTCTTAATCCCTGAGGTCCTGGGATTAAGCCCCACATCAGGCTGCCTGCTCAGCGGGACGTCTACTTCTCTTTCTCCCTCGTGCTCGCTCTCTCTCTCTCTCTCTCTCAAATATTTAAAGAGAGAGAAAGAGAGAAAGAGCAGGGAGGGGCAAAAGCAGAGGGGGAGAGAGAATTCTTAGCAGGCTCCATGCCCAGACATCCTGGGCTTGAACTCACGACCCTGAGGTCATGGCCTGAACCAAAATCAGGAGTCAGATGCTTAACCAGCTGAGCCACCTAAGCACCCCCAATGTGCCAGGTTTCATGCTTACCCATTATTCTAACCAGGATGAGGATGACTCAAGAGGAAGCTGCTAGGCATACTGTTTTCTGTTACCGACAACTGACATGCTAGGTGTCAGAAATGCAGTATATGACCTAAAGGTTGTCAGCTTAGACTTTTAAAAATCATCTCAAGTAATGAGTCAGTGATATTTTTTTTATCGTATTTTGTTCTGCACTCAGAATATGAGAAGAAACACCATCAGCTGAATTTTCTTCTAGAGAATGAAAGTATCTTCTCCGATGCACTCTTGGTTACCAAGGATGTTTTAAAAAGACTAGAAGAATGTTCAGAAATTAAAGGTGCACAGGAGGAGGTAGGTACTGTGATTTTATTTGTTTGGGTGTAGTGTTCTCTGGTTACCAGATCAGCTTCCCTTATGGGCAGAACTATAAAAATGCAGAATACTCCAGGGTGTCAGTTTTTTCAAACTTTAACATTTTTTTTTTGACATTTATTCTCTAACAAAGAGGCCTGCAGAACTACTAGGCAAGATGTTTTCAAAACTAAGTTATGTTTTGATGACCAGGCTTAACAACCAGTTTTGATCCACGATACTTAACTGATGGTATGGTTTCCTCCTGACTAATCAAGGATAAAAATGAGGCAGAAGGTAGTCGTGGATAACCCCAAATGAAGATCAGATGATAAAAACCAAAGCAGAACAGGAAATACTCAAAACATGATACGAAAGGGATTTAATGTAAACCTTACATAGTAAATCGCATCTAATATTTAGGAATACAGTGGCCATTTTCAGACATAAAGCCACAAATGGTGAACATTTATTGGATACTTACCCGTGCTATGCTTAGCACACATTATCACATTTAATTCTCATAAAAATCACCAGGGTGGATACTATTTTACCGTTTTTTAGCCCTGTTTAACAGATGAGTAACTGGTCTCAGGTGTATAACCTGACCAAGCCACCGAGCTTATAGGACTGAACAAAAATTCAAACCTAAGCATTCTGACCTTAGAGCTGTTCCCTTGCACACTGAGTTTTACTGCCAGTAGGTAGAAATGACATATGTAAGTCATGTATGTGTAGGTGTTGAGGAACGGCCTGACAGAAGAGTGCCCAGTGCTTCTCATGTTCTTATTTCCTAATAGACCTTTTCTTTCTTTGAATATCTCAACGAGACCTATCCCCACTAGTGGGCTTCCTCACAATCTGCTTCTCATCCCTTGAACCTACAGGATCCATTCATAGCCACTTTATAACTGTTCTTGTTTCACCTTTCACCCAGCCATGTCTCCCGTGCTGAGTGGTGCTGGCAGAGCCAGTGGGCACTGTCCCCGCAGGCTTGCTCATCTGAGCAGTAAGTAGCGGGGTACAGGAGAGGCCTCCCATGTCTCTGTAGGCAATTGTCTGTCAGTTACCTTAATCTAAGCAAAAAAATGCCTTCTACTATATGTGTTTCCCCGATTCATAGCAAGTTACTTTAAAAAAAAAAAAACAATTCAAGGTCAAGTATTTCTTTTAACCATGCTTAATTAACAGTTGATGTATAAATTATTTTCTTGGGAGAATAGCTTTTTTTTTTTTAACACTGGGCTAACCCTGATGACTCTCTTAGGGAGGTTGCAAGTTGTAAAACCTTGATATTCTTTGTGTCAGTTATGCTGAAGGACATTATGTTTTTATATTTTTGCACGTGGATGTTCTCTTAACTGTTCAATCTATCATTTTTGTCCTGAGCTTGTTACCTTGGTAGCTTATAGACACACCTCTTCATTTTTCCTCTTAGGACTTCCTCTCCACTTAATTTTGGTGACAGAGCAGCAGCAGCATTCCTTAGATTAGCAATAGTCAAATTATTAGGGTTACCTGTGTACTTACTTGAACTGTGTGTTAAGCATTTTTTTCTAACACTAGTACCTAAAAGTGTCTGGCACATAACACGTGCTCAAGAAATTTTTGCTGTACATGGTTTCATTCAACCTCCCCCCCCCAATTCTTTTTTTTTTTTTTTAAAGATTTTATTTATGTATTCATGAGAGACACAGAGAGAGAGGCAGAGGCAGAGCATAGACAGAGGGAAAAAGCAGGCTTCTCACATGGAGCCTGGTGTGGGACTCCATCCCCAGACCTGGGATCACATTCTGAGCCGAAGGCAGACACTCAACTCTGAGCCACCCAGGCGTCCCTCCCCTCCAAATTCTTGTCCTAATCTTTTGGTGACAATAATATTAGCAGTACTTAGAAGGAACACTGATTCATTGTTGGGGATCATTATAGGCTTATGTTATTTCTTCCTCGGTTTTAGAGGTCAGAGTAAGAGCTCTACAAATCACTTGGTGGCTGTGTTTAGAACTGATTCTGTTACATTCCATAATAAACCTTTCAGCTGCAGAAAGAAAAAGAAAAAATACTTAAAGAGCATAAGATTAAATTAAATACAGAGTTGGTGAAGTACTGATTTGTACTTAGGCCCTGTACTTCTAACTTCCTTTTAGATAGATTTATTAAGGTATGATTGACATATAGCAAGCTGTATGTATTTAAAGTGTACAGTTTGATAAGTTTTAAAATCTGAAACCATCACTACAAACAAGATACTAAACATATCCATCACCCCTAAGTTTCCTTATGTCCTTGATCATCCCTCCCTCCTGCTCCTTTCAACCCACCCATCCCAGGTGACACTGACTTGCTGTCTCTCTGTGGATGAATTTGCATTTTCTAGAGTATTATATATAAATGGAGTAATATAGTGTATATTCTTTTTGGTCCAGCTTTTTGCATTCAGCATAATTCTTCTGAGGTTTATCCATGTTGTTGCATATTTATTCCTTTTTATGCCTGAGCAGAGTTCTGCTGTGTGGACATATAATTATTTATTCAGCTCTACCATTTGCTAGTGTTGTGACCTCAAACAGTTTAATCTCTGTAAGCCTTAATTTCCTAATTTGTAAAATGGGAATGTTATCACCTATATCACAGGATGATTGTGAAATTAGTAAAGATTATTGATGGAAAATGCCACAATAAAATGCCAGGCTCATAGAGCTCAATTGGTGGTACTATTGTTTGTTTATGTATTAACTTTGTATTTTTAGACTTAGTTGACCTTGAAACCCCTTTTTTACTTAATGCCTTATAATACCCTAGTGCCATGGTCATTTGCTCTGACACATGAGATAGATTGCTGTTACTTTAAGCTTAATTTGCAAGTCATGCTTTCATTACCATTACCCACTTGGAAGTACCTTCCTGACTGCAGGTGTAGTGTCTGGTACAAAGCCATCAGTCTCCAGAACACTGGTTCAGTGTATATAAAAATCATCCGGTGTACTTGTTAAAATGTACACCTCCAGACCTCATTTCCAGAGAGTCTGATTCTTAGGTTGTGGTAGAGCTTTGGGGATCTGCATCTTTAACAAGCTCCCCGTGTTGCTGTTGTGGTATCTATAGACCGCATTTCTGAGAAGCACTGCTAGAGAAGTTAATGGCTTACATAGTTCTTAGTGTATGATGGCAGATATCACAGTGTCTATGCTGACACCTTAGTGTTTTGAGGGGCCACCAAGTACACATTTTTCCCAAGTGTTATTCTTTACTTCTTGATTCAGCAAATATTTACTGAGCGGCTGGTGTGTGCCAGGCATTGAGCTGGTTCCTAGGAAAATAAATATAAATAAAAATGGATCCCTAGCCCTATAGTGTTTTGAAAGCAGAGAAATCCTGCCACATATGTAATTATTTTTTTGGAGTCACCAAACTATGGAAATCCCCAAAAGGCTCTGGTATTGAAAGCATTTGCAAACTGTTCACTTGAAACATCAGTCTGCATTTCAGCTCCAATTGTAAAGGTTGGGGATTTGTTTGCTGTTTTTCTGTTTAAATAGTTTTAGCTCCCAAGGAGCTTTGAATGCTTTTTGTTGTTGTTACTTGGTTAATCAGCATACATTAAAAAGGCAGCTTAACATTAAAAATAATATGTGCTTTGATGTAAAATTTGAGATGTGTTAAGGCTTGCGAGTGTTTTGGTTGAGATGGACTAGCCTGTTACTTTTCTGAAACACAGACACAAGGTGTGCAACTGGCCTGGACTGAGTTTCAGGAGGACACCATGAACTCGTGTCCTGATTATTTTATTTCTTGAGATAAATGATGAAAGGTGGCAAAGCCATTCCCTGAGCAGTGATTGCAGCAACACAGGATGAGGCTAGGCCGCTTGGGTTGTGTGAAACCAAAGCCAAAACTGATTAAGGAGAAATCTCTTGGGTGCTGGGATAGGAAAGTGGCTTCTGCCTGTCTTTATCTCAGTGTAATATCCTTCCCCGTTAGAAAAAGCAGATACTGACCTAACAGGTTTTCTGGCTGAGCTGAGCAAAACCTGTGTTTAAAGGCAAACTCATAATTTTTTTCAGCTTTTATGAAGGAACTTTTAATTGTCTGTCTTTTCTTTTCTTTTCTTTTCTTTTCTTTTCTTTTCTTTTCTTTTCTTTTCTTTTCTTTTCTTTTCTTTTCTTTTTTTTTCTTTTCTTTTCTTTTCTTTTTTCTTTTCTTTTCTCTTCTCTTTTCTTTTTCTTTCTTTTCTTTTCTTTTCTTTTCTTTTCTTTTCTTTTCTTTTCTTTTCTTTTCTTTCTTCTTTTCTTTTCTTTCTTCCTAGCCATGTCTCTGCTTTTAATTAATTGTGTACATAGCAAAGTGAATCATTGAGTAGAATAAGGAGATAACTTCTACTATTGATTTCCTTGCTGTTTGATCCACTTTTCACCTAAAGTTCTAGAAAGACTCTCAAAGCTTAAGGCCTAGTAGCATTTTTTTCTCTTTCAACTTTGTTTCAAAGGCAAACAAATCTCCTCTGCTAAGTGAATCTGATGTTTTTAACCATGTCACTACTTTGGAGGTTTGTCAAGTAGTGCAGGTCTGTGTTTCGTGGACTGTGTTCACTGATAGCATAGGGTAACTCATTGAGAAGGGAATTAATAGGCTTCATTTTACAAGTCTGAGAAATGGAAGTTGTTGTTTCTCCATATCTCCTCTCTACTGATTATGAAGTATGAGATATGCAGCCATAGATAGAAGGGCCATTGGTTTTATAGCCAGGGAATTTTATTCAGTTAAACAAATATTTATGAACCACCTACTGTGTACCAGTCTGTGTACAAATCACTGGGACCAGGAGGAATGGTACAGATTGTCTAGATATGACCCAGTGTTCAATGTGATGTTGATTCTAATAAGTCTAGTAGAATGCAATGTAAATGGATTTGGTTGCACTCAAATCTGGGAGTGGGAACTAGTGAAAGCGGTACCAGGTCACTGAAATTAGATCATGGTTTTCTCCAGGGTACTTTACTTACTGGCCACACAACCTAAGGTGAGTCACTTCATCTCTCTGACTCTCATTGAAGTAGTCATAGTAATAATGCTCCCAGGACTGATGTGAGGAGTCACATAGGTGGCACCTGTGTACAGTGGTCTGGGATGGTGTTGAGCTCTTGTGGTCTGTGTCATGAGTTCCATTGTCTGGCCCTCGGCATTCAGGGGAGGCACGAGTAAATAAGAGCACAGCATAACTCAAATCTAAAGGCAATAGGCAGACAGTTGGGAAAATAAGTAAGTTCAATTAAAAGACCTTAGCAGAACGCGAAGATTAAATTTTAAAAGGAAACTGTCCCATCTTTACATATTTTGACCTGTAGTTCATTCATAAATCAAAGTACATTGATTACATGTGTGACCATAAGTTGATAGGAACTTATGGAAGTACCTTTAACTCTAAGAATCAAAGGAATTCCAAACGTTTGCTTAAAGCGCAAAGCTGTTTTGGATTCCTGTCTTAGAGTTCTGATACGCGGTGGCAGTCCATGAATCTGTTTGCCACAATACAGGACACCTTCTGTTTAGGCAGATATGCCATTTCAGAAAAGAGCTCACTGCACAGAGGAGCCCCCGGCAGCTCAGGGGGCTGACGGAGTAACAGTTAAAGCACTGGCTCTGGTGCCAGGTCCCCAGTCGGTTCTGGAAGAAAGAGCAAAGAACAGGGCTGTCCAGGCAGCTGACTACTCCCTCCTGGCCCTTTCATCAGCTCACCCCTGCTCCTCTTCCCAGATGGTCACACCCTAGCATCACTGCTGAGCAATGAAGTTAACAAATGTTTTAATTTCACTGCTGAGCAGTTCTGCAGAGAAGGAGACAGCCGAGAGGATAATGAGAAGCGCATCAGACGCCACCACTGATGAAAGCTTCTCTTCCCCACCGGCTCAAATGATAATGTCAGACAAATTGGATACTAAGAGAGGCGGATTCGCGATATTCAGAGAACTTCAGGTGAAAGCACCCTGGCCTAGGGTAGATGATGGCTAAATTCTCTGCCATATCAGTTAAGAAGCATGAAAGAAAGGAAGGGAGGAAAGGGGAAATAAAGAAGGAGAAAATGTTTACTGAGGGCATTAGCATTGAGTGGGTCTGTATTAGATATCTATTGCTGCATAACAAATTACCCTAACATTTAGCAGTTTAAAAGAATACACACTTATTATCTCACTATTTCTGAGGGTCAAGAATCTAGGCGTCCTTAACTGAGTCCCTGGCTCAAGGTCCCTGGCAGGTCTGCAGTCAGGGTGGATGGCCAAGGCTGCAGACAGCTCAGAGTGGGTGGTGAGGGGCGGGGAGTGTCTCCTTCTGAGTACACTCACGTGACTGTTGGCAGGGTTCTGAAGATTCACTTCCAAGCTCACTCACTGACTGTTGGCTGGAGATGTCCGATGTCTGTTCCCTGCCACGTGGGCCTCTCTGTAGGGCAGCTTACAACATGGCAGCTTGCCTCCAGAGCAAAGGCGGAGAGTACCCACACAGACAAGATGGAAGTCACGGTGACCGAGGCTCAGAAGTGCCATCCATTACTTTTGCCGTGTTCTTTTCCTTGGAAACATGACATCAAGTTTACCCCAAGGGCATGAATACCTGGTGGCAGGAATATTGCAAACCATTTAGAGGCTGCCTACCGCAGGTCCCTACTGCTGTCAGGGAAAAGGCTATCTTTAAAGAGATTTTAGGCCCACTGAAGATGAAAGCACAGAAGGTTGGATAAAAATGACTGAAGGCGATTAAGCATTCAACTGTTTTTCATTTGTTTATTATTTTTAAAATGGAAACAAGAATTTTTCAGGTTCATGGAAGTTACTTAATTTAGTTAATGTGGCTTCCTAAACTGGGTTTTATCTGAATTTACTTTTGTATGTGACTAAAAATCTAGGAACTTTATTTTTCTTTTTTAAGTTTGGCTTGGCTTTATACGGCCATTCTGTGATCAGGAAGCAAGCTCAAGCAAAGCCAAGAAACACAGTCTAACCCGTTCATAATTCCTGTTATTTGGGAAGAGGAGAGAAAGATCAAAATCTGTCTAAACAAAAATTTTAAATCTATAATTACCAGAATTTATAAGAACTGTTTAGCTAAATTTTGCAAGTGTAGATATTCATGAGATCCTTTCATGTTGTGTGTGTGTGTGTGTGTGTGTGTGTGTAGAAAACCATAACTTTTTGCTTTCTTGTAAGGAAGCTCTTAGAGTATCAACACTAAAAAACCATCAAAGCTAAGTTGTAGATTTGCGAAGGAGAAATATAAAGACTGTGTACATGAAATTAATTTTTGGTTCCAGATTTTTCAAAACTAAATTCATTATTGCTAAAATAGAAATGTTAACCCTTCCTTCCATTTGGCCTTCCTCCCACTAATTTCATTTATTTTACCACTGGAGTTGCTGATATTTTGGTACTCTGGGGTTAGAAGAGCCCAGATGGTCACATGTGCTGCCAAGACCTCTGGAGGAAAAGGCATCTCTAGCAGAAACTATGTGGCTCTAAATTTATTGTATTTTATTTCTTTAAAGATTTTATTTATTCATGACAGACACACAGAGAGGGAGAGAGAGAGGCAGAGACACAGGCAGAGGAAGAAGAAGGCTCCACACAGGGAGCCCAATGTGGGACTCAATTCCGGGTCTCCAGGATCCAGCCCTGGGCTGAAGGCAGCACTAGACTGCTGAGCCACCCGGGCTGCCCTGTGGCTCTAAATTTAAACAGAAAGCTTCGGATTAGGGAGATAGTTTGCAGTGTTATCTGCCTAGAGGTGACATGAAAGCTGTATATGTAAGAGCTATTCCAAACGGAAAGCATAACAGGAGAAAAAATAGAGTTGGGACCAGTTTTTGGTACTGCTTATGGTTAGAGATTTGGAAGGAGAATCAGTGAGGAAGGCCCAGAAGGAGGGGTGAGAATGGCGGGTGCTTATTCATCCCAGTGCTTCAGTGCTACCAAATCAGAGAAGCCATGATGCAGAGACTGTCGAAATGCCAAATATGACGAAAGGCCAAAGTGGCAGGGATCAAATTCTTGAGGGCCTCACTCACCAAATCCAAGGAACGTGGCTGGCTGATCTCTCTTTCTGGTTACTTGTGTCCACAGACTATAATGGGATGTCTTGAGGGTGAAGAAGGTCACTCAGCATTCCAGAGAATCCTGGATAAAGTGAGAGATGAGAGCCTGGATGTTCAGACTGTTGTGTCGCTGTTGAGGCTGTACCAAGATTCCAATCCCGCAGTAAAGGCAGCATTGTTAGGCAGAAAGCCAGAAGGTGTCGAAGCAGTGCAGCCAAAAGGTAGGAGAAAACCCTGTCCACCTGAGTGGCTTGGGTTTTATTCTGGAAAGATGCTGTCAGGCTTGCTCTGCTGATACATTTCCTCAGTGGCTTCATTATCATTACGTGATTTTCACATCAGTTCTACACATAATTCCAGAAGCTGCCTGTTAAACACACATACAACCTCAATTGGAGTCTCCGTTGCTATCCCCTAGCGGACTAGTCTGACACCTTGAGGCTCGAGACGACCATCGGCCTTCTCCTGCCCTTCAGAAGCCACACATCCCAGTCAGTGTTTTGAGTGCCCAGAGTGAACTGGTTTGCCAGCAGCATTGACGGCTGCACTTTCTCTCGTTTGGGTTAGGTACAAAGCAGTGGCCTTGCCAACCAGAAGTTAACCTCTGGCTGGCTCTGCAGCTTTGTGTTTCGACAGATAAATGAAACATTTTTCCTTTCATAGAGTTTAAACAGAATAATAAAGTATTTTCCTCTCCAAAAAAGAGATTCTGCATTCGGGTGCTCAAAATAGGCTGAGAACCACTTTACTATTCTGTTAGATCTCCCTTGACAAACCATGCTGTCATTTTCTTCAAATTGACTAGCTTCTTCTGTGCATCTCTAACCCCCCCCCCCACCTCCCCAGGGAGCACAGAGGAGGGAAAGACCTTGTCTGCTCTGTTACTAGAACACAAAGAGGACCTGATCCAGTGTGTCACACAGCTGAGACCGATCCTGGAGTTCCTGGAAACAGCCGAGGAGGAATTCCTGACTGGCACTGAGAAAAGGGTAACCGTGGTATCCTTCCTTCTGAGTTAATGCAGCACTTTTTTAAAGCTCTTTTGCGGCATGTAGCACTTCTTCCCTTGCGGTGTTTTTGCACACACTGCATAGTAAGAATCTTGAAGTTCATGTTCTTGATCCATGTCTCTTTGTACCCTTGGCAGCAGCTGGCTGAGGGGCTCACAGATCATGTCGTATGATTAAATGTTGAGATATGTGGATAGGTGCATAGTCCTGCTCGGACTTGATGAGTTTTTAATGTATAACAGTTGCCCCAAGAGTTAAGATGTTTAGGCACATTTGTAATTATAATTTTGTCACTTCCTTATAGAAATGATACACTGTTCACCTGTAGGAAAAATTGGGGAAAAAAAGAAGAAAAAAATTAAAACCTCTCACCATCTCGTCACTCAGAGATGATCACTGCTGACACTTTGGAGCATGTGCCCCTAATTTTTCTCGCTTTAGCCAATCCCAGGATAGGCTCATGCAGAATAACTTTGGGTTTTTTATTTAACATACTGTGAATATATTTCCACCTCTATAATAGGGGGTTTGGTAGCTGCATTGTATTCTGTTTCATGAACATACCCTAATTCATTAGTTGTTGTGCATTTGTTTCCAATTTTCTGCCATAATAAATGATGTAGAGAACATCCTCGCACACAAATCCTTGCATACTTCTCAAATTATTTCCTTCGAGTAATTTCTAAGAAGTGGAATTTTGGAATAGAGAATATAAAAATTTTCCAAGTGTTTGCTGTATATTGCCAAATTGCCCTTCAGAAAGGTTGTACCAATTTTCTCTCCCACCAGCCAGCTACTAAAATCCTCATAAAACTGCTGGCATGACTTCTCAAGTCAACTAGATAACTGTATTTGTTGGTGCTATTGATTTCAACTTTGTGCTAAAAATATTTATATATCTGGAAGGAAGGAATAGGGACAGAGAACTTCTGTGGCATCAATTCTTAAATCTGTGGGAAGTGGCTTATGATTCGGGAGAGAAGATACTTGGAAAGCAGTTGTAGGATGGCTGAGTGTGGGTCAGTTGTGAAGATGGCATCCTCCATTCTCTTTTTCTCAGTGATCTTAAATTGTTTTTTCACATAAAATGGGAACAATCTTTACTCTCAAAATTATATTTTATAAATTACATTTTTCCCAAAATTTTAACTCCTTTGAATTTATTAGAGAAAGATAATATACAAAATAAGATTAAACCTCTGGTTTCTCCTTAGGCTTAAGACTGAATGTAATTTCAGGCACTCCGTTTAAGTAAGTTGCTTATAGCTCTACAAGTTCCTGATTCCCTGTTTAGGATTTCATTCGATTACTCATTCAAACCTTTTCCTTATTAGCTAGATTGAATGTGTCCTTTGAACTGTTTCATTATCTTGGTAAAACAGCATTTATAGGAAGAGCCCAGACTCAGCCTCAGCCTCATTCTCTGCACCAAGACACCACACTGTCATTTTCCTCTGTCACTTTCAGTTTATTTGATGGAAAGGACCGAAGCACAAGAACTTAAATTAGTTATAAATCACAAAAACACCTCTTAGAATCAGGGTTCTACCGGACCTCATTAAGCTACTACTTCTCATGAAAATTGAAGCAAAAGAATAAAGGAATGTAGAGGTGAATGTTGATCAAATAGGCACAGTGTTTGGGCGTTGTGTGGAACACTCACTCAGGCCTTTTAGAACTCTCTTCTGTGATAGAATGATGCTAATCAAGGCACGGGGCCCCTATGTATACATACCCTGGGGGGTCCTATAAGAATTGGTAAACAGAAATGTCTTTACTTCAGGATTGGAAACAGATACTAAAATAGGAATTATGACAGTTATTGCTTACCCATACACTGTGCCCAGCAGTGTGCTGAGGATCTTTTAAACATTACTAAGTTCTTCCCTCGCAGCAACTTTACAAAGTCACAGATATTACCCTCATTTTAAAGACGAGGAAACAGGACACTTAGACACTTAGGTGAAGAGCTCAGCCAGAGACACAGCTGCTGGGCACCAGTACCGGAGTTCAGACTTGGAAACATGGCACATTCTCTGAAGCACTGTGCATACAGCTGCCTAAGGGTATCATTACCCATTGTCATGTAAAGATCATATGTGTCCTAGTCGTTATGTCAGGCTCTACAAATAGCAACTTCACTTTAGGGGCTCCTAATAACAAGTGTGCAAGAGTTGGTATTGTTCTTTTCTTTCACAGATGAGGAAGATAAGTTTCAAAGAATGAAAGAACTCACCCAGGGTCATACCAGCTGTACATTTTAGGACTGGGGTTCCTACTAGGCCTGTCCAGCTTTAAAGCCCCCGCCCACTCTTGACCGTCTTTGGTTGCCTCAGTATGTATCAGGTCATTGCTTAGGAACTGAGAGCACTAGATCAGAATGGATGTTTTTTTTTCAGCATGGATTTTAGATATAGACACTTTAATTTTGAATTATGATTCATTTAGTAGGAATCTAGTATATATTAGACATTAAACAGAATGACTATGTTCTATACTGATGAATATGACAGCTTAATATATAATGTATACATTCCTTTCATATACGTAATGTAGATATTCCTTTCATATACATAAAACCAATTTGGTCTTATAGCTAAATTTATTTTTATTTTTATTTTTTATTTTTATTTTTTTATTTTTTTTTTAAATTTTTTAAAATTTATTTTTAAATGGGAGTTAATTTGATAATGGCATCCTCTGGCACGCTACTGTGACTGATCTGCTTGACTATTTCTCCTTAAAGCTGTCAATTTCCCAAGGGAAAGCTCAAAATTTGGTTACTAGGAATCTGTAAATCATATGTGTTGAAATAATCTCCCATAAGAGCCAAGTTATACATAGTTACTTGTGGTTTATTTGGAAATAGTCCTATTGTAATAGGAAAATATCTGTAAAATAACAGACATGTATTTTGCTGGAGTCCGGTGCCCTCCTGACTCAGAAAATCCTCTAGCACACCAAGGAAGAACAAGGGGGTGGAAGTGGGGGATGATGACTGGAGCCGATGTGTGTGTGGAGCTGATAAGAGAGATCAAGAATACAGAATCTACCAGAAAAATTATCCAGAAATGTACTTTAAATCTATTATATTGGAGGCCACAGACTAATGTGTAGCATATCTGGGCATTCAAATTGCTATGAAAATTAAGCAAAAGGAAGTAAGATAATAGGATTGCTCTGAAATTGCAACCTCTTGCCACAATCATGTAGTTATTGAACAGAGACTGGAAACCACTGTGACCATATTCATTAATTGCCAGTCTGTTTCTCAGTCTGTGTCTGAACAAACCAAATCTGAAGAACCAGTGAGAGGTAGTCTACTTGCTCTGCCAAGTGGGCCTGTGGTAGGCATCTTCTCACAAAATGCAGACTGTTGGGGCACAAAGAGTACATACAGACCTGCAGTTGAGCAAGAGGGATTTTCACAGAGCTGTTTGTTTGGAGAAAACTTGGGCTTTTTACTGACACAGCACAAGGCAGAGACTATAGAGGAGGGGCTGGAGACTGTAGAGGAGGACCTGGGGACAGGCGCCTCGTCCCGCCATCTTGCTGGGCTTGCCAGTGGTGTGTCAGATGCACTTAGAAGTGCCAGTAACTGCTGTCTGCCTGATTGCTTGCCGCTGCAGGTGATCCTGAATTGCTGCGAGGGCGGAACACCCAAGGAGACAATGGAAAAGCTGCTGCACAGAATGTCTGAAGACAAGACTCTGACTGCAGAGAGTTTGGTAAAACTCCTTCAGGCTGTGAAACCGATGTCCCCAAACTTGGGCCTTCTGCTGGAGAATTTGCAGAGATTAGCCACTTGGCCAAGCACCACAGGTATCAGTTAATTGTCAGCTTTCTGAACTGGAACCTCTCCCACAGAAAACTTGAGCTTAGACACCCTTTGGGCTCCGTGGTGGGGAGATGAGGTAATGGGAAGAGATGCCCTTGTGAAAAAGAAACTAGCTGTCAGAAGTCAGTGATCCTCAGTAGTTGGGGAGGCAAGATCTGAAATCTGAGAACTGCCCTTATCCATCGAGCGCCCTCCTGATGTTTCTGTGCTTGGGGGGTTTGTGAGGGTGTGGCCTTCCCAGGGCCAGAGGCTGGCAGCTTGCCGCCAGGAATGCCGAAGGAGAGGCGGGCTCACAGACACATGAAGTCGTATTGATAAATACAAGGAGCAAAAACCCCAATCTTGATTTGCCTACTCCCGTGTGAGTGCTGTTTGGTTCTGGCAGTCCCCAGAATTACCCACCCCTCGTGTACGTACACGCAGTCTGGAGGAATGAGGCCCTGTCCCAGTTCTTAGAAGAACGGGCCAAGTCTAGCCAGTTCTCCCTTATCTCAGAGCATTTGAGACCAAGGTGATTTTCAGAAAAAAGGTAGTTGGAAAAGGAGGGAACTTTCTTCTAGCTTATAAAAATAATGAATACCCATACAAACTTCAACAATTTATAAAATAAAGACAAAAACAATCTCAAATTCTACCACTTGATTTTTTTCAGCATTAGCACATTGACATATTTTGTCACATTATTTTTACAGTGTTGAGAGATTCTACTGTATTTTAGAATTTTATAATTTCTTCCATTTAACAGTATAACCTAAACATTCTCCCCCACTTTCCAGGAAACTCTATAGGTCTATTTTTGAAGGCTATGTGGTTTTTCTCATAGGGATGCATATCATGCATTACTCTTGCCCTGTTTAGGGGTGCAGGTAGTGTAAGGTTAGGGCTTCAGCTATGAAGACTACCTGGGTTTGTATCCTGACTTACTTTGTAGCCGAGTGACCCTGAGCCAATGACTTAACCCCTCCGAACCTTGTTTTCTCCTCTCTGATGAGACGGAGGTGAGTATAGTATCCATCACATTCATTTTTGCGGTGACTGTGAGATCATATATATGTACAACATTTAGCAAATCAGAGGTCCTCAGTAAGTATTAGGTGTTCTCTTCCTCCTCCTCATCACAGGTTATGCAGTAACAAATATCTTCATACACAGACTTTTTGCCTCCACAGCATTTCTTAAGGTATGATTCCCAGAAGCAGAGTTAACTGGGCCAAAGAGGAAAATATATTTTTAAATATCTGTAAGACTAAAGGAAATGCCTGATAGTTTTGATTTTTCTTACTTTCAAATTAAATATGATCTCTTAAAAGAGAGTAACAGATTGGCTCAAAGGGCATATACACAGAAGAACCATGGGTCAGCTTCACTACTGGAATCCTGACTCACGCCTGCCTGTATTTTGGATTGCCACATAGACCTTAAGCTCAGGCTCAAGGAACAACAGCCCTTGAATCTGTATGCCTGAATCTCTTACAAGCACGCCTTCTAATTACCTCCCTGTTGAGCAATCACTAGCTTCTACCACCAGGCGCTGACTTTCAAAGTGTTAGTGGTTTTGTGACCCTGAAGCACCAAGTGATTGAGGGTAGACCAAAGGAGATACGAACACATATGTATGAGGCCCCAAGCCAGGAACCAAACTTGCCTTCTGAAGGAGACAGAGCACTTGCGTTATAATGCTCTTCCTCTGTCATTTATAATTCCCCTAATCTTCTGTAGGAGAAGTCTGGAAGGACATTTTGTTGTAGCAGACATTACTGTTTTGCTAATATCCTTGCAGTCCAAGCAAGCCCTGATGATTATGGGACTGAGCTGTTGAGACGGTATCATGAAAACCTCTCGGAGATTTTCACAGACAACCAGATGTTACTAAAAATGATACCACACATGAAGGGTTTAGCCTCTGGAGAAAGAGAGGTAAGAAAAAAGGGAAGAGGGAAAGAGGGTGGGTAAAATGAGAGAAGGAAAAAAGATGAACATTATGTACATACTTTAAAAACACATTTATATTTTTACATAAATATACACATGCATCCGTGTGGAGAAATGCTAAGGGGTCAGTAGAGAAGGAAAAAAAAACAAGGTAATTTAATTTTTAGGGCAGTGTGATAAGTTGGAATTTCTGCAGTAATAAGAAAGGCATTCAAAGGGAAGTGTGAAGAGCTTGGCAGGTATAAAAGTCTCTCAGGTTGAAAGGTGAAAGATGCTGAAAAACCCCTCCCCAGAAATATGTCCACTGTAACCTAGGGCTCAGATTTGCAGCTTTCCAGCTGCACTGGTAGCTAGGAAGTCCCTTACATGTGTTTTTGTGCCACATCTTGAAGGTCATGGAGAAGCTTGTGAAACATGACTCTGGCTCGAGTGGTTTCAGTTCTCTGATGTCAGCAGTTCTAGAAAAGCAGACTCTCTCTGCAACAGCCATTTGGCAACTGCTGCTGGTGGCTCAGGAGACAAAGACCTGCCCACTGAACCTGCTCATGGAGGAAATACGAAGGGAACCTGGTGCCGATGCCTTCTTCCGGGCAGGTAGGCTCCCAGATCTTCATCAGATCTTCGTCCCCGATAGAGAGGGGCGCCAAGTCTCTGGTGGTCATCTTCCACATCCCCACCATTGGAAGTAAGTAAGGACTGGCTTTTGTTCAAGGACGTGGGAGTTTGTTTGTAAAATAAAATATGCAGTAAATATTCTAGGCTTTTATTAATTATGGTCTAAGTACAGCCCATTTGCCATTCCCCCCACTCCCAGCCCCAGGAAGGAGATCAGTGAGTATTCTCACTGTGAAGAGTTGAGTTGAGAAAAGGTGAAGGAAAAATGGTGCTCGTAGTTTCACCCATGAGTTTTCAATCCCCCTTTCTTTCAGTGGTCAGCCCAGAAAGTGCGGTCTTGGAAGCCATCCTGAAGCATCGCAGACTGATCTCAGAGGCCGTCCGGCAAGGGATGGAACTCAAGTGCTTTACTCCAGAGGAGGAGCAGCTGGCAGAGGCTGTGAAGGAGGTGCGATGGGGAGAAAAACTCATTGTTCCAGAGAGTTCTACCAGACTGATGCCTGGGACTGTCTCGTTCCTAAGGGAGGCACCAGATTCTGCAGAGTGCCTATTACCTGTGGAGCCCCATGCTGAGCTAACACTTCTTTGTTTTTTAATTCTCCCAACTCTGCGTGGCTGGTGATGTCATCCACATTTTACAGATTAGGGAACTCGGGCTCCAGGGGGTTCAATAACCTGTCTAGGATGCTCCACCTGGTCAGATTTGAAGCCGGGATTTGAACCCAGCCTCTGAACCCAGGCTCACGTGACTCAAACATAGATGTATTTCATTTGCCTAAACCTAGGTAAACTCAAAGGGAACCATGATACTATTCCGTAACATGTTCTAAGAAGCAACTTCTTTCAGAGGAAGAAAAGTAAAATTGCTCTTATTGCATACTTTGTTCTGGTGTCTAGGAAGAGCCAAGATAAACATAGATAGAACAAAGCTTTTGCCCATATGGGGTAGCAAATAGTGCCAGCTCATTTTCTGTAAGGCTTCTCAGTGTGGCCAGCATCCCAGAAAAACCAGGTGGGGACTGGGGGGATTCATGGATGTCCAGCCCAGGATCATGGACATCACAAGTGGGGCAGAATCATAAAGGGACTAAAATCAAACTAAATAGTTCACCTATATGTGCTTTTTAATCCAAGTAGGTGTGGAAGGTAAACGGAAGGGCGGGCTTCTAGCACATCCACACAGGTAACAGCCCCACTTGGTCTCTCAGATGGGAAGAAGGTGGCACGTATTTCTGTGGGGCTTCAGAGGAAAAATGCATCTGCTAGACTCTCTCCAGTGTGCCTTGCGCTTCAGAGACGGCGCTCCTGCGGTTGATGAGTTTGAGCCTCACTAATGAGTCTCAGGCCTGCCTCCAGGGACATCAGGTTTATTTAGATAGACTTGAAAAGAGCAGAAATAAAATGTCTTCCCAAATGAAAATTCCATTTGGCCATCTGTGGATGGTTTTGCTTTATTTTCTCAGTGTACAGACTCTTTCTGCTGATAGCTCTAACATTCTGAAAGAGGAGGGCTTTGAAATAAAATTCTTGGCCTCTTTAAAGCCCCTATTTGAACCTTCTTTAAAAAGCTGAGTTTTTTTCATGAAAGAAAATGTTTAAAAGGGTACATCTAAGTGTCTAAAAATGTGAAGCCACTGATCATGCAGAATTACTTCCAGACACTGAGACAATTATATATTATAAAAAATTATCTTGATCTTCAGGACAGAGCCACCAACTACCAAATCCTACAGCTTTCCAAACTTTTAATATAAAGATCTAGAAAAGTTCTTTTGGAGACTCCTGGCTTCTGAGAAGATATTTCTCATAGAAAATGCCCAATCTCTTGCTTTGTACCTTCTTTGTGTTTGCACGTTTGTCTTGCCATGTGCCTCCCTTTTCTTTTTTTTTTTTTTTTTAATTTTGCCAATTTCCCTGTTCTCTGGAAAAGAGGGTTCTCCACTACATTTATCACAAGAGATATAAACTTATTAGAGATGGAGCAGTGCCTTCCTGAAATTAGCTTTTTTTCCCCCTAAGTTGAAAACTATGGAGAAAACTGCTGATATTAACCACAAACCTTTGTCTCATGGTGTTCATTTAGATTCTGAGCATTTCCTCTGAGACAGCCAGCCCTGAAGCTTCCTTGAAAGTAGTGCTGAGCAGAGCCATGGAAAAATCTGTCTCGGCCATTGAAATATGTCATCTCCTGTGCAGAATCCACAGATCTTTCCCAGCCCTGCAGCCTGTCATGCATGAGTTAGCATACATTGGTAAGGAATAGCATGTACTGGTAAGGAACAGAGTGGGGTAGGGGTCCTGTCAGACCCACCGATTGGGTCTGGATTGGAAAGAAGAGGCCGCAGTTTATAACAAGAGTTCATCCATTGCTGCCTTACTTCTTTGATATGCTCTTAGTACCTAGAGACGTCACAGGCATAGATGTAAAATGATGCTACGTATGTAAAGTGTGATAGCGGTATTTCTCTGGAGTTTTAGAGGGTCCCACAGAGTTTGCAGCCTTCTCTAAGAAAAGTTAGGAAACAAAGTAGAAAATACAAAAGTTCCAGAGCCATGCGATTTCTCTTGTATGCAGGCTTCCTTACTCAGGAAAGCGGAGGGAAGAAAGGGTGGAAGGTGAGCAATAAATTTCACCGTGAAGCCGACGACAGAACAGAGGAGAAGGTAGCCGAGCCAGCGGAGGAAGGCTGCCAGTCTGGGAAACAGAACAATCAAGGAGAGACTGGTTCCTTGCCAGAGCAACAAGAGAAAGACACGTCTGCCTCCCCTGACTCTGCCAAGAAGAGCTTCGTCTGTAAGGCCTGTGACAAAAGCTTCCATTTCTACTGCCGTCTAAAGGTGCACATGAAGCGCTGCCGGGTGGCCAAGAGCAAACAGGTGCAGTGTAAGGAGTGCAACGAGACCAAGGATTCTAAGAAAGAGCTGGAAAAACATCAGCTGGAGGCCCATGGTGCAGGAGGAGAGCCCGATTTCCCAAAGAAGAAGAAGAAGAGGCTTCCAGTGACGTGTGACCTCTGTGGAAGAGAGTTTGCCCATGCCTCAGGTACTTTCAAGGTGAAGTCATTTCAGAGGGTGAGCATTCTGGACATCGTAGTTTGGATTCTAGGCCTTTCCTCTAGTTGTAGACATTAAGGGATACAGGTGGGCCTAGGAAACAGCAGGCTCCTACAGAGGCAGGACAGTGTTTTCAGAAGAACATGAGCTTTGGAATCAGCTCTGAGCTTTAATTTCCCCATCTGTTAAATAAGCACCCTGACACCACCCACTTTTTTGAATTGTAAGGATTTAAGATAATACAGTTAAACACCTACGTACAGCGCCTACGATAGAGTTAGTACTTAGTAAATTGTGGCTATTATTATTCGCAATGATAACCAGCTATTTAACACCTGACTCTTAGGTTTCCATGTATCACTTGGGATGTGTAGTCAGAATTGTTTACCCTTGTCCCAGGTGTCGGATACACCTAGTGAAACATAAAAGTGAGTTTTGTTTCACAGTTCCTGGGTAGTGGGTCCTGTTTAAGAGAGGGGATGAGAAAGATAAACCCATAATACTTCATGCCTGACTCAAACAGGAGTGGGACCGAGGTGATTTAGAGTGCTGGGCAGTAGGTGGATGAGCAGCACGGTTGTGTGAGGTCAGAGTGAGTGTGGCCTGGTGTCCTGTGGTTCACGCTGTGCATCTTCTTGGGGCCTGGCCTCAGACTGCTGGTATGTGTCCTCATGCTGGATTCATAGCACTGATTACTGGTGTCCCTCTGGCCCCCGGCATGGCTTCCCTAGGCATGCAGTACCACAAACTGACAGAACACTTTGATGAGAAGCCTTTCTCCTGTGAAGAGTGTGGGGCAAAGTTTGCAGCCAATTCTACCCTGAAGAACCACCTTCGCCTTCACACTGGGGACCGCCCATTCATGTGCAAGCACTGCCTCATGACCTTTACCCAGGCTTCTGCCCTGGCCTACCATACCAAGAAGAAGCACTCGGAAGGTAAGGCGTGCAGAGTTTCCTCATTCTTCCTACCAACTTTAGCTGTGTGAACTGCCTAAAAACCCATTTGGAACTAGGCATGACCTGTATCTCAAGTAGATTAAAAACAAAAAATAATGCAGTCTCTAGGGACACAGATGACCAGGAGTAGGTAGGTACACAGGCAAATAAAATGTTTCTGGTGAGAGTTTGGGAAGAGAGGCTAGCTAATGCAGGATTGTGACTTTAGAGTTACAGAATTGGTCTAAAACTAGGACTTCCTTGGGCTTTGAGGTGGAATTCAAGCCTGAGAAAAATCCTGGGCGAGCACCTGCTGCAGTTTGCGCAGCAGCGGCGGCTGAATGATGAAGTTGGAGCTGCCGTGCTCACAGAGCTGATGGTCCAGGGCGTCTCTGGTGTAGAGACCATTGCAGTGCAGAGCCACTGGCGGCAGAGTAGGGAGTAACCCCGGTGAGATGGAAGGATGGCGGAGGGGTTTCCAGTCCGGTCAGAGCAGAGTAGGTGCGTTGTCAGAGAGGGCTTCTCAGAGGACTCTCTGCCTTGTTTGGTACCTTTGTGCGTAAGGAGGAATCCTGCTGTCATTTTACCTGGATTGTGGTAGTGGCCACCTACCTGGTCCCCTTGCTCTCATCCTCTCCCTAGGTAGTGCTTTCGGGACACAGGACCCTGTGGTCCTTCCAGTGCTAACCCACATCCTGTCATTTCTGTGCTCAAAACCTTCTTGCAAAGGCTCTTCACCTTGCTCGGTATAAAATCTGAAGGCCTAATGATAGCCCCACAGACACCCTGTGACCATGTTTCCTAAGACCTTCCCTCCTACTCCTCTCCCCCACCCTCACCCTGATCTACCCACTGCAGCCTCCTTGTGAGGCCCCAGCCCTACAAGACGGGACCCCTGCCATGGGCCCTGCATTCTTGCACTTCCCTCTGCTTGGAGTGCTTTGTTTTCATCCCGCCTCATCTCCTTCGGGAATTTGTTCACACCTCTTCCCCGTGAGTGCTTTCCTGACCACCCTGTGGAAAATCTCAGCCCCAGCTCCAGTGCCCCTGCATCATTTTCCTCCACAGGGCTGTCATAGGATATAGTATCTACTTCATTAATTCCTTATGTTTCTAGTTAGCTCCCCCTGTTAGAATGCAAGCTCTATGACGGTAGAGCAATCAGTCTTCCCCCTGCCACTGCTGTTATCATTGGAACTGAGAATAGTGCTTAGCAATAGTAGACCTTCAGTAAACCTTTCCTGAGCGAATGAGTTTTTTGAGCACTATTACAGGCACCAGGGATCGTGTAAGCATACAGACCTTGCTTCCATGGAGTTTACATTCCTGTGGGTAAGAAGACCGTAAACAAATAACTGTGTGATATAAATTCAGATTGTAGTAACTGGTATAAAGAAAAGTAAAATGGGGTAAGCAGCAGGAGAAAGGCAAGGTTCTCTTATCATCAGAGAAGGCCTTGGAGAAGCGGGGCTTGTGTAGGAACCTGAGTGACATGGCAGTTGGAACCAGTGGGAGATTTAGAAGAGCACCATAAGCGCAGAGCCCCCTCCCAAGTGGGAATGAGCCTGACCTGTTTGAGAGGCCAAGAGAAAACTAGGAAGGGCCAAAGCAGAGTAAACAAGGGAAGGCCAGAGAGGTCGCCAGAGGCCAGGTCTTATAGGGCCTTATAAGCCAGGATCAGGACTTTGTTTTTTGTTGTTGACGTTGTTTTATTTTGTTTTGTTTTTAGGCTTTTGGTTTTTATGCAGAGTGTGCCAGTTTCTATTGCTGCTGTAACAAATTACCACATGCAGTGGCTTAAATCAATGCAAATAGGAGCACCTGGGTGGCTCAGTTAAGCATCTGCCTTTGGCTCAGGTCATGATCCTAGGATCAAGCCCCACATTGGGCTCTCTGCTCAGCACATAGCCTGCTTCTCCCTATCCCTCTGCCTACTGCTCTGCCTACTCGTGTGCTCTCTCTGTCAAAAAAATAAAATAAAATATTAAAAAAAAATAAATCAATGCAAATGTATTATCTTGCCACTTTGGAGGTTAAAGAACCAAAAGAGGTTTTTAACAAGGGAAGAGTCATAGTTTTGGTGAATGTGGTCCTTCTGGAAGGTCTAGGGGAGAACTGATGCCTTGTTTTCCTAGCTTCTAGAGGTTGTGTGCCTTCCCTGGCTCATGGCCACACTCTGTAACCTCTGTTTCTCCCATTGTGCCTCCTCCTTTGACCCTTCTTGCTCCTTCTTCCAGAGACTCTGTGGTTATGTTGGGCCTGCTGGTATAATCCAGGATAATCTTCTCATTTCAAAGTGCTTAAGATAATCATATTTGCGAAGCCCCTTTTGCCATGTAAGGGAACATATTCCCAAGTTTTGGGGAGTTAGAACATGGGCATCCTTGGGGGCCATTATTCTACGGTAGGAAGCCATAGGACAGTTGTGAGCAGAGGAGCAATAGGATATGACATGTGTTTTGGAGTTAATTCTGACCACTCTCAACAGTAATTGGAGTAAGGCAAGAGTAGTGTTCACAGAGAGTCAGGGAGGGCCCAGTTGTCTGGTGTGGAGGTGATGGAGCTCTCAGCCTGAGTGTACCAGGGGCAGTTGTCAAATGTTCAAGTTTGGGGATGTGGCATTGAAGCAGAAGTGATGGGACCCAGGTGGGTGTAGGTGTGAGGGGAGAAGTTAAGGGTGGCTGTGGAGTTTCTGGCATGAGCAGCCAAGTACATGGCCCTGCTATTTGCTTCAGTGGAGGAAACCAGAGTGCATGGGGGTTGTGGCCAGTCTCAGGGGTACCAGGGATGGCGTCTCAGGAGCTCTGTCCAAGGTACCAGTTAGACCTCCAGGCAGAGGACAGGAGTAAGAGATTGGATGTGTAACTTCCTATTCTAGGGGAAGCTGGGAGCCAGAGAGAGAACTGTGGGCTCTATCAGAGTACAGATGGTATCTGAGCTCTGAGATAAGGTCATTTACAAAGGGAGGATAAAGAAGAAGGCCAAGGGCTGAGTCCTGGGCTTCTGAATAATTTCAGCTCTTGATTCTTTGAAGAAACCCTTTTTTCCCTAACAAAATCTTATTTCAAAGCCCAATATGTAAGAAATGAAAATGATGTTGATTGCTCTAACTGAAGTAGGCCCGAGGATTTGGGGGATCTGGACCCTCAGCTCACTGATTTCTCTGCTTCTCTGCTGGCCCATAAAGGAGCCTAGAGCCTGATGGTTTCTTACAAATGCCAGTTTTCCAGCCTCGCTCCTTACCTCTATTTCCCAATAGTCTTTGGTAGTCTGGTCATTGTATTCTCATTATGTGCATGAGAGAATAGAGAAGCCAAATGATTTATAATAACTTCATAGCAAGTCAGCAGGGGAAGGCTTCCCTTTTCTGAATCCCCGTCTGTCACCTCTGTGTGCAGTCACGATTCTGCACAGCGTATGTGGCGAGGGATCCAGACCTGGGAATTTCTGGGCTCGAGGATATATCTGTTTTCTGGGAGTGGAATGAGCTCTTCCATACTTGGGGTGGCCTGGTTAACAGATGGGTAGTCTTGTGTGTGAGAACTCTGTCCTTATTCCTCAGGGGAGGGAGGCCACACTGTGCGATCAGCTGTGTGTGAGGTGCCATCTGATAGGAGGGCCCAGACCTCTCACCCAGTGTGTACAAATTGCTTGTGGTTTTAACGCCATCTCCCAAATAATATTCTCCAACATGTGCCTTATAGTGTGATCTTGTGTTTAGGAATGCCATACATGTTGGCACTGTTTCTAATAAGGAGACTCGTGTGTGCTTCCAGGGAAGATGTACGCCTGCCAGTACTGTGATGCTGTGTTCGCCCAGTCCATTGAGCTTTCCCGCCACGTGAGGACCCACACTGGGGACAAGCCATATGTCTGCAGGGACTGTGGCAAGGGCTTCCGGCAGGCCAATGGCCTGTCCATCCACCTGCACACATTTCACAGTACGTACTGAGATTGTGGCTGTCAGGCACTCTGCGCCAGGCCCGGCTCTGGGAAAGCGTGTAATGATCATGACAGAAGTTGTCACTCCACCAGAGCCAGGCCCCAGTTGGTGCCTTCCCCTCCTCTGTTCACCTACGACACCGAGTCCCTCGTTCCTATTTCACCATGTCATTGTGTAATGTCCAGGCTGTTTCCTTATCTCTTTTTTAGCCCACCTGGCACTGCTTGGCTGACAGAGGCAAAGTATGCTTGAAGGAGTGTCTCAGGAACAGGCCACAGAGCATCAGCATATTCCCATTAGTCCACGGAACTGCTCTTCCCATGCCCCCACCTTCCCCACTCATCTGTATCCTCCCCGCCTTCCCCATAGGAGCAGCTGGATGCTGTCTGCGTTCATGTGTACCATCGTGAGTGGTCTCTGCTCGCACTCCCCTGAAATCCTTCTGCCCAGCGTTCTCTCCCCAGGGCCCCAGTAGCCATGCAGTGGGGTCTGCCCCCACCTTTCTCTCCTTCTACCAGAACTGATGTAGACAAAACACACTTCTGTTCGACACACACATAGGAGGGAGAAGAAAACTGTGCATCCTCATTCCAGCTTTGGGAAATGGCCCGCATGGCATCTGGTGGCCGCATCCCATCTTCCCCAGCAGCCTTGTTACAGCAGGAGTGTGAGCAGCATGGTGCCCAGGAGGTTAGGAACTTAGGCTCCAAAATCACACGGGCCTGGGCTTGAAACTCACCCCTGCCATTTACTTCCTTGAGACCTTAAACAGATTTCTTTACCTTTCCAAACCTCTGATACTCCTTCTGCAAAGAGAAAAAGTGATAATACTGCCACTTTGGGTTTCTGTATTAGTAAGGTATCCCATGTAAAGCATGAAACTCCCTGCCTGACACACAGAAAATGCTCAATAAATGCCACCCTCTTAGGTGCCATATGTCAACATTAAAGCCTGTCCTTTCTGACACGCCATGCTCTCTGCATATCCTCTCTCCCTTCCTTCTCCACCCCTGTTTCCCACACACCAGTTTCTAGCTGTTGGCAAATACGGGACCTCACAAACATGGGCTTTATGTCAACACATTCAAATATATTATCAGCCAGCCAGCAAAGAATGTTGTCAGGGCTCCTATGTGCCAAGCATGGGCCTGGTAACTGGGTGAGGTATATACAGTTTCCCCCAGAGTGCCCAGGTCCCCGCATCCAGCTGCAGTAGACTTCCAGATGAGTGAGATCTGGCTTGGATCCAGTGCCAGAATTTCGATGTCCTTTCAGCCTTTTTATTTTTTATTTTATTTTTTTTAAGATTTTATTTCTTCATGAGCGACACAGAGAAAGAGCGAGCGAGAGAGAGGGAGGCAGAGACACAGGCAGAGGGAGAAGCAAGCTCCGTGCAGGGAGCCTGACATGGGACTCGATCCTGGGTCTCCAGGATCAGGCCCTGGGCTGAAGGTGGCGCTAAACCACTGAGCCACCCCGGCTGCCCTTTCAACCTTTTTAAATGACATTCTGCTCTAGTCTCCTTTTTCCTGATAGCATTACATGGGAGTGAGGGGAGGACAGCATGAATCAATTGTCAGGACAAGGGGAGCCCAAAGACTTCCATGTCTCAGGAAATGTCACTGGCAGCAGGCCAGTGTCCAGGCCCCTCTCCTGGATCCCTCCTTGCCTGTGTCACAGGCCCTTGTCCTAGCATATGGAGAACTGTTTCCAAGTGCCTTCGGAGACAGTATAAACTGATATTTCAAGAGCTCATGTCCATGGGGACACTGGTTAATGACACCGAGTGCTGCCGTGTGTCCAGATTCCTAAATTAATTGGACTCAGGGCACACATAAGATTGGCTTGTGGGCAAAGGATTTTATTATTAAAACATTCTGCTTTCTGTTGCTTTCAAAAAAAATAAACTGAAGTCTCTTGCCATAGGGACAATGAATGCATCCTTCATCAGTGCTAGTTCTTGTTTTTGAGGCCTCACTGAAGACTTGGCATGTCCAGTTAAGCAGGCAGCTCAGAGCATAGCCTTGGGAGTGAGAGCTGGGACTGTCCCCCGGTTCACCCAGTGCCCCACTTGTGTCACTGGACACTCTCTAAGGCTTGCTTTTCTTAATCTCTAAAATAGTATGAGAATAGATCCCACTCACAGGGTTACTGGAAGGATAAAGTGAGTTCATATTTGTAAGGCACTTTAAACATGCCTGTCATATAGCACTCATTAAACATTGAAAATGTTTTTATTGTTGAATCTGAGGTGAGGAGCAAGGAAGCATTCTTCCTGTCAGTCATATGCTGACAACAAAGGCAGTAGTGATGCTCTGGGGAGTATGTTGGAAATCTCTGCAGAAAATGAGAAAATGCAGAAATGCCCAGTGCAAGGAGGGGAGGAGCAAGGGCAATACTCCCTGCAAAGTAGTTAAATGGAATTGAACTTGTGGGATGTAAGGTGAGGAATGGGAATGAACCACTTGATACCCCGGGGGTGGTTAGTACAGAAGCCTCAGAGGAATCCTACCTCCTGGGACGAGGTGGTACTTGGGGGTGGTACTTGGAGTCTGTGGCCGTGCCTGACCTCTGAACAGGGCCCTGCACCTGGAGTTGTGCACAGCAGCCACATCTGACTGACTCCTGCCTGTGGTATTTCTCTCCCTCCCTCTCTCTCACGGATGCCCGTGAAACCAGACATAGAAGATCCGTACGACTGCAAGAAATGCAGGATGAGCTTCCCCACTCTACAGGACCATCGCAAGCACATCCATGAGGTGCACTCCAAGGAGTACCACCCCTGCCCCACATGCGGGAAGATCTTCAGCGCCCCTTCCATGCTGGAGCGGCACATGGTGACCCACGTCGGAGGCAAGCCCTTCAGCTGCGGGATCTGCAACAAGGCCTACCAGGTGACCGCAGACTGCCAGGAGTGCCTCCCCTCGTCCCCAGCCTGCCCTCCCTCACATCTGCCAAGAGTCCCAGACATGACGATGTGGCTGCTGTTTGTGAAGGATGCAGCTTGTAATTACTCAGATTCTCTAAGGTGATCTGGTCAGAGTCATGCAATTGGGCACTTTAATTGGAACTGGGAATTCTATACCTCTTCTCTTGGATTTCAGCCCTGTCATGAACTGAATGCTGCTTTTCCCCTTGGACACTCACACTCTGTGGAGCCTCTTGACCCCTTGTGTCAAGGGATGTGAGAGTGAGACTGGTCTGTGGAGTTGCCTTATTTAGCACTGGATTGTTGTTTTTAAACTCCTAGGGAAGGGGTCTGCTTTTTTACCATAGGATTTGATATGTAATTAAAGGGAAACCCCATATGGAACTAAAAAGAAGCCACGTATGAAGAACTCAGCTCTAAAACTAGAGAGAAAAAAATGGTTCTTGTGACATCTATAAGATTTTGGTATATAGACAAAAGCACAGCAACTAATTTCAGCTCAACAGAAATGGAGAGCTAACTTTGTGCCGTGCCTGGTGCTGTGACGTCAGGGTTACAGAGCCGCGTATGGCCTGGGCTTCGTCTCTAGGGAGTGTCCCATGGCTGCTCTACCTCGGAAGGAGGAGTGGTTGCTGATGGAACAGGGACACCACAGGCTCCTGTTTCAGCAGGGTTCTCTGCTGCTTTCCTGGGCCTCAGGGAGATCGTGAGATATAGCTCAGACACTCCAATTAGAAGGCCAGGGTTTGAATCCTGGCCCTGCTGTTTACTAATCATTGACACAGTCATTTAACCTGAGTGTGCCTCAGCTTCCACCTCTGACACCTCCCTCCTAAGCTTCTAGGGAGGGTTGAGAGTTTCTGAAGGACCAGGCTGGGCCCTGCCCTATAGCAGTCTCTCAGCAAACACACAGGTACCTTATTCCCACTAGCACTAGCCTTGCCTCTCATGTGAGCACTCAGATTCTAGATCCATAAGCTCATTAGTCTCACGAGGGCCTTGTGACCTCCTCAGCTTGCTGGAACCTTCTAAGACTTAACATTTGCCATATTCCTTGCAGCAATTGTCTGGTTTGTGGTACCACAATCGGACCCACCACCCTGATGTGTTTGCTGCTCAGAACCATCGATCTTCCAAATTCTCATCACTTCAGTGCAGCTCCTGTGACAAAACCTTTTCCAACACCATTGAACACAAGAGGCACATCAAGGCAGAGCATACAGGTGAAGTTTGGGTGCCTATACACAGGGAATGTGAGCTGATGAGTGGGAGAGGCTTGATGACAGCATCCTGGGCTCCATCCAAAAATCCCAACTTCCAGTGCTTCAGTGTGGTGTGTCATGGCAATTGCCTTTATTCTGTCCCAGCACACCTGAGGGAGGCTGTGCTGGCCCATCAGTAACAGTAAACAGCAGCTTAAGTGGCAGTGGTTCTCAAACCTAGAGGCCTAGGGCATTGTAAGTTCCTACCAGCCAGCCCCTGAGGGACGTTGGTGCATTACAATGCCTGGGAAGGGTGGCAGGTATGGTGGCAGACAGGCTCCCGTGGAAATCCTGACTCCCACGCTGATTAGTTGCATGACCTTGGCAAGTGACCTCTCTTTCCTGAGCCAGTTTCCTTCTCTTCAGAAAGTCCGTTAATGCCTACCTTGCAGGCCAGTCTGGGGATAATCACCACAGTCATGAAGCATCTCCTGTGTGCAAGGCACATGCTAAGCACTGGTGGGCGCGTTCTCATTCCATTCTCATAGCAGCCCTACTTCCATCCAGGCAGCCTGGCGCAGATCTGGTGCTCTTTACACTAGCCTGTGCTACCTCACAGCTGTGGTACCTCCTGACACTTGGTAGACGCTTGCTAAGTGTTAGCCATCGCCCCCATCCCCAGCCCTGTTCCCTTCGGCCATCCTCTTGTTTGTTCCCACCACTTCTTCTTTGTGTGCTTTGCAGAGATGAGATTCCATGAATGTGACCAGTGTAAGGAGCTCTTCCCCACACCAGCTTTGCTGCAGGTTCACATCAAGTGCCAGCACTCAGGTCAGTGCCCCTTCCAGGATGCTCCTGGGCTGGGCTGCGCGGGTGCATCTCACCTTCACCTTTCACAGCTGTGCAGTCCAGGCCAAGTAATTGAACTAACTTGTGCCTCAGTTTCCTCATCTATAAAATGGGGACAGTTAGAGTGCTTCTTTCCTTATAGAGTAGCTACGAATTGAATGTTAGAACGCAGAAAGCACATAAGGCCTGGCACCAGAGAGCATCCCTCTAGTGGTACCTGTGATTATCGTTGTTGCTGCCATATCCCATCAAGTCTAAAATCCTAGTCTTTAATGAACCATTGAGAAAGAAAAACTGCTGCCAATTAAACTGTATTTCATTGTCACTTAGAATTCACAGGTAATTCTAAGTGCTGTTCTGGACTGAATCTGACACAGACTATATATACTCTTGCACATGTACATCAGAGGAAAAATACGAGAAATGAGTCATCCAGCTTCTCAGAGTAGCTTTCACTTTCACCTGTCCAGGTGCATGTCATTGCACATGGTGTGTGCTCTACCGTCAGCAGCACTGGTGATGGGACACAGGCAGGCCGTCAGTTTGGGTCCCTCAAGCATTATGTTATGTGAAACCAGTTTACTCTTGCTGCTCTGGGGATGTAGCTGAACATCCATCCCTTACCTCATCCTCCTAAATCACTGGTTCCTGGGAGTTAAAAACATGCACCAATCCCATCTCGGGGATGTTCTCTGAAGCCACGGACACACACTCTGCAGGTCCTGGTCCTGTCACTTTTGATGTCCATGTGTGCGTGGTCATTGGTGATTTTACACTGATGCCGTCAGGGATGTTAGCGTGTGCCTCTGGGACTTGATAAGGTCCTCAGCATCCTGACTTACAAGTTGCATGATGGATGGCCTTCAGCCGAGGTAGAGTTAGCCTGGAGCTAATGCTGAGGAAACCGCATCTGCGGAGCCCCTCACTTGCTGGGGACCTGCACCTGTATTTGTAATGTTGCCTTATTTTTCCTAAAGAGGATTCCCCCCAAATTGTACACGCTTCAGGTCCCACAGCACCTGAAGCCACCTCTGCACCTCGGTCCTGGTCACTTCCTCTCTCCTGTCCCACAGCCCATCCTTTCTGTCCTGCCTCTTCCAGGCTCACAGCCGTTCCGGTGCTTATATTGTGCGGCCACCTTCCGCTTCCCGGGAGCACTGCAGCACCACGTCACCACGGAGCACTTCAAGCAATCAGAGAACACCTTCCCCTGTGAGCTCTGCGGGGAGCTCTTCACCTCCCAGGCCCAGCTTGATGCTCACTTGGAATCTGAACACCCAAAGGTGACAGGCACTGAACCCCAAGCAGCAACCTCACAGGTGGTACAGGTGATTCTGGGGCCATCAGATATGAGGGTTTCTCTAGAGGCAGCTCTGTCACACCAGCCAGCCTTTCTCTCTGGGGCTCCTGGAGAATCCTATAGGTAATAACGTGCATGACCAAGAGGGCCTTGTAGAAGAGTCTCTCTGGACTTCTTACCAAATGGAACAGAACATTCTAGTCTCCTGGGGAGCACATGCAAATGGTCCCTGGGTAGAGGGAGCCTGGAATGAGAATTTCCAAAAACAGAACAACCTTGGTTTTTCCTCATTCACACACTCCTCCACCTTCTGCAAAACACTGTGGGTTGTGGCAGGAGCTGCAGGAAATCTCAGAGAAGGGGATTGCTCCTCTGATGCTGAAACACCTTGCTAGTTCCTCTAGGCTGGGCACAGGACACTAGGTATGTCAGGACCCTTCACCTTTACCTGGAAGGAAAGCTCATCTTTTCCTATCTTTTGCAGAGAGGGTGGGCAGAAA
Source organism: Canis lupus familiaris (assembly GCF_011100685.1). Taxonomy (NCBI): domain Eukaryota; kingdom Metazoa; phylum Chordata; class Mammalia; order Carnivora; family Canidae; genus Canis; species Canis lupus. The sequence continues at coordinate 76,164,253 of NC_049223.1, read as the reverse complement.
AGGAAAAGAAACTTCAGTTCTGTGGATTGTCTCTGGGTGGACTGGAGCAGCATTGCTAACTGGACCGTCCCACTGTCCAGCCCCACAGCAGAGTCCTTGATGGACCATGTTCTCACGGGCCTCTGCGCGAACAGAGAGCGAGTCAGGTGGGCAGGCTGCAGTGAAATTCCTGCTGCCATGTCACCTAGAATGGCTCTACTTTGATCTTTTTATACATATTAGGATTCTTGGTCAGATGTCCTTTGAGGAGAAAAAAAAAAAACTTCCATTGCTGAAAAAAGAAAAAACCAGTTTTTTCTTTTCTTCAGTTATCCTAGATGATTTTTGATTAAACATCATAATCAGGCTTCTCACCCCTGCAGTACAGACGGGCGTCTGAGCTCTGCTTCCCCACTTCCGCCCACTCAGGCATAGCGCTCCGCTCCCTACTCCTGGCTAGTTCTCAAGGGCCAGGGTGGCTGTGCCCTCGGTGGGTTCTCTGGTTTGAAAATATTGGGGGGGGCACCAGGCAGTCCTGAGCCCCCACAGGTCACAAGTATCAGCTTGGAGGTTGGGGCGGGAACTGAGTGTGCTTCATCACAGACTGGTTCTCCCTGGGAAGGTCATCTTAAACAGGAGCCGCAGATTTGGAAGAGGTCTCTGTGGCCTTTGCAGGGGGCCTGCCAAGTGAGGGAGTTGATAGAAGTCCCATTTCCCCTACTCATTACCGCTCCGAAGCTCTGTAGCAATGCAGCCTCCAAGGAAGGCTCTTCACCCGAGAGCCAGAGACACCACCTTGAGCAAGCCAAGGCTTCTGATAAAGCTTTCCATTTCGGTGGTCAAGCATTCCTAACCACCTTCAGTAGCATTCCTTTCACATGGCGCTTACCTCCGCAGTGTGATCCTCCAGACAGAAAAACCCAGCGTAAGAAACTGAGCCGCTATTCACTGGTGTGTAATCATAGAGTCCGGGCACCCTGAGATAGCGTACGGAGCTAAATTATAGCAATTTAGCACACACAGTTATTTAAATTGTTTGCCTGCCTTCTCTTTTGCATCACTGGTGTGTTAGACTTGCCTCTTCCCATTAGGTGCATGTAATTGCTCTCCTCAGGTGAAAACATAAATATCATCATTACAGCATGAGACAAAAACCATGTAAATTCTGGGGAGCTCCCTGTGGACACTGCCCAGAGCAGCCTCACGGTCTTTCCCTTTCAGGTGATCCAGACCCCAGAGCCAGCGGCCCCGACAGAGCAGGTGATCACTTTGGAGGAGACCCAACTTGCTGGGTCACAGGTGTTTGTGACATTGCCAGATTCGCAGACATCTCAGACCAGCTCTGAGCTTGTGGCTGTGACCGTGGAGGATTTGCTAGATGGTACTGTGACCCTGATCTGTGGCGAGGCCAAGTGAGTGGCTCCTCGTCCTGGGGAGGGCCTGCATTTGCAGCAGAGAGAAGGTTCCACAGCTTGCCATATGCCCTTCATCCCTGGCTGTCCTGAGTACTGAGCATCTCCGCCTCCACCAACCAGAACACTCACTTTGCTCTCACATAACTAACAGCGTTGGAGTCATTGGCACCGACGCCACTGCCCACCACAGGGGCCGGGCCTACTGCTGTGACCTCTATGACGAGCAGTGGGGTAGGAGCTGGTGGCCAGGGCTCCAGGGAGGTCCTTTGGTTGGCAGCCTTCACTGTACAGAGTGGCAGGTAGACTTGGGGCTGTGGCCCACGGACTGGACCTGCCAATGCTGCCGGTGCCTCCTGGCCATTTAGAAATGAGAGAGAAGCACCAACACACCATCCAGAGACATCCCCCCCCCCCCCGCCCCCCGCCCCCCCCGCCCCGGGCTGGAGCACACTTGGCTCCTTCCTCACACTATTATCCTCCCATCCGCTTGGGTGGCCCAGCCCTCTCCTGGTGGCAGGAGGACAGGGAGCAGCGTGTTACCACAGGCAGGCCTCCTCTCCACGCCGAGTCCCACCTCATCAGTACAGTTGGCCCTCCCCCAAGCAAGCCTTGCAGGGTTTTGCGGGACGAGGTCAGCTACAAAGACAGTCCCTGCCTTTCCAGGATCTTCTCCACAGTGTCCTGTACCTGAGGGCTGTCCCCGCAGCCTTCTCATGTTCTCCTTACCCCCTGTTCCCTGTCAAAGTTGAGAATGTCTTTGTGGCCTGGAAGCCTTGCCCCCTCGCTCTGGAGCCTGTGGCATGGCTAGTGAACCAGCGCTGGGTGCCGTGGCACCCTGGCTCTTCCTCCTGCCACATGCTCCCTGCCTTGTGAGTGGCCTGCTGTCTGACTCTTCCAGGCAACTGCTATTACTGCAGGGTAGTGATCCTTTGGAGTCTGAATTTCACGAAGCTTTTTTATTTTCAGTTCCTAAAATATAATCTGATAATTAATGGTTTGTGGAATCCATTATGAAGTGCAATTAGATGGATGTAAATTCCTGCCGTTTGGAGGGAATGACTAGCATTTATCTTCCTTTCCTCAATGCCAGAAGGTCAAAGTCTGCTAGTGTAGTGTTTACACACCAGGCAGAGCTGCCTGCCACCTCATGCGGCCTCACCCCCTGCAGAGGTAGTGCGGAATTTCATCACTCAGCCTCAAGCTACAGGTCGGCAGAGGACAAGCCCATGGCTTCTTTCCAAGCACATTTCATGTCACTGGGTACAAGCAGGGGCAAGGGGTCAATTTGGGACGCAGTCGGGACTTTGCCTCCACACACTGCTGGAGGGACAGAAGGCAGAGCCCTGCCACTGACCGGCGTGTCTGCTGTGGCCATCTGGCTTTGCGCGGGCAACGAGTTCCAGCACGGGCCTGCACACTCTAGGCAGCTAACTCCTCCCGCCTCCAGTTGTGTCCTCATTTTGATATGCAAGTCACTTGAGCTTGTCAGCTCAGGGATCTTCCCGTTCTGGAGTAAATGAAGTTTGCAAAGGCAAGTCCTCAAAAACCAAAACCTGACCAGAAGATGGTGCTCAAACCTTTAAGACGTGGCCTCCACATGAAGCCCTCACTGCTCCTGCCATGGCCGGCTATCCTTCAGGTTCAGTGCTGTGAGCTGTCAGACCAGGAGAACTCTTGATCTGCAGGTGGCACCATGGCACTGAATCCTTGGCACCAGAGAAAACCCTCTGAAAGGGAACAGAGTGTCCCAGGCTTGCAGGGCCTCGAGGCCCAGCCCAGCAGTCAAGGATACTGCTCCACGTTGATGGTTGGCGACTACAGCACCATCAAAATTTCTTCTAACCAAAAGATAAATAAAAACTTAATTGCTAGGACCCGTAGGGGAAAGTGACTTTTCTTCTTAAAAAGTCTTCTGATGAAAGAAAGCCGTTAAGTTTTTAAACCGAGTTTCGGATCCTTGACAATACCAAGAACTCCCTCCTTGGGTTTCCAGCGGAGCCCCAGATTGGGGCAGGGCAGGCATTTCCTTAGAATTGCGGCCTGGGACCCGCAGCTCACCGCACTGGGAGCAGAGCGAGAGGTCGGACCTGCCGCTAGAAGTGCTCTTACCCTGCGGCCCACCGGGCAGGAGGCACAGGTTCTGTGCTGCCTGCAGTCAGGAAAGAGGATAGGTGCATTCTGAATTTTGTCTCTGCTCACAGTGGACCTCTGCAATGTGCTCACTGGCACTGATCTTACAGTGTCCCTCCCCAGAGGTGCCCGAGTGTGGCTTTTATTGTAGGAAGATGTGTTCTAGCTCTACTTGGCTGTTTTGTTCTTTCCCTCCACTGCTGCCCAAGAGACCTGATTGCCACAGAGGATGTTGTTACTGTGCTCTCCTTGGTCCCCATCACTTGCTTTCTTACAGCAGAGCTGTCTCTTCCTCGTTGCCATGGTGCATCCTGGTGGCCTCCAGGCTGAACCCCAGGGGCATTCGTGGTGGTGTGGAGGAGCCCGTGGTCTTCTTGGGACTCCTGCCTGCATATGTTCCTTGGGACCCCAGACTTTCTCTGCTTCCAGAGCTCGTGAAGCAGCTGGTGAGGAGGGAAAGGCAGTCTGCTTCGAAGCTGGAGTCTCATTTTGTGGGAATAATAGGGATCATTTAATAGAGCAGGATTTGCCATCCCAGGTAAGTGAGACGGCAAATAGGAGATTGAAGAGCAAGAGTTGCCAGAGGAAGACGGGACCATCCCAAGTGGGTGAGCAGCCCCAGGGCCGCAGGGGCAAAGCTCTTTCCTTGTCTGTGTGATAAAGCCTGTCTCTGTCTCAGAAGCTTTATGTTTAGAAAACCTTGAGCCCACCAATTAGAAAGGACTGTGCTGTGACTCCTGGATTCCCCTGGTGACCAAGGCTTCTCTGCGGAAGCGCTCTGACTCTCCCCTCTTACCAACCACTGGCATTGGCCTTGTCCCTCAGGAAAGAGTTCTGATGGTTGGGTGCTGAGGGATAAAATGGGGTCCCCGTCTGACGGGGTGAAGGAGGGGAAGGTCCCTTTCTCTGCTCATGATTTAAATAAGTCAGGTCTACTCCCAGAAACAAGGAGAGGAGGAGATATGAGCCCTAAGAGTTTGTCACCGCAGGTGATGTCACGGTCACATAGGCTGATGACATATTAATGAAATGGGAGGGCTGTGCCTTTAAATCTCACGTGCCTGAGATCTATGAATTGCCTAAGGGTTGGAAGTAACTGCTAACCTCACATAGAATGGTTCTAGGGGACAAGCTGTGTTTGTATGAAATTGGGGCTAGAAAGCAGGACAGCGATGAGGAAATGGCTGGGATGCTTTAATTATTTCTCCCAAAGGAAGAGTAGCAGCCTCAGCCCACTCCACTTGATCCAGTGTATCCCAGGGACCCTTGGGAGGTAGGGAAAAAATGGGAGTAAGATTTGGGGTTGAAGGGGGTATCATGATTGTTGTGTTGCCATGGAAAACCTTGGGGCTGGCAGGACTTGGGCCAAAAGCTCAAAGAACAGCCCAGAGCTCAGCAGCTTCCTGCATGTACAGCTGTGCCTATAAGGACTAGAGAAGCACGAGGGAAGCTGCCTGTGCTCTGGGATCACGCTGTTGAGAAAAATTACCCCCTGGGCTAATTCACATTGTGTCCAAATCATGGAAATGTTCATCATTTCTCTTCCCAAGGCCAGCCACACCTCCCACCACAGTCGGGACAACCAGCCAGCACCTGATGCTGTATAAATTAGATTACAAACCATTATTTTCATTTAACTTGCACTATTCTATATAAATAAAATCTGTACTTTGAAAAAATTGTGCTGCATGAGTTTCAAATGGACTGTGATGAGACCTGTTTCCTCTTTGGTTCTGGCCGTCCCTTGGGCACAGGCTTGACAGGCCTGGATTCCTAGGGGCTCTTGTACCTTCAGGCCACGCTAACACGGCTGGGGGCGGGTGCCATCCTGTCCCGGGGAGGCTCTTCCCTCAGCCCTCTTTCCCAGGGAGTGAGTGTGGTGCGGTGTCTCAGAGGTGGGCGTGGACATGCAGCCTGGGTGTATATATCCGTGCTGTGCCACTTGCTGACTGTGTGACCTTGGGGGAGACGCCGTCTCAGCCCCTTCCTCCCAGCTCCCGTCTTTAATGGGGGACAGTGCCGCACAGAACTGTATGGGGAATCCCAAGGCTGGCTTTAATGAACTTAATGTTGAGATTGTAATTGGTAGCTAAGTCCTTCACATGGCGGTCAGCCATTCGCCAGAATTGCTGGCACTGAGGTGGATGTCCTTTCCTGCACCTTCACATTTCTCTTCTCTTTTCTCTCTCTTTCTCTCTTGCTCTCTTTCTCTCTTTCTCTTTTTCTTTCTCACTCTCTCTCTCTCTGAACCCACAGGGGACCTTATAACACCCACCACTTTTCATTTATCTCTTGAATCTCAACTGCCCGAAAGCCCAAAGTGCTGAGCAGATGAGTATAAAATAAGCAGAAGCCTTTTGTGGTAAATAGCTGAAAATGTCACGTTGCTGGCATCCACCAAGGCAGCACATGGATAGGGTATACATCATTTTTGTGAGAAGAATCCACTAGAAAAGGCAAGGGGAGGTACAATCCGTCTATTCTCTCCCATCCATTTTGTCTTCTAGTCCTCTAAGGCCAGGTCAGCCCCGAAGCTGGGGAGGGCAGGGGTGAGGTGGCTGTGCTCAACCTGGGACAGTCCTAGAGTGGCACGAGTGGACCCTTGTCCAGAGTCCGCAGGGCCTTTATTGAAGGAGTGCCTCTGCCTATGTGGTGTCTTTGGAGAGAGACCGGAGCTCTCTGTTGTATTTGGAGCAATAATCCTTACGGTGTCCTAGGCAGCTCTGGATAATTGTAATATACCGCGGGACTCCAGCCATGAAGGTGAATGTGTAAAAAGGTAGGAAGTGGGCTTAGTGATCCCTTGGCAATCTAGTTATCTTAGCCCTGGGCCTGGGGGGCTGCTGTAGGAGGCTAAGCAGTACAGTGGGAAGGGCATGGACCAACTAGATGGATGACCTTGGGCGAGGCCTTCCTGGACCCCCTGACGGCATGTAGATGCTTTGGAAATGACGTCTGTTCCTATTTCCAGTACTTATAAAGAGCCTGGGGGAAGAGGGCAGAAAAGAGCAAGAGGGAGTGTGCACAATAGATCCCTAAGATAGAGGGCCTGGAATAGAGTGCTGGAGTGCCCAAGACCCACCTCTCTGGGCTGTACTGTAGTAAGCTCAGGGCCTCCGTCCCAGATATAAGTGAACAGGGGCAAGGGGGGAATGGATGGCCAGGCTTGGAACAGAACCTCTCAGAGCCCCTCAGTACAGCTGAGGGGTCTTATCTCGGTACAGGTACAGCCTCTGAATGTCAGGTGGGAGCACACGTGGTGAGCACCAGGGAGTGGAAACACAGAGTATGTCATGATGTCTGGCCTTCCCACCTTACCTCTGGAGCGTTCTTTTTTTTTTTTTTTTTTTTTTTAAGTATTCATGGGAGACAGAGGCAGAGACACAGGCAGAGGGAGAAGCAGGCTCCGTGCAGGGAACCCGACGTGGGACTCGATCCTGGGACTCCAGGATCATGCCTTCAACCACTGAGCCACCTGGAGCATTCTGTTCATTGTTCATCTTACCTTCCATGCTTATGCTCAGGTTGGTCTTTGGATGAAAAGAGAAATGCAGCTTCTAGCTGCCTCTCTGTGAACTTGTCCTAGACCAAGGAGCTTCACCCTTCGTTGGCAAATAGCCCAGTACTCAGGGCTTCACTAGAAGAGAGGGTCTAGGACAAGGGCATTTCTTCTTGTGAATGTTCTTGAGACTTTATTCTTGTGCATCTGTCCCATCTTCTCTGCCCTGTCACCCAGTGTGACCAGAGCATAGGTCCCATGCTCACTGAGACACTTGTATCCGCTCCACACACTTGGCGCACCGGACAGTGCGCTCAGGTACTTAGTAGATGTTGCTGCTGCTCATCTCACTTGCCCTCATGCCCCTGGGGAAGAAACCAACTTCCACATCTCACCCCTGCCAGCCAAGGTGTTCCCCCGGCTACCTGTGGGCTGGTCTATCAGAACATCCTCCTTCCTTTGTCCTCTGAGGAGAGATTAGCAGAAGGTGAAGAGCAGCTAGCCAGGCCCAGAGCTCCCCGGCTGCTCTGATCAAACACCACTTCTGCCGGCTCTTCTTGCACGGGTTCCCCCAGCGTAGGCCAGAAACAGCTGATCAAACACATCAGGACAAGGTCAGTCCAGGGACCCACAGTCCCCTCCAGGGGAGATTTCATAGACTTGCCATCAGGAGAGTCTGATAAAAATGGGCAGGGGGTGGGGAAGGGGGCCCATGGGGCTGGCACAGGACCAAACAGCGTTTCATTTCCTTTTAAGGTTGAAACCTCTGCTCCACCACAGGGTCCAGACCAAAGCCAGCACTTGCAGAGAGGCCAGGGCTAGCGCTGCCTGTGAGCCTGGGGAACTGAGGTAAAATAAGGAACAGGGTAGCTGTGCCCACATGCATGATGGGGTGAAAGATGTCAGGCAGGAGCAAGTGTGTGTTTGGGAGCATGGGATTATTAGATTGTCACAAGGTAACTTAAGATCCTCCCTCACTAAACTGTGACCCTTTCAAGGGCAAGAGCTGTGTGGCATCCTTGCTAACACACACACAGTTAGCCAGGCACATCCGGGTTTTGATTGCCTGCGTCTCTTCTTCCCGAAGTTCTGGAGTCTCTGAGGTCCTATTATGTGCTCAGTCCCATGCCAGGTGCTGTAGACTTTGGGTTGTACTGGGCTAAAATGGTGTGTGGTTCCTCCTAGGGACTGTCATCTTGTTGGCCAGGCAAGGATTATTTATGAGAAATAAGAACCAAGAACATCTGTGTAGGTCCAGACCAAGACCTACAGAACCTATAAAAATGCTACGTATCTCTCTCACCTATACACACTCTCTCTCTTTTATCTTTTTCATGGAGATGGTCAATATTTTTAAAAAGTCTCATAATAAATGATGCCTATTAGGTGATTGCCGTATATTGTACATGGGACAGAGAGCTTTGTGTAGTTCTTCCTTCACCAGCGTCCTGTGTTACAGACGAGGAGACCAACACCAGCGAAGTCACGTGATCAATGACCAGGCTAGTGAGCTGGGATTGGAACACGGGCAGTCTGACTCCACAGCCTGCTCTTAAATACCAAGCGTTTCTTGCTTAATACCTAGTCAGCTAGAAAAGATCCCGTCCATCCAACTTCCCAGCCCTTAGCAGCCTGATGTGTCACACCTGGACTGTTGTCACAGGACCTAGCAAGGCTCCCTGCCTGCCCTCTCCTTTCCCTTCCCCTCCATCCATCCTACCTGACACAGCCAGTCAGGCCTAAGGCTCTGCTTTTATCTGCTAGAGATGTGGTGTCCTGTAGCAATGAGTCATGTGCTTTGCCTTGGCTTTGGGACTAGATGGTTTGGGACTAGGATGGCCCGGACTAGTGGGCCTGGGGCCCACTCCTGTTTCACCAGTCCTCAGTGTGGGCTCTTCCCTGGAAAGCAGAAGGACGGCTGCCGCACCTGCCCGAGCCCCGCAGGGGCAGTGGAAGCCCACACAGCCTGACTGACCGGTGTGTGAGGGTGGTTCCTCCACCTCCACCCACACAGCTCCGGGAAGCATCTGGGCCCCTCTGACATCCCCACCTCTCCCCTAATCCTGGCCTCCTAAAAGGAAAATGGTTTGTAGACAGCAGCCGTGTTATTGGAGAATATCTGGTTAGAACCTAGGAGATGAAATGCAGTGGTTCAGAGCCACCGTTTCAAGTTATTCAGACCCGAATTCATACCCTGCTCTGTCCCTTGTTCGATGTGTGACTGGGTAGGTCAGCTTCTCTTTACCTTGATTCTTTTTTTTTTTTTTTTTTTGTCTGTAAATGAGAGTAAAAACTCTTACGGTAATTGTGGAGGTTAAAGGTAATGGATGTAAGACTTTGGGATAGGTCATGGCATGTAGCAAGTGCTCAAAAACAAAACAAAACCAAAAAAACCCACTCATGCTAACAGGGGTCCCAGGGCTCTGGAGTGGTCCCTGCCCCAATTCCAACCCGTGGGTGCCTCTGAGGCTCGGGTGAGGTGGACTTCTGGGGGGAGGCAGACGAAAAAGAAACCAAGCTGGACAGAGTCCCAGGAGGGCAGGGCCTCCTCAGCCGCCTCTCTGCCCCATTTCCGTGGCGTCGGTGCCTGGCTGGTACTCCGGAAACACCTGCTGTATGACTAGGTGAGCAGCAAAACCAGGAGTAGAGCTGGGGTGTGGATATCCAGGAGCCTGGGGCTTATGCTGCGTCCTCCTGCTCCGCAGCGCCACCTGGAGCAGGATCCTGCCGCCCAATGCGGGAGCCACACAGGCCGGCGGCTTGGATCTGACCACACCCGAGGCCCTGGCCATGTGGCCCCAGTGCAGTTGGCATCTTGTTCCAGCATCAGCAGAACAGGTTGCCTTGGTCCGTTGGGTGTGGAGCATTTCTGCTCCAACCTGGTGTGCTGGCTTGGAGCAGGAGGGCTCTCAGCTGGTGGAGTGGGACTCTCAGGCAGGTGGAGCAGAGAGAGAAGACGAGGTGACAAACGCTTGGCCCAGCTTGGCCTCCCTCGTTTCTTGTGCAGGCAACAGTAATCCCATAATGCCTTATTCTTGAGTAGTGCTCTGCTATTTTCAGGTCATTACTGAGCCTCACAGCAAGATGAAAGTTGAGGTATCTTCATTATTCCTCTTATGGTGAAGGAATTCAGACGCAGCCTCTGTGGACATTAAGGGTCCTCAGCTAATAAGAGGTAGGATTGCAGTCCAGTTGTCTGACACCAGAGGCAGGCTTTTCCCACTCCACTGTGCTATCCCTTTTGTCACTCTGGTCCCCATATTTCAGTGCATTTTGAATCATTTACTTGCTTGACTCTGGCAGCAATGTTCTGAGGCTAAAAGAGCATGAATTATTATTTTGCCAATGAGGAAATTGAGGTTCCAGGAGGTGACCTCACTCGGTCACCCAGTAAGTCAGTAGCAGAACTGCAATCAGAGCAGCTGGACCCAGCATTCCATCCACTTTGCAAGAAAAAGCACTACTTAAGCCCTGAGAATAAGTGGACTCGGGGCTCAGCCAGAGTCCTCACGGCAGGGACGGGCTTGGCTGTGCGCATCATCCCCAGTGCAGAAGTCCCATCTCCGTTCAGGTCGCCAGATGAGCACTGCCCAGTAGGATCCCCTGTGGTGAGGGAAATGGTCTGTTTTGCTCTGTCTGATGTAGGAATCACTAGTCAGATGTGGCTTTGAACATTTGAAATGTGGCTAGTGTGACCAAGAAACTGAATTTTAAATTTTAATTTAAATAATCACCTGTGGCTAACGGCTATCATGCTGGGTGAGAGTCCTACGGGGAGTGACTGAACCCAAATTCAGGTCCAACCCTATTGGTCCCCAAAGCCCATGACATTTCCATGGGTGCCCGGTGCCAGGGGGACAGGCACTTGAGTGGTAAGCAGCGGCCACCAGGTGGAGAGTGCCTGCCCTCGCTCACTAAGGCTAGCTCTCGCCTCCTGCTCCTGCAGTCAGCAGGTCAGCACCGTCCCCATCCTGTGCCCTCCTCCATTGTCGTCATCCTCCTCACTGTCCACACCAGGAGCTCCACCTCCACCGCGATGGATGCTCATACACTGTGGTGACGTTCCTTTTAGCCCATTTTTCAGGTGAGTACACTGGAGCTCACCAGGGTTGAGGAACTTGTCCAAGATCACCCAGCTTTTGCTGGAAGGTCACACTGCTATAAACACAAGATGCCTCGTTCCTGCTCCTGTTTGTCACCAGCTCCAGACCAGAGCTCAACTGAAACAGAAGGTACCCCAATGCCACCAGGAAACCCTCTCCCTTCCCCACCTTCGAGGGGACAGCCTTACACTGCAAGTGCTGCCTGGGCGCCGACCGTCAGCCCCGTGGAGGGAGCAGCTGGGGCCCATCGTGCTCCCCGGGGCAGGCCTACCTTCCTGTATCTGGCATTCTGACGACTGTTGTCCTGGAAGGTACTTGTTTCAATTAAACACACTTTTTTTTTAAAGCGTACCATAAATTTACATGCGACTTTTGTTTCTCTTGGAACTAACAAGACTTGTGGCAATGTGTCAGCATGTTTATAAGAAGTCCTAGGAAAATTAAGTGCATTGTCACCCATGAGCCGTGTGACGTCGGTCTCTACAGCACCCCCACCCCCACCCAGTGACTGGATTTGACAGCCTCCGGGGGCCTCTCTCCAGCTGCCTGCAATTCCTCCACAGCACTGGAAGCAGAGAAGTCAGGGCTCTGGGCCTGGCACTGCCGTGTGCATGTTCTGCAACTCCCCGAGCCTCGGTTTCCTCATCAGCGATGGTGTCACCCCTGCGGTGTCAAGCACCGAGCCCGGCCCGGGGTTGCCACATGGTGAGCGTGCGGTGAAGGCCCTCCTGGGCTCTGTGCTGCGTGCACAACCCCCAGCTGTACCTCCTGCCCCTCTCGGGGAACACACACTGGAAGAACCGCCGCCTCAAATGGGAGGGGAAGTGTGTCCCTTTGGGCCAAAATGCTGGCACAGGGTGTGGCGAATGGTGCCAAAGAGAGGCTCCCGTGGTGGCTTCTGTCCAGTGCAGCCTTGCCTTCCCTCACTGTAGTGAGGGCTGAGGGGACTGTGCCCACCACCGCATGGCTGGGAGGGGCTGGTGAGGCCAGGTGACAGGAACATCTAGCTTTCCAGAGCTGGGGGGAGGGGCTGCCCAAGGAGGAGAGTGGGACCCGGAGCCAGTGGCTCTGCCCGCCCTGCCGGCCCTGGTCTGAAGCAACCCTAGAGCTCAGGGTAGCCCAAGGCCTGAGTTACTGTCAGCTTCCCTGGGCCTGGCCCTCGACGGGGCAGCTGTTGCAGGAGGAGGCTCACAGGGCAACAGCGAGGAGGGGAGTCCGTGCCTAGTGTTCTCTTCTACCCCAAGTTCGCTGATGCTCTGGCCTTAGCACCGACAGGGAGACTCATGGTGGGAGGCCTGGTGTGTCTGTGCCCTGAGTCTTCCAGGTTAGGCCTACCTGGCAGGATGAACAAGCCAGGAACCCTGAGACTGTGGGGACATCCTCAGCCCTCCACTCAGCAGGCCTATGGAGGTAGGATCCCCTGGATACCGTGAGCTGCTCCCTATTTCCTGGTCAGAAGCTTCCCCCCAAGCCTTCCTGAGGGCTCAGATCCAGGCTGGCAGGGAGAGGGAGAGGTGACAGGGCTCCAAGGTTCCCAATGTGGGGCCACGTGTACCCTAGCCAAGCCCACACACAAGGCCAGACTTACCTTCAAGGCCCATCCCAGACATCTCCCACTCCAGAAAATTGCCTCCAATCACACCAGCCAGAGCATTTTCTGGGCTTCTCTGATACCTTGTGGGATCCACAATATGGAGCATGGGGTAATCTCTGTTGGTTGGGGTTTTTTATTTCCATCTTTTTTTTTTTGGTGGTAAAATATACAAAACAAAAAAAATTTTCCATTTTAGCATTTTTAAGTGTAAAGTTCCATGGCATTGAGTACATTCACACTGTTGTGCAACCGTCACCACCATCCATCTCCAGAACTTGCTCATCATTTCATACTGAAGCTCTTCCCACTAAGCATTTTCATCACCCTGAAAGAAGCCCCAAATCTGTTAGCATCACTCCCATTCCCCCCTCCTTCCAGGCCCTGGAAACCACTCTACGTCCTCTCTCTATGAATTAGTCTGGGTTTCTCACAGAAGTGCAATTATATAGTCTTTGTGTTCATGTCTTAGCCCTCTATAGATCCCTGGGCCTCTGCTGAGTGAGTGAGCGGAGAGGGCACACGAAGTGGCCAAAGAACAAAGATCATGCCCTGCTGAAGGCTTCTGGAGACAGGCATGGCCCCACCACACCCCTCTCACATCCCTGAACCAGAATTCATTCATTCATTCATTCATTCATTCATTCATTCAACAGGTATCAATTGAGCACTTACTAAGGGCTAGACAGCGTTCTGGGTGCTGGAGCCGCCACAGTGAACAGAACAGAATAAAATCCCTGCTCTCATATTTTAGTATGGGAGACAGACAATAAGTAAAGTGCATAGAATGCTGGATAATGCCGAGTGTCCAGGAGAACGTAGGCAATGCTGCAATGTTGTAGTTTTAAGTAGGGTGGCCGGGACAGCCCTCGCTTAGCAAATGACTTCAGCAAAGACCTGATGGCTTGAGGGATTGGCCATGTGAGTGTCCAGGGGAAGGACCTCCCCCACCCCTCACAGAGAGAACAGCCAGTGCAAGGGCCTCAGCATGTGCATGAGTACACATGGCCTGTTTGAGGAATACTGAGGAGGCCGTGTGGCCAGAGCAGAGTGGGCAAGGGAGAGAGTAGTGGGAGAGGAAGCTAGGAAAAAAAAAAAAATCAGGATCCAAAAGATGTAGGACCTTCTAGGTCACGTTAAGGATCCAGCCACTGGTGTGTTTTGGGTGCGGTGTTGAGGCTATGGGTCAAGAATAAATGAGAAGGGGGAATCCTGGGGGATTACTTAAGGGCCATCATAGCAGAATTGCTCAGAATTTTAAAATGAAAATGAGACTGTGACCAAAGTCCGTTTCTGAGTGGCTCATTTGTTAGCCAAGCAAGGGAAGGGATGATGGCTTGGACTAGGGTAGTGGTGAGGAGTGGTCAGATGCTGAAAGTAGAGCCAGTAGAATCTCTCTGATGGACTGGATGTGGGATCCGAGGGGAAGGGAGAAGAGCCAAGGGTGACGCCCAAGAATTTTGGTTGAAAGTTGCCATGTGCTGTGATGGGGAAAGCCACAGAAGGTGAGTCCTAGAAGGAAGACAAGGAGTTGACTTTGGGGCTTGCTAGGTTTGAGATGTCTGTTGAACGCCCAAGTAGAGGGGTAGGGTGGGCAGTTGAAGTGAGAGTCTGCAGTCAGGGGTGTTAGAGATCACTCTCTCCAGCATTCCTATTTTCTTTTCTGAGGCCCACCTGGCATCACCAAAGCTTTCTAGAGACCTGAGCTGCAGCTTGGACTCCGCCTCCTCAGTGTGGGGAAGGATCGGGCATGAGTCTGCTCTTCCTTTGTCCATCCATGCATCCATCTATCCATCCATCCATCATCCATGTGTTCATTCACCACACCCTGCACATCTAACCCCCATCAAACACAATGTCGGGCAACGGGGATACAGGAACAAGTAAGACATGGCCTCCCCTCAAAAGACTCATAGTCTGGTTACAAATTCTCTAACCCCCAGGCCTCCACATGCCTTCTTTGGCTTCAATCTCTCCATCAGTGAAATTAGTCTGGACCAGACAATCTTTAAGAGCCTCACCAGCTGAGCCCTCCCATCACCCCAGTGAGGCCAGCTTGCCCTTGCCCTCCTCTGAGCTGGGCCCCCACAGCTTGGGCAGACCTTCCTGCTCCCAGAACACCATGTGAACAGCAAATGTGCCCTGATGTCAATGTTGCCCTCTTCATGTTCCACCAAGAAGTGATTAGCTGTGGTGAAGCAAGAAAGCACCCAGCAAGGGCGGCTTGCAGTCCACAGGACTCACAAGTGCCTTGGGTTAGGGCTTGCATTCTCGAGGGGGATGATGCTCGGCTGTCAGAGGGTGAAAAGAACCATACTCTTCACGTGTACGGCGCAGACACACGTACGGTACGTACACAGATACACGGTATGTCTGTGGTACTAGAATTTCACGGGGGTGGAGACGAGGGGAGAAAATGTCTTACAAGACTCCGTGGGGAGCAATACTGAAATAAAACGATAAGAGGCACTAGGTTAGGGGAAGGAGGGAAGGGTCAGGGCTTAGAGCACACACTCATTTGACCACAATAATAGAGGGCTCAGTTCTGGTGCTGGGGACAGAGGGGACCAGCTAAGGGACACTGCCCTGAAGCCCACAGTCTAGCAAGGGGCAGACAGGGAAATAGGCAATCATTATACTCAACGACAAGAGCTGTGCCAGGGGCAGCGGGGTGGAGGAGGGGCCGTAGCATCAGGAAGGTTCCAGAGATTAGGCCAGGCAGGATGTCAGCCGGTTGCTAGACAGTGCTGGGGAAGGCCAGTGCATCGGATCCCAGCTCCCTGTCTAGGGGCAGAGAATGCAGATGCGTACGTAGAACGACTCCTTTGGGTAAGTGGGATGCAGACTGGGTTTAGGGGAGACAATATCCTCCTGGCGCATCCTCAGCTCAGAATAACATTGAGCTACTGGAAGTTACTTGGAATCCCCGCATTAGAGCTTCACCCTTCAACTTGAGATACTGATGTTTAATGACATCTAATAGAGTGGGAAGAGTTCTAGACCAGGTGCCAAAACAGGACCTGAGTCCTGGTCCCAGCTGTGCCCCTGGTGTGCCGAGTGTGCTTGGACAGACCGCCTCCCTTCAGTGTCAGCTTCCCTGTCCCTCAAATGGGACAGAAGCACCATCCCTTCCCCTGCCTACTTCACAGGGGTGCTAGACAGAGGGAGGCTCACGGAAGCCCTCGTCATGGCTGCTAGATAGGGGAGCTCACACACACCCAAACGAGAAGATTCCTCCCCATTTTACAGGTCAGGGACTGAGGCAGGAAATTAGTCATTTGCCCAAGACCACAAAGGGAGTAAGTGGGGGAGCCGGGGTGTGAACCCACCGGCTGAAAGCAGGCACGGATCGGGTGAGAAGACGCAGGGGTGGGTTTAGGGAGGCAGATGCACGGGCCCAACCAGGTCCTCTGTGCTCTGCTTCCCCGAGGGTGGCCCGGGCTGTCCATCCCAGAGCCACGGTCTCTCGTTGTCCTGGGGCCGTTTCCAAGTACGGGGGCTGCCGGGCTGCAGAGGAGATGGGAGGGAGGCAGCCAGAGGCCCTGGGGACCCCAAGCCAGTAAAGGAAAGGCCTAAGGGGCCCTAAAGCTGTCTTCACCGACCTTACAACTGTCAGAGGGATCTGACTTGGTGGTCCCCCGGCTCCAGCCGCCACAGCGCCCAAGATGAAGTCCTGGCAGCTTAGCCCAGCAGGGCCCCCCGAGATCTGACCCCTGCCGGCCTCCCCTCTCTGCCAGCCTCCCAGCCTCCTCATCGCTCACCACGCCCTCATACTTCGCTGCCCGGGTTACCAACGTGCCAGTAGCCCCTGCGCCAGCTCTGCGCCAGCCCCACGGCCGGGCGGAGGCCGAAGCAGCACCCAGCGCCCCCCGGCCCCCTGGGCCCAGGCCGGAACCCCCAGCCGCCGGCCTCTGGGCTGCGGCTGCACCTTCTCCCTTCCCCGGTCCTGGGACTTGCCGCTGTCGCCGCGGAGGCCTGGCCAGAGGGGCCTCAGTGGCTGGACTGTCCCCCGAGGGGCCCCACCGGGAGCCAGCGCAGCCTCGTTGGTGCGCCCGTCCCCAGAGTACAGGTGAGGAAACGGGGTCTTGGGGAAGTAAAGGGACTTGGCCGAGGTGGCACAGCTGCGGGCGGGCGGAGCTGGCCTGAGCCCCGGAGGTGCCGTGTCAGGGCCTCCGCTGTGCGGGCAGAGCCTGCCAGGGGTGCAGTGGAGGGGCCGGGGCCCCGGGGCTGTGAGGTCGGCGGCCCTTGGAGCCTCTCCAACCGCAGGATCCGCAGGCGGCATCAGCACCAAGCGCGGCTCGGGTGCCTCCTCCGCCCAGGGCCCTGCCTCCCGCCACCCGGGGCCGCCTTCCGCCCCCCTTCCGTTTCCCGAGCGCACTCAGCACGACCTCAGCTTCCACAAGGGACCCCCTGGGGGCCGGCACCCAGGCCCTGATCGCTGGGCCAAGGCGCCCCGCCAGCCTATATCTGCCCATCCTCGGCGCTGGGCAGCTCAGCCTGCAGCCTCACCAGGCCTCGAGGTAGTAGTGGGGCGCGCTTCGCAGATGAAGAATGGGGACCCCAGGGAGGTTAAGTGACTGACTCAGGGTAAGTGGCAGAGCCACGGCCGGGTCCGCGTGGCCCCCAAGCCTGCCCTCGTAGACGCTAGGCCACAAAGGAGGAGGCTGGCACCCAGAGAGGCTCAGGGACCGGCCCGGGTCACCCAGCCAGCTCTGCTCTCCACACAGCCCCCTGCGGGTCCCCTGGGGGTCCTCGTCCAGCAACAGCAGGTCGTGTTTTCAGGGCTCTCCTTTGCCCTTTTTTAACCACCTAAGCACCGCAGCCTTGAGAAGCGCCCACAGTTCCAGCCTCGCCTTCCCCCTTTGTCGATGAGCTCGCTCCTCGGGTGGTGGCAGGGGTGCCACTGGTTCTCCGGCCTCCGTCGTGGGACGACCCTAGGTGGGACCGGCGCCAGCCCCACTGGGAGCCCTTCCCAGCTCCTCACCCTCCCTGCAGCTGTCGGGAGCTCGGCCTTCTCCCTCCCTGCGGCCCAGCTGGTGGCCCGCTCAGGCCAGAGGAGCCCACGCTGGTCTCCCCAGCGCTGCACCCGATGGCTACGTATGAATCTTCCAGGTGTCCCTGGAGCAAGTCCCTTTGCTTCTGGGAGGGGCTTTCGGGGGTCGCTTCAGTCTCCCCTCCGTCACTCCCGAGCAAAGTGGGATGTTTGGAGTCTCAGCTGTCTAGATGTCCTAGAACAGCGCAGACCCATAGAAAGATAACTTGAGCCACATGGAATTTTAAATTTTCTTTTTTTTTTTTTAATTTTAAATTTTCTATTAGCCGCATTGAAAGAGTAAAGAGGAACAAGTGAGATTAATGTGATATATTTTATTTAACCAATGCATCCAAATTCTTTTCATTTTAACACGTAATTAACATTAAAAAGCTCATGAGCTTTTTTTGCATTTTTTCCATACAGAGTCATTTCATTTCAGGCTCCCCTACATTTCAAGCGCTCGATAGCCAGGCGTGATCAGGGGCTGCTAGCACAGCGGTACTGGTGGTGCTGCGCTGGAACTCTCATCTTGCCCTGCCCGCCAGCCTCCACTCCCACACACCCACGAGGGCTGTGGTCCCGTCGGGGGCTGTGGGCTGCCTCTCCCTCCCAGTCCCTCCCCACCCAGCAGAGGGCCCTTCTGGACCACAGTCACAGGGGCTCTGAGGCGGGAGACCTGCGTGGCCTTGGAGGTAGGAGCTGCCCGTAAGGCTAGCCTCCCTGCCTCCTGGCCTCCTCACCTTCCTGCTCAGCTTGGAAGGAGAAGACAGGGGAGATGGGCACTGCCTTCCTCCTCCCCCAGGAAGAGCGACTTCGTGGGGGGGACCGACCTCAGAACCCAGGGTCCGTATGTTTGGATGCGTGTCCCTTCAGCTGAGGTTCACCGGAGCCAGGGCTGGACTGAACCTTGTGTGTGAATGACCTCCCCTCACCCTCCCGAGGCCCCCCTGGGATGTGAGCTATTCTCTCCGAGCTTCTGCAGAGGAGGAAGCTGCATGTAGCCCAGAGAGATGGAGTGACCTTTCCTTTGCTCCCAGGGCCCTCTTTCCTCCTGTGTCTCCCTTTCCTCTCTCCTTCCCAGTGCTGGGGGGTGGGGGTGCAACTGTGGGTGCATGTGTGTGTGTGCACACGTGTGGGGCAGGCTCTGTGGAAATGAGCCGCATCCTGCACACTGCCCTGGGATTGGGCCCCAAAGGTTGCAGAGCCCAGGCTGGGGTGGAAGGCGGTGCTGAGCAGCCTGGGTGGGGGAGCCCCAGGGCTGCGCCCCTCACCCCTAGAACAGCACCAGCTAAGGTGGGAGGGGCAGCGGCGGGAAGGGAGGGGCTGGGTGACCTGACGCTCCTCTCCTGCCACCTGATGCTCCCACCCTGTCTGTCTAGTTCCCCCGGGACCCTAGCCCTGCCCGTAGGCCTGGTACTGAGCTCACTTAGCAAATGCAGCATCTTTCCCGGGGTCTCCTCACCCCCCTCCCATCCTCCCTTCCCTCTCCCGCCTCCCCTCTGCTGTCTTCTGTGTCCCCATGTCCACCCCTGTGCTCGGGCTTCACTGTCCGTGGGGTCTCTCTGGCTCCCTCCCTCCGTCTGGATTGTGGCCGTGGGTCTGTCTCTCCCTCTACCCCTCCTCTCGCCTTTTCCCCTCTGGGTTTTATCTCCCTGCCTCCTGCCTCCGTGGTTCTCGTGGTTCTGGGAGGTTCTTGGAGGCTCTCCTCCCTGCACGGCCCCCCCCAACCTCACCCCTGTTCAGACGCCCCTCCCTCCCCTCCAGCCTCCTGCTTCTCTCAGGATCCCTGATCCCCGTGTCTGCTCTCCGTGTCCCCTCCCTCGCCCGCCCTCTCGCTGTCACTCTCGTGTGCCTCTCCCCCTGAGCTTCGGTGGGGCCCCAGCTCCTCTCAGCCCCGTCTCTCCTCCTTGGAAGGCAGGCGGCTGCGGCAGCCAGCAGAGGCCCCTCTGGATGACAGCCGAGCCGGAGCATCCCTCGGAGCTGTCACCGAGGAAATCACACACCAGCACCTGAAATTCAAATTAGAGTTTTGCTGAAGCTGCTAAAACTCATCAAATACTATCTTTGAAGTCCCCTAGCAAGCTGGTCATTGCTCTTTAAAGAGTCCCTGTTGGAAATGAGATGGTGGCCAGGGGGTTTGGACAGGGCCACCATGCCAGGGTCTGGGCTGGGCTCCCCACACGCGGCCTCTGGTGGTCACCCTCTGGGGGCTCCCTCGGAGCATGCTCACTGGCTCAGCCTGCAGCCTCACCAGGCCAAGAGCCTCTGCCCACAGGCCCCCCACCCCTCCCGGGACACCACCGAACCGAGGGCTTCTGGAAACCAGGGGCTGAGGGTCAGGAAGGAGCCCTGGGCAGAGAGCCCCAGGCCCTGGGGAGAGGGCTGAGTGTGGGCTCTCCAGACACTGCTTTGGGGTCCTTGGCTCTCGGCTGCTCCCTGGCTGGTGACCCGCGGCCAGTGAGCACGCTCTAGGCCTCCTCGAGTTTGACGCTGAGTGTGATGAGGACAAAGGGAGCTCTTACGTGAGTGGCACCTGGATGCCGTCGCCACTCCGCGAAGGATCGCCGTTACTGTGACGATGCCAGCAGCCCGAAGGGGCATTGGCGACGGTCGCGACGGCACCGCAATGCATCAGGCATTGTTCCAAGCTGTGTCTATGAAAGCTCATTTCAACCTCAAAACCGCCCGTGGGGAAGCTACTAGGATCCCCATTTTACAGATGAGGAAAGGGGGACCAAGAGGTTAAGTAGCTCCCTCGTGCCCCCGGCCTACTGACTGCCCACCCCTGTCCCCCCGCCCATCCTCCCCTCCTGGGACTCTTCCAATGTGTCCACCCTCAGGGGCTCCACGTCTGTCTCGAGCCAACTGCCTGCACGTGAACTTCCCCTGGCGACCCTCTGCCTGTCCTCCGGTCCTGCCGTCCGGATCATAGGCCCATCACTGTTCCCTCCACCAGCCTGGAGTCTTGGACCTTCCAGCAGGCGCGCCCCCTTCCCCGCTGTGACCTGTCCCCCCCCACCCCCACCTGCCACCAGCCTGACTTTTCAGACCGAAGATAATCCCTCGCAGTTTGGTCTTATTACAAGCCACCACCAGGTAAGGACGGGCAGTTTTCTGCTCAGGAACTTGAAAATGAAAAGTCCTTGGCACCCCGCTTCGTGTATCTGAGACAGGCAACCCCTGGGAAGGTGGAAAGTCCCTGAGTCATTTGGAAGATGGGGCCCTGAGGCCCTCGTGAGTGAGAGAGAGGGTCCCTCCCCACCCCAGGGAGGAAACAGCACCCGGAGGGAGCAGCCGACTCTTGTGCACCGGCCTATGCCTGACACTGAAGAACCATCCCCAGCCGAGCCCGCCTGCAGCCCTGAGCTCTCCACACAGGCAGCCACGGAAAGCATCTTGGCCCCAGAACACGCCGCAGGTGGCAGGCCCTCGGGTGCCTGCAGAGCCGGGTGGGCACCACGGTCACGAGGTAGGAACCAGTGGGAGCCACAGGACTGCACACCGGAATCTGCAACCCTGAGCTGCTCTTGGGTCGTTCATTCGTTCGGCAAGTCCATGTGGATGCCCACGTGTGCCGGGCCAGCCTTGGGGGGCCCCCTGACACCCCCAGGTGCTTGGAGAGGGCAGATGTGGCCCAGCAAGGACAGGTCACTGTGATAAGTTCTGTGATGGCAGATGTTCAGAAGGTTGGGCAGCATGAAGACACACCTCAGCCAGATGTGGGGAACCAGAGGAGGCCTTCTGGAGACCTGGGGACCGGAGGTGTGAGTAAACCGGGCAAAGGGACAGGGCAAGGGAAGAGGAGTGTACCAGCCAACGGAGCACAGTAGCCGGGGCGGGGAGCAGGGCCCTGCAGGTTCAGAGTAATTGTTGCTCTGAGTGGGGAAGTGGGGGTGGTGAGACCCTCACCTGGAGAGGAAAGCAAGAGCCAGGACACAGAACTCTCTTGGTGGGGAGCTGACCCAGGAGAGACTCCCCAAGGCTTCCTGAAAATTCACTCTTACAGGATTCGGCGGCTACATCTAGACTAACCAACCCTCCCTGAGTCTATTCCGCGTGCCTTTGCTAAGTGCCGCGTGAAGGTGAAGGAAAATGCTGGTCTGCGGAGGAAGCTCCCCTCGTGGGGCCTCCTCAGCCCCTGGTGCCCTGCAGGGTGGGGGCGCCCCCAGGCCAGGCCAGGCTGCGGGAACCCCGGGCTCCGATGCTCCGACAGTCAGGGCAGGACAGGGACTTTCCCTAATGCCAAACAGGGGGAGGCCTTGGTCATACAGGGGGCCAAGGTCGCGCAGGAGCGTGTGGCAAGGCCAGAACTCAGCGCCCAGACTCCCCAGCCCGGGCTTTCGAGTCACCCGCGTGGGCCTCAGACAAAGCGCCAGGTTCTCAGGAATCCTCCGGATGGGTGATGCGACCGTCTCCCGTCCGAGCCCAGGTCCTGCGCTGCGCTGTGGGGCGGGAGGACGCGTGGATATTGCCCATCACAGCCTCGGGGGAGGGTGCAGGGGACCGGGGAGCCTATGCACACACGGGGTGAAAGGGGAGGCGGCCATGAGGGCCCCAGGCTCCCCATCTTAGGCCAAGGGGACTTCCGGTCCTGTCCCACCCTTCTGTGGTGCTCACCGAGCCTGTGTGTGCACGCACGCGTGTGTACGCTCCCGAGTGCACGCGTGGACACAGCCTGCACGTGTGCTGAGCAGGAGCTGCTGACAAGTGCCCCAGGTGTATTCCAGGGGCCGTTAAAGCTCCGTGTTTAATGGCTGGAGCCACAGTGGTCACGGCTGTCATCGGGGATTTCACGGGCTCGTTTACATCTTTAGCTTCTTCCTTCTGAGACGACTTCATCATCCCCAGCCGCCCCCCCCACCCCGCAGCCCCTGGCAGCGGTGGGGAGAGGAGGTGGGGCCAGAGCGCCAAGCTCCACGTGGGGTTCACAGCTCTGGTGGAAGGACCGGCTGATGAGCAAGCCCAAGCCCAGACGGGCCGGGGACAGGGCTTCAGGCAGGGTCCAGGGTCCGAGATGCTTCTCCTCCCCCTCCAGCCGCCCCTGGGGGCCAGGGGGCCAGCGAGTGGAGCGGGGTGGGGCCGAGAGCCTAGTCTGAAGCTTGGGGATGGGATTGCACACGGGAGGCAAGATCTGGGAGCCCGGAGGTCACTCCTGAGCGGGGTCAGGAACTCCAGGATCTGCTGGGAGGCTGCAGAAAGGGGCCGGGGGAGCTCAGAGGGGAGAGGCTGTGGACTCCCAGCTACACCGGGAGCCTCTGTCCCCCCTGCACGTGCCCACCCCGTCCAACCCCTACCTTCCATGGAAAGCTGCTCAGAGGCCCAGGGCACTCCCGGGGCGGGGGGGGGGGGGGGCTGCTGGTCCCTGCCAAAGACTGGCTGAACAGGGCTGACCTCCAGCCAGAACCAGGGAACAGCCAGCCCCAGATGCTGAGATACCAGGGGTGGCATATGGCACTGAGTGTGGACAGTCGGGATCCTGGACTTCTTGGCTCACATCAGCCACTTACCTGCTAGTGCCTTTGAGCAATCGCTCCCCCCCCCCTTTATAAAGTGGGCACACATGAGGCACCCCAGCTTGCTGGGTGGGATAGCCACACAGGCCTCTCCCACGCTCTGGTCGGAGCCAGGATGGAGCGAAGCGATGTGGGCACTTAGCACACACCCCACAGGCGTGAGTGTACCACAGCCAGCTGTCAGGACGAGGAGGATGACGAAGGGGTAAGTCCAGGGACCCGGGGGGCCCTAACCCAGACTGCAGGGCTTCTGTTCAAGGAGGAGGTGAGTCCAAGCTGCGGGAGGAGTAGAGGTTAGGCCCCCTGGGGAGGCAGGAGGGCGCAGCAGGGTGCCAGGAGGAAGGAGGAGCAGGTGCAGGGGCCTGGAGCCGTGGAGAGGAGTCTGAGATGGAGCCTCTGGGAGGAGCAGAAGCCAGACTGCGAAGGGCTCCCCTGCAGGCCAAGGAGCTCAGCCTTCTCCTGGGGCGGTGAGCAGGGCCCCGGGGCTGTGGATGGGAGCGGGTTTGGAGGGGGGGCACCTGGAGGCAGGGAGGCCATGGCCAGGAGAAGGGGGGGACAGAAGCAGGGGACGGTCCCAAGCTGGGTGATTCCGGGGTGGGGGGGCTCTCAGGAGGAGGCATCAGAGAGTCGGAGGCCCTGCCCAGAGGCCAGAGCTGGATGGCCGCCTCCAGCCAGGGGGGCCAGGCTGTCCCCACCTCATCAGCACTCCCTCCACAGCCCGGGCCTGTCACCAGGAGCCCCGGGAAGCATCCCCTTGGAGAGGCGCCTGATGGACCTGTCACCACAGTGCCATCCCGCCCGGCCGGCCCCTCACACTCGCGGGGTAATCTGCTTTCACTGGGAACATTGTCCTTCAGCCTCCCCAGCTCGGCTCAGAGCAGGGAGGGCGGGGCGCGCAGGGCTGAGAAGCTGCTTTCTTCACCGAACAAATGACCTTGGGCCAGGAGCCGGAACAGCCTGGCGAGAATTCAAACAGCCTGGGCCCGGCAGCCCTGGGCTCGCAGCCCCTCTTCCACAGGCATCCCAGAGTAAGTCTGCTTGGGGACAATTCCAAATCAAACTAGACCCTTGGGAGCTCCTTGTAGGTGACCCCAAACCACCGAAGGTCTCTAGCTTCCAAGTCACACTCTATCTCCTTCCCAAGAAACCTGCCCCCCTCCCCCCGGGGGGTTGTCTGGCGGAGGGGGACAAAGCCAGAGTTGAGGGTCCCACGCTCTTGGGCGCACATCGCAGTCTGGCTGCTTCCTGGCCGGGTGACCTTGGACAGCTTGTTCTCCTCTGCACCTTCTGGAAGCCCTAATGTAAGAGGCGTGATACCCCTGAAGCCTTGGAGTGGGGTTACTGGAGAGGGGAACTGCAAAGCCTCAGCCCACCATGGGCACCCCACAAACGATGACCCCTTCCAGCTGACTATTTCCTCCCGCCTTGCTGGGGAGCGGGACAGGGACTCCCCCACCCCGCCTCACCCCTAGGCTGACGTGTGAACAAACCTAGCCCTGCCCTTTCTCCTTGTCCCAGCTGCTCCGAGGGGAGAGGGTCTCGTGTGGAGCACTGGGCGAGGAGCCGGGATATTGGGTTCTGGTCCCATGTTTGTTGCTGGCTGTGTGAACTTGGGCAAGTCAGCTGCCCTCTCTGGACCTGTGGCTCCCCCCCTCCTCCTCCCCACGTGCACACCATCACCATGCTGTTTAGCTTTCGTTCCTCTCGACCCTTCCTTAGCATCTTGGGGTTCCTACACATGGCCAGGCCAGGAAATGACCATAGGGCTGGAGGCTCCTGGAGAGCAGTCGACGTGCCGTCCGCACCCAGTGCCCCCCTCCAAGCCCCCACACTGCCCAGCCTCAGAAAACATGGATGGAAGGACTGGGATGCAGGTGGGACTGGGGTCCTTTGCTCCTAGGACAGAGGAGCCCGTGGGCCCGGAAGGCGGGGGACAGGTGGTGGGCCCACAGGGGGCCCTGGGGTGGCTGGGTTCGCAGCACCAGCTCGGCCACTGGGCTGCTCGGTGACCGAGATGGCCTCACGGAGGGCCAGGGTTTCCCCCGGGGGCTGCGGTGACCAGTGATGGTGATAGTGGTGGCGGCTGGAAAGGCGGCCACGGCCTCTGCATGGTCGTGACCCCGGCGCTGGCTCCTGTCATCAGACCTTCCCAGGCAGCCTGGAGCCGCTGCCCCTCCCAGCGCACCCTCCGCCTCAGCAGCTTTAATGAAAATCAGGCAGAGATCTTTAGAGCTGCTTAGCATTTCAATACTTTCAATAATGGGGATCACCAAGTCAGCCTCCTAAAACTATTCCCCTGCTAGGGAGAGGTGCCATCCCCGCCCACCCGCCCGCAGCCCCCACACTCCCACCCACGCAGCCCCGGCCTCCCCACCCACAAGGCACTGTCACCCAGGCTCTCTCCCTCTCACACTGTGTCCTCCCTCCCTCTCTCCTCTCTCTCTCTCTCTCTCTCTCTCTCTCTCTCTCTCTCTCCCGCAAATACCCGCAAACACAGAGAGCTGTTCCCATCTGTCAGAATGCTGATGTGGGCTCGTCTCCTCCCGACAAGGCAGAATGATGATAAGGTTATTTTTTAATATCAGGGATATTAATACTTCTCTTTCTGATAATGAGCCATGGCCTGCTCCCTCCTGCTCCCTGGGGGAGGTCCTTGGGTTGGGCTGGGGGAGGCAGGGGGTGCGTGGGGGCAAGGCTGAGATGCAGGAGGGCCTACTGCGCGCCACGAACCCTTTCAATCTTCACAATATGAGGGCAGGTGGCGGTGTCCCTGTTGGACAGGTCTGGGCCTGAGGCTCGGAGAGGGGAAGCCAGTTCCCGAAGCCACAGGGCAAGCGGCAAGGGTCAGGCTGGCGGGGCGGGGGGGGGGGGGGGGGGGGGGGGGTCCCAGCCAGGTGTGACTCCAGAGTCCGAGCCCTTTGCTGCCTCCCAACACATTTAGAGGCTTTTTCCCACCTGCTGCCAGGAGCCCCAATATCCTGGGACCCCATAGGGAGGGGCCCTGCTCCAGCCCATGGTCAGGCTGAGAGCTCAGGCCCAGTGTGGCCCTGGTCCCAGGCCTGGCCCGACGATCCAGCCTTCCAGCAGGGTGTGAGGCCCTCCGACCCCATACTTAGCAGAACCTCCCTGCCCCGTCCCCTGTGGGTGCCCGGCGGTGGTCTCTCCTGGGGGCCATGAGCTCCTCTACCTTCCCCCAGAAGCCTGAGGAGCTTAGGGAGGGTCAGCACACCCACCGGGTACCCCACAGATCAGTAGCGAAGTGGCATCTGCTCTCTCCCTCCCTGCGCGACCAGCCCCACGTTCTGCACTTTCCCTTCTGAGCACCCACCCCTCTCCCCCCTTCCAATGCCTCACGACTAAGCAAGTGGGCTCTGGAAGCACAGATCTGAGTTCAAATCCCCAGCCTGCCACTCAGTGGCTGTGCTTCTTGGGCAAATATGTCACCTCCCCCACCCCCCATTATTCTCGTTTTAAAGTATAGATAATAATAGAATTTACATCAAAGGGCTGTCGTTAAGATTAACAGGCGTAGTGAATACTGTGCCTTTGGAGACCTTCCCCCAGGCTGAGCAGCGCCCCAGAGAGGTAGTGAGATTTGCCTAAAGTCACATGGGCTGTTAGTAGCCGAGAGAATCTAGCACCAGCTCCAGGCCTGGGCCAGGCCTCCAAAGGGAGCCAGGGACAAGGCAAAATCCTTACAGAGGGCGGCTCATGTGGCAGATGCTGAAGGCTTGGTGTCCAGCAAGAGCAGAGGCAGTCCCTGTTCTCACAGGACAGTGGCTCGAATCAAGGAACCACACGTGCAGGTAAGATTCCAAACTGAGCCAAGGGTGCTGATGGAGATGGGCAAGGGTCTGTGAGAGCACCGACCCGGGCATGGGTCCCTGAGGATGAACAGGGGGTACAGAAGTAGGAGAATGTTCCAGAAGAGGGACCGGAGGACAAAGTGTGTGTGAGAGGGTGCAGTACCTTCAAGAAAGCAGAAAGGGAATTGCTGGTGCCTGGACTGGACTGGGCCTTGCAGGTATGATAAGGACTTGGGTCTTTATCCAGAGAGAAGAGTGGAAGGCTCTAGAAGGCTCTATTCAGGGGAGGAGAAGGTGTGGGGCAATGGCTGACCATGATCTTTGGCAGTGAATGGCCTTCTGGCTGGGGTATGGTGCAAGGCTGAAGGGACCCAGGGAGTGCACCCGGAGGCCAGTCACCCTGGTGAGAGGTGATGGGGGCTCAGACTGGGCTGGTGGCCATGGCGAGGAGCAGAACCCATCCCAGATGGGTTCAAGGTAGGTTTTGGTGGTAAAATCAAAGGATTTGGGATGTCCTGGATACTCGGCTGATGGAGGAGACAAAGTTCAGTGTCCTAACTTGCACAGCTGGGTAGACGGTAATGCTGGCCGACCCCAGGCACAGGGCAAAGAGCCGGGGTTGTGGGTCGGGGGGTGGGGGGTGGGGGACAGTGGAGGTGGTAAGAGTTGAGGAGGAATGGAGAGAGAAAGCAGTGAAGTCTACAGAATACACAATTCCTTCAAGAAGTTTCCTGGGAGTGGGGAGGAGAGAGGGGGACAGCATAGGCCAGGGGAGTGAGGAACAAAGGGAGGGTGTGGTTTGGTTTTCAGGGCAGAAAAGCCTCGTGCACCAGCCTGGTCCCCGGAGGCCTACCCCAGTGTGGTCCTCTTTCTACCCGGTTCCGCGGCCGCGGGTGCTCCAAACTGTGGAAGTGATTGATTATATGTAAACAGGAGGAAGCAATTAGTCTGTGCATGCCCAGCCATTAATAAGCCTCTTAGGTATTTATAACAACACCTCATTTACCCTCCAGCCTGAGAACAAATATCCTGAGAACAGCCAGAGGTACCGGAGGAAGACCCCCGGGCAGCCCCGTCCCGACACTAAGCCACTAAGCGGGCTTCACTAACAGGGAGGTCCCTCGCTTAGAGCCCACGGAGTCTTACTCTGCATACAATTCTAATAGCTTGCGTGGTTTTTCGGTCCACATTAGAAGCAGGAGGCAGCTGGGGACTGTCGCAGGCAGGAGCCCAGCAGCAGCGGGGAGCCAGGGAAGACAGGGTCACCCTAGGAAAGCAGAGAAGCCCGGGGTCCCGTGGCCCCCAAGGCCAGCTGGTCCGCCACCGGTGCTCCTGCAGTCGCCTCTGTCCGACGCTGTCCCACCACCAGTGGCTTCAATGAACTCATCTTGAAGTCCTTTTCCACATCAATATTCAATGATTCTTTGTTCACCGTGATGATTCTGAGCCGCCGAGCAAGGGCTAAATTACATTCAGTATTTTCTGCTTCAAGAGGACTTTTTTTTTTTTTCAGTGAAATATTTTAAATTGTAAATTTTATTTTAAGTTTTCCTACAGTTTCTGAAATATTCCCTTACGTGGAAAGGGATTTTGTAATTGCCTATTTAATTATCTGCTTCCCCGGTAGGCTGAGGCTCCGTGAGAACGAG
Organism: Canis lupus familiaris; assembly: GCF_011100685.1. Classification (NCBI taxonomy): domain Eukaryota; kingdom Metazoa; phylum Chordata; class Mammalia; order Carnivora; family Canidae; genus Canis; species Canis lupus. The sequence goes on along the minus strand of NC_049223.1, from coordinate 76,135,533 downwards.
GACCGCGTCCGTGTGGTCCACCACCTTCATCCCAGCACCTGGCCCGGTGCCCCGGGACGGGCTCGATACGGCCTTCTTGAATTAGTGAATTGATCAGTAAATTAATATTGCGTACCAGGCAACACTCACTCAACAAATATATTATTACGTTCAATTTGGCCTCTGTTCTTGCTACTTTTTTTAATACAGCTACCAGGAAAAAAAAAGTGAATTACGAATGTGGCGCACGCTCCATCTCCGTCTGACAGGTTTGTCTTAGCCATTCCTGCCCTGGCTCCAGAGGCAAAGTACAAAGTGTAAACACATTCCCCCTGCTGCCGTGCTGCTCCGGGTAAATCTTTCCTGTGTAAACCTGAGCTACTTCCTCACTCCTGTTGTGGGGGGGCGGGGGGCTGCCTCCCCTCCAGCCTGCGAGCACGTCCTGGGCACGGTCCTATCTCCAGTGGAGTGCCAGCGCCACGTTCCCTTCGTGCCCGTTACAACTCGGGAAAACAGGTGGAATGGGCGAGTTACAGATGGGAATGCTGAGGCCCTAAGTGAGGCCGCATGCTAGGAATCTGGTTCTTCCCAAGACTTCAGGCGGCTCCATCCTCCAGCCAGGGGAGGAGGCCAGGTTTCTATGCAAGGATGAGGCATGTGCCCCCTCCAGTCCCCTCGCAGAATAAAGGCAGTGGAGGATGAGAAGGGGCTGTGGGTCGGGGTTGGGGGCGGTGGGGGGTGAGGGGTAGGGAGGGGGCTTCTTCACAGGAGTCTGTGTGAGACAGCCTGGTGCGACAAGACATCCAAGGCAGGGGTTAGGGTGGGAGTTAACCACTAATCGCTGCCCCCACTCGGAGCACTCACACCCGCCCACCTCCTGCTAGAGCATCTCCTCTACGTGTCCCTGGGCGGGGGGGGGGGGGCCCTGTGCAGTTCTTCCCTTGGGGTGTAGGACAGCCTCACCCTCTAAAATACAGTAGTAGCGCCCCCCCCCCATCCCAGATCTCTTGACAGGTCCCCAAGCATGTTTGCACCGGTGAACTCACGCGAGCCCCACAGCAACCCTCTGAGTTGGTCACATCCTCATTATCCTCACCTAGTCTGGGAAACTGAGGCTCAGAAAGGCGAAGTGAGAAGAAATAGTCCTGGGAGGGTATCTCTCACAGGAAATGGGGAACGTCATGGAGCTTGTGTCATGCTCCCTGCACCTCCCCTTCCCACTCCTGGACGACAATGATGACTACAGAAGTGTCTCGGGTTGGGGACGGGGCTGTGAAGTAGGGGCAGGAGTCAGGGGCCGCCCTGCATGGCCACGTCCAGTTCTGCCCATTTCACCCCACCTCCCTGTTCTGTTGGAGCGGGGTCCCAAGGGGCCCGGGTGCTGGTGGGAGAGGGTGAGCATGGGCAGATTCACACCCCCCGAGAGCTGCGTTGAGCCCACCTGGCAGGCCTGCCTGGCACACCTGCACAGGGTTCCAGAAAGCAAGCCACCCTGCAGCCCAGAAACGGCCCTCGGCGATGGTGGCCTCAAGTCCTTGGCCAGCGGGGGGTGGACCCTTGGACGGCTGCTCGTCCATTCATTCAGTCATTCAACGATCAATCGTTCTCGTAGCACCCAGCCAGGACCCTCCGTAGGAGCCCAGTCGGGGAGGGGAGACCAGCATCCCAGATCCCGCCCAGCTTCCTGTTCCATTCATCCGTCCTCACGAATCTCGCTCTCCTTGCCTTTGAAATGAGGGAAAGCAGGGGTTGGGTGAGAGAAGGGATGCGGAGTCTAGCCTGGGAGACTGGAAGATGCGGGTGGCGGTGACAGGGATGGGGGGGGCAGCTTTGTCCCCTGCCCCCAGCCGGGCCCCTCTGCAGCTGCCTGCCCGACCACTCGGAGAGGAGGGGCGTCACTCTCTTCCCAAAGGCTCTGCTGAGACACCCATTTCTCTAGGAGAAGCTCTAACAGCTCCTTCCTTCCCATTAGTGAGGGAGCAAGCTGCTCCTTTGAAACAGAGAACAGCCCGAGGGATAGGGGTGGGAGGGAGGGACCCGGGGACAGGGTTCCCCTGGGCTGGGCCACCGTGGGGGTCTCGGAGGGTGAGGAGATGCTCGCATGCAAGCTGCTCCTACCCCCACGGAACTCTGGCAAGGCAGTTCTACTCTAATCCTGCTAAAGAGGATTTGGAATATGGGGCAGACCCCTGACAGAGAACCGCCCCTCGTGCTTACGGAGGAGATGGGCAAGGATCCCCCAGCGCCAGGGCCTGCGAAATGGGCAAAACCCAGGCTCGGCTGGCTCCACCTCGACCTGGAAGTGCAGAGCCCCAGCCACCACCACCACCCCCCGCCCCTGGCAAAGCTTCCCGCCCATCAACAAATATTTCTGGGCGCCCTGGCTGGGGTAGGAGATGCCCAGCAGTGCTGGTGACTGCATCCTGCCCTCGGGGTGCAGTTTTCTATCCTGCCTTGCTCGCTGCCCCAGTGCCCCAGAATCGAGCTGCCAGCCACAACTCTTCCGCCTCAGGAGCCCTGCAAGAAGGTCTAGAGTCCCGGGAGCAGCGGCTGCTCTACCCACAGGCTTGCCCACACTGCGCTGTTGTTAAAATGTCTGCATCAGCTGCCAACTTTAAATATTAGGAGATAGCACGTAAAATTCCAGCTATAAAACCTCTCTGGAAATCACAGGAAATCAGGCCCCCATTCCCACAGCAATGTGGGCTGGAGCTGGAAAGCCCCCCCCCGCCCCCCCCCCAGTGGGTTTAATCAGGATGCCTGCCTGTCTCATGTGGGCACTGGGGTTTGCCCCTCAGAGTCTAGTCCAACCTGCTCCCTCTAAGCCCCACCCCCTGCACAGGATCCCTGAACAGCCTTTAGCTGGTGTCTGCTTGAATGCTTCTGGTAACAGGGGGCTTACTACATCTTTGAGGCAGTTGGTCTGAGCAGTTGGTGCTAGGAAAGGGCTCCTAACTTGAGCTACCTTCCTCCTTTCTGTAAAAAGATGCACAGGAAAGAAGTGGGTTTTAGAGTCCAGTGGATCTGGATCTGAGCTCGTCTCTAGCACTTAACTGTGTGATCTAAACGAGTGATGGTCTCTCTTTCTCCGCTCCAGTGTCCTTAGCTGCACCTCCCCTGCAGGACTGTGTGGGGCTTAAAGCAGAGCAGGTTTATAAGGCTCCTGAAGCGGAGTCTGGCACGCCCTCCCCCAAACGGCCTCGATCATTCTCTGTTCGCTCTAGCCACGGTCCAACCAATTCTCCCGAGTGAGCTCAGGGGCCGGGAGTGCTGTGGGAGAGAGCTGAGCAGCCGTGTGCGCCAACTAGGTCTGAGGCACAGTCTAGACTCGTCCCAGCGGGTACCCAGCCCTGAGGGCCAGCCCCCAGGAGCTGCAGGTGTCTTACCTGCCTCCAGGACAGGTTGGTCCTCCAGGTGCTCAGGAGCCTTGAGGGTGGTAGGCAGGGCCCCAGCAGGGAGCCCCCAGGTCCCTGCCCTCTGCACACAGCCCGCAGCCTTCTCAGGACAGCGGTGGGATCCCAACTCCTGGGAATGGACCGGGAGGTGGGGGAAGTCAGGGGAGGGGAAGGTGGGGAATGACAGTCCCCATCCTCGGGGGCAGCTGCCACTACCGGGCACCTGGCAGTGTGCCTGTGCTGGGCCCTCACCTGAGTCCTTGAGCCGGGTTCTCACAACAGCCCTAGGACGCAGACTGTCATCCCTGCTTTTACAGATCTGGAAGTTGAGGCTCAGAGAGGCTAAGAGCCGTGCCCAAGGCCACACAGCCAGGGGTCCTGGGGTCTGCGCTGCGCCCCCCTAAACTCGGGGTGTCTGGTGCCGGGTCACTGGGGCGCGGGAGTGGGGGGAGAGTTATTCCCCCCGCGAAGTGCTTCCCGGGGACTGGCGAGGGGCCGCCGCGGGGCCCTGGGGCGCGGGGGGCGCGCGGGGGGCGCGGGGGGCGCGGGGGCGTCGGTGCGGGCGGGCGGCTCGGCGCGTCCCGGTCCCGGTCCCCGTCCCCGTCCCCATCCCGGTCCCCGTCCCCATCCCGGTCCCCGGCCCCCGCCCCCGCCCCCGCCCCCGCCCGCCTCCGCGCTGATTGGCTCGGCGCCGTGACGGGCCGGCCCCCTCCCGGGGCGGGGGCGGGGGCGGCGGCGGGCGCGGGTGCCCGCGTGTGCGCGGTGTGCGGTGTGCGCCCGGGTGTGCGCCGGCCGCCGGCTGCGGAGAGCGGGGAGCGCGCGGGCTGCGGCGAGCTGGAGGCCGGGCCATGGCCCCCGCCCGGGGCCGCCTGCCCCCCGCGCTCTGGGTCGTCACGGCCGCGGCGGCCGCCACCTGCGTGTCCGCGGCGCGCGGCGAAGGTGAGCGGGGGCGGGGGCGGGGCGGGGCGGGGGCGGCGCAACTTCCTTCCCTGCACCCTGGGCGGGTGGGGGGGGGCCGGGTGCACCGCGGGGGGAGCCGGGTCGAGGGACGGCGCGGGGAGGCGGGGCGGGGACCCCAGGGCTTGGGGTCGAGGGACAGAGGCCCCCCGGGGCCCCAGGGGAGACGACCGAGGGACTCGCAGCTGGGGACCCCGAGCCGAGGGCTGGGCACCTGGGACGAGGGAACGAGGGAACGGGATGGGGACGGAAGGCGGAAGGCGGGAGAAGAGGTGTAGAGGAGAGAGGGGACAGAGCAGGGCACAGGGCCAGGGGACGCGGCGGGGACAGAGAACGAGGGACACGGGGCTGCAAGATGAGGTTCAGAAGGTTGAAGAAGAAGAGGGCAGGGGTGGCCTGGAGAGGGGACCAGGAACTGAGGCAGGAGGAGCGGAGGGCAGGACCGGGTTGCGCCTGCGAACGAGGCGAAGGAGGCAGGAGAGAGGGGCAGGGAGTAGGAGTCTTAGGTGGGAGGGCCCGCGTGCTGGGGCGGCAGGGCTGGCGGGGAGGGGCAGCGCTGGTGGCCCAGGGTGGCCCTGGGTGGAGGGGACGGTGAGGAGCCGGCGGGGCTGCAGACGGACTGAGGCTGGCAAGGCCCCGGAGAGCAGGTCTTGTCCAGGGCACGTCCGGGGCAATCCAGTCATTGGGGGGACCCCAGGTGAGCGGGGTGGGAGCAGGAGTGGGGGCCCAGCAGTCAGGACAAAAAGGGTCTGGGAAGTGACCTCCTGGCAGTGGGAGGGGACAAGGAAAGCCAGGAAGAGGCACCCATCGGGTTCCCCATCACCTAGGGCCTCACATCTGCACAGCTGCACACACACACACACGCGCGCACACACGCACACATGCGCACACGCACGCAATTAGCCCCACTGAAGTCCAGGTCCAGCCCGGGATGCTGCCCCGGATTCTGTTCTGCACCCCACCTCCCGTCCCCCAGGACCTCCTCTGCTCCTGCAGCTCTGCCCGGAGGAGGCCCCGCGGGGTACTCGGTGCAGGATCCAGGGCTGGTGTCCCAGGTCCAGAGCTGTGTGTGTGGCAGCACGAACTTCTTCCACATGCGAGGGAGCTCCGGAGCCAGTGTTCCTCACTGACACTCAGACATACCCGAGATCCACCCCCTCACGCACCAACAGCTCAGAGATACAGGCATCCCCGAAAGCACACATGCACACACGGACTCACGTCAGGATTTACACACATAGACCCGGGCCTGTGGAGGCTCACATGCGTGGACAGCCTCCGACGTCACCCACAGTCAGATGCACAGAAATGCAGCTGGTGCACACGTGCATACACACATGTACAGATGCACACATGTGAAAAATATGCACATCCGTGGGCAGATACCACATATCTAAGGAGACCTTCGAACTTGCGTTCGTGCCCCTAGAAATGCATGTGCACGTAATAAATGCACACGTAGATGAACTCATAGTCTCCGGTGGAAAGGGGACCTTGCGGGGAGAGGGACTGTAGCAGGGCAGCCGAGAGGTGAGATGACGGGCAGGCACAGCAGGGCCAACTGGGGTGGCTAGTGAGCAGGTGCAGGTTCCTGGGCCACCAGAAGAGAATTGAGGTGGGGGCCCAGTGAGTAGGGAAGAGGGCGGGATTGGGGCACAGGGGTCTGGGGGCTCTCAGAGCCCTGGCCTGAGAAGATGGTTTTCCCAGGTTTGGGTTGGGGGAGGGGGCCAGTTTCTTGCCAGCAGGATGCTGGGGGGTCCACACCGAGGCTCTGGGCTTCAGACGGTACCCCTCAACTCCTCGCTTCAGTTATCTTCTCCAGGAAGGAGGCAGCACCTTCCAGAATTGCAGCCAGGCACACCCCAGGGCCCCCACTGGGGAGGTGACTTTGAGCAGACTCACCTGCAGAAGACAGGCCATTGGCTCGAGGGAGAGGACACATCCAGGGGAGGGACAGCAGTTGGGGAAGAGGCAAGGTCCACAGAAAGAGGCAGGCAGGGAAGGCTTTGTCCAGGGCCGAGGGAGGCATTGTGCGAGGGCCAGTCCTCGCCTGTCCAGAGTCCCCACAGCGGGGCGGGGGTTAGCCACGCAGGTTGGGCAGCCTGGGGCATAGGTTCCACATAGGACCACCCTCCCTCCCGAAGGACAGGATTCCCTCCCGGGTCATTCCTGGGCTGGTGCAGTGCCAAGACCTGCAAGGGAGACCATTGGCACCCAGGGAGGGGTATCTGCTCCCAGCTGGGCTCCTACAAAAGCGGCGGTGCCCCAGCCCGGCCAAGTGCCCCTGTGCCAGGTCCGTCACAGGGCAGGACGGGGCCCCCATGCCCCAGCAGGCTCATGGCCCCTTATCACTCTCTGGTGTGGATTATCCACCACTTTGGGGTGATCGCCCAGGCGTTCACATCCTGGCTGACATCCCCTGGCCACCCGAATTCTCCAGCCTCACCATCATGCACTGCGTCCTCGGGGAATGTAAATCAATTTAAGTATTAGTCTCAGCGAAATGGAATGGGGGAAGGTGACGGTGCTGGAGAAAAAAAGAAATCGCATAATGCTTTCCACAGTGGAACAGGAAAGGCTTAGGAATTATCTGTGCTTCTCAGAGCAGGAGAGGGACCCGTTTGATCTCCTAGAACGGCCCGGGCGGGTAGGCCCAAGAGGGATGCCTACAGACATCTTGCAGATGAGGAAACAGCACAGAAGGGTGAAGTGATTCTCTTCCTGGAGAGGCCGTGAGTCCTGTCCTCCCATTGGCAGATGGGGAGATGGGCCCAGAGAGGAGAACTGACTTCACAGATGTCACACAGCCCTCCAGGCCGGCTGGGCAAGGGGCAGGAGAGAGCCCAGGCCTGGTGACCAGAGGGGTTTGAATTTCCAAGACGACTCAGGCCTGGGCCAGGTGGGCCTCTGCTAGAATTCTCTCTAGCCCTGAAGAACCGCCCTGTGGGCCTGGAGCTTCCCTGGCAGGCATTCTGTGCCCCCTGCCCAGCCCCCCAGGGGAAGGCATGGGAGGTAGGAAAGAGGGGACAAAGGGAGAGGAGAGGAGGGCAGGGACAAGGAAGCGTCTAGAAGGAGTTGGAACAAGCAGCGCTGGAATCCTATAGCCCTTCCTGAATCCAATAGAATCGACTTTTGACTTATCTTTGGATTATCTGAGCCCCCTGGCTGCCTGATCAAGAATCAGCTGCAAAGGCTGTGAGGTTTCCCGGGGTGGGAAGGGCCTGGAACGTGGGGTCTGCCCCAAGAGTGAAGGCTCTGGGGCGGGGAGGAGTCTAAATGGTGGACATTTATGCTGATTTTGCCCCTCCCATCCCGGGGGGGTAGGAGCAGGTCTGAGCTGCTTTCAGGGGAAGCCAGAGAACCTGCCCTGCAGCTCTGAGCCCCCATCTGGAATGTGGGTTGGAATGGGGGAGCCCACAGGTCCCCGGTCCCCATCCTCTCCCCAGCCTAGGCCCTGCTGGTCTGGGGGAAACTGCAGTGCGGCCCCCTCCCCCTCCCACCAGCCAGCAGGAGGAGAGAGCTTGCCTGACCCAGTTTTCTCTCCATTGCCTGAGAGGGAGGGAGGGAGGCGGGAAGGCTTCTCTGCCTGCGCCCCTGGCGTGGGGCCGGCTGGGGAGGGGAGATCCTTCTGCGGACACTGGCTCCATCCCCTGTTGCCCACCCCCAGCCCTGGGGACCCTGGGGAGGAGGGCAGAGGCCCCTCCCTGGGTCTGCAGCCTCTCTCTCCAGCAGGCCTCCCTTCTGGGGTCCCCGACAGTGGGGTGGGAGGGTAAGAGGAAGGAGAAAATCAGCAAATAAGAGCATCCCCACTCCAAGGGTTCCTGAAGACACTTGTCTCCATCTTTGAGGGGCAGGCGCAGAGCTATGCAGATTTCAGGCAGAAGGACACCCAGCCTCCCTGCAGAAAAGTTCCAGGAGGGCCCCCCCCATCCGCCCCGGCCGGGCGTTAACCCCCTGCAACCTGCCCCAGCCAGCCTGGTTGGAGGCCCACACTTGCAGGCTGGGAGAGGGGGGACGTGGAAGAGAGTGTGAGCTGGGAACGGGAGCCAAGAGCCCTGTCCTACTACCATCGCCAGGCGGGTCAAAGGAAGCAGGGGGCCCAGAGAGGTGAAGGGACCCCCCCACCCCGGGGGACACACGGCAGTTGAGATTCAAACCGTCATTTCTTGACAATGTCGTGTGCCCTCATCACCTTACAGTGAGGGGGTAGGTCTGAGTACAAGGAGAGAGGCCGGAGGGGCAGGACTTTGGGGAAGGAAATTTGCTTTAATGAGGCCCCGCGGGGTACTCGGTGCAGGAGAGAGGGGCAGGGAGGCTCCAGGCTTTACTTTAGGGTTTGCTGTCTAGGTGCTGTTAGCCCCATTTACAGATGAGGAAACAGGGTCAGGGAAGCAAAGGTCACCTGCTACTGGGTAGCCGCCTTGCGATTGGAGCCCAGCAGCGTCCGACTCCAAAGGAAAGGTCTTCCCTAATGTGGTGTTGAGGTTCTGGGGTCCCCTTTGGGGGTTCTGGCTTAGAAGAGCCTTGCCCTTCAGGCCGGCGCTCCTCCCAGCCACGGTGACTGCTCACGGGTTCTGCTTCTGGGGCTCCGGTGCTGGGGCTGGTGGCGCCCTCCGTGGCGGCCTCAGCGGGTGCTCTGAACCCCGGCCCTGCCGGCCACACCCGCGGGGCTCCGAGCACATTCCAGAAAACCCCCGAGGCCCGGTGTCCTCACTGGTAAAACGGAGAGGAGTTACCACCACCTCTCGGCGGTGGCTGCTGTCGTGCGGGTTATGGATGCGGCGTCTAAAGCGCCCCTTGAAGAGCTCGGTACACAGTAGGTGCCTACACAGCAGGGGCGGCTTCTACTGTTCTAGATCTCTCCACGTCACATGTGCTCAGAGGAGTTACTAGGTGCCAGGGGTCTCCTGCGGACGCTGGTGATTGCAAAGCTGGGGCCGGTCCTCCTGCAGGAGCCACGACCTCACAGTGCAGACGTTGCTGGGTGCTTTTGACTGCCATTGTGTCCCCTGAGTGAGACGAGGACGAGGCTGTCCTCACCACAGCCCGTGAGACGGGACCCACCGTCACACCCATTTTTCACAGGAGAAAACTGAGGCTCAGGGGGGAGCAGGGACTTGTTCAGGGACACACAGCCCCGAAGTGGCAGGACTGGGACTCTGGCCCAGGCCTCCTGGACTCCTGAGCCCATCTCTTCGCCATCCCACTGCATCACCCGCCAGGGAGCTTGGGGCACTTGGGGCGGCTTGTGTTCTGGGGGTTCGGGAGATCACATTTCAGCCGAGGTGGTGGAGGGTGGCTTCATGAAGGGGAACAACTCGAAGCGGGCTCTGAAGGAGGAGGGAGTGAGGCACGGAGCTGGCATGTCGGGGACTGAGAGCAGACTGCTCTGTGGGGCTGGGGAACCGTGTCCCAGGATCTGATGCTCCCTCGTCACCTGTTTTTACAGTGAACTTGCTGGACACGTCAACCATCCACGGAGACTGGGGCTGGCTCACGTACCCGGCTCACGGGGTAAGTGACCAGCAGTGGGGCCATTGCCATCCTGTGTGAGCAGAGAAAGGCTGGGACTCACAGTCGTATCATCAGATAGATTAGAAGGAAGTGGATGCCCAGAGGGGAGAAGGGACTTCCCCAAGGCCACCCAGCAGTTAGAAACAGCTCCTGATTCTCTCCCTCACTTTGTCCCTTCTCTTCCCTCTCACCTCTCCCTGTGCTCCATCCCTTCCTTCCTATCTTCCTTCCTTTCTTCATGCAGACCCTTGGGATTATACCCTGGTGCCGGGCTCCTAGGGTCTAAGGCCCTAGGTGTGGGATCCTTATGTCTGTGTCCTGGGCCTACAGAGTCACGATGTGCCAGAGCTGGGCCCAGGGTAGCTCGGGACAGTGTCCAGGAACAGGGCCAGGGAAGGTCCCCAGCCAGGCCTTTCTCGCCCTCGGGATTGATCCCTTCCCTCATGCCCTGCCTTCACCAGGAGTCGCCCAGACCCCTGGAGCCCCCACCTGGTACTCTCTTCCATCGGAATCATCCAGGTGGTACAGCCAGCACCCACTGTAGCCAGGCCCCCATGCCCATCTGGCCTCCCTAGGGACCCTGGGTGAGCCCATCAGGTCTCTAGGAGTTATGTTCTCTCAGGCGATACCCCTGCCGTCCCCCTGGGGAGTGGGCCTGGTAATCCCAGGGCATCCAGGGGCAAGGCCTCCGTGCCCTGTCCCTCTGCGGTGGGGCGGGCGGGGTGGGGGGCATGGCAGTAAAGCCAATGTGATTGTGTCATTGACAAGCAGGGTGGCCCTGGTGGTCACCACTTCACTCCCGGAGTCTCAGTTCCCCGTCTGTAGAAGGGGATGAGCATGTGACCACCTCGTGGGGTTTGCTGTCAGGATGAGGGGAGGTGACACCTGCTCTTGGACCCATGCCTGGTGCATGGTGAGCCCTCACTGAATGCATTATCGCTGTCATTGTCGTTAGTGGGCGTTATGGTTGCATGTCACAGACATTTCCTCCTGCAAGTGTGCTCGGAAATGCACACACATGCCCGCCAGACACAAGCACGTCATGTACATGTGACTTTTTTCATGAACACTGGCTTCCATGGCTCTGGAGACAAGGGTAATAATATTAATAACAACGATGGCGGGGCGCCTGGGTGGCTCAGTCGGTTAAGTGTCTGCCTGCGGCTCAGGTCATGATCTCAGGGTCCTGGGATCGAGTCCCATGTCAGACTCTCTGCTCAAGGAGCCGTCTGCTGCTCCTCTGTGCTCTCCCCCAAAATAAATAAATTAAATAATAATAATAATAATGGTGATAATGGTATCAAGAGTTAATATTTGTGAAGGGAGTGGTAGTATTTCTTCACATTTCATCAGGGCCAGGCTAGAGCCCCCCTCCTCTCCCTCTGGAGCTGTCGTCTGCAGGCAGTAGGAAGCTGAGTCCACTGTCATCAGCCCCCACGCACCAGGCCTCAGGGAGCCTCACAGCAGGCCACGTGGGCCCAGGAACCCGGAGGGAACTCCATTTTGCCTGAGTGGGTCAGCCCTGCCTGCAGACAAAGGCAGGGTCCTTGAGGTATCTCTGTACCTCTCTGGGCCTCAGTGTCTCCCTGTGAAATGCTCCTCTGCGTGTGCCCCGATGGCCGTCTCCCAGCTGTGAGCAGGGTGTGAAAGGGCTTGATCGAGTGAGCCAGCTCTGCCAATGGCAGGGCCCAATCCTTGAGTAGGTGACTTTCTGGCTGTTGGCTGGGTCAGCCTTTCCCCTGAGACCCAGCATAGGAAGGAATGGGCCTGGCCCCAGCTGGGCTCCGGGTGTCTCTGTCTCTCTGTCTTCTTCAGAGCTTAGGACTTGGTTTTTAGAGTAACGTGGAGTTGTAAGGGTTTTAGGCAGGTGGAGAGCATGACCAGACTTGTGTTTCCAATGATCGTGCTGGAAATCGAAGGTTCTTTGGCTTGCAGGGTGCTGTAAAGCAAGGCTCAGAGTTATCTTGTTGGGGAGTTAGAACAAATAAGGTATAGTTCACACAGGTGAACGGTTCACAGGTGTGAACTCATTTAGTTCCCACAACCAATCCCGTGAGTAGGTACCACCACCCCATTTCACAGATGAGAAGGCTGAGGCTCAGAGCAACAAGGAATAACTTGCCCAGCATCAGACAGGTTCCAAAGGATGGTCTCAAACCCCACTCGCTCCGGCCCAGAGCCTACATGGAGTCCCTCGTGTTCTCTTTGGTCTGTGTCATCGTCGTGAGAGGGTGGGAGGGAGGCCCTCCAGCGTTGTCTGCTGAGCCGGGGACCGCCTTCCATCTTTATGGGGCCTGGAGACTGGGCTTGCCCAGAGGGGAAAGAAGCTGGGTGAGATCCCTGGTTCCCAAACTCTAGACCTTGAACCTGTCCCAGGTTAGCAAGTGAGGCATACAGGTCCCCTCGTGCAGGGGAGCTGGGGAGGTGCCTGGGAATCTTTTGTTTCATAAGCTTTCTAGGTGATTCTCCTGCCCAGCTGGCTAGAGAGCCTGTGGACATGGTCACTGAGGTTCTATGAGGTTCCTCTGATTCGGCCTGGTGCAAGGGCCCTCCAGGGCTGTCTCCGGCATCAGCAGAGTTACCGGATTGTCAGGCCAAGGCTGCACAGCCCAAAGGCCAGGGGTGCTGGGCCTGCATGAGCCCCTTCGCTGCTGCCTCTAATCAGTGCGACTCAGGCAAGTCACTTACCTCGCCTCCACCTCCCCGTTGATAAACGGAAATGATCACAGAACCTGCTCCGTACAGTTGTCATCAATGAGGATGCATGAAAGGGACATTGTCCTGGTGAGACACCCGCAGCAGCAATGAGAGGTTAAGCGACTCTGCTAAGGTCAGGGGAAGTCTGACCCCGCCCGGGACCCAGGTTCTTAATCCAGCCGTGCCCCTCCCCCCCACACTGGGACCTGTTCCATCGCTTCTGGTGAATTAACGGCGCTGACCAAGGCTGCCTTAGATGAGAGGCACGTTCTGTTGTCTCACCCGGTCCTCACCACCCACTGGAGCAGAGGAAGGGACGGGCATTGCCAGCCCATTTCACATATGAGAAACACAAGCTTCAGAGAGGGGAGGGGAGGTCCCCAGGGCTGCCCAGCTGGTTCCAGATGGAGGACAGAGTTGCAGAGCAATGGGGGTGGGGTGGGGGGTGGGCATCGGAGGAGGAGCCCCCCAGGGCTCAGAAGGCCGGGGTGGGGCTGCCCAGGTGGAGACTAGGGCTGATCTTTGCACCAGCCCCCAGGAGTCTATGCCCTCCTAGGTGTTTGCGGCAGCCCCTGGGGCTGGCGGGGCTAGGCCGGGCCGTTGGCATTGGTAGAGCGGCTGGAGCAGACTCAGATGGAGCTGATTAATTTATCCAGGTCCCTGGCAGGAAACAGACAGGGAGCAGCTGGCTGGCTCTTTGGTGCTCCATTAATTGTGACAATGACTTTAACCCCAGATGTGACACAGCAGCGCCCAGGGGCCCTGGCTGCAGTGTGGGGTCTTTGGGGTAGGGCCGTAGGAGGCAGAAACTCTCAGGTGAGGCTGGCGCGCCCCGGACCTCTTCCCCCGGGCTCCCTGCAGGCGGGCACAAGTGGGCTGGGACGATGCTGCCAGGACGGCTTCCATCAGTCCCGTTCTCCTGGCAGCCTGCTGGGCCGGGCCCAAGGCAGGCGCTTGGCAGCTACTTCTCCTTTCTTCCTCTCAAGCCTCGCTGAGGTGGGCCTGTCTGAGCCCCATTTTACAGACGTGGGCACTGAGGGTTGAGACCACGTGCCGGCCAAGATAAGATGAGATGGACGGGCTTTTTGTCCGACAGGAAACACTTGAGACCCCCGTGGTCCCCACTCCAGCACTTGCGGGTCACTCAGAACCCCACGGATTCCTGGAACATCACAGGGAGTGGTTTTTACCTCCCGCACCCCCTGGAAGCAATAGGAGCTCTAGTTCAAGGGCATTGCACTTGAGAGGCCCAAGAGAGAAGAGCAAGGCATTGCATCTCTGGCCAACCCAAGGCAGGGACCCAGAGCCCATCCCCTCCGTCTCCCCTCAGCCCCGGCCCCTCCTCAGGGCTCTCCGGAGTCCGCTGGTCTCAGCCCACCGGGACTGCTCCCGGCCGACCAGCTCTCTGCGGTTGGGGAGGCTGGAGCCCGGAGAGGACAGCGACTTGCCCAAGGTCACATTGCAGGTTAGAGACCAAGAGGCCTTGACCTCTCAAACCCTGGCTCATTTCCCAACACTGGGTCTTCCACGTGCATCTTGTGTGTCCAAACTGGACTATCTGGTGCTCGCTGAACTTGCTGATACTTCCCAGCCTCCCAGGGGCTCTCCCCTCCCATCCCCACAAGAGCTTCCTGCTTCAGGGGGGCAGGGAGTGTTCACCACCCCCTGGATGCCCACCACGCCCTGGATGTAGCCCTCCACCACCTTGTCTGATGAGGGACTGTGAGGCCCTCAAGGGAAGGGAGTGTTTCTGGAGCATTCCTTTCTTTCTTTTTACAAAAAGTTGAGGTAAAATACGTATAACATTTACCATCGTGACTGCTTTTCAAGTGTACAGTTCAGTGGCATTAAGCACATCTGCCGTGTCGTGTGCCCGTCACCACCGTCCATCTCCAGACCTCTTTTCGTCTTCCCAAACTGAAACTCGGTCCCCATGAAACACCAGCTCACCCTTCCTGAGTCCCGCAGCCTCTGGCAACCAGCATTCCATTTCCCATTTCTCTGGCTCTAAGTACCTCATTTAAGTGGAATCATAACAATATTTGTTCTATCATAACTGGCTTATTTCACGTTGCGTAATGTCCTCAAGGGTCACCCGTGTCGTAGCAGGTGTCTGAATTTCCTTCCTAAGGCTGAATACTATCCCGTTGTCTGGATATACCACATTTTGTTTGTCCATTCATCCGACAGCAGACACATTTGGGTTGTTTCTGCCTTTTGACTACTGTGAACACTGCTGTTGTGCGTAGAAGTATCTGCCTGAGACTGTGCTTTCAATTCTTTTGCGTATATACCCAGAAGTGGGACTGCTGGGCCATAGGGCAGGTCTCTTCTTGACGTTCTGAGAAACCTCCGCAGTTTTCCTCAGCAGCTGCCCCATTTTACGTTCCCACCCACAGTGCACCAGCATTCCAGTTTCTCCACATCCTCCCCAACATCCTGTTGTTTTGATAATTGCCACCCTAGCGAGTGTGAAGTGCTCTCCTTGCAGTTTCGATTTGTATTTCCCTTAATGGTTAGTGACCGTGAGCATCTTTCCATGGAGTATTTGGCCATCTGTACATCTTCTTTGGAGAAATGTCAACTTAAGTCGTTTGCCCATTTTTCAATTGAGCTGTTTGTTTTTTTTGTTTTTGTTTTTGTTTTTGTTTTTGTTTTAGTTGTAGGAGTTATAGGAATTCTTTATATATCCTGGATACTAATCCCTTATCAGACATGGGATTTGCAGATCTGTTCTCCCATTCCATGGGTTGCCCTTCACTCTGTTGATCGTGTCCCACTTCTTTCTGAATCACTGATGCCTGGCCAGGACCTGGCACAGGAACCATCACATTCATCTTTCCCACGTCCTGGTATGCCCTTGCTGAAAGATTTGAGCAGTCAGGTTCACACATTAGAAAGATCCCTCTGGCAGCTGATATGGAAACTGGACCTGTGGGCTCCCTGACTTACCCAAGCAAAGTCAACCCCCCAACCTCCAGCTCTGGGAGTATTTGGAGCTGCCGTATAGACACAAGGTGGGGTTTTGTAGCTTTGGCATCGATTTCCAGTGCTGACTCCTCCCCTCACTAGCGAGGCGACTTCAGACATGGGGCTCAGACCTATTTCCTCACCTGTAGAATGCGGCCAACAACACTTTCTCGGAAGGCTGTGGCAGTCTTTGGGATCACACGTCACAGTGATGGTCAGGAGAAGGTCGGCAACACAAGGGCAGAGAACATTGCGGCTTCTTCCCAGGGATGCCCCTGGCACCGTGCACAGGGCACGAGGCAAGGGTGACTGGCAGGAGGAGGTGGGGTGCTGACTCTCATTTCAGCGCTGTGCTCTCTCTGCCCGCAGTGGGACTCCATCAACGAGGTGGATGAGTCTTTCCAGCCCATCCACACGTACCAGGTGTGCAACGTCATGAGCCCCAACCAGAACAACTGGCTGCGCACGAGCTGGGTGCCCCGCGATGGTGCCCGGCGTGTCTACGCTGAGATCAAGTTCACCCTGCGTGACTGCAACAGCATGCCTGGCGTGCTGGGCACCTGTAAGGAGACCTTTAACCTCTACTACCTGGAGTCGGACCGTGACCTGGGCGCCAGCACACAAGAAAGCCAGTTCCTCAAAATCGACACCATTGCAGCCGACGAGAGCTTCACGGGTGCTGACCTGGGGGTGCGGCGCCTCAAGCTCAACACGGAGGTGCGCGGCGTGGGCCCCCTCAGCAAGCGCGGCTTCTATCTGGCCTTCCAGGACATCGGCGCCTGCCTCGCCATCCTGTCTCTCCGCATCTATTACAAGAAGTGCCCCACTATGGTGCGCAACCTGGCCGCCTTCTCGGAGGCGGTGACGGGGGCCGACTCGTCCTCGCTGGTGGAGGTGCGGGGCCAGTGCGTGCGGCACTCAGAGGAGCGGGACACGCCCAAGATGTACTGCAGCGCGGAGGGCGAGTGGCTGGTGCCCATTGGCAAGTGCGTGTGCAGCGCTGGCTACGAGGAGCGGCGGGATGCCTGTGTGGGTGAGCGCGCCACGCGTGGGCGGCCGGCCGGTGGGCTCAGTCGGGCGGGGCTGCTGGGGTGTCGGGGGGCATCGCAGCCCGCGGGCATCTGGGTGGCAAACCGTATCTGGGAAGATGGGTGACCCTCTAGTGTTTCTGAGTCAGCAAATACACGGGGCTGTGCGTGTGTGTGTGCGTGTGTAGCAGGGGGCGGGAGACCCTGCAGCCAGGAGGACCCTCTGTGGGCATTGCGGAGAGGTACGTCTGAGGACACCCGTAGGGTTGGGCGTCTAGCTGGGTACACGCCCGTGTGAGGGAACAGTACGATGTGCTCACTTATATCGGCCGTTATTTAGGCACTTTTCACCTATTAACTTGCTTAGTCCCCAGAGCTACCCGGTGACACAGAAGCGACTGGTATCCTGGCTTTGTGGATGAGACTGAGGCACAGAGAGACAAAGCAGCTTGCCTAGGGGCACACAGCTAGGAAGAGGCAGCGCTGTGATTGGAACCCAGAACTGTGGCTCCAGAGCCTGTGCTCGAAAACACCAGACTTCTGTGGAGTGGAGGGAAGGGGACATGGTCCCGGGGGCATGAGTGTGGTATGGGGTCACTGTGGGAAGGTATGGTGGGCCGGGGCCCCCAGGGAGCACTGTCCGGGTTGAGTGTGTCACTGGGCCACCTGACCCAGCCTGCCTGTGTTTGGAGGGATCTTACC
The DNA here is from genome assembly GCF_011100685.1 of Canis lupus familiaris. Taxonomy (NCBI): domain Eukaryota; kingdom Metazoa; phylum Chordata; class Mammalia; order Carnivora; family Canidae; genus Canis; species Canis lupus. The sequence goes on along the minus strand of NC_049223.1, from coordinate 76,118,291 downwards.
CAGGGACCCATGGGAGAGGGCAGCCAAGGTCCTTGAGAAGGGGAGGGCCGAGAATGGGACAGCATGGCACCTGTTCCGTGAGCGCGCTCCTCGGCTTCCCACGCCAGAGACCAGGAGCAGGGCCCAGACCCCAGGCTGCGGGCTTGTGTGTCACACTTGCACAGTGCCCACGTGTAGCCAGGCGTCCCAAGCACCCGGGACACTGCAGGAGTTGCTTGGCCAGATAGCTGGCGCCGCAGCTGTTAGTGGCCTCGGCCTGGTTGCCCCTTGCCCTTCTCTCACCTCCCCGGGCGGGGGAGGGGGTGCTGGACACATGGTTGCCCAGCCTCTCAGGGCATCCTGGAGCCTGCTGTTGGGACCACTGGTGCTCCTCGGGGAGGAGGATGTTCCTGTGCAGGGATCAGAGAGACTGGAGCCTGGCCCCAGATAGGAACTGGGACGGGAGCCCTCCCTCAGCCCCAAGCAGGCAGGAAAGACCCGTTGGTGCTCCCAGGACAGAGCAGGGCACAGGCCGACAATTTCAGGTGGCGCTCAGGGCAGTTGTCTGGGATCAGGATACTCCATCCAGCCGCCAGGCCCCTGCTGACCCTTCCTGGGGCTCTCTGGGTCCCTTTAGAAATCCTTCGTCATGCTCCCGCCTGCCGTGAGTCTTCACCTCTGCAGAGCCCTAGCTCCCGGAACCTTCTGTGACGTTTGCCTGTTTCTGGACCTGTTCCGCCCCCCGTGGTCTAGTTTGTCAGGCTCCCAGGCTGCCAACCTCTCCTGGTTCCCATCTCCGCCATCCCTATACTTGTCACCCTCCCGCGGGGGGATGACAAACACCCCCGTTGCCTTGAGGCTCACGCACATCACTTCATTTGCTCACTGGAACAAGGCAGGTGTTGCGGTTCCATTTTGACGATGAGGAAACTGAGGCTCAGGAGGTAGTGTCGCCGCACAGGCCTCACAGCTGGTGGGAGGTGGGGCTGGGACCTGAGTCGGGTCTGGCTGCCTGGGAGCCACGTGCAGGTGGCCCAGGTGTATCCCTGGCCCGGCCTGACTGCTCTCCCCACCAGAGCTGGCTCCCAGCAGCCCCTCCTTCCGATGGGGACGGTAAGGTCCCTTAGCAACAATTTTTGAGTGTTTGCCACGTGCTAGGCACGTTAATAAGCACTTCCTACTTGTCACGGCAGTTAGTCATTCTGTTGAGCATCTGGTGTGCCCTGCCTTGGGGAGTCCACACGCTTTCTCATGCTCACGGAAGTCCGCTAAGTGAGGTAGCGTATCCCCATCTTACAGATGCGACAAACTGAGCCCTTCAGCCTAAATCACGGAGTAGGCTCTGATCCCCGGCTGGCTCCCTCCAGGGCCGTGAACTGCCAAACCCCACTACCCGCTGACCCTGGGGTGACAGCAGAACAGGTAAGACCGGCACAGCAGAGGCCGTAATAATCAGGCCGGCTGGTCAGTGGTGCTGGTCACGGTCAAGGTCAGCTGCTGTCCCCAGCTCTGGGTTTAGTCTGCAAGTGCAAGTAAGCCACCTGTCTGTCCAGCAGGCAGTGGGACACACTGGCCCAGGGGAAGGACACTGGTCCTCCTGATGGTGGGGTCAGAGCTCTGGGGTCCTGCCCCAGCCCCCTAGTTTGACAGGGGTGGGAAGTGGAGCCCAGAGAGGGAACGTGTCTGCCCAAGGCCGCACAGCGAGTCAAGGGGAAAACTCCTGCCAGAAGCTCCCAAGTCCGGAGCAGCAGGACCTTCCCAGGTTTGGGAGAGGCCGAGGCCACTCCCCTTTGCCTGGCACTGCTGGCACGTTAATAAAAAATCACAAAGAAACGCCAAAGCAGGGTTAGGAAATTGCAGCATATTTTGAATTTTACATTTAAATCACAATACCACGTAATTATGCCAGTTGCAAGATAATTACAGGTTTTATAAAAAATATTAATTCCTAATGCACTGCAGGCAGAGAGGTTTGGGGACTGGATGCCAGGCGTAAGCCGCACAAGGAGAGATTTTTCTCACTCCTGTGGGTGGGTCTCCGTGACTGTCTGTGTGACCTCCTTGGGGAGAAGCAGCACAGGTCTGACACCGAGCCCCTGCACAAATGGCAGGCCCAGGCCGGCAGCCCTGCCTCGGGCCCCATCCCCACCCCTCGTTGGGTGGGTAGCCTGAGAGTGGGGGGTACTGGGGGCCAAGCAGGAGCCAGAACGGAGTGGGGTGCCTTTCTGGGCTGCATGAGTTGTCCTCTCAAAGCTGTGGCTCCCCTGTGCTCCCCAGGTGGGACACCCTGAGGACCGTGGGTGCCACCCCGCCCCCCCCCCCCCACCTTCTCCATCGGGCACTTGTCTCCGAACAAACAGCAGAGGAGGGAGGGCCGGGCTCTGGGGTCCCGGCTTGTTCAGCCCAGACCCACTGCCTTCCTGCCAGCAAAAGGAGGGGATCCAGAGCCCGAGGCCCGCAGCAGGGGTCGGCCCATGGTGATGGCCACCCTCCCAGCCTGCAGGCCCCCTCCCTGCTGCTCTTGCCCTCACAGCTGTCCTCAGAAGTGGCCAGGAAGCACCTGGTTTTACGGAGAAGACAGTGGGGTGCAGGGGAAGGGATCGGGCCAGTCACAGGGCTCTGGGAGACCTTCTGGAGACTGCCCTCGGGCCTCAGAGACCCACTGAGGAGCGTCAGGGCCGTGGGGAGCCGGCCAGTCTACCAGTGGCAAACTGGGGAGCCCGGAGAGCTGAAGTGAGTGGCCCAGGGGCTCGCTGTTAGGAGTGGTTGACTGGGGCCCAGACCTCCCAGCTCCCCGACCAGAGTGCTCCCCTCGTGACACTGTGCCAGACCCGTGACCTGTCCCCACACTGGCCGCAGCACCCCCACCCCCACCCCAGGCCGGGGACCGGCCTCTCAGAGCGTCACCCAGGGGAGCAGCAGCCCCAGCCTGAGGTCCCGGTTGCCATCCTTCCCGTCACCTGGGCGCAGAATGCAAACCACCCTCGGAGGCCCTAATCATTTTTCTATAAATATCAGAGAGTCTCGTTTCGGAGGGGGCGCGTGAGCGACGAGCTCCTTTGCCTTCCTGACTGTGTTTAAAATCTGATTTAGAATTAATTTCCTTTGGTCATCCACCGGCAGACACCTTATTTGTCAAATCTCAGGCTCTTGGCGGGGGAGAGGGGAGAGGTGGTGGGGCCGCAGGCAGCTGCCGGCCTGACGGGCGGCCCGGGCAAGGTGCCCTCGCAGGGGCAGCGGCCCCGCCTGGCGCTGGGCCCACACGCCGGCCACGCGGGCTCCGGAAGCGCCCCGGGTCGGCGGGCAGGGCCGGGCCCCGGCCCAGAGCTGCTCCATCTGTCTCAGCCATTAATTCCCGGCTCTGCCTCCAGGTCTCCGGGCTCCCCGAGGCCTGGTGATTAGTATTCTTATTAAAGATTATTTTATTTTCATTGCGCGGATTAATCTGGCTTGGACACGTTATAGCCATATGGGTATTAGCAGAGCGTGAGAACCGCCCACTGGCGAGCAGCAGAACGGCCGGGCCATCTCTGAGCCCTGGACGCGGGTTGGGACGCTGGGTGGGAGGAAGGCCCAGGCCCCAGAGGCTCCCCGACCCGGCCTAGGCCCAGGAGCTCGTCCCGCGTCCTCTCTGCCGGACAGGGGTGTTAACGCCAGCCGCGTAGCCTTGCGGTGAGGGCCAGGCACCGTCCTGGGGTGAATCCCCGTGTACTCACTCTCACAGCGGCCTCACAGCAGCCCGAGGAGGTGGTGCTCTTACTACCCCCAGTTTACAGATGAGGAAACTGAGGCCCAGCCACCTGCCCAGCGTCCCTTAGCCTAGGTGGAGGGGTTGGACCAGAAGGGGGGGTGCGGGCAGCCTGCTCCCGACTTTCTGCTCTTAATTGACAAGAGCAACATGAACTCAGTGACCGGTGGGGGACTCGGGGACCGCAGGCCGTCGTGCTGCGAATCACACCAGGGTGTTGCCGCACCTTTTCTGTGCCTCTCACTGCTCAGCTCCCTAAGAGCCGGACCAGCTCTTGCTTATCTCAGCTCCAGAGTAGCCGCTCAGTAAATTGGGGTGAGGGAATAAATGGGGGGCAGAGGAGCGAGCGGTCCCGGAAATGCTAATCGACGTGGATCTGCTCATTACCTGGAGGGTCCCGCTCATTCAGCTCAACGATGGGTTGCACCGGTATTTGCTGATGAGGTGCGAAGCCGGCTCCCGCTGCCCGGTTCCTGGGCCTGGAGGAAGGCTCTGCGGCTGTGCCCCAGGACCGGGTCTCAGGGGGGCTCTAGGAGGAGGGGGAGGAGGGGAGATCACAGTGTGCCAGCCAGGGTTCCTACGGCCTCCGCTCCCAGCTCCGTGTAGGCCCAAGGCCTCTTGGGGTCTCTCCAGCGGAAAGGGAAGGAGCCCAAACCGGAGGCACATTTTCTCAGCCCTTGAAACCACAGGCCCCGTCCGGCTCCACAGCCTCAGTCTGTGAAGCAAACGTAAGGGCAGTGGCATTCCTCCCGGCATTAGGTGTTCTCTCGAGCTTGGAGAATTTTACAAATTAACTTGATTTTCGCTGCTCTAATGAGGAGGTACAATTTAAAAAATGACATGACGACTTTTCAAGCGAAGCTCCTCTCAAGCGCCACGTTTTCCAGATTGAGACTCGGTGGCTAGACATCCCGGCGAACTTCCCGGTGGTCGCTGTTGCAAAGGAGGTCAGGTCCGCGGTGCAGCGGGGAGCTGCCTGGCCCGTGGCACTGGTCCTGAACTCCCTGGGGTCTCCCTCTGCCCAGAGCGGATAATGACGGGATTGGCTCACTTGGAAAACTCCTACGGGCTCTGGCAACTTCTGCTCTGAACCGGACAGTAGGAAGGCTGAGATGAAGGAGGCAGCCCTGCAGCTAACGCACAGGGAGCTGCCCACAAGCCCCCTCTGGTTTAGAAGAGTCGGACGTACAGATAAACAAGTACATTATAGGTGGTGCTACTGAGCAGAGATTGCAGAACTAGGGGAGGGAGCGGTGGCTTCTGTGCACCTGTGTGTGTGTGTGTCTGTGTGTGTGTGTGTGTGTGTGTACACGTGGAGGTGTGCAGAAAGGCTTCATTCGGAGGGACAGTTAAAACGAATCTTGAAAGAGTTCGACAGGTTGACAAAAGCGCCAGGCCATCCCGGGAAGCAGGCGCAGCACGTGCAAAGGCCCTGAGGCAGGAAACACTACTGGATGTGGGGGATGGCCAGTCCTTCAGTTCGGCCTGTGGATGGGGAGGGAGGGGTGACACTGGAGAAGGGCTTTGAATGCCAGGTGCTGTTGTTCAGGCCATGGGGAGCCCATGAGGGTTTGAACTGCCAGTGACCAGGCCGGGTGTCCTTTCAGGGAGTTCCTCAATCTAGAATATTTCCATTTCCTGCATGGCTGACTTGTTCTTACTCTTTAGACAAGGACTGAGTATCATTTCCTCCTCCGGGAAGGTAGCTCCTCCCACCATTTACCCTTCACCGCATCACCTGCTTTATTTCCTTCCTGGCCCTGAGCACAGCCTCCGTCACTGCGGGTGTCTCCCCCTCAAAGAGGCTGGCTCCGTGGGGGCAGATGCGTGTTGATCCTGTTCGTGGCTGTGTCAGTGCCGGGTGCTCGTAAATACTGGCTGAACGGGTGGGCCGGCAGGTGGCGGCTGGGACTGCGCAGCAAGGCCGGGTCGTCCAGGTGGGAGATGAGGAGAGGGTCACCCACAGGACAGGGCAGGTGACAGTGACCCAGGCTCTGGGAGGGGCGAGAGCCTGCGATTCCCAGGTAGCCCCTGTTGCTTGGGGGGCTTGTAAGACAGAGTCCGGGGCCCCGCGCCTGGCGCTTCTCACGAGGCGGCTGTGGCGGGGCCTGGAATCCGCACTTTTACTGGGGTCTTACCACCTGTCTCTTCTCCAGCCACATTCCCACCCGCCCTGTTCCCTTCCAGCTGTCGTTCCTCCCCGAGTCAGAACCCTCGGATGCTCAGCCTCGTGACCCGCACATCCGAGGCAGTGGCTCACTCGGGGATCGGTGTCCTGTGAGCGACAGATTCGGGCAGGGGACGGGCCTGGGTCGGAAGGGGCCACTGGAGGAGACGCAGCCCTGGGCTGAGGAGGCTCTGTCCTGTGCCGACGTCAGGGTGGGACTCGGGAATCAGGGTCCCGGCCTCAGCTCTGCCCCCGACTAGCTGTGCAGCCCTGGGGAAGTCCCAGGCCCTCTCTGTGCGTCAGTCCCTCCATCCCCAATGAAGGTCTGCGCCCGTGCCCCTTGGGAGATCCCCCTGGAAGCCTTGGGTCAGAGTGGGAGCCGTCCCGGGGCCTGCCGGGGGGCCCGGCTGGCTCACCTGAAGCCGCCTTGTCCTCCGCAGCCTGTGAGCTGGGCTTCTACAAGTCGGCCCCTGGGGACCAGCTCTGCGCCCGCTGCCCCCTGCACAGCCACTCTGCAGCCCCTGCTGCCCAGGCCTGCCGCTGTGACCTCAGCTACTACCGCGCAGGCCCTGGACCCGCCATCCGCAGCCTGCACCCGTGAGTACCACCCTGAGCCCCAGAATCCGGGAGACTAGGGCCAGGCCAGGACCCCGGGCTCCCAGGGCTCCAGGGAGCCAGTGCTCCACGGGCGAGGCAGGGACAGGGGGCTCTCTCGGGCCAGGGGCCGGTCTAGGGTGGGAGGAGGTGACTCTGACTCTTCACTGGTGGCCTCGACCTCTCGGGGGTCCCTACCACCTCTCCAGGGAAGTCTTTCCTTCCCTCCTTCTGTCTTTCCTCTCTGCCTCGAGGGCAGACGAGAGGTGGCTTTGGTCATCTTCTGACCCTACAGTGATACCGATGTCCTGGGAGCCGGGGTGGGCCAGCCAGGGGGTTCCCATGAAGAGAAGGAATGTCGGAGGAGCCCCTGCTCGCTGTCATCCCTGATGGACTGGTCAGAGCTGCCGTAGCGTGTGTAGGGTGTGTGCGTGAGTGTGTATCTGGGATACGTGTGGCTGCCTGCTTGGATGATGGCACGCGTGTGTCTGATTCTGTGTGTGCCCTGGGGTGCCTGCCGTGATCGACACTGTGCGTGTCTGTGTCGGCAGCGGAGCGGCTGCTATGGAAGATGCCTGCGGAGAGTGTGTGTGCTCGCGGGGGAGCGTCAGAGTCCTGCCCACGTACGGAGAGGGTTCTTGGAGGTGTGTGTGCACATCTGGGTCGGTCCCTGGCGGGGACTCCCAAGTCCCCATAGAGCTTGAAGGAATGTGCCTTGTGAGTTCAGTGCGTGCACACCTGGCCCTGCAGAGGAGGCGCGTGTGCCCAGAGAGGGTGTGCTTGCGTGTGCTCATGCCCGGGGTACTGAGGGGACTCCGAGGGACTCTGGCACCGAGCCTGCAGGGCTGCGTGACTGTCTCGGCGTTCTGCTGACGGCTGGCGTGGTTCCTTGGTTGCCTCCCCTCCTGGCCTGAAGGGGCCTCTCACGCCCCCATCCCAGCTGGGATCCCCGCAGCCAGCTCAGCGCCCCCCGCCCCCCATTTGCCAGCCCTGGTCTCTTGTGGAGGGTGAGGGGCACTTCACACAGTTCTTACTGGTTTTGCTCCCTAGTCTATCCCAGCCTCAGTCCCCAATCTCCCTGTCCCCCCCCACCCCCCATCTCCATCACACCCAGCCCCCAGTCTCCCTGTCCGTGGCAAGTGAGAGGGTCACAGAGTCTCACACACACACAGTCTCCCTCCCCCCTTCCACCCTTCTGCCCAGACCCGTGCATTTTCCCCTGGGCAATGACCTGCCGGGGCAGAAAGGATGGCCGAGTGACATGGTGACGACCGTGGGCTCCGTGGCGAGGTGAGCCCAGGTCTAGGTCATGGGCACCTGCACTCAGCTAGCCAGACTCCAGTTTGTCTCCAAATCCACAATTCTGTTCCCTGGGGTTCTAGAAGTCTTAAGACTACAAAAGACTGGGCTTTTAGTATTCCATATCTTTCAGATTCTGTGATTCTCTATGATTCTGAAGATTCCACTCTTCTATTTTCTTAAGATCTAAGAGTCCCTGCCTGGGATGCTGAGAACTGGCATTCTGAGCCCCAGGGGTCCACGCGGCAACCCCTCAAGCCCTTCAGACTCAAATGCCCACCCCCAGGAGCCTGCCCCAGCCCCCAGGCCCCACTTCTGCAAAATCTCCGAGCTGCCCGGACTCCCGTGGGAGCGGGGTGGGCACACCCTGCCTCGGAGACCCCGCCGGCCTTCCTGGCGCCTCCACGCGCTCCACGGCGGGGTCAGGGATCTGTACGGTAAATCCAGCCAGGGGTTAAGGAGAGGAGTGCAGAATGCAAATGGCAGGGGCATTTCATGCCCAGGGGGGCTGCTGTGGGCACCCCAGGGTTGTCAGGGTCTCCCCCCAGCTCTGGATGGAAATTTCGGGAAACAAACCCAGGATCCCTATGGTCCGACCGTGGGATGGTAGGGGGCAGGGATTTCGCTTTCTGTACACAGACCTGACACTGTGGTCCAGTCTGACGCCGCCTTTGCCCTCCGGGAGCTTCCAGAGGCTGGAGGGGGTGTGGCCTTATCCTGGGGGACCTTGGGTATCATGGGGGACTCCCAGCCCCTCCCTGGTCTGACGGGGGGAGACCGGACCAGGCCGGGTAAACGCCCTCCATTGCCGCCTGTCATTCTGTACTCCCCAGGGCCACCCTCAGCACCGGTGAATCTCATCTCCAGCGTCAACGGGACATCTGTGACCCTGGAATGGGCCCCTCCCCTGGATCCGGGCGGCCGCAGCGACATCACCTACAACGCCGTGTGCCGCCGCTGCCCTTGGGCGTTGGGCCACTGCGAGACGTGCGGGAGTGGCACCCGCTTCGTGCCCCAGCAGACGAGCCTGGTGCGGGCCAGTCTGATGGTGGCCAACCTGCTGGCCCACATGAACTACTCCTTCTGGATCGAGGCCGTCAACGGTGTGTCTGACCTGAGCCCCGAGCCCCGCCGGGCCGCCGTGGTCAACATCACCACGAACCAGGCAGGTAGGCGGAGATGCTCCGTCCCCCAGCTTCCCTGAACCCCGGCCCTCACTGGATCGGAGAGGGCTGCTCCGGACTCGCTGTGGCACTCTGGGCAAGTGCCTGCCTCCCCCGGCCCTGCCTCCCTCAGCAGGCCTCGGAGCTCCAGGCCCTGCACGCCCTTAGAAAGGTAGCACATGCCCTGTAGGTGGGAGGAATCCACCAAGGTCAGAGACAGGCCAGCGTGGTGTTCGGAGGCTCCAGAACTTTCTCTCTGCCTCCATTCCTTCCCTGGTGCAGTGGGAATAATAGTACCTGCCTCGGGTACTATTGTGAGGCTTAAGTGAGAGAAATGAAAATGCTTAGCCCAGCACCTGGCCCAAGGTACATGCTCAATAAATGTCATTAAGAAACAAAATCACTCTGATTATCATTTTCCAGAACACCTGCCACTGCTGCCCCTGGGATGGATTTGGTTGCGCTGGTTTGAACAACAGCATTTATCTCTGTGTTCCTAGCCAGTTGGTGGGCTGCATTCAGCCCCCGAGCCCCTCCCTTTCCAAATTCTGGTGGCCCCCCCCACCCCCTCAGGTGACGGCCGACCCAAGAGCCCACCCACGGCAGCTGCCCCATCAGCAGCCACCCCAGCACACGTCTGGGACCGCTGTGGCCCCCACCCCGTCTCTTCCCGACACCACGCAGGCCTGGCCCAACAGAAACTATTCTCACCATGTCGCCGAGGAGGAGACCAAGGCTCTGTGTCACCACGTAGGAAGCAGCAGTCAGAATCCGAACCCCGGTCCGTCTCGCGCCCAAGTGAAACAGGCCCCCCGACTGTGAGCCCAGGCACCCCCTCCCTGATGCCAGGGCTTCATCCGCTCGAGGGGCTCTCATCGGACCAGCGTTTTGAGGCACCCACAGAATGCCCGGCCCTGTCCTTGGGGGCTGGTGACGCGGCGGGTGGGGGGGTGGGGACTAGGCTTGCGTGTCCTGTGCGTGGGCCCCTGCCCTTGCCCGCTGGTCTCTAGGGAGACTGGGGTGGGGGGCTGGCCGGCCGGGGCGCAGGCTGGAGTCCAGAACCCAGCAGCATTTCTGACGCCATCGGTTTGCTGCATCGTGGACAGGAAAGCCCTCCCGTGGAGCCGCGCTCCCTTCCAGCCACCACACCGTCTCTCTTCACAGCCCTTCCCGCGAGAGACGTCTGCGCGGCCCTCCTGGGTCCTCTCTCTGTGGGCCTCCTCGGGCAGCTCTAGTCAGGCCTCTGGCCCCACCTGTCCCCTGAAGCTCAGTGTCCCCACCTGGCCACACTCAGCGGGGACTTCTCTCCCTGTTCTTCTCCCCCCACCCCACGGAACACTTGTGTCCTGCCCCCATGCCCCCCACACCCCCCATGTCTGTCCACCTCTCTGCCCTGCCCTTCTCCGTCTCCCCCAGGCGTTCTTCTCGAAACAAGCCGGAAGGCTAGAGGACCCCGGGCTTGCCCTGGACCCTCCTCTCCTCCCTGCTCACCCTGGGCCATCTTTTCTGAGTGTCCTTATCAGGGCCTTATCACAGCTTGGGGTTCCACCCTCATGTGCTGACATTTGTCACCCGCACAGATATCTCCCCTGAGGACCAGGTGCCCACTCCCACGCCCACAGCACCCACAGCCCCACACCTCCCATGGGCCCCCCATCTCGGGACACGGCACCACTGTTCATGGGGTCCCCTGAGCCCCAAACCCCGATGTCCCCCTGACCCTCCCTCCCTGTCTCTGTACCACGTCCACCCACCGGGCCTCCCTTCAGGTGACCACCTCCACCTCAGCCTCCTTCCAGCCCATCTCTCTTAGCTCAGGCGCCATCACACAATGCCATAGGTTGGGGGCTTAAACCCCCAAATGTACTGATCACGGTTCTTGAGGCCGGAGGTCCAAGACGAGAGGGCTGGCCAGTGGTCTCTAGTGAGAACCCTCTTCCTGGCGTCTGGATGGCTGCCTCTCGCTCTGTCCTCACAAGGCAGAGAGAGAGAGAGAGAGAGAAGTCTCATCTCTTCCAATAAAGACACTAATCCCATCGCGAGGGCCTCTCCTGCATGACCCCATCTGATCGTCTCCCTAAGGCCCTAACTACAAATAGCATCAAGTTGGGGCTTAGGGCCTCTATATATGAATTTGGGGCTGGGGACACAGTTCAGTGCACAGCACGTCAGCCTCCCCATCACGTGTTGTCCGGGCAGCAGCAGGAGCCCGCGCCCCCGCCCCACGACGGCTTCTCACAGCACATCCTGAGTGGGCTTTGAAAGGGTGAGGTCCGGTGAGCCCTTTACCAGCTTCAGCCTGAGCTCAGATCCCGTTCGGAGCCTCCCTGGGCCAGGCTGGGGGCACCTATGCCACCCACCCCGCCCCCTCTCCGGCTCTCCTGGCTCCCTTCCTTGCAGCCACACCGGCCTCCCGTCCACCGGTCCCTCTTCCAGCACACTAAGCCCTTCCCGGCTTGGCCTTACGACTCCTGCAGAGTGGCAGCTCCTCTCTGCCTCTCTGTTCGGTGGCTGGTTCCTTCAGTCCTGGGTTCCACTGCCATCCCCGCTTAGGGGAGGCCCACCCTGACCACCCCCCACCCCTGCCCCAGCTAAAATGACCCGGATCCCCCGGCCCCCTGGGCATACCAGGTGCCCTCCATCACACGAAGCGCCTTCTTTCTGTCCCTCATGGTGCTTTTTTTCCCCCAATTTTTCAAAGATTTTTACGTATTTATACATGAGAGACACACAGAGAGAGGCAGAGACACAGGCAGAGGGAGAAGCAGGCTCCCCGCAGGGAGCCCAGTGTGGGACTCCATCCCCGGACCCCGGGATCATGACCCGAGTCAAAGGCAGACGCTCAATCCCCGAGCCACCCAGGTGCCCCCCTTTACGGTGCTTAAACAACCTGTGATTCTCCATCATTTGCCTTCTTACTTTCTCTCTATAGATCATAAGCCCCTAGTGGACCACAAGGCATGTGGAAGGCATTCAGGAAATCCTAGGGGGTGCCTGAGGCAGACAACAGCCCTGAGCAAATGGGTGAGGCCTGGCCTCACTGACTGCTTGCCCCCCCTTCCCTTCCCTGCCCCCTCCCCCTTTTCCCCTCAACTCCTTTCCCTTCCCCCTCCCTTCTCCCTCCCCCTTTTTCTTCCTCTGCTCCAGAGCCCTCTCCTCTCCGGAGCCCCTCTGGTGCCCTCACCCTGTTTCCTCCCCATCTCTGCCCCCTTCTGTGTCTGCTCCCCTCACACAGCACCTCTTGGCTTGGAAGTTCTTTGTTTTTTAAGAGGCGCCCACATATTGCTGGTGCTGGTGTGTGTTCCTCCCCACAAGGTCTTACCTGGTCTGCACCTCCTCCTGGCAGGGTGTTGCCAGCTTCCCTTCCTGGATAGGGAAACTGTCACCCTGGACACTGGCGGTCCCAGCCAGCAGAAGGCGGGGCTGTGAACCCAGGCCTGATTCCCAGGCTGATGGGGGGCCCTGTACCACACACCCGCCAACTTAACTCTGGACTGACTTCTGAATCTTCATGGCAGAGTCACCCAGCAGTGTTATGGGCACCTGCCATGTGTGGTCCCCGCCTTCAGGGAGCGCCAGGTGTGCGGGGGGACACAGGGTGTCCAGAAAGGAGGCAAGAGCTGGGGGCGTGGGGCGGAGAGTCAGCCTGGCTGCGGCCCCTGTACCTGGCACTTCCCAGCAGACTCACCTGGGGAGGGGGGTAGCTGCACTCCATCACCGAGTGAGGGATGAGAGGTGACCTAGTGTGACAGGGGGACAGGGGCGGGCTAGGAAGGCTCCGATGGGCGTGGCTCACGGCCTTTCCCGGAGTCCCCGAGTGTCAGAGCTGCTGCAGTCGTACCCTCCAAACCCAGGCAGTGAGGACAGGTTCCTTCCCTTCTTCCCCTCTCCTTCCTCCTCCTCAGGCACTCCTGAGAGCCTGTGTGGCCCCAGGCCCTGGGCTGGGGGTGGGGGTGGGAGACGTGGAGATAGAGACATCTAGTGGTGGGGCCCTGGGTGGTGGGACCCCAGTGCGAGCAAGAGTTTTCTGCTTGTTGGGCTGGTGGGGCTCCAGCAAGCTTCCGGGGGATGAGAGGAGGAGGAGGCATGAGCTGGGGTAGTCAGGCCTCCTCTGGGTCTAGCCGGGCCCAGCATCCTAGACCAGAGCCAGGCTGTGCCGACCCCATGGGGCCAATCAGAGCTGCAGCTGACTTACTAGAAGGATTGGAGGGGGCTGGCTCTCCTGGGATGGGGGCAGGACAGTTGGCAAGGTGAGCATGGCCCAAGCCAGGATCCCTGGGACAGAGGCCAGTCACCACCCACCCACCCATCTGACCGAGGCTGGCCTCCCTCCCCTAGCCCCGTCCCAGGTGGTGGTGATCCGCCAGGAGCGGGCGGGGCAGACCAGCGTGTCCCTGCTGTGGCAGGAGCCAGAGCAGCCCAACGGCATCATCCTGGAGTATGAGATCAAGTACTACGAGAAGGTACCAGCAGGGCAGGGGGAACGGGGAGGGGAACCAGGCGGGAGGACCCTCGGCTGACCACGCTTGTCATGGGCAGGACAAGGAGATGCAGAGCTACTCCACCCTCAAGGCTGTCACCACCAGGGCCACCGTCTCGGGCCTCAAGCCGGGCACCCGCTACATGTTCCAGGTCCGCGCCCGCACTTCCGCAGGCTGCGGCCGCTTCAGCCAGGCCATGGAGGTGGAGACCGGGAAACCCCGTGAGTGCCGGGAGCGGGGAGGCAGGGAGCTGGGCCAGGCCCGGCGCCGGGGCCGTGGCGGTCAGAGGAAGGGAATGTGCCGAGCTGGTGCCTGTGCTGGATTGGCATTTTTACAGGTGAAAAACCAAGGCTCAGAGAAGCCGAGCGGCTTGCCCAAGGTGACCGGGCTAGTGACAGCGCACCCACCACGGGCTTTCACTGAGTAGCAGTGTGACTGGCGGGCGTCACGGTGCCCTTGCCCTCGTAATCATCCCCGAGACCCTCTAATGAGTCGCCGTTATCCACATCCCCATTTCACAGATGGGGAAAGTGAGGATCAGACCCATAAAGTGAATTGCCCAGGTCACCCAGCAAAGCAGGATTTGAACCTGGTCAGTCTGGGGGACAAACTTTGTGCCCCTTCCCCAGCATTATCCTAACCCCCAGCCTCCAGAACAGAGGTTCTCACAGTGTGGTCTGGGGCAGCAGCACCTGGGAGGTGTTGGAAATGCTGATTCTCAGGCCTCACCCCAGACCTGAATCGGAAACTCTGGGGTGGGGGCCCAACAATTCAGGTTTTATCAAGCCCTCAGGGCGATTCTGAGACACATTCAAGCTTGGGGGTGCCCTGCCCCCTATCTCCAGCTGCTTGGGGTCTTCTCTGTGCTCTTTACTGGGGGGGCCCCTCCAGGGGGTGGTGTAGGATAGAAAGGTTCAAGGCCAAGTTGATGCCCCTCTTCAACCGATGTGTGTGTCCAGCGCTCTGAGGCCTGATACCACGTTGAGACTGCCCGGCTCGGAATCCTGCCCGGCCCAGTCTCATTTAGTGTGGGGCCTGGGGCGAGCTCCCGGAGGTCTCTGAGCCTCAGTGTTCTTGTCTGAAAACTGAAGACAATCCTGGGGTCTCCCTGGGACTGGGACAGGAACACGCACCTCTCAGCACATTCTCAGCTTTGTTGCTGTTTGAGTAACAGGCGGGACAGGCCTATGACGGGTGGGAGACGCAGGCTCAGAGAGGCCTAGAGATTCTCCACGGCCCCGCAGTCCCAGGAAGTGCTGGTGCCAGGTGGGAAGCCAGGAGGCCCCGCCCCCCCGCAGGGTGTTGAAGGGGAGGCTTAGGAGAAGGGAGGGTGAGGGCAGAGGAGGAGCCAGCCTGTGACCTGACCCACTGCTGAGTCAGAGGCACCAGGTCCCTGGGCCTGAGCGGCCCGGTCCCCCCACCCTGCTTTCCTCCCCCAGGGCCCCGCTACGACACCCGGACCATTGTCTGGATCTGCCTGACGCTCATCACGGGCCTGGTCGTGCTTCTGCTCCTGCTCATCTGCAAAAAGAGGTGGGTGGTCCTGGTCCCCGGCCACCCGAGCCCCTCCTCTGGGGCACTGTGTCTCCAGCCTGTCCCAAGCCCCACCAGCTGGTGGTCCCCTTGCGCCTGGGGCTGGGTTCACCTCCAAGAATACCTGTTCTTCCCTTCCTCGCGGAACACTTGTGTCCTGCCCCCCACACCCCCATGTCTGTCCACCTGTCTGCCCTGCCCTTCTCCGTCTCCACCAGGCGTTCTTCTCGAAACAACCCTGGAAGGCTGGAGGACCCCGGGCTTGCCCTGGACCCTCCTCTCCTCCCTGCTCACCCAGGGCCATCTTTTCTGAGTGTCCTTATCAGGGCGGCTTGGGGTTCCACCCTCATGTGCTGACATTTGTCACCCGCACAGACGTCTCTCCTGAGGACCAGGTGCCCACTCCCGCACCCACAGCACCCCCAGCCCCGCACCTCTCAGGACATGGTGGGCCCCCCTTCTCGGGACACAGCACCACTGTTCATGGGGTCCCCTGAGCCCCAAACCCCGGTGTCCCCCTGACCCTCCCTATCTCTGTACCACATCCACCCACCTGCCAGTCCCACCGGGCCTCCCTTAGGTGACCACCTCCACCTCGTTTAATCTGTGATGCGGAAATTCCGGTCTCACTTTGCAGGTGAGCTAGTTGGGGATCAGAGAGGTTAGGCGTCTTCCGCCAAGTAGATGTCAGAACTGGGACAGGGACCCAGGTCTGTGAAAACTAAAGTGGTCATTCTCTCTCCCAGTCCATCCCAGAGGGAGGTGGAGATAGGACACTGGGCCTGGTGTGGGCTTAGGATCCCAGACAGCAAGGGCTGGAAGCATCGTCCTATACATGGAGACACAGGCCCAGGGAAGGGAGGGAGCTTGCCAAGGTCCCACGGTGTCATAGATACCAGAGGCCTCGTCCCCACCCCCTCACCAAGGGTGGTTTCATGTAAAAAGGGGGCTTATAATGTGGAGACTGCTGTGCAGGCCAAAGGTGTCACCATCCGGCTGGGGTGAGGGCCTGAGGGCGGAGACTCCCCTCTGCAGGGGCAGGAGCTGTGGTGGCAGGAGCTGTCCCTAAAGGGAAAGGAGCTCGAGGGGCAGAGTCCTGATTTGTCCCCAAACGGGATCAGGGCTGAGGCCAGGGCCGTCTTCCACAGGCACTGTGGCTACAGCAAGGCCTTCCAGGACTCGGACGAGGAGAAGATGCAGTATCAGAACGGGCAGGGTGAGTGCGGGCGCCAGGCACGTGGGGCAGGGAAGAGGAGGTCACGGTGGGAGCCAGCGCGGCTCTGGGGGTGCCCCGGAAAGATGCGAGCCCCAGAGAGAGACAGCAGGATGTCAGAGACCCGGGCCCTCAGAGGCCAAGTGCTGTTCACCTTTGTTGGGTGTGCAGACCCCACAAGGATGCTGGAATCCCTCTGCCCGGGGGCATGCACAGATGTGTGCACTCACACACAATCTTGGATACAATTGTGGAGGGAGGGGGTGTCGTATACTCTTGGCTAAGAACCCGTGCTACAGAGAGCTTGTTCAGGACCCTGCAGAGACCCCAGGAGACGAGGCAAAGAGGAGGAAGCCTACCTCCACACCTCACTTTTGTGCCGTGGTGGACGTTAGTATCGATTCTGGTACCGATTCTCATTGAGCTGAGTACAGCCTCCGAATCCTTCTTAACACAGTTTTCTGGAGAACTGCTTTCAGCCAAGGTTGGCGTGTGTGATTGCAACATTTTTACCCCTGAGCAATTTAGAAAGACCCTAAAGACTCTAGAAGTGACCCCAAAAAACAACAGATACGTTCAGAACTCACTGGAGACCCCCGAAACCCCCAGAGACCACATAGCTCCTCCGTAGAGACCCCATTTTCACTCAATAAGCACTTATCGGGCACCTACTGTTTGCCACCTACAACCTGAGCTTCCGAGGGATGCTCCTTACTGCCCGCCCCCCACCCAGCCCTATCCCAGGCCCCTGCAATGCTGCAGGGAAAATCTCCTGCACCCCACTGATGATCCTTCTCTCCTGGGCCCTCAGCACCCCCACCCGTCTTCCTGCCCCTGCACCACCCCCCGGGGAAGATCCCAGAGCCCCAGTTCTATGCAGAGCCCCACAACTACGAGGAGCCAGGCCGGGCGGGCCGCGGTTTCACTCGGGAGATTGAAGCCTCCAGGATCCACATTGAGAAAATTATCGGCTCTGGTGAGCCTTGGGGGCTGTGAAGGGGGGTGCCCGGGGGAGGGGCCCCAGGGCAGAGGGGGAGGGGAGTCACTGCGCACAGGGGTGCAGGGGGTGCAGGAGGGCGCTGGGGTCCCAGTGCAGAGAGGAGGGTCCCACAGCCCTCCCCTGCCCGCCCTGCTCGGGCTCTGCAGGGGAGTCCGGGGAAGTCTGCTACGGGCGGCTGCGGGTGCCGGGGCAGCGGGACGTGCCCGTGGCCATCAAGGCCCTCAAAGCCGGCTACACGGAGCGACAGCGACGGGACTTCCTGAGTGAGGCGTCCATCATGGGGCAGTTTGACCACCCCAATATCATCCGCCTCGAGGGCGTCGTCACCCGCGGTACGTGCCACGCGAGGGCAGCCTCACCCTGCAGGAGCCCTCCTGCCCGGGCCAGAAGTCTGGGTCCACCCCTGGGCCACCGTGCTCTGCCCCTGCCCTGCCCCTGCACCCCCCCGGTTCAGGTCCTCCGATGACTTGGTTGGGGAGGAGGCCCAGAGCCCGGGACCCCAGTGGGAACCCTGGGCTCCCCAAAGCCCTCAGTGCAGGCCAGCCCACGGGAGGGGGCGTGTTCCTGGGGTCTCCCATTAGCAGACCTGATCCCCCCACCAAGAGCCACCCCCTCCCCTTGCCCCTCCCCAGGCCGCCTGGCAATGATCGTGACCGAGTACATGGAGAACGGCTCTCTGGACGCCTTCCTGAGGGTGCGTGCCCACCCCGCCTTCCACGTGGGCCCGGCGGAGGGAAGCTCATTCTGGGTGTTGGGAGAGATGTGAGGTCCCCAAACACCCACAGAGTTCGGGCCCAGTGGACCTGGGGAAGGGGAGTGAGGTACAGGGACGGGTCTCAAGGGTCAGCCCATCCGATTGCCTTTCAGCCCCGCAGCACATGAAGGTCCCTCCGCTGCTCAGGCTGCTCTGCCCCGCACACGGGCGGAGAGGGGGGCCTCCCTGGAGACCCAGGGCCCCAGCCAGCCGGGCGGCATGGTGGGGGGGGGGTGGGAATCACTGGACTCCCAGCTCCTGCCCTTCCGTTTATCTGCTGGGTGTTCGGGCGCAGGGCTTCACCTCTCTGGGCCTCCGTTTCTCCTTCTGCAAAATGGGTGAGGAGTCATCACAGCCCCACCTCCCTCTCAGGGTCGCTATGAGCGTAAATGAGACCGTGAGAAGGACCTGAAACAGGAACATGCTTCATAAGCAGTGAAGATACTTTGCAAGCTGCGCAGAGCCTTTCTGAAGCCGAGCCATGTCCCCCTACAGACTCACGACGGGCAGTTCACCATCATGCAGCTGGTGGGCATGCTCAGAGGCGTGGGGGCCGGCATGCGCTACCTCTCGGACCTGGGCTACGTCCACCGGGACCTGGCCGCCCGCAACGTCCTGGTTGACAGCAACCTGGTGTGCAAGGTGTCCGACTTCGGGCTCTCCCGGGTGCTGGAGGACGACCCTGATGCGGCCTACACCACCACGGTGCGTAGTCCCACCCGCCTCCAGGCCCGGGAGGGGCAGGGCGGCTCAGGAGGTCTCCCCCACGCGGAGATAAGTGAGGTTGGAAATGTCGGGATTGCCTTCCACCCGGTCCTACCTCTCTTCTCTGCATCTCGGCTCCCCCTCTGGGAAGTGGGAGCCCCCTTTCCCGCCTTTCCTGTATCTCTGGGTGGCCTGGGGAGACACACTGGGGCTGTCTCTCACTCTCCCCACTGTCACTCGCTCTCCGGGAGACTTTGGGAGAGTTGGGGTCTCTCTGAATTCACAAATCCACTCCACATGTGTCTGTAAGGATTGGCTAAAAAGTGGTGTTTTCAGAACATGCTCCGTAGAGAGGTGGGCTCCTCCAGAGGATCCTTGGGGGCTGCCGTCAAGGCAGGAGGCTGAGTGGAGGGGCTCGGGCCCCCCACCCTGCCTCAGTGAGAACCTTCCCTCTGGGGTCTCACCTGCCGAGCATCCGAAGGAACAACTTTTCACTTAGAGAAGGGATTTTGTGACACAAGCAAGAACAAGAAGGAAAGGAAGGAAGGGCAGCTGGGACAACGAGCAAGCCGTGCTCCGCGGGCTTCGTCCCTCGCAGGGGCACCAGCCCGTCCCTGGCTCTTAACTGAGCACCTACTATGTTTCAGGCGCACCACGCGCTTCCTTTGCTCAGTCTTCGGAACAGCTGAGGGTGGGTGTCCGCGGGCGGAACAGGTGCTCCAGGAAGGCGGAGGCCGCGTCTCGGCCCCTGGGCTGCCCCGACCCGGTGCTCAGCTCCCTGCCTCGGGCTGCGGAGGGGCGCCCAGCACCCCCGTGTGTCTTGCAGGGAGGCAAGATCCCCATCCGCTGGACCGCCCCCGAGGCCATCGCCTTCCGGACCTTCTCCTCGGCCAGCGACGTGTGGAGTTTCGGTGTGGTCATGTGGGAGGTGCTGGCCTACGGGGAGAGGCCCTACTGGAACATGACGAACCGCGACGTGAGTCGGGGACCCTGGCTGGGCAGAGGCGCGGGGGCCGTGGAGGGAGGGACGGCCTCCAGCCCCGCGCTGTGCTCGCCCCACCCCAGGTCATCAGCTCCGTGGAGGAGGGCTACCGCCTGCCCGCGCCCATGGGCTGCCCCCGCGCCCTGCACCAGCTCATGCTCGACTGCTGGCACAAGGACAGGGCTCAGAGACCTCGCTTTTCCCACATTGTCAGTGTCCTCGATGCCCTCATCCGGAGCCCGGAGAGCCTCAGGGCCACCGCCACAGTCAACAGGTGCCTGGCACCCGCCCCAGCTCTGCCCAAGCCCAGCTGCTCTCCCAGTATTTCCCTGGATAAGGCCCAGACTTAGTGTAAGCCCTGACATCCGGACCACACCTAGCCTGGGTCCCAAAGCCCTTTTCCTGGCCCCCGTCCTGCCTGAACCCCTGACGCCTGCCCTGCCCGGGCCCCTGACCCCTGTCCTGCCTGGGCTTTCCTCAGCCCTCTCCTTTCAGACCTGGGGGCTAGCTCCTCAGACCCTTTGCCCACGACTGAGCCTGGGGGGCTGAGCGTGGCTAGTGCCCGGGTCCCTGAGGAAAGCAGGGGCCCTGGCAGGCTACTTACCAAGGGCCTCTGTGCCTCAGGTGCCCGCCCCCTGCCTTTGCCCAGAGCTGCTTTGACCTCCGAGGGGGCGGGGGTGGCGGCGGGGGCCTCACCGTGGGGGACTGGCTGGACTCCATCCGCATGGGCCGCTACCGGGACCACTTTGCTGCCGGCGGCTACTCCTCCCTGGGCATGGTGCTGCGGATGAATGCTCAGTGAGTGCAGGGTCGGGTGGTGCCCGTGGAGACGGGGCAGGGGAGGAGGGCAGGGGACCAGAGGCAGGGCCCCTGAGGAGGTGGGAAGCTCCAGGGGATGGGTGTGTCCCCGTCTTCATGATTCCGGGCCTCCCAGGCCAACCTGGTCAGCACCACCCTTCCTTCACAGGGACGTGCGTGCCCTGGGCATCACCCTCATGGGCCACCAGAAGAAGATCCTGGGCAGCATCCAGACCATGAGGGCCCAGCTGACAAGCACCCAGGGGCCCCGCCGGCACCTCTGACCCAAAGCCAGTGGGGCCTGGGTGGCAACTAAACCTGACCCGGGTCACGTCGGCCTTCAGAGGACTTGCAGGGTTGGCCGGGGGTCAGGAGCTCCAAGGTCCCTCCTCTCAGGTGCCAGGGAGGCCAAGAGCTCTGCCGCAGGACCTGGAGTTACCAGGGGTCAGGCTGCCTGGGAAGGGGCGTCTGGTGCCCAGCACTCCTGGGACATCTGCCCCCAGGGCAGACGGGCTGGGGCCTAGTGACACTGAGCCTAAGGGAGACATCACTCACCTGCCTCTGTGTGTGTGTGTGTATGTGTGTGTATGTTCATATGCTGTAGGGGTGTGTTTTCATGAGGTCCTGGGGGCCCCTGTGAACATTTGTGATCACGTGTGTGTGTCCACCCATCAGGCCCAAGCATGGGTGTGTGCTGATGGCGTGCGTGCTTCTCCATCGCGGTCGCAGGGCGTGTGTGCGTGACCATGGATGGCACGTCCTGAATGAGGATGTGTGTCACAGGCCCGTGGGCGCAGAATTTGGTGTGACACTGCCCAGCGGATACGGGCCCAGGCCCCAGCACCCATGGGGACTAAGGAGAGGCTCACGCCCACCTCCCCCCACACCTGGAGGCGGGAGTTAGGGGCCACTTTGGAACCGCACCAGCAC
The DNA here is from genome assembly GCF_011100685.1 of Canis lupus familiaris. NCBI lineage: Eukaryota > Metazoa > Chordata > Mammalia > Carnivora > Canidae > Canis > Canis lupus. The sequence continues at coordinate 76,096,945 of NC_049223.1, read as the reverse complement.
CAGGCCCACCCTTGTCTCCGCCCGGGTGAGCCCTCCCCCGGCTCTATCTCAGGTCTGAGCCCTCCCTCTAGCAGGTGGGGGGCCGCCTGCAGCCTCCACCTGGCTCCCACCGCTGCTTCAACAGGAAAACAGGGTTCCCGGCCAGCCCCTCTGGCCACCTACTGTGTAGGCATCACTGTAGAGGACACAAGATGCCCTCAGCTGGACTTGGCTGCCGGGTCAGGGGCCAGGGGCCATGACCTTCCCTCTGGGCTCTGATGCCCCCCCGTGGCCCAGGGCTCCTCACTTGGAAGCCCCTCGCCAACCTCTCACTGCCCAGCCCTGGCCTGCGCACCCCCTCAATCCTAAGATCAGGGACCGTGAGATCCCAGCTCTTCAGCCCCATGTCCACCCCTCTCGTACCACCTGGGGAGACCAAAGCCTACAGAGGGGGTGTGCCTCGGCCAAGGTCACACAGCAACCAAGCTTCAGAGCCGAGGCCTCCTGCCTCCCAGCCCAGGGCTCCTTACCCCACACACCACCCCACACCGACAGCTGTGGGTGAAGGGGGCTTCGGAAGCTCCCCCATCCCGAGACTGACCCTCCCCTTTACGGCCCACCAGGGTATGTAAATATCTTTTTTCTACCATGCCAGAATATTTTTTCCTCACTCCTGACAATGCAAAAATGGTCTTCAAAGCACATAAAAAGCACCCAGGGTGAGAAAGCACCATCCCAGGGGAAGCTTGGCAGGCAGGGCTCAAGGAACCCCACTGAGCAGGATGCCTTGTGCCCCTGCCGGCCCCAGAGGGAAGGGCGAGCCCAGCTTCCCACCCCCTGCCCAGCCCTCCCCCTAGCCAGCACAGCTGTTCCGCAGAGACACCAGCACTGAGCCCCCCTTCCTCCTGCAATAATTTGGGGAGTCTCAGCCCCGCCTAGGTGCTGCGGCCAGCTCTCTACACCTCTATATATTATATTACTATATAGCCGAGCTGTTCTTCCTTCCTATGGAAGTCGGAAACATGGTCAGGACACGATCCGGGGAGGACCCTGTCTTCCTCCTATCCCCACCCCACTCTCACCCAGTTCCTGGGCTCTGATCCTCACGGTCAAGGTGGACACAGTGGGCCTGGCACTTGCAAAAGTGTGGCCCCTGCCCCAGGCGTGAGGTACCCTTGGGGTCCCAAGGATCTGCTGCTCTGTGGTCTTCATCCTGAGTCTTGAACTTGCCCACAATGAGAATAAATCCTGCCTCATCTTTACCTGTGTCCCCCCTTTTTTTCATCCTGCCAACGTTGACATCACCTGGTAAGAGCAGCCTCATGCTGTGCACCTACTGTATGCATCCCGTACATTTTTTCCTGCTCTGGTCTTCTCATCTCTCCCAGGGGGTAGGATTCATGCACCCATTTTATATACAGGGAGGCTGAGTAGGCCTGAAGCCAAGTTTAGGGGGCGCTGAGCCAGAACCCCAGTTTGTCCAACTCCAAAGCCTGTGCTAGGAAGTCCCCCCCATGGGCCCCAAATTCTCTCTGTCAAGATGTGCAGATGGTGCTGAACACTGGAGCACTATTGCTTGCAAGCAGGCATTGCCTTTGCCTCACAGTTTCTTGGAAAAGAAAGACATCCTCTGGAGGAGGAACACATGAGGAAGGAGCATTACATGGGAACAACTTGGGACCAAGGTGTCCATTGAGAGACCTGGGTGCCGCGGGCAGGGAAGGGATGCAAGCCCCCCCTGTAGTGACATCGGGCTGAGGATACAGAAGCAGCAGGAGCCAGGGCAGTGGCATCGGAGGCAGAGCAGAGCCCAACTAGTCCATTTGGAGAAGATGCCCCAGGGGATCCTATTGGTGCACAAGCCAGTGATCTCCAGCGGCTCCACAAGCTGAGGGAAGGAGCTCCATCCTCAAACTGGAAACACTTTCACTGTGTTTCCTTCATTGTCTCACTATTGATCACAGTAGCCCTATCAGGTTGGTGATATTGTCTCCATCTTACTGTTGGGCACAAGCATGCTCAGAGAGGCCGGTGTCCCAACCGGCGGAATGACCACGTAGAGCTAGAACTATGGTTTCTAGCCAGGTGTGTTTCTCCTGAAACTCTACACTCTGCTCCGGGCCTCCTCTCCATGGGACCAGCCATCTCCTATGAGGAAGAACCTGTTACTACACACTTCCTTCCCTAAGGGAAGGAACCACCCGAGCCTATGGTGCACCTACAATGTCCTGGTGACACTGGGGGATACAAAGATGAAGGCAGACCCTTTCAGAAGCTGAAACTTGGTGGAGGTATGGAGTGCACAAAGTGGTTCCCCAGTCAGATGGCTAGGCTAAGCGTCCAGGAAATGGGACACAGAGAAGGATTAGAGAAGATCAGAGGAGAGAAAGTCTGGAGGGCCTAGGGCTGTCACCAAGGACTTCATGGAGGAGGAAGCATTCAGCTGAGCATTGAAAGATGGGAAAGATTTAGAGGTTCATTTCCCTTGTGTGAGGATGGATGCAGAGAAGAGGAAGAGTAACAGCTAGACAAGAAACCAAAACAAGCATTCATGTCTAGGAGGCCTCGCTATCATAAAGTCAGCTAGTCCCCTCCAATTTAATTTATACATGTGATTCCCAATACAATTTGCAATGGGGTTCTCTCTGCAACTTGACAAGATCATCCCAAAATGCATATGGAATACTAACCCAGAATAACCAAGACAATTTTGAAGAAGAAAGAAGAAGCCAGAGGAAGAAGAAGGGAACCTCATCCTACCAGATGCCAGTAATTACTATAAAGCACCAGATAGTTTTACTTGGTTCTGGGAATAAAGAAAGAGATAAAAAGAACAGAGGATAATAATGCCTAGGGATGGATCCAAATATATATGAGAGTTTGAAACATGACAAGGGGCAAAGGGTGGTCTCGTTAATGGATAATGTTAGGACAACTAAATACCTTCACAGAAAAAAGTAAAATTGGATCCCTCCCCATACCACTCACGAAATAAACTCTGGGATGATTAAGGTTTAAATGTATAAAAGCAGACCATAAAACTTTTCAGAGGAACAAGAAGATAATTTTATGACCTTAGAGCAGAAAATAAGCAAGACACAAAAAAGCACAAATGATTAAGGAAAACCGTGATAAACCTTGTTGCAATAAAGTTGAAAACGTCTACATAGCAAAAAAGAAATAGATTTGTTAGAGCTGTGGCTGGGAGACTATTTGTAGGCTGCATAACCAACCAAAAGAGCATTAGTTTCCAAAAATAAAATTGCTTTAACTTCAAAGAATCAATTTACCAAAACATTCCAAAGCATAGGAAGGTGGGCAAAAGATACCAACAGACAAATGACAGAAGAAGAAGTTTGAATGGGCAATAAAGTTATAAAAGAGATTCTCAACATCACTAGTAAACATGGAAATGCAAATTAAAACAATAATGAGATAGGTATTACACCAATTTGATTGGGAAACTTATAATGCTGGCATTGATGAAGGTGTTGGGGGAATAGGAATGTTTATAAACCACTAGTGGGAATGTAAATTGGTGCACCTACTTTGGAGAGCAATTTGGAAACACTTAGTAAATTTTAAGATGAGCAAATCTAAGACCAAGCAACTCCACCTTAGTGTGTGTTTGTCTTAGATTAGGTTTCCTAAGTAGTGCCTGAAATTCTTGTGCAGGTGATTTATTGAGGGAGAGCTCCCAGGTGAAAGAGAGAGGGGAAGGCAGGGTGGGAGGGAATGCTAGGCAACGATTTGTTCTTGGTGGAGATTAGCTTCAATCTGATGCCACAGGGAGCTCTGGTGCATTAATAGCATCACGGAGTTGATCTGCTTGAAGCAAGGGGACCGGACTTGTACTCTGAGTCAGTCATTGAACGCCCATAGGCTGCCCCATTGGGGGAGAGTGGGTGGTGTTGTATAGTATTTCTTCCTGGGTGAGAAAGTTTCCAGGAAGGGAGCAGCCCTGGGCTCCTAGCAGTCAACACTTAGAGCAGCTGGGGGATGCGTGCACCTGCAGATCAAAGGAATCTGAGCAGGTCCCCCAGTATTTCCTAGGCATCCTAGAGAAATTCATACTCACATGCAAAAGGATGCATTGCCTTGGACCTTATTCACTGCACCTTAGTATGTAATAGAAAAATGAGGAGCAGCCTAACTACGCTCAGCAGGGGAACAGGAAAATAAGCTGCTTTATAAGTACAATGAAATCATCTATCACAGCTAAAATGAACAAAACTGGACCAACATGTGCCAACAGGGATAAGTCTCCACGACATAATATGGAGTGAAAAAAATAAATGACATAGGAATATGCACAGTATTATACCATTTATGTAAACTTTAAAAATATATGTCACAATAGAATTACAGGTTTTGGATGCATAACTCAATAATGACAATACAAAAATATGCCTCAGACCAAAAAACAATGGCTTCAGCTCAGTTATCTCTGGGGAACAAGGGCAGGGGATATGGAGTTGGATTGATTGTGTTTTATTTATTTTCCTTTTTAAAAAGGGAGGGTTGTGAGGCAAATATGGCAAAATGTTAACACCCATTTAATCTTGGCGGGGGGTGCATCCACGTCTGTTACTTTATGAGTTTTCTGGATGTTGAAATGTTTTCTAATTAAAAATAAAGATGTTTTATTTTTAACATCACAAGGGAGGGGGTTGCCTGGGTGGCTCAGTCGGCTAAGCGTCCGCCTTCGGCTCAGGTCATGATCCTGGGGTCGTAGGATGGACTCTCATGTCTGGCTCCTTGCTCAGCGGGAAGCTTGCTTCTCCCTCCCCCTCTGCCACTCCCCCTGCTTGTGCTCTCTCACAAATAAATAAATAAAATCTTTTTTAAAAATCCGTAAAGGAGGAAGGAGCTCTGAGAGCTGCCCTCAGGAGTCTCAGTGTCTCCTGAAAAAGGGGAGTAGGCCTTTTGGGGGGGAACCTGTGGGCTTGCGCTGTCCGTGGTGCTGAATCCCTCCTCGGGAGCTGCTGTGTTGCAACAAATTAGCCTTCTTGTCAGTTCTCTCTCCAAACTGTGTCCCAAATGTAACCGTTTATCTCCACCTGCCCCCGCCCCTTGTCTGCAGGAGCCTCCTCACTGGGTCTCCCTGCTTCCTCTCTCACCTCTGTAATCCATTCTCCACAAGTGGCTGAAGGGATCTTTTAAAAATCAGAGTGCGCCTCTTCCCTAATTACAACCTTCCAGAAGTTTTTTTTTTTTTTTTGATTATCCCATTTTATTTTTTTATTTTAATAATAAATTTATTTTTTATTGGTGTTCAATTTGCCAACATGCAGAATAACACCCAGTGCTCATCCCGTCCAGTGCCCCCCTCAGTGCCCGCCACCCAGTCACCCCCACCCCCCGCCCTCCTCCCCTTCCACCACCCCTAGTTCGTTTCCCAGAGTTAGGAGTCTTCCATGTTCTGTCTCCCTTTCTGATATTTCCCACTTATTTTTTTCTCCTTTCACCTTTATTCCCTTTCACTATTATTTATATTCCCCAAATGAATGAGACCATATAATGTTTGTCCTTCTCCGATTGACTTATTTCACTCAGCATAATACCCTCCAGTTCCATCCACGTCGAAGCAAATGGTGGGTATTTGTCGTTTCTAATGGCTGAGGAATATTCCATTGTATATATAGACCACAGCTTCTTAATCCATTCATCTTTCGATGGACACTGAGGCTCCTTCCACAGTTTGCCTATTGTGGACATTGCTGCAGAAGTTTCTTTTAAGTTTGTAATAACATCTAAAATCCTCGCTTGGCTCCTGCTGGCCTCTCTGGCCTGCCTCCAACCATCCTCTCTCTCACTCATGTCTTTTATTTATTTATTTATTTATTTATTTATTTATTTATGTATTTATTTATTTAATTTTATTTATTCATTCATGAGACACACACACACACAGAGAGAGAGAGAGAGAGAGAGGCAGAGACAGGCAGAGGGAGAAGCAGGCTCCATGCAGGGAGCCCGACATGGGACTCGATCCCGGGACTCCAGGATCATGCCCTGGGCTGAAGGCAGACGCTAAACCACTGAGCCACCCAGGGATCCTCTTTCTTTTTATTTCTTGAACGTGCCAGGCCTCAGCATTAGTTCTTCCCCTCTGCCTGGGATGCTCTTGCATGTCTGCAAAAGGTTCAGTCTGAGTGCGACCACTTCCCACCTGAGTCACTCCCTACCATGTTACCCAATATTATTGTATTTTTTTTAAAGATTTTATTTATTTATTCATGATAGTCACACAGAGAGAGACAGAGAGACAGAGAGGCAGAGACACAGGCAGAGGGAGAAGCAGGCTCCATGCACCGGGAGCCCGACGTGGGACTCGATCCCGGGTCTCCAGGATCGTGCCCCGGGCCAAAGGCAGGCGCCAAACCGCTGCGCCACCCAGGGATCCCAATATTATTGTATTTATAGCATTTGAAACCAGTTGAATTTATCTATCATTTATTTGTTTGTTTGTTTTCTGCTCCCATAATTCAGTACTGTCTGAAGAAGCAGGTACTGCATCTAATTTGATACTCAGTGCTTTACTCACAGCACACAACACAGTGATGGCTCTCATTCGTGGGCGACAGATATTTGTTGAATGAATGAATGCATATTTTCTGAGCACCTAGTCTGTGACAGACCCTGTACTTGGCTAGGGATGTGAATTCTAGAATATTTATTCTAGATGTGAATTTATTCTAGATACGAATTCTAGAATAAATAAGATTCTAGAATAAATAATGCTCACAGGCTGTAGAAAACAGAGAAGCCAAATCATAAGATCATAGAAAGCTGGAATAAGCTCCTATGCCCTTAAAAAAAAAGAATTATTTATTTATTTATTTATTTATTTATTTATTTATTTATTTATGAGAGAGAGAGCAGGAGTGTGGGGCAGAGGGAGAGGAGAATTGCAAGCAGACTCCACGCTTGCATGGAGCCCAACACAGGGCTTGATTCCATGACCCTGAGATCATGACCTGAGCCAAAAATCAAGAGTCACACACCCAACTGACTGAGCCACCCAGGTGCCCCCCTTTGCTTTTATTATAGAGTTAGAGGTCTTTAAGGGAATTGGATTGGTCATTCTCTACATACTTCTTTTTTCTTAAATAAAGAAATCCAGCCTTACCCAGAGAGGGAAAAAGGCTCATGCAAGTTCACATAGCATCAGAGGCATGGTCTGGGTCTGAAATTCTCCACCTAACTTCTTATAGTTAGTGTTTAAAGAAAGCGCACCCCCCCCCCCCCACAAAGCAGCTTTGGACACTCTTCTGCCTCCTGGCTCTTGGGTGCCTTTCTAAGTACCACCTGCTGAAGGAAAACCAATTCCCAGAGGAGTGGTCTGAGGAGCAACAGGAAATCCTCAGGCAGATAGATGCCTTACCTTTTAATCAGACACAATGCCTAGATTTTTACCATTAGGATCTCATCTCTTTAAAGCAAGAATTGCTGTCTTTGGATTTCTCTGAGAAAAATACAAAAGCAGGGCACCTGGGTAGCTCAGTGGTTATGTGTCTGCCTTTGGCTCAGGTCGTGATCCTGGGGTCCTGGGATTGAGTCCTGCATCGGGCTCCCTGCATGGAGCCTGCTTCTCCCTCTGCCTATGTTTCTGCCTCTCTCTGTGTGTCTCTCATGAATGAATAAATAAATCTTTAAAAAAAAAAGAAAGAAATAAAATACAAAAGCCCCCTGGAAGAACAACTCTCTGAACCCCCAGTGTGGGCAAAGCCAGCCAAACTTTCCCACTGCTGTGAAAGGGCTCACTGGAAGAGAATAGAAAATATGATTGGGGGTTGGAGGAAGCATAGTAGTCAAAGACACCAAGTGAAATTTTCTAACCTCGTGCTACCCATGTCTCTTGCCTCATCCCTGGTTCTTACTCCCCAGCAAACCCACAAGAGGACGTTTCAGCCAGGAAGAAGTACCTGCAGACCCATAAATACTCTGGGCCCTCTCCCATGACTGTGCCATGTGCATTCTCCACTAGAGGAGTGTTCCTCCTCTCCCTTCTCACCCTGGGTAAGTCTTATCATGCTGCAGCTCTCAACCTCTGGGGCACCTCCTTAATTTAGGGTTGGGTTTCTCTTTTCTTTGAGATCCCACAGATGCCCAGCCTTCCTCATTAAAGTGCTTATATTGCACTGTGTTATCTGCCTTCACTGGGGACCGATTAAAGTCAAAACTGTCCCTATTTAACCAGAGAACCCCAGTGCCCAGCCCAGGGCTGGCTCATTGTAAGGATTCGTAACTGATAAAAGCACAAATAACCCTTCCTGGGGTCCTGGGTATCTGCCCTGTTGGGTCAGTTTCTTCCTCCTTCCCTTCCATGTGACTTTGAGCATATCACTCACCTCTTTGAGGCTCATTTCATCACTCATCACCTGTAACATGAGGTCAGCATTTCTATGCACTGCACAGGCTTGTCATGAGGATTAGAAGATAATATGAAGGCAAGACAGACAATGCCTGGTGTTGGTCACTATAGCAGGAGGAGGGTGACTGGGTGTCTCTGGGATGGTGTAAGAGTAAGGCTGTTGGTGAATGTGGGTGAGGTTTTAGAAGCAGAAATGGGTGGAGAGCTCCACTTTCCAGGACAGTCTCCTCACTGTGGTTCCTCTACCTCTCACTTCACCCAGGGGTGATGACTTGGGCCCATGGGCCACCACCTCTCACACTCCATCCCCACTGCCAAGGCACCTCATTAGGGACACCTCCATCTCCCCCAACCTAGGTTGCTGGGGAAGGGTCAGCTGCTGGTGTGAAATTCACAGTCCTTGGAGAGTTTGCATTTCCATGTGTCCTGTGTTGGGGCTGGTGGAAGGTGATGAATAAAAGATGGGAATGGGGGGGGGGAGCTCCTGTAGCTTTAAGAGAAATGTGATGAGCATTTAGAGTGGAAAGATTAGCGCAAGAGCTTCTCTCTGAATACCAAAAATGAGGGGTCCAGTATCAAATGTAAAATAAACCAAAATAAACTAGAAAGTGACCTTTCTGCCTTAATAGGGTAGGAACCCCAGGGAAGGAGAAAGGGGCCTGGGGACCTTGAGGAAATGTAAAGATTCAGGTGAAGGAGTCTAGGAACCATCAGGAGAAAAGTTCAAGAGAAGGCATGGTCAAGGTGATCCAAGGGCTGAGAACAAGACAGTGAGTTCTGGTGCAGCCCCCTCCTTCCCCATGCTGACATTCTTTTTGGATGCTGCATGAATTACCCCCTGCACACACACACACACACACACACACGCACACACACACACACAAACATACACTCCTGTGAAAGAGACCGTGAAGAGGAGGCTGTCTGTATGGCATATAATGGGAGCCTATGTGGGTGGCTTTACTGTTAATAATAATGAATCACTATTTACTGCACTTTGTCATATACCAGACACAGTGACAAGTGCTCTCCATGCATTACACTTTCCAGTCTTCACAGCAGCCTTATGAGAGTGTTACTACTACTATCCCCTTTTCATTACAAGGAAACTGAGACTCTGAGAGCTGGTGAGTCATGGATCAGGATTTGAATGCATGTCAGCCTGACTCCCTGGGGAGTGGTAATGGTGGAGTGTGCTGAAGGCAGTGATTAAGGACATAGGCTCTCCCCTAAGCTTAGGAATCACCCAGCAGTTCACACCTGTATCTGTCTTCTGGACAGTTGCTCCTGGGAGAAAGCATCTGACACCCTCTGGCCAAAGAGGATGAATGATGGAGTAGAGGGGTGGGTCTGTTACTGTAGATTTGTATTTCGATGTAAGTGGATGACCGTGAGGGTTTTTGTGCATTTGGTGGCATAAGGCTATACAAAAGGGCATGTGTGACATTATCTCCAAGTGCATATGACTATTGGTATGTGATTGTATGTACATGTGTCTGTGTGAGTGTGACTGTGATGAGTAAGCATATGCCATGAAGGTGAGGGTGGCTGATGTTGATGGATGTGTTTTTGTATGTAGAATTCAGTGACTAACATACATAAAGCACACCAATGTGTGTGATTGGTGTAGGTGTACTATTATGCATGTGATTGTATGTGTGTGTGTCAAGTGCATAAGCATTTCCATGACTGTAACACAGGCCAGTGTGTGACTGAGTAGATGCTGCCTATGTGTAGAGGGAGATAGGAGCATGTGTGCATGTGTGTGTGTGTGCCAAGCCCAGATGGTCACCTCTGAATCCTTCCTGCCCCCAATCTCTCCCCCAGTGACAGAATTGAATGTCTGTCAAGATGCTCAAATTAGGAGTCATTTTGCCTCAACGTAAAGATCCTCAAGGGGACATTCTGGACATGGAACTTTAAACTGCAGATGCACAGCAGAGCCCCGGAGCCCTGCTTCACCCATGCATCTGGCTCCTCCCCTGAGACCCTTCCAACACCCCTCCCAGGCCCGGCAGATACTCCTGGCTCTATTCTTAAAAGAAGGTCAAGCCTCAGGAGCATTATGTATATACATATCCATTCTTCTTCCCATCCTTTCACAGCTGAAGAAACTGAGGCTCAGACAAGTTAAGACTCTTGCCTGCAAATGCAGGTCCAAATTGCTTTCCTCCAAGATCCTCTAATTTTCTAAGCTTTTGCTTCATAATTTCACCTAACATCTTGTCTGAAATGAAGACAACCGATAATTCATTCAACAGTTATCCAAAGCTTCCGCCCTGTGACCAGATGACACGATCTGTCAGCCCATAACCAACTCTTCAAAGACTGAGTAGTCAGCTGCTTTCCCCAGACTCCCCAAGTCCTCAAGTCCAGGGGGGTACACTTGCCGCCCCGAATGGCATGGAGCTGTCCTTGGTGCTGACGCTGCACAGAGGCCTAGGACGCCAAGGCCCGATCCGGGGCCACCTCTGGACTTTGGGAGGACCTGAGGCTGAGTTATTGGAAGCGTAGAGTCATGATCAAGGGAGGTGATTTTCCTGCCATGCACCATGCTGGCCTGCCACATCTACAGCCTTGCCTCTTTTCTTGCCTGAACACCCCTCATGGAACCTCTCAAAGACTGGGTATGGTGGGTGCAGTTCAGGTCCTGGTTTGCTGGACTGATCTGAAGGCAAAAAATAGGGTCTTGAATGTGTCCATGGGAGTATACCATGGTGAAGGTGGTCCGGGCGTCATAGCGAGGGGACACCCTAGTGAGGATGTGGGAGCATCACCGATCACTGTCTTCAGATCCTGGAGGGACTGTGCTGGGAAACAGACTCAGGCTAGCTCTTCCCAGAACCAGATGCTGGAGACTTCAGGGAGACAGGAGCTTCCCAAAAGTGTGAAATGCAGAACATTCCATTTTCTAGGGTCGTCACGACAGTAGACCAGCCCTTAGACTGGTTACCATTATTGAACACTATCGTATGTCTGCCACAAGCAGGAGCATATATATCATTAGCCCCATGTTACAGATAAGGATACTGAGGCCCAGAGAGGGAAACTGACTTGTTCATGGTCACGTGGTTGGCAACGACAGCCAGGCATGTGATTCCTTGTGTTGCTAACCTTTGTGCTACACAGTCTCCCTGACCAGCCCAGAAAGTGTAGAATTCCTACCTTCTCCCTTATGTATCCTCACAGTCTTCTCTCAGCAACTTCCCTTCCTCCTCCCCTTGGGTTGAGTTTTAAGGAAGAAATAAATTAAAAATGGATGAGGCACCCAGCCCAGAGTGTGGGGCCTGATCCGATTAACACTGATGTTTCTTTCATGAGGGATGGGACAGCGTTTCTCACCCGTGGCAGCCCAGGGCAGTGGAGGAAGCTGCCTGCAAGTCACCAAGGCCTCCCGGCTCTGCAGGTTCTCCGACCTGCCCTGCCCCACCATCTGCCATCACCTACCCCTCCTCCTGTGCTCCCCATGGCCCAGCCAGAGCTCTCAGAAGCTCCACCGACCTCCAGCTGCATCTCCCAGACAGCCTGGGGCAGCAAAACAAGCCCAGACTTTGGATCAGACCAGAGTCTAATCCTGGCTCTTTCCCTGAGACCTTTGAGAAACCACGTAAGCTTTGACTTTTCCAGTAAAATGAGAAAGAGGCCTACCTCGCAGAGTCATTGTGAGGTGAGTTCGTACATCCAGGGCTTGCAACATAGCTTATCTTCTCTTGGTTAACACTCAACAAATGGTCATTACTACTGCTGCTGAGTAGTAGTAGTAGTAACACCACTGCCACCACTACTACTAGTCATAGTCATACTGCTGGTGCTGCTAGTACTAGTAGTAATACTGCTACTGCTGCTAGTACTAATGCTGCTGGTGCTGCTAGTACTAGTAGTAATGCTGCTGCTATTGCACTACTACTATTATCATTGTATTGATGAATGGAAGCATTTCCCATCCTGAGTGCTAATTACCAAAGAAAGACATGGGTAAAAATCAAGGTGGTTGGAATTGAGGCTCATTCCTAGAGGAGCAGGGCACGCCTTAGGGAAGTCCTCAATTTCTCTCCACTAGCCATGTCACCAGGGATGAGGGGGACAAACAACAGAGATTCTGCTGGACCAGGCCCCAATTACTGGGAATTTGCCTGGCCTGACTCCCCAGCTGAGACAGGTGGGAGACCAAAGGCATCTCGATCACCGGAAGAGCTGATGCTGGATATTGGGGCTTGCATCTGAGGACCAGTAGGTTCCCTATGGTGAATCCCTGGGTCTCACAGACTCATTGCCCAGCTGCAAGGGCACTGACCAACCACAGGGGAGCAGGGTGCACGTGGGCTCCCTGTAGGCAGCCTGGCTCCCAGAAGGAAAGATCCCACCACCCTCATGCTGAGAGCCCTTGGCCTGAGCACTGCCCCTCTCTGAGCCACTGTAGGCTGCCCTGTGAAATGAGGACAATAGAACCTACCACACCGAGCTGTGGCCGGGGTTACAGCGTACAAAAGAGGCAGAGGAGCAGCAGGGCAGAGGCTCCTCCAAGGCTTCCTGACCCCCATGTTCTCAGGGCCTTTCCCTGGGTCTGAAGCCCCCAGGGTTGACCCACAGTGAGGTCTAGGAGTTGCCCCCACTCCCCAAACATGGAGCAGCCCTCAGCAGTGGCTCTGAGCCTCCCTGCATTGCGTGCCTGACAATGCACGTGGCTGTGAGGAACAGAAGGAGGGGAAGAAGCCGGGAAGCCTGGGGCCCAGGGGAGCACCCCGCACGCCAGTCTCCCTCACGCAAGGGCCTTGACACGCGATGTGAAGGCGTCCCACCAGGCCTCTTCCTCACCTTCCCCCCTCCCTTAAGCACACGGAGGGGAGCTCAGTGACCCCAGCCTCTGCCCCAAGTGCTGCCTCTCCTCCCTGTCAGTCCATCCATCCATCTGTCCTCTCAACGGGCTGACCGGCTGCCTGCCTCTCCTTTGATCTGCTTCCTTGTCTATCACTCCGCCTGTCCGTCTGTCTGCCTGTGATTCCGTCGGTCTGCCTGTTGGTTGTCAGGCTCCTTGTGGGGCAGCCTGGCTGTCCATCTGCCTTTCAGTTTGTGTGTTTTCCTCTGTCTACCTGGCAGTCTGTCTTGCCTTCCTATCTGTCTGCCTGTCTATCCACCTTCGTATTCCCCATCCCCACCTCTCTCCATGTGTGGAGCTGGGTTCTCTCCACCAACAGCCACATCGCGGGCCTGGAACCGGGGCTGGCTGTCCCCAGGGAAGCAGGACCCCCTCCCCGGCCGTCCAGCCCCACTGACCCCCCCAGCCTCTCCCTTTGTTCAGCCCCACCCTCCTCTCACCAGACCCGGATTCTTACAGGAAGATTTATCGAAAGGTAGTTGGGGAAGACTAGGTTCAAATTAATGGTGAAAATAAGGTTTTATGATTCCATTTTGGCTTTATTCCTCTACTGATTTTCTCCATTACCACCGAGTATCAACTGAGAATGGCTGTTCTCACAGTATTTATGGTAATGCGGGTTAATGTCTGAGTTCGAGGAGCTCAATTAGCAAATTCATGGACAAGGGGGTCTGTTCGCGCTTCTCTTGTGAGCCTGATGATTCATTAGCCACAGAGAGATGCTGGGTTTCATGTCCGCATACAAAACGCTTTTCTGCCAAGCGTGTGGTGCCTGGTTCTGAGCTGGTGTCCAGGGAGCAAGTGGGTCTCTGTGCCCTGTACCCATCAGAGTCCTTGGCACAGAGTAGGTCCTCAATATCTGTTTGGCACTCAGCCTCGCGCACATGGCAGTCATCTCTAAATATTAAATAAATCAATTAATCACTTTGTCCTCAGTGCTAGGCACAGAGCCTGGAACAAAGGAAATGCTTAATGTTTGCTAAAGAATTAATACATCCCTGATCTCTTGTACCTAACATGGGGTCGCCACATGGTAAATACTGGATGAGTGTCTGTTGACCTACTGATTGATATGAATGAATGAATGAATGAATGAATGAATGACTCACTGTTTTTTTCCAGCAGCATGGCTGCCATTATCCCCAGAATCCTGCCCTGAGGGTGACTAGAAGAAACAGGATTTCAAAGACAGGTCCAGTATGGAGGGTCTAGGGCTGGAGATGTGCAGACTCTTGCTCCCTCCCCAGGGCCAGACTTTAGAAACCTGGAAGTGGAACAGCCACTTCCAGGTTTAAAACTTCAGGCTTTGCTGGGCTGGGGCATCCAGGCTGAGCAGAAGGGCTGCAGCCTTGTCACCACCTGTCCTCTGAGTTACCCAGCCCTGATTCTCGGGGTGGGGAAGCTGCACAGAGAGAAGAAACTGGCTCCCTAGTGCCTTCCCAAGACTGCTCTTGCTGGAGACTCATCTCTTGGTGATGCAAGGCTGGGTGATTTGTCTCATTTTGCAAATGTGGAAACTAAAGCCCTGAGAGGGAAAATGCTTTTTCCAAAGCTGTACAGCAGGTTAGTGGCTGAGTCGGAATTTGAACACAGGTCTTCTGTGTTCTTTCCTCTCCCTCCTGCTGCTACCCAGCCCCATCCCTTGTCCTCTCTGGGCCTTTGGTTTCCCACACCCTCTCCCACTAGAATGTCAACTCCATGAGGGCAGGGATCTTTTCTGTGTTCACTGATGTCTCACCAGTGCTTGGAACTGGGCAGGCAAATTACGGAAGTGTGTGACAAAGCCTCGTTGAATAATGAGTGAGTGAAGAGCCTGTGCCCACCCGTGGGAGCAGGAGCATGACAACACTCGTAGCACCTCCTACTTATGATGCTCCTACTCTGTGTGTCAGGCCCGGCGGTGTTCCAGTCTCCCAACAGTCCTGTGGGGACAGCATGAATCCTGTCCTCATTTTAGAGAGGTGACTTGGCTCACCCCACTCGCACAGCTAGTGAGTGATAGAGTCGGGGTCAGGATTCCAGCCCAGTTCATTCTGTAACTGAGCCCTGAGCCTGTATTCACTGGCCACCTGCCCTCAGCACCCGTTGCTTGAAACTGAGCCCACCCAGCTGCTTACCCACCAGTTGAGACTGGCTCCTGGAATGACGGCTCCCCAGCCCCAGGCAGCGTTCGGGGTGGCTTCCTGGGGCTAAAGCCACAGCTGTGACAGGGAGACCAAGAAAGGCCAGGCCCAGGGGAAGTGAGACTAGGCCCTGGGCCGCTCTCTGCCCACTCCTCCTGCCAGGGGTCTCATCAGTGTCAACAGAGGCCTCTCCATGAGATGAGGTTGACGTTTCCTGCACAGCCTGCCATGGGCTGCCTGTCTCTCCCAGGAAGGGGCTCTGGTGGGAGGGGGTGTGGCGTGGAAGGCAGGCGTGACAGCCAGGCCCCGGAGACCGGCCCAGTGTGCCCTCTCTCTCCAAGTGCTTGACGAAGAAAGCAGATAAAGCTCCAGCCCCACACTAAAGGCTCGCAAGAGTAGCTGCCAGCACTTGGGGTTCGTGCCTGCCAGGCGCAGAGCCGAGCACATCATGCGCATCCTCTCCTTTGCCCTCACAGCTACACACAAAGAAGGCCTAGGGAATAGCCCCATTTTACAGTCAGGGAAACTGAGACTCCGGGATGCGAAATCGATTGCCTAAAGTCACGCAAACAGAGCAGCAGATGCAAGACCACGCTCTGTTTGACCCTAAGCTCTCGCCCTTAAACTCCACTCTCAAAAGCCTAGTGGAAAAATGTAAGTCACATAAACGTGGCCCCTGGTTTCTGGAGACCTCCTTCTGCAGCTTAATGAGGCTGGGGAGCAGAAGTTAAAAGACACAGATTCAATCCAGCCTCTACCACAGACTCCCTCCACTGTGTGACCTTGGGCAAGCCACTTAACCTCTCTGATCTCCAGCTGTGACATCCTCCAAATGGAGACTTGCGCACCTGTCTCCTGCTCACCTGATCCCCAGAGGCCCCTCCACCTGTCTCTCTGATTTCCTGGGCCGAGGAAGACTTTGATCTTGAGAAGGAGGAGGTGGCCTGTGGCAATCAGCCTCAGGGAAAACAAACAGCACAGTCTGTGAGAAGGTCCCCAAAGGTAGAGTGGGACAGAACCAGTCAGAGCCTCATTAGGGGTCTGATGACCAGAGAGAAGTGACTCGCCCAAGGTCACACTGCACATTAGCATCCAGGAAAGGATTCCCGGGCCAGCACCTTCCCCCACACGGCTGCCACAGCAGTAAAAATGTTCAAAGAAATTTAAAAGCTTTACCTTTGGCCCTCAGTTTTTTTCTTTTTAAAAATCTTTATTCCTTTTTCTTTGAAGAGAATAACACATTGGGGTTCTTGAAAACTCTTTTCCCCCCATCCCTTTAAACAAAAAATAAGCAAACTCAGTCTAGAAGACCCTGATGACAGAAATGGCATGTGGGCTTCCTCGGCACCCCCCTCCCCCCGAGACCCGGCGGCTGTCTCCTGGAGTCCCTGGCGGCTGGCACCATCGCGGAAAGGCCCGGCGGGGGGACTTTCTGGACCAGCTGCTGCATAAGCAGCTAGCAACTTCAGACAGACTGGAAAATCAGGCGCCACTTCAAAGGCTCAATGACAGGCGGCAGCGGAGGTAGGAGCATGGAGGTGGCCTCCCCTGACGACCAGCCATGAAGGGGAGGCACTGCGAAACAGCCAACAGAAGGGCAGGCACCACCTTTTCCCACCAGCGAGGAAGCTCTTACAATATTTGTCAACCCCTGAGATCCAGGGGGTGGATGGGCCCTCTTGGAGGGTGGGGGGAACAGAGCGCGGCCCGGGGTCTGGGACCAGGGGACCTGACCCCTCCCAGAGCCCAGCTTCAGCTGCAGAGCTGTGGGTGTCGGCAGAGGGTGGGCGGCTGGGAGCCTGGGGTGCCCCTGCCTGGCTGAGATGGAGGAGCAGGGGGGCCGGGCCCACTCCCCAAGCCCCACTCCGTGTGTGCCGGGCAGCGAGTCGGCCGCAGCAAACCTTGAGGCCCCACGGTTCCTCTCTCCCTTTGCAGATCAGGGGAAGCTGGACTCGCTGGCAGCAGACAGGCAGCAGGAAGCCCAGCTAGAAAAGTTGGGGAGGGTGGGGCAGCCCGGGTGGCTCAGCGGTTTAGCGTCCGCCTTTGGCCCAGGGTGTGATCCCGGAGACCTGGGATCGAGTCCCACGTCAGGCTCCTGCCTGGAGCCTGCTTCTCCCTCTGCCTGTGTCTCTGCCTCTCTCTCTCTCTCTGTCTCTCATGAATAAATAAATAAAATCTTTAAAAAAAGAAAAGAAAAGTTGGAGGGGTGCACAGGTGCATGCAATGTGTGTGGGTGTGTGTTCATGCACATGCTCCCACACACAGGTCTTCAGCACCACATCTTTCATATCCCACCTTGCTAGAGTTCCCCGACCGCTCATCCCCCGTCAGGGCCCCTCACCCTCACTTCCCTCTGTCCCCACTCCCCCTCCTCAGAGACATCCCATGTTTCAGACCCAGCCCATCACTCCCAGGCCATGTGACCTCAGACAAGGGGCACCGGCCCCCCAAGCCTCAGCTTCCTGTCTGTGAAATGGGACACGTCTCTGCTCCGCCTTCACAGAGGAGGGGAGGTAAGGGAAGCGCGGAGCTCGCCCTGGTGCACACAGGCCCCGGGTGTCCACCTGCCAATCTCCAACCTCTTCTCCCCTCCTCTCTCCTTAGTTCTTTCCAAGCCCTGTTGGTGCCTCTGTTTCTCCATCTGTAAAACAGGGATGACACTACTTATCTCCAAATCTCTTGGGAAAGATTAGGAAAGATATGTGGTAGCAGGGTCTGTGGTTTCATCACCTGCTGGCTGTGTTCCTCATCACCCTCGTGTCTTAACACTGGCACATAAAAGTGAGTTGTTGGGACACCTGGGTGGCTTAGTGGTTGAGCGTCTGCCTTCAGCTCAGGGTGTGATCCCAGGGTCCTGGGATCGAGTCCCACATCGGGCTCCCCACAGGAAGCCTGCTTCTCCCTCTGCCTGTGTTTCTGCCTTTCTCTGTGTGTCTCATGAATACATAAATAAGATAAGAAAAAAATAAAAATAAAAGTGAGTTGTCACTGAATGGCAGAGGGGCATTACTCTGTGTGTGTGTGTGTAATGGTTTACACTGATCTAAAGCGTACTACAAAAGGACTTATTACATAAGTATACATCCATGAACCCACCACTCAAATAAAAATGTAGAGCAACCCCAGAAGCCCAGAATGTTCTCTCCCAGTCAATACCTCCCCCTACCATCAGACCTAAATATTGTTCTGGATGCAGCCTAAATTTTAGTCTAGAAAATCTGCCGGGGGAAAAAAAAAAAAAGAAAATCTACCAGGTTAGACTGCACGCAGGAGATGGATGGGACAGGCAAGGGTGGTGGGGTGGGGGGCACCAGGGCACAGGTACTCAGGCAGGGATAGAGCAGGGATTGCATTTGAGATGGGGTGGTAGGAAAATGCTGGTTGTCAGAGAAGGCCCCCGAGCCTGGGGTCTCAGGGGACCCCCTCACCAGGAGCCTCCTGCTGCCTGAGGGAGAGACAGGAAGTGTGCACGGTGGCTCGTGGTCACGTGTGTCTGGGGACTCTGGGCTGGGCTAGCCCAGCAGAGCCAGAAACGTGGGCAGCTGCTGCCCCTGGGCCTTTGATGTGACAGAGATGGAGACACACACACGCCCGACAATTAATTAATTGTGACTTTCACCGTGCAGCGGCCGCTTCCTATTGATCTCCGCCCGTCTGGAGTGAGAGAGACAATTAGGAGGGAGCACAGTGGCGGCAGCTAATTACCCACAGAATGAAAACCGTGCCTTTCAATTTATTAAACTTTTATCACAAAAATAACTGAGCCGCCCCCTCCTGCTGAGAAGCAAAGGGGGATGCTCTGACAGGGCACCCCCAGTTAGCCTTTCCCAGATGTTGCAAGTGCCAGGAGCCGAGACCACCTCCTTGTGGCAGAAGACCCCGCACGTGGCAGGCGCTGGGAAGCAGTGGGCGACAAGGGCCACCGAGTCACCGAAACCAGCCCTGAGTGCAGAGTAACATCAGGCAGCGGGCCAGATGAAATCAGGCGGAGGCCTTCAAGGAATCTGGAGGCTTAGATGAGGCCCAGGAACGTCCAAGGCAAGCTGCGAAGGTTCCCAGCGCCCACCCGGCCCCATCTGTCAGGTGCCAGAGGTCAGGGCCCCCGAGCTGACCCTCAAGCAGGGCCACGGGGGCCTGCAGCCCCTGGTTCAAACCTGAGCCGGGCCTCCTAGGATTTTGGGCTGCCTATCAGTAGTGTCTGCCCAGGAGAGATTGCCAGTCCCATTTTGCAGATGTAGAAACGGAAGCTCTGAGAGGCAAAATGCTTGCCCGAGCCACACAGCTGCCTGGGCTGAAGCCCAGCTGGAAGCTCTGCTGTCCTAGCCTTTAAGCAGGTGGTCTGGGCCAAGCGACACCGTCTCCCAGAGCCCCCGCTTCCTCGTCTCTAAACTGGGGATGGTTATATCTACCATGCGGAAGAGTTGTGGACATTTAGATATTAGAAAACCAAACAGGGACGTCTGGGTGGCTCAGTGCTTGAGTGTCTGCCTTTGGCTCAGGGAGTGATCCCGGGGTCCTGGGATCGAGTCCCACATTGAGGTCCCCGCAGGGAGCCTGCTTCTCCCTCTGCCTGTGTCTCTTCCTCTTTCTCGGTGTCTCTCATGAATAAATAAATAAAATCTCAAAAAAAAAAAAAAAAAAAAAGAAAGCCAACCAAACAAGAACCCTGCAGCTCTGCAGCGTGGTGGATCGCTGGTGCCCTCGGCGACAGGGACAGTGAGGCTGAGACAGCATCACTGACTCCAGGCCAGCACGCAAGCTGTGCAGGGAGCAGAGGACTGCCAGCCAGTGAGCCTTCTGCTCCAGAGATGTCTCAAAGTTCAGACCTGACTCTGCCTCTTGCTGATGTCTGTGGGGGACCCTGAGCGAGTTACCCCTTGAGGGACCCTGTTGCCCCTAGGGGTGCCTGGCTTTGGGAGGGTCCCTGATGGGTGTCCTCCCTGGAGCCAGCCCACAGCCCCACGAGGCAGGCGGGACAGTGCCTGTTAGAGACGAAGATGCCAACACCCCACGGGGTCAGGGTGAGGGTCAAGGCAGCATGAACAGGGCCCAGGCGAGCACCCAGCCTCTAGCTTCCCAAGCCAGGGCTTTCTCTCGACACGGCTGGTGCCCCGGCCTAGCTCAATCAGCAGACCCCAAGGCCCAGGCTGGCGCCACAGGCCAACCCACAGGCTTTGCTTCCTCCGCCCCACAGGGTCAGGCCAGCCTCTGGAAAGCCCCCTGCAGCCCCAGTTCCCATGGGAGCTGGTGGGAACGAAGCAAAGGGTGCTTTTCCCACCAGCCCCTTCCTCAGTGTGTCCCAGCAACTGCCTGTCTGCCTGGAGCCTGGGGCTGGAGAAATGGAGCAGTGGGGAGCCCAGAGAAGGCTCTCAGAAGCCCCTTCTGCAGAGGAGGCAATGGCTGAGCTAAGGGCCAGGGCCCTGCAGCCCCCCATGCCTGCACCTCAAGCCCCCGGTAATGCCCACGACAGCCTTGCAGTGAGGGCAACAGGAATTGGTTGCTCGTGTGCTGGAGGAGACGAGGAGCCTCCCGGGGGCGAAGCAGCTCTCTCAGGGCAACCTGGGCACCTGCTGACTTCGAACGCAAGCTCCTCTGCAGGCTCAGGCTTCCCATTAATCTGGCCACGGTTCCCTGAGCAACCACTGTGTATTTCTTGAATCAAAAGTATCTGGTATTTTGTAAGCACTTGCTAGATGCTTGGCACTCTTCTGGAGACATTACCATGTTGACTTCATTCCTCCTCCCCACAATCATGTGAGGTGGCTTCTATTACTACCCCCATTTTATAGATGGAGTCACTGAGGCGCGGAGGAGTGAGGAATAAAGGAACGTGCTCGGTATCACACAGCTAGGGAGGGTCAGGGACAGGATGTGAACCCAGGTGTCTAGGCTGCTTCTCTGGCAAGTGAGTGGGAGTGAGGAAAGTGAGTGGGAGGAAGGGGTGAGGGAGGAGCCACGTAAATGCCACGCACTGCATCAAGCTGGGAGAAGGTGACTCTGCCCTGCCCTGCCTGCCCTCCAGGATGCACAGTCTGCTGGGGTTTCTATGTGGTTCAAGGAATTCAACATCCATTACGACCCTTCCCGACCCATCATGGGGTCCAGTCACAAGGACCCTCCACTTGAGGCATCCTCTCCCCCTAAAATAAGATGTCTTTTACCTGGGGATTGGGGGCTATGCCAGAGATAAGGGGAATCTGTGTCCCTGTTCCCCTACCTGTCTTCCCCCCATTTTCTCTGGGAACGACATAGCTCAC
The DNA here is from genome assembly GCF_011100685.1 of Canis lupus familiaris. Lineage (NCBI taxonomy): Eukaryota > Metazoa > Chordata > Mammalia > Carnivora > Canidae > Canis > Canis lupus. The sequence continues at coordinate 76,075,333 of NC_049223.1, read as the reverse complement.
AGGCTCTCTTGATGGGAACTTGGTTTTTAATCCTGTGTTCTCATGGACAAGCTCCTGGGGTGGAGCCAGGCCTCAGATCCCCATCAATAAAGCAAGACGAGGCCCTGGAGCTCTCACCCACCATTTCCTCCCTGCCCACCTCCTTGCACTGTGGCCTTCGGGGCTGGCTGGCTCCCAGCGCCCTCCTGCCTTTACCTCCCCAGGGCTTGTTCAGTTCTAAGGCCCACTCAGAAGAGGCGAGTACTTAACTCTTGGCTCTGCTGCCTTTTCTAGCTTGAAAAGACAGTGTGGCAAGACCCAGCAAGCCACATTGCTTATAATTTGTCACACTGATGCATTAAAACCCTAAGGTTCTTTGGTCGTGTAAGCTGGACATATTTTGGAAGGAAACTCTCATTTTTGCTTTTCTTCAAGGGGAAATTATCTCCACAGTATTTAAAGGAAACTTCCAATTTTGGAAGGGAGGGTATAGGTGAGACCAGGCACAGAGAGCAGTAATCTAAGCTTTAAAGTAATCAGAGACTTGAGTATGGCGTAGATGGAGGGTTGGGTGCTATGAGAGTAGGAGAAGGCCATGGAGGGTAGAGCACACTTCCTGGAGGACTAGTTAATTCGAGATGAGCCTTGGGGAATGGGTGGATCTGGACCATGGAGATGGTTTAGAAGGGCAGGCGGGAGGAGAGGACCCTGACAACAAGGTCATGGAGCTGACGGGACAGCAAGGTGGCCAGGGCGCTGTGGCCTGGGTGGGGTCTGGTTCCTGGATCACTGGGAGCTGTGTGGATCCTGGCAAAGCCCTTGGAGTGGCCCCGGAGGTGGTGACAGTAGTGGAGCAAATGTTCTATCAGCTATTGGTAGATCCACCTTCGTGGCAGCATTATTCAATAGCCAAAAGGTGGAAGTAATCCAAGTATCCATCAATGAATGAATGAATAAAATAAATAAAATGTGGAATATACACACAAAGGAATATTACTCACCATTAAAAAGGAAGAAAATCCTGACACCTGCTACAACATGCAGGAAACCTGAGGACTTTACGCTAAATGAAATGAGCCAGGCAAAAAGGACAAATGTTGTATGATTCCAGGTATATGAGGTCCCTAGAGTGGTCAGACTCCTAGAGACAGGAAGTAGACTAGTGGGTGCCAGGGGCTAGGGTGGGGAGCAGATGGTGGACTTGGTGCTTAATGAGGACAGAGTTTTAGTTTGGGAGGATGGTAATGGTGCTGCCGATGGATGGTGGTGACGGTCACACAGTAAGGTGAATGCAACTAATGTTACCACACTGTATCCTTAAAAATGGTTTAAATAAACATTTCTCTGTATATTTTGCCACAATGAGAAAAAAAATCGTGGGATCTCAAAGGTCAGGCATCGAAAAAGTGGGAGATGCAGTCAAACCAGAGGGAGTAGGGAGGCTCCAGGCTTGAGGCTACAAATCCTAACCCTGGACAGGCTCTGGTTGAAGGCAGGCCCAGCATATGGTCCAGGCTCAGGCACTTCCTAGCTGGGTGCTTTAGGCAAGTCGCTTGCCGTCTCTGTGCCTCCTTTATCTCATCTGTAAAGCAGAGATGATCCTAGTCATTTCTAGTCTCTTGCAGGACTGCTGCAAGGGCCAAACAAGGTGGTAATGACAACTGTCCTTTGAGCACTTGCTCTCCGCCAGGCACTGAGTAAGGCACTCTACATCTATTAACTTGTTCAGTTCCCACAACCGCTCTCTGAAGATGGACTTTTTATTGTGCCCAGTGCACAGATGAGAAAACCAAGGCTGTAGGAGGGAAAATGCCTGCTCAACATTATCCGATGGGAAGTGCAAGAGTTGGGACTCACACCAGAGTCATGAGGAGAGCCTACGAATACCCTGGAGGGGAGTCACCACTGCCACCTCCTTCCTCCAACCCCTCCTCCTTCTCCAAGGAGTCCCCCAAGATTCCTGCACTGGGATGACTCTTGTCTTACCCACTGGGAGCTCCCACCTCTGGTTTCTAGGTGTCTCTGGCACCCCATGATCTGCTCACTTTGGGAGTTATTCGTGTCTGCCTCCCCCAGCAGAACGTAAGCTCTCCAAAGGTGGGTCTGGGTATTTTTTCATTGTAGGAATTCTGGGTGCCCAGCCTGGATGGCACAGAACTAATGAAAGTCTGAACAGGGGTGGAGGCTCAGTCTGAGGACAGGGTCCCTGGACAGCTCAGCGGAGATGAGCCACCTGAAGCAATCTGTGAGGGCATCGTCATGACAATGACAGCCCTGGAAACCTGGAACCGGAGGGGAGGAGGGTGGCGACTAAGACTGTGAGGTCAGGCAACCAGAACCATGGTGGGCCCGTCGGCCAGGATAAGTAAGCTGTGCGTAGTGACAGCCCACACCTCAGTGGCTCGATGCCACCCAGGTGTACTCATCACTCCCGCAAAGCCTGTTGTGGCCCCGATGACTCTCTGGGACAGTTGTCCTCCACGAAGACAGCAAGCCAGGCCACTTGGGGCCCGGGGCTCCTGCATCGCAACACGAGTTCTCTACAACAGCAGCAAGGCGAGGGCGTGCTGGCGGATGTGTACCATCGGCTTCGCTCTGCTCAGCGTCATTGCACGGAACTAGCCCAGACTCCACCTAGCTGCTAGCATGGGCTGGGAAGTGCAGCAGCTCTTATCACCTTTCCACAAGTGACAGACCTTTCACGTATCACACCTGTGACAATTCCTGAGCACACCCAATCCTGAGAGAGTCAGTAGAGAAGAGACCAAGGTCTTGGACCCTGGAGGGAGATCTGGGTTCAAAGCCCAGTCCCACTGCCAAACAAGTGATGTCCTGGCTCTGTAGGTGGTGAGCTCCCCATCACAAGAGGCATACAAACGGAAGCTGGATGACCGCTTTGGTCATCATCATCATCATCGTACATTAATTAATGTGTGATAGCTCCCAGGAGGTACCTACACTTTATTTACTTGCAAATTATGTTTTATTGAGGCAAAAGGTATATTCGGTGAAATGCATATAACTTAAATGTACCATGTGATGAATTGCGACCAAGGGGTACATCCTTAACTGACGCTGCAGTTAAGATATAAAATATTTCTATGACCCAGGAAGTGTGCTCGTGCCCCCATCCCTGCAGCATTAGGGCGCAATGCTTGGTGCTAAGGGAGGTTGACTCAACAGAAGTGCAGCGCCAGCAGGACCTGGACAAGGGGAGGTGAGCGAGACGCCTGCCTGCGGCAGGGCAGTTGGAGCAGGTGCTCACTCCTGGGGTCGGTTCTGCACTTGCATGACTTCTGAGGGAACGCTCCGGAAATGCTGCTCCCGGGGAGCTTCACTCTCTTACCCCAGGCCCAGTGCAGAATTTCAGGCAGGACAGGAGACATACGTGCCTGCGAGCCAGAGGGCCGTTCCCGAAGCCTTTCAAATCATATCTCACAAGGCCAACCGTCCCCCTGAAAGGCAGACCGGGCGGTGACGAGCCCCCGGGAGTACCGGGCCTCGACAAGACATCATGTGGCCATAGGGATGCTATGGGCAGATCTTGATACTTTCCGCAGAGAGTTCCTATTTGCAGGACACCTACTAAGCACCAGATCATGTGAGGCACCTTGTATGGTGTCCAGCTCTCGGAACAAGCCTAAAAAATATGTATTTGTATCCCCACATTTCAACAAACGGAGGCTCGGGAGCACAGAAGTGATTTGCCCAAGTCACATAGGTGAGGACCAGTGGGGCTCAGACTCAAAGCCAGTCCTCCCTGAGCTCCAAGCCTATTTCCCCCCTCAGCGTCCTCACGGTGCTCTGGATGCAGGGGTGCTGGGAGCCCAGCAGGTGAACCCCGGCCCCTACTCTGACCCCTCCAGTCCCCCTCAACCCGAGCGATGAGGTCCCCGCCAGCCGGGAGCCCCTGTTCCCAGAGCCCGTCCCTGCTCCGCAGCCAGAGCTTGAGGCTCTGGCAGCCTTTCCCAGGAGCCCTGGCGGGGCTGGTTTGCATACTACGGGCGTCATTTGCATACTACTTAGGAAAAGCCTTCACTCTTCCCACCTGCAGCAAACTCCAGGCTGATTAGTTCTCCCCACATTGGAGAGTTAATTACTCTCCCGCGTAGACCGGGTGTTTATTTGTAATCAGCAGAGGGCTGGAAGAGGGGGGAGCGGGCCGAAGCAGCTGTCCTTAGCCTAAATCCTGGAGCAGCGCTGCAGGTGGAAGAGTGAGCTGAGCTGGAGCACCCCAGTCCACGTTGGGGCTTGCCATGTGACCCTGGGCAAGCCCCCCCACCCGCCCCCCACTCCCGCTGGGAGAAAGGAGGAGGGGGGTGATTGCTGATTGGGCCTGAGCTCAGGGGCGGGTGTGGGACCATTGCCCACAGTGAGCTGTTGGTGGGACAGAGACAGGGCTCGGAACATCACAACGAAGAAATCAGGACCCCAAACCCAGGAGCCTGGGGAAGGAACAGACTGGGACAGGACATTGTGTGTGTGTGTGTGGGGGGGGGGCTGGTGGGTGGAGTCCTGCCCCAGAGACTGGAGAGTGGCCCAGCTCTGCTGTGTGACACCAGGACCCACTGCCCTCTCTGAACCTTGGTCTTCCCATCACTGGGGCTAACAACCTGGTGGGGAATCATGGGAGCCAGGCAGGGACTGTGAAAAACATAAATCTCTACTCAAATATAAGACATATTTCTGGATTCCCAGGTTGGAAACAGTCGCAGCCCCAGGGGAGATTTAGTGACTACCCTCCCTCCCTCCCTCCCTCCCTCCTACTCCCACCCAACGTATCTGGACTTGCCTCCCTCTCCTACTCGATCAAGATGTTTCTAGACCCTTCCGCCCCTGGTCTCTACTTGTAAGATGCAGAATGGTCATGTCCAAAGGTCCAGGGTGGCCCCAATCAATGTGTCAAGGTTGGAAAGATCCTCAGTTGCCGTCAGAGCTCCAGAAAGGTGCTGAGCTGGCTGCGTGAGGTCACCCAGGGCACCCATGATAAACTCAGAAGCCAGGGGTTCTAAAGCAGTAGGGCGGGGTGCAGCTGCGACACTGGTGTCCTTAACCAGCTCCCCCAGGTGACTCTGACTCAAGGGAGCCACTGCTTTGGTTCAACTCCACCCTCTTTTTCGCAGACTGAAGCCCAGAAGGGTGATTTGTTGGACCACACCCAGCAGAGCTGGAAACAGAACCCAACTCCCCTGTCTCCAGACCCCAGTTGCTGCTCCTGATGAAAGTCTGGGGCAGGGAGAGATTCCCCCAGTGGACCGCCTGCCATGACCGTGACGTAGGGGTCACGGTGGGGAAACCTGGCTGGGTCCTTGGCTCACCCACAAGAACAGTACGGGGAACCCTAGGTGAAGATGAAGACCCATATTCACCTGGAGGCAGAGAAGAACAATCCCTTCAGGCCACCCTTCCCTCCCAAGAGAGGCTTCCCAGTGAGTCAGGCGGGTGCAGGACAACAGCCACCGGGCTGTGTGACCTCTGTAGGTTGTCAGAGAAAATATAGGACAAATAAATTTTTTAGTACAAATATATCCCATACAGGCTGATGTTTATCTGATTTCAAGTTTAACCGAACACCCTGTATTTTTATTTGTTAAATCTGGCAACCCTAGACCCGTGGGCAAACCACTTTGCCTCTCGGAACCCCAGTTTCTTTACCTTTGAAAAGGAACCCTGTTACCGGGGATCCCTGGGTGGCGCAGCGGTTTGGCGCCTGCCTTTGGCCCAGGGCGCGATCCTGGAGACCCGGGATCGAATCCCACATCAGGCTCCAGGTGCATGGAGCCTGCTTCTCCCTCTGCCTGTGTCTCTGCCTCTCTCTCTCTCTCTGTAACTATCATAAATAAATAAAAATTAAAAAAAAAAAAAGGAACCCTGTTACCCTGTAAGGATACTGGGTAAATTAAATGGGAGGTTGCCTTCAGAGTCCCCGTGGCCAATGCATTTCCCCCTCCATGCTCCTGTCCCTTTCAGAGTCCCTGTTTTAGACCCCAGGGGAACATCTTCAGAAAGGTTTCAGGACGTGGGAGAAATATCTCTTACCACCGCCAGCTGTGTGAGCTCATGAGAGTCACGCAGCCTCTCTGAGCCTCGGTTGCCTCGTGTTAAGCACTGGGAGCAAGCCTAGCGGTTGGGCTTGCCGAGGGCGACGGTTAGCATCTTGCCAGTGCACCCAGACACAGCTCCGTTTTTAAAACACCCCAAGACGGCAATGCTTACCCCAGGGAAAGGATGAGTAGAGGTGGAATTTCAGGCCCGGCGATGGGCAGGCAAGGGAGACAAGGGAGACTGCAGGGTGTCTGCAGGGTGGCGGGGGCTTTCCCCAGCCAGTCTCTTGCAACCCTTGCATCTGTGTGAGTTCCTGGGAAGTGGGCATCACTTTGGCCTTCGAGGTGTCACATTTCCCAGCTGTGATGTCCTGGTAGCCCTGGGAACCCAGGGCCGGGCCACCACAAGGCAGAGACAATGTGCCCTTGCACTCTCCCATCACGTGCTTCTGGTTGTGTCCCTAACTCTCTTAATCCTCTTAATCTCCCCTACCTGGCCTGGTGGCTTCCTTTAGCGCCTCTCCCTCTGGATCTGCCTGTGGGCAACTGCTCCGGGGCCCCTGGAAGGCAGGGAGGAAGGTGTGGCTGCTTCCCTCCGGGGGGTGTCCGGGGTGCTGGGCTCCCGCTGGCACCCGCGGTTAGAGGGGGGCTTGTACAGCTTCTCCCTCTTGTTCGTCACCCTCCCCCGGTGAAATCGCTTCTCCCTTGTTTTCTTTTCCCTTTACATTTTCTTTCCCAAACTTTTCAACCAGAACCCTGGGTGACCAGGCTCCCTGACTGGCAGGTAGGGGAAGAAGCAGGAGACGAGACTCTTGCTAAGTGCCTTCACGGCGCCAGGGACCAGCCACACTGATCTGAAGCCTCGTCACAGTTTGAGGGACCACTTGCCCCCCCCCGCCCCCACCCCACAGCCAAACCCAGGCGTTCTCTGGTGCAAGAGCACATAGCAAACAGAAGGCAGGCGCTGAATTTGAACCCATGCTGCCTCTCATCCCCCAACACATTATTTGCTGTTTACAATCCCCTCCGTTTTTCATAAAACAATCCCCCAAAGCGCTTTTATCTGCCGAGAGAGGCAGAGAATAAAGAATGTGCACTGAAGACGCGTGGCAGGCTCTGACAACTCCCTCCCCAATTCCCAGCCCGCCCCCCCCCACCAACCTTGCCAAGGAGAACCCTGATCTTATTGGGTGGTGAAGAAGGAGAAGACAAGGAGAGAACCCGAAGGCCCAGGAGGAGGGGAAGGATTTAGCCCCAAAGAGGAAAGAACGTTGTGATTAAGACAATCTCCATAATAAAGAGCAGGGGGGGGGGAGCAGAGGGGGGTTCGGGGCGGAGGATCCTGGATGTTTGAGTTCTTTTGAGGGCGGAGGTGTTGAAGAGACAGGCGTGTGGCAGTGGCCGGGGAGGACGGGTACAGGTGTAAACCCTGCCTCCTTCACGGTGTTCAAACAGCACAGCGGAGGATTGAGAGCCTGTATCCACGGGGCTGCACGGGCAAAGGGGCTTGTACAGGAAGATTCTCAGCAGCTTTATTCATCGTCACCAAAAATACCCACCAATGGAGAAGGGGCTTGACAAGGTGTGAGATGTGCACACAATGGAATACGACTCAGCTTTGAGAAACGACCAGACACACACACACACACACACACACACACAGCCACATGGGTGAGTCCCACGAGCACGGACGCGAAAGAAGCCAGGCACCCAAGGACACGTCCTGAACGATTCGAATTTACACTGAGTTTCCAGAAGAAGCAGAAGTGGCCTATGGTGGCAGCAGTCAGCCTGCCAGTCACTTTGGCGGGAGGGGGAGCGCTAGGCAACTTGCGGGGGTGGCGAAATGTTCCCTATCTCGATCTGGGTGAAGAAGGGTGGCTTCAGGCAGGTGAAAAGCCACAGAGCAGGGCGCTTAGGATTGCTGGGTCTGGGGACGCCTGGGAGGCTCAGTGGGTTGAGCATCTGACTCGATTTCGGGCCCGGTCATGATCTCAGGGGTGTGAGATCAAGCCCCGTGTCTGGCTCCACAAGGGGGCAGGGAGCCTGCTTGGGATCCTCTCTCCCTCTCTCTCTCTCTCCTTCAGCCCCCCTCTCTCTCCATCTCTAATAAAAGAAAAAGATTTCTGCATTTTACTGTATGTAAATTATACCTCAATTTTTTTTAATAAAAAAAATACAAGAACATCAGAGCCACATTATGTAACAGTTGGCAATCTGCATTTTGCCTAATAAGATCCAGAGAGACAGAGTCACAAATACCAATTGAAATAAGGTACCGGGATGCTGTCATCATTCCAGACCCTCCAGGAGCCTATTTGTGGAGTGAGCGTGGACAGGGGGAGCTGAACGGACCTGCCTCCCCCAAGTCGGCCTCAGATCCCACAAGCCCCTCATGGTCTAAACACCTCGGCACTGCATGATTCCAGCCTTCGAAGGTTCCATTCCTGTTTGGGGGGGCGATGTGGGTAGACAGTACCCAACTGGTACCCGACTGAGGGGAGAGAACTCTGTTCCAACGTCAAAGCCAAACTGATGGTGCAGGACTGTAGCAGAGCGATAATATGGTTTCCAACCTGGTGCTTTCCTAAGATTTTTCCCCCATTGGTAGTATTGACTATTTACAATTTTTGCCTCATGTGTTGATTTTTGGAAGCCCACCCTTGGATGAGATGTAACGGCACCATTAAGAATTCAATTTAAGGGGATCCCTGGGTGGCTCAGCGGTTTGGCGCCTGCCTTTGGCCCAGGGTGCCGTCCTGGGGTCCCGGGATTGAGTCCTGCATCGGGTTCCCGGCGTGGAGCCTGCTTCTCCTTCTGCCTGTGTCTCTGCCTCTCTCTCTCTCTCTCTCTCTCTCTATCATGAATAAATAAATAAATAAATCTTAAAAAAAAAAGAATTTAATTTAAAGATTGTTTTTCCAGGGTGTGATCCTGGAGATTCAGGATTGAGTCCCACATCAGGCTCCCTGCATGGAATGGAGCCTGCTTCTCCCTCTACCCCCCCACCCCCCTTTCTCTGTGTGTGTGTGTGTCTCTCGTGAAAAAATAAATTAAAAAAAATCTAAAAATTGTTTTTTTGGTTATTTCTTAGACTCCTAACTACACCTGGGCTTCCTGGATCCTGACTCCACAGGCATTACAGGGCGTTTCCTCTCATCCCTCCCCCTTCCCCTCCCAGCCCCTGCTCCCCTCCACCTCTCCCCTGCAGGAGTCTGAGCTCTGGAGAAAAAGGAAGACTACCATCCAACCCCTCTGATTGAAAAGTGTCTCTGTGGTGACATTCGCCGGCTATCGCTGACCCATTTACTTTCATACTGATGATATGTTCATCACTATCGATGGCTTTTATTTCTTTGGAAGTGTTTATACTCTTGCAACAGCCTGATAAGTAAAATCATCCAACACTTGGAAATAAGGCAAATAGATAACCGGTGTCCTTTCAAAGTCAAATTAAAACATTGTCTAACAAGCCCTCCTAAGGGTCATCTGACACTCTAGGGGAATGTCACTTTGCTTGACTTATTTGCTATTGATCAGGGTCCCAGGCTCTGCAAAGATCGCTGTTAGCTGGTAGAAAACTGATAAGTTACAAATTATTTTTGTCTGGTGGAGAAATCATGCAAATGATTTCTTTCCAATAGAGACGATAACCCCCGACATTATGATTTTATTGCCCTGTAATAATGTTAACCAGTTTTGCATCTAACTTGGCAACCTTATGAATATTCCAGAATTCTAGTTTTTGGGTTATTATTGTCTTTGTTTTTATAAATCTCTCTCCCCTCCCTCTCTTCATGTAGAGGTGCATATAAATGCTTTCTTCTCATATTCTTCATTGAGCTAGCTTTGTCATCCTGCTGGTTCCTTCATTACTAAGCTACAAAAAAACCCCCCCACACACAAAAAAACAAACCATTCACATGCACTCACTATATATTTCTAAAAGAATGATGTATTTAAAATTTTGGAAACTAGGGGCACCTGGGTGCCTCGGTTGCTTGAGGGTCTGCCTTCAGCTCAGGTCATGATCCTGGGGTCCTGGGATGGAGCCCCTGCATCAGGCTCCCTGCTCTGGGGGTAGTCTGCTCCTCCTCTCCCTCTGCCTCTCCCCCCTCACGTGCAGGTGCTCTCTCTCAAATAAATAAAACCTTTACAAATAAAATAACATTTTGAAAACTATACTTTGAGAAGCCTTTCCCAGTATTGGGTTTTTCCTCATGCCAACTCTGCCCCTTTCTTTGTAATCATGGGCAAGTGTTTCTGTCTCTGGTCTTTGGTTTCCTCATCTGTGAAATGGGGTGAGTGCCATCAGGCTGGCCTTCCTGGCTCCGACATGTGGTATTTCTAACTCTTCTTGCAGGGAAGCAACACTGACACGCTGCAGTCAAAGAAGATGGGTGCTGGAAGGGGTGCTGGACCACCTGGTACAAACTTCCTGCCTCCCACCACCCCCTCGCCTCAAGAGATGGAGAAGGTGAGGCTCAGTCTGGTTAGGTGACTTGGCCAAGGTCACACAGATATTGTTCATAATGATGACTTATTTTAATGTGGCGTTTGACAGTATCAACTTCCTCATAGAATCCCTCAGCACCCAATGAGGAGCCTGTATCATCCCATCTGACAGATAAAGAAACTGAGGTCCAGGGGCACCTGGGTGGCTCAGCGGTTTGGTGCCTGCCTTTGGCCCAGGGTGTGATCCTGGAGTCCCGGGATCGAGTCCCACATCAGGCTCCCTGCACGGAGACTGCTTCTCCCTCTGCCTGTGTCTCTGCCTCTCTCTGTGTCTCTCATGAATAAATAAATAAAATCCTTAAAAAAAAGAAAGAAAGAAAGAAAGAAAGAAAGAAAGAAAGAAAGAAAGAAAGAAAGAAAGAAAGAAAGAAACTGAGGTCCAGAGAAATGATGTAGCTTGCCCAAGGTCACACAGTGAGTTCATGTGAGCACAGCCCCCTGAGACTCCAGTTCTCCTAACCTCCCGAATCTCCAGGAGCTAGAGAGGGGCTGGCAGGAGTTGCTCTGACACCCCACTCTTGTCCAGAGATTCCCCATTTGTATCTGTCAGATTACATACTGGGTGCCACACAAGATTGCCAATGAAAAAAGAGTCCCAGAGGCCTGAAGACCCTGACCCCAGACAACCTTCATCTGCCCATGTCCATAGCCTTCCGTTTTCTCCTCTTCCTCTTCCCTTTGGTGAAATACTCAGGGGGACTAAACATGGTCATGGGAAGAAGCAGAAAAACCTGGTCAGCCCAGGCCTGAACATACTGGTTTCCAGCCTGGGAGAGACAGAGTAGCTCAATCTAAAATGTGCTCATGGTCCAAGCTGGTGAAGTGAGGTGGGCTGACAGGTAGTGAGCACCCTGTCAGCAAGAGTAAGTAAGGCTCGATGATCCGGCCAGAGGGTAACAGCAACTCTCTAGACGGTAGCATTCACCAGCTTCTGTTGCTGTTTTCTTTTTTTTTTTTTTTTTAATATTTTTTGTTGCTGTTTTTCAAATGTCAGATGATAAAAGCTAATTATTAAGTGCTCATCATGTGCCAAGGGTTTTGTATGTATGTCATTGAAACTTTGTAATAATCCCATGAGGTAGACTCTGTTGTTCCCAATTTGTGAATAAGAAAACTGAGGCTCCAGGAGGTTAAGTAACTCCCCAAGGGCAGCTAGGAAGTGGCAGGTCTGGAAAGCTAATTACTAAGCTTCTCATCCCTACTGCACTGTCCTTTGTATTTCTCTGAATTTTCCAAGCTTTGGACGATGAATGCAGGTTGCTTTCACAATCATGAAAAATGCTTACAAGTTACCAACTTTTAGAAAGATTCCTTCTGCCTTGATGCTCTGTGCTTCTCTGGTTCTCACGTCCCAACCCGTACCCCCATCTCCTGCCGCCTCTGTCCCCACAGACTCCTGCCTCACTCTCCTTGCCCCCACACCAGCTGCGTGCGAGCTGCGTGCCGCTGGCCTGGCCGGCTGACCGGTGACCGGTAGCACTCCGGTGTCCCAGTCTTGCTGATGTCTGCTCAAAATGTCCCCGGTCGCCTCTGGCCCCTGGGGTAATGCCGGGGGCAGGCCCAGGGAAGGAGAAGAGGAAGTAGGAAGGGATGTGAAACTTGGCCACGGCCAGGCAGGCACCACCCCTGCTGGGGCGTCCCACAGGGGTCCCTGGGTGGAGGACAGAAGCGGTCCATTGAATTGACGGCCAGCTGAGGCAGGTGAGGCCCGCGCCTGACGGGGAGGGGGCCAGGGGAGCCGGCCTGGGGGGCTGGACAAGGAAGGCAGGGGAGAGAGACCACCACCAGCTGGTCCTGGGCCAAGGCGGGGAGGGGGGGCGCGGGGAGGTGGGGGGGGGTGCTGATCCAGGACTCAGGATAAGTGAGTGGGGGCACCTTCTTCACTCCTCGGGTTTGGGAGATGGTGGGAGGTGGTGACATAGAGCCATCAGCTCTAACCAGAGCTCCTGGGCTTTGTGCCCGCCCCCCAAACCGAGAAGCTGGGGAGAGGCTGGGAGTGTCAGAGCCAGCAGAGGGGTCCCATAGCGGGTCCAGTGGGAGCTGAAAGGGGCAGAGTGTGTAGGGGAGTGAGCACATGTGTTGTGTCAGGGGGCCGTGAATTCCTCCGTGTACGCACAGCTCTGCCATCTGGGCAAGGGAGTGTTAATTAAATAAGGAGTAGGCGCTCGATAAATATTTGTTCAATGGAATTGATCATCTGTAGGAGTCTATGAATGTGTGTCTGGGTGAGTGAGAGAGGGAGTCTATTTGGGTGTCAGTTTGTGCATCAGGGAGTGTCTAGTGGATTTTGAGTTTGCTCATTGCATAGCGTAGGTGTGGGATCAGAGGCTAAGTTTGTGTGTGCCTAAGTGTGTAGCTACACGGGTGTGCTCAGTGGGGTGTGGGTATCTATCTGGGCAAATTCCCCGTTCTTCATCTACGTGTGGGGTCGCTGGAGCTGGGTCTGAGGCCCTCGAGGGTGTGTGTACGTGCATCGTCGTCCGAGATGGGCGTGTGTGCGTGTGTGAGGTCTGGCCCTGACCCGTGTCTCCGCAGTGGCATCATGGAGGCCCCCTGGGGCTGGCTGGCGCTCTGCGTGCTGGCCACCTCCCTCGCATCTGCTGTGACCCAGGACGTGTGCCGAGCCCTAGACGGGAGGGATGGGGCTGCAGGGACACCCGGCCGACCCGGACGGCCAGGCCTCAAGGGGGAGCAAGGGGAGCCAGGTAAGCACCTCCCTCCGGACCCCAGCCCCTCATCCCCTGGCAGGGCCTGGGCTCAGGGTGGAGGCTTGGGGCAGCTGGTGCCAAGGAGCAAGAATCCACCTGGGCCCCCGAGGGAAGCCCCTACGCTCTGCACTCGGTCCCAGGGGCTGAGGGGAACCCAGGCTCCTGGCTGGGCACCTCCCTGGACTGCCAGGCCTCTCCGTCTCCTCCTTCCTGCCTGAGTCCTCTTTCTTTGGCCTCGCCTTCCTGCTCTGGAGCACCGGCCACTGTAAGCGACCAAGGTGAAAGGTCTTGGAGTAGCGCACAGTCCTGGGCCGTTGTTCAGTCACCAGAATGAATACGGGTGCTAGCCCCTAGACCCAGGCGCCTTAGCCTGCTGCGTGACCTCGAGCAAGTTAGCGGCCCTTTCTGAGCCTCGGTTCCATCATCTGTAAAATAAAAAAAATAACCCACCTGGCACATAGAAAGGATCAATTCATGGCAACCGTCCTCTTTGCTTCCCTCCAGCTCCCCCACCCGCCCCTGTCCCTGCTTCCCCATTCCCAACCCCTTTCAGCTTCAGAAACTCACATTCTAGAAAAAAAAAAGTTGGGGGTGAAAGAAGAGGAAGGAGGACATGCTCAGAGTGGAAAAGGAAAGTGTCAGTCCCCGTGGGCCCCCTAGCCCGTGGCGGACCAGAAGGATCCACATGGATGTTTGCCATAGTTGGCATCCAGACACCCGCCATGGAGTCCCGAGCCTGAGGAAGTCAAGGGCAGTGGCCTGGTGGGGCGTGGAGTGCACGGCTATGGGCAGGGACACAACGGAGGAGCCAGTGTCCTGCCTTTGCCAGAACCTGGCAGCTTCCCAAGTACCTCTTCCCACCTGGCTCCACTTTGGAGATAAGGAAGCTGAGGCTCAGAGGTTGAAGCACTTGCCCGAGGTCCCACGGTCAACCTCGAAAGGCCAGACACCCCCCCATCCCCTCGCCCACAGCAGCCGAGGGTCCCACCATCTCCCTGGGACTGGTGGACGCTGGACTCCCCCTCCAGATCTGGCCTCTCTCCCCACAGGGGCTCCTGGCATGCGGACGGGCATCCGGGGCCTTAAAGGGGACCAGGGGGATCCTGGGCCCCCTGGAAACCCTGGCAACATGGGCTTCCCTGGGCCCAGCGGCCTCATGGGGCTCCCTGGCATACCAGGACGGAGAGGCCCCAAGGGCAACCCCGGAAACATCAGGGACCAGCCGCGACCGGCCTTCTCAGCCATAAGGCGCAACCCACCCACGGGTGGCAACGTGGTCATCTTCGACACGGTCATCACCAACCAGGAGGGCCCGTACCAGAACCACTCGGGCCGGTTCATCTGCGCTGTGCCCGGCTACTACTACTTCACTTTCCAGGTGGTGTCCAAGTGGGACATCTGCCTGTCCATCGTGTCCTCCGGGAGGGCCCAGATCCGGCGCTCCCTGGGCTTCTGCGACACCAACAGCAAGGGCATCTTCCAGGTGGTGTCCGGGGGCATGGCTCTCCAGCTACAGCAGGGAGACCAGGTCTGGATTGAGAAAGACCCCATCAAGGGCCGCATTTACCAGGGTCCTGAGGCCGATAGCATCTTCAGTGGCTTCCTCATCTTCCCATCCCTCTGAGCCAGCGAAGGACCCCGCCCGGCCCGGCCTCTCGTGCTTCCTGCTGTGTGACTCTGGCCCACTCACGCCACCTCTCTGGTTTCTATGGTCCGCTCTGGGGGTGCTGTCGCTTTAGCTGCCTGAAGGGAGGGGGCTGGCTACCGGAGCCCTAGAGCCTGCTGCCCACCGCTCATGTAAGAAGATGGATTTCTTAGAATAAATACCCGAATCCACGTCTGCCGAGCCTGAGGTTCTGTTGCTACGCTGGGCACTGGGAGGGAGCTTAAGAATGACAGTTACTGAGTGCTTGCGGGGCAGGCCTGTATTTTGTGTTTTGCCACATGTACTTGGCAGGTCCTGGGAACCTCATCGGCCTGGGTTCAAGCCCTAGGACCAGCACTTACCAGTTGTCCAACCGTGTGTGTATCGTGTAACTTCAGTGAACTCAGTTTCCTCATCTGTAAAGTGGGAATAACAACAGCACTTACTTCAGAGGGTTGTGGGGAGGATCGAGTGATTTAATACATGAAAACTCAGAGCAGTGCCTGATTCATGGTAAGGGCTGTGTAAGTTTGAGCTATTATTGTATTTCGTGTAAGCTGCACAGCTGGGGGGTGAGGTGGGTAGCGTGACCCTGTTTTACGGACAACGAAGCAGGCCGGAGCATGGGGGTGGACATAAAGAGCCCAAGGTCAGCGTTTAAGAGGAGGAGCTGGGATTCGAACCCAGATCTTACAGGTACCCAAGCCTGTGTGTTTAACTGCGACCCTCGCCAGCCTCCACAGCCACGTGCCTGACACCTGACACCTGCTTTCCCACCCTGAACCAGAGAGACATGGGCAAGCCTCAGAGACGGGGAGCAGTTGGCCCAAGGGCAGCCAGCAGACCTCCGCAAAGCTAGGTTTCCCAAGTCCAGCCCTGCGCTTCCACCCGGGCAGGCGTGGAGGGCATCCCTCCTGGGCTGGGCATCCCTCCCCAGCTGGGACTCAGGTCTGGGGTGCTCATGGTGCATCCCCGGCGTCCCACTGAGCCTGTGCAGAGCTGCTCAGAAGCAAGAAGCCCTGCCATGCCCTCCGAATATGACGACGATAAGGAGGCCGGGAGTTCAGTCCTGAGGACGTCTAATGCCCGTGCCTTCTCCCAAAGGAAGCCATGTGTGCTCGGTGCCGTGCACACACCACACACCTGCACACCACGCCGCACACCCGTCTCCCTCGAGATGCACGTGGACCCACATCCCCGGACTCAGACCTGCCCGCTCCCCACTGAAACACGGGCACAGTGATGCCCTCCCTGAGCACACACCCAACCCACTCCCTTAGACACACTGTGCACACCCCTGGACACGCACACTGCTTACACCTCCAAACCCACAGACGTTCTTAGGTTATACATGCAGTCATACCCATGCACGCCCTGCCTCAGATACCCAAGGGCCCCTCATAAACAGGCAGAAGCACATTCACAGACACCCACCTTGAGACATGTGTCCCACCCCTGACACACAGGTGTACGTCTTCCTCACCCTCCAACCTGCGTGTGCCTTAGATGTGCCCCGGTTCTCTCACATGCGGACGCTCCCACGTCCCTGCTCCCACTGGGCCATCCTCCGAGCCACAGGAACTGTCTCTCTTACCCACGAACTGACACGCGAGCAGCCTGGGAGTCCTCATAAGCCCATACCTCCCCACCCAGGCCTCGCACATACACCCAAGCCCCTCTCCTGGGGCTGCCCTGCCCAGCCCCACCAACAGCCTCTGGGGATCGGGAAGAAGAGAGTAACCTCTCCTCGGGCCCCTCGGCCTCCTTTGGGCCTCCCCTCTGCCCCAGCTCTCTGCCTCCCCGCCCAGAACACACACTCCCGTGGACCAGGAAGAGAAACAGATCTTTGAGCACCCACGACGTGCTGGACATTTCCTGGCCATTAATGCATGAATCGCAGCAATCCCTCGGAACTGAGGCCCAGAGAAAGGAGCTCCCTACCCAAAGTCACATGGTCAGAAAGTGGCAGGACCTAGATTTGAACCAGCTCTGGCTGAACCCAATGTGGAGAAGAGCTCCTTTCATTGCAATGGGACTCAGAGGTGTCAGGTGTGCAGGTCCCATAAGTGGTGGGAGAGACCAGGCTGGAGAAACGTGAGTGCAGGGCTGTTCCTTATCCTAAATTCTACCCATGGGCACCCACAGCACCCCCCTCCCTGTGGCAAGTCACTGGCCCGGCTCAGAGGAAGAGGGGACCGGCCGCCTGGGCCTGGCTGCTAGGGCAGGGTGGGCTGAGCATGGGCCGAGGCTGCCACCTGCTGGACAAGACAGACCAAGGCGCAAAGAAGGTGAGAACGGAAGATGGGGACCCCAGGTGCCATCTCGCTGGGGCCCCCCACCGATGCTGTGCCTACTGGTTCTGCTTCTCCCAGCCCTCCACTTGCTGGGGACTCCCTGAGCCAAGTACAGTCACGTCCTTGCTCTCATCCCACATTCTACAGCTCTGAGCTGTGGGGTGGAGGGACAGATGGGGAGACTGAGGTCCCAAGAGTCACTTCGTGGGGCAAGAACAGAGCTGTGAACTCCTGCTCATGCCTGGCACCCAGCCAAGCACTGAGCCTGCACCACACACTGGGTCCTCGCCGCTGCCCTGCATGGGAGCTCTTAGAATCCCACACTTACAGAGGAGGAACTGATGCTCAGAAAGGTCGGAGGCCTCTCCCTGAGTGACACAGGTGGCAGGTGTGGGGTCAGGGCTGGAACCCTCAATATCAGAGGAGGAGAGGAAGAGAGGAGAGCTGTCTCTCTCAGCTCTGCCAGCCTGGTCCCAACCGGCAACCCGGCACCAGCCACTACAGACTCCAAGGCCAGATGCAGGGGCGCCGGAGATGGGGGCGAGGGAGGTAGTGCCGGCAGGGAAGCTGGGATCATCCAGCAAAGGAAGAGGCACCGGCATGCAACCCCTGGGCCTCCCTCACCGCCCAGGATGCAGATGGGAAGACTGAGGCCCAGAGAAGCCCATGGGTTTGCTAAGGGCCTCTGAGCAAGCAAGAGGCAGGGCTGGAAGGAGATCCGAGACCACTGACTCCATGGCCAGAGTCTGTCCACCACAGCAGGCTGCCTGCCGTCAAGGCTTGCCCATCCTGGGTGTCCACCCCCAAGTGTAACAAATGGGAGGCACAGATGGAAGATTCTAGAATAAGGGCTGCCACTTGACACGTGCACGTGGGGCTTGTTTCTGGGGACTACTAAACAAGGGAGGTCAGATCTACATGTTGGCAAATTGAACACCAATAAAAAATAAATAAAATAAAATAAAATAAAATAAAATAAAATAATAAAAAACAAACATCAGTTCTCTGAGGAAAAAAAAAAAAACAAGGGAGGTCAGAGCAAGGCTTTGGACTCCAAGAAACCATTTGCTATGTGACTTTTGGTAAGGACTTTCCCTTGCTGAGCTTGTTTCCTCATCTGTAAAGGGGGGCTTGTAACTTCCTCCTGGGGACATTGTAAAACAGCTGAGTCTCAGGCATAGTAAAGGCCAGCGATGAGGACGCGCTGACCTGGACACACACGCTCCCTTCAGCGGATCCGGGGCAGTGGACATTTCCTCATTTCAGACACTCATGACGCCGGGCTGGGGAACACAGGGGCATCGCTGCGGTCAGCCTGGCTCAGGACCCAAAAAGAAAGTATTGAGTCAGGAAAAGTTATGGGAAAGGGGATGTAGGATTGGGGGCAGGGGGAGCCGAGGGGAGGAGGCCACCCAGCCTGCTCCGGGCCCTCCTTGCTGGGTCTACTCTGACACGGTGTCCTCCTGCCCGAGAGAGGGGAAGCAGATTCCAGGACACCTCTGTGACCAGACCAGAATCCTGCCACCCCAGGTGAGGCCAGGCCCCCCGCTCCGGCGAGGGCAAATGGCACTGCCCCCAAGTTCGCCCATGGGGGTGAGTTGGTTTGCAAGAGGAAGCTGGGTCTGCATCGCTAGAGGCCCCATCCTCCATCCGTC
This sequence comes from Canis lupus familiaris, assembly GCF_011100685.1. NCBI lineage: Eukaryota > Metazoa > Chordata > Mammalia > Carnivora > Canidae > Canis > Canis lupus. The sequence continues at coordinate 76,056,493 of NC_049223.1, read as the reverse complement.
CTGCTAGCAGCCCCCAAGAGCCGAGGTGCCCAGGGAGGGGAGGTGGGCTCCTGAGGGCTGGGAGCAAGGATGGGGAGGGTGGGTGAGCGGCTGGGGGGGCCAACTCAGCTCTCTCCCTGCCCAGATCCTTCCCCAGGATGGACACGGGGCCCAGCTCCTGGCCCCACCTTGGCCTGAACCTGCTGCTGCTCCTGCTGGCACTGCCACTGGGGGGCCAGGCCAGCACAGGCTGCTACGGGATCCCCGGGATGCCGGGCCTGCCAGGGGCCCCGGGGAAGGATGGGCACGATGGGCTGCCGGGGCCCAAGGGTGAGCCAGGTGAGTCTGCCAGCCTGCTGGGGGTGGGGGTCACCGAAGGCCTGCCTGGGGGCAACGGGCAAAGGGTCTGCCTGCCTGGGGCTAACCTGCGGGGAGGGTACAGTTATTTGTGGCCAAGACACACTCCCTCATGTCGCACCTGCTCCCAGAGCAGAGTCCAGCTTTCCTGGCAGGTAGAGCCCATCTCTTCTCCGAGCCCAGGACTCGGTCCTCCCTGTTCCCCAATTTTGTGCCTCAGTTTCCCATTCTGACCAAAGGGAGAAAACAAGAACGCCTGTCCCAGGAGGTGGCAGGGAGGATCGCAGGAGATGACCCTGCAGACCTTTGACAAACTCTAAAGCGCTGTGCTCTCCTGTTACAGCCCCTGCACCACTCGCTGTGCAACATGGACCCCTGGGGGGGAGGGGGCCCCCCGCAGTGAATGTCCACATTGCACAGATGGCCGGGGTTCGAATCGCAGCCCTACCACTTCCCTGTGTGGAGCGCCTCAGTCTCCTCATCTGTAGAATGGGAGATGGTACTCCCTGCCGCCCAGGGGTGCTGGGATGGCTAACCAAGCTGAAATGTAAGACGGCACCAGGCGCGTGGTAGGTCTCGGGTGGGTGGGGCTATGCGTATATTATAGTTGTTATCATCATTTTTAAAAAATCCTATCTGTGCCCACCTCCCTCCCTAGGATGCTGGGTAGCTGGGGGCATGGGGTGTGAGGAGTCAGGATTGCAGATTGATAGGCAAGCCCTAGCATGAGCAAAGGGGGCCGAGGACGTGAGGGGGCGCGGGAGCTGGGCAAGCGCTGGAGTCCGGGGAGCCTTTTCCATCAGAAGGTGCATATCTGGGATGCAGGTGCATGCAGGGGGGTGGTGTGAGAGGGGTGAGGCTGGGCAGAGGTGATGGGGGGGCGACAGGGGTGGGGGTGGGGTGCAGGGGGGGCAGGCCAGTGGTGAGGAATGTCCTTAGGAATTTCCCCACTGTCCTCTTCTCTCCCGGCAATAAAATGGAATGTTGTCAACATTCCAGAAGGAATTCTCTAATTCAGAGTGAGCCAAATGAGGCCCCTTCAAGAATTCAGACTACAAAGCTGCCTCTGGCCATCTCCCGGCCCAGGGTGGCTGATGGCCATCAATTATTGAGCTCCTACTATATGCCAGGCATGGTTTCAAACGCTCAGCATGTGTTTACCTTATGGAGTAGATAAAATTGTTAACTCTGTTTTACAAGTGAGAAAACTGAGGCCAAAATCCTCTCAAAAAATGCCTTACTGCCATTTTATAAATGTCACAGCAGAGGTTCAGAGAGATTGAACAACTTGCCCAAAGTCCAGTGGACTCCTGTCCATCTCCAAAGGCCATGCCTTTGGCCACTACCTTCCAGTGCCTCTGAGGCCCCTCCCCATGGCAGGTCCTCCCCCTCCCAGTCAGTTGCTGGAAGATGACCCAAAGGATGAGACATGACCCTGCACCACTGACAGCATCACCAGGAGCTGACCGTATGGAGCACTTCCTGCGAGGTGCTCCGCACATGCACTCCCCACTCCAAGCTCCCAGGAACTCTCTGGGATCTGTTCTATTACATCCTTTCCTCAATCAGGCAAGCAGAGGTTCAGGGAGGGGAGGGGAGGTCACCTGCCCGGAGTCACAAAGCTCTAGCCTAGGTCTGTTGGATCCTGATCCCTGTGTCCTAACCCCAGGACCTAAAGGGCTCACAAAGCCACAGAGGATCTGTCACAAAGAGGTCTGCACAGACACTCAGACCTAAGGAAGTCAGAGGCGGAAGGGGCCCTGGGGGCTGGCAGGGTCACCCAGAGAGGACCTCCGGGAAGAGGAGACTAGAGCCAGACCCTAAAAGATGAGTACAGTTTGGATGAGGGGAGGAAAACCTCACAGAGTCTCACATAATCGGGGCTGTCACAAGAATCCCACTCTCTGACTGGGACTCAGCCAGACTTGACTTTCAATCCTGACTCCATTTCCTACTGGCTGCTTGGCCTTGAGTGAGTCTCTGGCCTCAGTTTCCTCATCTGTACCATGAGAGAAGTTGAACCAGCCCAGATGTCATAAGGGGCTCCAGTGGGCTGAATGGGGCCAGGGGCGCTGGAGAGAGCCACCCCCTTACTGGGGCATTTCTGTTTGGCTCCATCAGTGGCTCCCGTGGCTAAGCTGGTCTGGGCTGGTTCCATCCCCGGGACAGACACGAGTTTTGTGGGGCTCTGAAGCTCATGAAGTGTTGAGAGCCCTCTTTAAAAACATAATACAAAATTATAGGTACATATGTGATTGCAGGGAAGGGGGTAAGCGCTGGAGTCCAGGGCGCCTTTGTGGTTACACAAATCCACACGTGCTATGGAATTGTGTTTGAACAATACGCATCCACAAATGGGTGGCGCATAAGAGAGGAGTTCTGTGGATTATCCAAAGGTCAATTTTCCAGTTTGGATATCGCACTGTAGTTATGTGAGATGTACCACCCGGGAAGACCAAGTAAAGGGTACATGGGGTCTTCTTGTCCCTTTTTTTTTTTTTGCAACTTCCTATGAATCTATAATTATTTCGGCATAAGAAGTTGAAAAAATTATAAGTATCAAATTAGACAAAGGTTCTTGAAGGGGCCAATGCCAGTTAATGGGGCCTAAGGTATAAGTTTCGGCAGCTCTCCTGGAAATGGGCCTCTGACCAGTCTTCTGATTCTTGTCGACAAGCAATAAAGAAGCAGACCTTTCAGGTGAGGTTTGAATTGGTTAATGTTGGGCTCGACATAAAAGTTTGAAACCCACTGTGCAGACCAAATGGAAGCTCTCTGAGGCCACGTGCTGTCCGTGGGCTGATAGTCTTGGCCTCTGACAAGCCCTCTGAGACACCTCCTGATGCTGGCCAGGCCTCCCCTCTCCATCATAAATGTGAGACTGAGGCCAACAGACCTCAGTCACGGTGAGAGGGCAAGTCCACGGGGAGGCAGGACTCCAACCAGGGCCTCCCTCCCCTCTAACTCCCTGCACACTGCCCCCGGGGGTGTTGGTCCATCTGGGGAAGGAAGTTCCAGAGGCTAAACTCTGCTGTGATGTCCCCTGGAGGACACCCCCAGGGTCCCTGTCCCCTGCCCCATTATTTCCTTCCCACCTGCTCTCTCCCCAGGAATCCCAGCCATCCCTGGAACACGAGGACCCAAGGGTCAGAAGGGAGAACCCGGCACACCTGGCTATCCTGGGAAAAACGGCCCCATGGGAACCCCTGGGATCCCAGGGGTTCCCGGCCCTGTGGGACCCCCTGGGGAGCCGGGCGAGGAGGGCAGATACAAGCAGAAGCACCAGTCTGTGTTCACTGTCACACGGCAGACAGCCCAGTACCCCCTGGCCAACAACCTGGTCAAGTTCAACACAGTCATCACCAACCCGCAGGGGGATTATGACACCAGCACTGGCAAGTTCACCTGCAAAGTCCCGGGTCTCTACTACTTTGTGTACCACACGTCGCTGACATCCAACCTGTGCGTGCATCTGTACCGAAGTGGTACCAGGGTGACCACCTTCTGTGACCACATGTCCAACAGCAAGCAGGTCAGCTCGGGCGGTGTGCTGCTGCGGCTGCAGATGGGTGAGCAGGTGTGGCTGGCGGTCAATGACTACAACGGCATGGTGGGCACCGAAGGCTCCGACAGCGTCTTCTCTGGCTTCCTGCTCTTTCCTGACTAGGGCAGTCAGGCCCACTCTCCAGCCCCGGGGCCGCCCTGCCCCTCCTCAGCTTCCCTGCAAGACCCGCTGTGCTCAGGCGGTTCTCTCCACCTGATCCACTCTCCTCCAGGAAGCCCGCCCTGACACCCTGCACCAAGTTCTCTCCCTCCTCTGAGCTCCTTCAGGAGTCACTGCTTTGAGACCTTAACCAACACCAATACTGTCAATGTTTTTTTTTCCCCCAAGTCTTGGGAAAGGCAAGGAGATACATAAATAAATAAATAAATAAACTGATAAATATGCACGGCTCAGGCTTCTCATTGCCAAGTTCTCAAAAAAACGGGCCCCTTCATCCTCAGTTGTGCACCTGCCACAGCCATCTGCAGGCTCTAGATTTAGACAGAGCATCTAGGTGGTGCTCAGTAAAGTCTGGTGCCAATGGTGAGATGCTCGGTGTCCTGTGGCCATTTGGGAGAGTACGATTAAAAGCTGCAACGGGTCCCCATTAGGCCACCCGCTGTCATTTGTTTGGGTGAGAGGTGCTGCCATCATTAAAGTCATCCAGGCTCACAGGTAAACGGGAGTGTTTGAATTCCCAGATTCATGTTGACCTATGTTGAATTTTGGAAGCACCTGTCACAGGAGGGGTTTGGGCTCAGGTAAGCGCCATGAAGACCAAGAACAGACGTGCAATGAATTTGTGCCGAATATTAATGAGTTAGTTTGGGTGAACGAATGAATAAATGGGTAGTGGGTCAATGAGTGATGAAAAGCAGAGTAAGCCAATGAATGAGATGGGCATGAGCCAGTGAGAGAGTAAGAATCTGTCCCCCAGGTGCCTGATGCCCCCCAAATAACTGACAAACTCTGGGAGCCCCCAGGAGCTCAACGAAAACCACGGCTGCCCACAAACCATCAGGCTTCCACTGCCAGGTTCCTGACTCGCGGGCCCAGCTGCTACGATCCTTGTGGGAGCACCGGGAGGCCCGACACTGGCCACAGCACTTTCACGGGGGTGACCACGAGAAGGGTTGACAGTTCAAGTTCAAAAAGGATAAAAAAGTATAACTTCCCTGTGCAGACCACCAGCCTGGCCTCGGAGCCCACTGACACCCAAGGAGAATGTGCCCTGGCCTGGCTGGGATCTCAGGTTGCTTCCACAAGCCTCCCAGAGCTCACAGAGGCCCCGACCCAATTCCAGAGCAGCGGCCGCGGCCCAATTCCACGACCACCTCCACCTTGGCTCCTTTGTTCGTGAAAAGGGCCATTCCACCCCCTCCTGCCTTTGCCATGTGCTTTCTTCGTCCTGCAGAGCGCCCCCCCCCCCCACTAATCCTCCCTCCACCTGGATAGCACACACTCATCTATCAGGGTTCAACACAAAGATCACCTCCCCCATGAAGCCTTCCTCGATTTTCCCATTTGTGTTTCCATGTTTCCACAGCGCCCTCCAGAGCCTTGGATCACAAACCAGTGTCTCTTGAGAGCCTAGGTTGCCAAATCTGGCCGTAAAACAAAATCATCTGCAGATTTATGTACAAAGCAAGCAAACAAAAAACAGCTTTCTGGAACCAAAGCTGTTTTCACAGAAGTTTGGGGAGGACAGGGCTGTGGGTGGGTGGGAGGTTTGCCTGGTGAAGTCAAAGTACGTGGTCCTCCAGTTGGCTTTCCTGCTCTAACTGGCTGACACGTCTGCCCCGCTGGGTGAGCATCCCTGAGGCCGGGGCCACTTTGATACATACCTGGCACATAGTAGGGATGTGGGAGGTGGGCCGGGGAGGGAGGAAGGAGGGCTAGACACACACACACACACACACACACACAGTGGGAGCAGAGGCAAGGGCCTGGGAACCCAGCCTGGTTCCCCGGGGCACCTCTGGCAGGGCCAGGGCCAGGTCACGGGGCCACTCCCTTCACGGCTGTCCCCCACCAACCACTTAGCAGTCCGCCCAGCAGTGCCTCAAGTGATACATCTTTCTTCTCATTTCTCTTTTGTTTAAAAAATCAATACACCGTTTATGTAGGCCACAGTGTCAGATCAGAAACCTGTACTTTGGAAACGACAATTTTTGTGCCATTTTTATTTTCCATAATTGTTTCCTTGTTGTCCTCTTTGTTGGGAGAGACGGGCCTTTGAAATGCCAGCTTGTCTGCTGGGCTGAGGGGATGCCGGTGAGGGCTTCTAAGGGGGGACGGACAGGTGAGGAGGAGTGGGGGTGGGACAGGAACAAGAATAAGACATCCCAAGGGGTGGCTTGAGTCTGCCTGAGATTCTCTCTCCCTCTGCTGCTCCCCACCTCGAATAAAATAAGTGAATAAAATCTTAAAAAAAAAAAAAAAAAGAAGAAGAAGAAGAAGACATCCCAAGCCTCAAGGAGTCCCTTTCGGACCACAAAATCTTTGTGTTCTTTCTCCCTCCCTTGGTAGGGATCATCCCCTCTGTATCAGGGAGGCAAGGCATGGAGACCAGCTGGCTCCTACTCAGGGGCCGAGGCCCAGAGACTCCCTCTGCTCCTGGTCCCTGATCCAGGCATGGTTCCCGTGCATCCGGGATCCAAGAACTCAGTCTTCACCTCCTTTATGTAACACTGTCCCCAGGTTTGCATGGGAGTCTGCCAGAGGCTGGGCCCTGGACGTACCAGGTTACTACCTCACTGGCTCCCCTCCCAACCCATGACCTCCATTCATATATGGGGAAATAGGCCAGTAAATGTGCCTAAGGCCACATAGCCAGACAAAGGCAAGGCTGGGGTTCAAACTTGGGAGAGGCTGATTCCCAAGCCCATGTCCATCCTCCCCTCCCGGCTGCTTCCTGCTCTTAGTCTCAAGCTGTCTCCTTGAACCTCAAATTCAAGCTCACCTTTTCTCATTGCCATCAGCCACCAAAGAATTAGAAGCCCGGGCCCAGGTGGCCCTTGGGAACCCTCAGAAGAACACTGGACCTGCAACATATGAATTTACAATTTTTTTAAAGGTTTTATTTATGTATGTATTTATTTATGTATTTATTTATGCATGTATTTATGAGAGACACAGAAAGTCAGAGATGTAGGCAGAGGGAGAAGCAGGCTCCATGTAGGGAGCCCGATGCAGGACTCGATCCCTGGACCCCGGGATCACGACCTGAGCCGAAGGCAGACTCTCAACCACTGAGCCACTGAGGTGCCCCCAAATTTACAATTTTATAGGTACAGAGACTAAGTGGTACAGAGCTCCATCCTTCTCCTGGCTCAGAATCCATTGCCTTCCCCTCTACATCCAGGCTGAGGGACTGTAAAATTGACAGAGCCCAGAGACCCTTGGGTTTTACCAAACTGGTCTCTTCTTTCCCTAATACCTGCTGCAGGTAACCCTTTTTTCCAACAATCAGCATCCACAAGCCCAAAGATTTTCTGTCTCCAAGCACAGATGTCAAGCAGGGCCTTCCTGGCAGCTCCTGGCACTGGCTGGGCCAGCATCCCTGCGAGGGCCATCACATCACCTTGGATGCAGCCTCAGCAGGCCGCCTGATAGCCTGGTGCCAGGGACGCCTGGCCCTCAGTCCCACAGTGCCACTTGTATGAGGTGTGGGCTCCCACAGTCCCCTCTTTTTTCTTCTTTTTTAAAATTTATTTATTCATTTTAGAGAGAGAGAGCATGAGAGAGCGTGGAGGGGCAGAGGGAGAGAGAGGAGGGGAGAAGCAGACTCCCCGCTGAGCACGGAGCCCGAGGTGGGGCTCGACTCCACTCTCTGTGACATCACAACCTGAGCCGAAACCAAGAGTCCGATGCTCAACCGACTGAGCCACCCGGGGGTCCCTAATCCCCTCTCTTTTCTGACATTTATCATAGAAGCCATGAAACCAGTGTATCATTCAGTGTTTAACACCAGTCTCCCCCAGTAGAAGGAGCTCTCCATGGGGACAGGAGCCGTGATTTGCTTGTGGCTCTGTCTCCAGCACCTAGCACAGCGAGGCGCATGATAAATATTTGCTCAGTGATGACTTTCTCCCTCTGTGCCTCAGTTTCCCATATGTAAGGTGAGGGGAATAAGCAGGGTGACCTCCAAGGCCCTCTCCAGCCCTGACTTGGTGTGATTCCAGGATCAACAAGCAATAAGCCCCTGCCTATGCCCATTATTGTCACCGGCTTTGAGCCCTGCTGCAAGCAGAGGAAGGGCTATAAATAAATAATGACCACATTTAAAATTCATTATTAGATAATTTTTTGAGAACAAGGCCAGAGCAGAAGTATAGAATGGGAAGAAGGCAGAAAAGATGAGCCCAGAAAAGGGAAGCCTTGGACATGGCGTGATAGTAACGAGTATCGTGTGCAATATACTTTATGGTTTACCTTCCACTTTCTCCTCCACGATCCCAAATGAGCCCCCCAGTGCTCTGTGCCATCTATAGAGCAAGGGTGATTACAGTCCCATCATCTAGCAGGGGAAATTGGGGCTCCCTTGGGCCCTCTTGGCTGAGAAAATTTAGATCCCCCTTCGAGACCTCAGGAATCAACCTCTGACGAGCGGCAGGGCCAGAACATGAATCACAATTTCTGACTCCAAATCCAGTGCTCAGGCAACAGGCCAGCCATGTTCTCATCTCAGTGAGGAACACCCATGTCTGCTGTAAGGGGGTCACACGGCCAGGGGCCTTGGCATGCAAGCCACCAGCTGTGGGCAGGCTCCCAGGACAGCCTGTTCCCCCAACGGCTGCTGAGCTGGCGAAACCAAACTGGCCACCTACCCTCCTCACTTACAGTAAACCCCTCCAATTGCAAAAATGGGACCTGAAACTGTCTGGATGGGCTAAGAGCGGAGGGGGTGGCCATCCCGCTGGGCCCAGGGGAGGGGGCCGTCAGAGGAAGGCCCTTCCTGTCTCTGGGGAATGGAACTTCCGCTTTGAGCTGAGAGCAGCAGGCTCCTGGCTCCTGGTCCCACTGCTGCCCAGCCCAGCGGCATCACCGGACGCCAGGTTCCCAGGTGAGGATGGGGCTCGGCCCCCGGGGGGACGGGCCTGCAGGACCAATATGGCCAAGGGTGATGATTTCTGAAGGGTAGCCCTTGTGTCCCCTGCCTCAGAGCCAGCTGGGGCGATTGACAGTGCGGATCCCCAGGGCCCACTCCTAGACCTGGGGAACCAAACCCCCTGGGGGTACGCTTGGGGAGTCCACTGCTCTCCAGGGCCCCAGGTGATGGGAGGCAGCCTAAGATGGGAGCCACCAACATAAGGGCTTTGGAGTCACCAAGACCCAAGCTGAGTGCTGCCTGAGTCTCTTAGATGCTGGTGACCTGGGGCAAGTCACATAACCCCCCTCCACCTACACCCTCTCTGGAGATAACAGAAGCTCTTAGGGTCACTAGGGAGCCCCGAAGGGGATCAGGCTCTCCCGGTGCCTAGCAAACCACCTAGTTCAAGATTTGGCAGAGGCAGGTCCCCCTCCACCCAGCCCAGCATTTCTCCAACACCTGCCTTCTCTCATTTCCTCTCGGGCTGCTGAGAAAGCCCAGCCTGGCTCTTTCAAGCAACTAATTTGACTTGTAGGTGGAGTTGTGATCGGTCATGAGTTAGCCCTGAGTGAACCCGATCATGTTCGTACCAGAGGGGGTGAGATCAGAGACACCACACAAGAAACCTTATTCCTCTGAGACTCCGTCTCCTCTAATCCTCTGGCAGCCGCGACAGGTGGAAGTGACCTTTTGCTGAAGAGGCTCAGAGAGGTTAAGGCACTTGCCTGAGGTCATGCAGCGAGGTGGTGGCTGAGGGGATGTTGGAAGTCCGGTTGGCCTGACTCCAAGTTGGGCGGTGGGGGTGGGAAGGGACTGACAGGGCTGGAAGGAGATGGGAGGGCTGGTCACCCGGGAGAGATGTGAGGAGCGAGGCCAGCGGTGGTGACGGGTGGCGAGGGCAGGGGTCAGACCAGATGAGTCCTAGGTCCTTGCCCAAATCTGAGACTCAGTGGCCCCTGAGATGGGCCAGAACCTGGACCTTCCCACTCCCCCACCCCACTTCCTGCTTCCCTAGGAAGCCCGAATCTCATTGTTGGTCTGGACCCTCTGCTCCCACCCAGCCCCACCCCCTTGGTTACAGCTCTCCCACCCCCCGGCTGCACCCGCCTGAGACCTCCTCTCTCTTGAGCCCCGTCTCCCAAAGAGGCTCGATCCTGCTCTACTTTTCCGACCATCCTCTGTCATATCCCAAAGCTTGGGGATTCTTGGATGATGGGGACAATACAAAAATAGCTAATATTCATTTAGCACTTCCAATACGCCAGGCCCTCACTCCTCCATCCTCCCCCTGAGCCTACATGGCAGAGATGAGTATGATCCCCATTTCCTGGAAGGGGAAATGTGCCAGACAGGAGTGACTTGCCTGAGGCCCTCACCGGGAATGGGCAGAGGCCTGATCTGGGCCTTGGCTATGTTGCCATCCTTCTGACACCGGGGCAGGGGAGGGGGTCCTCTCACCACTGCCTCTGACACACCGTCTGCTAGGCAGCGACAGCAGCAGGAGCAGTTCAGATGGCAGCCCCCTCCCCTGAGCACTGGCCTGCACCCAGCGCTACCTTAGCCCCTGTCAGGCTGTCTGGCCCCAAAGCCCACGTTTGAACCACCAGGCTCAGCAGCCTCTTAACAGAACATCCTGCGAGTTACAAGATCCAGTGGACGTGGGTTGGCATCCCAGCCACAAGGCGGCCATGTGACCTTGATGGGAGCCCCGCCCTCTCAAATACCCCGCTTCCCCACCTGTAGAAGGATAGAGCAGGGTGCTTGACTGGGGGGCTATGGTAAGGACCACATTAAATGAGATAGTGGCACATGTAGGTGTGTCCCAGAGCCTGGCTGAGTGCCCAACGCATATGGATTATTGAAGTTGTCCAATCCACCATCCTGTAAAACCTCCAGGAAGAGGGGAAACTGAGACTCATGCAAAGATAAATGCTTTAGGTTAAATTTATATTATGTGAATGTCACCTCAATTTTTTAAAAAGATTTATTTATTTTATTTTAGAAAGACAGAGAGAGGGTGAGCATGAGTGGGAGAGACAGAGGGAGAAGGAGAGAGGATCCCAAACAGACTCTACGTGCTGACACGTAGACACCAGGCTCGATCTCACGACCCCGAGATCATGACCTGAGCTGAAACCAAGAGTCAGGCGCCTCACGGACTGCGCCACCAGGCACTCCTGTCGCCTCAATTTTTTACAACAGTGGAGCAGGGCTGCTGTGAGGATGTAAAGTGGCCCGCTGTGGGAAGAGCACAAGCACCCCGAATTCAGACACTCTCAGGAATGAGAACACTTGCAAGAAAACCCAAAGCCCGAGAACCACAGCATTGACCTCCCATTCCTCTGACCTCTCACTCCCCTCTGGCTACACTGGACCCCCACCAGGTCCTTGACACCGGGTCCTCCAGGCAGTCCTGCCTCTGGGCCTTTGCCCCCATTTCCTTTCCTCTCCAAATATTCTTGCTCCAGGTCTGTACCTACAAGTCTCAGCCTTAACAGCACTTCTCAGAGATGCTGTCCACCCCACTCCACCCCAGAAAAACCATCCACCACCCCCTGAACCCCCCGTTACTCTCCCTCTCGCTCCAGGCACCCCTGCGTTTCCTACAGAGCACTCTGCACAATCTCTAAGTACCTCCACTTACTTGTAGGTTGACCTGTTTATGACTTGTATGTCCCCCTGCCCCTGGACCGCCAGCTCCGTGGACGCAGGACCCAGCGCAGGGCCTGGTCTGGTGGCTAGGACACGCTCAGTGAACATATGAATGGGAGAATGAATGACTGAACAAATGCTAGGAGTCTCCATGGTAGTAACCTGTTCTGTCTTCTTGTCCTCCCGCAGGAGGTGGCTGAGACAGGGCGGTGATGAAGACCCCGAGGGGCGGCATTCTGGCACTGCTGCTGCCGCTGCTCCTGGGTCTGCTCGAGGTCTCCTGGGCCCAGAGCTGTACCGGACACCCCGCCATCCCTGGCATCCCGGGCATCCCCGGGGCACCAGGCACTGATGGCATACCCGGGACCCCGGGGACAAAGGGAGAGAAAGGTACTGCAGGCTTTGGGGATTCGCTTGTGCCTTTGAGCGAGGCACTACCTCCTACCTCCTGGTCATCGCTGCCTACCCGAGAGATAGAGAGATGGCAAGAGCACTAGCAAATCCTTCCGCCTGCCAAGCCCCCTCCACCCCACGATGGCTTTACACAGAGAGAATTCTGATTCCCATTTTACAGCCAGGAACACTGATGTCCAGAAAAGCTACTGGCTAGCCCAAGGAAGCCCAGTAAATGTTGAGGCCGAGACCAGACCATGGCTCTCTCACCCCCAACTCCAGGTAGAGAGAGAGCACAACTGCAGGCATGCAGCCCCAGACTGCACCCCCCGGCTGGGGGTGGCTTCCCCTCTCTGAAATGGGGTCTCCTCACCTATAAAATGCAGGCAGATACTTTGTGGGGTTGTCACAGGGTTCAAATGAGACTTCCCACAGAGACACCTCCCTGTAAAATGTTCATTTAACCCAAACCAAGCCCTGTCCTCACTTAAATCACATGTAATCGTCACGATCCTGCAAAATAGCCTCATCCCCATTTTCCAGAGGAGGAAGCTGAGCCCCGGAGAATGTGACTCCGTCGAGGTAGGCAGGACTAACCATGGCAGGTGCGGCAGGAGAAGTACGTCTCTGTCCCCTGGGCCCACGCTCCCAGCCCCATACTCCGCTACCTCACTGGAGAAGACGTCTGTTCCCACACTGTGCCCAACAGAGGGGGAGTGGCTGCCGGGAGTGGCCGTGAGAAGGTTCCAGGGCCCACCTGCAGGCTCCGCAGGAAAGGATGCCGGGATTGATTAGAGCTGTCTGCCCTGGGCCGGGGAGTAGAGGGATGACACGAGTGCCAAGGATTCAGTATCGAGCTCCAGGCCGGAACCAGGGAGCCTCTGTGAGCTGGTGAGGAGGGCAGGCCCAGCACCTTTCCTAGGGAGACGCTGCTGTCCACGCCCGGGCGTCAGTCCGTGCACATCCAATTGCAGCCAGGCACATCACAGACTCAGAAAGTGGGGCTGGAAGGAGACCCCCCCACCTCCTTTTCCCTGAGGCCCAGACAGGAGCAGGGACGTGTCAGAGGTCACACGGCCAGGCTCCCGGCCTCCCAGCCCAGGGCTCTTTCCTTTGGCTTTCAGGAATCTCTGACCCGTCATTTCTCTTGTCTCCCCTTTTCCAGGGCTGCCAGGGCTGGCTGGAGACCACGGCGAGTTTGGGGAGAAGGGAGACCCAGGGATTCCTGGGACACCAGGCAAAGTAGGCCCCAAGGGCCCCGTGGGCCCTAAAGGTTCCCCAGGTCCCCCCGGAGCCCGCGGTGCCAAGGGTGAATCGGGAGACTATAAGGCCACCCAGAAGATCGCCTTCTCCGCCATGAGGACCATCAACATCCCCCTGCGGCGGGACCAGACCATCCGCTTCGACCACATGGTCACCAACGAGAACCGCAACTACGAACCCCGCAGCGGCAAGTTCACCTGCAATGTGCCCGGCATTTACTACTTCGCCTACCACGCCAGCTCCAGAGGGAACCTGTGCGTGAACGTCATGCGGGGCCGGGAGCGCATGCAGAAGGTGGTCACCTTCTGCGACTACGTCCAGAACACCTTCCAGGTCACCACGGGCAGTGTGGTCCTCAAGCTGAGCCAGGGGGAGAACGTCTACCTGCAGGCCACAGACAAGAACTCCCTGCTGGGCATGGAAGGTGCCAATAGCATCTTCTCCGGCTTCCTGCTCTTCCCAGATGCAGAGGCCTGAGCTGTGGGGCTGAATCCCTTCCTCCCCCGCCCAACCCCCAGCAATGCTCACTTTACCCCCAACACCACCCACACCCGGCCAAAGCACACAGTAGGGCTCCACAGATGTTGCTGAGTGAATGAGTAAATAAACTCTTCAAGGCCCAAGGACAGCGGTCTAATCCAACTCTGTGTCCCAACACCTGGCACACGGTAGGTGCTCAGAAATGCTGCTTGAATGCTGGTTGAATGAATGAATGAATGAATGACCTCTGAAAACAGAAAGTCTATCTGATGGGAGGCGACTGGAGAGTCAGGCTCTGTGCCCAGCTCTGTGCCTGCCACACAGTGGGAGATGGGAAGGGAGCACCATCTATCGAGCACCTCCTATGCCCGGAGCACTGGACTAGACCCTTCTATTCTCTCATTAAGCCTCACAGTCATCCTGGGAGATAGGTTGCCCTGCGCCCAGTTTACAGAGGAGAAAACTGAGGATCAGAGGGAGGGAGGAAGGGATCATCCTCCACCCCACAAGCAGAACTGGGTCTACCCACTGATGACCCAAGATCTCTTTCAAGGCAGCACTATTGAGGCCAGCCACTACAGAGGTTTTCTCATCTTCTTTTTTTTAAGATTCATTTATTTAATTGAGAGAGAGAGAAAAAAAAAGAAAAGAAAGAGAGAGCGAGAGCAAGCATGCAAGCAGGGGAGGGGCAGAGGCAGAGTGAAAGAGAGAGAGAGAGAGAGGAGAGAGAGAGAATCTCCCGCAGACTCCACGCTGAGCGCAAAGCCTGACGCAGGGCTCGATCCCACAACCCTGAGATCATGACCTGAGCCGAAATCAAGAGTCGGACACTTCACTGACTGAGTCACCCAGGCACCCCACTTACAGAGGTTTTCTGCTTATAACGTCACATACCCCCACCCAAGGGATCAAAGGGTCCTCCCGCAATGACCTAACTGACCCTGAAACAAAGACCCTACCCCTCCTGATTCTCCTCACACTCCCCCCACCCCAAAACCTTCCTGGCCTGCACATGCTCGGCCATCCAGTTAGAACAAAAATGTCACTCCCTTGCTCAATAACCTTCCGTGGTTCCCCTGACAACTGGGTAGAGTCCCAGCCTGTGAGTCTGGCCGTCCAGTCCCACCCCTACCCCTCCTGGACAAAGACTATCTCCACTGGGGACCACCAGGCCCTCTACCTGTCAGGCCAACCCCGTGCTGCCCCAGCTTGGTGCCCCCTACCCCCTTTTTAAAGATTTTATTTATTTATTCATGAGAGACGCACAGAGAGGCAGGGACACAGGCAGAGGGAGAAGCAGCCCCCCCGCAGGGAGCCCGATGTGGGATTCAGTCCCGGGTCTCCAGGATCACACCCTGAGCTGAAGGCAGATGCCCAACCGTTGAACCCCCCAGAGGGTTCCCAGCTCCGTGCCCTTATGCTCACAGTTCCCTTCTGCTCCGCCTCTCCTTACCGTCCTACACAGCCCCACTCAGGCCACATCACCTCCCTGCGGCGGAGCCCTCCCTGCCCTCACTCTTCTCGCTCCTCTGACCTCCCCACCCCATTCCTCACCTGTGTGGGGCTGAGCACACACAACCTGCATCTGCTTCTCACTCGTGCCCAGTCCATCTGCCCAGCTAGGCGGCGAGCTCCTTACCCTGCCCACCCCCACACCCACAGCGCCTGATATGCACAGTAGCCGCTCCGTAAGGACACAGGCACCTAACTGGCCAAGGACACAGGACAGGAAGGAGCAAGCCTGTAGCAATGACAGCAGCTCATAAGGCCCGTGCTCACCTTCTGCAAGCGTTTCTCCTGTACTAGTCACAACGGGCCTAGGGAGCGGCTCTCAAGCTGCAGGAGCATCAGAGTCCCCCAGGAGTGCTTCCCAGAATTAGTATTTCTTCCCAGCTGCCCTGTCCTGTTGCCGCTCAGGACCACACTTCACAAACCACTGCTTTAATCTTCTTGCTCCCATTCCCTAGATAAGAACACTGAGGCTCAGGGAGGGGAAGGTCTAGGATTTAGATCCTATGTAACCCAGCGGTCCCCGTGTTCAGCTCTGTCCCCTGTTGGCCAGACCCGAGGCCTGGGCCTGCAGGTGGAGGCAGATCTCAGAGCAGCATGGGCAGGCTCTGCTGAATGTCTGCCTCCTCCTGGCTCCGGTGCCACTTCTGCCCCAGTTGATCCTGACCAGTGTGCCCCTCCTGGTGGCCCATGATGCTTTGAGCCAGGTAAGAAGAGGAAAGGAGGGGCAGCCCCGGTGGCTCAGCAGTTTAGCCCCGCCTTCGGACCGGGGTGTGATCCTGGAGACCTGGGATCAAGTCCCACGTCGGGCTCCCTGCATGGAGCCTGCTTCTCCCTCTGTCTGTGTCTCTGCCTCTCTCTCTGTGTGTGTCTCATGAATAAATAAATAAAATCTTTAAAGAAAAAAAAAAAGAAGAGGAAAGGAGGGTAAAGGGCAAAGAAAACGGCAGGTGGGGGCTGAATGACAATAATAATAGCTCACACGGTGCACAGCTCTGAGCACTCATGTTAACTCTTGTAACCTTTACAGTTATGTTCCCCTTTCACAGATGGGAACACCGAGGCACAGAGCAGTTAAGTGACTTGCCCAACATCGCACAGTTAGTAATAGAAACAGGATTCAACGCGAGACAACTGAGCTCCAGAGGTCATGCTCCTGGTCACTGCTCTGCCACAGCAGGCGGGAAGCATCCCGAGGGGCTGTGCGGGGTAGCAGTTAAGGGCACGAGCTCTTGAATCAGGCAGACCCAAGTTCAAGTTCTGCCTGGGCTTCTTACCAGATGTGTGACCATGTCAAGGGACTGCCCCCATTTTCCTCTCTTACAAACAAGATAGCCATGAGCATCCTGACATGCATCCTTGATTTTCTCTCAGATTAAATTCCTCGAAGTGGACTCCCTAAGGGCAAGGATGTGCAAACGTTGAAAGCTTTGAAGTGTGTTTCCAAATGCAGGGGTGGGCGCTTAGGCCAGCTCCAGGCTCGCTGCCGCCAGGGGGGAGCAGACACCACAAGAAGGACAGCCTGAAAGAGGGGTCCGCTGGATGGGTGGGTGAGGTGGGGCCTGGATGGTGGGAGCTCCACCTTCCTCTCTCTCTCTACTCCGCAAGCCCACCCCACTACCAGCCTGGGCTATGAGCTTCCGAGGTGGGTCTGAGGGTCAGCTTTGAAGACCTGGTGACCTCAAAGCGTGGTTCCAGCCTCGGTTATCAGTGGGGAACGTATCAGAAATGCAGATTCTCGAACCCCGGGCTGGGCGACTCAGACTCCAGGGATGAGGCCCTGCAGTCTGCGTTTCTCCAGCCCCACAGGTGATTTTGAGAGAGCGAAAGTGTGAGAATTACTGCTGTAGATCAGGGGTTGCCAAACTTTTTCTGTAAAGAGGCACACAGGAACAGTTTCAGGCTTTGTGGGGCCATCCAGTCTGTGCTGCAGCTACTCAGGCCTGCTCGATGCCTGGAAATAACCAGAGACAATATATAAATAAACGAGAATGGCTATGTTCCAATCAATCTTTATGGACATTGGCATGAGAGTCTTACACTCCTTTCACGTGTCACAAACATTTTTTCTTTTGATTTCTCTTCATCCATTTGGAGCTGTAAAAGCCATTCTTAGGTAGCAAGCTGCACACAATCTGTGGGCTAGATTTGCCAACCTGCTGCAGACCTGGGTATGGTTCTGGATGCAGAAGAAGAGGAGGGGAAACTTGAACCCACGAGCTCCTTCCATTAGGCTGGTCTGCAGAGCTCCAATCTTGGGGCATGGACGGAAAGTCTCTCGTTGCTCTCGACTATAAAACGGGCATTGCCATCCCTGCCCTGAGTGATCTGAGGCCCTGGATCTCCAATTGTAGGAAAATGAAATCCCCTGGAGGCTTGCTGGTGTCTAGGCCCCATCACAGAGGTTCTGATTCTGTAGAATCTGGAGGAACCTGGGAATCTGCACTTCGTGTTTGAGACTCCAACGCAGGGGGCTCTCTCCACCCCATCCCACCCCCCCGCATGTAAAGGCTGAGCTAATGATTCCGAAAGTGTGACCACGAGTAACCTCATGTCTGTCCACAGAAGCCCGTGGGCTATATGGGGCTGAGGGAGGAAGGGGGGACAGACTTCTTATCCATTGGAACACATACAAGATGAGGAATGCAGCAAAGAAGGAAAGCCTGGGGGCTCGGGAATTGGAAGGACAGAGAAGCTGTATTTTTTTTTCATTTTTTAAAGCTTTATTTTATTTTATTTAAAGATTTTATTTATTCATGAAAGACACAGAGAGACAGAGACACAGGTAGAGGGAGAAGCAGGCTCCACACAGGGAGCCCGACATGGGACTCCATCCAGGGACTCCAGGATCACACCCTGGACTGAAGGCGGCACTAAACCGCTGAGCTACCCGGGCTGCCCCGAGAAGCTGTATTTAAATCCCACCTCTGCACTTATAGGATAGGCTCTGTGTTCTCCAGCTAATCACTTAACCTCTCTGGGTTATAGTTTCCTCATCTGTAACATGAGGGTGATAATCATATCCACCCCAAAAAGCTGAAGAGAGTTAAGTGAGATTCTATGTGCAAAGCCCATGGCACACGGGAAGTCCTCCACAAGAATCCACCACAGCCACTGGTGGGTTGTAATTAGAATTGAGGTGCTGGAGGGGCAGGGCTCCTCACACTTCAATATGCACCTGGAGTCTTGGTAAAATGCGTATTCTGATTCAGGAGGCCTAGGGTGGGGCCTGAGAATTCGCTTTTCTAACAAGCTGGGAGAGGGGACGTGTCGATGCCACTGAGCCAGGGAGCACTATGGAGGTGGCCAGGGCTACGCCAGGGAGCACACTGAGGTGGCTGGGGCTGAGCCAGGGAGCACTCTGGAGGTAGCTAGGGCTGGGCCAGGGAGCAGACAAAGGAAAGGAAGAAGGATAGGCAGTCAGTTTCCTGCCCCCGAGCACCCCTTGCTCTGGGCACTGCGGCCTCACCCCATTTCTCCTCCACATCCACGCCTCTCTAGTCTCCTGCTGACGACAGGACACCAGGTGCCCTGCCTTCAACTGCCCCCACCCAACACACACACAAACCCATGCCCTCCTCATAGAGCAAGCTGCAAGCTGCGTTTATTTTTGCACGTAGCCAGGAGGCATTCTCATAGACAACCCTGTTGGCCAGATGCAGGAGAAAAGCGGGTGTTTGTTCAAGAAATCCAGCAGGGCCCACCCAGGGAGGGACACCCACAGCGAGGGGACCTGGCAGATGCAATCCCCTGGATGGCAAGTCAAGAGCTCCCAGTTCTAGGCTGGCTAAGAACCTGACTTGCTGTGTGGCCTGAGATGAGTCGCTACCCTTCTCTGAGGCTCAGAGTTCCCCCTAGAAAGAGGGGGGTGAACTAGATCAGCAGCATCGGACTTGCTTGGGACAGACACAGATTCTCAGGCCCACCCCACACCTACTGACCAGAAACCTAGGGGACACCTAAGGATGTCACAAGGGAGAAGAGCTCTGACAGGGTCAGGATGGGGGAGGAAGCTGTGGCCAAGTGCCCCATCATACCTCACCTATACCCAGCAGCCCCACCTACACAGAACACAGCGAGGACCCAGATGGGAACAAAGGAGGCCAGACAGGGACATGCCACAGTCCAGGGAGCCCAGAAGATTCATGTTTATCAGATGAATGAAGGAAAGCATGGGTGGACGGATTCATTTTTTTTTTTTAAGATTTTATTTATTTATTCATGAGAGACACAGAGAGAAAGGCAGAGACACAGGCAGAGGGAGAAGCAGGGTCCCCATGGGAAGCCCGATGCTGGACTCGATCCAACCTCCTGGGATCACGCCCTGGGCCAAAGGCAGACGCCCAACCACTGAGCCACCCAGGCATCCCGTGGATTTGTTTATTGATTGAATCTTTCTTACTCCAGAGGGTGCAGTGCCTACAGACAGATATGCATAATGTATGCTAAGGAAATAGTTCAATGGAAGGAAGAAAGGCAAAATGGAAGGAATGCCAAAATCACGTCCCTCCTGGGGCACCTGGGTGGCTCAGTCGGATAAGCATCTGACTCTTAGTCTCAGCTCAAGTCATGATCTCGGGGTCGTGAGATGGATCCCTGCATCAGGCTCTGCACTGAGCGTGGTACCTGCTTAAGATTCTCTCTCTCCCTCTGCCCCTACCCCCGTCTCTCCCAATATATAAATAAATAAATAAATAAATAAACAAACAAACAAACAAACATGATGTCCTGCCTAGAAGGAGAGGCCGTGTAATAATATTTCCTAGGCCCTTGGGGCAATTTCGATGTGAAGGTTTGGCATTTGCACGGTAAACAAAGGCAGGCAGGGAGAAATATAACTGAGGTCATGGAAGTCATTTAATTCTCGCAACCACCCCCCACCCGACACGGGCGCTGTCGCCCCCACTCAGGTGCACAGAGGCTACGGCTTACGCCCCGATGACGCAGCAAAGAAGTGAGGCTCGCGGGCGCTCCAGAGAGACGCGCCAGCCACGAGCGTGCAGGTCCGCGTGGAACAGAGTTTCTTGAGAGCCTCCTTCCTCCCTTCCGTTCTAGATCTTCCAGCCTCCCCCACCCAGGCTTCCTGCAGCCTGTCACAGCATCTTCTCACCTGGCCCTCTGGTCATGTGTTGTCCCCATGAGCTCTTACAGCATCTGGGGAGCGGGGACGACATAAACGAGGCCACAGCAGAACGAGGGGAAGAGAAGCAGATTGTGGAGCACGAGCACCTGCTGTGCGTCACAGATCCCTGTGTGGCCCGGGATCCGCTGCACGTTCCCTCCTGGCTTCTCACAAGGGTCCCCCTCGGCCTCAAATCCGACTTTGCTGGGCAAGGAAGGCACCCCTGCTCCGTCAAAGGGAGCTGCGTTGGCTCGTAGTGGTATGAGCACTACGTGTGTGTGAAGTGCCTGCCTGACACCCGGTAGGCACACAGCCACGCGTGCCTGTCAGAAAGAACCATGCGCCACACCCAGCACATAGTAGGTCCTCAACTAATACTAGCCTTGTCATCTATAAAGTGAGACCACTGGTTGTTGTGACGTTCCTTCGGATGGGCTACCGGGGTAAAAGCTTTGCAAATGCAAAGGTCCTGTGCTCACCATGGGACAAATGTCCCCTTGTCCTCCAGCGTGGGCTGGTAGCTGGGGAGGACGGTGCGGGCCTGTCTGCAGTCTCCGTTCCTGACGCAGCCCCTCTGGGGCAGCCCTGCCTACCGGCCCAGGAAGCCACGAGAGAGACAGCTGGGCCCTCGTTAAAAAGGCGTCTGAACACCTTGTTCGGAACACGTCGGCTAATGGGATTAACGACAGTTACATAAATGTCAGCTTTGCCGGGACCCACCCCAGCTGGTTTCCGGGGGGGAAGAAGACCTGAGAGATCTGTCTTCATGGCTTCTGTGCCACGGCCCAGGCCATCGACGGCCTGTACAGAGCGGTTCGCAGGGCTGGACGTCTGGGCAGAGCCTGCGAGGAGCGGCGAGCAGGACAGTCTGCTTTCAACCAGGAGGATAATAGGGTGACCCGGAGTCACCTGTCCCCTTAGAGCCGGCTTCCTCACCTATAAAATGAGGACAATTAAAATCAAATAAAATAGGGACAATAATCGATGTGCCATGGGCTTTTGCAAAGATA
This sequence comes from Canis lupus familiaris, assembly GCF_011100685.1. Lineage (NCBI taxonomy): Eukaryota > Metazoa > Chordata > Mammalia > Carnivora > Canidae > Canis > Canis lupus. Next base: position 76,035,092 of record NC_049223.1, on the reverse strand, counting down.
AAAATAACATTTGTAAGGTACCCGGGGCAGTGCCTGGCACAGAGGAAGCGCTCGCCGCAATCAGGAAAACGAAACAGACTCTGGGAAATCAAGCTGCACGCCTTGTATACAAAGGTGCTCAGTGAATATCCCTTTAACTGGATCCAGGCTGGTAGGGACTTTGAGATTCTCATGAAATGATACCGAAAATAGGTAATAGGGACTGAGTAAGGTTCGAGAGCACTGGTCCCAGAGTCACCGACCCACTGTGTGACCTCTGTTAAGTGATTCTACCCTCTGGGACTTGGTTGCCTCATCTGTATAATGGGGGCGCTGATCCCTGGCCTGCCAGGCCCTTCCTTCTGGACAATGTGATTAAGTCGAAGACTGGCCTGCCAGGTCCCTGCCGGCCCTGATGCACAGGGCAGAGAACATGCTCAGGTTTCGGTGTCCGGCAAGTCTGGGTTTGACTCCCACCCCCACCCCTCCACCCCTGCCCCGCCATGGGCTGTGGGACTATGAGCCCGTCCCCTCACAGCTTGGGCCTCCATATGCTCAGTAGGATTGGGCATCAGTTATGACCAAGCCCCCAGGGGCAGCGTAGGGGAGAGAAACAACACCAGACTGGCAGCCAGAGATCTGGGTTCAAGTTCTGGCCTGAGCATCTCCTTGCCATGTGGCTTTGTGAACCACCTTTCCCTTCACGGGCCTCAGTTTCCCCATCTGTAACACAAAGAAGCGAGACCGCATGATCTCTGGGTCACTTCAATTCGGGCACGTCAGGACGCTGGAGTGGCTCAGCAATTGAACATCTGCCTTCAGCCCAGGGTGCGATCCTGGGGTCCCAGGATCGAGTCCCACATCGGGCTCCCTGCATGGAGCCTGCTTCTCCCTGTGCCTGTGTCTCTGCCTCTCTCTGTGTCTCTCATGAACAAATAAATAAAAATCTTAAAAACAAAATTCAGGCACATCGAATTTCTTCCAGGAAGTGACATCACGGTTGGGACTGGGCTACGGGAAAAGGCAGAGTAATGATGAACCGAAGGGCAGAGTCATATGGTGGGAGAAGCCCCTGGATGCTGGTGGAGTCCCCGAGTTCCCCGGCAGAGTGACACATAAGCCCAGAGCTGGGGTGAGTTCATCGAGCTACAACCCCAAGCCCCAGACAGAGGCGACATGAGGAAGCCAGCATCCCCGGACTCAGGAATCGTGGGATGGGGTGGGGGAGACCCCTTTCCTAACCGCTTCTTAACCTCAGAAGCAGAGAATAAGAGCAGCTAGCATTGACTAGGCTCCTCCTTTGTTCCAGGCTCTGTTTTCAACACTTTCTGTATCTCAACTTGTTTAATTCCCATGAGGCAATCACTGATGTTCTCATACCCATTTCGCAGAGATGGAAACTGAGGTCCAGGGAGGCCATGTAACTTGGCCAAGACCTCACAGCTCGTACACGGCAGAGCTTGGACGCGAACTAAAACAGTGTGGTCCCTAAGCTGCTCTCTTCGAGTATTGATGATGAAACATTTAATGAGCACCTACTGTTTAACAGGTTCTAAGTATTCATCTTTATAGAGTGATCTCTATTTTTTTTAAAGATTTTATTTATGTATTTAAGAGAGAAAGAGAGAGCATGAGCAGGGGGAGTGGGAGGGGCAGAGGGAGAGGGAGAAGCAGGCTCCCCCCTGAGCAGGGAGCCCAAGGCAAGGGTCAGTCCTGTGGGGCTCAATCCCAGGTCCCCAGGACCATGACCTGGGCCGAAGGCAGACGCTTAACTGACTGAGCCACCCAGGCGCCCCGAGGGTGATCGCTGTTAGCTGTAATGGTACCAGCATCATACAACATGTTAATCATATTTTGCAGAGAAGGAAATGAAGGCCCAGAGAGGTGCAGAGCCTGCCCCTAATCACACAGCCAGAATGTGGCTAACCTGGGATTCTGAGTCAGACCTGCCTGTGTCCGGGGCCTGTGCTCCTTCGACGCCACCAGGCTGGACAGGACCCCTCCCCAGAAACTCTGAAGGGGTGCTAACACTGGCATCAAGAGTGACACAACCACGGCTGTGTAAAACGTGATGAAAGCCCTTTAGGCCCTACCCCAGAGCCAGAGAGGAGGGGCCCAGGACAGAGCGAGGTGGTGGGGAGAGCCCCACCAAGGAAGTCTGGGAACTCTGAAGAGCTGCCGTGAAGGTCACGCAGCATCAGAGTCCTGAGTGCAGGTGTCCTTATTGAGTGCCTGCTGTGTCCAAGGCATCAGACTAAATTCTTTGTCTTTAGGTAAGCGAGTTCTTACCTGTGATGTAGGTGCCATTATTGTCACCCTCATTTTCTGGATAAGGAAGCTGAGGCTCAGGCAGGTGGAGCCATCAGTCCAGGGTCACACACGTAGCAGGAGGCAAGCTCGGGTCCTTGCGTCTCAAAGGCAGTGCCTTTCAACAGGGCAAATCTTCCCTCCTGAGTTCAAGGGTTCAACCCATCAAAAGCGCATGGTTTCTAGTGCCAGGCGGGTACGTCGTACGTGGAGGGCCGCCCTGCCCCCTCCCGGCTCCCTCCCAGGGCCCTCAGGGGGTTAACCAGCCTGTCAGACCCATCCTCTCCCCCGCATTATGAGGACCAGACCGGCGGCTCCTTGCTCCCGGCAGCTGATGGGTTCTCTGCTCAGTGGTTCGCGCTCCAGATATTAAATTACTCATAAAATATTTGGCCTGTCCCCAAAGTGGCTGCTGCCTCCTGCCTGCGCCTGCTGCTCACCCCCCACTACCAGGTCAAGTTCTTCAGTGTTGCGGGGAGGCTCGGAATATGAACCTAACTTCATCCGGCATTAGCCTATGTGAGTTCATCCGGGAGCCCTCGAGGGAAGAGACTCTGGTAGGGTTGGGATTTTTCAGGGGCAGGGATCCTGCCTGTGACCCTCACTCTGGGTTTGCCAGGCCTGGCCCGAGCTGAGGCTGCTCCCCCAAATCCTGATAACCGCAGGGTATGAAGCACCCAGAACCCCTGACTACCCCATGTCCCTTAAGACAAGGCCAAGGGTGATCTGGACTAGGTTCCCATTGTCTGAGGGGCCAGTGGTCTCGCCTCTCCTCCTCCCTCCCCCACTCGGTTGTCATGGTAACCACAGTGGGGGGTGGGAGGCTGGACCGCTCAGCTCCTGGCCAGGCTACCCAGCATGCTCTGCTTTCACCCAGTTTTCTCCCTCGCTGCCCTTGGGCAGGCAGGGGGGTGGGGTCGATCCTGCCCTGTCACCAGCCTACGGATGGATGGACGGTTCACATCCAAGGGTCACCACCTCCAGCCCCTGCCTTCAGGCAGGAGGTTTTCCTGCACCACCCTCAGGAACGGGACTTTTATGAATGTGGTTTGACAGAGAATGATTTGGGGGGTCTCTTTTGAGCCCCCTGGAGTTAATGAAGTCAGTTAAGCCCTGGGATTAGAAGGTCGGGGTCACGGGTACAGCCCATGTTTGCAGAGCAACACCCCATCCCACCCCTAGCTCCCACCAGCTGTTTCAGAAATGCCTGGTGCCGGTTGTCTAGGGAACTGATGAAGGGGTGTGGATCGGGGCCTGGCAACCCCAATCCCAAGTACCACAATCGTAGTCCCTTAGAACCCACACCCTGCAGTCTGGGCATCAAGAACCTCACCCCTTTTTTCTGGCCACGAGAAGACACATTTTTACAGTAGTAGTACCTGTATTAGCAAGTTCTCATCACCCTGGCTTGGGGGTTCATAAATTCAGCACCCAAAGAAACTGGGTCTTGGCCTTTATCATGGCTCCTCTATTGGGGGTACACTGCCACCAGGTGGCAGTAGCCACCGCGAAGGTGTAGGGTTTCCCTGAGATTCCAGAAGGTGGTTCTCCAGTTTATATTTCTCCACCGCAACCTATAAAATATAACGCCATTGCTTTTTTTACTTTTATATTAAGGATATAGGATTATAAATAGCTGAAGTTAAGCAGACTTTAAACAAACTGCATTTTGGCAGTACAACAGCAGATAGCACAGACTCAGGGACCAGACTGCCTGACTTCAAATCCTGGCGCAGCCACTTGCTAGCTGTGTACTCGGGCGAGTTATTTGCTCCCTCTGTGCCTCAATGTCCTTCTCCGCAAAATGGAGAGGATAGAAGGTACCTCCCGTATAGGGCTGTTGTGAGGACTTACCGAGTTCATGCACATGCGGTGCTTAGCAGCGTCTGGAACAGCATTAAGCTCTCAAAAGATGTTGGTTATTAATATTTAAAGATGATGCATGAGAGCAAAGTTTCAAAAATAATTTGTAATTTGGGATCCACAGGCTTATTGTTCTCTATTTGGTCTTTAATCTGGTGTTTCTAATCTGGTGATTCGTTTCAGGGCTGCACTGCCAGGCACCCACAATCTGCCCAGATGCTGCCTCCAGCTTGCTGAGCCCCACATTCAAGCCTATATCCAAATGCTTACACCTCCTAAGTGTCTGTGGGATCTGCTCGCTCCACTCCAGACTCAACTGACAGCCTAATCTCACTCCTGAACCTCTGCCATTGTCTCCTGTCTCTTGACCAGCTCCCCACAGACCCCATCTCTTCACGGTAGCCCCAGTGACTTTTCCCCTGCTCAAATATCCTGCATGGCTCCCCAGCACCTCCAGGACAAAAGTCCAGGCTCTGTAGCTGAGTCCCACTCCACCCCACTTCCCTCTGCAGCTTCATCTGCCTCCCTTTGCTGTGAGAACGCCGTGCTCTTGCCCCAGAAGACTCCTTGCAGGTCCCCCAAAGCCTCAGGCTCTCTTAGGCTCTAGGCCTACGCAGGGGGGCTGTTCCCTCTTCCCCCATCTCCTCTTCTCTCCCCTGTCTGCTCAGCTTCAAGATTTGGTTCCTGTATCCTTTCACTGGAAAGTCTTTTCTGATCCCTCTGCAGCTTCCAGATAGGGTAAAGACCCTTCTTTGCGTGCCCTGACCTGTCTGCGTGCCAGAAAGGGCCTGCCCTCATCCATCCATACCCAAGGAGATGCCCCGCACACAGCAGGCCCTCCGTGAACCTCTGGGGAGCAGATCCAGGCTGGCCATTCCATCCCGTTCAGCCTAAAGTGCCCTCTTTCCCATCTTCTGTGTCCCCAGTACGTTCTAGTCAACCTTCCAGGCCTGGCTAAATGTCACTTTCTCAGAGCCTTTTGGTCACCCTGGCCCCCAGTCTTATCCCTGCATGACATAGTTCACTCCCTCCCCCAGCAGACAAATGCAACAGGCACAAAATCAATACCTGGACCCTCCCCCCACCCCCAGCTGAAGTCACAGGCCCTAGAAGAGGGCCCGGCACACACTCAGAGTTTGAGAAACACACCGAGTGCATGAACAGACCAAGGACAGAATTATAGTCCAGACCAATGGGATTTTTTATTTTAAAGATTTTATTTATTTATTTATTTATTTATTTATTTATTTATTTAAGAGAGAGAGAGAGAGCACACAAGCAGGAGGAGGGGCAAGAGAGGGGGAAGCAGGCTCCCTGCTCAGCAGGGAGCCTGATGAGGGGCTCGATCCCAGGACCCTGGGACCACGTCCTGAGCTGAAGGCAGACGCCTAACGACTGAGCCACCTAGGAGCCCCTAGACCAATGGTTTTTCAACCAAAGTGATTTTGCTCCCCAGGTGACATTTGGCAATGTCTGGAGACATTGTCACACGGTTGGGAGGGGGGCAGATTTGCTACTCAGAACTAGTCTGACAGAACTAGCGCTCACGACCAAGAATTACCTGTCCCAAAATGTCAGTAGTGCCAAGCTGGAGGACCCCTGGTCTAGAGCTGGTTACATTCCAATCTGTCTCCCTTGCACACAGTGGGCCCTCAAGGGTGGGATCTGATCTTAGTTCTCTGTTTCCTCTGCACCCACCGGAAACAGGCACTCAATCTTTTTTTTTTTTTTTTTAAGATTTTATTTATTTATTAGAGAGAGAGCAAGAGAGCACAAGCAGGGGGAGGAGCAGAAGGAGAGGGAGAAGCAGGCTCCCCATTGAGCAGGGAGCCCGACATGGGGCTCCATCCCAGGAACCCTGGATCACGACCTGAGCTGAAGGCGGGTGCCTAACCGACTGGGCCACCCAGGCGCCCCTCAACAGTTTGTTTAAATCAACATCTTAAAGAAATTCTCTCACTGGTGAGATAATTCCTGTCCTTTTCCTCTCCCCAGCTGCCACCATCTCTCACCTAGAGCCTGGTCTCAAACGCTGCTGTCGGATGCCCCTTCTGGGGTGATTCCCTGGTCTCAAGGCTCCAGCTTGCCACGTCCCACCAGTCCTGCTGGCCCCAGCCTTCCTTTTCTCAGGTGTTCCCGATCCCCGGGCTCCTGAGGAATGAGCCCACAGAGGAGGGAGACCTCATTTCCACGATGGAAGGGAAATGCTGGGTGTCAGGGCCCCTGGGAGCAAGAACGGGTAGGGCACCAACTTGCTGTGTGACCCCGCCAAGTCCTCACCCCTCTGGGTCTCGGGCTTTCAGTGAGGCGATGGGAGGGGACACAGACCCTCTCCGAACCTGTCCTAGGCATCACCCCGACCGACTCGCTGCGTGCTCACCCCGGGGTGCAGCCCGGGACTCCTGGTCCTTCCCAGAGCCTGGGCGCGCCAGCGCACACGGGGTGCCGCTGTCTCCAAGGGCGCCGCTGTCAGCTGTGACCCCTGCGCCCCCGGAGGCAGTCAAACAAGCGGCCTTTGTGGTCGGGGCTCAGGCGGCCTCAGGGAGCGGCACAAAGGGTGGGAAGAAAGACGCCAATCCTCTTAGGGCCAACGCGCTTTCCCACTGCGGCCCATCTGCTCCCGGGGAGCCGGGCACAGCGGCCGGCCCCACGGCTGAAAGCAAGCAAAAGCTGCCCGGGAATGAAAGACGGGCCTGGCCGGCCCAGATCCCAGATCCCCACGGCAAACACAGGCCTGGCCCGGGGCCTGGGAGGGGGCAGGGCTGAGCCAGGAGGAGAACATGGTTAAAAGCACCGCCCCAGGAGGGGGACCCCGGGCTAATCCCTGCCTGCCCTGTGCCTTCCCTTCCCACACCCGAGAGCCAGGCTGGGGCAAGGGACAGGGGAGGAGCGGAGGGGCCGGGATCCAAGGTCCTCCCTCAAGGGCCAGGCCCCCAGTGGGGTCCTTATAGGAAGCTCGCAGCACCCAGTTTTACAAGGCTGCGCTTGCCCAGTCACCCAGCTGCTCCATGGCAGAGCTGGGATCTCAGCTCGGGGCTGAATCTGCATTCGTTCACTCATGTAACTGCAGCTCATGCAGCCAGGGCTCTCCAACCCCCTCCCTTTCTTACGGCAACCTTTGGACAGATGGGGAAACTGAGGCCCAGGGGCAGAAGGTGAATTGTCCAAGGTCACCGACCGATAAAGTCCCGGCTCCAGGGGGCACCTGGGTGGCTCAGTGGTTGAGCATCAGCCTTTGGCTCAGGTCATGATCCTAGAGTCCTGGGATCGAGTCCCACATCAGGCTCCCTGCGTGGAGCCTGCTTCTCCCTCTGCCCATGTCTCTGCCTTTCTCTGTGTCTCTCCTGAATCAATACATTTTTAAAAAGTCCCATCTCTATCCTGTCCCTGGGTCCCAGCCCCCGTTACTCCATGTGCAACCTTGGGTGAGTCAGCATCTACAGGCCTCAAGACCTGCAGCTGTAAAATGGGGATAGGACTAACCACCTCATTGGGGTGTTTTGAGCACTAAATTAATTAAATCATTAATTATAGTCACTAGAATGGTGCCTTGTTCACGTGTAAGTGTCCCACAGGGTTAGCTGTTATTGGTTGTAGAACTATTCACAACAGTTTTGAGGAGTGGACAGATGACGTCCTTGGTACCGTCTTGTTGGTGAAGACACAGGGGATCAGAGCAGGAGGGTGATGGACCTGAGGGCAGGAGCAGAACGGGGACCTGAAGTCACCTCTCTGGCTGCTCCTCCAGCACCCTTGTAGTCCTGGGGTTGGGGTGGTGGATAGGGGTGGGGAGCCCTGGCTTCAGACTCTGCCTGACGCAGGCCCCAGGCCCAGCTCAGCCGTCTCTGGCTCACATTCTCAGGCTGGTCACTGTGCTCCCCTAGCCTCCCTCTCCTCACTGTGAAGTGGGCACCTGCAGAGAGGGTCATTCTGAGGGTTTGACGAGATGATGCATTTGAGACTTTAGTTCCAGGCCTGGTACACAGTAGGTGCTCAATAATGGCCCATAGTGGGATGGATCCCAGAACCCAAAGAGAAGGAATCACTGAGTTTCTGCCCGTCGATGGCTGCCCCCAACATTCATTTCTCCCCCTCTGTGGTTGGGGTTTGCCCAGTGGAGTGAAGAAGGAGCCAATCGAGGGGGGCGAGGCGCTGGGACAAGGAAGGGGAGGTAGCAGCTGAGGCCCAAGCTGAATCCCTTCCAGGGAGGGGGCTGTGGACCAGCTGCTTCCACCCCTACCTCCCCACCCTGTGAGGCCCTGAGCCTGGGAGTGCCAGAATCCAGGATATCAGAGGCCAGACGCTGTCCTCTACACAAACACACACCACTGGCCCCACTCCGACCATTTCACAGATGCTGAAACCGAGGCTCAGGAAAGAGGCCATGCCTCTCAGAAGATCACCCAGCCCCTGAGCGCAGCCCAGGCCTCCATCGGCCTCTCCCCTCCCAGGGGAGGTCTGGCCCTGGCTCCCACAGGCCTCCCTCCCTGCCATGCCCACTGAGGAGCCGCCCAGGGACAAGGTGGCCAGAGTCTTCATGCTCCGGTTGAAACTGGCTGAGTAAGCTGTCCCAGCCCCTCCCTTCCCTGGCTCTGGAAGTGGGCTCTGCCCAGAGTGGGCTCTGTGTCCCTCTCTCTGAACCAGCAGCAATCCTGGGAGCTTCCCAGACTGGTTGTGTCCCTCTGGGTCATGGTGTAGGGCCCTGTCAGCTGCCCCAGGCAACTCTTGGCTCCTCTCATAGGGCCTCTTCCTCTGCACACCCAGCTTGGGGTACATGGCCTCACAGACATTCCGGCCCCAAGATCCAGCGATTTGAGATTTGAGAAGGGATTGAGAAGTTACATAAGAACTTTATTCACCTTTGGGAAAGGTTCTTCCTCCGAATCCTGGTGTCTCTTCCAGCCTCCCTGGACAAGCCTCCCTGCCCTGTGCCCCCCGAGGACCCCCATCTCAATCACCCAACCTGACCTCCTGCCCACATCTCTCGGACTTCCCCTTCGCAGAGCACAGTGAGCCTATGGGCCCTGATCCCAATTCGCCCCAAGCTGACGGTGGCATTCCCCGGTAACCTGGGCCTCGGCCGGGGGCAGTCACAGGAATAAGTGAGACCGGGAATTCTCAGACAACCAAAGGAGGGATCCTACCTCTACCCCATACCTGGCTGAGGTGATCGGACAAGTTACTTTACGTCTCTTGGCCTCACTGTTCCTCATCAGTAAGCTGGGGATAATTTCTGATTTGTAGTTGAAATTTTAAGAAGCGGATCTTACAAAAGAAATGAAGGCTAAGGTGACATTTCGCCGAATTCATGAATCAGCTAATTTACCTACAACAGAATGTCTGCTCAGCACAAGCCCTTTATCCTCAAGGAGAAACTGAGGCTGGGAGCAGGGAGGCCACCCGCCAAGGGTCCAACAGTGAGCAGCAGCAGAGCCCAGACCTGAATTCTGGCCCGGCTCTCAGCAGTTACTCAGTGCGGACTATCAAAGACAGCCCATTCCAGAAGGGGGATCAAAGGCCTACTTCTTTATTCACAAAGAGAAATCCTCATTAAAACATGGCCAACGGCTGAGGCAACCAGGGAGACGAGCCACGTATGCACAAAAGGAGAATTAATGATCCCAGGCAGACCGTGCTGAGCGGCAAGGGAGCCATTCAGAGGGTCAGCTGTGCCCAGCTGGGGTCAGGGCGGGAGTGGTCTGGGAGGACTTCCTGCAGGAGGAAAAGACTCAGGCCAGCCTCGTGGGGAAGAGAGGATGTCCAAGGAGAGTTGACGTTAGCTACCACTTATTGAGCACCTGCTGTGTTCCAGGCCCTGAAAGGGTGGGGATCGTATCTCCATTTCCAGAGGAAAAATCTGAGAACTAAGAGACCAACCTGAGTGATGTCATTGGGCAAGCCAGGGCCAGAATTTAAGCCGGGTCCGGGGTTCCCACACCTCTGAGCTTGTCACCCCTAGACTGCACTGCCCTTGTAGGAATAGTGGGTGTGTCTGGCGGGGGTGCGAAGGGGATGGGAACATGGCCTATCACCACTGTAATTTGTCAAAGCAAAACGCCTGGAAAGCAGGAGCCAGGGGGCCAGGGAGGGCCTGAGTGAAATGGCAGGTTGATGCCAGACTGAGGAAATGTCCTTCGAGAGCGCCAGGTGGGGGGGTTCATGCAGTCACCCACTCTTTGATTTGGCCAACTGCTTTGTGAGCATCTACCCTGCAACAGGTACTGTTCCAGACACTAGGGACACAGCAGTGACAAAAACAGATGGCCCCTGGCCTCATGGAGCTGATCCCTTGGGGAGAAGCATGGGGAATGAACACATAAATAAATAAAATCATTTCAGTATTTTGGTGTCCTGGGGCTGCTGGAACAAACTGCCACAGACCGGGTGACTTGAAACAACCGAAGCATGGCATCTCACAGTTCCCGAGGCCCGGCGTCTGGAACCGAAGTGTGACGGGGCCACGCAACCTCTGAAGATGAAGGGAGAGGCTCTCCTTGCCTCTTCCGGCTTGTGGCGGCTCCTGGCATTTCTTGGCTTATGACAGCGTCTCTCCAGTCTCGCCTGTCTTCACACGGCCTCTTCTCTGTATCCGCTCCTCTTCTTACAAAGACTCATTCCCTTTCACAGAGGAGGAAACTGAGACTCAGACAGAAATGACTCACCCCAGGTCACACAGCCAGGGGTTGGGCAGCCAAGATGGAAGCCGCGTCTGACCAATCTTCAAGGGCTATGTGGGGACCCCGGGTCTACGCTACAGGTAAGGGGGTGCTGGAGGCTTGTCTACTCCTGGCCAAGGCATGGCCCTCAGCTCTGGGGGCTTCAGCCTCAGGGAATGGCTTGCCCCTCCTCCCGGCAGCCTCCTGGATTTCCTCTGGGGAACTCCTGTCCTTACTGGCAGCCTATGTCATTTCGGAGGGGCTGACACTGCTGCCCTCACCCATCCCACCTCCCGGGCCAGGAGTGGGCACACGTCCCAGGCCTGGCCAGTCAATAGAGTCCATTATTCTCAGAAGGTAGTAACCTGTTCACATGGGCACGTGACTCACATCAAGGCAACGACAATCAGTCCAGGAACATTGTGGACAAACATTGAGAAAAGGGAGTCCTCTTTTTACTTGGCTTACGATGGAGGAAGCCATCTTGCTGACACATGGGGAGAGAACGCTTGAGGACAAAGCCCTTGAGGAGGAAAATTAGGGCAAGGTGACTGCTGACATCATGCGAGGGCCTGGAGCCAGCTGTGCCAGCGTGGGGCTAGCGCATGCGCAGAGCTCACCCAGCTGCCTGAGGAAGGACCAGGGCAGCCTGGGGTTGGCATTCCTACAACCCAACTCAACCATAAGAGACCCCATAGACCAGGGGCAGGCCAGAGAGCTGAGGTCAGGCCCAAGGCTGGAGGCTGGAAGGGCCCACGCTGGGGACCTCTGTCTCCACCTGGCAAGGTGTCCAAATTCTTAAAATGCAGCAGAGATTCAAAGATGAGGCCCTCTCTGGCCTCTTCATCTCTCCTGAGTTTCTCCTACCTCTGGACACATCGTGCACCGCCTCCCCAGAACCACTACCCAGCTTCTGGGCCCCCAGCTCATCCCTCACTGTGTCCCCACTTCCCCCCGGGGTGGGGGGAAGCCCTCACTAAGCCTCTCCTTGGCTACCCCTCCCTGGAGCTGGCTTGGATTATGCATTGTTTGCTCAGCACGGCTTGGCTTGGCTGAGGGGACACAGAACCCCTGCAGCCACCCTGCCATGGCCCCTGCTGTCTGGTGAGCAGGATCCAGGCCACACACCCCTTGCCACCCTCTCTCCTTAGTCCCACAACAGCAGATTGGGGGCCACTCCTCTTGTCCTCAGTGGCACTTTCTCTCCCACACAAACCCATCCCCGCCAAGGCCCAGGCGTCAGTCCTTGGGGAACCACGGACGCTTTGATCCTCAAAAGTTCCAAACACGATTTATCATCTCCTCCCCAAGCATGCTCCTCCGCCAGAGCCCCAGCACCCCAGCACCTAAGCCAGGCGCCCAGACTCTGCATCCTACCCCCATGAACACCCATCAGCCCTGCCTCCTCCTCCCCTGGCCCTCAGTCATCGCCCTGCCCTCAGCTCCCAGGAAGGGATGAGATACAAAAGCCGCCTCTTCACTGGCCCCTCTGTCTCCAGGATCCCCTCACCCATTCATCCGCCTCAGAGCGTGGATCCCCAAGACCCCTTCGGGGAATCTGTGAGATCAAAAGTTTTTCATGATAATAAGCCAGACATAAAAGAGATCCGCAAGCATGTAAATCAATGCCACCCTGCCCACTAAACACTTTTATATTAGAAAGTACAGTTATCTTTAATAAAAATCTATTATTTATTTTAACGTGTAATGGGTTTCTTATTGCTACTTTGAAATGAATTAATAAATAAATATTTCTAAGTTTGCTCGGTCACTGGATGGAATCCAATCCCCGTGACCTTTTTAGAATTCTCCGAAGGTGCTGTTCCCTTTTTCACCTCTAGATCTCTGCCCACATTATTCTCTCTGCCCCCGATGCCTTCTTTGTCCTCCATCTCTCTATCACTACTCCCTCTTTAAGAGTCAGACATCACTTCCTCCAGGAAGCCCGCCAGACATCTCACCTCCCCTGGTGGGCTTCCACCTCGCACTGCCCTCTTTCAAAGTACTTATCACCCTCTATTGAAAGGGTCTATTTTGGTGTGTCTCCCTCCCCAGAATCCAAGTTCCTTGCTCATCTCTGTACCCACTCCACTGACACTGAGCCTGGCACTCAGTGGGTGCTCAGTGAATTTTGTAGCCTAATAAAGAGAGGTGCTGTAACTCATGGCACTGCACCTCCTTCTGTCAGCTCAAGGGACCCCAGGATCATGGGAAAACCTCCTCTCTCAAGCATTGGAAAACTCAATTTCCACTTTGGGCTGTCCCTAACTTGCTTGGGGAAGAAGGGCCTCACCTCTGTGCCTGCTTTCAAAGCTGTCAAAATAAAGGGCTGGATAGATAAGCTCCAAGATATTTTTCAGTATAACTGACCAACAACCATAATAACACATACAACTCCCTACAAAGAAATACAAATTAAAACAAGAATGAAACAAAAAGCGATAATACCCAATGCTGGCAGGCAAGAGCTGAAATTGGCACACTTTTGAAGGCAATATTCATCAATACTGTCAAATCCTATAGCCAAAATCTTTTAAGATTTATTTTCTTTTAGAGAGAGAAGGGAGTGCTGCAGATAGGGGTGTGGGTAGAGGAGAGGGAAACTCAAGCAGACTCTGCACTTAGCACAGAGCCCAATGCTTGGCTCGATCTCACAACCCTGAGATCATGACCTAAGCCGAAACCAAGAGTCAGGCAAGAAACCGACTGCACCACCCAGGCGCCTCCCCAGAGTCTTTCAAATACAGAATGCATATCCTTTGGCCTAGAGACTCCACTTCTAGAATTTCATTCTAAGGAAATAATGAAAAAAATTGTCTTCGGGAATGTTGCTTATTGCTTAACACAGTGAGAAAGCAAGTGAGAGAGAGAGTAGGTGTCCAACCAAAGGACATTGGTCCTTGGGGCACCTGGGTGGTGCCTCAGTGGTTGAGCATCTGCCTTTGGCTCAGGTTGTGATCCCAGGATCTTGGGATTGAGCCCCACATCAGGCTCCCCACAGGGAACCTGCTTCTCCCTCTGCCTGTGTCTCTGCTTCTCTCTCTCTCTCTCTGTCTCTCATGAATAAATAAATAAAATCTTAAAAAAAAAAAAAGAAGAAGGACATTGGTCCTGTCAATTACCGAACGTATACATAATGGAATACTCTGCAGCGACTCACACTGATGATGTAGCAGTACATGTATAGATGTAGAAAAAATGTTGAATGAAAAAAGAAGATTATAAACAACACGGGTAACACATTCCTGTTAATGTTGTTGGTTTAAAATGTATGTTTCAAAAAACAGGCAAAACATTCACTAAAAATGTTAAAGGTAATTATCATTGGATTCTGGGAGTCTGGGTGGCCTTTAAAAATATATGTATACAAGGGGTCCTGGGTGGCTCAGTTGGTTAAGTGTCTGCTCTTGGCTGAGGTCATGATCTCAGGTCCTGGGATCGAGCCCCACAATGGGCTCTCTGCTCAGCGGGGAGTCTGAATCTCCCTCTCTCTCTGTTGCTCCCCTTGCTTGTGCTCTCTCGCTCTTCTCTCTCTTTCTCTCTCTCTCAAATAAATAAATAAATAAATAAAAACTTAAAGAAAAATACACATATATCGTCTTTTGGCTTTGTTTTGTAGTGATTGTGTATTACTTGTGGAATAAGAAAAAAAAATAGAATCAAGCCCCTTTCAGCTCTGCAATGCCAGCATGGGAGGCCCCCTCCTTGGCTGCACCCTCATTAACTTTGGTTCATTCCTTGGGTGAATCATGGCGAACAGATAGTCAACCGAAGAGGAATGTGCATTTGGAGGGGGGAGTGCTGTGAACCTTTGGCCAAGACATGAGCAGTGGAAGTTGCCCGTGTGTGTCATCCATGGGAAGGCCCTCCTGTGACTGCAGAGGCAGGAAACCAGGTGTCGGTGGAGACAAAAGAGTCCTCAGCGCGTGAAATGGGACTTGGAGCAGGGCCCACTGGGAGGGGATGGAGGGTGGCTGCCCAGCCCATCAGCCAGTCCTGACTGGGGGAATTCCAATGACCAGAGCATCCTGGGATGACTTGGCTTCAGAGCACTGCTGCTCTATCACCCCATTTTACACCGGGGAAACTGAGATCCAGCAAAGTAACTCTGAAATGTCTTCAGACCCATCCGGGCCAGAGGGACCCTGTTCTGGGCCCTGCCCTTTGGAGCAGTGCTTCTCAAACTTCCATGGCAAAGGACCATTTTGCTTTTTAAATTTGCAATCTGTCATAGGCTGATACTTTTATAAAAGACAATAAAAGTGAACTACTAGAAAGATACCTAAAGTGGCCAAATCCATAGAAACAGAGAGCAGAGAGCAGTGGTTACCAGAGGCAGGGGGCAGGGGCAGGGGGAGTCTTTGGAAGGGTATAGACTTTCCATTTGGAAAGATGAAACCAATCTTGGGACCTGTTTCACAAGCCCATAAACACCCTGAACTACTAAACTTAAAAATGGTTAAGATGGTCAATTGTATGTTATGCATTTTCTACCACAATAAAAAAATTAAGTTTTGGGGCACCTGGGTGGCTCAGCGGTTGAGTGTCTGCCTTTTGGCTCCGGTCATGATCCCGGGGTCCTGGGATCGAGTCCCACATCAGGCTCCCCGCAGGGAGCCTGCTTTTCTCCCTCTGCCTGTGTCTCTGCCTCTCTCTCTCTCTCTCTCTCTCTGTCGCTCATGAATAAATAAATAAAATCTTTTTAAAAAATCAAATAATTGTAAAAAGAAGAGTTACTAGAACTCTGACCGTGAGCTACCTTGTTGCTATGACAGTTCCGAAGTCCTCTGGGTTTTGGCCAGCTCCTGCCTACCAGGCCACACAGGAGACCCCCAGGTCACAAATGCAAGCGATTGCTTAAGGAACACGTGGAGCCTGGGCCCCTCAGCCCACAGCACAGCCCCTCACTGTCAACATCCGCTCTCGTGACTGACTGACGCTGCTCAGGCCCCTGGGAGGCGAGGGAAACGCTTTCTGCTCATCCCTTGCTCTGCATCCTCGACACAAAGGATGGCTGCGTGCAGATGCCACCGACGCTTGTGGGTTGTGGGTGGCTGACACTGCAGGGGGACGCTGCCTTGGAGTGCAGGGAGGCTTTCAGCCGGGTGCGGAAAGCCCTTGCTCTGAGGTCAAAGAAAAGAGAAAATAATTCACTCGTGAAGTCCTTTCTCTGGGCCCAAACACAGGCAGTTCTCAGTAGGACCAAGCATGCATTTCCCTGCTTCTCTCCGTGTTCCAGGCTGTGGTTTCGGAGGTACTCAAATGAGGCCCTATGTCTGCCAGAGGTGCACAGCGCAGCCAATGACCATTTCACAATATCACAATATTAAATAATCCATAGTACCCTTAATTGTGCATATATGTAGGTCCAGACATAACATGCTTAAAGCATGAAGCCAGTGGCTTCTCTGACTGTTGGGTCTAGAGATTGCTTCGACAGACGGCCAAAATCAAGATACACAAGATAGGATTGACACGAAGAACTGCAACTGTTTGTGATATTTTCCACGATAATCATAACGTATGCAACCCCATTTCAACGTTTAAGCTTGTCATGTGAAAAGTCATGGCTCATTTCCTAATCTAAATATTGCTTTAAGAATATTATTGACAATTTGTTGCCACCTTCTCAACAGAGCAAGTGTTTTTTGACTGAAATTAAAACCCATCTAAGGAATACAATAACTTGAGAAAGGTTGTCTAATTTCATCTATCAGCAGAACAGAAATTATGTGAAAATCTTGATTATAACAACACAATTACTGATTTTGCTGAAATAAAGGCAAGAAAAACCAAAATCGATAGAGTAAATATACAATTTATGAATCACTTTTTTTTTTAAATTTTATCACTCATGCAAACATCATCAGCCCCTCAAGAGACAACCCAGACGTGCGGTAATAATTCAATCCAGTAATCTTTGATATTTTGCTGACTTTCAGTTACATAGAAACCATAGCTTTACACATATTTTGTATTTTGTTATATGTATTTGTCATAACTCATTTACTGTTGACTGGTTTAATTTCTAAATTTTAAATGTTCAGATATATGGTATGAGGAACTCTATCTGTATCTTGCCCCCGGGGCCCCACAAACATCTGTGTGAGTTTAGCCAAGGGAACTGCCCAGGGCCACACGCGATCCAAATGCCTTGTATCGCATTCAAACACGCGTTTAATGAGCACCTACTGGTTGCTAGGTATGGGGATGGGGCCAAGGTGGAGTTTACAGCCGCTGTTCTTGGGAGGACACTGGCCTATAGTGGAACCCAGCCTAGGAAGACCTGTAGTCCATCATCGGAGCGTCTCTAGGAGGTGTATGGCACATGCTTCCAGTCGCAGCAGCTCTTAATTCAAATGGTCCAGGGCTGAGGTCTTGATTCCACATCCTTACTGAGTGGCCATGGCAGGTGTCTCCTCCTCTATGAGCTTCTGTGTTCTCATCTGTAAAATGGGAATAATAACACCTACGTCATAATGTTACAAAAGTTAAATAAGATTCTATGTGTGGGGGGTGCCTGGGTGGCTCAGCGGTTGAGCACCTGCTTTTGGCTCAGGTCATGATCCCAGGGTCCTGGGATCGAGTTCCACACTGGGTTCCCCACAGGGAGACTGCTTCTCCCTCTGCCTGTGTCTCTGCCTCTCTGTGTGTATCTCTCATGAATAAATAGATAAAACCTTAAAAAAAAAGATTCTATGTGTGTTTTCATTATTACTGTGTAACGAATTTCCTCCCAAACTTCTTGGCCTAAAATAACAAACAGTTATTGTATGGCTCTGGTGGTTTCTGTGGGTCAGGAATTCAGGACTGGCTTCACTGGGTGGTTCTGGCTCAGGGCCTCACCAGGTCATGGTGGATTTCAGTCACGCGAGGAACTGGCCTTGGGTGGAGGGTTCACTTGCCAGGTGCCTTCCTCATGCGGCCAATGGCGGGACCCCCAGCTCCTCTCAACTTGGGCCCGGGGCTATGGGCCTGAGTGTCCTCAGACATGGCAGCTAACTTCCCCCAGAATGAGAGATCCAAGCAAGAGGAGAAAGTCAAATGCCTTCTAATGACCTAGTCTCTAGGGTCACACAGCAACACTTCTGCTTTGTTCTATTAGTTAGAAGCACATCATTAAGTCCAGACCATCCTCCAGGGAGGGAATTAGCCTCTACCTCCTAAAGGGAGGAGGACCTAAAATGTGGGGACATATTTCAAACCACAGCAGCATGAAAAGCTTAGTGGAGGATCCGTGAGTGTCACAATCCTTTGCCATGTTTGTGTTTCATTTTACAATCAACAGGATTCTTTGCACCCCTTCCTACATCCCATGTTCAAAGAACCCTTTAGTGTCACTATTTCCATTTTACAGATGAGGCCACTGAGGCTCAGAGTGATGTGATTTGCCTAGAGTCACCCAGACTTTGGTGGCTCGAGCTGGGGTTGGAACCCAGCCCAGGGTCAGCCTGGCAGGACGGCAGCAGCTGCTTCTGTTACCGCTTCCCCACGAGATGGGAGCTCAGGGTCTGCATTCTAAAGTACATGGGGATGCGTGAGAAGTCATGGAAATCCAGCAGGTGATGAGCAAGGCAGCGACTCCTCCGGGAGAAGAGGATGGCACAGGGTGGAAAGGGCCTGGTGAGCGTGGGGAGGAATGGGACCAGACAGGGCGTGGCTGATGCAGAGAAGCTGCCGTTGGAGCATGAAGTGCTGAGGGATGAGGGCAGGGAGGTGATGGCAGGTGTCAGCAGTACCTGAGAGCAAGCGGATGCAGGTGATCACATCTGAGGGTTTCCAGCAAGGTCACCGGAGGTTGAGTGGGCTCCGGGATGGGGTGGTCCAGGCCAATGTCCTTGGAGACAGTTCCCCCTACCCCCAGCGAAGGAGGGGACAAGCCTGGAGCTTGGAGGGAAGCTCTCTTGACTCTATCACCCCTGAGCTGTGTGTCCCGGGGCAACCTCTACACCTCCCTGAGCCTCGGTTCCACAATTACGTGGAGACAGTGACATCCACTGAGCCCCCAGCCCCAGCATAGACACATCCATCAGGGATCCTCTAACACGCTGGGCGCTCATTCGTCTTCACGAGGCAGAAAAGCATAATGGTCTGGAGCTGTGCTGTCTGTAGGTAGCGACTAGCCACTTGCGGCTACTTACATTCAAATATAAATTAATTAAATGAAATAAAATTAAAAATTCACTTTCTCAGTCACAGTCGTCCTCTTTCAAGCTCTCGGTGGCCATATGTGACTTAGTAATGCCATAGTGGACGGTGCAGAATGGCACATTTTACCGTCGCAGCAAGTCCCATCAGCATAGGTTCAGAGCAGCACTGTCCGGAAGGATAAAGCGCACGCCACGTGTGTAATTTTACATTTTCTGGTAGCCGCATTAAAAAAGAAGATATTGGGATGTCTGGGTGGCTCAGCAGTTGAGCATCTGCCTTTGGCTCAGGGTGTGAGCCCGGAGTCCCGGGATCAAATCCCCCTTAAAATCTTTTTAAGAAAAAAAGAAAATGTCAAACAGGTAAAGCTAACTCTAATCACATTTTATTTAATCCAGTATATCTTGAATACTATTTCAACATGTCACCAATTTTTTTTTTAGTATTTTATTTATTTATCCATGAGAGGCACACACAGAGAGAGGCAGAGATACAGGGAGAGGGAGAAGCAGGCTCCATGCAGGGAACCCGACGTGGGACTTGATCCCGGGTCTCCAGGATCAGGCCCTAGGCTGAAGGTGGCGCTAAACCGCTGAGCCACCCAGGCTGCCCAACATGTCACCAATATTTAAAAAAAAAAAAAAAAAGCTATTAATGAGATACCTTTCTTTTTTTTTTCCTTACTAAGTCTTTGAGATTCAGTGTATGTTTACATTTATGGCATATCTCAATTCGTACTAGCCCCAGTTCAGTTGCTCCATAGCACGTCAGACGGAGTAGTAGGACACAGGCCCTGGGGACCTGCAGAGAGTGGGAGTATCACCTCCTCCACGGGCTGCAGTGCCGTGTGGCCTGGGGTGAGTAACTCTGTCTCTCTGAGCCTCAAAGCCTTTATCTGTAAAATGTCTATGATATTCTGTATGCAATATGATGATAAAGGTGGTACCATTACATCCTAGATGTGATATTATTATTATTATTATTACTATTATGCCATTATCTGGTATATTATGACTATGCCAGCAACGGCTGTGGTAAGGACTAATGAAGGGGATGAGTGTAACGCCTGGAGCGCAGTGTACACCACAGGGTAAGCTCTCAGCGGATGCCCCTTGCGGTGGTGGCGGGGGTTACTGTCACGGGTCTGACACTCCCACCAGGCCGAGCAGTCCTGGAGGACAGGCCCCTGGGTCTGTTCACCTGCCCCCACCCCGCCACACACTGCCTCCCCCCTGGCCCGGCACCTGACCCAGAGCTCCGCTCTGTCTGGGCCTCTCTCTGTGGTCAGACAAGTGTGAAGGCTGTTCAGCTTTCGTGCCTGTCCCCACCCCAGGGTCTCGCTCGTGGCTCATGACTCAAGCTCAGCAAACATTCTCAGCCCGTGAGGCAGTTGTGGCTCAGAAATCTGTCCGCCTGTGTGAGAGGGGGCAGGAAGGGAAGAAAACCCTGGGCTGGCAGACGGGAGACCTGCTGGTAACTCCAGCGACTACCTTGGTTGGATTATTCTCTCCCCAGGCCTCAGTTTCCCCATTATAAAAATGGGCAGGTCAAACCCAAAGAATGTTAAGGCCTATCTGTGGCATCTAAACAGCTAGTAATGAGGGTCCCCGACCAGCCAGGCTCTGCTCAGAGGTGACAGCACAACAGATGTGTCCCCTCCTTAGTACACACTCCCAGGGATGATGGATGAGGACACCCAGGCCCCACACTCTGAGGGAGGAGACCCTAGGTCTCCTGACCTCAAGGTATCTGTCACCCCCTCCCTTGGCTGAGGAGGGTGAGAGAAACGTGATTGCATGGCTCATCCTCAGGAACCAACTAGCCATCCCAGCTCGGCAACTCCCCAGCTGTGTGACTTTCAGCAAGCTTCTTAACTTGCCTCAGTTTCCTTATCCATAAAATGGGTGCATTAGTACTTGCCTCGTAGGGCTGCTATAACCTTACGTGAGCTAGCATATGTAAGGAGCTCAGAACCGTCTCCAGCTCCTGCAGGTACTCTTCCAGTGTTCACTGTTATATCATACGTGTGTACGTCTATATGTACAGTTTGACATGTTATATTATTTACAATCCTGCTATTATTATATTATGTGAATCATGGTTGTATTCACTCCACATGAAGCAGGTGGAAGAGGGGGCATAACTGGGTCTATTTAATGGACTTTATCTCATTTGGTGCTCACATCAACCCCATGAGGGCACGCTCCCTGCCCCCACGGCATAGATGACACGAGGCTCCCGGGAGTGAGGTGGCTCGGCCAGGGCCGCACAGCCAGCGAGTAGCAGAGCAGGGATTCTTGGCCCCAATTGTGGCTCCAAGGACTTCACCCTTTCTCCCCTGCCTCCGACTGCTTGGAGAAGAAGCAAGCTCTGGGTCGCCTGGCTGGCTCCTGCAAGGATGATCTGCCCAAGCTCCTCTCTGCCAGGAAAACCTGCCTCTAGAATTTCTGGCCCTTGGCTGGATCCCGGTTAGGTCAGGGTCCTTCCAACTGCCTCCCCATTCCCCATGGCCCCAGTCCTGGCGGTGGCCGTGTTGGTTGCTTTCTGGACAGGCCTTTACTGCAACCAGAATAACCATGAGCTCAGAAATCTCCCTTTCTGTGGCCTCATTTGCATAATCCCCACAATCCAATGCAGACTCAGCTTCTCTTTGTGATATTAATTATGTGGAGGAAAATGTCCTGGGCAGGGAAGACTGGCTTCTGATTTCCAACCATTGTCCCCTCGCACTATCCCTACTGCTCGCCCCTCCCAAATATGTCATGGGTATGATGCAGAGTCAAGATTCAGGAACCAGAGGCTTGAACCTGCAGCCGTGTGTCCCTTCGTTCCTGATTCCCTTGGGGCCGCTCAGGCCCCTGGGAACCACTGGAGGAAGGAAGGCCTGGCCCCCGCTCAAAGATCAGCAATTGGTGGATATTAAGTGTTCAAATGTGTGATAAAACACACCGTTTGCATTTAAAAATTAATCCCAGAGGAAAATAATAGACTATTAGTTAATAGGTAGAATTGACAAGCTGGCTGCTTTCCAATGCCATCTCAGGCGGTTACGGCACTGAACCTTACTCAGCCTTTGCGATGGTCCTAGAAAGATGAGAGCCACCTGCCTGGTCTCCTTGGACTCCCCTCGAGCTCCTTGTCCCAGCCCCATAGTCTGAAGCCAATTGCTAATTCCACCCCATAACCTGGGGAACATCCTACCACTAACTTGCTGTGTGACCTTGAGCTAATCACTTTCCTTCTCTGAGATTCAGTTCCTTCATTTATAGAATGAGAGGGGTGGAGAAGCTGATGCCGGGCTCTTCCGAATTTAGAAATTCTCTGGTTCTATACTCCCCATCGCTTGTGTTGAGCGCACTTTTCAGAAGGAGTCTATCCAAGGCAAGTCGGAGAAGGCTGGGAAGTTTGGGCTCACAGCCTCAAAGCCCCCTCTCTTTTTCCTCTTCTCAGAACCTGTCCTAGACCCCAGATGCCTGCTCCCAGGAGATCTGAGTTCTAGTCCTGACACTGCTCCGACCTGCCTGAGACCCTGGACAGCACAACATCCAAGGACAGCCAGACTCTGGACTGGCCAGGGGCCCGTGACACTCTGTCCATGCCACACGGATGTGCTGGCGAGGCCAACCCCAGACTCTCCCAAGAAGCGAAGCCAGGCAGTCAGGGACAGCACAGGGGAGAGCTATCTGCAGAGAGAAGGAAGGGCCCAGAAGCCTCAGGCAGGCACCCTGGGAGAATTTTCTGGGCGGTAAATGGGATAACATTTGTGAAAGGCTCAGCACAGGCCTTGGCAACTCTTGTGATTACTCTCATGATCTCAGTGGTTAGAGATGCCTTCGATTCTGAATTATCACAAGTCATATTCAGGCCTCCCTTTGCTGGATTCTATTAAGTCCTGATCACAGAGTAGAGCTTCCTGGGTTTCGATTGCCAGATGTGTCCTGAGTCCATTTCTTATGATCAAGAGAATTGTCACAACTCCTATGTCATCACCTCCTGGAAATATACCTGCTTGTCATCATCTTCCCTCCTCTCCATCCATCCATCCATCCATCCATCCATCCATCCATCCACTCTCCTGGTTGGTAAATACTTCTAGAACACCTCCTTGTGCTTGGTCTTGTTTCAGTGTGAACCAGCCATAATCTTTGCCCTGCTGCAGGTCTACTCTTTCCCCGAAATCTTTCCAGACAGTTGAGCTACACCTGGTTCTATAACTTTTTCTGGTCATGTGCAATAGTCCTTAAAGACTGCCTGACCCTTCCCTGTGCTCCTGCCACCCCAGTGCCCAGCCCAGTCTGGGTCTTTTCTGAGTGTGCCTGGAAGAGGGCAGCTCTCCCGGTCTTCAATGCCTCCACACCCAGCGCCCAGCTCACCGGGCCAGCAACCCCTCCCTGCTGCACCTCTATTGCCAGGCACTCACCCAAACAGCTCTTTCAAAACCCAAGAGATAGGTAAACCGGGAAACGGCTGGCCTGGTGAGCAGCCATAAAAACCCTGTGTACTCCCGGGTGGCGCAAAGATCAAAGCATCCTATATCAGGCTAGATGGGTAACCCTAACCACCTTTTACCTGGATACAGCATCCCACGGTTTACAGAGGCGGTTCCCATCTCCTGGCGCCTTTCATCTCCCAGAAGGGGCCCCGCCGCAAGGACACTGAGACGCAGGATATGACACAACCACCCAAAGCCACGCAGAAAGTAAACGGCGGCACCAGGATTTGAACTCAGGTCTCCTCACATTTAATCTGATGCCTTTTCTAAAGGGCCTTCATCTGGGGGTAGGGGGATGTGGTCAGGACACCTGGCTCCCAGCCCAGCATTCACGAGTCTCTTGAGTGACCTTAGCTAAGTCACTTCCTCTCCCGGCTGCTGTTTCCTTCACCGTAAAGTGGGGAAGGCCGTCATGCTCATGAGATTGTTGGGAGGATCAAAACAGATGATGGGTGGAAACAGGCTGTGGAGCCGGGCTGCTCATGGGAAGCCATACCCACCGTCCCCTACCAGGACCTATGAAGGGCTCCCAGGAGGGACTGACTCTGGCTCATGGATACTGAGTAGCATTTTACCACCTGTTTCCAATACCAAGCAGGTTCCTTCTGCTGCCTGGAGAGAAATTTCAATTCAGTTAGAGCAAGCAATTACTCAGTACCCCTGTGCCTGGCCCTCGGGGGTTTAGAGGTGAACAGAACACAGTCCGCCCCAAATGGGCTTCCTGTTTAGAGAGAGCATAAATTTGCAGGAAAAGGAAAGTAACATTCTACAGACATCTGCTCGGGGCAGGCATTGTGCATCACGCCCTCTCGTTCTGCACTCGTAGCAAACCTGTAAGGATTAGACCCATTTTGCAAAGAAAGAAACTGAGGCTCAAAGAGGTTAAGATCACACAGTATTCGAACACGTACCTCCCTAACTCCAAAGCCCAGACTCTTTCTACTACTCTGTGAGGCTGTAAGAACCTAAGATGAAGGAAATTGGGGTGTGTGTCGTCAGCACACTGGGGACCTTGAGAGAGGGAGAGTTGATCCCTGGAAGGGTCCCTGGAGGAGATGGCATGTGAGCAGGACTTTGGAAGTCGCAGATTATTCTGAAGACAGGATGGAGAGATTGTGGTCCAGGGTGAAGCTGTGTGTGAGAAGAGCCTGGATGTGGGGAACAAGGGATGAGGGGGCTCCTGGGGTACGGAGGGCAACACCCTGGCTGAACCAGAGGGGACCTAGAGGTGAACCATGGGGGGCAAGGCTAGGAAGATGGGCTAGGTCCTGTTTCTAAAGGACCTTGAATAGGGAGCCACGGGGAGCCATGGAGGACTGTTGAGCAGGAACGTGGCTCCCTCGAAGATTTAGAGTTTCGGGAAAACCTTCCAGGAGATGGAGGGTCGTGAGCAGGGTCCTGGAAAAAGAAGATGAGGCTAATTAAGATCCACCCCCTATATTTGGCATCCAGTTTCCCTCTGTCGTCAAATCATTCAAAAACACCGAACACACTTTCTGTGGTCCAGGCTCCGTGGTAAGCATCTCGTGCAATGTCCCATGTCACAACTCTAGGAGATAGACACTGTTGTTAGCTTCGGTTGCAGATGGGGAGACTGGGGCACAGAAAAGTGAAGTGGCTCGCCCAAGATCACAGGGCTCATAAAAGGTGGGGCTGGGTTTGAACTCACCGTTCCTCTCCCAAACCCATGGCCCTTCAGAATGAGAGCAAGAGGGAAGCTCTTCTTCAGAATAGACCCTCAGATGACCTCCACTGCAGAAGGCTGGTCAGAGTCTGGTGGAGACCCAGAGGTCAAGTGGGCCCTGCCCCTCCCGCCTGGGTCTCTATCCTCCGCTCGTGCTCCGGAGGGTGCATTAACTTCCGAGGCCGCCAGGTGGCAGTGGGGAGACTGGCCGCTCGGAGCCTCGGCCCAGCCCAGCCTCCAGCTCCAAGTCACAAAGACCCAGGGCCTGGCGGTGGCGAGCAGTGAAGCACAGCGAGACTTTCAGGGGATCCTCCCCTCCTGCTTGCTCCTGGCCCGCCTCTGCCCTAGAGGGGCACCCAGAGTGGAGCTGGGTTTGCAGGTACCTTCAGGTGAAGCAGGAAGAAGGCACAAAAGGTTGCCAGGTTTATGGCCATCCTGTCCCCGGAATAGTACGCAGCTGATAGCAATACTGCTGCATGAGAGTTTGTAACAACCGAGGGAAATGCTCACTCCACAGTGCTAGGTGGAGAAAAAATAGGACACGGCGTCGTGCATTTGGTAAGATTCTAATTATGTGCAAAATACTTGAGTCTAGAAAAATGCCTGAAGGGAAATGGATCAAAACAACATGCACAGTGGCTCTCAGGCTGGGGAAATTATGGGTGGTTTTTGTTTTCCTTCCGAACTCCTTTATATCTTCTTTATTTTTACCAGCGGATGTGTTCCACTTTTATCACGAGGTAGAAAAAGTTTTCTTAAAAGAGAGGGGAAAGATACTAGCCGTCAATAAGATTTTTTGGTCTTTCAATGGTCACCTCCTCCAGGAAGTCCTTCCTTCTCCGGAGGGAGGTAGCGACTTCCTCCTCTGTGCCCTTCGAGTGTTTGGACAGCCTGTATTAAGGAGCACGTTTTGCTCCATAGGGTAATTACTGACGTCAGTGTCTAAATCTATGCTATTCAATATGGTGACCACGAGCCACTAGCCACATGTCGCCAAGAGCAGAGCACGTGAAATGTGGCTGGTGTAAATTGAGAGATGCTAAAATATAAAATGTACACCAGATTTCAAAGACCTAGTATGAAAAAAAGTATAAAATATTTCATTATTTGCATGTTGAAATGGTTGTTATTTTGGACATACTGGGGTAGATAAATACATTAAAGCAAACTTCACCTGTTTCTTTTTCTTTTTTTGAGGTGGCTAATAGAAAATTAAAAAGTTACATACGGGGCTTGTATTATACGCTGCCGGACAGTGCTGGTCTGTGAGTTTCATGAGGAAAGATCTGCCCTTGCCAGGGCAGGCCCAGAGAGGGAAAGGGCCCTGTCCAAGGCCTCACAGCAAACTAGTGTCAGAACTAGGACTTGAACTTCCCCAGGCCTCGCACTAGCTCCAGCTGTGGTCTCACCCACAACTGGCTGTTCCCCCGCCATGGGTCCTGCCTGTGGGCAGAGAAGGGGCCTTAGGATGGGAGTCCGAGACCTAGTTATGCTGTGAGGTGACCCCTGTGTCTGTCACTCAGCAGAACACATTTCCTTTTCAGAAGGCCCTCAGGAAGAAGGCCTCAGGGGGAGTGGAGGGGGCCCAGAAACTGGCATCCCTGGTGTGGGGGGGATGAGGATACAGGTTTTGCTGTCTCCAAAGCAGCCTCAGAAAAACCATCTCGGTCAATGCCCTCATTCTGCATTTGTGGCAAGTGGGGCCCAGAGAGGGTGAGTGCACTGCCCGAGGTCACACAGGTTATTCTCTCCTTATAATCCTCGATGGTGGAGCGCCTGGGTCGCTCAGTAGTTGAGCGTCTGCCTTTGGTTCAGGGTGTGATCCTGGGGGTCCTGGGATTGAGCTCTGCATCGGGCTCCCGGCAGGGAGCCTGATTCTCCCTCTGCCTGTGTGTCTGCCTCTGTGTGTCTCTCATGAATAAATAAAATCTTTAAAAAATAATAATTCTCGATGGTTCCCCATTGTGCTTAAAATACAATCCATATTCTTTCTCCCTGACCTAATCTTCTCCACACTCCAGTTGCTTGCCATGCTCCAGCTACTATTCCTAGAAGGTGCTCAGGATATTCTCACCTCAGGGTCTTTGCATTTGCAGTTCCTACCTGTGGGCAGAAAAGGGGCATTAGGATGGGAGCCTGAGACCTAGTTACACTGTGAGGTGACCCCTATGTCACTCAGCATAACACATTTCCTTTTCAGAAAGCCCTCTTTTTCTATACTTTTACATGGTGGGCCCCTCATCATCCAGGTGTTGGCTGTCATGTTTGTTTCAGTCTTCACAGAGGATTTCTCTGATCCCCCCCCAGCTAGAGAAACCCTTTCCCCAGTTACCCAAGGTCTTATCACCCTGCTTTAGTGTCTTCTTGGCATTTATCACTATCTTAATTCTCGCGTCCACGTAGGTCTTATACGACAGAAGGTGGGTTCTAGAAGAGCAGCGTCTTCTCACAGCTGGCCTTGCCTCCCCAGTGTCTAGCATGTAGGAAATGCCCAATTAATGTTTTTTTGTTTTTTGGATTTTTTTGACAGAGAGAAGGCGGGAGTGGAGGGGAAGAGGACACCAGTAGGGGGAGAGACAGAGGGAGAAGGAGAAGCAGGCTCTCCACTGAGCAGGGAGCCCGATGCGGGTCTTGATCCCAAGATCCAGGGATCATGACCTGAGCCGAAGGCAGATGCTTAACCGACTGAGCCACTCAGGTGCCCCCCAAATTAGTGTTTATTAATCAAATTTGATTGAAAGAGATCTGGACAAATCCGGTCACTGCAGGCTGGTTCCAGCTGTACCTCTACCCCCAAATCTGCTGTGTGTCCTTGGGTAAGTACTTTTTTCCTCTCCCTGGAAACTTTTTTCCCCTTCTGAGAAATGGAGCTTCCACTGCTGCCAGGCTGGCTGGCAGGATAGGCTGGTTGAATTAGCATCAGTCGAGCTGATGGGTGTGAACACTGCTTTGTAAACTGTTAAAGCGTGATTGCAAATGTGAGTAGCTGTTGTCATTAGACAAATGAAGTTAAGCCGCCTGGTCCTCGCAGCTGAGGGGATTGGGTCAGGTGCTCTCTGGGGGCCTCCGGTCCTGCCAGTGTATTGTTCTGAGTCCGGGCACTGCCTGCAGGCGGCTCACAGTCTGCAGGGGTTGCAGAGATAAGATGCAAATCAGAAACAAACAATCTGAGACACCCGCAAAGGGCGGTAGGAGGCTGACCATCTTTCAGGAAATAGAAAAGTGCAAAAGCTCAGAGAGGGGGTGAGGCCAAGGTCAATTAAAGCTCTTGGTGGGGGGTGGGGTGGGGCCAAACCTAAGCTCTTAGAGTGGAGGGGGCGCCCTGGCAGAGGGAGCAGCTGGGACAAAGGCCGGCTGAAGGCAGTTGCCAGAGACCAGTGAGGAGAGGCCCGGCCAGACTGCAGAACCCAGCCTCCCTGTCGGATCCCAAATAGGGACTAAGATATTGTTTAGGGAGACAAAGATTATTATCACTATTTTTCTTTTTAGCCAGTTAAAGCCCCTGGACTGCTCTGTATTCAGTTATATAATGTTGAGTAAGTCACTCCCGTCTATAGGCCTCAGTTTCCTTATCTGGGCGGAGGGGATGTGGGAAGTTGATAAATGACTCCCGGAGTTTGATGCAACCGTGAAAGTACGGAGAGGGGATAGAACCGGGATCAGACAAGCCTAGGGTTGAACCCTAGCTCCGACTTGCCATATGATCTTGGACGAGTTATCTGGTCCTCCGTTTCCTTATCTGAAAAGGTCAGCACCTGCCTCACGGGGTTAAAAGATTCAGGGCACAATGTATACACAAAGCTTAGCCTAGTGCCTGGTACCAGACCCGCAATCAATGCCACTGCTGTTCCCATTTTGGGTCAAAGAGGGAGGTACCTCTTTGCAGTGGGTAGAGGGTGACAAGGGCCCCCGTGGAGAGAAACAGAGCAGAAGAGCTGGATCCACCTAGCACATAGTAACAGGTGCTCAGGAAACATCTGTTGAATTGGGAAGAGACGAGACGGGGCACCTGGATGTTGGCTCCAGCATGTGCGCTAGCTCGGGGTCGTTCTGCCCAGGAGAGGGACTCCTTGCCCCAGGATGGGCCAAGCTCAGCGTCTCTCAAAACCTGGGTCCCCTGGAAAGTATGACAAGCAAGAACTGAAAATAAAGGCCATCCCTACCCTAGAGGATCTTGACCCTGGTCAAGGAGGAATCTATAGGCTTGAGAGGGGGACATCCCCCACCTCCCAATTTCTTCTTCCTCTCCAAGCAGTCTTTCCCAGCTGGCAGGGCCCACTTCCTCCTGGTGACCTTCCAGGAGTTGGGCTCCCAAGGCTTCAAAAGACGACCCAATTTTCCCAACCTTAGATGGAGTCTCAGAGTCTGGGGGGCCCTTTCGTTGGTATGGACTGTAGGGTGGGCTCCGAAGGGAGCAGGATTGCGGGGACATTTTGATAGTTTGCAGGACAAAGGGACAGGAGAGGTCTGGATGGTGTAGAGCGAATTTAAACCATCTGTACCTCTACTGGGCTCTTACACCCACTCCACAGAGCAGGAAGCTCCTGGTTAAGTCTTGTTTGTCAGGAGGCAGCTCGCAAAGGCCAGGGGCCCTGCCTGGGTGATTCCCGCAGGCCCCCTGCAGCCTGCCCACCATCCGGCCTCCGCAAAGCCTGTTAATGATGATGGTGATGAAGGCTGTCAGAGCAGGGCCGGGCCCACAGGGATGGAAAAGGGGTTGTGTCCTCCCTGAAGGGACTGCCATGCACAAAACCATGGCTGCACAGAGAGAGGTCCATTCCATGGGGAGAATGAGGCTTCCCCAGATACCGCCCCCCATCTGCCTTTTTCACCCCAAAACTGCATTAGGAACAAGACGAACGGAGAGAGAAACCTGAGGTACAGATAGAAGGGTCTGCGGGGAGAGGCTCACGGGCTGGCTCGGAACAAGGCGGGGAGGTAGGCCTGGGGTCTGTCTGCCAGGCCCGGCCCACCCCCGCTGGAGTGACCCCCCCACCCAAGGCCCTCGTGTTAGCGCCAAGGCCCTCTCTCCCAGGCGGAGGCCCCAGCCCAGCCCCAGCGCCTGGGAAAGCCGCCTGTTTTGTTCCCATCTCCACCCCCCCTTCTCTCTCTCTCTCTCTCTTTCTCTCTCTCTCTCTCTTTTTTTTTTTTTTTTTTTCATTCATTGCAGTTCGGTCCCTTTCGGAGCCGCAGGGACCCGGGTGGCAGGGCTGAGGCAAGGGGGTGGCACTCCCGGCCCTGACAGGTAGGGCCAGCCCTCGCTTTGGGCAGCCCCTTCCCCGCCCTCCCCCCCCCCCCCCCCCGGGGTCCCCTCTCCCTGCCCCTGTCAGCCGCGCCAGACGCTCTCCGGCTTTGCAGCATTCAATAAAAATTCAGAAACATTTGGGCTGAAATCGCTGCTTTATCTGGAGGAGCCACAGCGCCGGGAGAGACCACTGCTGCGCGGGGGGAGCTCGGGGTCTCCGGCGCCCGGGCGCGCGAGGTCTCTGCGCCCCCGCGCCCGCGCCGTGGCCCCCGGGGGCTCCGCGGGCGCGCGGGGGGCCGGGGCTCGGGGGGCGCGCGCGGCCGGCCGGGGTCCCGGGCGCGCGCGGGGGGCGGCGGCCGGGCCGGGCTCCCCCCGCGCCCGCGGCTCAGGTGGGCCGTGCCCGGCGCTGGCGGAGCCCGGGTCCCCGTTCTGCCCGGGCTGGATGGCTCATTCTGCTGGCTGCGCGGTGGCGGCGGCTGTGTGTGCGCCGCGCCTCGCCGCCCCCCCCGGCCCCCCGAGCCCGGGGCGCGCGCTGCCGCCCGGGTCCCGCGGCGCGGCGGCCCGAGGCCCCGGGAGGCGCAGCCATGGCCCTGCGGAGGCTGGGGGCCGCGCTGCTGCTGCTGCCGCTGCTCGCCGCGGTGGAAGGTGAGCGCGCGGGCGGGCGGGCGGGCGATGGGGGCGGGGAGCGGCCGGGCACGGGGCCGCCGGCGCCCACCTCCGCCCGCGGCCGCGAAGTTTGCCCGGGGGCTCGCGCCGGGCGCAGGTGGCCGCGGGGAGGTGTGTCCGGCCGCGCGGGGAGCGCGGGCCCCGCGGGCGCCCGGGGAGCGGCGGGCGCTGATTGACTGTGCCAGGAGGAGGCGAAGGGACCATCTTGCCGAGGCTTTGTAGCCAGCCGGGGAGCGCCGCCCAGGGCCGGGGGCTGCCCACGCGCGCCCGCCGCCCCGGCCCGGGCACCCGCCCCGCCCGCCCCGCCCCGCACCCGCGCCGCGCGGGCCTGGCCTGGCTCGCCACGGCGTGGAGGGGCGCCCGCCCCCGGGCCCGGCGCGCGGTCGGGGCTGGAAAGTTTGGCAGCGAGCGGAGGCAGGGAGGCCCCGCGGCCGGCCGGGGTGGGGGCCCCGCGGTCTGCGCCCCCGGGACGCGCCCGGCGCCCCCAGGACGAGCGGGGAGCCGCGGAGGGGAAGCGAACGCGCGCCAGCCCCCGCGCCGCCGCCTGCCCATCGCCCGCGGCGTACAATGGGGTCCCCTCCCCGGGAGGACCGCGGGGGGGCGCGGGGGGATGGGTCCGTGGGCATCCCTCCGCCGCGCCGGGTCTCCGGGCACCCCTGCCGGCCACCGCCCCGCCGGCGGCACAGCTCGGCGTGGCCGCGGGAGCCCCGGGAACTCTCCAGCTGCCGCCAGGGCCGGACCAGATGCTCTTGCCCCGCGTCGGGCTTGGCCGGGGTCGCTGCCACCCTCTCCCCGTGGCTTCGTGCGTCGGTACCGCCCGGGCCCCAAGGCGTCGCGGTGGCAGCCGGGTCTCCCCGAGCCAGCTCGCTCTGGAGGGAAAGTTAGTGGGATCTGGGTGTGTCCACCAGAAATGGCCAAGCTTGTAGGGCAAGGAATGAATGTGAATAATGGTTCTCATGTGGACTGCACTTTACAGTTTCCAAACCGCTTTACAGTTTATGAAGTACTTCGCACTATATGCAGCTCTCTGTGGTTTACAACGTGCTGTACGGTTGACAAGGGTACTCTAAGCTTTGCAAAGTGCTTTCCCACCCACAATTTTGTTGGATTCTCCCAAATAAGTCTTGCACAGAAGCCAGGTGGGTATGACTGTTACTCCCTTTTAAGCGGAAGGGAAACCGAGGCTCAGAGAACTCAGTGGCTCACCCATGGCCTTTGGGTGGTAAAAACAGAACCCAGGTCTGAGGTCTCTGAAGCCTGGGCTCTGTTCATACTGCTGGCTTTTCTGGCCCCTACGGCAGGGCGACCCCTTCCAGGATCTGCCCCCACGGGCTGAGGAGTGAAGCATATGTGCCCTCCTCTCAGGCCACTTTGGGATGGTGGAGAGCCCCTTCCCCTCTTGCAACTCAAAACAAACAAACAAGCCCCAGAACAAAAACCTGATCAGACCAGGCGTGGGGCTGTGGCCTCTGTAAACGGTCTGGGGGGACCCTGTGCTATAACTTTAGTTCTTCTCTTGGTAAAGGAGTGCTTTAGTGACCACACTTTGGGGGTGCAGGGGTATCCCTAGATGGCAGTTTCTCGAATGCAGGCAGCTGTCTTCTGGCTCCTGGAGGATCTGGCGGTTGCCTGTGGTTTCCCAGAGTGGGGCCACTGGGGCACTGAGGGTGCCCCGGGGCCCTGGGTGTGGAGGGCAGCCCTGAGGCCTGGATGCTGGCTGGAGCTCCCTAGGAATATGGCTGAGGTACCACTTATTAACTATGGCTTTGGGGAAATGACTCATGTGTTGGCCCGCTATACATTGGGATGTTTACAGTATTATGGGGCGCTTGGCATAAATATTGCTATTTAGGTTGCAGTCAGCGGTGCTGGAGGGGAAGAAAATTGGCCCCTCTCGCGTTGGAAGAGGCCTGGTGTGTTTTTAATTACCGTGGGGTAGATGGAAGGCCCGTGCCTGTCCGGCCGTGGCCCTGGCTGGGGATGGTTGGGATCTGGTGGGCTGTGGCCTGGCTGGACTGTGGGCCCTGGACACCCGGTCGATGGGCCCCTGACATCACAGGAGGAGGTGGCTGCTTGGGGGCAGGTGGGGGAGGGCACCCCAGACCTTGCTTTAGGCTCTTCCTTTGCCCCCCAAGCCCCAAGACACCAAGGATTCTAATCTGTCAGGGGTTAACAAGGAGCTGGCCAGATGGATGGGGACATGGTGTGAGGTGGAGGTCAAGGGCCCTGCTTCTAATATACTTGGGACTCTGGGCCAGCACCCTCCCTTACGGGGGCCTCCGTTTCCCTGTGTGTAAAATGGTCTGGGTGATCTCTTGGGATCCCATGATATATGCACCCACTTCCTCTCTCTGAGCCTGTTTCTTTCTTGTCAGATGAAGGCGTAATGATCATTCTCTTCCCACCTTATCTCACGGGGGTGTTTGTGAGATTCAGACCACATAACGAATGAGAAAAGCCCACCCTGAAGAACTGTGTGTGGCCTTGGGGTGGGGGGTGGAGGATGAGGTTGGGCAGGGATGCTTGTAGCACATCCCAGAAAAGACTGGGTTCAACTGGGAACAGCAGAGTGTATGGCTTCACGTCTGAAGCTTGGGGTGTTGGAAGGGCTTCCCCTGAAGCTCCCAATCCCCTGAGTCACATGGCCAGCACCCCATTCCCTCCCCGCTCCTCAGACTCTGTAGCAACAAGGCTGTCCCGAGCACTGAGATCCTAGGAAACCCCCAGAACAAGAGAGGGGAGAGAAGGTATATGTGTATTGGGGGATGGGGGACTCCTGGGTTGGTACGGTGAACCTAATGTCTCCCCTGAACCATGAGACACCCCCCCTGCTCCAGGGAAACACAAGTCTGCAGCATCTGGAGTGGGGGCTTAGTGATGGATGGAAGCGCCCTGGGGACACATCCAACAGGAGAAGAGGCCAGTGACAGACCAGCCACTAGATGGAATCCAAAGGTTGAAGTCTAGGGAAAATCGGTCTCCGTGCATTTGCTCCTTTGGTCTCCAAATATTTAAGGAGCTTCCTCTGGCCGGTGTGGGGCTGAGCAGGGAGATAGGGGACAAGCTGATAGGGAAAACATTGGCACATATAATGTGATACATGTGTCCCAGAGTGCTGCCAGGAGGAAGTTGTGTGCCACTGGGGTGGCAGAGGCGGTTTAGGATGGAAGAGGGCTATTTCCTCTTTTATGGCTTTATTCTGTGCCTCGTCCTCTGACTACTTCATTCTCCCTGCAATGAGACTTCCCCAGCCACCTGTCACGCTAAAGAACTGTGTTCTCAAAAGTTAAGGAGATTGCCTTTAAGACTTAGCGGATGAGGAGACTTTTACCTGGAAAGAGAAGCAGCCTGTGCAGGGACATGGAGGCTCGGACTGGGGACTTGCTTGGGTGCATCTGAGGGGACCGGGTGTCGAGGGCAGCAATGGGGGATGAGCCTGGAAATGGAGGGCAGGGCAAGTCCTAAAAGGCTAGGACGGTAGGCTGAGGAATTTGGACTTGATGGTGAGGGCCGTGGGGAGCCGTTGAAGGTTCTTGAGCCATTGAGGGACCTGGCCAGATTTGCTCTGGAAAGATCTCTGACATCCAGTGTGTGGGATGTTCAGATGAGCCACACCCGGCCCCGCACAGTTGAGAAAAGGTCAGCTTGTCTGTTCCCTGCTAGAGTGTAAGCTCCCTGAGAGAGCTCCCCTGGCTTATTTTTATGTCCACAGTTGTGGGAAGAGGAGCTCAATTCCGATGCCACCTCCCCAGAGGCCCTCCCCGAGTACCTCATCTAAAACAGACTTAGTTCGGCCGCTTTCTAACCCACCTGCTTTGTTTAGCTTCCTGACACCCATGGCCATCCGAAGCGGTTTCAGAGTTTCATTAGTTTCCTGGTCTGGAGTCCACCTTGCCCACTAGACGATAAACTCGGGGAGGGAAGCGGCTTTTATCAGTCACGTCTGCTATGGCATCATCCTCAGTGCCTAGAGCTGTGCCGAGTCCCATGGGGCCCCAGGAACTGAATGACACAGTCAGCTAAGGAACGTTGACTGAATGTATGTTGAGTGAATGCGTGAACGGATCTATCGCATTGTATTATGTGAAGAATCAGGGGAATGATACAGAGATGAAGGAGACCAAGGAAGTCTTCCTGGAGGGAGAAGCCAAGGGGCTGGCTTGGACATGGTCACAGGTCACGGTTCATCCAGGGCTGAGGAGTCAAATGGGTGAGCAGCGGCTATGTGCTAGACAGGTCCCCTTCTTGTGAGGGCTGAGGGAGCCCGCCCTCCAGCCCCCCAACACACTTCTTGTCTCTCCTACCCCCACCCCGGCTCTCTACTGGGTCCACCTCTTGGGCATTCCCTAAGACCCAGCGACCTTCAGTGGGATTAATTTGGAATTGGTTTTCCTTTTATGTTTGTTTCTTCTGCTTTTCATTTTTAAAGGAGGCTCCTTTCATGTATCCGTCTTAGCCAGGAAATCCGGGCTTAGATTTAAAACCCAAATGCTGTAGAATTCAGAGGCAAGTTGACTTTATTCATTCATTTATTCTCCCATCCATCCGTGGGCACCTAGCTCGTGTCAGGTGCCGGGGAGGGGGAAGGCATTCCAGCTCCGGTGGGGAACGGGGCCCGCTCGGCTTCACAGACAGGGTTGGGTAGAGAAGAAACACGGCGTTCGAGGGCAGTCGGACCTGGGTTTAAATGCCAGCGTGCTGTGTCCTGGGCGAGGAACTCAGATTCCCCGGACCTCCGTTCCCCCAGGGGTTTCTGTGGACACCCACATGAAGCGTCAGGCACCCCGGCACACGGCCGTGAACATTAGATGCTCTTCTTGGCCCTTGTGAGGTCCCCCTCCTTGGAGTGTAGGCATAGTCAGTGATGGCCGTGTCCTAATTTGGGCCCCCTTTTGGCATTTGGGTTGTCCAGGCAACACATCAACCCTAGTGTCTCTCTCAACTCATCGCTCAGGCTCCCAGCATCCCCCAGTCTCGGGATGGCAACCCCACAAGTGTGGGTGGGCCCAGAGCTCCGTCTCTGCCTCCTCCTCCAGGGCCTTCTTGGGAGCAGGTACTTGGGTTCTTATACCAGACGGACTCTCAACAGGGTTCCGCAGACCTCCTTAGTTCTGGGGATCTGTGATCAGCCCGAAATGATCATTGAACATGGGATATTAATACAGATTTTTCCAGGAAGAAGGTCCTTAGTTTCAGAAATTTCTCAGTCATTGTGAAAACACCAGCCTATGCCAGGGCGCACGGTGGGGGGCTTGCTTCCCCTAATTCTGGAATCCCAGGTTCGCTCCCACCCCTGCCAGCCAGCCCTTCTGCTCTGCTGTGCCCCCACCCCCCATCCCTCCCACGAGGTTGTCCTTCCTGGTGCTTTTGCTGCCCCCCCCCAACTTCATGAAGGTTTGCATCAGCTTCAGAGCAGGGGGGGAGGGAGGGTCTCCGGGCAGCCGTGCTGGGCACTCCGCGAAGCCCAGGGTAGCAGCTGGGCAGCTGTACCACCCAGAGCTCACCTATGAGTTAAGGCTACAGGTCGGACCCCGCACACAGAGAGACCCCTGCGGAAGGTGCGGATGGAGCTGGTGGTGACAGGTGGCCTGGACCGGGTAAGGCAGGGGAGCTGTGCTCCCTCCCTGGGTGGAGGGGGGAGATCAGGGCGGCCTCCTGGCAGAGGTGGGCCTGGCCTGCTTGCCTGACTTTGCTGGAGGTTTGGTAGATCAAGAATACGGCCTGGGAGTCTGTATCTTTAACACGTTCCCCTAGGCTTGTCCATTGGGCAGGCAGATTTGTTCCCCAGAGGATAAAACACAGGACTCCTGGGAAAGAGGAAGAGACGCCGCAGCGGGAAACTGGAAAAGACTGAAATAAAGCGAAATCAATCAGAGTTAGCACCACCTGCCCGGGCTGCCTGCCTGCTGGTGGACAGAGGCTGGGCTGGGGGAGGGCGGGGAAGGATGTTTGCACAGCTCCCAGGGGCGGGGTGGGCCGTTGATGTGACAGCACCTGGAAGCTTCCTGATTGGGATCAGCTCAGTCTGATAAGGCTGCTTGAAAGCCCTAAAGGGCCTCTTAAGGCAGCTGCCTTCTGGAGGGTGGGAGAAGGGACACCTGTCTCTTTGGCGCCCCTGTGTCACCTGGAGAGCTTGCCCAGGCCACCTTAGCCGGGCCACGCCAGGTGAGCTTCCTGGAACCACCTGTTGCCCTGCTGCAGCCCCCTGGGGGTGGGGGTGTCCTCAGGGAGGAGACCTCGCCCGCTCTGTGGCCTTGAACAAGGGATGTGCTGAGCCTCGGCTTCGTCGTCGTCTGTAAATGGAGATGGAAACACATCCTGGCGAGGATTAAATGAGATGCTCAGCAGTGCAGCCTGCCCGGTGGCCGCGGCCCATGTTCACTGGTTGTCCTTTCCTACGAAACGTCCTACGAATGTCACTCCTTGCCAGAGTACTTGCTCCTTTCTCCGAAATCCCATAGCCCTTTAGCTTAGCCCTGACCGCTTTTCTCTTGTTCCATAAACAGCATAGCCTGGGGGCTACAGGAAGGGCCTCCAGAGTCAGACCATCCTTTGCTGGGTGTCCTGTCTGAGTCCCAGCACCTCCCCCCTCCTCTGTACAACAGGGAGAACGGTAGTTTCCAGCTCTGGAAGTGGTTGTGAAGAATGAGTGTGTTAATCCATAAAAGATAAAGCTGAGTGTGGCCTCAAGTGTGATGAGCGTGCAGCAAATCTTAACTGGTTGTTATTGCTGGACACCGACAGGAGATTGGCTTCACAGTGGAGGGGAATGTGGGTGCTGTTTGACTAGGGGGACTCCGTCTCCATGTCTCTCTCAACCCCTCTTCACTCAACTGTGGGGAAAGACTGGAGATGCAGTAGTAAGTCCTGAGCCTTATGGGGCAAGGCTCTGACTCTTCCTGGATGGTTGAGAGGCCCCCCCAGACTCTGTCTCTGGGACCCATCCCTCCCCCAGGTCTGCCTCCCTAATCTCAGGAAAGTAGTAGGATCCTCTAGAGCCATGCTTTCCTTTTTGGCCCTATGCCTGCCAGGCACCAACTTCTGTGCCATGATAATGATCAGGGCCATCGATTCTTGTGCCAGACACTCTACCGCTGTGTGTGTGTCATCTGCTGCAGTCACCCCAAGAGCCCCTCCAGGTGGTATTATTACGATGCCCATTCTACAGATGAGAAAACGGAAGCTCAGGGGTTTAGCCCAAGGACATAAAATGAGGCGGTGGGAGTCAGGGATTCAAACCCAGGTCCGGGTGACTCCAGAGCCCTTGTTCTTCACTGCCACTCCAGCCATTTCTGGAATGTGCCTCCCAGCTCAGTGGAAGGGCTTGGCTCTGGTGAGGGTCTCCAGGGCAGTCGTCCAGCCTCCGACTCCATCAACATCCTGAGATAATGCAAGCGAGAGGGTTCTGGAACTCACAAACCTGCCATAAAAATACAATCTCTGTCATAATGGCCAGAATAATGTTGTTCTAACTTAGACAAATCGGGTGTTAACTCGTTACATCGTAAGGGGCGCTTCCACAGAGAACTGAGCGGCAGGGCCATTTGTAGCTTGTACTTCCAAATCCATTAGCTCATCGGGTTTTCGCAGCAACCCAGTGAGTGGGCAGGAGCCATGGGGCCCATTTTAGAGATGAGGAAACTGAGGCCGGTGGGGGTGGTGCCAATGCTGCTTGCAGCCAGATCAAGCTTGAAGCCCAGGGCCAGTCTCAATGGCCCAGAGATCATCAATCCAACTTGAATTCTTAGCCAACATTTAAAAATCAAGAGATTTTTAGAGAGAAATCCTCTTTCTGGCTTCTGTGAAAAGTCAGACAATCTGGCTTCGCTGGGCCCACGTCCCACACGGCCACAGTTGGCTGGAGCCGAAGAGTGGCTGCCTCTGCAGACGGCAGGAGTGCTAGGGGTAACTTGCTACCAACTCGCATTCCACATTTGTGTGGGTTCAAGCTTTCCTCCTAGATCTGCCCCCATCTCTCCGTGTGATCTGGAGTAAACTGCTTCCCTGCTCTCAGGCCTGTCACTCTGGGCCTGCCTCTTCCATGAAGTGAAGCAGTGGGACTCAGGGGTCTGGGTGGCCCTTTCCAGCTCTGAGATTCAATGCTTAGTGCCAGGCTCCAGGCAGGGGAGGGGAGAGCTATAGAAAGTGCAGGACTCTGCTCCCAGAAAGTGTATCAGCTATCTTTTGCTGCATAACAAGTCACCCCAAAAATGTACTGGCTTAAAACGATGATTTATTACTTCTGATTCAGTAGATGGGCTGGGTTCCCCTGGGTGTTCAGTCTGTTGCGTGCGGTGTCAGCTGGGGTCACTCATGAGCCCATACTCAGCTAGGTTGTGCCGGAAAGTCCATGGTGGCCTCCCGTACCTCTCTGAGACCCTGATGGGGCTGGCAGGGCTGGGCCCGCCATCGCATTCCTCAGGATCTCTTCCCGTCAGGCCAGACTGACTTGGCTTTCCATGGTGGCTGGCTCCCAGGACGGTGAAGCAGAAACTGCCCAGACCTCTGAAGACCCAGGCTCAAACATCACAAAACATCACCCCTGCTGCCAAAAAAAGGTCACAAAGCCATCTCAGGGTCATCCCAGGCTTCTTCATCAGGTTCCAGGTGGGGGGAAATAGAGTGGGCTTGATTTTCTGCTCAATTGTTAAAGGAAAGTCAGTTTGTTCTTTCTTTCTGTCTGTCTTTCTCTCTTTTTTAAGCTTTACGCCCCACGTGGGGCTCAAACTCACAACTCTGAGATCAAAAGTCACACCTTCTGCCAACTAAGCCAGCCACGTGCTCCCAGGAAAGCCCCATTTCTTGCTCAATGGTTTAACCTATAAAAATTGACACTTCATTGCCCAGAGTCTTCAACACGTCTCTGGAGGGGATGCTTAGAGCTCGGTATCCCCCACCCACCCGCTTCACCATGGGCACACATCTCCATGTGCTGCGAGCCAACCTATGGTCCAAACTTAGTCTTAGACTACTCCCCCCTTAATGGGAGAGTGGTTTTGTGTTTAGCAATGGGAGGCATTGTTGGTGGCCATATTTGGAGACAATCTGCCACGGGGAGTTTATAGTCTGGTGCAGGGGTGCGGGTAACAGGAAGCCAGAAGCCTCATTCCCTACCTTCTGTTCCCTCCCACTCCACCTCCAGCACTGTCTCCCTGCACTGGCTTCCAGTGTTATCTGTCTCCCCTAAGGGGGCAAGGGGCTCTCCACACTTCACCTTATCCCATGCTCAGCACAAAGCTCATGATAGGCACGAAATAGATATTTATGCAGTAAATTACGAATGATTAAAAACGGCAGCCAGAATCATAGAAAGTCAAGATCTAGCATGAGGCTAGAGGCCAGACAAGGCGGCCCTGGTCTGGTGGGACCAGATTTGCAGAATGGGACCAAGGTGCCCCTGTGGCCTGGGGGCAGGACACATCACCCCTCGGAGCCTCAGTTTCCTTATCTGTGAATGGAGAATCATGATTTCACCCACCTCAGAAGGTGATGGCAAGGAGCAACTGTGTTCTCCGTTCAACTGTAAAAGAACCTGTAATGATGTGACTGCAGTTTGTCACTCCCACCTTGGTCAAGGGCCACCGTAGGAGTAGAGAAGCAGTGGTGGAAGTGAAGAAGTCTAGAGGCATTGGCCTGTTGCTGTCAGATCGAAGTCTGGACCCCAGGTTGTTCCAGAGCACATAGAGATGTTGTGCCAGTGGTGAGTTGGGTGGGTGGGAGACCCTGAGCTCTGAGTGTGAGCCGCGTGTTAGACAGACAGCAGTGCCCCGGAGCCCGTGCGTGTCCTCCAAGGAAGCCAGGTGCAACCCTCTCCTGACCAGGTCGCCGTGCTGGAATTGGGATTCAATTTTGCCACATCTTCTGATTTTCAGAGTTTTGGTGTTTATGGGAAAGCTGAGCTTTTAAATGTTTGCTCAATTTCTTCTAAAACACTGTCCTGATCAAACAAAACCGTGTTTGCTGGCTTGATCTGGCTCACCGGCTGGCGGTTAACAAGCTGTAGCTCAGGTGTGTCGGGGTGGGAGCGAAATAACAAGAGCATCGTTATCTCCATTTTACAGATGGAGAAACTGGGGCTCTAGGAGCCGCAGTGAATCACCCACGGTCACGCAGATGGTAGGTAGTGAAGTTGCTGGAAATGCCTCTTAACCTTGAATTGGGGGAATTTCTTTGCCCGTAACTTCCCTCCCCGGTTCCTTTTCCTGCCTTCTGGAACAACC
This sequence comes from Canis lupus familiaris, assembly GCF_011100685.1. Taxonomy (NCBI): domain Eukaryota; kingdom Metazoa; phylum Chordata; class Mammalia; order Carnivora; family Canidae; genus Canis; species Canis lupus. The sequence goes on along the minus strand of NC_049223.1, from coordinate 75,993,832 downwards.
CAGAAGCATAAGCCCCTTCCTGCAGGTGTGGGCCGCGTTTGGAGGCAGAGGGCATGTCTTCCTTTGGGTTTCTTCTTCGGGGCAGAGTTGTTGGAATGGAAAGCACGCGCTCTTGCGATGGAACCTTCCAGGCCAGGTTGGACCTTTGGCTCCGGCTCCTATGGCGTGACGTTGGCCCTTCTAACTTCCCTCCTTGAGCCTCCGTTTCCTCCCCTGTGAAATGGGGCCAGGAAGAAGCGGCAAGGCAGGCGTTGCAGGCCGCGGGGCAGCATGTGCAAGGGTCCGGATGGGCGGCCTCTGAGCGTGCGGCGCGGGGAGCCCGAGTCCTGTGTGGCTGAGAACGGGGCACGCCAAGGCCCAGGGCGGGGTGCGAGCTGCCTGGCCGCAGCGGGGAGAGAGCGTGAGGTCAACATTCCCATTATGGCGACGACATATGTCCACAGCACCAACTTGTCACTTGGCCTGAGTCCATGGGAAGCCGGAAGGACAAAAAGCATCTGAAACGTGTAAGTGGGGAGAAAGCGGCTTAGCGCACAGTGGGATGCGTCCCGCCTGAATGGGGCTTCTCCGCCTCTCACAGGGAGGCAGAGCCTGGGAACAGCGTCGGCCAGAGCCCGCGGGGCCTTTCTAGAACCCACGAAAGGCCGTGGCCCAGGGAGTCTGCGCGAGTCAGGGCCCGGGCCGGTCCATCCTCTCGCCCGTCCCCCGTCAGCGTCAGCTGTCATTCCCCACGGCCTCGGATGGCAGCTCCTGGGGCTCTCGGGAGAACAGCCGAAAGGGCCCCCGAGCTGCCAAGGAGGCCCTGACGCTGGGTGTCCCCGAGCCGGCCCGGAAGCCCAGCCCTGCCAGCAGAGCTTGGGACTCCCTTCTGGAGTTGAAAGGGTTCTGATGGCTCGTTGGCCTGGGTCCAGGGACGTAGCAGAGGCAGGAGACAGCGGAGGAAGATCCCAGACTTTGGAGGTAGGCAGACCGTTCCGATCCTGGCTCCTCCCCACGCCAGCTGTATCACCGTGGCTGAGTCGCTTCATCCTTCCCAGCCTCAGTTTCTCATCTGTAAAATAAGATGACCTCACCTGCCCTGTGGTGTCATTTGGGGGGAATTAAAAGAGATAATGTATGAAAGGCAAGTGTTTACTGAACCTCTCCCAGCCTCGGCTTCTCAACTGACATTTATCGAGGGCTTGCTAGAGGCCAGGCAAGGTGTTTAGGTGTTAACGGTTACCTGCATCCTAGAGACGAAAGAGTTAAGGCTTACAGACGTTAAATACTTTGCCTACAGAAAATCATGGAGTTAGAATCCGTACTCAGGGACCCTGACTTCAAGACAGATCAACAAAGAGCTGGTTTCTTGTCTTCTTCTCTTTAGTATTTCAAACACACAGGAATGTTGAAAGTGTAGTAGGATGAACACCCATGTGTCCTTCACCTAGATTCAGTAGTTGTGAACGTTTTCGCCCCATCTGCATCCCTATGTGTACAGATATGTGTGCATTTATATGTGTATTTGACCAGAAGTGGCAGACGTGGACAAAGAAGTAGTGTTTACCGGGAATGGATCCGTGTATGTCAAAAGCCCACATTCTTGACCACTATTTTATGTTAATTTAATTTAATTTTGCTTTATCTTAATTAATTAATTAATTTTTAAATATTTTTATTTGACAGAGAGCACACAGGTAGGCAGACACCGGGCAGAGGGAGGAGAAGCGGGCTCCCTGTCGAACATGGAGCCCGATGCAGGGGTCAATCCCAAGGCCCCCAGGATCATGACCTGAGCTGAAGGCAGACGCTTAACCCACTGAACCACCCAGGCACCCCCTTAACCAATATTTTAGATCACACATTGAACATTGGCAGCCACTGGGAAGAGTAAATAGGGCAACCACGTACTTCCCCTGGATTGCCTTGTTCACTTTCCACCATGACCAAGTGGGGAGCTAAGTCGTGGCTTTTTCATTTTCAGAGGAAGGAAGAAAGACTGAGATTAAGTAAGTTGGAGCAAAATATGAGGTTGCGATTTATACCTGTGTCTGCTTGACAGCAAAGCCTGTTCCACACAACTTTGGGGGACCCACTTTTCTCCCAGATGCACCCCTATTGTAACCATCAGAACACAGCTCAGGTCAGCAGGTGGCAGCTTGGCTTCCAGCTGCAGTAGGAGGTGGCTCTTTCTTTCTAGGAATCAAGGGGAAATTACAGAGTCCAGTGGACTTGGGAAAACGGGACTGGCCCATGGTCCACAGTTAACCAGTTGGTTATGAAGAGTCAGGCCTTTGGACTTCTAGAATCCATCATGCTATTTCATGTTACTCCCTTGCCTGGGTTTCCTCTCTCTGGCTAATTTCTGCTGCTTATCAAGACCACGCTTGAGTATTTCCTCCTGTTTGAAGCTTGCTCTGACCTCTCTCTCTGGTCCTTCCTGCATCTATATGCAGTGTTGAGTCTACTATCCTTGGTGGCACCTTGTACATACCTGTCTAATAATGTGTAGTTTAGATCATATGTGTACTGTGTCAACATATTTGCCTTCCCTGGAACCATACTGTATCAGCCATACTGATTGGATAATATACAGTTGGATAAGTGGAAAGCAGCTGACAGTTGGATGGGTGCTTGAGTGATTAGCGGTTGGATGGTGGGTGGCTGGATGGATAGACAATGAATGAATGGATATTTGCATGGATTAGATGGTGGGATGAATGATGAACAACTTGAAGGTTGGTTGGGTGATTGGATGGATGGATGGATGGATGGATGGTTGGATGGATGGTTGGATGGTTGGCTGGCTGGCTGGATAATGGCAGCATAGTTGTACATTTTAGATAGTTGAGCAGATAGATGGATGGAAAAGTTAACAAACGCCAAAACCAGAGTTCAGTTCTCCACCTCTCTAGATGCCCTTTGGTCTCTAGACTGTGATATTTCCTTATTCTCCAGCTTCTGGCCCTGGAAAGAGCTGACAAACAGCATACTCCCCAGGTTTGGAAAAATCTTCTGAGCCATTGACGGTGGATTTGCCAAACTTTCTGCACTGAGGAGTTCCGGAGAAGTTGGCCCCCAAAGTGAATTTCTGTAAAGTAAATCCTATTTTCCCATTGACTTGGCTCGTACTTTTGGAGATATGTTCCTGCTGTCAGGGGCTGGTGCTCTCAGAGGCTGGTGACAGGTGGAGGAAGAGCTGAAACTCCCCTGGGCATCAGCTGCCCTGAGCTTCCACTCGTTCAACCTTGAGAGCAGACTGATGCTGGCCAGGAGCACAGGAGCTTGGAGCCAGGGGGAACAGATTTGGCATCTGGTCCCAGAATCCTCATCTGCCAGTGGGATGCTATGCTGCTAGGCTTCTGGGATAGCACACTCAGTCTCCTCCAGACCTATATGCTTATGTTCATCTGTCCATACATCCTTCCTTCCTTTTCATATTCCACCTTCCTTCTGTCCATCTATCCATTCCTCCATCCATCTATCACCCATCCATCCATCCATCCATCCATCCATCCGTCCATCCATTGTCTATTGAGTCAATAGTCATTTATGAAACCCTGTAGGATGCTAAAGGACACAGGAATTAAATACAATTGACATTCTGATGTCAACGAGTTATATCCAAGTGGAGGCTTGGACAGGTCTGCTTCCTCTTCTTTCTGTTCCATCTCTTATTCCTTTCCCCTTTTCGTTCTCTTCCTCCTCTTCCTTCATCAACATCATCATAACCGCTTCCCACCACCAAGTCCCTATTATATGCTAGGCACCATACTGGCTGCTTTTCAGACATGTTCTCACTGAATCCCTTCAACAACTGTGTGTAATAGTATTAACACTTGCTTTACAGATGAAAAAGCAGGTTCGGAGATGATGGAATGTATTGAGTGCAAAGGGGAAATGTCTTCCAGCCTGGGCTGCTGGGGGAGGCATATTTGTCTACCTAGGATTTTTGATACACAAGGAATGGAATGAAGGACATTCTTAGCGATGGGAACAGCCTGAGCAAAGACCTGGAGGCTGGAAGAGGGCAGGTTCTCCAAAGCCACGGGGAACAAAAGCCTGTGAGAGAAATGGGAGGTGAGGCTGGAGAGCAGGTTTGAGCCAGGGAAGAGAGGCCTTGAGTACAAGCTAGAGTGTTTGGACTTGGTGATGGAGGCAGTAGGGAGCCGCTGAAAGAAAGCAAAAGCAGGGAAGGGTTCGGGAAGGTGGCCGCAGAGGCTGGCATCCAGGGAAGCAAGGCTAGGAGGGGCCTCCCAGGTCTGGTCTCCAATAAGCCAGACCTTGGGTGTAGGGCAGTCCTACCTGCCCAGCTACTCTGGCTGTAGGAGGGGCCAGGATGTAGCAAATATAATGGGGAAGTGGGCCAGGATGGTGGGGACCCAGACACAGTGAACCTGTCAGGAGAGGACAGCTGCCTGGCCCCTTCTTCCCTCACCGGAGCCCTCTAGCTCCTAGAGTGCTCTTTGGGATCCCATCCTGCCCCTTCCCACCACCCACCTCATCCCTCTGTGCCCGGGGAAGGGTTGTGAGCACTCTGCTGGGGCTCAGCTCCTCCACAGACCCAGCCTAGACAAGCTGAGCGGCGTACAGGGAACCATCCCAACATTCAAAATACCAGAGCTGGACATGTGGGGGAACTGAAGCCCAGAAAGGGACAGCAACCTGCCTGAGGTCACACAACGCCAGCCACAGGCCTGGACCTAGGGGCTGGGTCCGTAGCCACTGAAACTCTCCCCAAGGGAGATAAGACCATGCAAATCCGTGGCTCCCTTTCCGGGGGCCGTAGAGACTTGGATTAATCATTTAACATCTGCCTCTAGCCCTTTTGAGAACGAGGTCAAATAAAAATAAATAATGAAAAAATAAATAAATAATAAATAAATAAATAATGGACTTTTTTTTTTTTTAAATGACTTAACCATTTTGGCCTACAGTTTACCCTTCTGTAAAATGAGAATTATAATAACGGGGGGCGGGGGGAGACCCAATACATCAGTTAGTCATTGCTTTTCTCCCAGTAAGACTATAAGCTTCGTAAAGGCAGGGATTTTTGTATCTCGTTTGTAAGCATCCAGCATGGTGCCTGCGACATAATACGTGTCAATCATCAGCAAATGAACGAATGACTAAGGGCACCTTCGAATGTGCCAGATGCTGCACAAAGGCTTTCACGTGCAGACTTCTGCTTAATCTCAGCACTGCCCCACGGAGTGGGTATGATTATCTCCACTTCACAGGTGAGGAAGCTGAGGCTCAGAGCGTCTGTATGACTTGCCCGTGGGCACAGGGCTCCTGGGCGATGTTGCTGGGCTTGCAACCCTGCTCTGTGTGACCCTGCAGGCTGCAGGGCCTCAGCTGCTCCAGAGCTGAGTGAGCCCCTGGTGTTTCTGGGACCTATCTCCGGGCCTGGCACCACGCAGAGCTGGATATGGTGTCTCGTAGTCTGTTCTCCCCCATTCCCCTTCCCCAGACCTCAGTTTTTCCCATCTGGAAAGCTCCGGGGCTGGACTGTGGCCTTCTCAGGGTCCTTCCACCTGGACTTCTCCCACTAAGGGGGACCTTCCCCTTCCCTCCACCATCCCAGCTGACAGCTTGATGGCCAGCTGTCCCGCCGATGGTGACCAGTTCCCATTCCAAAGAGAAAAGGCCTCTGGAGGTTGTTCGACCCTCAGCTCCTCTCCTGGGGATCTGGCACCAGCGTGGTCTCTCTGCTAGCTTCCTGAGGGGCCCCAAGTTGGCCTCCAGACAGATCCACCTGGATGGCAGCACCCGGTGGCCTTCGGGAGGGGTGTTTTCTCCCCGATGGCGTCTGTCCCAAGGTGCGAGGCTCCAGCTGCACGCGGCGGCCGGGCTGCCGCTCTGTCTGGAGCACTGCTCAGAGAAACAAACACAGCTGTGTTTATTCCAGAAATTACACATCCTGATAATCTGCTCACTCGGGGTAATGCCTCCCAGTTAGGATCACAGGGGGAGCCGCGTAGAGTTTCCTGAGTTTCTGGGCAGATTTTAATTCTCTGTGACAACTGTTCTGTTGGGCAGACCTCAGTCAGCGAGTAGACCTCAGGCGGCAGACACCTAGACATCTTTGGAACGCTCAGTCCTGGCAGGTGTTCTCACCTTTGCCTGAGATGCTGAGAGGAGAAGATCTTTTGCCTTGAAGCCTCCAAATTAGGGGATTTGAGCCTGACCTCCCCACCCCCCCACCAACCCTGGCTACACAGGGACACAGACACATATGGACCTATGTTAAGAGAACATCACCTGGAATTGGATTTTGGATCCCATCATGTCTCTCTAAAACACTCCCATGACTTCCTATTCCTTTAAGGTAAAGACTCGCCATTGCGATGGCCCAGAGGCCCTGCTCGGTCTGGCTGCTGCCCTTTCTCTGGCTGGTCTCCATCACCCACCTCATCTAAGAGGTGACCTTTCATCCCTTACACTCCCTTCCAGCACTTCCTTTGCACTGGCTGGTCCCTCTCCCTGGAATGCTGTTCCCTTCACTTGTCACCTGGATAATTCTCACTCATCCTCCACTTTTCCAGGGAAGGTTCCTTGAGTTTCCTGACAGCCCCAGAGGCCAATCTTTTGTAGCATTTGTCAAAGTCATTATTTTAAAATCATTAGCGTGCTTCTTTGCTCATCTGTCTCTCCCACCAGCCTGTCAATTCCGTAAGAGTAGGGACCGTTGTTGAATTGCTTTATCACTAGATTCCCCAGGCCTAGCACAGTGCCTGGCCCATAGTAAGTGCTCAGTAAATATGTACTGAGGGGGAAGAATGAATGAATGAATGAATGAATGAATGAATGAATGAACGAACGAACAGTTCTCGGGATAAACGAAAGGAGGATACGCTTCTGTTTGTTCTTTTGGGTGACAGTTGGCAGAGTGCTGTGACATCCGTCATCTCTCTTTAATTGAACAGACTGGTATTGAAGTCTGCAGGGGCTTGGCACAGGGCCAGGCCCCAGGGTGGGGGTGGGGGGATTGACAGTGAATCAGGCGTCATGGGCCTTGCCTTCAGGAGCTCACATGCTGGATGTGCACAGCCCCCTGGGAGGAGGAGCCCACTGGGACTAGTCTCCTAGATGGATGGAGGAGGCTTTGGATATGCGGAGAGGGGAAGTAGCTTGGTGGGGCCACATAGTGGGTAAGTAGGGACAGATGTACACTCAGATATGGTGGACATCAAGCTTGTAGAGCCTTCCCCTGCTTCTCTCTGGCACTCAGAAAGGTGCTGCCAGCAGGTCCGTGGCCTCTGGGGGTCTGCATCCTGGTGCCTTGACATCCAAGCCTCTTACCAGCATGACTGTAGGCATTACGGACTGTCTTGTCCCAAGGAGCTTTCCTTCTAAATGGGAAAGACTGGAAATGGTATCCAGTGAGCAGGGTGGGTGGTAAGGGTGCTAAGAAGAGAACTAGGCAGAGGAGAAGAGTCAGGAGAGGCCTTTCAGAGGAGGCAATGTTTGAGCAGAGGCCTGAAGGAAGTGAGGGAGGGAAGGAGCACGGTGGAGACCTGGAGGAGGGTGTTCTAGGCAGAGAGACAGCCAGTGCAAAGGCCCTGAGGCAGGAACATGCAATGAGGCCAGTGCACTGGGGCAAGAGGACCAGGGGTGGCAGGCGGCAAGTGGGAAGAGATGACATCAGAGGAGACAGGGACCACCGTCAGGACGTGGCTTCCACCTTGAGTGAGAGAGGAGCAATGGAGGGTTTTGAGGGAGTGGCAGGATCTGACCTGTGTTCACAAGGCGCTGCCCTGACTGCTGTGAAGGGTACAGACCTGGAGACACCTGGAGGCTGGGTCCAGGCAGGGGACTGTGGTAGGGGGGCGGTGGGAACCTGTCGATAGACTGCCCTCCTTTTGCTCTCTGAGCTGCTTCATTCGGTTTGGGGTGAGGATGGGGAGGGGAGGAAGCGTAATGCATTTGTCCTGGTCCTGACTTCACCCCTCCACCCGCTCCAGGAGGCTCTATCGGAAGTATCTGCCTTCTTGTTTCTTCCTTTTCTTTTCTTTTCTTTTCTTTTCTTTTCTTTTCTTTTCTTTTCTTTTCTTTTCTTTTCTTTTCTTCTTTTCTTTTCTTTTCTTTTCTTTTTTCTTCTTTTCTTTTCTTTTTTTTTTTTTTTAAGATTTTATGTATTTATTCATGAGAGACACAGAGAGAGAAAGAGGTAGAGACACAGGCAGAGAGAGAAGCAGGCTCCATGCTCCATGCAGGGAGCCTGACGTGGGACTCGATCCCGGGACTCCAGGATCATGACCTGAGCTGAAGGCAGATGCTTAACTGCTGAGCCACCCAGGCGTCCCTGTCTTCTTGTTTCTAACGTACATTAATAATTTATTGTTATTATTATACAATAATACAACTCAACCTCCTGGCAGCTGTGCTGGGGGACCGGAGGGCAGTGGGCAGGGGACAGGCCTGGCCTGCGTCCTGGCCCCGCCTTGGTCAGGACCCACAGGGTGACTGCACAGTGCCTTTTGGACCTGTAGATGGGGGATAATGATAGTCGGTATCTCCCTTATTCGATTGTGTCACATAGTAAGTGCTCAATAAATGGTCATCATCACTGTGTAGAGGGCAGGGCACCGAAGCCAGAGGTGGGATTGCGTCTGTCCAGGCGGTGTGCCCTGACCCAGCCTACATCCAAGGAGAATTTGCGTGCTCCTCAGTGACCACAGTCCTAGGGTTCACCCTTGGGTCTCAGACCTTGCAGAGCCCGGCTGCTGTGGCCCTGGGAGCCAGCGCCCTCTAGAGAAAGGACTTGGCTTCAGAGCACCAGAGACCATCTGCAAGATCGTGTCAGGCTGGGGACCCAGCCTCTCTGGGCGCCAGGGGTGATGAGCGGGCCCCATCTGTGGGTGGGGATAAGAAGAGCTGCCTCCCAGGGCTGCTGTGAGGACAGTTTGGAAAGGGCTCAGAGGGTGGGGTTCAGGGAACTCTGGCTCCCTTCTGCCCAGATGTGTGGGCCAGTTGCCTCCCAGGGGTGGGAGCTGAGAGCTGCAGGGCCCTGGGAAAAGTGAGGGGGGCACAGGGCAGGGGGTGGGCAGATGCCTGGAGATGGGAGTCAGGAGGACCGGGGGAGGGCTCGGGGGCGGCCAGAGGGAGGCTCTAACAGTTCTCTTTAATTTTTGAGAAAACCTTTCCCCCATCTTCATATAATTAAGAGTATTTTTAAAATGCTGTGTTGAAACAAAAATAGTCCATTTCCATATGACCTCATTTCATTCCACGCCCCCCAACGCGCACGCACACGCACACACACACACACACACACACACAAAGACTAGAAGTTAATGCTGCCTTCTGTGCCTCTGCTAGAGGGTTTTTCTGTTTTGGGTTTTTTGTTGTTTTTTCCCTAGCAGGTGAGTATTTAGGGGACCTCCCCTCTTTTTCTGATTTGCAATCAGAGGCCCTTGAGGGACCTCTAACAAGGCTGACACTGCAGTTCTCTGCAGTATTCAAGGTGTGTTCACAGGTCCTGTCTGGGTTGTTCATCCAGGGAGCGAGTGTCGCCGTGCTCCGCCACCCGGAGGGAGCACCATGCCACCGTCATCTTTTTTGCCAGTAGCCCCCCCCCCCCCAGCCTCTGCACACTCCACACTCAAACTCAGTCAGTGTCTGTTGAATACAGGTGAAGCATGAAGCCCACGTACAGATGGGGAAACCGAGGCTCAGAGAGGAGATAGCCCTTGCCCACGTGGATTTTTGCTCCAATTCAAGCCCAGGATTGTCCACCTTCTCTGTGTGTCCCATCCTCGCTGCCCTTTCATTTCAGATGGGGAGAGCAAGACCCAGTGAGACAGGACCCAGGACAAAGGGCTTATGCAAGGTCCCACGGAGATGAGTAATGATGGGAATGGCACAAAGGATTAAAATGGTATTGACTCTATCAAGTAGGTTCACATAATAGTCTTTTTTTTTTTTTTTAAAGAAATTTATTTATTCATGAGAGACAGAGCGAGAGAGGCAGAGACACAGGCAGAGACAGAAGCAGGCTCCATGCAGGGAGCCTGATGTGGGACTCAAACCTGGGACCCCAGGATCACGCCCTGGGCCAAAGGCAGACTCAGACAACTGCTGAGCCTATTATTATCTTTGCCTTCAAGATAAAGAAAACTGAATCTCTGAGAGCTGTGGTGCCTTGCCTGAGGCTATGTGGCCAGTAAGTGGCAGAGCTGGGTTTGGAGCCCATGATCTTCTGAGTCCACAGCCTATTCTCAAAACGACTATATCAGGTCTGTGGGCCTTGGGGCGAGAGCCAGGAGTTGAACTCAGGACTCCGGACTCTTGGCCTCCTGGCGTCCAGAAATAAAACAATACTCAGGAGCTCCCCTTCCACCCATCAGGAGCTCCTGAGTAGGAAAGATAGAGCTGTGCCCTGGATATCCCCCCCCCCCCCCCCCCCCCCCGGCTAGAGGCCAGCCTAGGGTGGGCAGGGAGCTGGTATCTCTCCCGGGCCCCTTTTTGAGGGGCTCTGGAGCAGTCCCCACAGTTTTCAGGGTCCTTTTACCTCCACTCTCCATTGAGATTCCAAACATCCTCTTGCAACCAGCCGGGCGGGGTTCCCCAGTCTTAGAGAAACTGAGGCCCTGGAGATATGTATACCCCAGGAGAGTGCTACAGAAACATCAACGTCTTTAATTACAGTTCTTAGCTTCCTTGGGGTCACTAAGAACGTCAAGAAGCTATGAACCTCCCGCCTCCGAGAAAATTGGAGACACATGCACACATGCTTTTGTGTACAATTGTAGGGGACTCAAAGCTCCTGCTGTATTGCTCTATGGTGCCCATGATCGTGATGACAGTATCCTTTAATTGAGCGCCACCTTCGTGGAAGGCAGAGAGTTTGATGCCCTGTATACACATTTTTTTTTTTCATTTAATCCTCATAACAGCCCTACCAGGTGGGGAAACTGAGGCTCAGAGAGGATAGCCCTCAGTAAGCCTGCAGAGCAGGGATTTAAGGCCGCTCAGCCCCGGTCCACAGGTGGTACTCCATTCTCTCAGGCCTGGGGTTGGGGGGTGGGGGGCACAGTGCTGCAGCATCCTCCTGAGGCTCTTGTGGAGAAGCAGAGGCTCTGAGGAAGTTCAAAGTCCATAGTTAGCTTCTCGGGCCTTTGCAAGAGGAGCACTGGCTTCCCGAAGCCCCGGGGCCCCAGAGCAGGGAGCCCGATTGAGCACCTGGTTCCCTAACTCCCTGGGAACTCCCAGCACGTGGTGACTCTTCATCCACTTCCAAGGGGTCTGATTTGGGGACAGCTCCTCTCGGTTCTACACGACTAGAAAATCTGCAGTTTCCTCTGGACTCCTGTGGACTTATCCAAATGCTTCTTTCTCTAATTTGGGGAGCCTGTCTTCCCCAAAACTGCCTCTCCCACCCCAGGATAACCTCTTCATTTGTCCAGGGTGCTCGGAGCTCTTCAGAAATGAGTCTGCCCCCCGGCCGGGGAGGTGGTAAGGTCACCCTCCTTAGAGCAGAGCCCCTGCCGGTTCACCCCTCGTTAGCTGAGCAGCTACTGGAGTCTTGCATCATGGTTAAGAGCGTGGGCTCCGGAGTCCGATGGACTCAGCCACTTGCATGCTCTGTTATCTCAGATAGGCCTCTTTCCCTCTCTGAGCCCCAGTCCCCCATCAGTAAATTGAGGATGATAATATAGCCCAGAGAGGCACATGGCACCATGCCTGGCACAGAGGAAGTGCTGGATAAAGGCGATGAGGGGGTCATCATTACTGTTGCCGACAGCAGAGGGGGTGTGGGTGTATAAGGCATCACGTCGGCCGGATGGGTGTCCGGATGGGTGTCTGCAGGAGGCTGGGCTCCCTTTCTTCCCTGGCAAGACTATACCTGGAGGGGGTGAGCGAGGAGTGAGCAGGCCAGTGGGGAGGGCGGGGGATTGGGGACAAGGAGGCCCCTCTTGCCTGGTTGGTGTGGGGAGTGAGGCCCAGGGGCTGGGCCCAGAGGCACAAAAGACTCTCCCCTTCAGCTTCCCTCCCAAATAATTCTGGAGGCTAGACAAAGAGTCCCTCGGCCGCCCCCCCAGCACATAAGCAGGGGCTCTGTTTAGCCTCCGCCCCCCCCAACTGCACCAGCCCGCCTTGGTCACCAGGCCGGCCAGAGCATGATTCCCCGGGGTTGGGGGGGGTGGGGACAGGGCCTGGGAGTGACAGTGGGGCCTGCAGGCCGCAGTCTGGTTCCCATAGGAGGCCCCTTCACAGCTTCAGCGCAAGGCCCTTTGGGGGTGGGGGCAGCCTCTGCAGCCCGACACGTTTGTGCCGATGACACTGTGGCAGGGTCACTGTGGATAAAGGCGCTGCCCAGACCCCGGGCCCAGCCTGGAATGGGGCTTTCTTGTCAGAGAGGAGCTTTTCTTCCCAGCACACTGTGGGGTGGCGGCAGGGGGTCACCCAGCCTCGGAGCATAATGGAACTTCGTTGATGGAGACACAGGACCCAGCCTGCCCCCTCACTGCCCCTCATCAGAGCTGGGGGGCGGTGGGGGGGGTGGGGGCTGGGGGCGGCTGGTTGGCTTAGAAATGTCAGCTGCCACCTTGGCAATGGCTCTTTCTGAAGGGAGACTCCCCCTAGAGGCCTCCGGGTATCTGCAGCCATTGGGCTGACTGGGAATCTTGGGCCAGTCCTCCCATGCCTCAGTTTCCTAATTTGACTAGCTTACGGCTCTTGGGAGAGTCTCCGAGTCAGAGCGAGCACAGTCCTCTTCATCTGTGCTTCCCTTTCTCCCTGGCCGTTCCAGCTGCTTGCTGACTGTCCATCCCTACAGCCATCACCCGAGCTCAACACCGTACCCTTCTTCTCCTGGACCATCTCAGTGATGGACCCCACTGAGTCTTCAGAACTACAGCTCAGACCACAATACTCCCCCGCTCAGACCTTGGGTTCTTTGTTCTAAAAAATCAAAGTCAAACGTCTCCTCCTGGTGTTAATAACCCAGCTGCTGGGTGACCCAGCCCCTGCTGACCTCCCTGCCTGTCCTTGTCATTCTCATCCATAAGCTTTAGGTTTCATACATGTATGTCATAAACTCCTGTGCCTGCCAGACCTCTGTTCAGGCTCTAGCTGAAAAGAATGAATGCCCTTCTTGACTGTCCAGCAAACTCCTAGTCATCCTTCAAAGCCCAACTCAAATGCCCCCTCCCACCTTAGTATATCTTGCTCTGCACCCACCCTCGGCCCTTTATTCGCAACTCTTTATAACAACAAAGTGTAGCTAATTTTGACCATGTTGGCCTCCCCTGTTAGACCAGAATATAGAGACTTTCATCTGATTCATCATTGGGCTGCCAATGCCCAGCCCAGGGTCTGTTACCAGCAGGCTCTTAAACTGATGCTTTATGAATGAGGGAATGAATGAAGACACTGTCTGCCCATAAAAATAACTTCCTCCTCTATCCTAGAAGCGTTTACAACTCAGCGTGACGCCCTCTCAAGACCTTGGAAGTGGGAGGAAGTGATCATAATGCACAGGCTGTTCCCAATGCATCGAAAACTAGGCATCTCCTAGAAGGAGACTGGAGCTGGGTCTCGGGCCAGAACAAGGTGGCTCTTTTATCAGTCCAGGCTTCAGAAGCCCATTGAGTTCATGCCCTGCCTTGAGCAGGTCCCTAGTGAAGCTATTTACAGGTGAAAAACACCAACTCATCTCAGAGATAAGAAATCTCCACTTTGGGGCTGGAGGGATTCTTGGGGGCCCACCCCGGCCCAGCCTCCTCTTTGGGGATGATTTTCACAGAAGCACAGATGGCTTTATTCACTTGAGAGTCTGGTCTTAGCTTTCCCTTCCTCTCTTCCCGTTATCATTTTCTTGTTCCTAAATATGCCTGGCTCTATCCATGGCTGTGTTGATGATCTTTCTGAAGCCAGGAAACCTTAAATGTTCTTGGTCTCAAACCCTTCAAGCATCAGTGGTAAATAAGGATGATGGTCAGTAGAGTAATAGTTTCCATCTCTGAACGTGCCTGGGTGCCAGGTGCTGTGCTGAGCTCTTCTGGTCCCTTCTCCCTTGGCATCTTCAGAATAGCTGCTTGGGGTAGGTGCTACCATTCTCCCCATATTGCAGATGAGAAGACCAAGGCTCCCAGAAGCAAAGTCACTGCCCTGAAGTCACCCAGCTAGTAAGTGGCAGAGCCAGGATTCAAATGTCCATATGCGTTCCTTCTACTTTTCTGCTCGGGGACCACACTGCAGCTATGGATCTGTTCATTTATTCATTCATTCACTGTCAAGAGGTCATTGTGCCATTGTCGTTCATTCTGATCATGTATTCACGCCTGTGTTCAGCAGATGTCTACTGAGGACCTACTATGTGCCGGGGCTCTGCTGCAGAGGCTTCCGGGGGCAAGGAGGCAAGAGCAGGGCCTTAGAGATTGGTAGAGAGAAGAGGTGCTTTCAAGCCATGATGGAGAAATCCTTAGGGCCAGGCTATCCCTGCAACCTGGCAGGTTAGGGATGGTGTCCCTAGCACATCAGCAGTGAGAGAGCGTGCGGAGGAGTCTGGGTTGGCAGACGGAGGCACCCTCGCGGTTATGGAGTTGGACCCTAGAGCTTCTAGGCTTAGCTGTCACCTTTTCCTGTTTACTACATCCCCCCTTCCCCGAGCCTCAGTTCTGAAATGGTCTAACCTGCCCCGCTCACCTGGCCATTCCAAGACCCCAAAGAGCTCATCTGTGTGGAGGGCCTGGTACCAGGGGTCAAACCCAAGCCAGTCTGGGGATATTCTGGTGGCCCCTGGGGAGTCAGAATCAGAAGAGACTGGTGTGAACCCGCCCCACGCAGCATCCCGGCCCTGGCCCAGCCCCGGAGCGGGGAGTGCGGTGCAGGCTCCCTGCCCCCACACCCTGCCTGGCTTGGAATCAGACTCGGATTTGATGAGTGATTCATAACCTGACGCTGCAGAAAGTTTGCTGGGCTGCAGAAGGGCTGCCCAGGGTTTGTGGTTTTGAACGTAGAGAAGAATTCCCTCATCGGCTCAGGGTAGGATAACTTACTTGTTGAGAGAGACATTTTCACAAAATAAATCCTTAGAGAAACCAGGCGCTGAGGCAGGGAGGCCTGGGGAGGGATTATCTAAATAAACCCCGTTTTTGAAGCTTCAGGCCCAAACGATTTGCCTGAGCCTTTTGTTGCTTCCTTGTACTCAGCCTGAGGTCCCCAGTGACCCTGAGATCTCTTTCAGTGGTACCAACACAGCCCGGTCCTTTCCATCTGGGTAATGTCCCCATCATTTGGCCTCACTGTAATTCTCTTCAAAGAGGGTCACTGGGGTATGGTCCTCCCTTTGGGGGGCGGGTGTCATGATTAGCCTAATGTACTTTGATTTTTTAAACAAGGTTGTTGTTTGTATTTTGGTCAGGACATTTCTTCCTCTTGTGGGACTTTTCTGCCCATTGCAGAATATTTTGCACCCCAGCCTCCACCCCGCAAATGCCAATAGCAGCCCCCATTGGGCCTCCACAGTTCCTAAAATGGGGGACCCACAACGACCCTGGGGCCCTGCGAGCTAGCAGGTTGCCAACGGCACCGTACACCTCTGTTGTCCACACAGCAATCCAAACTGCCTCTACACATTTCCAAATGCCAACCAGGGGGAAGGTGCCCAGTCGAGACCTACTGCCCTTGTGTCCTGCCACCCTCCATGTCTTGCTAGTCCTTTTACTCACCCTTTTTCACGCTGCCTTGCAGCCCAGGCTCCTGCTGTTCCCTCCCCTGGAATGCCCTTCCCCACCCTCTGCATTCTCTTCCAGAGTCCCGTACCCCCTTAGCCCCAGAAGCCCCTGCTTAGAGCAGTCGGCAGCATGGTGGCTTCTCCACCGTTCCTGATGGGTGGCCCTGGACTTCTTCTTCAGCTCCCTGAGCCTCATTTTTCTCAGCAGTAAGATGAGGAGCAGAATAGAACTTTCCTTCCTCAGGTGTGGAGCAGGGTTTGTGCAGAGCTCTTAATTTGGTGCCTGGTCAAGTAAGCACCGGGTAAAGGTGAGCTGCCCCTGCCATGGCCATGCCTTCCCTCGCTGAAGGCAGGGACTGGCACCCCAGCTTGTGCACCCTGCTCACTGCTGCCTGCCTGCACCCCCCTCCAGCCCTGCAGCAGTGGAGGGGGGCAGTCATACCCTCCAGAGGCTCCTACCCAGCAACAGCGGCCTGACTGCATAGGGTGCTGTGTGCACCGGCGGGCGTGGGCTAACGGTGGTCAGTGGGGCTGGCGCTGGCTTCAGAGCCCCCCACCCTCTTATCTTCTTCTTCTATCCAATCACCCATCCAGCGGCAGCCTTGGGAGATGTCTCCTCACTCACCCCGGGGCTGCTGGGACTTGTCTCCCCAAACTGATACCTCGAGAGTCTGTCCCCTCCATGTTATCCTCCTTCTAAGTAAAAACTCCTTAAAACCAAGTTCCTAGAGCCGTCTGTTTTCCCTCCCATCTGACACCTGGCCGCTCTCCCCCCCAGCCCACGTCCCCCAGGCTCCCTCTTATCTAAATCCCAAGCCATCTTGTCTCTCCTGGAGAGATAAGGGGATTCCCTCTCCCTGCACCCCCCGCCCCCCAACACCACAGTCACATGTCAGACACTCGCTCACTGCCTGACACTCAGAATAACTTCTGGCACATAGTAGGCACTTAAATACTTGTTGAGTGAGTGAGTGGACCGTGTGGCCCATCTGTTCCTCCTGTTTAGAGATTTGGAATGAAATCTAAAAGCCTCAGGGAAGGCGGGATGTATTCACTCTGACAGCCTGGTTTTCTTCCCAGTAAAAAACTCGATCAGTTTCTCATGTCAGCTCCAGCCGGAGCGGAGAACAGTCATGACGAGAGCAACAGGAATAGTTAACCTGCACGAGCGCTTAAAACGTGCCGTGCGCTGGCCTGATTGCCTTTCTTGCCCATCTGCCACGCGGGCTCTGGTTTTCTCCCGGCTTCAGAGGTAAGAAAGTTGAAGCTCAGTGTGGGTAAGGCACCTGCCCCAGAAGGGAAGTGGGAGAGTGGGGATTTGAACCCAGCGTGAGAGCCTCCAGGGCCCACGCACATCATCACTGCCCCACATCCCCTCTGCACTGTTTTAGTTTCCTTGCAGACTCCTCCTGTTACAGATGGGAAAGCAGGCTCAGAGAGGAGGACTAACCTAAAGCCCCTGGGTGTGTGGATGGGTCGGGGGTGGGGGGTCGAGCCAGGGCCAGACCCAGGGCCCCAGCTCCCAGGGTCCAAGCGTATCACCTTCCTGGGCCTGCACAGCTCTGGGCATGTGGTGTGGTCATGTCCCAGAGTCGCTGGCGTCGAGGCTGCCAGGCCACTCGAGGAGGCCACCTAGAAGAAGACAGGTTGGAGACAGACGACCATTTCTGCAGTCAGGACAGGCCTAGGGGACCGGTCAGGAGTAATGGATGGCATGTCTGTGGCAAGGGTTGGGGTGGGAACGACACCAGGAGCTGGGAATAGCTCTCAGAGCTGGAAGGGCCTCCCCCGGCACAAAAGAGGATCCAGTTTATTAACTGTTTTTTCCAAGTGGTTTGATATTGTCTGTAGGCAGAGAAGTTAACCTCCAACTTTGCCGAAGGGTCCTTGTTCTGTTTCTATCTTGACATTAGCCACACTCGTTTGGTCATTTGGTTACCAGCAAGCCTTTACTGAGCACAGATTCACTGCTAGGCGTCGTTGGCTTAGGATGCAGTGGCTGTTCATGGTTGCATTAACCCAGGGCTCGATGACGGTTGGGCTGTCCCTAATGTCCTCATAGGCTTCTGACCTACAACCCCAGGAAGCCACCCTTTCCATACGCTTATTTCCTGTGAGACCCGGGCTGAGGCACTTCCCTCTCTGAGCCTCAGTTTCCTCCTCTGTAAAACGGGATAGTCGTGACTGCTCTTTAAAATACATTTGGCAGGATTAGAGGAAATGATTAAAAGCCTGGCGTACAGTGCCTGGCCTCTTCCTACACCCCTAAGCCCCTTCATCTGCTTCTGGACTGGAGGCCCCTCTCCCAGCTCTGAGTCCAAGAGCCTGACCTGATGTTTGGGGCAGCTATCAAGGGAGCCCCATTTATCTGAACCCCTAAATTGCACATAAGAAGTCTGATAAAGGGCTGATAATTGATTCATGAGTTTATTTCTAACAGAAATCACCAGTAGTGTTGCAAAGAGTCCAATTAACGTGTGATTATTAACACAATAGAGCACCTTTATCCAAAATAACAAAATCACCCCACACCACGATTCCCCTCAGAAACAGATTGGGGCAATGATGTGAAGACAGGCACATAAACCTTTTGGAAAAATAGCTTTGTAGTTTCTGATAAATCTAGATGTATGCCTTCCCGTGGCTCAGCAGTCCCACTCCCCTGTCCAGCCTGTACCTAAAGGAAATGAGTGCACGTGTTCGCCAAGGCAGGTATTGGGCTAGAATGTTCGTAGCAGCTGTGCTCATAATAGCCCCCAAACTGGAAAAGACCCAAATGTCCATCCACAAAGACTGGGTCGATAAATCATGGTGTAGCCACACAAGAGAATACCACACAGCAATAAAAAAGGACAAATTGCTGGTAACACGGCGTTGTGGATAAATCTTAAAATCCCTATGCTGAGCAAAAAGGGCCAGACACTGAAGAATCTGATCTGAGTGATTCATTTATGGCAACTTCACAAACAAACAGAATTAATCGGGATCCCTGGGTGGCGCAGCGGTTTGGCGCCTGCCTTTGGCCCAGGGCGCGATCCTGGAGACCCGGGATCGAATCCCACATCGGGCTCCCGGTGCATGGAGCCTGCTTCTCCCTCTGCCTATGTCTCTGCCTCTCTCTCTCTCTCTGTGACTATCATGAATAAATAAAAATTAAAAAAAAAAAAAAGAATTAATCAATGGTGGTAGAAGTCAGGATAGCGAGTGCCTGCGGTGGCCGGTCCGGGGAAGGGGACATGAGGAGCGTTCTGAGTGGTAGTTAATGTGGGTATAGACATCTGAGAAATTCATCAACTGTATCTGTAGAATCTGTGCACTTTACTGTATGCATATTATACCTCGATTAAAAGATAAACGATCCAAACGGTGCAGAGAATTATGACCCATGCAGGGCCCTGACAAACGGCGGGTGCTCAGCAGTGGGGCCTTTATTGATGGGGTCCAGTGGGGCCCAGGCTGGGCCAAGACGGCCCGGCAGCCTTGAGCCCAGGAGGGGTCTGGTGTCTGCCCACAGATGTGACTGGAGTGGCTAGCTGGCACTCCTCTGGTTTCTATGATGATCTGCAGCTTATCTTTCAGAGCACGTCTCTCCCCCGCTCCCCGCCCCATGCGTTTCCACACCCCTGCAATCAGCCTGCAAAGTGGGGACACAGTGGGATCGGTGTGACCCCTCAGTAGGCCACTAAGGCTTGGTGAACAGGACCTCCAGCCATATAGTGATTGGCTCTGCACTGATCAAGATCCAGTAATGACTGTGCATGTGCTGTGGGCCGGGCCCCGAGCCAGGGGCTGGGATACAGCAATGGGAAGACCACGCGAGATGCCCGCCCCTCAAGGAACTTAGAGCTGCTGGCAGAGCAGATGGTCATCAAAGAACCTCACAGACATGGGACAAACAGATATTCGCTGCTTCAGAAAAGGTTGTAAGGGAGGATTGGATCTGATAGGAAAGCCAAGGAAGGCTTCCTGGAGGAAGGGACATACAAGTGTGGCCTGAAAGATGAGTGGGAACTGACCTGGCTCAGAGGGAGGGGGGGTGCACCAAGCGGGGGCCAGAGCTTGGGCAAAGACCCAGCAGGAGTGTGGATTATGGGTGGCTGAGAGGACCTGGGGGTTGGAGAGGGAGAAGAGGAGAGAGGCCTCCAGCTCTTGGTCAAGCCCCACCCTGTGTGTCCTCCTACTTGGAGCAACAGGAAGCCATTCCAGACTTGCCTGCAGGAGAGAGAGGAGATGGTGAAATTGGTCTTTTGAGAAGAATAACAAAGCCTCCTCATTGACCACTGAGTGTGGGCTGTGTTCCGTGCTGGACCCTCTGGCCCCACTCCTATTCCTGACCCTCTCCTGCAAGGGGTGGGGGGTTCTCGCTCCCACCCTTTAAGGTGGGGAAGTCGGGTCAGGAGGGTGTGAAGTATTTCCTTCATGACCTTCCAGCTAGGGAGTGGAGGGGCTGGGCTGCAAACCCGGCTCCGTCCGAGGCTGTGTCCACACGCTCCCCACTGCGCCCTTCTTTCCGCAACAGCCTCGGGGTTTAAATCCCTTCACTGTTCACTTGGCCTTGCTTTCCTCCTCTCTGGAGAGGGGTCAGGACCAACGCTGCTTCCCTCCTGGGAGGTGTCAGGCAGTCAGATGAAGTAACAGATGAAGTGACAAGCGATCAGGGTGGGTGAGCCCCTCGGTCCAAGCCTACTTTATAGGAGTTGGGAAGCTGAAGGCCAGAGAGGAGGATGGGCTGACCCCAGATCTCACAGCCCACTAGGAGCAGGGCTGGCTGGGATTGAAACTCTGGTTTCCATACCAGCTGCTTTATACCAGAAACCCAGGCAGAGCAGTAGACAGGGCAGGACTGCCTCTTGCTCTGACCTCCGTCGCTGTGCTGGGGTCCCAGTGAGGCAGGCTTGTGTCTATCCAACCCGGTCGGAGCAGCTGCGGACACCAGATAGGCCCGGCCCAGGTTAATAATAGCGAAGATGGACTAAGCGCTTTCTGTGTGCCAAACATGGTGCTCACTTCTTTCCCTGAATTATTGTAGTCGGTCCTCGATGTTACCCCCTAGTAATGAAGTTAGACTTACCCAAGGTCACACTGCGTCAAGGACTGTGGATTCTGGACCAACCAGGCTATGCCAGGGGCTCTGTGATCCTGGTAGGGCAAATCAAGCGAGGCTTGGAGTCCAGATCCCTTCTGTGGACACCCGCCCACCCCTACCCCATGGCCACAGGCAAGGGGCAGGGGCTCTGAGACTCCTCACCTGCCCAGGGGAGCAAAGCAGACACTTCAGGGTGGCTTGTGGCCTGTGAACTGGCCTTGCCAGACCCCCAGTCATCACGGACCCATGCCAGCAGGGGCGGCCTGTGAGCTTCCAGGATTCCACTGCCATTTGGGGACTCGGGGTGACCTGTCTCATCACCTGGAATTAACTCCTTTGCTTCCCACTGTCAGTGGCACGAACCCTAAAAGCTGTCGTGCTGTGGAGCTGAGAGGGGAAAGGCGGGGAGGTTGGCCAGGACCCACTGTGCCATTGGCACGCTGTGTAACTTTGGGCAGGGCACTTTACCTCTCTGTGCTTCAGTTACATCACTTGGCAGATGAAGATAATCACGCTGCCCGGCAGGCTTGAGCGAAGCCAGCGGACAAGCATGGGTACAGGGCCTGGTGGAACAGCACGGGGGCGAACTGCTGCCTGCTGCTAGAGCTAGATTTCCTGGTTCATGTCCTGGCTCCCCTGTCTGCTAGCCGCTTGAGCAAGTGACTCAGTCCTTTCTTCCTCACTTTCTCCATCTGTAAAATGAGGCAGATCTCTTTCATTGGGTTACTTTGTTATATTGTTATATTTGTTTCCGCACGTAAAGCTCTTAATGCCTGGCACAGAGTGAACACTCCCTAAATTTTGACTATTGTTCTGATTTTCCTTCCTCTTCCGCTCTCAACCTGTTTCCTTTCTCACTTTGGCTGCCAGGAAGCTCAGGGCAAAACATGGTTTCCTGATTACAATCACGATCTCATCCCAGATTCATGAAACGGTTCTTTTCCCTTACCTCCATGGGGTTTTGGATGCTTTTTTTTTTTTTTTTAACATAAATGTAATTTAGCTGTCGTGTATAGATTTTTTTTAAATGATAAATTCCCTTCAAATTCTAGAAACAACTGAGTATGTAGTATTTTATGAAAGCCAACAGGGTAGGCTACCCATGCCATGGAGCCTCTTATCTGTGAGCTCCTTATCATCAGGGCCTGTCCCATTCTTTTGTACTTTGTGACTGCTGGTTACCAGCAGATATTGGTGCCCTGGGAGAAGAGAGGAACGGAGGGCAGGGCCTGGGACATGCATTTCCTTTGGAATTCTCTTCCCCGCACACTTCCTAGCCCAGGGCTGGGCACGTCCTAGACCTCCAGCAGAGAGGTGGGTGTGAATCAAGGCCTTCAGATTAAGGTGTTCAATTTCGTGGGTGACAACAGAAGGTGTTTTGGGTTGTCTGACATCACAGATCCTGGTGTGACATCAGCTCCCACCGAGGAGAGTTGTCCTTCCTGTTCTCTGTTCAGGGGAGGGGAAAAGAAGCTGAAGGCATGGGGCCCAGGATGGAGAAGGGTAGACACTACCTCTCCCTATCCTCAGGGTGTCTTAAGTCCACCTGAGCCATTACAACATTCATTCGCTCAACAAACACTTAGGCAGCTGGGCTTCTGCTGGGGTCCAGCCCTGCGCTGGGGGCTGAGGGTACTGACCTGAGCCAGCTGGTCCCTGCTTCTCATGGAGCATGAAGTGATGACCATAATCAACACACATAGTTGGACAAGGGACTTCGTTCCCAGATTTTGCATTTATTTGAAACAGCAGCGGCCAGTGTGTGCCCAGAGCTATGCTAAGCCCTTCGCTGCATCATCGCCTTGACGCCTGCACCAACCTTCTCAGGTAGGCACTTTCATCCTTATTTGGCAGGTGAAGAAATGCAGCAGAGCCAGGGATGTGACTTGCCCGAGGCAAGTCAGAGATGAAATTTAAAGTCCAGAAGCTTTATATTCTCAACTCCTACCGGGCACCACCTCCCGGTGAAAGGAAGCGGAGTGGAACAGTTTGAATGGGGCCGACCAAGAAAATCCAGGGCAGGTGGTGGCAGCGTCTTCAGTGGGCAGGGCAGGACAGAGAGGGGCATGGGGTGGAAGGGTGCCCCAGCCCGGACCCTTGCGTGCCGTCAGAGCTTTGCTCTCCTCTCCTTCTGGAGCCCCAGGGCATCAGAGCCAGGCTTCGGATGGATGTGCCTTGTGTTCACCGGGGTGTCCAACAGCGCAGACTCTGGGTGGGGGCGGGGGGACATGGAAATGGCATTAAATAACACTGAATCACCCAGTAAGAAAGTTCCCCTTCCTCTCTCTTGCACGCCTGTTGATTACTCACGGAGAAAGTCTCTGTTTCCTGCCAACGTGTCTCTAACACCTCTCTGACAGCCGCTAATCTCTCTTTTCAATAGGGAAAAGCAGGCCTCAGGCTCAGACCCTACTAGGGAGCTGGAATGCCAGGGTGTCGTCTTGCTTCCAGGGTGCATAGCTTGTTTACTTATTTTTATTTAACAGACACATAGACAGCACTTACTAAGTGCCAGTGCTTTGCAAATATAAACTCCTTTTATCCTCATAACAACTTTATGAGATCAGCATTATTATTATCTGCGTCTTACAGATGAATAGGCTGAGGCCATGTTCTCAACCACCTCGCCAAACTACTTCTGGTTATAGGAATCAGTGCTGGCTTCTAGTTATAGTAGCAACCTGATTTTTTCCTCTGCTGATGAGCGTATTTCAGTAAAAATAGGTGAGTTAATTTAAAGGTAAAGCCGAGGTCAAGTGGTTACATGGATGTGGCCAAAGTCCTAAAAATAATTCCAGAATGACAGGTTTGAGAAACTCCATTCTAGTCCAAGCCCCTCCTATGCCAGATGGCCCAGAGAGGGGACAGGACAAGGTTACACAGCAGGTGAGCCTGTAAGCCACCAGGGCACGGAGGGTTGAACTCTCACCTGCAGCTCACACCTGTCTGCTTCCTGCAAGCACGTGGGGGGCTGATGGGGCGCCGGGAGGGGGGAGTGCCGAGCTGTGCTCCCCTGCCTGGAAGTGTCTTGGTAACACAATTCCCGTGTCTGCTGTTCCCGGCACAGACAGGCCATCGCCCCAACGGCGTCTTGGCCACCTCTGAGCTGACTTTCGTCACATTCTCTACCTTCTCTCCCAGGACTCGTTACAGCCCAAGTGCGGAGCTCTGTCCTCAGCTGCATGTCAGTGCTCACGTTTACACCTTGATACATTTCCAGAAGGTTCCACAGCCTCTGCCTCACAAGGACGTGGCTGACCAGGGTTCACATTGTGGTCTCGCCATGGACCCAGATGCTTAGTCCCTCTGGGCTTTGCTGTCCTCATATATAAAGTGAGGATGAGGGGTGCCTGGGTGGCTCAGTTGGTTGAGTGCCTTCAGCTCAGGTCATGATCCTGGGGTCCTGGGATCGAGCCCCACATCGGGTTCCCTGCTCCACAGTGAGCCTGCTTTTCCCTCTCCCTCTGCCTCTTCCCCTGCTTGTGTGCTCTCTCTCATCAAATAAATAAATAAAATATTTTTTAAAATAAATGAAATGAGGATGAACAAGATCAGGGACAGTTAGCTGGGAGGGCACAGGAGTGGGTGTCACTGCTCAGCTTCTTTCAGAGTCACTGAGCCACAAGGGGCATAAGGCTCCATTGAAGAGAAGAATGAATGAGGGTCACTGTCCCCATCATAGAGACGAGCAGAGCTAGGCCCCAAGGATGGGGGGCAGCTTCTCCCAAAGTCAGGCAGTGGTCTGGATGCCACCGGTGGGCAGGGGCCCCACTCACAGGCATTGGACCCTGGGTGAGCACTAGCACCTGTGGCCTTGGGTGGGTCGATTCTCCTCCTTGGTCTCCGTCTCCTCGTCTGTCATATGAAGCCTACCACACAGGGTTATTTTGAGACTTATGTGATGAATGTTCTCTATAATATCCAAGGCACTCTACAGATGTTATTTATGACCGTCTGCATGCCTTGTGTGACAGAAAAATCACTGTGCCGCACTCCTACCGCGTAGACAGGACCTACGAGGAAATTAAAACCCTCTTTTCGGTAAGAGGCTCTGAAAAAGACCCCGTGGAGTTGAATCTGAGCAGATACTTGGTTTCCCATTCGTCTTTCCAGTCCATGGTCTTTGTTCACTGACAACCCTGGTGAAGCTTTGCAGTGTGGAATAAAGAGCCTGAGCTCCAAAGTCCGGCTGCCCTGGGTTTGCATGCCAGCTGCTCCCCGTTTCTGGCTGTGTGACCCTGGGCAGGTTGCTTCACCTCTCTGAGCTTCGGGTTCCTTGTCTGTACAATGGGGATGATCAGAGGACCTGCCTCACCAGGTCGTCGTGGGGATTCGATGAGTCGATGCATGTGGAACGCGTGGTGTACATCTTGGCCCGTGGTGGACACCCGCCAAGTGGTGGCGGTCCCTGTTGTCCTGTTACTACACTCTGGGCCCTCCACCAGACTCTTGTGGCCGAGTCGAGTAGTTGGGCAAACGTACAAGTCAATCAGTCCCGGCGCTGGGGGAGGAAGCCAGGCGCCACACCCAGCCTGGGTGGCCAGCGAAGGCGTCCCGGAGCCCAGTGGAAGGGAAGGGAAGGGAAGAGCATACGCCAGGCGGAGGGACCGGCACTTGGCGTCTTGAGGGGGGAGCCGTTTCTGCCTTTGGCCGCACTTGGGCTGCGTGTGGGGGAGAGGCAGGAGATGAGGCTGCTGAGTAGACGGCCCCCCCGGGGACAGTTTGTCGAGGAGCTTGACAAGGTTAAGGATCTTCTTCGAACATCCTTTCACTTCCCCTCAATAACCTGGTGCGGATCTATCATCCCCGTATTTATCTAAACCCTTGCTGGACCCATTTATATCCTCAGACTCTCCAGCTTCTCGGTATAATGAGCTCCAGATGTGGTGAGGAGGCCTTCCCAGAACCTCTGCCTCGAGCCCAGAGGGTGCTGGGATTGGGGGACACTGGAAGGGCTTCGTCTGCTCCCTGACCTCGGCTTCATCTTCACATGGGCCTAGGACACTTGGGTCAGGATGGGGACCCCAGGCTGCTGCGGGACCCTGCGGCCTGGGCCCGAGCACTCTGCATGCCGGGGTGTCGGTGGGCCCCTCCAGGGCACCCCAGAGATGACGGGCCCGCTGTGGCCACCCCAGGGGAGAGACGGGGCAGCCAGGAAGCTCTTTCACCCCACAAAAATATCAGGCGTGTCCCCAGGCCAAGCCGGAGCGGTAGGGCTTCGAGGGCCTCAGAAACCCTTTGTTGTCCCACGACGGGTCCCCATCGCCCGTCTCAACTTCCACCTGCTGGAACCACGTTCTCACCGCTGTTCTTGAAATGACTCACTTTTCTGTTTACTGGAGGAAACTTATTAGAAGGAAAGTCCATAGCCCCGCGATAAATAAAACAGCAATAGGATAGGATGGTTGTGGTCTAGCTCCAGCCTGACGCTCTCTCTCCTAGCTGGGCCCTGGCAGAAAGGAGGGGAGTCCGAGGCGGGGGTGCGGTGGGGTTTAGGGGACCAGAGGGGCACGAGGAAGCAAGCAAAGGCCAGGCAAGGGCCTGTCCTGAGGCTGGAGGCAGCTGCGGGCACCTGGGGTTCTGCATCCCAGGATGTCAGGCCAAGCCTCAGCCTGCCCCCCTCCCTGGCCAAGGCTGCTCCGGGGCAGCTGCTTCCCGAGCACTTCCCTGTTTGCCAGACAGGGTAGAGGCCCCTCAGGCTCTGGGGCGGGAAGGAGAGGTCAGCAGGTAAGGCAAGAGCAGGTGCAGTGATGTGGAGAGCGAGAGCACAGGGCTGCGCCTCACAGGCCCCACACCTGAGGCTGCTTGCTGCTCACTGTTAAAAAGACCAAGGTTCCTGCAAGGTGTTAAAGTCTCAGCAGCCCCCAGGGGAGGCTCTCCCTCTGAGGTCAGGGCACTGCAGGGAACGGTCTCACTGGGCAGGGGTCCAGGAAGCGCTGTTAGGTCCCGCTACACCTCTTGCAGACGGGGCCCCCCACTCACCCCCCATGAGAAGTGGGTCCGGGAAGCAAAGGGCCTTGTCCGAGTCACGTGGAAGCTGGAAGGCTCACTCCTCCTTTCACTACACTGACCTGCCGGCCCCAGACTCATTTTCACTCACTTTGCCAGCGTTGTGAAAAATAAAGACCAGAAAATAATTTTTAGATGGATGCAGGACAGGGGATCCCCAAAACTGAATAGGCAAGAGGCTGCCTTCAGCCAGGCTGTGTTGTGTGCAAAGGACAGAGCCTCAGAAAGAAAGGCTCATGTGTCCCAGCCCTCCCCCCTCCTCCCCACCCTTCGCCCCCACCCAGGCTTAGTGCCCCCAGGGTGACTCTGAATTCTTGCCATTTGAGAAATGACGTAAGACAAAGCAGGGACCATCTCGCTAGGCTTCCAGAGGCTTCCTGGGGGAGCTAGGGGCCCTGGGTTCAAGTTTTTATTCTGCTCCTGATTGGTCACATGGCCTTGGATAATTACGTCACTGTGCCGTGCCTCAGTTTACTCATCTGTAAAGTGGGGATGATACAGTGCCTGTCTTAGAGGAGTAGTAAGATTACATAAAGTGATACATGTTTCCATCTGTCCTGGCACAAGCTCTATCCATCCTGATAGGATGCGCAGGATGATGAGGCTAACATTTATTTAGTCCTTCCACAGGCCAAGTGCTTGCCTCTAATCTGCATAGCTGATTCTTTCTTTCTTTATTTATTTTTAGATTTTATTTATTTATTTGGGAGACTGAGAGCACACTGAGGGGGAGGGGCAGAAGGAAAAGGAGAAGCAGGCTCCCTGCTGAGGAGGGAGCCCCATGGGGGGGCTCGATCCCAGGACCCCGAGATCATGACCTGAGCCGAAGGCAGACACCTAACTGACTGAGCCACCCAGGTGCCCCTGCATAGCTCCTTCTTTGCAATCCACACAACAACTCTAGAAGGGCAGCTCTTTGTCCCCTAAGAAGGTGGGGCTCCAACAGCATGAGTGAGGAGCCCAGGGTCACATCATTGTGGGGGTGCAGCCCACATCTGTCTCTGTTCACGTGGACATTCACTACGTGGACTTAGGCAGAGTGGGGAGACGGGAACAAGCGGCAAGAGGAGCCGAAGCAGCCCAGGCCAGCCCAGGCGAGGGCCCCTGGGGTGGGGGTAGGGAGACATCAGGATGGAATTCCGGGGGAAGAAGTTTGCACTTTCTCCCACAGGCACTGGGGAGCCACCAGCAGGCTACGAGCAGGGAGTGACATGATAAAAGGGGTGTTCAGGACAGGTCTGCGTGGCTGCGGTTTCAGGATGGATGGGCAGTGGAAAGGTCCAGAGGGGAGGCTGAAGCTTAGCGGGGCAGCTGGACTGGAAAGGTCCCCTGAGACAGGCACAGGCCACCTTCACTCACACTGACCCCTGGTGCCCCCGGGTCGAGGCCCAGCTGGGTCAGGGCCCGGGCCTGAGGTGCCAAATGGGCCCTGGAGACCCAACCCTTTGCCAGTTTGCCGCTTTATCTGGGAGTCTCTGGAGGGTGTCCCGGCTGGGTTGAGCAGGCCTGGCTGTCTGCAGATTTATGAGGTGTGGGGGAAGTGGGCCGGGGCAGGCGGGGGTAGTGGGCGCGTGAGACAAGCTGTTGGAAGAGGGGAGAGTGGGAGGATGTTCTCCAGCCCATGGACCTGCTCTGACCCCACTTCCACCTTGGACCCCAGCTGGCCCAGCAGAGGGTATGACCCCATGCCCCATTCCACCCACCGTTCCTGAGGGCCCTGCACCTGTTGCCTCAGTTTCTCCTCACAGACTCCCTAAGGGGTGAGCAGAGAGGAGCTGCATACTCCAATCTTTAGATACAAAGAAGCTGTCCCACACTAGATTACCAGTCGCCAGGAGAAAGAATGTGCTGGAACCTTCTGTACCAGGGTCAGAAGATGTCTATAAAATGTTGAGAGCTGGTTACAAACAGTATGTTGAGTATGATTTCACTTATGATTTTCAAAGGGATAAATATGCATTTATGCCTCTCCCTCTATACATTTTATGCACAGGAAATGTCTAAATGATACCTAATTGTGACTCCCTCTGGAGAAAGAGCTTTGACTTTCCATTTTATACTCTTCAGTAATGTTTCAATGTCTTATAATAAGCATATACGTCTGTCACTTAAAAACTATGTTTTTAAAATTCAGAGTAATGGCAGGGTGTGATGTCAGAGAGAGAAGGGAGAACCTTCTCCGTGCTCTGGGTGATGGGCGGGCTGCTGTTGTCAGGCCCCGACGGTGCTCAGGGTTTGGGTCATTCTGTCTCTGCTGAGAACCCCCACTCCGGGAGATGCTACTGATCCACATGCAGACAGGCTGTAGGGAGCATTGAGATGAGTTGGGCCAGTCAAGGAGGGTCTCCTAAAGGCAGTGGCCCTTGAAGTATGGTAAGATTTGGCTAGATGGGAAAGAGAGTGAGGATGTTCTAGAAGGACTGGAGTACACCAGAGTCTGGGGTCAGTGTGAATGCAAATTCTTGCTCTTTTATTTACCAGATATGGGACCCTGAGTAAATTTTGTCCTGTCTCTGAGCCTCGGTTTTCTCATCTATATAATGGGCATCCTAAATGTTACTAAAAATAAGACTGTGCTCACTATGTGTAAACTATTATTTTTAGGTATGGGGGCCCCCAAACCTGGGGATGACCTTGCAGACCTTGAAAGCACCCTGCCAGATGTCCAGCACCTCAACCTGAAAGGGCAGTGGGTCAGGGAGGATTATGTGAAGCAATGCGAAGAGGAGGCAGTTCCTCCTGGAAGGGCTTCCTGCCTAAGGCAGCGGGTCAAGGGCAGGGAGTTTGGCCACACCTCACCAGAGCACCAGGCAGTCAGTTCTTGGATCCAAGCCCCGCAGGTCCAGGTTTCCAGTGGCAGCTGGCATTCATTTGCATGGGCGCTGCCTCCCGAATGGGGGTACGTGACATCCATAAGTAGGACACCATGGTGCCCAACCACCAGGTAGCCAAAGAACACACTAGAATCAAATAATGCATACTCCCTCTCAGGGTCGTTGCACTTCCTCTTTCTTCCGCTTAGAATATTTTTTCCTGTTGTTTTCCTGGTTCACTCCCTCACCTCCACAAGGAATCTCGAAAAGAGTGTAGCATAGCCACTGATCGCCATGGGCCTTGTGCAAAACCCTTGGCCTCACTTGTAAGATGAGGCCACTGAGACCTGTTTCCTGTGTGCCCTCGTGTGTTCCTCGTTGTGGTACCTATTAACCTTTATTACATGTAAGGCTGGTCGGCCTGTCCCATGCTCTTCTTGTCCCCACCTCCTCGTAATCTGCACTGACCCAGAGGCTGGAACCCGTTCCTCCAGCACGAGGCAGGCAGATAGTAGATGCTCAGGGAAGGTCTGATGAATGAATGAATGTCCCTGTTGCAGAATGGTTGTAGGACAAACACGAGACGATGAAGGGGCAAGTGCCTTGTAAACTGTGGAGCACTGTGCCATCATCTCTAAGGAGTCTTGTCTTGGCCCCTGGCTGCACCAACCACACCCCCTCCATGGCTCTGCCTCCAGGGCTACCCTTCTCGGTGTCTCTGAGCCTTTGGACAGAGAATTCCAAGTATTTTCCACCACCACCCCCACTGTGTTCTGTGACACACTGTAGAGGAGGTGTGGGGAATGTTGTTCTCACATGGAGCAATTAGCAGCTCACCTCCCTGATGACAGTAGCACCCTCCAGAGGGCCACACCCCCCACACACACAACCACATTTGCCTGATGGCTCCTGCAGCCCCTGGCTCGCAACACCAGACTTTGGGCCCAGCTGACAGCAGACCCGGGTGTGTGTGTGTGGCAGGGCGACCTCGGGGACCTGTTCTAAATCCCACCCATGCAACATTCTCTCTGCCCATCAGCTTAAGGCTTATGTACTTTACAGTTTCCAAAATGCATCCACACCCTCTAATTTGCTATAGATGACAAGCCTCTGAGGTAGGTGAGAGAAATAACATGATTCACCCATTTTACAGCTAGGAAAACAGACTCAGAGAAGCTCACTCTTGGTTTATTCAGATAGAATGGAATCTGATCCAACCGAACCCTCCTAAACCTCAGTTTGGTGGGTGCGGGGCGCCCAGAAACCCTTCTGTCCCAGCATGAGTGCAGGAGCAGAGACACACAGAAAGGGGGCTGAGGGAGCCCAGGAGGTGAACTTTGAGCCAGGCCCTGAAGGATGAACAGAATTTGGGAAGTAGGGTGGGCTGGGCTAAGGTCGATTCCATGCATGGCAGTGGGAGCCTGGTTTTTTAAGGATGAGAGTGGTTGGTGCGTGGAGTAGGAGGGGCAGGGAGGAGCAGGGGAGGGAATGGCAGGAGCTTCATTCTGGAAGCATGGCACATGGTAGGTTCTCGGTAAGTGAATGGTTCTGACTACCAGTTTCATTTGGACCTTCCCCTGTGGTAATGGAGACCCACCGATCATCCTTGGGTGACAGGGTCCGAGTTGTGTCGTGGAAAAGGAGGCTCTGGGGAGGCAGAGGCAGAGTGTTGATCAACGTGTATTATGGTTTTCCTTCTCAAAGTTAGCCCTACCCCACCTGTGCCGCTCTTCCCTGGTTCCAGGTGGCTTTACCCCTGGCTTCAGGGAGTGGCTTCTCATGCTTCCCAAAGCCTGGGCCCCAAGAATCCACATCCTGTCTTCCCTGGCTGCAGGAGGGACGGCTCTGACCTGTGGGTCCCACATGCTCCTGAGTCCGGGAGGGCTGATGAGCCTGGGGATGTGAGACACCAGATCATACCCCAAATACTGTGGTGGTTGCTTCCTCTGCTGTACCCATTCCTCTCTCCTCTGGGGGCCTCTCCACCATACCTGCTGTACCCCAGGAAAATCGCCCTAGGACCCTTATGATGGTGGCTTTGGGACAGTTACGATGACAGCCTTGGGAAGGTAGCAGTGTCTCCAGTGGGTGTAAGATCCTGTTGGGCCCTTCTCTCTCCTCCTTGCCACCACCCTGCAGAGGAGGTTCCCATTTTTCCAGTCAAGGAAACTGCACCTCAGAGAGGTGAATTCACTCATCCAAGGCCACACAGCTCCGACTACGGTCCAGCCAGGTGGGCTCCAGCTGTCTCCGGAGCCCATGGCCCTGGTAAGTGCAGGTCTGCAGCCTAGACCCAGGCCAGCTGCTTCCAGCATTACCTGGGCAGCTGGTTGAAAATACAGATTCCCAGCCACCAACTGCCAGCCTCTCCCAAGATCCTAATTCATTCTGTCTTACAGGGTAAGGGACAGCTAGGATTGGTGTTTTTAAAAGGCACCTGAGTCCATTGTGTTGCATGGCCAGCTGCTGCCCTGTGCCGCCACCAGATGATGTTAAAAGCATCACAAATTATGTGAATTAAAAAACAGAGTGGAAAGAACGTACCAAAATGTGAGCAGGAGGTCATGTAGCGGGGGAGGGCCAATACGAGGAAGATTATGATCTTGTACTTCCCATTTCCTTCTGACTTTACTACATTTTCCAAATAGTCTGTAACGAGCATATATTGCCTTTTTTAATGGGAGAAATAAATAACAGCGGACAGGAGCAGTTTGGAGAGGGGCGAGAGTGAGAACCGGAGCTGTGCCCACCAGACCTGGGTCCATGAGTGGCCAGCTCTGCTCCTCCCCAGCTACTGGGCTCTCGGGCAGGGCCTCTGCTTCCCCATCTGTAAAATGGGAGTAGGAAATCCTCAAAGCGCGGCTGAAAGTGTTAAACAGGATCATTCCCCACGGCCGGCGATTGTCCTTCCTGCCAGTGTCTGTTTTGCCTCTTTCCCTGGCTACGCTGCCCTGTGCGTTGGACACCCTTTGTCACCAGTGTCCGGTTGGAGCCTCCTCCCCTGCTCTAGCCCAGACCCTCATAGGCTGTGCAGCCGGGAGGGGCTTTGGGGGCTGCCTCAGCCATCCCCACTTTGCAGCCGGGGAAACTGAGGCCTGGAGCAGCTGCAGACCCTGGCTGCTGGCTCCGGTTCCCCAGCCACGGGAGGGGTGTGCATGTGTTCGCTGCACATCTCTCTCCCTGCCGGCGCCTTGCTCAGTGTGTGAGGGGCAGCAAGTCACCATCTGTGTTTTCCAATAAAAGAAAATGAAAATTGAAGCACATTAAAAATAGCTCAATTGGGATTCCGAGCGGGGCTCTGAGGCCTGCTGTGGCAGAGATGCGCAGCCTGCCTCCTCCCTCCTCCCAGCCTGGCACCGACAGCACCAGGAAGTCATTTGAGGCGAACTGCTCCTAGGAGGGGCCAGGGTATAGGCAGTGTCCCCATTAGTGCCAGGGGCCATTGGGGACCCCCCCCTCAGTTCCAGCTTCCCAGCTCCTAGCTGTTTGTGTCCAGGGTCATGGGGTCCTGCTGGAGGCAGAAGATGCATGTAGAGGCATATGCCACCCCACTGGGCAGACTCTGGATCCATCCGTCCCCCCTTCAGGTCCCCAGGGCATTCAGCTGGAGGCCCTGCCCCCGAAGGATGTCACATGAGGGATGCCCTGTGGCCCAAAGGAAAGCGGACCCATCTGGGGCCTGGAGAGCTGGGTTCGCTGCACACCCCTGTGCTCACGTGCTGGGCACAGAGCAGGCAGGAACCTCTCTGGGCCTGCTCCCTCCTCTGCACAGCAAGGACATTAACGGAGGCCCCGAAGTGGTGCAGGGATGGGCTTCTGAACCCCAGGGGGCTAGATGCAAACGAGCGTGATTTAGGAGTGTCCTCCTAGGGGCTGTGTCACAGGACGGACTGAGAGGACATCGGCCAGCTCTTAGCTCGGCGCCTGGCGTGGATAGGGGCTCCTAAATGGCCATTACTACCATCATTCTCATTCTTACTGTCTTCTGTGAAATGGGAATGTGCTGGCGAGCTGTAGGCAGCCTGAGTGAGGTCATATGGGAGAGGGCTTTGCACAAAGCTCCAGCCGCTCACCATGAGGAAGGCCTGGCACCCCTCCAGGAGCGCTGGTTCCGTGACTCTCAGCGCCTCTTCCTCCCATGGGGCTCAGCTCTCTGGGGGGCCTCCTGCCGCTGTGACCTCGGCTACCGTGCCGACCTCTATGGGGCAGACAAGGAAGCACAGTTACTCCCCCTCCCGCCCCCCGAGGCCCCAAGGGAGCCTGGGCAGGGAGTAGCCCCAGGTTCCACAGCCCGGCCTGTAACAGGGCCGCTGCCTGGGAGGACTGTGTCAGGTCCGCATGGCCTGGGTGCAGACAGGGAATCCAGACAGAGCTGGGCTGCCCATGCCTGTGCCTGTGCACGTGGAAGCCAGACCACCTTGCACGTTGCTTCCTGCTCTGGGCCTTAGTTTCTTCCTCTGTAAAATAGGTTCCCAAGCTTTAGGAAGATTGGATCCTGGGCAGGGCTTGGTGCAAGGTAAATACCTACTAGATAGACAGTGGCCCCTAGAATAGCCCATCCCTACCAGCTCGCTCTTGAGTCCAGAACAGAGACCCACTGGGCCCACCGGTGCCCAGTTACATGGGACCAGCATGTGGCCTGCTGCAGCCATGGGCCTCTCTTGGACACGCGTGCTGCTGGCAGACAGGCAGGACTGGGAATACTGGAGGGGAGGACTGTCCTCACCACAGCCGTGGGGCCCCCAGGCCCCACCTCTCTCAGCAGAGGGGCTAGGCCCTTCCTCGATGGGTTCTTAAGGATGGAACAGATGCCAGTGTGCGGGAAAAGAGCACTTGATCTGTTGAGGATGGTATCGTAGGTTCCTACCACTGCTTAACAAATGACCCCCTCTTAGTGGCTTAAAACAGCACAGTTTCCTATCTTACAATACTGGAGGTCAGAAGTCTGCACTGGGTCTCACTGGGCTGACATCAAGGTGTCAACAGGGCTGCATCTCCCCAGGGGATCAGAGGAGGAATCCGTTTCGTTGGCTCTTCCAGCTTCTATTTCTGGCTTGTAGCCTCTCCTTGCATCTTTAGAGTAACCCCTGTGCCCTCTGCTCGTGTACCCCCAACTCTCCAACTGTGACCCTCCTGCCTCTCCCACAGGGATCCTTGTGATTACACTGGACCCACCTGGACAGTCCAGGGAACTCTCCATCTCAAAACCCTCAATTGCATTTTTGCCAAGTCCTTTCTGCTCTGTAAGGCTAACAGTCACTGGTTCTGAGGATTAGGACACTAATGGACACTTTTAGGGGGGCTGTGGTTTTCTCCACCACAGACAGGAAAGCTAGAGTCTGCTCTAGAGGGGCCTCGCTAATGTTGGTGATGGTCACGGTACCAAAACTCCTTTCCTGAGCGACTGTGCCAAGTGGTGTGGAAATCAGAGTTTTAGTAATGACAGCCAATATTTTACTGAGCATGTACTACAGCCAGGCACTGGGCTACACCTTCTTCCATGCATGATCTCACTAACTGCCACTGCCACCTGCAAGGTGCTAATGTTATTCCCATTGCGCAGCCCAGAGAGGGAAGGAAGTGGCTTGCCTGAGGTCACTGGGGTAGGAAGAAGGGTTCAGATGTAGATTTCGCTGCTGAGCCCACACCGTCAGCTCCCTGGGCTAGGCAGGATATGCTGCTTCCCTGTGTTTGGATCCAACACCTGGATTCCACCGCTGGGCTCCTGCTCTCCTGCCCCTCTCGTCCCGCAGCCTGGCGCGTGCTCCCCACCCTGATGGCAAGCACCACGACTGCTTGCTTGGGTCTCCCTCTAGCCAGCCCAAGCGCCTCCAGGCAGGGGCCCCGGCTGCACAGCAGGTGCTCAGGGAGGGCCAGGAGGGAAGGTGGGTGGGATTGAGACTGCACGCAGGAAAGGGGAGTGGGTGTGTGCCTGAATAATTGTGTCTGAGTGGGAAGAGGGGGACTGGGAGCCAGACTCTCTGGGCTTGGGGTTAGGAAGGGAGTTTGGGTCACACAGCCCAGAAACCAAAATCTCCCGTCCTCACCAACTTGCACAGGGTCTTGGCCCACTGACTTGTCTTCCCTGAGCTTGACTCTGGCCATACCAGCGAGGGGCCAACATGCAGCCTTGGCCCAGCCCTTCCTCACTGAGGCTTTTCACCTGTGGTTCCAGGCTCCTGTGGCCTTTCTGTCCCCTGTATGGTCTGCAGGAGACACCGGCCCATTGAGAAGCCCAAATCTATTCTGTGAGCCTGTTACTCTGACTGCAGTCCTCAGGGCCCTTCCCAGGCCCTATCTTTCTATCTCTCAGCGGCCTCTCTGGGGCCCTTCCCTGGGTCTGTATCCCACACACACTGCAGCCTCAGTCTTCCCATCTCTACATTGGGTGCTGTCTTGGGCCTCGGCCCACAGCGTGAGCCCCTGCAGCCTCTGCAGGACGGACAAGGCACCTGTCCAGCCATCTTCGCAGTCCCCGTGCCGGCCTGGTCAGCGCCGTGGGGCAGAAGCAGAGGGGGAGAGATTCAGGAACGGGAAGGGAACACACGTCCTCCAGGCGCACTTAGTCTCAGGCTCAAGGGAGGCTCTCTGAGAAACTCCCTGTTCGTGGCATCTTCCATCAGGGTCTTCCCATCTCCCCAGAGAGCTCAGCTATCACCAGCGGGAAATGGGGCAGATAATTGCAACTTTAAATAAGGCCAAGTTAACGCTCCCTGCCAGGCCCAGCACGGGGGACTTCCTGAGTGTTGATGGGAGGCGGTGGGAAGTCGGGGACCGCGCTCAGCTTCCTGGGCTGCCACCAACTCCCTAGTGGCCGCAGGCAAGTCACTGCCCTTCTCAAAGCCTCAGTTATCTCATCTGTCAAGTGAGGACCAATGGGCATCACCTCCAGAGAGGAGCTAGCGTGGTGCCTGACACATAGTAGGTACTCGATAGCTGGGCATCCGGATTATGATGATTATTCCTGGTCGAATCCAGACGCCTACCCCACCCTACCCAGAGGTTTCTCTGGGACCTGGTCTCAGTCCTATTAGCCTCCTGGCAAGGAGGGTAATAAAAACTGGTACTAACTTCTCCCGAGCCAGGGTGACTGTACCAGGCCTTGTGTGAAGGTCAGAGCTTTCCAACCATACCTAGAGGTACATCTTGTTTACTGCTCCCATTTCCCAGATGAAGTCACTGAGGCTACAGACCTGGGGCATGTGTGGGGAAGGAGAGGGCTGGCAGGGAAGGGGTCAGGAGCTGCGGTCAGCATGAGGGCACAGGACCGCCCACTACACACCTTACCCATGTCAGAGAAGCATCCCCATCCTAGCAGGGTATACACCTGGCGGCTGAGATGCATGAGGTTCCAGATCTGCTTTCTCAGTTAGCACAGGAATTCCTAGGCCTGCTCCCAGCATCCAACACGTCTGCCTGGCTGCCCCATGCCACTACCACCACCACGGAATTCCCAGTGAGGAGGAGGCCTGTGTGGGGCTGGGGGCTGGAGAGCTGAACAGGACAGGGAGACGGCCTGACTGTGGCCAGCGGTCCTGTGGTCTCCTGCTCCCAGATGGACAAGCCAAGTGGCACAGCCAGCAGCTTGGGAAGTCTACTCCTTGGCTCAGCTCTGCAGCAGGCCTGGCCGGCCGTGTTTGTGAGCTTGAGGCCATCTGCTCACCGTCTGACATAGCCTCTCCTAGTGCCTGTGGGGAGCTGGCTTCTGGTTGCACTGGACACCGGGGACACCATGTTCCACTCAGCAGCCAGCATTGCAGGACCCCTGCCCCATCCAAATACCAGCTAGGAAAGGGCGTCAGACAAACTCTGGTGAGTTGTGGTCCAGAGAAAGGGATAGGGAAGGGGTCAAGGGTGGTCAGGGAAGGCTTCCTGGAAGAAGAGATGCCTGAGTTAAGTCTTAAAGGGTAAAGAGGAGTTTTCCAGGTGAAGAAGGGAGGGGGAAAGGGGAAAGCAGCTTAGGCAGGCAATGGGCACAAAAGAAGTGTCTAGCACATTTAAGGAACTCCTCTTTCCTGCCCTGGGCCTCACCCCTGCTGTCTGGCTGTCTGCCTGCCTGCCTGCCTGCCACGCTCCCATCTTTTCAGAGAGGGTGTTCCCAGCAGGGGTATGACCAAGAGCAAAAACTTAGCAGTGGAGGAGCTGCAGGTGTGGCCTCCCCACAGTGAGCAGCCTGGCCCTGTGGGGTAGAGGGAGGTGCCATTGGGGTCAGAGGCCAGGGCCAGCGCATAGAAGGCCTTGGATGTCAGACTGGTTTGGAGCATCCCGAGGGCAGCCGATGGCAAGTCGGTACCTGGTCAGGGTCACAGGGCAGCGCCAGCCCGGAGGCCTGTAAAATCATAGGTAGGGAAGAGGGGCCCTGTCCTCCCAGCTTTGTGGCCGACTCCCCCTTGGAAGCCTTCCATGGGAAGGCTCATGACACGAAGCGATCTCATGCAGGCAAGAAGTCTCCTCTGCCGCCATCCACTGTCAGAGACCCAGGAAAGCCCATTGCAGGTGATGTGACTGTCACAACACACCTTGTGTACCTCCTGGAACAGCCAGCGCCCTGCTCCTCACACATCAGGCTGCAGAGGCACCCAGAGGTTATTGTAGGAAGAGCTCAGGACTCGGGGTCAGGTGGCCTTGTCCC
This sequence comes from Canis lupus familiaris, assembly GCF_011100685.1. Taxonomy (NCBI): domain Eukaryota; kingdom Metazoa; phylum Chordata; class Mammalia; order Carnivora; family Canidae; genus Canis; species Canis lupus. The sequence continues at coordinate 75,955,628 of NC_049223.1, read as the reverse complement.
CTGCCCACTCACCCTCCCTGGCAGCAGCCTCCCACCTCCAGATCAGCCCATGCCTACTCCCTGAGTCCATGCTGCCACCCTCAGGCCTGGGAGCTCCCACTTCCTGACCCCACCACCTGCTTCAGCCCTCACCCGAGACCGCAGACTCCCCAGACTTCTCTTGAAGTCACAAAAGGAGTTTGGCTCATACAGCTCAGAATTCGCCACTGACTTGCAGGAGATCTAGGCCCACTCGCCTGACCTCACTGGGCCTCAGTTTGCTTATCCGCAAAGTGGGGACAGTGATATATCCATCCCTTGGAGGTTTGGGGGAAGCTTGGACGAACTCAGGTGCGATCCTGGATGTCCACTGTGTGGCACAGTGCCTGGCATAGCATGGGTGCTCAGTGAATGGTCCCTCTGAGATGATGGGGATGTTGGTGGTGGGGGTGGTATTCCCTCCCCGTTCGGCCTGTCTTTTCCCTGTATCTGGCTTGGAGCTCCCCTCCCCCAGAGTCTTCTCCGCCCCAAGAGCCCCATTGTTTCAAGTCCCATACCTTTCCAGGTCTTTCTCTGTCATCAACCTTTTTGTGCACAGCCATGTCACAAGTAGCTCATGCCAGAAGCTCCCAGGCCTGGCTCTTTGTCTGGCATCATCTCTTAGGGTGTCAGGGGCCGTGGGGAATGAACAGTAACTGATGACAAAGACATGGAGGCTCTGATTACGAAGACGATGGCAGGAACTTGCTGGATGTCTCCCCTGTGAAACACATGAGAGGATGCCCCAGCAGGGCCATGTTTGCTTACGTGCCCGAGATGCCAGGCACAGTTGACAAGCGAGCCCAGGGACCAAGAGGGAACAGGTAGAGTCACACTGAGCAGAGATGGTGCCCTGGGGGGTCTGCACCCATGCTGCCGAGGGCCATGGAAGCGGAGCTAGGTGGGAGTGTTAACATAGGAGGGATGCAGGCATTCTGGAAACAGCTCCTCTGAGGCAGCAGCTGCTCTCAGAATAAGCGAGGGCTTTGGAGATGTCAAAACTGGGGTGGAATTTTTACTCTGTCCCTAACCAGCTGTGTAGCTTGGGACAGTCCTCTGCACCTCTCTGACCCCTGGGCTGCAATTTCCTCATCTATAAAATGGATCAATTACTCAAGAGAATGCAGTGACAGCTGAATCAGGCCACCCCACCCCCGCTTCAGTGGCTCCCTGCTGCCCTCAGGATGATCTTAGCCATTTGACCTGACATTCGAGGCTCTTTGTGGTGTCCTGAGTTCTTTCTCCTAGGCCTTCCTTCTCCTTCTCAGTCTCTGAGACTGTCCCAAATCAGAACATCTCTTGAGGTCAGTGACAATGTCTAGTTTTGAACCCCTAGTACTTAGCATGGGCCTAACACATAGTAGGTATTCAATAAATGCAGCCTAGCTGGGTAGGAGGAGTGGATAGATGGGTAGCAGATTTCAGATATATAAGTGGTATGAATAGAAGGACAGGTAAATGAACGGTCAGGTGGATAGACAAATGAAAAAAAAGGCAAGGAGGAAGGGAAGACGGCTGGGTGGATACCTGAGAGGGATGCTAGATGTATGGGGCAGCAAATGGATGGTGGATTATTGGGGAAAGGAATTGTAGACTGATGGATGGGGTGAGTGAGAGGGTGAAAGGATGGATGGATGGATGGATGGATGGATGGATGGATGGATGGATGGGCAAATGGCAAGAAGGCAGAATGATTTCATAAATATTTCTTTGGATTTGATGTTTCAGTGGATGGATGGGTATGAGAATGGGTAGATAGATAAATGGCGGGTGGACTGTTGGGTAAGTGAGAGGCTAAATTGATGGATGGATGGATGGATGGATGGAAGGATAAGAGTGTGCAGGTGGGTAAATAGGTAGGTGGATGGGTGAGTAGATAGCAAAATAGTTTATGGATGATTGCAAGGATTGAATGGTTGGAAAGATGGATGAGTGGGGGTGTAGGTCAGTGGGTAGATGAATGAACAGTAAAATTTCATGTGGTTAAATGCCTGACATCTTGCCCAGAAGCTGAGGGGTGGTCTGGATTCTGGGATTTGAGTTAATTGTCCTTCACTGGGAGAAACCAGTGCCAATTAGGCAAATAGATCCAGTCCCAGCAGGTCCTGCAGCAGGCTTGCTAATTGACTCCAACCTGACAGACCCTGGCTTGGACTTACAGTGACCTGTGTCTTATTGATTTGTAATTTACACTCCACACACATCCAAAAGGATTTGAGGTGACATAATATTAAAACCTGCATGCAACAGGACAGTTCAAAATAAAGTGAGAAAGTGAGAGGCTACAGAGCAGAGTGGTTAAAAGCATACCTGCCTGCGTTCAAGTCCTGGATCTGCTGCTCGCCAGCTATGTGACCTCAGGCAGGTTGCTTCACCTCTCTGAAGCTCATTTTCCCACATCTGTAGGAAGCTAGGGAGGAAAAGATGAAGGAAGGGAAATTGGTTTAATGGAGAAATGTAGTGATGAATGGATTACCTAAGTGGGATGCTAGATGTACAGGTGGGTGGGTGAACGGGTGGTGGGTGATTGGGCCAGTGGAATAGAAGACAGATGGAGAGGGTAAGTGAGGGCGAGTGGGTGAATGGGTAGATGGATGATGGGGGGATGAGCGAATGGGGTGTTGTGAGCATCCGAGGAGTGACAGCACAGTGGTTGTAGTCAGTAGGCACTTAGGATGATATAGTAGATGGAGTCATCTTGATACCGGAGGCCATATTTCCTGGAGGAAAAATCCAGACACCCAGACTGATGGTGTAAGCAGGAAAGAACGTTTGATGTCTGGGTAGGCTGGGGGTGGAGATGAGGTGGGGGGTTAGATGGATTGAGCAGCAAGCCAGACTCGGCCTGGCCCACAAGGTGCTCACAATCCAGTTGGGCTGATGAGTCAAGGTCGCAAGACAGGGTGACAAATTTCCTCTCCTCTTATTTATTTTCTCAATTTTTGTTATGGAAGTATAGTTGACATTCTCTCCTCTCCTTTTAAAATGGCCATGACAGTTGTTCTCCATTAATGGTCACTGTTAGGATCTCATGAAACGAAGTCAAAGAGCTCTCTGCACCGCACCAGGCACACGGTTGGTGCTCAGTGATGCCAACTGCTATCACTATATCTTTATTACCTACTCAGTAGGTGGGAAGGGTCTGGGGATTCACTTAAGGAAAGAGGCTTTAAAGATTAAAAAATCACAGAGCAGATGCTGCCTGCGAGAGGCAGCTTGGTGTGTCAGGAAGGCTCAAGGGCAATGGGCTTGGGTTCAACTGATCTGCTGTGTGGTCTTGGCCAAGTCATCTAACTTCTCAGAGCTTCAGTTTCCTTATGGGTAAAGTGGGGCCGGTAACGGGCATCCCCCAGAGTCGTCCTGAGGGCTGATGAAGCTCTTCTGTGTGCAGACCTGTTCCCGTCCCTTCTTCCCCGCTTCCCCTTCCCCAGTCAGGTCCTGGTGTTCATTTCCCGCCCGCCCCACCCCCAGCAACCCCTTCCCAGACCTCCATCCATCATCCTGTCCTTTGCAGAGGTTAAGTGGGTCCCCAAGCAGCGAATCCAAACTCTCCCGCAGCCCCCGCCGCACAATGCGGCCCGCTGTTAGCGAGCAACCCGGCTGGCCCGGAGGATTGGGTTTCAGCAGGGCGGCGGGCGCTGGCGGATGCCCAGGCCAGCAGCGGGCAGGCGGGGGACCGAGCGGAGGAGCCGGCGTCGCGGGGACCCCTCCGCCCGAGCCTGAGCAAACAAGAGCCGCTCCAGGCAGGCAACCGAGGCAGAGGAGGGCCTCCGAGCGGCAGGAGGACCAGGAGGGGCGTGGGGGCCAGAGTCCTGGGGCAGAAGGATTTTACATTAGCCGCGTCCCCTTTCCGGGAGCCCGAGGGCGGAGCAGGGGGCCAAGCTGCAAAAACAACGTGCTGCCTGTTGGCAGGCTTCGCCTTAGAAAGTCCACGGTCTTCCTGGAGCCTGGATCTTCCCAGAGCCCGCTCAGCCCTTCTCTGGCATCACCCCCCACTCACCTTGCTTTGGGCCAACTTGCTTCGCCACCGAGCTTCATTGGTTTTCAGAGGAGGGGCCTTGGGGAAGCCAGTCGGGCTGATCTGGGTTCAAATCCAGCTCTGCTGCTTTCTGGCCATGGGACTTTGGGCCAGCTGCTTAGCCTTTCTGAACTCGATTTCCTGATCCACATGATGGGGACAGTACTGCCGGCTTTGCAGGGTGTGCAGAGTGCCTCAGGGTCTGGCACCCGGGGCATGGGACGTGAAAGTGTGATTTGTCCCTCCCTTTTGTGAGGCAGCATAGCCTGGGGTTTTCAGGGTCAGACCAAAGGGGTCAGATCCTGCCTCATCCCTTTACCAGCCACGTGGTCCTGGAGGAGTTCTTGATCTCTCCGAGCCTCAGTTTCCCTGCAGGCTTGCTCTGGGGTGACAGTGTTGATGAAGCACCTGCCCAACATCAGCCTCCATGAGTATTAGCGATTTTCACTGCTGCTTTTGTATGACGTGACCTTTGCATGTTATAAAACTCCTTGCAGGGTGCCCGAGTGGCTTAGTCGATTAAGCATCCAACTCCTGATTTTGGCTCAGGTCTCGATCTCAGGATTGTTCGATTGAGCCCTATGTCAGGCTCTGTGCTTAGTGGGGAGTCTGCTTGAGATTCTCTCTCCTTCTCCCTCTGCCCCACCCCTACTCATGCTCTCTCTCTCTCTCTCAAATAAATAAATAAATCTTTTTAAAAAGTTTGTACCCAATGTCTCCTTGGATCTACAAAGCAACCCCATGAAGTACACAGAGCAAAGATTTTGTGATCCCCATTTTACAGATGAGGAGACTGAGGCTCAGAGAGGCAAAGTGACTTTTTCAAGTCACCCAGCTTGTCAATGGCCTTGAGCTTTTTCTCCTGGTTCCTGCCTGTTGCCTCCTCTTGGAATTTCTAATGTGGATGTGGACTGTGGAAAGAATGCTCCAACTCCCAGCCAGTGACCTCGTGGGCATGGCCCATGGTAGGGTAGACAGGCCTGAGTTCAAGTCACCACAGCCCTGACAGGGAACAGCTGGAGCTTCTGGAAAGGATCCAGAGCAGCATCTGCTGCTTGGGTCATGTACCAGGCTGGTTTGCTACCTGGGCTGTGGGCTGCTGGCCAGTCTGGAACAAAGACCTCGGGGGAACAACTACTAGGTGTCCATTTTCAAGAGAGACGATGTTCTTACATCCATATTCTCAGTACAGACCACGTCACTACCCTTCTCAGGAATCCTCCATAACTCCCCATTGCCTAGGGCACAAGATCCAGACTCCTTAGCCCCACATTCAAGACCCTATAAGTTCTGGCCCCATCCTAAGCTCCCATATCCTTCCGTGAAGCAGTTTGCTCCTACCACATGGGACAGAAACTCCAGCACGGTGCAGGGTTAAGGACATGCGCTCTGATGGGAGGCACACACAGATGGCACCACTTCCTGGCCCTGCAAACCTCAAACCATCTCTCCTGACTTTAGTTTTCCCATCTGCAAAGGGAGATAATAAAGTACCTACTTTATGAATCAGTGCGACCAAATGAGATCATGAATGCTAAACCCTCAGCCCAGAGCTCACCACTGCGGACCAGTCCTCAGGCTTTACTGTTGTCCAAAGCGCCCCTGCAGTGTCATGCCTCTGTGCCTTTGACGCTGCTGTGCCCTGTACCTGGCGTGCTCTTGTCATCTTCTCTCAGCTCAAATGCCACCTCCGCCTTTGCGAATTTCCTGGTCGAAGCTAACGCCTTCTGCCCCTGGATTTCCTGGCCCCTGACCTGGACCAGCATTCTCCCCCTGCCACTTTCTGTAGAAAGCCCACATGTCAGGCACTAATCTAGAACCTCCTTGAGGGAAGGATTTGTTGATCTATTTTGACGTCCCCAATGCCCAGTGCAGGGCCTGGCACACAGTAGGTAGATTCAATGCTCTTGGAATGACTGTGATCTTGTTACTTAACCTAGGAGAATTCAGGAACAGCTGCCAGGAAGAAAGAGCCCATGAATGAAGTTTTGGAAGAGAAGTTAGCCAGGTTAACAAAGCTGGAAGGGCCAGGCATTCTAGGCAGAAAAACCTGGAATGGTCAAGTGACCAGGGCCATGGAAACATGGTGCCTTCTGCAAGCAGAAGGAACTTCAGGACGGCTGGAGACTGGGATACATAGGAAAGCATGGCTAGGAGAGAACTAACTGGCCTGGTCAGCAGGGGCCTTGGGGCAAGGAGCTAAGAGCTAGAACTTTCTCTTGCCATCAGCAGGAGCTCTGACAGGCATTAGGCTCAGTTAAGACATGATCAGACACGGACTTTAGAAACATCATCCAGCTGCCATGCGGAGGTCAAACACATCTCCTGCAGGTCAGAACCAGTTCTCAGGGCTAGGGATCCAGCGGTGAAGGAGGCAGACACAGAGCTCCCCCAGAACGAGGACCCTGGGGGAGGGCAGGTCAGCAGGACTCACCTACTTGATGTCACCTAATGCTCATACAACCCGTTTTACAGATGGAGAAACTGAGGGCCAGAGAGGAGCACAGGCTTGCCTATAGCCACACCCTGGAGAGTACCAGAGCCAGGGTTCTAGCCTGGACAGGCTGAGCCCCAGTCCCCTGCTACACTCCCCTTTTTCCCCTCCCATCCTCACTCAGGCCTAAACAGAGGGAGAAAATTAGCACGTAGAGAGAGCCCCAGAGAGAGCCCCGGTGAGTGTGTGTGTGTGTGTGTGTGGTCTGTTTTTTAAGGCCACAGCTGCAACATCTTAAAACTCATGCAGATGGGAGCGCCTGGGTGGCTCAGTGAGTTGAGCATCTGACTCTTGATTTCGGCTCAGGTCATGATCTCAGGGTCGTGATGAGATCAAGTCCCTCATCAGGCTCTGCACTGAGTGCGAAACCTGCTTAAGATGCTCTCTCTCTTGGCTCCCCTGCTCACCCTGCTTGCACTCTCTCTCTCTCTCTCTCTCTTAAAAAAAAAGTCATACAGATGTAAAATGAGACAGATGTGGTTTCAAATGCCAGCCTCGCCTGTGTGCCCCTGAAGGTTGTTTCACCTCTCGGACCTCAGTTTCTGCATCTGTAAAACGGTTGTCATGAGCCTGAAGCTGCATTTAGGGTGCCCTTCTCGGTGCCGGTACACAGGAGGCGCTTCGTGAAAGTTCCTGCTCGTCTCTTTGGAAATCTCTCTCTCACACACACACTGCCATTAGGACAGACAGTGTCTGCGGCCCCAGTGGGGGTCAGACAGAGCTGACCGGGGGTGGACCGGGGAGCAGAGGGTGGCCGCGTCCGCCGGCCTGAAACAGGGGGTGGTGGTAGCGTCCGCCGGGGCCTCCTCATGCAGCCACCCTGCTGTCGGCTCCACACTAACGACTTCAGTGTGTCTCCCCTTTGAGTTCAAATATTTCTGAAATGCACACTGCTCGTTCACACATAGCCAGAGGGGCCTGCGGGCCTCCCTAGCCCGTGCAATCAGGGCCTCCTGATTGCTTTCTTCTGTGCAGTCTCCAGGAAGGAGAGGGGGCGCGGGCGCAGTGGGGTGACGGCCAAAGCCTCTGCCGAGGCACGAACCCTGTTTCCCCACCGAGGAGGGCCGTCCGAGTCAGCGGCTGGAGGCCCTGGTTGCAGCTTCGTCCAGGGTGCTGAGAATCTCTGTCCGCCCAGCCTCAGTCTCCCCATCTAGCCATTGGGATTTTCAAAGACAGTCACTGAGCGCATTTGGGACTCACTCCGTTTCCGCAGGGCTGGCTGGGGTGGGAGTGTGCAGGGGCGAGGAAGCGGGTGGTGTTGGCCGGGGGGTGGCGGGGGGCACCCGAGAAGCTGGCAGGGGTGTGGGCAGGCAGACATGGTCCAGCCAGGGGGCCTCAGAGAGCTGCTGAGCGTTGCCAACCTCGACTTCTTCCCACGGGCCGTCCTATTGCTCACCTCCTTGCCTTTGCCGCTGCGGTGCCCTGTGGCTCACAGGCCCTTCCCGCTCAGCCTCTCCTGACTTCGAACTCATTCTTCGAGCCTCCATCCACGTGTCCCTTCCCGCAGGAAGCCATCCCTACACTGAGCATTTTCTCCTCCTTCCACACCCACCCAGTTCCCATACCCACAGCACCCCACGCGCATCCCTGTTGCAGTCTCCGTCACCTCGTGTGGTGATTAATTATCTGTGTACAGCAAAAACAGCTTCCCCTGCGTGAGGGACTGTCATTGTCACAGTGGGGATGGGATGGGGACGTTTCTAGTGCTTCAGAAGCAGCTCGGTGCAGTCTCGCGGTCCCCAAAGTGTGGGAAGTGAAATGATGTTAGGTACTTTGCAGACGAACATTTTTAATTGTAATAGTCGCGTGTTTATTTTCCTTCTCTTTATGGCAAGTGATATTGGTTTTCCATTTATAATAATGATCACTTTTTCCTCTTTAAAATGCACTTTAGAAAAAGAGTCCACTGGAATAAAAATAGTAGCTAAACATAGCACAGTTGTAGGTGGCAATGACTGAAGTCAGGAATGTTGTTCTGCTGGAGCAGAACGCAAGCCTGGGGGTGGGCTGTGATTTCAGCCTCTGACTGTAGACCTACTAGGTGCCAGGCCCCGTGCTGGATCTCGGGTGTAGGCAGAGGAGGTGCAGAGGGGGAGACGGTCAGAAAGAATCGTCCGGGTGGGGCATGGGGGTGAGAGAGAACACCACACAGTCTGTGCACCGGGAGCACGGCCAGTGAATGCAAGATGTGTGACCCTGGGCAAGTTCCTAAGCCTCTATAAGCTTCAGTTTTCCCCATCTGTGAAATGGGGTGGTATCAATTGTGTCTTCGTTGGTGAGGGTCTCTGGCTCCTAGTAGACAGGTCTCCATCTCAGGGAACATGCATTCTCTCCCTTTTGCAGATTTTTGGGGCTGGAGGGGAGATGTCTGGGGAGTTCTGGGAAGAAGGAAGGAAATGCTGGTGGTAGAAAGAGGCCTGGCTTCCTGAACCCACCCGGGTTCCTGAGGCAAGAACTACTAACTCCAGATTCCCCAGGGAACTGGATGTGACTTTTGTACTTGTTTTGAGAGGAACAGAGGAAACTCAGAGCATCCCTGGGAAGCAGCACCAGACGGACCAAGAAGGGCTCCCCAGAGGCTACGGCGCTGGAGCAAGAGGCTGATGTTTGTCAGATGTTGGCAAGCACTGTCTGGAGTTGGGGGTAGTGGGAGCCTCTTGGACCCGCCTTTACTTTCAGGGGCCACCTAATGAGCCCAAAGGAAATGGTGTGTGTATGCAGGCACTGGGTCAGCCAAAAAGCACCACGCTCCGTCTAAAAAAAGAATATCTGCCACTCAGCGAGGCTCTGCTTTGTGCTGGGCTCCAAGTTAGCACGCTTCCCTGTGCTTCAGTCTCCTGGCTCCACTCAGAAGGCACTATGGCCATTTTCCAGGGGGAGAAACTGAGGCTTAGGAAGGTTACAGGTCCAAGGTTACAAGGCAATAGATGGCGGAGCAGGTGTTGGAATCAAAGTCCCTCTGACCTCCCGACCCCTGCTCTTATCTGCTCTGCGCATGTGTGTGGAGGGTGAAGGGAGGTCAACACTGAAAAGCCAAAAGCCAAGGCCCCATGGGTGTCCTCCTGCTGCAGCCCCGAGGGGTGACAGCTCTCCCCGAGTCAGGCTTCCGGGCGAAGCCAGGACTGTCACAGGGAGAAGGGAGCCTCCTGCATCCCTCCCGAGGGATCTGCAAACTGCACCACTCCTTTGTCCCTTCCTGACTGTGAACCAACTCGCCCCTTGACTTCCAGCCTCCTGAAAGCCTCCGCTTGCTGGTTCCAGGTGTGGTGGGAGGCCGAGCGGGGGCCGTGGAACACACACACACACCCCCGGACGGAGCTCCCGGGAGCCTCAAGTTTGAGCACCAGCCTTCAGTCCGTGACTTTTGGCAAGTCATTTGCCCTCTCTGGGCCTGAGCTTCCACCCATACAATGAGGATGTCAGCTCGCAGCCCCTCCTCTGGGCCGTGGAATCCTCTAGTGCTTGGCCTCTGGGTCAGCCCAAGAATCCAGCCAAGGGGTGGGGCCACCTGCTTGGCAGGCTTGCCTCCCCCACCCGACCCGTTTCTAGTCCTGAGCAGAGTCTCCTCTCCCTTGTTCCACACGGCTCCCAGCAGCTGTTCCGCAGGCCCAGGCAGAGAGCCCGGCTTGGCGCGTCTCTGGCTGAGGCCGATGAGAGAAAACAGGTTAAAAGTTCAGCCCTTGTTCTCTCCAGGAAGAAAAATCTGTAGCATTCGGAGTGTGAAAAGGAACCCTTTTTTTCAGCTCCAAAGCAGCACAATAGAACTTCCCTCCAATTTGCCATCAAAAGGACGCCCTTGGCACTGGACTCCACCGTCCCTGGCACCTCTCCTCCCCCCTTCCCCAGCCCCCCTCCCGTGCAAAGGGACACAGTGACCATGGACAGAAGCCACGGGGGGTCATGGGGACACTGCTGGATCCTCTGTCATCAGCTCGCGGGTCTGACCGGGTCACCTCTGGCTGCGTGCTTCCTCCCGTCCATGCCGCTCCTGCCCTAGTTCAAGACCTTGCTGCCCCCGTTTCAACCTTCATGGTGGCTTGGATGCCATGTCCCTTGCTCCCGTTATCCTCACCCAAGTCCAGCCCAAGCCACCCAAGTAAGGATCTAGGAGTTGATAGGGTCGGAGGCAGGAGATTGGCACTTCCCACTCTGCCACCAACTCCTGTGTGATCTTTAGAAGTCACTTCCCCTCTCTGTGCCTCAGCTGCCCTGTCTCCAAAACGACAGGGCCAGGGATGACGTCTCAGATGGTGGGTGTTAGTTTCCTGGCACACAGCGGCGAGGAGCACCCACCGTGCAGCCACAGGGTGTGGGGATCGATTAGTGAGGTCTGCTCGGGCACCGCAGTGGAGCATAGCAGCAAGCAGAGCTAGGTGGTGTGGAAGCGCCAGCTGTGACCTTCTAGGTCTCTCTGTCTCCTCTGTCATGGCTGTTTGTATTCACGCCTTATCACCACTACAGACTGTGAACAACTCCACAGGAGGGCCTTGCTCTTCGCCCTTTTCTCTCTCAGGGTACCCGGTGCCTGGCACAGAAGGAGCATCAGGATAGATTTGTTGAATGAATGCTTGAAAGGGACCCATGTCAATCTGTTCAATGCAGTTCAGCTCAAGAAGTGTTTTGAATTCCCTGTGGCAGGGAAGGGGTAGTGGGAAGGGGTCCTGGGCCTTACCTGGGGATGACCGGGGCTCCCTCTGGCCCTAGGGGTCTCCTTTGTCATAGGTTGTGTGGCTCTTTCCTTCCAGCTACTGGAGTGGGGTGGGGTGAGGGGCAGGTGGGGCGCTGGCTGGTTCAGAAGCTCATTTGAATGTCCTCAACCCCCAGAGGGCAGATGACAGACTAGACCCACTTGGCACAGTGCTCACCCTCAACACCCCCTCCCCTCCTGGGGCCCTATCCTAGGACAGTTGACGGAGCCCCAGTGTGGGGACACTGTGGAGGAGAAGGGGGTAGGGTGTCGCTGATAGGAAGTTTGGGCCAGAGAGCCAAGGTGGGGTAACTCATAGGATTCAGCTGGGACTACAGGGAGGCCTTTCTAAGGGCCACATTCCAGTTTTTGAGAATTTGACACAAGCTAAAAAGCAAACGGACACCCTGAGTTTGACGTAAAATTTGCAGGGTTGCCCACCCAGGAGACTCCGGGCTAAGACTTTTCTCCACCTGCAAGGGAGGGAAGTGGCAGGAGCCAGGTTTGGTGGGACATGGTGGGCTGAGAAGAGGCCTGACCACGCATAGAAGGGTTGGGGTCTGGGCTTTGAGGGATGGAGCCTGACTGGGGAGAATCAGACGACTGGCCCGGAAGGTGGGAGTGGGTGGGATTATAGAGTGGGAAACCTCGAGGGAGGGCAGTCTGCAGGAGTGCAGCCCGATGGCTGATGGGCCCAAAGGGATGAGGGTCTTGGGGTGATGGGCAGCACTCTGTAGGTGGGCTGCAGTGACTCTTTGCTTTCCTCACAGAAACGCTGATGGACTCGACCACAGCGACGGCGGAGCTGGGCTGGATCGTGCATCCTCCATCAGGGGTGAGTCGGTGGTCCCCAAACCCTGCGAGGACCCTCAGAGTACCTCGGGTTCTGCCGCAGGGCCTGGATGCCCCCTAAATTCCAGCCCCTTTCCCTGCTTCGAGGGCCCAGAGCTGGCCTCTCATGGCCCCCACCCTCCTGGTCCCCTACTACTGATGGAGTGCTGGTTACCATGACAACATGCTAGAGGCTTTCAGCCTTTATCCCAGTGTCCTCAGGGCGAGGCTGGGAGTAGGAACTGGCTCTATCCCCATTTTGCAGATGAGGAAAGTGAACCGTCATTTTCTGAGCACCTATTCTATTGCATATCTGTATCACGGAAGCACCTTTATACACATCATCTCCAATCATATGGGGAGGAAACACCTCCATTTTACAGATAAGGAAACTGAGGCTCAGACAGTTGTAGCCGCCTGCCACGGATGTTACACCTTGTTAATGATGGGGCTCAGGTTTGTATCCAGGGCTCTGATGGAGTCCTCTGGGCCCCCCTCCTGGGTCCCCATAACAAGAATCCCCCTCCCTGAGCCCTTATCATCACACTTCCGATGAGTCCCATACTTCCCTGGGGCCGGTGGTTTGAGCCCATATAGGCTATGAGTCGCTCAAGAGCAAGTGCAGGCACAATTTAAGGTTCCTCTTTCTTCCAGCACCAACCGGCCCAGCACTTACATACAGGCTATTGGGTCAGATGCGCCTGAAATTCTGTCCCAGTTCTGCCCCTCACCAGCTGTGTGATTTGGGGCCAGTTCCTGAACCTGTCTGAGCTTTAGTTTCCTCACCTATAAAATGATGGTGGTCACATCCTGTGCACCGGATTGTTGTGAGGTTTTCCTGCACCGCGCCTAGCATGGTGTTGGCAGAGAGTGGGGAACCCCCTCCCCCATGATGAGTAGCTATAGTTGCACTACCATCATCATTGTCACGGTCATCAATTTTTATATCATTCCTTTCTCATCCCCCTGGGCTCCAGAGAGGGCTCTGGGCTCCCCCAGCCTGTCCCTTCCCTCCCCCTCTCCCAGGTCCTCCCCCTGGGACTCGGCCGCTGCCCCAAGGAGCTGCATCCCCCCCACCCCCCACCCCAGGCCTGTGCTCTCAATAGGCAGGGCCCTAGGGTCAGGCCTCTCTCTGTGGCTCTTTCTTGTCACCAGTTTTCCATCTGCGAAGGCGGCTGGGCCCGCAGCCCCACCCCAGCAGGAATGAGGCCAGGCTGGGCTGTGGGGCCCCCGGACGCAATTATTTGGGGTGTTTAGGCTGCAGGGCCTCCGCATGTTAATTAGAGAGAGGGGAGAAAGGCAGAGTGCTCTAATTAAGTGCTCTAATTAAGTTCTGAAGAAGAGCAGTGGTTGTAACAAGGGGCTGACTTTGTCACATGGTGCCACCAAAAAAAAAAAAAAAAAAATGCAGTGTAGGGAGCTTCGGAGCCGCCATTGACGTAGAGGCTGGGCCAGCAGGCTCCACTTTGGCCTTCCTCACGGGCACTGGCCTTTCACAACATCGACCCACCCCAGGCCAGCAGCCACTACACCACCCTGCATAGACTCGGCCCAGATATCTGAAGAGGGAAAAGGACAAAGAACACCCATGCGAGGGTGACACCTCTAATACCACTTGCCTCCCCCCCACCCCAAACCCACAGTCCCATTGGGCAGTTGGGGAAATAGAGGCCCGGTGAAGGGAGGTGACTTGCCCAAGGCCATGCATCAAGTTAAGCATAGCTGGGACAAAACCCAGGACTCCTGGAGTACCTGTGGGTCATTGTGTTTCATGGCAGCGTGCACAAGCATGGGAATGGGTCTGGGTCAATGTGACCTGGGCCAAATGGCCTCATTTCCCTGGTCTCTATTTGCTCATCTGTAAAATGGTGATGATAATGTGTGATAATCATAACAAAGAAATGAGGTCCTGCTATAGCACCCACCCCAGACCAGCATGGGTGGGAGGGGGTGCTCTGCTGTTTTGGCTCTTTTAGGTCTAGCCTAGGAAAAGCTAGCTCAATACCAAAGGGGACGACTCAGGAGAAGGAGGGAGGGGATGGGTAGCTACTCTCAGCAAGCTCTCAGCCCCACTGGGGAGACCAGGCCAAGAGGGCCAAGCATGCCCAGCCCTCGTCCAGGCCAGTAATCCCCAAAGGCCCATGGGAGAGTAAGCGAATGCAAACACTGCAGCTGGAGAGAGCCTGTTGCAAGAGATTCCAGAAGGATGGATAGAGAAGACGAGAGGGTACTCAAGGAGGGCACAAAATTATGAACAAAGGCTCAGCATGTGAGTGAGCTTGGCTTATGAGGGTCTGTGAGGAGACACCATGGGGCCTGTGCCTTTCATCCCCAGCCTCCCATGGCCCTGCGCAGCCCCAGCCAGCAGTGGGGCTCGGGAACTCTCAGCTGGGTGTGAGAGAGCCAGGCTGGGGCCCAGGGAGGATGCCGAAGCACCTACCCCAGGCAGGAAGGATGGGAAGTCTCTGTCCAAGTACCTTAACTATATTAGTGGTATCTTAACCACTTAAGGCCCCAGAACAGGATTGCCTGACTTCCTCATCATGGGGGTAAGGACTCTTGTTCCCTCAGACTGGGAATCCCCTAGGGCAAGGACTGTGTCTCCCTGGTCAGACTAGGAGCTCCCAGTAGGCAGAAGTCCTGACTCCCCCATCAGACTAGTACTCCCCAGGCACAAAGCTATGTCTGTTCTCAGCAAAGGGAATTCCCTCAGTGTGGGCCTCACCCCATTTTCCCTTCCAGGTGGGAGCTTCCTAGGAGCAGGGGCCCTGTGTCCTTTATCACCCTGGGGATGAGGGTCACATCTCCCGTATTCATCAGGGGAAAACCAAGAGCAGGGTGCATGCCCTTCCCATCAGACTGGCATGTCTCCCTCACAGACGGGGGAATTCCTCAGGGGCCAAGGCCACGTCTCTCCCTCGGTTCAGGAGTTCTCTGATGATACGAATCATGTCTTACTCATCAGACTAGAAGGTGCCTAAGGTAGAGTCTGTGCCTCCCCCTTTAGACTAGGAGGCCCCCAGTGGTAAGAGCCCTGTTTACCCCCCATTGGACTGAAAGCTTCTCTGAGACAGGGTCTGTGTCTCCCCTATAGAGAGATGACCCCTGGGGCTGAGCCCCATCTCCCCCACCTGACTAGCATTTCACCCACAGTGGGAAGAGGTGAGTGGCTACGATGAGAACATGAACACGATCCGCACGTACCAGGTGTGCAATGTGTTTGAGTCGAGCCAGAACAACTGGCTACGGACCAAGTTCATCCGGCGCCGCGGCGCCCACCGCATCCATGTGGAAATGAAATTCTCGGTGCGTGACTGCAGCAGCATCCCCAGTGTGCCCGGCTCCTGCAAGGAGACCTTCAACCTCTATTACTATGAGGCCGACTTCGACTCGGCCACCAAGACCTTCCCCAACTGGATGGAGAATCCGTGGGTGAAGGTGGACACCATCGCGGCGGACGAGAGCTTCTCTCAGGTGGACCTGGGGGGCCGGGTCATGAAGATCAACACCGAGGTGCGGAGCTTTGGGCCCGTGTCCCGCAGCGGCTTCTATCTGGCCTTCCAGGACTATGGTGGCTGCATGTCCCTGATCGCCGTGCGCGTCTTCTACCGCAAGTGCCCGCGCATCATCCAGAATGGCGCCGTCTTCCAGGAGACCCTGTCGGGGGCCGAGAGCACCTCGCTGGTGGCTGCCCGGGGCAGCTGCATCCCCAATGCCGAGGAGGTGGACGTGCCCATCAAGCTGTACTGTAACGGGGACGGCGAGTGGCTGGTGCCCATCGGACGTTGCATGTGCAAAGCGGGCTTCGAGGCCGTGGAGAATGGCACCGTGTGCAGAGGTAAGGGCTGCAGCGGGGCAGGTGCCCCTGCACCCGGGGGGCTGTGGAGCTGGGCCTGGGGGCAGAAGTGGGCCCGGGCACTCAGGCTGGCAAGGGCAGTGGCCTGGAGCCGACCAGGCTTTCCAAATCTGCAGCCGGTGTTCAGTGTCTCAGAGCGAGACGTTTGGAGATCACGTCTCGAACGGCGGTATGTGTATGTCCTACGGGGAGTGCAGGTGATTTTAGTGGGTGCGAGGATTAATGTCTCTCATTTCAATTGTTACTTGAATATGAACAACAGCAAGCGGTGCTGTGTGTCGTCATTGGCAAAAGTGTTGTCGTTTCATTGGTAAGGAAATAAGTCCTAGTAAATAACACTTATAAGTGAGCGTTTGTTGGACCTTTGCTGCATCAGTCCCCACAGGGGGACTACAGGGCCAGGCTAGACCGAAGTGACCAGACAATCACAATTTATTTCTCGTGCAATGCTACCTGTCCATCGGGGGTCGGCTCGGGATTCCTCCCTTGGGGAGCCAAGCGGATGGAGGAGCCTGCATTTGGATTGTGGGGATCATGAGGACGGAGAGAAGCAGTGCGGGGTGGATTGCGTGCTGGCTCTCGAGTGTACGTGCGGTGGGGCCCACATGCCACTTCAGTGGCAGAGGTGTCACATGCTTCCTTCTGATTCAAGGGGGTAGGGGAGGCCACCGTGAGCCAGGCCTCCTGACCGCCACTTGTACTGTGTGCTGAGCACTTTATATGTCTAGCTTGCTTACTCCTCATGAGAAGCCTGTGAGGCAAGGTGCCCATTTTCCATGAAGAAATCAAGGCTCAGAGAGTACGTGGGGCAGCCAGGAGTCTTACCCAGGTAGTGTGATTCCAAGCCCACCCCTTAGCCACTTGGGTTGATTTTTAAGAAGTCCTAAGTAAGCGGTGGTACAGGTGATGTTTGATTATGGCAAACAACCACATAGGTGGGTGGTAAGAGGGACTGCATGGTGGTCAGAAGGCTGTGAAGGTAGGCAGACCTGGGTTCAATCAAGCCCTGCCTGTTATTGGCTATCTGTCCTGGGCTGCTCATGAAACCCTCTTTCTCAGGGTACTTGTGAAGACTCAACAATTCAAGACCGTTGAGCTCTTAGGATGGCTTGTAGTACACAGAGGGCAGAGCTTAATAAATGTAAGAGCTTAATAAATATTAACTAAATGATATGTGATGTCTAGGAAGCCCAGCCTGGGGCAGGTACTCCCCAGTGTGAGCCTGATGGTGATTTAAAGCCTGCTTGTACCACCTCCTCTTGCCTTCCTCGTTGGAATCAGATCCTGGGGGTCCTCCAGGTGCCAGGCTAAGAGTTTGGACCTGATTCCAGGGTTCCTGAAGTGCCGATAAAAGCGTGGCCTGAGGTGGCTGCGTGATCCTCCCCTTTATAAAATGCTGCCATGCCCACCATCCCACAGTTCCCTCCTCCATGCTCTGAGGCAGCATTTGAGGGGTTCCTGGGAGGATAAATGGGAGCACGAGGGACAGGAGCAGCGGCCCATGGGGAAGCTGCAGCCACGCTCGAGAGATGGTGGCTGTCTGGACGCAGCAGCCGCAGTGCCAAGATCAAGGGACATGAGGAGGATAAATGAGAAGGATGGTGTGTGCAGACAGGCTGGAAAGGAGGAAACAGGGGGATTCCAGCTTGTGGGGAGGTGATGGTCCTAGAAAAGAATCAGGAAAGTTGGGAGAAAGGGCTGGTTTCTAGGGGAAGATAACAGAGCTAGTTTTCTGTACCTGAGTGTAAACTGCACAGCCTTGGGAGGTGGTGGGCCATGGGGGGCAGGAACAGTCACTTGTCGTGCATTATTTGTTCACTTGTCAAACCTCACCCGCACCTGCTCTGTGTCAGACCTCGTGCCTAGCGTCAGGTAAAGACAGAAGAACACAACCGCGGCCCTGCCTTCTAGGAGCCACAGTCTAGCAGGGGAGACAGACTGTAAGTGGACAAGGGAGGGGATGCTTTTGGCTGGCTTTGGCTGGAACCACCTGGGCTGTGGTAGGCCCAGAAAGAAAAGGAGGTGAAACAGGGGAGGTGCCACTGGGGCTGAGTCCTGGGAGACCCATGTGTTAAATAGGTGGCCCAGGCCTTCCGGATGAGTGATTTGCAAGGATCCAGGGACGTGCAGCAGTGTGCAGCAGTCCCATTGTGGGGTCTGGTACGGTGCCTGGCATGGCCGTGGCTAAGGGAGGGAGGGAGGGAGGAAGAACTGTCCCTGGAAGGTGCCCAGATGAAGAGGTACATTAGTTACCCATTGTTGCCCAGCAAGTCATCCCGAAATGTCACAGCTGAAAACAACAAGCATCTGTAATCACACAGTTTCCGAGGGTCGGGGATCCAGGTGGGGCTCAGGTGGGTGCCTCGGGTGTAAGGGCTCTCCTGGGGCTGCGGTCCAGCTGTTGGCTGGGGGCTGCAGTGTCATCTGATGGCAGTGCCGGGGTAGGGTCTGAGTCCACGTGCACCCACATGGTTGTTTATAGACTTCGGCCCCTGGCCACAGGGACCCACGTGGGCAGTGGTGTCCCCCAGAGCAACTGACCCCAGAGTTCAAGAGAGCACCCACAACAGAAACCATCTTTTTGTGACCTCATCTCATTGCTTCTGCTAATTCTCTTTGTTAAAAGCCGGTCCTTCAGCTCAGCCCCCATTCCAGGAGCGTGAATTACATGAGCTGTGAGTGCCCAGGAAGTAGGGGTCACTGGGGCCATCACAGAGGTTGCCTGGCACAGGCAGGTTCTCCAAGTCTGGGCTTCTTGCAAGGAGGCCCTGGCCGCCTCCAACTCATTTCCCCAGACCTACAGCCCGCCCACTCCAGGCACAGGCGCAGCCCAGCCTAGCCCAGTCAGTCATGGGGTGTGAGTGGAGGCCAGTCCGGGTGTGATTAATGAGCTCAGGGAATCCAGAAGGACACCAGCTGATGCTGTGTCCTGTGCTGTAGCCACCCAGATGTGGGGCTGTTCCAGCCCAAGTCCCACAGCCTCTGTTCCCGCCTGCCTGGGACATGTGGGAATGGTGGTTACAGCTCACATCTGAGTGGTTGGCACAGTACTTCCTTGGTCTCCAGCTCAGGGATTCTCAGCCTTGACTCTGTCTCAGAATCTGCTGGGAAGTTCATTAAAATGCAGATTCCTGGGTCTGGTGCAAACCTATCCCCCAGGTCTGGTTCTTTGGCTCTGAGGTGGGGCCAAGAATCAGCATTTTTAAACAAGCAGCCTTGATGCTTCTGTAGCAGGACCATTAGCTCCGACTCGTGATGTGGTAACATACCTTTGGTCAGACAAACAGGACTCAAAGCCGGATGGATGACCACGGGCCCAGCCCCCACCACACACACAACCCCAGGGAGCATCCACCCCTAGGAATGCGAGGGGTCATCAGCAGAATCTCCAGGAGCGTGGTTTGGAAAGATCTATTGAATACTGAAGTATAATTTGATAGGGAAAAAAATCCATTGCTTTGTTAATACAATTTTGAGAAGATAAGGCTGGATAAAATCTACTTGACAGATGGCGAGTAGGTGAGTCCTCATGGGAGTGGCGCGGCCATCCCAGGGGTGGGCAGGGTGGCTAATGAAGGCCTGGGAGTTCCCAGTGCCCGGAGCGTTTCACAGAACCGTAGCCTAAACTCAATCTGACCAACTCCCTCCAGTGCCAACCGTATGCAGGGCATAGTGGGAGAAGGAGGGGCGTACAGAAGCCAGTCAACCACTCAAGCATGTATTGAGCACCCTCTGTGTGCCATTTAGTCCTCCAGCAAATACAGGCAGTCCCCCATTTATGATGGTTCAACTTACAATGGTCAGACTCATAATTTTTCAACGTAACGATGGTGCAGTGGTGATACATACACAGCAGATTTTTAATTTTGATCTTTTCCTGGGCTGGTGACAGGTGGTCTGATGATACTCCCTCCTTAGCCTGGGCCGTGAGCCACGAGAGCATGAGGGTAAACAACCGATACACGTGCAACCATTCTGCACCCACGCAACCAGTCTTTTCTCCACTTTCAGTATTGGGTTCAATCAAGTGCGTGAGATGTAACAGGCTTTGCGTTAGACAGTGTTGCTCAACTGAGCACGCTTACGGTAAGCGAGCCTAAGCACTAATGTCTGATAGGTTAGGGGTATTAAGTGAGTTTTCCACTTAGAATATTTGCAACTTACGGTGGATTTATCAGGACGTAACCTCACGTCGAGGCAGATCTGTGGTATTGAGTACCGTCTATGAGCCAAGCACATACCGGTGCCAGGGAACACAGAGGTGAACGAGAGGGATACGTTCGTTGCCCTTCCAGAGTTTTTGGTCTGGGTCAGTGGACAGAAGAAGATGGAGGGAAAAAGTCAGTGAGCAGATAAATAAAATAGTTACAGGCTGTGATGAATGCAAGGGGGAAAGGCATGCAGCAAGAGGGAACAAAGGAAGACTCGCTTTAGCCAGGTGGGCCAGGGAAGGCTTCTTGGAAGAGGTGTCATTTGAGCTGACAGCGGCCGCCCTGGGAAGGCTGGACGGGAGAGCGCCTGAGACGCAGAGTTTGTCTCACTGGCTCCTGGCTGAGCAGGGGACTCAGACACATAGAGAATAAGGCATGGAATGGTCCTTCCAGAAATGAAGTCTATCCCGTCAAAGCACTTTGAGAATACGAGAAAGAAGGCATCTTTTCTGACTGGAGGTCTAGGAAGGCTTCAAGGAGGAGGTGGCATTTGAGTTAGGCCCTGAAGAGTGAGTAGGATTTGGAGGAGTGAAAGGAGGGAGGACCCAACTGCATGACTAAAGGCCCCGAGGTGTGTTTGGTGGGTGTCCAGGGCCTGATTGGGTGTGGGTGTTAGGCTATGACTTCTCCCTATTTATTCGTCTCTTCACTCTTTGTTGGATGCCTGACAGGACCCGCACAGGCCGTACGGCTGCCAGGTTAGGGACTCCAGGGACTTTCTCCAGAAGAACTCTGTCCCCTTCTCCTTCCCAAATCCCCAATCTCAGCATCACAGTCCCCAGTGGGGTTTGCCGCCAGCAGATCTGCTGGAGGTGGCAGGAGGGTGGCTCTGGAATTCCTTCCCTGCAGCAGCTGCTCGCCGCAAGTGCCCAAATCTGTTTCCCTCTTTCCAGAGGTTCGTGAACTGGATTGTGAATGTGCCCCTGCCTCAGTTTCCCCAAGTTTGTCTCTGTAGCCCGATTCCTCTTGGTCTCTCCTTCCCTAGCACAGCCCCAACTGTGCCCCTGCCCATCAGATTCCCATCCAAACCACTGTTGGGGCCCCTGCCCTCCTCTCTGTTAACGGCCCACCGGCATCTATAACAGATCTGGAGGCAGGTCCACAGTGATCGTGTTTGCTGCGTACTGTTGAGGCGTAATGGGATTTTTAATATTTAGCTTGGACAGGGAGAGGGGCTGCGAGCCAGTGGGGAGGGGAATGGGGGGCGGGGTTGCACGCACATGTTGATCCTCTGGCTCTAGCTTAGACTCCCAGTTCCCAGCTGCTGGGCTTCTCATAGCCTCTCCCTCTCCTCCACCCTGCCCTGCCTGACAGCCCCCAGCCCTGCTCTCCCCTTGACCTTGGCCTCGGAGACCTGGTTTCAAATCCCAGCTCTTCCTCACAGTGCGACCTTGGGCAAGCAACTGACCCTCTCCCAGCCTTTCTCTTCCCATCTGCAAAACAGGATAAACACAAAGGCTGCTGTGCAGAATAAATGAGAAAATACCTAGAAAACTGTTATAAAAACAAGAACAGGGATTTCTATCAACACTGTCTTCTACCGTGAATGGTTTTTTTGTTTTGTTTTGGTTTGGTTTTGTGGGGTTTTTTTGGTTTGTTTTTTGGGTTGGTTTTTTTTTTGTTTTGTTTTGTTTTTTTTTTTTTGTCTCTGATGAGCTTTTTATTTTGAGGGGAAAAAAATTTCTTATCACAAAAGCAGTGTGGGTTATTTGTAGACTCTTTAGAAACGTACTAGGAAACAAAAAGGAGAAAGTTAAAATCATCCAGAGATAGCCACTGTCAACAGGCTGCTGGAGATCCTTCTGGGATTTATGCGTATTGATTACATGTAAAGAAAAAGGGGGCTTCCCACTAAGGAAACACACAAAGGTTTTTGACTGATTAACATTTTGTGGACACTTTTCCGTGTCATGTTAGATCGCCAGTGTCATTGTGGAAGGCTCCTGGAATTCCAGAGGAACGATGTGTCATAATTCATTCGCCAGTCCTCTGTTGATCGACATGTAGATTGCTGGCCATTTTTCACTGTCTTCACGAATGCCGGGATGCACATCACTGCCCCTGTATTCTTGTGCACTATTACTGGTATTTGAGTAGATATGTTTCCAGATGTGGAATTGTGGGGGGGGGGCATGTGTGTATTTTAGAGCTTTGACACATACTGCCAAGTTACCCCCCAGAAAGGCACGGCCCAGGTACCCTCCAGGTAGTAGACATCCAGAGTACCTGTTTCCCCGTATGCTCACCAGCAGGAGATGTTCTATCTGTCGCTTTATTTTTCGCTTTTCTCCCAGAATCCTGTGCTCCCTCAGCCAAGGTAGGGAGAGGCCCCAGGGATGTCTCTGGGCCTTCAGGGTTGGGGCCTGGGCCATGCTCGGGGTGGCCTCCTTCCTACCCTGCTCTTAGTCCCAGCCCTACCCATAGAGGCTGGACCAGTGGCCCAGATGTGTCTGGCAAATCCATGGGGTAGGGTGCGGTCAGTCTTGGGGTGAGGAGGAGGGAGGCCGCCAGCTGGCAGGGCCTATGCTGGCTAGGGAAAGGGTGTGAGGGTTGGAATGCTGGGTGGGTGGGAGGAGAGGTCCAGGCCCCCACACAGAAGTTCTGCTGCATGTCTTCAAGGGTGGGATGGAGACGCCCAGCTAGGGGAGTTGGGGGGTGCTAACAGACACCCCCTCCAGGCCTCCAGGCTCAGACCAGGACTGAGACCACACAGACCAGCCTTTTGAGAAGGGAATTGGATAGGGAGCCTGGCCAACACACTCAGATTATTCAGTTCTTAGTTATTAAAAATTGAAGTGCCCCTTCCCCCGCTTCCCCTTCCTATATGCTCTCAAGGCATCTTTATTTACAACTGTCCATCTCTCTATCCGTACATTGGTCCACCTGTCCCGCCAGCTAGCCATCAGAGATTCACTAAACACCAGCTTCTATTTTTTTTTTTTTTTTTTGGTTCTTGGAGGGGTCAGTGATGTCTTTCATCATAGAGGTCCAGGAGGCTAACACATAGTGAGTGCCTATCATGTGCCAGGTATTGGGGTTTGGGGAAAGATCAGTCATGGCCCTTGCCTTTAAGGAACACCCAGTCTAGAGATGTTGACAGATGTATCTGCAGATAGTGGAGGTGGAAGAGTAAAAGGCACCCAACCCACCATGGTCAGAAGACTTCCGGGAAGAGGAGCTGTTTAAATGGAAGCCAAGTGAGGAGCAGGAATTAGCCAGGTGAAGAGGAGGAGGAGGTGCAAAGCTCCAGAGGCAGGCAGACTGGGTGTTCTTAGAAAGGGAAGGAGAGCCACATCAACCCAGTTTCTTCTCTGAGTCAACCAAATGGAAGGATCTTGATATCAGGGCATGAGATGACATGGTCTTCATATTCCCTCAGGGCTCCGGGCAGGAAATATTGAACAACTTTAGTCCCTAAAACCCCCTTCCCTAGGCACCTTCTATGCACCAGACCCTTGGCCAGAAGTGAGAACTGCAGAGATGATGAAGACACTTCTTGCCCTCCTAGAGCTTCCAATCTAGGGTGAGGGAAATGGCTCTATCTGTAACTATTGTCTTGGAGCACTTAGGAGGGAGTCAAGGGAAAGCTGGAAAGGCTGCCTGGAGGAGGAGCCATTTTCCCAGGACTTTGGAGAATGGAAGAAACCAACGGCAGGAATTAGTCCAAGATAGAGATGATCAGAAATGATACTTTTAGCTCTGACCTCTTGCTGACACACAAGATGCAGCCAACTGAGGGGTGGAGGATGGGGTGAGAGAAACGTTGGCTAAGGGAGATAAGACAGGTAGAGGGGCTGCCAGGCTTTTTAGTTCCATGCTGTCGAAGCGCTGAATGAGGCAGAGGCTGCAAGGAGTCCTGCGGGCCGGGGCTGGGCAGTCCCCGCTGTGTGCCCAGTGCTGCTGCGTTCCATGCTGTGCTCTGTCACCCTTTCGGATCTCCTGTTGATGTGATTAGCTCCATCTTACACATGGTGAGACTGAGGTCCAGGGAGGGTCAGCCCAAGACCACACGGCCAGTAAACAGCGGAATGTGAACCTGGCTTTCTCCACCTGCTGGGACAACTGATTAACCAGAACGGGGCGAGGCCTGAATGTACTCTGTCCTGCTCACCTCCCAGGTTACTAGGGGGCCCCTGAAATGGGGGAAGTGAAAGGATTGACACGCAACTGGTGAAGGGACTCACACTCAGGACTGTGGGGCCGCCCTGGTGGGGCAACCAGAAGGGCTTCCAGGTGACAGGAGAAGAGGGAGGCTCGTGGCTGGGGCCTCGGGAGGACGAGCTGCTTTCGTTTGGAGATGCTGAGCACTGTGGAATGCTGTCCCAGGGTGGAGGCTCGGGGTGGAGGAGCCCCTATGGGTCTCTTCTCCTGCTCAGGGGGAGAAGGCCCCAGGAGGGAGACCCATGCACCCCGGCGAAGCTCTGGCCACACGGAAGAGCCCGTCCCGTGCGCCCCACACCGCATTTACCGAATGCTCACCTTGTGTGTCTCACTGCGCACTCACCTTATTGGTTGCCCCTGTCCGAGTGGGAAGCAGACTGGGGCCAACAGTCACGCTCCTTGGAGGTGGCAGAGGCAGGTGTGCCCTCTCGTGCCCCCCACTTCTGATTTCTCCCGCTTCTTGAAGGTGCCTGGAAGGCCCTGTGGCAGGCACCCGGGGCTCACGTTCATTTGGAGCTTCCTGTGGCCCAGGCAGCGGTCACCCAGGGTCTCCCTGACTCTCAGGCCCCCTTAGGGCTGGAGATCATCATTTCTGTTTTGCAGAAGAGGACACTGAGGCCCAGAGAGAGTAAGCAGCTCGTCTGAGGTGACTCGGTTAGGAAGGGACGGGACTTGAACCCAGACCGACCGCCCCTGGAGCCCCTGTGCTCTCCTGTCTGGGCCCCAGACTGGCGTGGGACCCTGAAGGCACCAGGGTGACGGGTTGGTGGCAGGCTGCCTCCACGGCACTCCAACAAGACCATAAACAGCTGGGGAAGCTCCCCGCCCTCCAGCCGCTGCCTTTACATCTGGCGGGGCTTCAGGATCTGGCGAGAGAGGCCCGTTTATTGAGGAAGTTTATGCATTTAACAGTTTAAGCCTTTCTAAGCCTGTGGTACAACAGGATTTGGGAGCCGTTAACAATTCTGTGTGGTTAAGAGATTTTCATTGCTCTGCGGCAGCTGGCTCAGGCCCCACAGGCCCCACTCTGGCCTCCGCCCCCGCCCTGCCGGGGCACCCCCTCCTGGGGCCCTTTGTCCTCAGCCCCCATCCCGCTGCTTTGCCCTGTTCCCCCTACTGGGAACCTTTAGGTGTGAACTTCGGCCTCGGAGGAGGAACAGGCCCAGAGAGGGGAATTCCAGGAGTTGGCCGGGGCCACACAGCAGGTAAGAGGCTTGAAGTGACCTGCTTGGCAAAGCCTGAGCCCCTTTCCCCACCCCAGCCTGCTTTCCCTGGGCAGGTGGGGGACATGAACCTGCAGAACTAATGGAGCTCCTCGATGATTGACATGGGATCCATCCCTACCAAGGCTTTGGGCAGGGAGCGGGTGGGGTGACGGCCCACGTTCACTCACCTTGTCAGGTATAGAGCTCCAATCAGAACCCAGGCCTCCTGAAGCCCTAATGAGAATTCTTCGCACTCTACCAAACTGGTGGGGTTTTTTTCCATAGCTTGGGGGGGAAATGCCATTTGTAATTATAATGTCTTACATATGTACGGTATTTATTTACTTACACCCTGCCTTGTTCCAGAAAAGATTAGAGGCTGCTTTTGTATAGCATTTGGTCTCACCCTATGAGATACTTTGATCTGCATGATACCCACATGAGAGAAGCAAGGTGAAGGTTACTATCACCATTTTAGAGACAAGGATAACTGAAGTCAAGAGAAGACCTGACTTTCCCAGAGTCACATTGCACTCTGGGGCAGAACCAGGACTAGAGCCCAGTGCTCCGGGGCTCCCTGTGGAGCCCCTTGTCGTCTCTGAGATGTTCAGAGAGACAGCTTCCATCCTTAACCTCTGTCTCTGCAGGGATGAGACCCCAAGGCCCCCCCAAAACACCGCAGGGGACCCCAGTGTCCATCCCAGGTGGGAAGGGGTGGTCCGCCCCAGGGAAGAGTCCCTTGCAGCTCGGAGAATGCAAGGTTTGTGTGCAGAGGGATGTGGGGGTGGGTTTGGTGAGATACGACAACCTGCTCCCGACAACCCTGCAGATAAACCAATCCAGGGCCGGGAGGACCAACCAGGGTCCCCCTGAGGGTGGGCTGGCCTTGGGACTCCTACCCTGGCTGGTATGTCTGGCCCTTTGTTTTTCCCCCTGGGGAGAAACAGTCTTTTCCCACAGAGCCCCACAGAGGTTGCGTGATGCTATTGTTTTAATCACATGGATTTGTTTCCCAGTCCTGGTAACCTGTCTGCCCAGCCAACCAGCAGGCCCACAAATGCACACTCCCATTGCACCAGCACCCAAATAGCACACTCGCATTGCCTCCTGTCCTCTCTGCTCCCTCAAGCGAAGGGCCCGCGGCAACTGATCGCCAACCTCATGGTTGTGAAAACTGAGGCCCAAAGATGTCAGATGCAATGGCCTGCCCAGGGGCCCAGCATCCAGTCAGGTCCTACCCTCGTTCCCTGTACCTCCTGTCAGACCCCAGTTGTCAGTAACAGAGACAAAAGCCCAAGGAGGAAGGGACACACATAGGTGGGTCGAGCACCTGTTGTCAGTAGGCCTCATGTCCTAGCTTGGGGTGTAATCCTTTACTAAATCCTTACAGGCCCCAGGAGCTGGCTATGGTTGATATTCTTGTTTTTAGAGAGAGGGAAGTGGAGGCTCAGAGAGGTTAAAAAACCAGCTCAGGATCTCACAGCTAGTGAATAGATGGTGAGCCAGAAATGAAATCCAAAACTGGTCCTCTTCCCCCTGGAATATATGTACAGTGTTTCATTGTGAGCAAGATTTTCTCACAATTCTTATTTCTTTTTTTTTTAAAGATGTTATTTATTTATTCATGAGAGAGAGAGAGAGAGAGAGAGGCAGAGACACAGGCAGAGGGAGAAGCAGGCTCCAAGCAGGGAGCCCGACGTGGGACTTGACCCCAGGTCTCCAGGATCATGCCCTGGGCTAAAGGCAGCGCTAAACTGCTGAGCCACCTGGGCTGCCCTCACAATTCTTATTTCATTTGATTCTCGACAACCTGGGAAATAAGAGGGTATTACCCCCACTCTTCAGATGAGGAAATTAGGGCTCAGTGAAGTGGAGTGAACTGCCCAAGGCTCATGGCTGGGAAGGGACAGAGGTGGGACCATAGACTGTTGCCATGCCCATTCGGCCCTGGTGCCCAGGCACTGGCCCTCCCAGCCCCCATCCTGCAGCTCAGTCTCTTCCAGGGCCTCTCCTGAACCCACTCACGTCACACCTCTGCCCCATCATTCCATGGAAACTGCTCAAAATTGGAGCGCCTGGGTGGCTCAGTCGGTTAAGCGTCAAACTCTTGGTTTCTGCTCAGGTCATGATCTCATGGTTGTGAGATCGAGCTCCTCATCAGGTTCCACATTCAGCACAGAGTCTGCATGGGATTCTCTGCCTCTCCCTTTCCCTCTGCCCCTCCCCCCGCTTGCATTCTCTCTTTAAAATAAATAATTTTTTTTAAACTGCTCAAAATCAGGTCCACCAGTGAAATCATGTCACCAATCCATGGTCAGTTCCTAGGCCTCATCTTCCCTGACCTGTCAGCAGCCTTTGACAAAGAGCCTGCTGCATCTTCTGGGTCCACGCTGTCTCCTGGTGTCCCTGTGGCTTCTCTGGGTGCTCCATAGCCAGTTCCAGCTCATCGTCACCTCAAGGGCCCAGTGCTGAGTGGCCTCCCCTTCTCTCTTCTCTCTCTGGATGTTTCTCTCCAGCCCCATGGCTTCAAATGCCCTCCCTGGGCTTATCTCCAGCCTGGACCCCTTCTCTCAAGTCCAGACTCACATACCCAACTACCTCCTGGACATCTCCACCCTGCTTCCCCCCTGCTCCCTATAATATCCTCTTCACCCTGCAGCCAGAGCTCTAAAAATTAGGAGGATCATACCTCTTCTCTGCTCAGAACCCCCGGAGGCCCCTCAGCTTATACTGAGCAAAAGCCAAGTTCCTAAAAATAGCCCACAAGGCCCTATAGGCTGTCCCTCCGTTCTGTACCTCTGACCAAGCTTTGTCCTTGCCCCCTCCACTCCAGGCACACTGGTCTCCTTGGTGTTTCTTCTGCCTGGAATGTTCTTTTGTCAGATATGCCTCTCACCATCTTCAGGTCTCTGCCCAAATGTCACCTTCTCACCAAGGCCCCCCACGGCCCTAGTGTTGAAGAGCGCACGTGTGTACACACAGGCCTATGTACATCCTGCCCCTTCCCTCCCTTATTTCTCTCTGTGAGTCTAACCACCTTCTGACATACTGTGCGTTCACGTGTTTGTTCCTTTACTACTTGTCTGTCCCAGCTGGAGTGTGCACTCCCTGAGGACAGGCATTTCTGACTTATCCACCACTGTTTCCAGTGTCTAGAGTAGTGTTAGCTCATAGGAGCTACCCAGAAAAGGTTTGTTGCAGAGCCCGTTCACCTGATGCCCATGATGATCGTAAACAAAGGCCCTTGGTGAGGCTGGGCTTCTTCCGACCACCTCCGGTGGGCTCTGGGGAGACCAACGTGGCCAAGATGCCTAGCAGCTCTGTCTGTTGTTGGGACAGATGTTTCTAGGTGTGGATGGAGGGTCCTTATTCTTTTTTTTTTTTTTAAGATTTTATTTATTTATTTATAAATAGAGTCCAAGCCAGAGGAGAGGCAGAGGGAGAGGGAGAAGCAGACCGCTGAGCAGAGAGCCCAATGCGAGGCTCAATCCTGGGACCCTGGGATCATGACCTGAGCTGAAGGCACATGCTCAGCCGACTGAGCCACCCAGGCACCCTGGGGTCCTTATTCTTGATACTCAGCATTTCTCATAAAATCCCAAATCCTTCTCGGAGCTGGGGGCCTCAGGGAGCATCTTTACATCTTACTCATGTTCTTACATTACCAAACGTAATCCCAGCCCCTCCTCCCTTGCCTGAGCTGGCCTGATAGTGTTTGCACTCCCTGCACAGAGCCTGCCAAGGCGCCCATCTCTCTCTCTAGGAGCTTGTGGGAGCCCACTATGTGCCCGGGTCTGTGCAGAGAGCTGGAGGAGATGGGGGGGATGTACCCAGCACCCCAAGTCTCCTGGTCGTGGGTTTAGACCCTGACCCTGCTGCCTGATTCACTGAGTCAGAGCCACAATTTCCTCATTGTGAAATGTGGTCTGCAGCCCCAGCCTCACTGGGTTTGGGAGAGGCTCAGAGGAGTTATGGACAGCGATAGGGAGGGGCAGGGGGTGCTTCTGCTCCAGGAAGGAATGTTTCTCAGGCGGGCACCAGTCAGTGCCCTGGCGGAGCTCTTGGAGAACAAGCTGTTTGTACATGTCTTCGGGGGACAGGGGTTCGTTGATAATCCTCTCTCGGTTATAAGCAAGTCTGGGCAAACAGCAGGAGCCTAATACATGCTTGTGGAATAGCATATTAATCAGACAGGGCGCTTTTATTGAGCAGCACAGGAGCAGCTCACAGTCATAGTGCCTGGGTCCAAATTGGGCTCTACCCCCCTTGCCCTGGGCTCTTGCAGAGCAGCCCCCTCCCCTCCTGCATCTGGGGCTCAGCATCACCACCTATAGAATGACTCTTGCACTAACAGCCTCTGGTTCTGTGATGCCTGGTCCTCACGGCACCCCTGGTGAGGCCAGCAGGGCAGCTGTGACTGTCTGTGACCTGAGGACAATGACCCCACATTGCCTGCCAGGAAAGTTTAGTAACATAGGTAAGTGCCAGCTGCCTACGTGCAAATACCAGCTCCAACATTTACTCCCCATGTGACCCTGGACAGGTGACTCACTTCCCAAAGCCTTGATCACCTCATCTATAAAGTGGGTATAATAATAAATGGAATATTATAGATGAAGCCGTGAGGATTCAGTGATAATGAAAGTAGAGCACGGGGCACAGCACCCAGCAGGTGGCGTGTGGTCGGTGCCCATCCTAGCCTGGAACTTGCTATCTAAATGTTCAGGGTTGTTACCATCCCCTTTTACAGAGGAGGAAAGTAAGGCTCAGAGAGCGTAGGTGACTTGCTCCAGGCCACACAGCACGTAAGGCCCCATAACCCTATTCTGCAGTGGAGCATGGGTCGTGGGCCGGGTGGGGTCTGGGGGCTATCAGAGCTCTGCCCACCTCTGTCCCTATGTCCTCAGCAAATTCCGCGCCCAGAGGCTCTTGGTACCCTGGCTTCTTCTAGGAAACCAGCCTCGAGTTTCTTCCCTTGAAGGTGTTGCCATCTGTTTAGCAACATTTTAAAGACCTAAGAGTGGTCGCTGGCCTTTTTGTGCTGCCTGGGCGGCCGTGCAGCTTTAGGAGCCCCACAACCGTATCCCTGGCAACCCTAGCCCTGGGCTGCCCTCCCCCCACACCCTGCTGTCAGAACTGTCTGTGGGAGCTCCCTGGAGGCCTGGGAGGGTTGTGCATGCACACATGCGCTGGGTCAGCACAGAGCACCCCGGCTCGCTTGCATGCATACATGCATGCACACATGTGTGTGCATGTGCGCTGGCCCCATTAGGTGTGTGAGAGCATTTGCTGGGCCTGCTGGGAGTGTGTTTGTGTGTCTGGATGTGCACAAGTACACCCACTGACCCAGCATCCACTTGTGTGGCTGGAACATATCTGGACATATAAGCACATGTATACGTTTCAGGGGTGGGACATGTACATACTCTCATCCAAGCAGGTCACCCCACAGCCCACTACTCCCGGTATTTGTGTGTTCCTCCGTCTCTCTGACCTGCCTCAGCCTATGTGTGTGCAGTGGGGAGCACACTCATGCGTATGCTGGATCAGCTGGACCAGTGCGTGTAAAGGAATGTGGGTGCCACATCAAACAAGTGTGTGCATCTCTCCTTGCATGTGAGGGTCCCTGTCGGTGTCCCTGGCTGTGTGTGCTCCGGGTCAGATAGCTTTGTGTGCATTTGTGCACACCCACCCACGGGAGACCCAGCCAGAACACATATGTTCATGTGTACGTATATATGCTGTATCAAGCCAGGGGTACATGCTCTGGAAAATGGGTATTTGTGAGCACGTGTGTGTGTACATGCACTGGATCAACTAGCAGACCGTGCACATGTGTGCGTGTGTGTATGTGTATGTGTGTGGAATATACACACACACACACACACTCATTTCGGGGGCCAGGATGTCAGGGCCATTGATTTTCTGTCTCTTAGAAATTCCCTTTGAGGTCCTCTTCATGTCTCTTTCATGAACCAAAGTCAGCAATGTTCATAAAGCAAATAGGACCCGTTTTGTAGCGAGCCTGGCCTGCCCGCCTCCCCCGCCGCTCACGCAGACAACACGTACATGCAGAATGTGCTTGGCATTCACGGGAAAGCACGGGGACCCGGGGGGTGTTCGGTGAGAGCGCTGGGCTGGGGTCAGGGTCCTCGGGCTCCACGATTTTCCAATCGGCTGGCCTCGGCACTTCCCTTCACTTCCTGGAGCCTCGAGCTTCTCTCTGCAGAAGAGGGTGGAAAAGGCCTGATGACGGAGCCCCCGCCCAGGCCGGGGATTGTCATTCCTCTCACATCTGTCTCGGGTGTTATGTTTACGCAGCACTTTCTCCTTCCTGGGAGAGAAGCAGTGTCTACACAATACCCCAAAGCCAGGCGGGTCCTGGACAGGCCAGTGGAGGAGCCGCGGCTCTTCTCTGAGAGGAGGAAGGGCACCCGTGAACTGTGCACCCCTACTGTGCACTGGCCCCCGTGCGCCAAGGACTTTGCTCATGTCACTTCTGTGTCCCTAATGTCACTGGCCGCTGCCCTCTGTGGCAGCTGGTGCTCTCCTCATCCCACAAAGGAGGAAACTGAGGCCAGAAAATCGTGAGGACTTGCCTGCACCCCACGGGGCGCAGCTGGTGGCAAGTCAGAATTGGGACCCAGGTCTGCCCACCTCCTGAGTCTTCCTGCCACATCCCAGGAAGACTTCCTAGAGTGGGCAGAAGGAAGAGGCCAGGCCTTGAAGGATGCCCAGACCCCCACGGAGTGGCAGGGGGGTGGCAGGATGGTACAGGAGCCCCGGACACTATTTGAATGTGGTGAGGAAGTGCCAGGCCGGAGGACATCACCAGGCCGGAGTCACGCTGCCAGGCCGGAGTCACACCGCCAGGCCAGGCCAGAGGAAGGCAAGCCCCGGGTCTGCCGCTCTCCCTGCCCCTTCCCCCTCCAGATGGGGTCCCCTCCCACCCCTCGAGCCCTAGTCTTTGTGGCCCAAGAAGAATGCCTCTCTTTATCTCCCCAATGCCCCTTCCCTTTGATTCCCTTCTCTCCAGCATTTCTGCTGACCTCTGCGTGTCGGGAATCCAATTAGAGGAGCGGACAGAGAGAGTGACAGCCGCGCCGAATCCCGCCTCGGCCCCTCCGAGCACGCCTGCTGGAGCTGCAGGCGCGCAGGGCCTGCTTGTCATGCCGGGCCCTGCGCCGGGCTTTGTGGGGATTAGCTGCCGGGGTGGGGGTGGGGGTGGGGGGTGCTCCGCAGATGGGACCAGAAGTGACGCTGGCGAATGTCACGTCCCAGTGGAGGGTGGAGGGAGGCAGGGGGCCGGCTGGCTGGGTGAGGAGTGGCCACCCTGACCTAGAGGGGCTGCTAGGGGAAGCGACGGTCCATGTTGGAGGGACAAGGCCCAAATCTCGACTGAAGTAGAGCTGGCCACCCAGCTTGGGTCTGCCTACTGTGGGGGACAAGAGTGTCCACCAGAGTGTCCACCTCGGAGGGGCTTTTGGGGCCGATGTGATCGCAACGATGGGCCACCGTCTAAATACTTTACATATGATGGGGTGAGGGGGGAGCCCATGTAAAGGGGAGGGGCCAGCCAATGAGACATGATACCTAAAGAGACGGCCACCACAAGCCAGCCCTGGGCATGGCCACCAGGCAAAGACCAAGACCCTGCCCTTCTACACCTTCCACCACAAGTTGCCCTCCTGCTTTACCTAGGGATAATGAGGCCAGTCCGGGCAGAGCTGGAATCCCTAACCCCCATGTCACCCTGCCCCCACCCCAACCTCCTGATTGTGAGGAGAGTCCCTGTGACCCCTCCCCAGGCAGGCATGTGGTATCTGAGCAGGTGTATTTGAGGCCCTCTGGGAAAACAGCAGCCCCATCCCTGTCCCCAGGAGCACCAGACAGAGGATGGTCTCACCCTCTGCCCGTGACCAGCAAATGCTCCAGAGCCTCTGGAAGTGGCCAGAACCTCTAGTGTGCTGGGTCCAAACACAGGGGGATCCGACACGGCCTCTGCCTCCAGGAACTCTTAGTGGAGAGACCAGGAGAGATGAGACCCTGATGTCCAGAGGATGGATCATGTGAAGGGGTTAGCCGAGGACTGTGAGAACCCACAAGGGGGCCTAGAGGGCAAGGGACAAGACGGCAGTCAGCCTGGGAGCCCCCAGAGGGCTTCCGGGAGGAAGGGACACCTGGGCTAAGAGGACAAGCAGAAATGGCTTGAGGAAGTCCTGGCTGTTATGGGCCTGAGAGGCAGGGCAGGTGTGGGGCTTCCCAGGGTGGGGAACCTGCCCACCCCTGTCTCCATCCTCATTCCACAGCTGCCTGGGCTGGGCAGGGCTGACCCCCCCTCCCACCCCAACGCCCCAGTGGGGCTGCACAGCTGTAGCCGCCTCCCCACCCTGACCCACTTGGCAGTTTCTGGATGCTCGGCATCTTCAGTAAGAATCACCACAGGGTGGGACTGGAGAGCCAGGGGAGTCCCCAGGCGGCCCCTGGCCGGTGGTAGTAGTTAGGAGGCCACGGTGCCTGAGAGCACAGTATTAGAGGACCAACATTTGTCTAGCCAAGCGCCTTCCCCACCCCATCTCCTCATCTCACACCAACCCCACGGAGCAGGAATCACCACCCAGTTTTACACGTGAGAAAGTGGACTCAGACAGGCAGGCGAAGGGACTTGCCTGGTCTCACAGAGCATGTTAATTCATGGAACCAACAGTTAAGCTCAGGACCCTGTGGACCTCTCCCACCCCTCCAGGCTATGGCAGTCGGTGCAGATTTGAGTTCACTGGGTATATGGTTTCCGTACTCTTGCCCCAGCGAGGTGGCTGTCACATGGTAGGTGCTCAGTAAGTGGTGGGTGGCTGGGTGGGTGGGTGGATGGATGGATAAAACATATCAATCAGTTGATCAATTCTCCCCTACTTGGTGCCTTTTTTAAAAAAAAAAAAATCATAAACTACGCCAACCCGCATCCTGCCAGTGAAGGCTGTATTAAATGAATTAATCTTTCAGCTCAGTTCTTGTGAATGCAAAATGAGAAGGGCACATGGACTCAGGAGAGCAAGAAAAGACACCCCAGTGTGCTTCCCACACCTGCCGCGGCCTGGGTTGCACATGCACAAGCACAAGCACAAGCACACCCTGCAACACACACATGCAGCCACCCAGACCCACTCACACCCTGCCTCACAAGCTGGTGCCCCAGGCTAGGACAGCAGCTCCAGTGATGGCCTGCTGGGGACCTCATCCCACCCTGCCCCTCACCCCCAGCTCCGGAGTGGGCCTCTCTGGGCTCAGCCCCTGCCTGCCAGCCCTTCCCAGCATAGCGGCACACCCACCCCTCCTCATCCTCTGAACTTGACTCCTCCCCTTCCCGCCCTCCTTTTGTCCCTCCTTCCCTACTCTTCTGTGTTCTCCTGTCTTCTCCTCTCTTGGTGTCTGCCTTGATCCGCCCTCTGGCCTGGTCCTCTGTCTGCCCTTCCTGCTGTACCATCTGACTGCCCTCAGCCTCTCCATCTCGTCTCCTGTCTCCCTGCCTTGCCCCTTCCCTCCCCCATTTCTCTCCTCAGGCCCTAAGGGGACCACGTACCCCTGCCCAGACCCCAGGAACCTAGTGAGCTGTAGGCTGGAGAGTGTCCTCTACCCAGACCCTCGGGCATCACCTTCCCCTTCAGGAGGGGCGTGGTACACACATACTGGTGGGGGAGGAGGTCTGGCTGCCTCAGTCTCCCCACCTGCCAACTGGTGGAATCATCTGGCCAGGCTGGGCACGCTCCCTACTCACCAGTTTATTTGTTGTACGTACTTACTGAGCTATGTGGGCCCCTGCCCAGCACAGGTGAGGCCCTGGAGGAAGGCAACAAGGAACTGAGGATTCACATAGCCCTGGTTCAGATTTCCTCCATGCCCTGAGCGGGAGCCCCACCTCCGAGTCTCAGCTTTCTTGTCTGCAAAATGGGGACAGGAGA
This sequence comes from Canis lupus familiaris, assembly GCF_011100685.1. Lineage (NCBI taxonomy): Eukaryota > Metazoa > Chordata > Mammalia > Carnivora > Canidae > Canis > Canis lupus. The sequence goes on along the minus strand of NC_049223.1, from coordinate 75,920,188 downwards.
GTCAGCCTGAAAGGGTCGTGTGGAGCGCAGATGAGCTAAAGCCGGCAGAGTGCTCCTTGTTTCTGCCTGACACACAGCAGGTGCTCCAGGGTGGCCATGGAAGATGAGAGAAATTCTGGGCTGTGTCCTCAGGGGCCTCACGGCCCAGTGGAAGGCAGATAACTGGGAGAATTCACCCCTTTGGGCTCTGGGGGGCTGGTGCAGCCCTTTGCCCCCCTTTGCCCCTGAGGTCAACACAGGAGAGCAGGGTGAGGGGCCGGGCGGGGGTCAGGGGTCATAGGGAAGAGGCCAGCCTCAGTCCTGAGTGATGCTGAGGTGAAGGCCTCAGTGGGAGTCATTGCTGAGGACGCAGACTGGGGCCTGGCCAGCAGGGAGTTTGTCTGTCTGCTACCCTTCCCACCAAGGCTGGATTCCCACAGCTTTGGAACGGTATCCCCTGCAGGTATGGGATGAGTCACCTGCCCCTAGAATCCACATCATCCACCTGGCGTCTCCAGCAGGGGGCTGGCCTGTTCCTGAAGGGACTTCGGGAAATGGGTTCTGAAGGGCCAGAGTGGTGTCCGGCTTTGGCATGACCCCATATGTGGTCCTTGAGCCACATCACCCTCGCTGAGCCTCAGTTTCCTCATCAGGACCTTCGAGTTGATTAAACAAAGGGCTGTGGGGCTGGAGTGGGTTTTGGGTACACCCCCAGCCTCCAGCAGTGCCCCCTCCCGTGGGCGGATTCCAGACCTGCCCTCCCCCTGGGGCCCCACGTGGGCCCTCTCTTTCAGGAACTGACCTCCCCTCCTACTGCCTGAGGAGTCTGGCCCCTGGACACTGCGCCCTCCGCCCCCTCCCTCCTCTTCCCTGCGACCACCCAGCCCAGCCAGCTGGGCGCGAGGCCATCAGAGGCTGCGAGGCACCTCCCCCACTCCCACCCACCCTGGACCCAGGGAATCAGCAAGCCTTGGAGTGTGGGAGGAGGATGGAGACTGCGATTCTATCAGGTGGGAGGGGGGCGGGAGTGAGGGCGAGAATCCGGCAGGTGCGTGTGCATGCGTGTGCATGTGTGTGTGCGCGCGAGAGAGCTGGAGATCGCCAGTGCACGTGTGCCTGCTAGGGGGCCTGCAGATGTGTCTGAGGACCCGGGAAGGCAAGCCTGCAAGAGAGAGAAGACAAAAGAATGGAGTGAGCTGAAGAAGCCGCTGGGGTGGGAAGCTGAGCCCATTTGTATGCAGCAGGAGCAGGAGCAGGAGCCCCGCGAGGCGGGCTCTTCAGAGGAGTCTCAATTCCCAGGGCACTGGAGGGATCATTGAGACGTCTGCGTCTGCAGAGCCTCCCTCACACACCGACCTGCCCGCCCGCAATGGTACAGGTGGGGAAACTGAGGCTGGGAAGCCACATAGCTGGGACCGGAGTCCAGGTGGCCTCCTAGACCAGGGTTCTTCTCGTTACTTGACCACTCCTGGGGACTCCCAACTATGGAGTTGGATAAATGAAGGAAAAACAATGACGGTGGAGGTTTGTGATGTGCACTGGTGGGACAGACATTGTAGGATACCTCGGTAATCCTCATGCAACCCATAGAGCATGTGCTGTTTTTTATCATCTTCCTTTTACATATGGGGAAACTGAGGCACAGGATGGTGAAGGGACTTGCTCAAGACCATACACCTCATAGGCGGCAGAGCCAGGGTTCAAGGCCAGGCCAGCCGGTGCCGGAGTCTGTGCTTGCCGCCACTGGACCATTTGGCCTCTTAGAAAGTGACATCCTTGAAGTGCGGGGACTGGCCCACCTCGGAGCCCCCAGTTCTGAGCAGCGGCCCGGCACATGGCAAGTGCTCAGCAGTGCTTGTGGATGAGCAAGCGAGCGAGTGAGCAGGGGCTTCGCCACGAGGACATCTTCCCAGGCCCTGGAGCCCAGCTCCCTCGTCCCGGCCCTACTGCGTGTGCTTGGCTCCAAGCCCCACCCCCACCGGGCAGGTGTCGGCTGTGCCCTCTGCGGGGGCCAGGCCCCCTGGGGACAAAGCCGGGGGCGCGCCTGGGCGGCCCAGCCTCCGCGTAGGCTGAAGCCGCTAACAGGCTGGAAACCTCTTTTGTCAAAGCCTGCGCTGCCTCCAACCTCCTTTAATTAAAGACAATCAGTGCTTTCAGCCCCTCTGCACAGCTCAGCTCCCCTGTTTGCAAACACACAGCTGCGGGAGCTTTGTGGGGCCCCCCCCACCACCGCCCCTAGCCCCACTTCCCCAGAGACATACAGAGGTGCCTTTATTATCAGCACTCAGGCTGCAGCACCAAGAGACGGGCGCCTCACGCAAGGGAGGGATGGGAGCACTTTCTAGAGAGGCTGGGCAGTGGGAATTGCTGAGGACCCCGGAGTGGCCTGTCACCCGTGGGCCACAGGTCCTACTCTGTGACGGCCTGTGAGTGCCAGCTCCAGCTGGGCATCTCTGAGGGACCTGCTGCTTTCCTTTCTCCCCTCCATTTCCTTGGTCCTCTGGGCCCTGCTTCTTAGAATACGAGCTACCCATGTGTTTTCTTCCAGAACCTTGTGTCCGATCTGGGCACTGAGGGCTGGCCTCAGTGGTGGCCCTGAGTGCCACTTTAAGAAGGAAGGAAAGGGAGACATGACTTCTTTTGAGCACCTGCTGTATGCTAGGACCCTGAGCCCGCACAGCATAATTCCGAGGTATCCCCTTTCTATAGGCAGAGATGCCGAGGCTCAGAATGGCTCGGTAATTCAGCCGAGCATGATAAGGGAGTAGCAGAACCTGCACGCAAGGCCAGGCCTCCTGACTGGAGTGTACCAGTTGGATTGAGGCATACTAGAGGCCCCACCTCTTAGGGTCAAGGGGTCATCATGTCCCACTCCCCACCTGCCTCAGCCCCCAGGGACAGAGTCTGCGCCATGTGCCAGGCAATCTCTGGTTTTTCTGGGTATTGAAGTGGGCACAGACATAGCTATACCCTCCAGGAGCTCCCGACCGAAGGGAAGATGCCCCAGTGAGACCTGTGCGTGGTGGCAGTGCCCTGCAGTAGCAGAGGGCTCCTCAGGATCCTCTAGCAGCACAGAGAGAAGAGTGACTGTTTGCAGGGAAAGGTGGGACTACTTGAGCTAATGCTCAGGGATTAATAGTTATTCTCAAAAAAAAGAGGACAATGGGCAAAAACATTCTGGGCAGAGAGCTGGGGCATAAAAGAAAAGCAAATTTCAAGAAAGGTGAGCCATCCAGGCAGGACTGGAGTCACTGTGCCCATTGTGGATGAGGGGACAGAGGCCCAGGCGGGCTGAGTGAGTGGGCTAAGGTCACACGGAAAACTAGTGCCAGAAGGGGGGCCTGTCCCCCGCCACCAGGCTCTATGGCACTTTCCACTGATCTAAATTGATGCATCCTTTTGAGACCAGCTAATGAGGGCCTTCTCCACCGGACTTTTGATTGCCAGTGGAAAACCATGTCTGTGTTTGCTCACCTTTGTGTGCCAGGGCCTCACCCAGTCCTGGCACCGAGCAGGAGCTCAGTAAATATCTGCTGAGTAAATGAAATGTTCCTAGTGCCAGCGTGGGATAGGCGCGTGGGCTTCCACTCTTCCTTTCAGGCGCAGGACAGACATCACAGATCCATTGTCGCATTCCTCCGCCCCACCCAGGGGGATGCAGGCGGACCCCTCGGAGCTGGCACAAGTGGGGACGTGTGTGTGTGTGTGCGCGCGCGCAAGTGCGCCCGCAGAGTCAAGTCCAGGCCCACAGTCTGTGGATGAGAATTTCCAAGTAGGATGCTTCCCAATGGGGAGGAAGGGATGGTAATAATAGTACTAATAGCTTCACATTTACGGAGTGATTTCCACACGCAAGGCACCGTTCTAAAGCTCTTAATGTGTGTTTGATTCCCACAACACCGTCTGACGTGAGTCGTCTTCCTCGTCTTCCTCCTCATTTTACAGAGGGAGAGGCTGAGCCACAAAGTCAATACCTGATGCAAGAGCGCAGGTCCCTAATTTGCAGGGAGTCCCGCTCTGGACCACTACACCACCCTGCCTTCCTCTATGGGCGTGGGACCTCCCGGTCCCCAGTGCTGACCACCCTGAGCGCCGATGCACGTCCAGTGTCACTGCGAGCTCCCCGGCTTCCTCCCCTCCAAGCGGAGACCCGAGAAAGCTCAGTCAGAGCCGGCAGGGCCAGGCCGGGCCTGGGATCCATCTGCCTTTCGGCAGCTCCAGGCCCACTTCCTCCAGCCTGGACGGCTTCCCAGTGGTGTCTCTGCAGGCCCTTTCAAGTCCCCTGGCACCCCCAGCCCCACTTCCTGCGACCCCTGGCCCCAGGCTGACCCGCTTCACTCAATCTCCCGAGATGAGTTGCAGAAGCTGCGAGGTCTGTATGCAGAGACTGGAAAATTAACGAGCTGCTCCCCGACAATTGGCGGTTTCCAGGCACCAGCTGGCCTGGAGTATTTACTCGGCACCCTCAGAGCAAGACAATTAAGTGGAGCTTAGGCTGGGGTGCAGAGATGTCTACAGATCAGACGAAAACCCTTCTAAGATGTTTTTCCAAGGGATCAGTGCCTGAGAACAAGTTTCCAGGGAACCGGGGTGTTTAGTCATTTTTACTAGTATATGATATATTAATACCTATAACCTATATTGTGTGTGTGTGTTTGTGTGTGTGTGTGTATACACACATCCATTCATTTAGCATTTTCTATGTGCTAGGCTCCTTACCCAGGTTACTTTGTGGAATCCTCTCCTTTTTTCTGCAAGGTAGACATAGTCATCCCCATTTTACGGATAAGAAAAGTGAGGCCCAGCATGATTAGGAGACATCTCCCAGGTCGCAGAGGGGAGCTGGAACTCGGCCCCAGGTCCATCTGAATCCAAGGCTCTGCTTCTTACCATGCAGTGGGTCTCCTTCCCAGTCTTTAAGCGTAGGTAGCCCTGTGTTAGGCACCCAGGATGACCACTGGCAAGATACGACCCAGTGTGTGCTGGGCACCTACTCCGACCAGGCCCAGGGAAGGATATGAATAGGAGACCCCTTCCCTGCCCCGGGAGATGCCGTCGTTGAGGTATATGTTGTACGATACACGAGCCCAGGAAGATCGGGGCAGTTTGAATAGGAGCCGAAGGCAGCCAGGGCCTCACTGAGGAAACAAACCATGGTGTTGACCGTGAAGGTTGAGTAGTAAGTAACCTGCCAGGGGAAGAGGTGCCAAAGGACATTAAGGGCGCAGAGTTCAGCACAAACACTCCAGGGTTCCGTGTGCCGGGGAAGTGGTGCCCAGTGTGGTCTGGGGTCTGGTGAGATAACTGGGGTGGGGAAGGCGGAGACAGATGGTCAAGGGCCTTGAAGGCTAAGCAGGTGGGACTGGGCACTAACCAAAGAGAAGAGAGACACGGGCTGGGAGCAGGAGCCTGGCTGCTGCTGGCACATCCTACAGCACAAAGGGCCCACTGGCCTTTCTTCTGTTCCCCGGGCCTCGTGGTGGCCAGAGGAAGAACAAGCTGGTTGCTTGGCCATTGAGCCACTTCCTCCTTGCTGTCCTCCAGGAGCTACAAATCCATCTGTCCTCCCTCAGTCCCCAGATCAAGCCATTACTAGCTCACTCTGTGACCTGGCACAAGTCACCTCACTCTGGCCCATAGTCTCCCCCAAAGTCAAAGAAGGGAGTACACCAGAGGTCTCCAAAGGTGCTTACACCTCTGCATCCCAGAGCTGTCTGAAAAATGAGTGCAAAGCTCTGCCTTTGGGGAGTTGCCCGGTGGGTGGGGATGGGGGCAGGGAGTTTAAGGCCTTCGCCTGACAACTGCCCCCAGCTGAGCTATCAAGGCAGGAAGTTTGTCCTCCAACCTCTCTACCTTCCTGACCCACCCCATCTGGACCCCATCTCTTTCCTTGTCACCTAATCTCCCCTGAGGTGTCATTTAGCCCCTGTCATCCCACCCCAAGCCTGGAGAAGCTCAAACACAGGACTTTCAGATATGCTGACACACCAGAGAAGGGCCCGGCAGCCCAAGTCCTCCTCCCCACCCCACCCAGCCCACTGGCAGCCCCTGAGTGGCCTGTTATTAAAATGCCCTATTCCTTGTCTTCGGGGTGAGGTGACAAGGGCCTACTGGGGAGTCAGAAGAAACAGGGTCTGGCCTCAGCTTGATAGCTCACTGCTGTGTGACCCTGGGTGAGTTCCTTGTCCTCTCTGAGCCTCCATTTTCTCATCTGTACGATAACGGGGGTCGGATAGATGAGTGGTCCTTAAGCCCCAAGTGAATATGGGAATCTTCCAGGCCTCAGGTTCATCTCCGATGCTCTTGATCTGAGGAAGGGCCCGGCCATCAGAGCACTGCCGCCCTAGGAGATCCCCGAGGGCCCAGTCCAGTTCCAATACTTGTGAACTCTGCTTCTCCATCTAACCCAGATTTGACCCCTCGCACCGTGATGACCAGGACCACAGAGCAGGTCAGCGATCGCCCCACCACACTCAGGATATCCAGGCCAGAAGGTCATCTTTTCCCTCAGTTTCCCCGCTCAACATGGCTGGTCACCCAGCCAGTCTGTCCTCAGGAGTGGCCTGGCCAAGATAAGGAGCTAAAAATAACCCCACCAGGGCACTGGGAGAGAGGGAGGGCAAAAACCAGGTACCCCAGGCCAAGGGGATGAGCCTGCAGCGTTGGGCCCGGTTTAGCTCTGTGGCTCTGGGCCGATCAGCTCCCATCTGCACACCCCTGACCACTCATTGTAAAATGCAGACGTGGCACCTACCTGCCTGGGTATTGGTATTGGGAGGAGCAAGAAATAACAGCAAAGTTAGGCACCACCAGCCCGTGCCGCCTGGCCCCAGATGCCCTGCCTGGCAGAGGGGGGCAAACAGCCATGCAGGAAGCAGGGGAACTGCAGCCCTGCTGAGGGAGGTGTCCCTAGGGGATCGTTCTGAGGCCTTTCTGGGGACTCTCTGCAGGTCTTCCAGTCAGAGCAGTGATGGCAGTGAAATCATAGAACACATTTTGAAAGAAAATTAATAAGGGACAGAAGGAAGCGGAAATTGTGAGGCCTTGGAAACTGGAGCAGGGGAGAAGGGATGCGGGGTTGGCACCCAGAGGTGCCAAACCCACCCACCTATGTTGGTGGGGAGGGGGGACAGTAGGAAGGCCTTTCAGGCAGAATGAGAGGAGTTGGGAGTGGGTGCCTTGGAGAGTGAGGTGCTCCTAAGCTGATGAAGACAGGAGGGGACTTCAGGGCCAGCCAGTGGGGGAGAGGGATGTGGCGCAGAGGTGAGGAGGGGCTTCCCGATCACTGGATCCTGGCCTCAGCCTCTCTGAGCCTCGGTGTCCTTGTCTATAAAATGGGCATGAGGATTAAAGGGGGACTGGGAACAAGTCTGGTGTCACCGGGGCTCCATGAAGAGTAGCCAGTATTGGTCTTCATGGTGGGTGGCAGCGGTGCTACTGCTAACCCCGTCTGGAGCCTTGCAAGCACCCTGCACCCAGCAGGGGTTTGATGAGTGTTGGTGGACGGCCAGATGGTTGCAGGGTGGACTGAGGGGCGGCCGGACCGATGGACAGAAGAGATGAATGAATGACTGCAGCCCTGCTTACTGGGCACAGGAGCTTAAATCTGCGTTGTGTGTTTCTCTTCTTTCACCCACCACCCCCCAGCCAGCTGCCGACAGCCACGACCCTTTGCGATGACTATTTGTGAATAATTAGAATTAGGCATATTATGTATTTATGTTTTGGTTTGATATAATAAGTCACTGTAGTTCTTTAATGAAAGTCTGTCACCTCCCTGTTATAAGACACGTCCACGCCCATCAACTCCACCCTCACAACAACCTGTCAGGCAGGTCCTCTTCTCCTCCTGTTTTCCAGGAGAGAGATCCAGGCTCAGAGAGGTTCAGTAACTTGTCAAAGGTCACACAGCTCACAAGCGGCAGGGTCAGGATTCAAACTTTGGGACTTTTGTGTTCACGGTGTACTGTCTAGATCATTCTGGGTGGGACATTCCAGGCAATTTGGAGCCTGCCATGAAGAAATAAAGGAGAGAAAGGGAGCCACCGAGGGCAGGATCAAGGAAAAGGGGAGGTTGGGTGAGAGGTCACAGGTCAGAGGCTGAGGGTGGGGGCAGCTCAATGCCTGTTCCAGAGTGTGGTCTGTCTCTGTGGAGGCCACGGGGGCCTGTGTCGCAGGAGGTGGACCTCAAGCCTGGCATTTGAGGGCGCGTTGGTGGAAGGATGAGGAGTGGTGGCAGAGCCAGCAGCAGACACCGCAGGCCTCAGGAGGCCGGCAGGCATCCCAGATTTTCCTGGATGAAGTGTGTGGGTGCCAACATCACTGTCCACCGGCCACATGACCACCGCGGGTGACTTCACCTCTCAGAAGCTTGGCTTCTTTCTCTGCGAAGCGGAAGCTACAGTAGAAGTCGGAGAGCTCAGCATCCAGAGCCCTTCACACAGAAGCACCCAGGGCACCGGGCTGTGTCCCGGTCAGGTACCAGTATTTGATTCTGGCCACCGTCACCTCCACCTTCCACCCTGCAGGATGCCCCCTGCCCGCCCCCACCCCCAGGCCCCAGCCCTAGATCTGAGCCTCACAAACAACGGTCACCATGCTGATTCATTTGCTCTTAGACATTTACTGAAGACCTGTCGAGTGCCACCGTCGAGCCGGGCTCGGGGAGGGGAGGGCCCCGCTGTCAGTCACTCGGGCCTGTCTGGGAGACGAGCGAACAGACTATTGCGGTTCGGTGCGCCGAGTGCTGACGCGGGTGGACGTGCAGGGTGCCGGAGCAGGAGGAGGGCCCGCCGACACTGCCAGGAGGAGGGGGCCCTACGCACCTGCGCTCGGGTGATGCCGAAAAGGAGGAGGAGGCGGAGGGAAGCCAGCACCGACCCTATCCCACCCATCTGCATCAGTCTAGCCTCCTGCCCATTTTCCAGATGAGGACGCCAAGGCTCCGAGAGGTGGAGGCGCTCGCTCAGAGTCCCACAGACAGGCAGCTGACTCCAGCTGACGGCATGTACCTCCGAAGCTCCCCACATGGGGTGGGTGGGCCTGAGGCAGGAGCGCCAAGCCTGGCACACCAGCAGCTGCGTCTTCGCCAAGGCCGCCGAGGCCACTGGCCAGCCGGGGTTTACAAGGCACAGGGCTGGCCCGAGATGTTTGCCTCACAAACGCACGACGGCTCATCTGGGGTAAGTTTGCGTCTTTATGAGCCTTCTTCAAAAGCCCAGCTCGGCTCGGCGCCCGTCACCATGGAGACGGCTCTGGGTGGCTGGAACCGGCCGCCCTCTGTGGCCACGCGGAAAGGCTGCCAGGTGCTGGGGTCGGCGCCACGCCGGGTGGGGCACCCGCACAGGCCTTTCCTGAGACGCACTTGTTGAGGGCCGGGGGTGGGGGTGTGCATCCAGCTCCCACGGAAAGCAGAAAGGTCGAGCCCACCCCGCTGGCTGCAGAGCCCCGTGGGCTGGGGCGCCCCTCGCGGGCCCGCGGGCCTGCTCCGCCCGGAGAAGCGGTGCCTTCTCCCCGGCCCACTGCCCTGCACTCTGGACAGGCTGAAGCCGTGGGGGTGGGGACCGGGTGTGGATCCCAGAGATGGGCCGCACATCTGTACACCCTGAAACTCTCACACAGCCACCCCGTTCTGTGCGCGGGGGAAGCCAAGGCCCAGAGAGAAGTGATTTGATTGAGGTCCCCCAGCAAGGCAGAGGCCGGAGGAAGCGTCGTCGCCTCCTCCTCGGAGCCCAGCGCTCGTTCTGGGCCACCATGAAGCTGCTCAGTCAGGCCTGAGATGAGGCTGGGCCCCGCTGCAGGCCACGGCCAGGGTGCAGCCAGCCCCCATTTGGAGGAGGGCTTGCTTGCTGGCTGGGAAGACGGCCTGAGTCCTGCCTTGGCCCCGGGCCCTTCTTGGCTCTCAATTTTGGTCCGAGTCTCCGGGGCTGCTCAAAGATTCCAAAGGCATTTGAACATTTTGGAAGCAATTTGTCAGTCGTGGAAGCTGTTTGGAGGCTCCAAAAACTATTTAAAGTTTCCAGAATCTGTTGTGTTTACAAAGGCTGTTGTTCATGGTTTCTAGAGTGGTTTGAGGTCCTGGGCGGAGGTCCCCGAGGCAGTGCGGGGGTCTGGGGCTGGAAGCATGCTGGGAGCCCTGGTTGGCACTGGAGGTGGGGCTCCCGGCAGCACGAGCCCCCAGCCTTCTCTCCCAAGACCCAGCCTGTGAAGCCACTGAGTCCACTGGAGCATCTGCTGTTCTGAGGAGCAGAAGGAGCGTGGGTGTTGGCAGCAGGGGGACAGAGTTTAGAATCCAGCTTTGCCACTCACAGGCTGTGTGACCTGGGGCTGATTGCTTAACCTCTCTGCCCCCTCCCCCTTTCTCCCACTCATTCTATTCTGCAGGCCCAACTCTCCCCCTCCCATCTCATCTCAGGCATATGTGGGATTAGTCAGAGAACAGCCTCCTCCAGGGCTGGTACGCACTTGCCTCTGGATGTGATTTGCAGGCTGGAAGCCTGACCTGCAGTGACTGGACTCCCAGCCCTCCTCAAGCCAGACCTTCCTGACCCCGAGGTCCAGCCCTTCAGTGTCCTGTCATGGGGGAGGGGCTGCAAGCTGGGCTGAAGGCCTTGGTTGACCAGAACGCTCACACCTGCCCACATCCCCATGCAAGGCTCTCTCTGGTCTTGCTTTTCGGCCTCTCCATACCGCACTGCCATCCCTGGTGTTGCTCCTTCCAGGGGCCTAAGGACCCCATTACCACCCATCTATACCTAATGTCTCAGATTCACCTTCACTTCCCTCCAGGCCTTTGCTCATGCCATTCCCTCGACCCAGAATGCCTGTTTCCACCCTGACACATGTTGCACACGTATGCATGCACACACACACACACACATGCACGCATGCACACACACCCTATGGCTCTCCTGGATCCCCTCAGCTCTTTCTGTGCTGCCTCCACTGCCCCCGCTGCTCTGTCATGTCATGAGCAGAGTGGTGCGGTCCACCATCTGGGTCCATCACCTCCTCAGCTAAATTGTTACTGCCTGCTGACTCCCCACTGCACCATGTGGGGTAGGCTTGGGAGTGGAGTCAGACAGACCCCAGGCCTAACTAGGCATCTTACCTGCAGCGTGACCTTGGGCAGGCTAGTGGCTGAGCCCTCCTGAGCCTCTGTGTCCCCTTCTATAAAGGGGAAATGATAAGTCGTGCTCTGTTCAACTCTCAGGGTTGTTGTGAGGGTCAAATGAGGTGATGGACAGGGATAAGGTTTATAAACTCAGAAGTGACCAGGCCAGTGGTGGCTGAGTGCTTCGCCCAAGGTCATCCCGGGGAGCTGGGCGCCAAGCCAGGTCCACAGTCCACAGCTCCTACAAGGACATGGATGAGGGTTTCCACCCCCTGAGGCCCTGGACCATCCTCAGGGCCCCTCTGAGAAGTTTTACTTCCTCCAACTCCCTGACCCACTTGCGGAGCTGCAAGTAGACAGGCTGGCTCCCAGCTGGGACGATCCGCCGGTGCTGACTGATGTGCTAAATGCATCGTGCCTTCCTGGGAGACAGGAAGATCGATACCTCGGAGGGCGGGCAGCCTCGTTCGATGCCACAGCCATCCCCCAAGGGTGAGAATGGGCCAGGAATAAACAGAGCCAGGCCTGCTCCCTCCATGGGGTCGGCCCAGGCCAGACCAGAATGATATGGATTTGACGTGACCACCTGTGGCATCATCATCACCGTACCCAGGCAGCATTACCGTGCCACCCAGTGTGCCCAGTTTGTTTGTTTTTAGCATGTGCTACCTCACTGGATCCTCACAGCCACCCTCTGAGGCAGGTACTGCTATCAAACCTATTTTATAGATACGACGTGACACAGAAGGTGTAGTGACTTATCCAGGGTCACACAGCTTAGGCGGTATCCTAGTCAGGACCAGAACCCACACCTGCTGGGCTCAAAGCCCGTGCTGCTGCGAAGACACTCTGCATTTTTAGTCATACAGAGCGCTCTGTGGCCACGCACACACCCAGCAGGCCCCTACTAGCTCAGAATGCCCACTTGGGGCCCCATGTCCAGCCTTGTCTGTACTCTGGGCACTGGGGCATAGGCTCCAGAGCTACATTTTCTGGGCTTAGAATGTGCTTTGGCCAGGTTCTCCTTGGCAGGTTGAGGGAGGCACCTACCCAGCAGGTGCTCATCCTCAGCCTCATTCTGCCAGAGATCACAGCAGGCAGGTTAAAGGTAGGCCTGGCCCCCAAGGTCACTCTGGACATGAGACACCCTGTGGCTGGCATGAATTCTCTGGGGCCTAAACCTTTCAACCACAGTGAGCTCAGCCTCTCTGCCCCTCTGCCGCAGGATGGCATCCCCGTAGCCAAGGATGGGCCAACTTGAGGTTTTGCAGCCCCACACCTCACAAGTGAAGCAGGAGAAACCACAGCCCTGAGCTTCTTGGGATTAGGCTGGAGTGGGGACAGATAGTCCGGGCATGAGATGTGGCGCTGCTGAGAGGGAAGGGCCCGGCCCTGTCTTCTCCCTAAGTGGCAGGAAACGTTGTAGGCTTTGGGGTTAAACCCGCCTGGGCGCGCCCTGGCTGTGTGGCCTTGGATTAGACACTTAACCTCTCTGAGGCTCTATCACCTCCCTTTCACTTTTCCCCAGACCATGTGGTTCCTCCTCATTCTGAGTCACTGTGCCCATCCCTTGTCTCCCTCAGTGTGCCCAGTGCGCCCAGCCAGCCCCCCACCTCTCAGCCTCCTCCAGCGCTCCCTCCCCACGTGCCTGCTATGCGGTCAGGTGCCAAGTCCTGTCCACTTTCCCTCCTGAATATCAGCTTAGCTGCCTCCCCACCAGGCCCCTCTTTGTCCCTGCTCTGGTCCAGACCTGGTTGTCTTTCCCCCGGATTTGTGCAGCAGCCTTCTAACTGCTTCCTGCTCCCCCCCCACCTCCCCTCTGGCAGTTCCAGAACCATCTTCCTAAAATGGAAAGCTGGTCATGTCTACCTAACACATCCTGATTGCACACAGAGGAAAGCTCACACTCCTTTCCATGCCACAGGGAAGGCCTGTCACCATCTGGTCCCAGCCCCCTCTCACCCACCTCTTCCCTTGGCGCCCCTCTGCCTCCAGCCCCACTGGGCAGCTGGATTTGCTTGGACCTACCCCTGAGCCTTTGCACACACATGCTGTGCTCTTGGCCTAGAATTCCCTTCTTTCCTCTCCCTCGTCCTCCCCAATTGTTTAATGCCCACTGATCCTTCAGGGGGTAGTTTTGACATCACCTCCTCCAGGAACCTTCCTTAACCACCACTCCCCAAGGCTGGGCCATCCTGAGCTCCCACACCCCCATCTTAGCTGCCATCCCTCATTATTGTCATTGCCTATTTACACGTCTCCCTGCCCACTGGACGGGACCCCCCCACCCCCAGGCTCAGAGAAGGCCCTAGTAGGTGAGTGTGAATGTCCCAGGGCCAGTCTCGCTTCCCTGCTCTCTGCACGGCTGGTCAGGCTCTAGTCCCAGCATCTCCAGGGCTGTGCTGTGAGACCTGGGGCCAGTGCCTTCACCTCTCTGTGCCTTCGCTGCCAAGGGTCTGCAAAGACATGAGGCTGAACTAGATGACCGCTCAGGGCCCTGCCTGCCCCACAGTTCCACAGAGGGGTCTCCTGTGATGCTTCTCCCTCTGCTGCTCTGTGTGCCTGTTCAGTCCATCTCCAGCCGTTTCCTCTCACAACTTCTGTTTCGGGCTGTCTGGTGACCCTTTCTCTCCCTTTCTGCCCTAGACTTCCTGTAAGGACTGCAGCCTCCTTTATGCAACCCCAGATCCAGGTCGAAGGGCAGGCCTAGAAGCCTCCCTGGTCCCTCTACCGGCCTCCTGTCACGGGATCTGCCATCTGCACAGCCCCAGTAGAGCCATTAACTCACTATGAGTCAAACGAAGCCATAAATAAGTAAAGGGGTGAGGGTCCCCAGGGGGCTCGAGCCCAGCTGGCTGCCCTGTCTCTGGCCAGATCTGGGGTCCCGACTACCCCAGGAAGGGCTCAGCCTGACAGATCTTCACGTGTCATCACTGTCCCCAGAGAGTGATGGGGAAGTCACCAGGCCTCTCTGGCCCCCATTAGTGTCAGTAATTGCCAATCAATTTCCTGGGATCCTGGTGGGGAAGAGGCCCCTGGGTGTCTCCAGTGGGGAAGCCACATCTAATGGCTTTTATTTGGATTGCTGCAAATTGATTGGTTTTTTTTAATGGAGCTTTGGTTTTTCTCCCTGCATCCTAACCACCCCCTCAGGGCTAGTTAGGCCAAAAGATGAGTGATGGCATGACTTTACTCTCCAGAAAAGCTGAGAGCAGGGCTGGTCATACCCACACTACCCGTGTCTTGTCCATTCAGCACTTCCTGAAGGCACAGCCGGGGATCCCACTTCCTCCGGCAGTGACCCTGCCATAGGCCCTCCCTGAGGCGGCCAGCTTGGCAGCTCACCACGGTGCTACTGTGATTTGCATCACCATCCCCAGGAAAAGAGGAGACTCGGCTAAGATCCCACAGTTAATAATGGTAAAGTTGAGATTTGAACTCAGCTCTTCCTGGAATCAAAGCCTTCATCTTCCCATTCTTACCTGTACCTTCTCATCACGTCACATATACAGTGATGAGGATCCCCCTAAAAGCCAGAGAGCTGCAGAAGTCACAGCTTTCAAGAGCTCCTAGGGAAGAGATTGGCTGATGAGATTAATACTGACAACTACAATAGCAACCATTACCTGCCGAGCCCTTAATTATGAAACAAAGATTATGCCAGTAGTTTTATATTTGTAGTTCGCATCCTCCTGAGAAATATGCATTGTTTTAACCATTTCAGACAGGGAAACAGGCTCCAAGGTTAAGTGACTTACATCCTATCATTCAGATTGCTGGTGTTAAAACTAGAATTCCAACTAGGTCTGTTTGAATCCACATCTGCTTTTAACCAAGTTTGGATGGTGAATGTTTCAGTTTGGATTGTGAATGACAGAAAGCCAAATAACAGTGACTTAAACAAGATAGATGTTTATTCCTCTCTCAACTAAGTGAAGTCCTAGGTAAGTAGTTAACCGTTGGAATGGCAGCTCCACCATCAGGAAGGTCCCTGCTCTCTCTGGGTCTCATAGTCTGAGTTGGCTGCTAGAGCTCCAGCCATCACATCCATATCCCAGCCAGCAAGAAGGAAGACAGGGTAATGACAGACATGCATGTTTCTTTCAGGGACACTTCCCGGGAATTGCACCTCCTGTTTTTGTAACATCTCATTGGCCAGCACGAAATCATATGACCGTGCTCAGGTGTAACATAGGCAGGAAATGTAAACTTGGTTCCAGAAGACCATGTGCCCAGCTATAAATCAAGTGTATTAAGGAAAGAGAGGAGATCAGATTTGGTACAATTATTAGTGACATCCATTAGTATCACTCTAATTGCCCCTCTAGATGTATAAGCAGAATTCTATAGTACAGTCTGGAAAGTCACTAAACCCCCACTTCCTGGTAGCCCAGAAGAGGAGTCTAACCCCAGAGAGGGGATGTGACTTGCCCAGGACTGAGCAGAAAATTGAGGCAGAGCCAAATTTACAAGCCTGTCTTAAGGGCAGTCCGGGTGGCTCAGGGGTTTAGCGCCACCTTCAGCCCAGGGCATGATCCTGGAGACCTGGGATCGAGTCCCGCGTCGGGCTCCCTGCATGGAGCCTGCTTCTCCCTCTACCTGTGTCTCTGCCTCTGTGTGTGTGTGTGTGTATCCCTCATGAATAAATAAATAAAATCTTTAAAAAAAATTTAGAAGACTGTCTTAGTAACAAAACCCAAGCTCTTGGCACAACACCCTCGTCTCTCCAACTTTCTGGGACCTTTCTTCTGGTTCTTGGGTTGTTCCTCTCATTTTCCCGTTTTCCCCCTCTCCCTTTCTGGGGCCTTTGGTCATTGACACTTTGGGGCTTCTTTTAAGATTGAGTAACAAAGAACTTTATTCTGTTCCCAACATCTATATTAAAGATGGCTGACCTTGGCCGTTGGTATTCTGGTCTGAGGATCTTGAAGATCTTTCCTGCTATGACAGTCAGCCTATGAGATACTCAGAAGCTAATGGTAGCTTTTGTTTAATAAATATATCCCTAGGGCCAGGAGAGCTGCACATTCCTCAGCATAGGAGGCTCCAGGGGCAGTACTAGAGGGGAGGGAGGGCTCCTATGGAAAGGGCAGTGGGTAAGGGATGCGGGCTAATGGATGAGGCCCTTGGATGATGCTCGGAGGAAAGAGTAATCTTTGTCAGGCACTTGCTAGGCACCAACACAGTACTGCAATAAATGTGAATAGGTTATATCTCCCAATAATTGACAGTGACTCTTACATAGAGCTAAAAATAGAATAAATACAGCTCCATGTTCTTTTTGAAAGACGCACCTAAAGCAAAATGGTGAAAGATCAAAAGTGAAGGGATGGGAAAAGGCCTACCAAGCAAAAACAAATGCTACAAACAAATTAAAAACCAGTCAGGAAAAGAATACAGGAGTGGCAATATCCTTATCATCCCTCTTTCACGGCTGAGGCTCTGAACGGTAAGTTGACTCACTTGAAGTCATGTCTGCCCCAACTGGCAGAGGTGTGATTTGAACCTGGGTCTTTCTCTCTCCTAAACTCCTACTTCTTTGGGAATATCTAGCTGCCTCCAATGAAGTCGACCAGTGTCGTGACCTTGACCTGATGGGCTACCTATCTGGATCCAGGTGCCTGCCATCAGAGAGCAAGGCTGGAGTAGGCAAGAGTGGAGGGAAGGCTGAATTGGCCCTGGAGGGACCAGCCCTGGGTAGAACATGTGCTAGCCTGCAGGCCAGAGCTTGGACTGACTCCCGGAGTGCCTGCTGTGCTCCACTCAGGCCCGCCCTTAGCTGGTCCCAGCACTGTTCCAGGCCGTGCCCACAGAGACTCCCACCCCCGCTTCCCAATTCCTGCCCTCAGGCAGAGGCTGGGGATGAGGGCAGATGTGCCCCCCAGAGCCTCAGGGATGAGGTTCATGCCTGGAGCGGAGGTCCCCCTGCCTGGCAGAGGGCAGCAGGCCCTGGAGGTCTCTCAGACACAGTCTGGCAGCAGTCAGGGCTCATCCCCAAGCTGAAAGCCCCTGAACTCCAGCCAGTCCCAGAGCAACAGTAAAAGTGGGGCCAGAGGAGGGTCCTCATTGTTTCCTGGGAAGAACTGGGCAGGGAACCTGGGTTCAAGTCTTCACTTTGCCACATCCCCGCACACAGCAGGGTGTGGTCACATCGCAGCCAGCACCCGCACAGGTCCCAGACAGCACCCTCCACTGCCTCACCTCTCCATGCTTGGCATGCACACACAACACGTGAACAGAGCTGGGCTAGCCTTCACTCAGCTAACTCTGCCTATCTTGCCCAGCTTAATGTGGGCTCACCTCCTCCAGGAAGCCTTCAGCAACCCCCCCCCTCACTTCTATATTACAGTTGATCCTTAAACAACATGGGTTTGAACTGCTTGGGTCCACATATATGCAGATTTTTTTTTATACAGTACAATATGTGTATTTTCTCTTCCTTATGATTTTCTTTTCCTCTCCTTTTTTTTTTTTTTTTTTTTTAGATTTTACTTATTGATTGAGATAGAGCATGTAAGCAGCGGGGAGGGGCTGAGGGAAACAAAACAATCTCAACCAGATTCCACTCAGAGCATGGAGCCTGACACGGGGCTCGATCTCACAACCCTGAGATCATGACCTGAGCTGTAATCAAGAGTCAGACGCCTAACTGACTGAGCCACCCCGACACCCCTTCCTTATGATCTTCTTAAGAGTGTTTTCTTTTCTCTAGCTTACTTCATATTAAGAATAGAGTCTGTGATACATACAACATATAAGATACATGTTATTCAACTGTTTGTTATTAGTAAGGCTTCTAGTCAACAGTGGGCTATTAATAGTTTTGGAGGAGTCAAAAATTATACATGGACTTTCAACTGTGCAGGGGGTCAGAACCCTAATCCCCCTGTGTTGTTCAAGGGTCAGCCCTATAAAGTGTAGAACTTGGGATTTGACATCATCTCTACTTGTGTGTCTCCCAAACCAGCACCATGGATCTTGACTTGAGCAGTGTGGTTGGGCTTTCAGGAGGTTGATAGACTCACTAGATTTGTCCACAGAATGTTTCCTGCGTGTGCTTATGTGCATTTGGGGGAGCAACAGTGACAGCTTTCACCATGTTCTCTGGAGAATCACTGCTCTAGACTGTGTGATCTTAACAGGAAGCATGTCTGTCACTGTATCCTCAAGTGGAATGTAATAGGCAGTAATTGCCAGTTGCATGAATAATTTGGTGGATGGCCTCTTTCTGTCTTGGTTTCCTCATCTGTAAAGTGGAAGTGAGAGTATCTGTATTCCTCATTTCTGCATTCCTTTTCTTGCCTTAGTACGTGGCATGGTGCCTGGCGCACAGTAGGTGGACGTGTATGAGAGGAGTGGATGGGTGGGTGATTTGGTAGGCGGCATCCATGTGTAGATGAGTGAGTGGGGGAGTGGCTGCTATCTGTGAACACTCAGCAGATGGACTGGTAAGTTCATGGATGGATGGTTGGACCAGTGGTTGCAAGGTTGGCTGGTGGATGGGTTAGCAGAGGAGCAGATGGGTGACTGTCTAGATGAATGGATAGCAGAGAGAAAAGGATAGATATTTGGGGGTGGGTGGATAAGTAGGTAGGTTTTCAATGAAAGAATCAGTGGATGGGTGGAAAGGATGAATACGTGACTCGGTGGCTTACAGACGGATTCGTGCAGGGATGGGTAGAAGGATAGCTGGATGCTTGAAGGAAGGAAGGGTGGATAGATGGTAGATGAATGGGCAGATGGGTGGATGGAAATTGGAACCAAATTTTGATGTGTGCATATAGGGGATTATGGGATATTTGAATAGATGAACTGATGGATGGTTGGATGGACAGACTGAAGATTAGATGAGCTGCTGGACAGATGGATGGGCATTGTACACAGAATGTGTGTGTGCATTTGTGTGTGTGGGAGGTAAAGACCGTCTGGGTGGAGGGACTAAAGGTGGATGGATGGGTGTATAGAAGAAGGAACGGAGGGAAGGTGGGAGGAAGGACAGGGAGTGGCCTCCTCCTGACCCAGACCGGAGAGCGATAAGGCAGGGACAGAGGGTTCCCTGTGCTCAAGGCTGGCTTGCAAAACAGATAAGCCACCTTTCTTCAAAAGCCTCCATGTGTTGGGCTCCAGCTGAGCTCTTCCTTCCCATGAGTCCATGGTCTCTGGCAGCGCCAGTGCTCAAGCTGATGTAGGAGGGAGACAAAGGGAGTGAGCAGACACTAGCGCCAGAGGGAGGGAGGGAACATGGTTGGGGCTCGGGCTGCCAATGGGCAGCCGCCCGTTTACTCAGCTCCAGAATGAAGCCCCGGAGAAGGGCTGTTCATATTTCTCTCTTGAACGGGGAGCTGACATTAATGAACAGCTAATTAACATCTTGGAGTGCGATAGTTCCAGTGTCAGTGTCCCTAATTAGTCTCGCGCTAATCTGCTTTAATTAACTGTCCCTGTCGTGGTTTTAATTTAATTTTCAGCTCCTGCCCAGGATGGCAGCCCGGTGAGCATTCTGTCCCAGGGCTCCTCTGGCCAGGGCAGGGTGGGCTGACCAAAGCCAGGTTCTGGGGGGCGTGGGGAGCATTGCCAGGCAGCCCAGGGTTGAGCTAAGCTGGTCACAGAGAGCCTGGCCCCTCCTCGGCCCCGCGGGCAGAGAACTTGGGGACTGGACACTCTCCTCCCCATCTCGAGGGAGTGTTCTCAGGCTACCAGTTGCTCCCAGAACATTCATAGGTCAGGAGCACAGCCTGTGACCGTGTCTTGGTCTCAATCCAGCTCCACAGACTGGCCACACTTCCTGGACATGGGCTCTGTGTTTAGAAAGACCTGGATTCATGTCTTAGTTCTGGTAATTTTTAGCTGTGTGGCCTTAAGAAAAGCACCTGACCTCTCTGAGTGCCTGTGAAACTGAGCCGATCCTCCAGGTGTTGCACCCTGTTCCCACCAAGGATGCAGTTTTTTGGGGGAGAGCTACACGCCCAGGTCCCTCACAGTCCAGGCAGATCCACCCTTCAGCAGGAATGGAGAGGACTTAGAAGGAGCCTATATCGGGTGAGGGGAGCACTGGAGCAGGAGTCAGGATGCCCGGGTCCCAGTCCCAGCTCTGCCACAACTCCAAATGTCTCAGCCTCTCTGGGCTTCTCCCCGGCTCCCAACCATAGTTGGAAGAGGCAGGGGAGGGAAATCAGATGCTCTGAGCCACCTCATGCTCTGACCAGGGTTGGAGAATTGCTGTGCAGCTGGCTCAGAGAACCCGAATCTGAAGCAGGAGGTCCAGGTGGGTCCAGGTGGGAACTGGGTGCTAGGGCCAGCCTGGGGGGCAGGTGAGGCCTCGGAACTTTGCCTTGCAAAGTCGGCGCCACCGGAGAGGGTGTGGCCGCCTAGGTTACAAGGTCCTGCTGCAGGTGGGAAACAAATCAACGCGCCTTCCCCCGTGATGGGAGCCAGAGAAGCACCTGCCAAGGTAGTTAGACAAATGAGGATCATCTGAGGGGAGGCTGGCAGGAGGCAGAAGATGTGGAGAGGAGTGAGAAGCTGAGTCAGGGCCCCTGGTCCACATTGTCCTGGTTGGGAGCTATGAGTGCAGGGCAGGGAGTGGGGACCGAGGCTCGAGGAGTGAGGAGGCCCTCTCTGAGGCAGGTATGCCGGCTAAGGAGTTTAGCTGTAACCCTGAGGGTACTGGGGAGCCACGGCAGGGTTTTGAGTGGGAGTGTGGCACGATCAGGAGACTGGCCCCTGGCAAGGGGGTGAGTGAAGTGGAATGAAGAGATGGGAGGCAGAGAGGGCTGCAATGAGGCTGCTGTCTCACTCAAGGCAGTGAGGTCTTGCAGAGGTCAAGCCGGCTCAGCAAGACTTCCAGAAGCAGGGAGCTAATATATGTAAAGTGTGTGCCCTGTAGAAAAGGTGGGATGCACCTCCCTCTCCTCCCTGCCCCCCTCTGCGGCCTTGGGCTCCACAAATATGTTCCGAGTTTCCCTGTGGCCTCAGCTCCAAGGTTGTATCTCATGCTTTTGCAGACTGGGTCTGCAGAGTCCAGGATGAGGGGGAGCCCAGATGTATGCTCAGGGGTTCTAGGAACTGCGAGAGAATTTAAGATGTTTAGATGTTAATGCTGATCCGGAAAGTTTTGTTTTGTTTTGACCACTTGTAAAGCAGCGCTGATTTCACAGTGGCCTCGCACATCCTCGTTCCCCAGCCAGGCACCTGAGGTCTGGAGAGAGAGTCTCCAAGGTCCACAAGAGAACATTTCCCTTTCCGAAGGGCCTGAGTCTTGTCCAGCTCTGAGAAATGCTGTCAGACCCGCCTTCCCCCAGGACAGCGAGCTCTTCCAACACCGAGTCTATTTCTGGCCCGTCTCGGCGTCCCCGCGGCCTGACACAGGTCTGAACCCAAGGAGGGTTTGTGAATTGAGGTGAATTCTCTCTCTGGATGCCCCACAGGCCCCCCTCCCCACCCCCGCCTTTGACCTCCAGTTGATCTTTGTTTTCAGTCCGGTGGAGCCAAACCAGTTTTTCCTGAAATCCTCAGTAAATTAGTGTGGAATTCAGAGCTCCTGCACCACCCCCACATACACACTGGTGCACAAAACTCCTATGGAAGGAAGGAGGAAAAAAAATTCGTCTTTCTTTACCCCTGCACATTTCCCCAGGCGCAGTTCAGATCACGCCGCCTCCAGAGAGCCCTCCCTGGTTGCCCCAGACACGCGTGTCAGTCAGATCTTGGAGACCCTGGAACATGTGCTGCTCCCTGGACTCCGGGTCTGGTCTTGCCTCGTGCTGTCGGTAGTCATGTCCAGGAACTGAATCGCTCCTGTTCTGTGTCCCTTACTCCCTCCCAATGCCCCCCCCCCCCACCCCAACCCACCCAGTGTCTGGCTCACAGCAGGGAGCCTGCAGAGCAAGCGAAGAGAGCCTCACACCCAGCCTGGCAGGCAGACATGCTCCGTGAGCTGTGTTCTCAGCAGAGGGGCCGGTGGCCACCAGCCTGGCCGATGGCATGGCAGTCACGGCGGTGGCTCTGCTGCCCAGCAGACCTGGGTTTCAACTGCAGTTCTCCTGCCAGTTCACTGGCAACTTTGGGCCACATCTTTTGAAGTCTCTGTTTTCTCATCCGGAAAATGGGTGATGATTGCACTTATTGCCTCCTGGGGTGTCTGTGAGGCCTTAACTGAGGAAACCCATGTAAAGTGCCTGGGACGTCCTAAGTGCTCAGTGGAAGCAGCCAATGACAATGATGGCCGTGAGCCCCAAGCCAGATCCCTGGCACCCCCATATCTGGTGGCAGAGTGGTCCACACAGACCCAGGGGGGAGTTCAAAGAAGCTTTGTTCTCTCTTTAGGGTCTGGCCCTGTGTGAGACCTGTTTTTCCCTCTCTCACTCACCGGGAATGAATGAGTAACCCTCACTCAGGCTACTGTAGGGATAACCAGCCTAAAGGTGACCAGACCTTTGACCTTGGCCTTGTCCCAGGGGGTGTAAGCATGAGACCTATATACCGGGGACATGCACAGAGATACCCACAGAGATGGACAGAGCTACAGACATGAGTACCCACCATCCTGTGTGTCTACAGACACACATACACACACTCAGGATAAGGAGAAAGAGGCCACTTTTGATGGCTGCCAGGCAAAGGCAAACCTTTCAAAGCAGGAGCCGTGGGGCAGAGAACTCCATTGCGCTGCTTCCCCAGGCTTCCTGGGTGGGTTTCAGCCACACCTGGTCAGTTCTAGCTAGGCTGAGCCAGTCCCCAGGGGGTCAGGGCTGTTTCCTGCTCATGCCAGCACCAGGAATAGAGATGCCACCCTGACCTCAGCTCCACGGGCATTTGGGGGACTGCATGGTAGTTTGACTTCTTCTGACTTAAGGCTTCAGAAGGCACACACACCTGTTCATGGACCCTGGTGGGACGTACCAGCAGGGCCTGTGCTGCTCCAAGACCCAACAAGCGAGGCAGGAAGCCAGCCAAGGCATCCAGGCCTCCTCCAGAAGCCCCAAAGCCCTGCCCATCCCACCCCAGGAGCTTTCACATCTGCACTGGCGAACATTGAGTTCACCTGATCCTCGTTCTGGCAGGAAGAGGCCTTCAGGCCCCCAGGCCCAGGCTCTGGAAGAAAGCAGGAGACCTTTCAGAGGGACCGTGAGTCCTGCCAGAACTGCGAACGGCCAGGGGCTGGAGGTCCGGAATGTCAGAGGTCAGGCACCCCAGGATTGCAAGCCCCCAGGATGTCACAGTCACTGCCCATCATGGCCACAGCATTGTGCAGTGTTAAAATCACAGGCAAGCAAGAATTTTAGAATGTTACAGGCCTGGAAAGGTTATAATCACGGCATTATAGAATGTTACAATCATGTAATCATAGAGGCGCTAAGAAGACTAATTAAGTACATAAAAGATTAAGAAGCAAGAGTTTTGGAACGTTGCAGGCATAAAAAGGTCATAATCATAGAATTACAGACTTTACAACTATAGAATATTAAAAATTTAGCTTTACAAGCAGGAATTTTATAACGTTACAGTCATGGAACTGTGGCCTGTTCCAGTAAACACACACATACGTGTACATCCCCTTGCCGTCTCAGGAATCATAAAATGCTGTCGCCGTAGAATGTCACAGTCGAGAAGCACAGAATACTTCAATCCTCAGGTGTTATGTCACACTCAAGAATTAGAGGAATGTGAGAACTAGGAGAATGTCTATTTTTTTGTAAAGATATTACTTATTTATTCATGAGAGACACAGAAAGAGGCAGAGACACAGGCAGAGGGAGAGGGAGAAGCAGGCTCCATGCGGGGAGCCCGATGCGGGACTCGATCCCAGGACCCCTTACATGGGTCCTGACACCCACTAACTCATGACCCCTGCCAGCAACCACGAAGCCACAGCTCCGGGACGGGCAGGGTGGGGCCGGGAGGCAGGAGCCACGGGCAAGGCGCCCAGGCGCTGAGTCTTGGCCGGGAAGGTGGGAGCCTTTGCCTGGGCCTGTGCTTGGCCCCTCACAACCCTCAGCACATACCCAGAGCAGGGAAGCATGGGACGGTGTTTCTTCTTTTGTTAACTTGAGTCTTAGGGCCTGCTGGGTCAGCTTCCAGTGTGTGGGCAGGAAGCCTGAGGCCTCGTGGGGTCGGCTCTGCAGGCCCCACCCAGATTCCTAGCCAGGGTGTGCGGGGCCATGGGTGCCTGATTCCCAAAGGCCTTCCCCACCTGCCCTGACCCTCACCTTCTTGTCTGGTGTACTGATGACCACGTTGATCTTCATCCAACACCCTTCCCTCCCTCATTCATTCAGCCGTTCATTCATTCACTGTTTTCAGATAACCCTCTAAGGGCCAAGCCCTGTTCTGGGCGCCGGGGAGATGAACATGAATCACAGAAGTAGCCCCCACAGAAACGGCATAATGTGTGGGGGCTGTTTGGGAACACAGAGAATGGGCTATGGGGTCAGAGGTGGGAGAAATGGCCAGGGCATCATGGAGGCTTTCCTGGAGGCCGGGCTGGGTCTTAGAAGTAGGCATAATCTGGATATATAGAGACAGTGATGAGGGCATTCCAAGCAGGGAAAACAGAAGGAGCAAAGGCCCAGAGACAGCTGTGTGTGGGATGTGTTCAAGAATCATCAGGGAGCTTTCGCTCAGGCTGTGTGAAAGGTGCCAAGTGATGGAAAATGGGGCAAGAGAAGTAGGTTGAGCACTGGGTGGAGGCTTTGAGTGCCAGGCGAAGGAGGTTGGGATTCGTAAATGGTAAAAGGCTACGCAGGTTCATGATAGTGCTTGAGTGTGACCGGCGGGAAGGAGGATGAGAACTTAGTGTTTGCTTTTCCTTTCTTTAGAAATGAGAAACTACAAATTCCTTCCCAGGACTGGTGGGCTAACCCCGGGCCGGGCTCCAAAAACACAGAGAAAGGGCTTCCGCGGGAATTCCAGGGCTGTGCTAAGGGGTGCTGGCTGTGTAGCTTTTGTCCATGGAGGCCAGCAGCAGCCACCGTGCTCTAAGCGGCAGGGGCAGGCCCCAGGCATGGAACAGGTCCCGCTTGGGGACCGTGCAATTTCTTCCAGCTCTTGGCAGTCTCTGTGGTTGTTTTCTCAGAGCAGGAGGCCATGCACACCAGGAAAAGAGCCAGACAGCTCTGCACTCAAATTCCAGACTGGCCGCACATTGCTGAGTTAGTTGAGCAAGTGACGTTACCTTCTCAAGCCTCAGTTTCCCCGGCTGTAACACAGGGTTGATGACCCAACCTCCCCCACAGGGTTGCCAGGAGGGAATGGATGCCTGGCCCCCAGCAGGCTTGCAGTTCATGTGTGTTCCCTTTACGCCAGCAGTCCT
The DNA here is from genome assembly GCF_011100685.1 of Canis lupus familiaris. Classification (NCBI taxonomy): domain Eukaryota; kingdom Metazoa; phylum Chordata; class Mammalia; order Carnivora; family Canidae; genus Canis; species Canis lupus. Next base: position 75,894,785 of record NC_049223.1, on the reverse strand, counting down.
AGAATCGACAGCAAGCATTTAGTCCAACCTAAATGGTTGGACTCAACCCCATTTTACAGGTTGGCAAACAGAGACCGGAAAACGGTAGCAGATATCTCAGAGGCAGAGTGGCCCATCATTTGGTTGCCCAGAGTGGGGGAGCTGGGTAAGCAAAGAGGTAGAGTGAAGCCCAAAATCTGAACCTGGGGTGACAAGATGAGCAATAAACACCAGGGCTCCCAAGATGAGCTCAGCAGGCACTGATCCGGCCTTTGCAGGTCCAGATTGGCAGCTTCTCCACTCTGTCCAGCTGTTCCATGGGCCACGAGTGGGGAAGGTGAGCCGCAGGGCGGGTGATGGACATTAACTGAGGCAATTTTTGTAAAGCACCTCACACAGAGGGTCTTGCAGGCCCTGGGAGGGATTATGCTCAGGTAAGTGAGCACTAGTTACAAACACAAAACTGAGATGGGACTGACTACCCCCTGCTGACCTCCCCCCCATGACAGCATTTTGCACAAAAATTCAGCTGCAAGCACTTTGCACACTCTTTAGAATAATAACATTATCTATTCAACACATAGTTATTGAGTTTCTTCTATGTGCCTGGCAACCTGCTTGGCCTTGGCATGAATAATCATATTTAAACTCAATAACTCTTACGAATAAGTCCACTATTATTTCCACTCTACAGATGAAGAAACTGAGGTTCAGGGAGGGTTTTGCCTGAGGTCACATGGAGCAAGACAGGAATCTGGGGCTTTCCGAATCCAGAGCCTTAACCCACGCCATGCTGTGCTGGCATAGATATCAAGAATTGCTGACTGAGATGTTTCAAGGGAATGTCCAAAATGAACACTGAAATCAAATCCCCATGGTAGCTCTTGGTGGGAGAGGCTGATCTGGGCTTCCTCCGGTAGGTGTGAAATGTTGACACCATCCCCTGGGCTCTTCAAGGGCTCAGGAGGAGTTGTATTAGTCTGGGCTGACCATGATGGGTTCCAGAGGGGGGCTATCTGCACCGTCCCCCCCCCTAGCCAGAGGCAGCCAGGATTCCATTAACCTGATTCTCTGCCCCACATAAACCTGCAGAGGGAGCCCCGGGAGGGAGGGGAGCTGGGGAGGGGAAGAATTGGGCTTCCCCAGGCCCTGAATGAAGCAGCCAATGAATGGCATCAGTTTCTTCTCTTGTAGTCCAGGAGGACCTTTGAGGCCTCTGGCTCTTTGAGCAGAGAGTGGGGAGAGGACTGGAGAGCCAGAAATTAGGGATAAGAGAAACCAGGCTAGGGTGCAGCAGCAGGGCAGCGTACAGGCCATGAGAGCACTGAGCCCTGAGTCACTGTGCCTATCCCGTCTCCCAGAAGGCCATGGCTAAGTCACATCACTCTCTGCTCTTTAGGTACTCCCTTGGTAGGAAAGACAAACCAGTGTCACCTCTTGGTGCTGGGCAGAGGCAATACCATGCCAGACACCTGTTAGGTACTCAAGAAGTGGTGGCTGTTACCATTGCTGTGATTTTAACATCACGACCCCAGGATAGCCCTTCTCAACTTATCTGGCACATTCACATCCATCTTCTCATTGGCATCATAATATTTCTTCAAGCCGTACAAGGATTCTTATCAGAGAGGTTCAGGGACTTGCTCAGAATTACTTAGTTTTGTTTTTTGTTTTTAATATTGTTTTATTTATTTATGAGGAGTGCTGGGGGAGGGGCAGAGCAAGAGGGAGACAAGCAGACTCCTCCCTGAGCAGGAGGTCTTATGCAGGGCTCGATCCCAGGACCCTGAGATCATGACCTGAGCCGAAATCCAGAGTCAGACGCTGAACTGACTGAGCCTCCCAGGCACCCCAGGGTCACATAGTTTCTAACCCTTGGGCTGGGATGCAGCCTAGTGATGGTCACAGAGTGGGCCACCCCCACCAGCCCTCTCCTTTCCAGTCTGTTCCTCTCAAGTGTGAGGTCAGGCACCTCTTCCTCCAGGAAGCCTTCCTTGACCACACAGCCTGGTTAAGTACTCCTCCTCTCTTACAGCCTTCCAGACTTCTTCTATTTTTTTTAAGATTTTATTTATTTATTCATGAGACACACAAAAAGAGGGAGAGACACAGGCAGAAGAGAAACAGGCTCCCTGCAGGGAGCCTGATGTGGGACTCAGTCCCAGGACCCCGGGATCACGTCCTGAGCCAAAGGCAGATGCCCAGCCGCTGAGCTACCCAGGTGCCCCGAGACTTCTGTTAAAGCATTTATCAGACATTGTCACCATTGTTAGGTACCCCCACCTAAGACTCTGAGGGCCCAGCACATGCTTTTTATGGAAGGAGAGGGGCCACAATAAATATTTTATTAAAACTGCAGCTGCTTCCACACAGAGGGGCATGCAGGTCTACATATTGTCACATATAGGTATTTAGTCCTGCATAGACACAGTTAGGCACATGTGGGTTGGCGAGTACACATGTGTACAGATAAAGGATGAACTTTCTGGAATATGGTAGATTGAGCTGACACGGATGAGCCCATCTCCCGACACGCATACAAACACACAACACGAGAGATGATATTGACAAAAGCTTGGAAGAAAGGAAAATCCTTGGGTTACTTTTTTTTTTTAATTTAGGAGATTTTGTGAAGTAGTAGGTGGAACAAAAATACAGCCATACAAGGAGATATAGAAGGAATAAGACTGGAATTGAAGCGTGCTAGGCTGGTTGGGAAGCAGATGGAGACATCAAGTAACTTTTGACTTGGTTGAAATAAATGCGCATGTTAAAATGTAAGGGTAGCCATCAAAGACTAACATATATAACTTCTGAACCAGCAGAGAAAATTAAAAGACATAAAGAAAATGCAACCAGTGCCACAGAAGGCAAGAAAGGAGAAAAAAGTTTTAAATTGATGACAGGTAAAAACACATAAGAGTATAAATAAGGTCAAATACAGTTGATGTCAGGGGCATCTGGTGGCTCAGTGGTTGAGCGTCTGCCTTTGGTTCAGGTCATGATCCCCGGGGTTCTGGGATCGAGTCCTACATTGGGCTCCCCACTGGGATCCTGCTTCTCCCTCTGCTTATGTTTCTGCCTCTTTCTCTGTGTGTCTCATGAATAAATAAATACAATTGTTTAGAAAAAAAAACAGTTGATGTCTGAACAACCCCAGGGTTAAGAGCACCAACCCTGTTCCCGAACACACACAATCAAAAATCTGCACATAGCTGTTGATCCTCCCTAACTTAACTACTAATAATAGCCTCCTGTTGACCAGAAGCCTCACCAATAACATAAAGAGTCGATTAACACATATTTTGTATTTTATATGTCTTCTATACTGTATTCTTACAATAAAGTAAACCAGAGAAAAAATATTATTAAGGAAATCGTAAGAAAAAGAAAATATATTTACAGTACTGTACTGTATCTTAAAAAAAAAAAATCCATGTATAAGTGCCCCCCCCCCCACAGTTCAAACCTGTGTTTTTCAAGGGTCAGCTGTATATTAGAAATCACAACAAATACAAATGGATTAAACTCAATTGTTTAAAAACAGAGATTGTTAGTTTCGGTGGAAAAAAATTCCTTCTCTGTTTACAAGAGACACACCTAAAAAATAATGATGCGCAAAGGGTATAAGTAAAGGAATATAAAATGATGTATCAGAACATATTCTCTGTAATAAAACTGGTAACAAGATAAACATCAGGGAATAAGACAAGAAGCATTATTGGGGCAGAGAGGGTCATTACTAATGAAAAAAAAATGAATAATTCACCAGGAAAATGTAATAATCCTGAACTTGCATGCACTCCCAAGCATAGTTTCAAAACAGTTTTTATTTTTTAAAGCTTTTTTTTTTAAAGATTTTATTTATTTATTTGAGAGAGAGAGAGCACATGTGCACTCGAGTAGGGGGAGGGGCAGAGGGAGAGGGAGAAGCAGACTCCCCGCTGAGCAGGGAGCTCGATCCCAGGACCCCGAGATCATGACCTGAGCCGAAGGCAGCTGCTTAACACACTGAACCACCCACGCGCCTCTCAAAACAGTTTTTAAAAAACACTCAAAATGATATAGTTGCAAGAAGAAATTGTCAAATTCACATTCTTAGTAAGATATTGTAGCATCGCTTTCTCAGAAAGTGACTAAGTAGACACAAATTATTAGACTCGAATGACCTGCATATAAGAACCTTGAACCCAACATAAAAAAAAAAAAAAAAACACTGTGCAATTATTCCTGACACACTCACACAGAGAGGGCCACACAGACCCACGGCCCTTAAGCATAAGCTGCATAAGCACGCAGGGGCAGAGAGTGACAAGTATGTAGGCACAACTGCAGTGTCACACCAACAAAGACACCCAGAAGGCGGAGGGAGGGGGCCTGGGGTCTGGCAGGTATTCAGCTAACTAAACACTTACCTGGTCCATGACCTTGGACAGTTAAATACCCTAGCTGAGTCTTAGTTTTCTCATGTGAAAAATGCAGATTAGCCCTCAGCAAATTGTAAAGATCCAGAGAGTTAATATATAACTGAACGCTGCCATTGTAGCATAAAAGCATCCACAGACAATACATAACCAAACGGGCATGGCTGGGTTCCAATAAATTTTATTTTCAAAAACAGGTGGCAGGCCGAATCTGGCCGGTGGGCCATAGTTTGTCAACCCCCGATGCAGATAACACCATTTGCCTTGCCAGGATTAGGGATGACGTAAGGAATAGTAATAGAAGCAAAGTGACTTATACGGAATGAGCTCAGTGGACAGCCCCTCTTGTGAATAAGGTCATCCCGCAAGGATGTGTACACACACACATGTTATACATGTACGCACAAAGGCACATGCATGTGCGTAGATCTGTTTGCACATGGATGTATGGAGAAAGACAGGTGTACATATGAGCACATTGTGTGCACACAGGTAGACACGTATGTGTAGGAGCATGTATCTTTGCCTGGAGGCAAATCTTTTGGAAAATGGGAAAATAAGAACATAGACCTCGCTGGGCAGTGAGGATAAAATGACAGGATGCTTGATGCACTGCCTGGCATAGTAGGAACCCAGAAGCTCGAGTGTCCGCGTGTGGGAACGGGTTCTGGAGAAACAGCGAGGGGTGCATGACACCACGCCCGCTCCCACACATTCACACGCGCACCCATAACACGGTTTTTGTGAGCTTGCTTCCAGAGGGAAGCTGCGCTAATGAGGAGGTCGCCTCCGCAGCCAGCAGGTGCCCAGAACGGCCCTGACGGGCATGCAATTTAGCTTTCTCCTGAGATGTTGGGCAAATGAGGAGAAAGGCGTTTTAATCCCTTGTCACGTCTCCAGGGGCTGGAGGACATGTGCTGAGTTGGGATTTTTCAACTTCAGCCTTTTTTTTTCCTTGACACATCCATCCCAGAAACATCTGTGAGATAAAACAGAGAAGGTCTTATGAATTCAGCTCATACTCGGCCTGTGCTCCCACCCCGAGCGAGCGAGACATGAATCACCGGCCCGGGGGCCCAGCAGCCCCGCAGAGCGGCCTCTCGGGCGGGGGCCCCGGCCTTTCCTGAGTGGCTGCTTTGGATTCCCCCAAGCCTTCTGATCGTCTGCACTCACAGAGCCTGTGTTGTCCGAGGGGAGGCGTGCTGAGCGCTCAGCAGTGCGGGGTCAGCCGCTCATCGCCGGGCCCGGCCGAGTCCTGCTCTGCACCAGGCACTCGAGGCACAAGATGAACCCGACAAGGAGTCAGGGCCGCCCTGCACGTCCCCGTTTTGCCATCCTTTGAGAGCACGGTGCGGGGAAGACCACCATCGTGGTTTGGTGACAGGTGCCTCCGTGTACGGCTGGCCTCCTCCCGTCTCTATCCTGCAGGCAGGAGGAAGTGCGTCGTGGGATGGACCAGCTAAGGCCTGAGAGCCGCCCGTTAACTGAACTTGACCGTCTGGAGCCTTCCTGTGCTCTGGGACCTTGGATCCCACCAGATCGTTCAAAACCCCAGCCCTCTCTGCCTGGGCTCACATTTTGTCTCACCATTTCTGTATGTTTCAAGAAAAGGAGGGGATTTGGGCTGCGGGGCCACCGTGGAACTTAGACCCAGGGCCAGGGAGGGCCTGTGATCTGCCCGCTTTCCCATTTCATCTGTCCAGCAAACAACCCCATAATGGGTACCTGTTATGGGGGTAGGCCCTGGGCTGAACACTAGAGTCACTAGAGCACAGAGCCCCACCTTTAAAAGCCACCAGTCCCAGCAGGTGGGCAGGGCAGGGCAGTGATAAGAAAGGCAGAAAGCTTTTCATGTTCCCAGAGATACAGATAAAGTCCTAAAGCGTTGCAACAGGTAGGAGGAGACACACAGAGACCTCTGCTTTCCCTGGTCCGCAGGCTGCTATAGGGGGTGTGATGTTTACAGACTCATAAGTTCATAGGTGCTGCTCCACCTGGAGGGTCTGGGTCTCTAAAAAGAGGGTGGCGGTGGGAGGAAAGAGAGCGTCTCTGAAGGATTTCTCCCTAGGCCCATTTACAGATGGAAAGTTGAGTCACAGGAGACCAAGTACCCAGAGTTGTAGAGTATTTAGTGTGAGATAAAACCAGGCTTGTATGGAGCAGGAGAGAGGGGAGAGGGTGGATGCCAGACCAGGTCCAGCCTTTTTCCCACCTGTTCCCGGGTCATCCCTGTCTTCCTGAGGACAGTTCCAGACCATTCCTTCTGTGTGGCTGCTCTGGGTCAGCTCTTCACCTTAAGCCTTCCCCGCCTCCTTCCCAGAATCCTTAGCAACAGACAGGCAGTCTGAGAGGGGCAGGAATGCCCCCCACCCCTGGACGGGCTGGCTCCTGTTTACCCAGCTGGTGTGAGCTCAGGCCAGGGTCACAGGGAGGACCTGGGAGGCCTGTCGTCCAGCTGGCACCCCACTGCTCGGGTCTGTGACCCCTTCTTTCCCCTCCAAGGCCTCCCCCTCAGAGATGCGGCCCAAAGTAGGGCTTGGCCTCATGGGAGAGGAGAGCTTAGCTCCTGTTACACCTCCTTTGTGTCTCTGCTCTTTTATTTTTACTGAAAATGCGGAGGTGGCCATGAGGAGAGGAAGTACTAGTGGGACAGAGGAGCTGGTTGGTAAGGGGCAAGTATCAGAGCATGAGGTTTAGAGCGGAAGACCTGAGCTCGAGACCCACCTAGCAAATCACATGCCCTCTCTGAGCATCGGTGTCCCAATCTGTCGACTTGAGGGTGAGGGTAAATGCTCTCTTTTGCCAGGGTCCTTGTGAAGCTTAAGTGCAGTAATGATGCTGAAAATGCTCTGTGGAGTCAAAGCGCAACAGGTCATGGCTGGGACCATTATTTGATTGGCGTCAGGGGAAATACCTGTTCAGATGGGTACGTGCAACCAACCAGGGGCAGGAGCCACAGGCCTAGAAGTCAGAAGACCCAGGCACTTGAGAAGGCTCTAGCTGGCTCTGCACGTGAACCTACACTTCGCTTCTGTTGGCCCCACCTTCCTCATATCAGTCTGGGTGGAAAGGCTGTTCTCCCTCCAGTCTCACAATGACCAAGGAGGACCATGCATCCCACCAGCATTCGCTGAGCACCTGCTGCATACCAGGCCCTGGGCTAGGCTGGCATGTGGCTCCTGTCCCTGAAGAAAGATGACACTAGAAGAGATGCAGGGCTCAGATCCTACAGTATAAGATGTAATTGAGTCTAGTCTCTGTGTTTCACAGATGGGAAAAAACAAAGCCTTACAAAGGAAAACTGCTTTCCCAGGATATCAGAAATGAGAAGCGCCCGTTGCCATTTCTCCCTGATTCCAAGCCAGACGTTGAGGATCAGGCATTGTACTCGGGAAGACCCGCTAATTCCAGCACTACTTTAGGATCCTTCTCAACACAATATTAGGCAGCTCCCGAGCAAGGGGTTGAAGTTGGAGCATAAAACGAAACCATTTGCATACAAATCCTGAATCCTCATCTCTCACTAGTGAGGCCTTTGACTAGAATCATCCACGTAGGGACTCCGACCTAGATTTTCTCACCCACTCTGCCATTCCATTTATTCCTGAAACCAGCTGGTATCGAGTCCCCACCACATACTGAGCTTTGTGCCAGACTCAAAGACGAGCAGGGCCTGCTTACAGGCTCATAGTCTGGTGCAGAAGAAAGTCGAAGGGAAATAATTATAGGGGGACAGCTGGAGCTACACACACGTTTCTGTGGGAACGGAGAGAAGAGAGCAACCTGATGGCTCAGGGCCAGGGTTGGGGGACTGGGTGGTGATTGAGGAAGACTTCCAAAAGTGGGGACATTGCAGTCAGCACTCAGCCCAAACACATGACAAACATGAGGTCCAGTAGAGAGTCCAGATACATTGGTCTTCCTTGGGGATCAATGACATCTGTGGCCGAGGAGGTGACAAGAAGGTGTTACAGGAGGAGCCACCGACCCCGGTGAATAGGAGTTTGCAATGTTGATAAATGTTGCAATGTTGATGGGGCAAAGATGGGGCTTAGGAGGAGTGACTTAGGGGGAGAAGGGGAATTTCCTAGGTTGCTTTCCTAGTTAGGCTGAAACCTAACAACATATACCATCAGGCCCTATTCAACTCACCCATGCGCTCCTGTACTTGCAGCCCTCATCATACTGCTCATTATTTAACAAAGGTAGGTCTTCCCAGGCTAGACCGGAAGTCCTGATAGGAAAGAGATGTGTCTCATTTCTTACTAGTTGGGACTTGAGACTAGCACTGGCACAGTGCTTACCTGGTTCATTATGGGTACTCAATAAATCTTGAATGGATGGTTGGATGGGTGGATGGCTGGGTGTCTGGGTAGGTGGATGGATGGATGGATGGATGGATGGATGGATGGATGGATGGTCATGGAGCCTCTCTAAGCCTGTTTTCTCCTTTGCAAAATGGGGGAGATAGTGCCAACCTCACAGGGATATCGTTAGGACTCAATAAGATGATGCTGCTAAGCCCTTAGAATATTGCTTGGTATTTTAAAAATATATTTATTGAAGGGATAATGATGACTGTTTAAACTCAGGTGCAAAGGTACTCTCAGCAGATAGATCCTGACAAATGAATTTTGCATGCTTTCTGTTAGGATCCTTAAAAAAAAAAAAAAAAAAAAAAAAAGGAGGATGCCTGAAATTGTTATTTGTAACCATTGTTAGAAATAGAATTCAGTGATTCCCATCAGGACAGTAAGACCTTGGTCGGGAAACCCTACAAGCCCTTGAGAACATGGAAGGACAGAGCTAAGCACTTTGTGCAGACACATTGTTCTAAGCACTTTACTCATTTAACCCCCACAACGGCCTTATGTGGTAGGCCTTGTTACCATCTCCATTTCTCATATGGGTGAACTGAGACACAGAAAGATAAAGCAGGTTGCCCAAGGTCACACAGCCAGGGCATGTTCTGACTCCTAAGGCCACATTCTTAACCATTTGGGAAGCTCCCAGCCCAGTGGAAGAATCAGAGCTGTGGGGGAGCCTGGGTGGCTCAGTTGGTTAGGTGTCTGTCTTCGGTTCAGGTCATGAACCTGGGGTCCTGGGATGGAGCCTTGCATCAGGTTCCCTGCTTAAAGGGGAATCTGCTTCTTCCTCTCCCTCTGCCCTCCCCTCCACCATTTGTGCATTCATTCATTCTCTCACTCTCTCAAATAAATAAAATCTAAGAAAGAAGGAAGGAAGGAAGAAAAGAAAGAAAGAAAAAAGAAGGAAGGAAGAGGGGGAAAGAGGGAAAGGAAAGGAAGGGAAGGGAAAGGGAAAGGGAAAGGGAAGAGATCCCTGGGTGGCTCAGCAGTTTAGCATCTGCCTTAGGCCCGGGGTGTGATCCTAGAGACCCTGGGTTCGAGTCCCACGTTGGTCTCCCTGCATGGAACCTGCTACTCCCTCTGCCTGTGTCTCTGCCTCTTTCTCTGTGTCTCTTATGAATAAATAAATAAAATCTTAAAAAAAAAAAAAAAAAAGGAAAGGAAAGAGCAAGCTGTTGTACTAGGTAGGAGCACTCAAGAGCCGGGATTATGTCCGGCATCTTTCTATCCATCGAGGTGCCCGCCACATGGCAGGTTCTCAATCACTATGGAGTGAATGAATGAACAGCTGAATGAATGAATCTGCACACCACCCGCCGTTAGAGCGCTGCGGCAGGCTCTCGTCATGCTGTTAATTGGTAGACAAAGGGCAGTGGGTTAGAGCCCAAATCATCTAGGATGGCCATGTCACAGCGAAGTGAATGTCATCATCAGTTTTAAAGCTCACTTAAAGCTCTGCTACCCATTCCTGTCTGTCATCACCCGTGAGTGGCCTTGTCACTTACTCCTCTGATCCTAACCAGGGCCTCCTCCTGTCACGTCAGTCTTTGGAGAGCAGGAGGGAACCTGACTGGCAGAGGGCCTCGTGCCACGGAGACCAGACTCGATTCAGAGCCGGAGGGGGAGGTCTTGGCCCACTCCTGCCACCACCATCCGTGTGACCTCGGACAGTCACTTCCCCCTCTGAGTCTTGTGTTCCTCCTCGGCACCAGGGGCTCACCCGTGGCCTCGCTCAGGAAACACAGAAGGAGGAGGTGGGGTTGTTCTGGAAAGCTGTGATTCACAGGCTGGTTTCAGGAGCAGGTGGGTCAGTCTTGAAGGTGGGAGCAGCAGGGAACCATAGGTCCCCTTGGGAACCTTCAGACGCAAGGTCACCCCTCCCCTACCTGTCACCATGCCTGAAATGTCCACCGTTTGATGAACTCCTGGGATGGAGGCCTGCTGCCTCCAGGAGGGGTCCTGTTTGAATGCACACAGGGTACAGCCAGTGTAACATTTTGATTCCCTGGCAAAGAGGCGTCCTTGGCCTCTCAGTGTGAGCTGAGTTGAAGGGAACAAGGCGCAGCAGGGGGCAGAGGGCAGGCGCTGGGAGGTGGGCGAGATCTAAGGACCTGGAGCAGGGGTCCTGTGTGACTTCGGGGCAGCCTGGGGAGCCACATGCCTGGGGTTGAGTGAGAGGCAACAGGAGGACCCTTAAAATGGGCCAAGGAACTGCCGGGAGCAGCTTTCTTCCCTTTCAACTGTCTGCCAAGGAGCAGCATGGCCATGGGCGCCCCGCGGCCTGGAGAGGAGAGGCGCCGCCAGCCCCCCGGGCGCCTGTCCCAGAAGCCTCATTACTGGCCCTCGCTGGGCAGCCAGCCCGCTGACTGAGTCCTTGGGGAGGAGGCCCTGCTCACATGGCGAAGCGGAGCGCAGCATCTCACCCCGCACCCCTCTTGTCCACATGGGGTGTGACCGTGGGCAGGAGAGGTGGTCACAGGTCCTCATTAAACCCGACCACTTCTCCACACTCACTGTCATCACCCTGTCCACCCACCGTCCCCTCTGCTCGGACCGTGGCACAGCCTTCCCACCGGGGCTCTCCGCGTGGCCCCCTCTCCACACAGCAGACGGGGACCTGTTCAAATCCCAGGTCACCTCACAGCCCTGCCCAGAACCCTCCAGGGGCTTCCCGTGGACTTAGAGTCAAGCTCCAGCTCCCGTGGCTCGGCTTCCTCCTCCCACTCTGCCCCTTGCTCACCCCTTCCAGCCACACAGGCATCCTGGAGGCTCTTCACACAAAGGCCTTTTTAAGTCCCCCTTGAAGAAGGGCCTTTGCACGTGCTGTTCCCTCTGCCTGGAATCCTCTTCCCTGTGCGCTCCCCACCACCAGATCTCAGTCTTGGCGCCTCCGCTCATGTGTCCCCTCCTGAGAGAAGCCCTCCCGTACCACCCCAGCAAGAAGAGTCCCCCCTAGGGGACTCTAGAGAGACTCTCTAGCGTGTCACTCTGTATTGATTTGCTGTCGATTGTCCCTCTTCCTCACTTGATTAGAAGCTCTACGAGGAGGGAACTAGCTTGTCTTGTTTGCTGCTCTGTTCCCAGCAGCCAGAGCAGTGGCTGTAGCACATAGTAGGGCTTCGGGTCTGTCGAATGAATGATCCGTGCAGGAGACCTGCATGGTTAACACCATCAGCCACTTGAGAAACCCTGCCAGGCCCATGGCCTCATCCAGCTGTAACTTCATTTTGTCCGCACACTTAAAACCCTGCAGGGGCATGTCCCCACTTTGCAGCTGAGGAAACTGAGGCCCCGGGAGTTCAAGCAACTGTCCCAAGGTCATATGCAGATAGTAAGAAGCAGAGACCTGGATCTGTCTGAGTCTAACTCTCTACTCTTACTGCTGTGTTATTAAAACAGGTGTTATTACCTCTGTTTTACAGATAGCAGAGATTCAGAGAGATGTGCCCAGGTGCCTAAGGGCCTTGGCCAGGAAGAGGTGGGGCTGGGATTTGAACTCACATGCGGCCTTCTTTTTTTTTTTTTTTTTTAATTTTTATTTATTTATGATAGTCACAGAGAGAGAGAGAGAGAGGCAGAGACACAGGCAGAGGGAGAAGCAGGCTCCATGCACTGGGAGCCCGACGTGGGATTCGATCCCGGGTCTCCAGGATTGCGCCCTGGGCCAAAGGCAGGCGCCAAACCGCTGCACCACCCAGGGATCCCACACATGCGGCCTTCTTGATAGCGACAGGGATGGCAGGACCCAGCCAGGTAGCCGTCTGTAATGTAAGGGGCTTTAGGACAGGGCGGAGGCTATGTGGTTCGACAGCAGGGTCCAGGGCACAGAGCACACCCTCAGGGAGAAGAGGACAGGAAAACAACACCTAACATTTACTGAGCACTTACTGCATGTGTGGCAACACTCTAAATGCCTCATGTGCTAACATCTTCTCGACAACCTTAGGAGGGAGATAGCTTTCTTGTCCCCATTTTGCAGGTGAGAAAGCTAAGGCACAGAGAGCTTATGGGACTCACCAAGGTCACCCAGCCTGGAAGTGTTGAAGCTGAGTCAAACCCGGGCCCTAACCACTGCACTGTCCTGCCTGAGGAGACAAAGCCGGGCAGGGCTCCAGATCCCTCAGGTTGAGAAAAGGACCCCAAGCCCAGGCAAGTAAACAAAGCCTGCAGCCTGGATCCGTGGATTCCTCGGCTGTAAATCAGGGCCAGAAGTTCATCAGGATGTTGTCTCGAGAGGCGAGAAGAGAACACAGAGCTGAGTAAAGCCCCCACCCAGCCTGGAACCCAGCCTCTCAAGTGGTGAGCAAGCAGCAGGTAAGGGGGGGCCACAGGGCTCCCACCTCAGCTTAAATCTCTGCGTCACCACTCAGTGAATCGGTGATGTTGAGCAAGTGACTTACCGCCCTGTGCCTATATCCCCTGTAAATGAGGATAATTATACTATAATTTAAGATCGTATGAATTAATCCATATAAGGCACTTAAAACAGTGCCTGGCCCAGAGTAAGCTCTACGTGTGAGCTGTTATTTATCAGAAGATTACAAATGTTAAAATAGTCGTTCTGGCCTCTCTTGTAACCAGGGAGACTCGGTCCAACAGGGCTGCTGTGAGGTCAGAGAAAGTAAGCCGGGAAGCTGTGCTCTCAAGCCCTCACTTGGTGACAGCGTGGGCTATCTCTGCAGGCTGCCCTTCACCAGAAGTTGCCTCTCCGCTTTATGTCTCTGGTTTTTTTCAAGGATTGGAGTCCTTCCCTATGGGTGCTAGAGCTAAGTGTTTGTCAAGTTTATGAGCTTTCAGAGACAACCAGGCCTCCCCATTTTTATAAAGACTGAGATAAGAATAGTTTATAAGATTAGAGGTTTGTCATCATCCTCCGCCTTGATGTCTCTCTTGTGTTCTCTCTCTCTCTCTCTCTCTCTGTCTCTCTGTCTCTCTCTCTCTTCCTCTGTCTCTCTCCCTCCCAGTTTCCTCCTCTTTAAAAATCCAAAGTGCAAGCTGGGAAGAGCAGCCCCCGGTCCTATAAACACGCTGTTCAAATAAATGACACATTTAGGAGAAGGTGGAAGCATCATTTAAAGGTGATCACTCTAAAACAACCGTGTCTGGGCAATTTGTCATGAAGTATTTCTAGCTGTTGCCAGAGATCATTTTTTTCTGTAAATCTTGATGTTGGCTCATAATTTTCAACTTTTGACCCTTTAAAACTGAGATGTAGGATTTCCATAAGCTTTGGGGACAGGATGTTTTTAAAATAACTTTTTAAGAAGCCATCTACCCCCAGGGAAGTTGGAAGGAGCCCTGCAGAGGGGGCTAGGATCCGTAGATCCCTGCCCCATTCTTTATGATCCAAGAGTGTTCCAGTCCAAGGACTGGGCAAGCTTCTTCCCGATTCTCTGCAGGTTGACAAATCCCCATGCCATGCCCAGAGCTACCTGGCCTGCAGGTGGTCATGGAGACATGGATACACCCCCCAGTGCTGGGCGGGGGGCTTGTTGCGGCCCACCCCTGCTCGTCTGTCCAGCCTCACACCCTGCACCCCTGCACGCACAGACTCAGGGTGCCAGCGGCAGGTCCTTAGTCTTCCTGTACAGTTTCTCATCTTCAAGCTTTTGCGCAGACTGTTCCTCTGCCCAGCACGCTCCTCCTTTCATTCTTTTGTCTTGTCCTCCTTCGTCGAAAATTCTAGCATTATCACCTCCAGGAAACAATGGGAAGGTCCCCTCCTCTGGGCTCCCAAGCCCAGCATCTCCTCCCCCTGTGTATCCCTTGGCACTAATCACACTGTGGGGAAACTGCCTGTTTACTTGGGCATCTTCCCCACCAGGCCAGGAGCCCGTTGAGCTTTGGGTTCCTAGGCCCGGTCCAGGCACGAGCCTGGAAGACGTGAGGCCCTGGGATAGAGTAGGGCTTAACTTTGGCCTCAAATGTAGTGCTCCACTGCTCTCCCAGCCCTGACCCTGCCTGGGGTTGGGCTACGTATCCTTTCTGAACCTTACTTATTTCTATAAATGGACTATCAGTAGTACCTACCTTATAGACTTAATCTAAGAGTTGTTCGGGATGCTTGGCTGGCTCAGTCAGTGGAGCATGGGACTCTTTGATTTGGGGGTCATGAATTCAAGCCCCACATTAAGCACAGAGATTACTTTTAAAAATTAAACTATAAGAAAAAGAATTATTGGTGGACACTAACAGGCTCTATGGTATTAACTCCAAATCTTCACAAGTAAGTCCTATTGGCAGAACCCATTCTCCAGATGAGGAAGCTGAGTCACAAAGAGATGTTGAGTAACTTGCCTGAGGTCAGTAGGGAGAACCAGGGCTCAAGGCCAGATGGGCCCTGATTCTAGAGCCTGTGCCCCTGACCACTATCATGCATGGAGCCCTAACAACGTACATGGAGCCCTCCACCTGGCACACAGTAGGTTCTCCATATGGACAGTGGCTGCCATTGTCGACAGTTGTTGATAGCTCCATTCATTTTTGTAGTCCGTTTTTAGATGGAAGAAATGAGACTGGTCACAACACGAGAAGAAGGACTTGAGAGCTGGAGAAGGGAAGAATAGGGGAAAACAAGGAGAGGAAACAGGGAAAGAGTTGAGACTGGGGGTAGGCGGGCAGAGGCCAGAGCAGCAGGGCTGGGACGTGAGTTGGCGGGGGCCTGGGAGGCTGCTGGGGGAAAGCGCTGCACCAGGTTGGCCATCTGAGCACAAGACCACCACTGGCTTCCTCGCTCTTAGAAAGTGAAACCCCAAACTCTGGGATGCCCTGGTGGCTCAGCGGTTGATCCCGGTCCTGGAATCGAGCCCTGCATCAGGCTCCCTACAGGGAACCTTCTTCTCCCTCTGCCTGTGTCTCTTCCTCTCTCTCTGTGTCTCTCATGAATAAATAAATAAAATCTTAAAAAAAAAAAAAAAAAAGAAACCCCAAACTCCATCACTGAGCACACAAAGCCCACAGTGGTATAACCCCAGATCACCATTCTTGCCCTGTATCCCACCTCTCCCCCACCACACACATCCTGTGCTCCAGCCACCCTACCTTGTCCTTCACCCCTCTATACGTTTGCACACACTGTTCATTTGCCTCAAATGTCCTTCATTTCTTCCAGCCCTGATGGACTCCTACCCATCCCTTGATACCCACTTCAAATAGCCCCTCCTCTGGGAAACCTTTTTTGATACCCGTAGCCGATCATATTCATTCTTCCCCTTTCCGGAGTGGACTTCAAGGCTAGGGACTGTGTCTTACTCCACTCTGGGCCGAGTGCCCAACCCAGAACTGGACACAAAGTCATTACTTAGGAAAAACTTGTTGGGCTTTCTTTTTTTATTTTTATTTCTTTATTGAGTAAATCCATCCTTAAATCAAGGGCAGGCCCTAGTGAAACCACACACATACATCTCTGGTGTCTAGGAGAGCTAGAACACGGAGGCAAGGGCTGAGTAAGACTAGGAGAGAACTCATCCTTCCCAGGGATCCAGGTCAATGGGGCTCTGGAACTCTGTGAGAGATGCCTAGAAAATGCTGCCTGAGACAGTTCATACCTGGGACCCTACTCCAAGCACCTCTAGGCACAACCCAGAGAAGGCTGCAGATGCCAAACAAGCTGGAAGCCTGTCCCCTCTCACTCATTGGACCTCTGTAAAATGTGGAACTCAAGACTGACCCTGCAGGGAGGATGCTGGGCTGTCAGTCTCCTACTCTTACGGTCTAAGACCACATTGGCTTTTTCAGCAGCTTTTGGCTTGTGGTCAACTCAAACCCCCAGATCTTTTTCACTGGGATGGCTGCCAAGCCACATCTTGTGTATTTGATTTATGGCTTGGGTTAGCTAAGGCCCACTCCTGCTCCCCAGAAGCCAGCAGGAGGAGGCGATGGTGTCCATACCCCTAGGATAAAGAGCCATTGCAGGCCCCCAGCCCAAGAGCCTCTGTGCAAATGTGGGTAAGCTCCCCCTCCCCTGGTTTGTGTTTCTAAGCCCTTACACTTGAGGCACCAAGTGCCAGGACCTCTTGAGTGAGAAATTCATTAGCATTAAAGTCACAGGCCACCAGAGCTCAAGCAGACCAACTGTGGGTTCCTGGGGAAAGCAGTGGTTCTGGAAAGACCCAGAAGGTCACGGAGAGAGAGGCAAGTATTGGAGGCCCAGGATCCCAATGTCCAAATGTCCTGGAAAAGGCCCTGTATAACTCTGAGCCTCCATTTCTCGTCTGCAGAATGGGGTGACAAATCCTGATCTCATGGCGTTGTTAGCACAGAGGTGCCCATGCAGGGAGTGTCTTCCAGGCATAGTAGTGTCTGTGTAGGGGTCATAGACAGGGGGCCCAAGCGGGCCCCAAGGGCCCAGTAATGCCCAGCTCTTACTCCATTACACTGAATGAGAAACTGAGGCACTGAGCTTATACCACCTTTGTAGATACTGCTCCTGCTCAGCCAAATGGGCTTCTCCCCAGGGATTGCCTTTTTATTTTTATTTTTTTTTTAATATTTTATTTATTTATTCATGAGAGACACAGACTGAGAGAGAGGCAGAGACACAGGCAGAGGGAGAAGCAGGCTCCATGCAGGGAGCCCGACATGGGACTTGATCCCGGGACTCCAGGATCACACCCTGGACCAAAGGCAGGCACTAAACCGCTGAGCCACCTAGGGATCCCCGAGATTGCCTTTTTAAATGCCACTGTTCAGAAAGGCCACACTCCCTAAAGTGACCCCCTCCCCGTACACCTGCCTCAGCCCCTGGTGGTCACCTCCACGCCCATCACAAACCGTGGATGGTGTCGGTGTCCCTCGGTCGCTGTCCTAGACCCTCGGCTCCATGAACAGGGCCCTAGCCTTCCTCATTCACCGCCCTTCCTCCCCGGCCTCAGCACAGCCAGACGGGGCAGCGTGTGCGGAGCAACTGGAAGGATCTTTGGAAACATTCCTTCGGACTTTGGCTACAAATCCAAATTGCGTGAAAGAGAAGCGTATTTATTTCCCTGCACCGCAAACAGGGTCACTTCCCCTGCCTGGGCCTCTGTTTCCCCAGCTGTAAAATGAGGTGTGAAATGAGAGGCTGAGCTAGCTTTTCTCTAAAGTCCTCCTAGCCCTGAAGACTCCTAGGGGGCACGGAAAGGGGGAAAGGACCGTATTGAATCGTATAGCCCTATTGGGTTGAAGAAAACCACTTCTGCCAGGAAATCTCTCTCACTGTGTCACTTTCTCCACTAGCCTAGGAAAAAAAAAAAAAACTGCCCCGCACAGGCCCAGGCCTGCGGAGCCCACGCTGCAAAAGTCACAGGCTCCTCCTGCCCCGGGCCCAGGCGCAGGGGCCCCTGAAAGGTGTGTGGTAGCTGCTTCCCTGGGGGGTCCCGGGCTTTGTTGCCTTAACCGAGCACACAGAGCAGGTAAGAAATTCCAGACATGTTCTCCGCTGACAGCTAATTGTGTCCTTTATTAATGACCATGGCTTTCTTAGGGCAGGTGGGAGGAGGGGGGAGGCCAGCCTCAGCCCAGGGGGCTCCCTCAGGTGGAGCTATGACCACATTTCTGGATCTCATAGAAAGGGAAGTGCGACATGAAGTGACCCCGAAAATCCATCCCACCCCACCCCCCAGCTGGAGAAGGGAGGGAGGCTTTCCTGACTCTCCAAGCCCCCGCAGGGGTGGCTGGCGCCGACACAATGTTGCAGGGGTTTGGGAATCTGGCAGACCAGGTTCTGGGTCCCAAGGTGGCCTCTTAGAGCACAGACACCAAGGGACAGTGGACGGCCCAGAGGTGACCCGCAGGAGGGCTATGGCCCATGGGCAGCGTTGGAGATGCTCCCGGGCTACATCCGGCCATCATCCCCCAAATCCCTCCCCCAGCTTGTGGCACCAGGACTGGGCCCGCCAGGCCCTTCCTCAGTGACCCACTGCACCACCTGTCAATACAGCAGCCAGATGTGCCGGGGGACTTGGGCCTGGCCCTGCCAGATGTGTCAAGCTTTCCAACACATCCGGCTTCCCCTCCGACACATCGTGATTATTATTTAACACTTGCTTTTCCAGCATCTGTAAGTCCCAAGGATTTGCAGGCTGGGAGGCTCCAGCGTGTCGATCCAGCTTAAGGTCTGGGGGCCCAGAGCCCACTGCTCATCAAAGGGCCTGTTTTCTCAAGGACGCAGTGAGGACCTTTACGAGCCCTCTTGCAGGGATCGCCTAGAGCTGGAGGGAGGGCTTCGTCTGTTGCCTGCTTTGTCATCGGGATCCTGTTAGCCTGGAGAGGGAGGTGGGGTGTACAGCATTAACCCAATTATAGAAGAGGGATGTGAGGCTCAGAGAGGGACATAATGAAGAAGTAGCCGAGCTAGGACTTGAACCAAGCAGCAGAAGTAGCACGTGCAAAGGCCCTGAGGTGAGAGGAGGCCTAATGTGCTCCAGGAGAGCCAGGGGGTCCGGGTAGCTGGAGTGCAGTAGACGAGAGGGAAAGCAGTAGGAGGTGAGTTCAGAGAGGTGAGGGGGATACAGTTACACCACAAAAGATAAAATATCATGGATAAATTTAACCAGGGAGGTAAAGGGGGCTTTATAGGCTATTGGGTTTTACTTTGAGGTGGGAACTGTTGAAGACCTTTGAGCAGAAGAGCGACACACAGCTGATTCCTGTTCCGCAGGATCCCTCTCTGGCTGATTTGTTGAGAACAGATTGCAGCTAGAGGCAAGTCGGGAGGTAAGAGGGCAAGGGTGAGAGCCAGGAAACCAGTCGGGAGGCTACCGCAGTGATTTGACAGCCACCACACCTCGGCCTCTCGAGCTTCCCCGGTCTGGTATCGGGATTCCTGGGCTGGAGCCCAGTCTCCATCAGCCACTAACTGGCTGTGTGACTTTAGGCAAGCCACCGTTGCTCTCTGGGTTGTGTATTCTCTGGTCAGAAAATGAGGAGCTTGGACCAGAAGATGGTGAAGGTTCTCCTGACTTCCAGTGACCCGACCCCGCGGGCCTCCCCAGCCTCATCTCCCACCTCTGCCAGCCTTGAACTTCATGCCTCAGTGACCCTGAACTATCTGTAGCTCCCACACACACACACCATGCGCCTGTGCGCAGGCTGTCCCCTCCGCCTGCGGCACCCTTCGCCACCAGCCACCCCGCACATGGAGAGCCCGTGTTCTTCAGCATATCTCAAGCTCACGTGCATCTCCAGAGTCTTCCCCTGACCCAGTCCCCTTCCTCAGGGACCCGGGGCACTCCGACAGGCCACGCCAATCTCCCAGAGACAGTAGATGAAGTGGTTGTGAACTCAGAGCTGCCTTCAAATCCCAGCTGCATCTCTGAAACGGCCTAATGTTATTGAACCTCTGTTTCCTCCCCTGGAAAACAGAGATAATTCTATTTGCTACTCCTGGGGTCAAGGTGAGGATTCAGTGAGATTGTAAAGCATCTGACCCAGTGCCTGGCACGTAGTCACTGTCTGGGATCCGTGAAACCAGAGTCTAGCTACGGAGACCCGGCCGTTGAACGAACATGGGGGGTGGCCCTGGACAGTGTGAGCCCAGATTCCCGGAATGGCCCTGGCCAGGACCCTGGGACAGCCTCCCAGCAGCCCCATGGCCCAAGGGCATTCCTGTCCACCCCTCCTGTCACCAGCCGCTCCTCCACTCACCTCCTCCATCAGGGCCTGGTCAAAGCTGCCTGCCGGCAGCCACTCAGCACTTGAAAATGTCCTTAATTGCTTCACCAGAGTGGGGAGTCACCCTGCAGGCAGATAATTAAAAAGTTCAGAGCTTGATTAATTGGGAGGAAATTGGAGGAATGGGGCTGCCTGCGGGGCGTGCGGGAGCTCTCAGCCCCTGCGTGGGGATGGCACGAAGGGAGGCAGGCCAGAGCGGGACCAGGGCCTAGCATAGGATCCAGAGGCTGGACGCACCGGGCCTGAAACCTGCCTTCGCAGGTTGTGGGGTTCAGGGTCTGGATCCACAAGATACTGTGAGTTCCACCCCTGCTACACACACACACACACACATATACAACTAGAGGGTAGACCTCAAAAGACCCAATGGTTATGAAAGTTCTGGTTACTCTGGCCTGGGGGCTGAGGCACCTACAGCCCCCTTGTAGCCCATCATTTAGGCTCTGTGGCAGGCAGTGAGCAGGACAGGCATGGTAGCTGCCTCATGGTGCTCATACTTGAGCAAGTGGAAAGGTGGGAGGTGGAGACAGGTATAAGCCAGGTACCAAGAAGGATGAAGGTGGGATGGCTTGAGACCCCATTACTGGGGGCACAGGGAGGAGCTCTGGGGGCTCCGACGTGGTCTGGGGGACTCAGAGGCCTAGAACAAAGTCTCCAGTCCATACACTAGCTGAGTGACCTTCAGCATAAGATTCCGTATTTCTGAGCCTCAAGCAGTCAGTCAACACACACACACACACTTCCTGAGGCCTCCTGGCCATCACATCTCAGCCCCTGGGTCTGGGAGGTTCCAGACATTACGGTTCCTGCTGGCACCAGGCTTACAGCCAAGTGCAGGAGGTAGACACTTAGAGCCACATAATCATGCAGCAATAGAGGCAAAGTGCCGATGCTTCGGGAGCACAGGCAAGAGGCCCCAAACCAGGTAGGGGGTGGCATCCTAGGGGAAGGTCAGAAGGTGATTTGGGTGGAGCCAAGGTTGGAAGGATCTAGAGGAGTTAGCCAGGCTGGCGCTGACCAGGGCAGAGGGAACTGCCGAGCAAAGGCCCGGAGTGGGGAGATGGAACACAGCTGGTGGGGGAGCTGGATGCAGTCTACTGAGACCGGGGCCCAGGGTGCAGCTGGGAGGTGCTAAGAGCTGGCAGGTGCTTAAGAGGTGCTGGCAAGGTGGGCCGTAGAGGGGAGGGCCAGAGCAGGCTGGGCTTGCCACAGGCACAAGGGAGCCATTGAAGGGTCTTGTCTTGAGCAGAGGAGGGATGCCACAGATGGCCAGCGTGGAGACCGGCTTTGGGAGGCCCTGGGATCCCCCCTCAGGCAAAGAGGAGACGTGTTAACACAGTTCCTGCTGCTGCCTTCTGACTTCTGTAGTCCTGCCAGCTGCTGGCGAGGATCCATAGAGCGTGGGACCCGGCAGGGGCGGGCAGGGGTAGCCTGGGCATGTGGGGGAGGTGAGGGGGGGTGTCGGGATGACTGACATCCCCTGGGTGGTCCCAGGAGGAGCTACCACAGCAGGGGAATGAGCCTGAGGCACTCCTTGGACTTGACCTGGCCAGGCTGGGTGGGCAGGGGAGGCCTTCTCAGGGAAGGAGAGGGAAAGAGGTAGAAAGGCAGGGTGGGACACTCTTTGTCAAGCTAGAACACTGAGGGCCTCGGAGGCAGGAGCTAGAAGGAACATGGACTGTGGGCGCACAGGCTCTGAGTGACTTTGGACACGGCATTCTGCTCTATGAGCCGGTTTCCTCGTCCCTAAAATGGAGACACCACCACCTACTACACAGGGAGACGGTGAGAACTGAATGAGGTTATGAGCGAGGGAAGCTGCTGGCCCAGCACCCCGCAGGCTCATGGCAGGTACACAGTGTTCCGAAGCTCCTTCTAGCCCAGAAGCTTGCCACCTGCTTCCAGCGTGGCTGTGCCCATGGCCCAGGGGACCAGGCACCCTTCCCAGCTCTGACCAGGGCCACTGACTCCACTGGTTTAACCTCAGCAGCAAAAGCGGGAGGCATGCAAAATTGCAAAAGCCACTTTGCGTGAGGAAGACTCCCAGACTCCTCTCGCTGCACCACAGGAGTACCACAGGCCCAGCTCAGACATCCTCAAGGCACAAGGCCCTGAAAATATGCAAATCAGTTTATCCACAATTTAAGGAGAATGTGGGACCCAGGGTTGAGTGCCCGAGCCTGTCCGTGGCCAGAGTCCCACAGGTGACAGAGGCCATAGCGATGGTCCCAGCCATGGCCGGAGTGGGCAGGAAGTGGCCCCGGGCTCACGGAGCAAGGAGGGCAGGGAGCTACCGGGGCAGCCAAGCCCAGCCTCCCTCCCTGGGCCCCGGACTCTCCATCCGCCCAAACTCCTCCCCCCAGCCCAAAGCCAAAACATCCTGGAGATCCCAGGGCAGGAAAGTGAGCCAGCTGCCGTTGAACCTGGCACTGCTGAGCCTGGAGCCCACTCCCTCTCTGCTCACAGTGGCCAGCAGTCAGGCCCGGTTGCAGGAAGATGTCCCAGCCCCCTGCTCAGTCATGGTCCCAGCCCCCTGCTCAGTCATGGCGGGGCCTGGGCCTTTGTCTAATGTCACAGTGCCTGACACGGGATAGGGCCTTCCCACATGCCTATTGAGTAAACTCATAACTCAACATCTCTCCAGCTGGACCCACGCTCCTGAGGGCAGGGTCCACATCTTTGTCTCCGTATCCACAGGGCTTAGCACATAGCGAGGTGGTGGTCCAAGAATGAATGGAAATAGGACAGCAGACACCTGTGTCCTGCTCAGTGTGAACCAGGCAGGCACTGCTGTACGTGTTTTCTCTAGATTAACTCATGTGATCTTCCCACCAAATAGACAGTACAAATGTACTGTCCCCATTACACAGCCAAGGGAACGGAGAGCCAGGGACCTTGCCCCTGGTCATGCTGTTACCAAGAGGCAGGCCTGGGATTCAGCCCTGGCAGCCAGCTCCACGCTCTACTTTCATCAGACCTCCTGCCCAGGTTCCCAGGAGCTAGACGGTGAGCCCGCCTCTGTCCAGACAGAGCCCTCTGCTCCACAGGACCCCCAGGAAGGCAGAGAAGCTCCTTCCTCACCCCCAAGGCTTGGCACACTGGGCCTGACTGAGCATTTGACCCCGCTGTGCCATCAGTGGTCTGGGGATTAAACCAGAGTCTCTGGGAAGAGAGTGAGGAGCAGAGCAGCAGGGCTGCCAGGGAGGCTGCGAGGATCACCCAGTGCCAATTAGCGGCCCCGCCGTGCCAGGTCCAGATGGAGCCCTGCCTCGGCCTGACTCAGGGCTCACTCGGTCAATTATCACCTATCCCCGGAGCCCAGGGGGCAGGTGGGGAGAAAATCTGTTTCCCCATAATCCTCCCTCCCTCTCCCAGCCTGCTGCCATCCCTGCCTCTAGTTGCCTGGCCAAGGGCTCTGGGCATCGGCAGAAGGCGGGTCCTGGCTGGCTGCTTTGGTCTCCAGTCCTGTGTTTGGGGGTCAGGCATTGCCTCTGTCTTGCTGAGTGGCCCAGCAAGCCCTGTCCCCTCTTAGGCCTGACAAATGGTCTCCAGTACTGACATTCAAGCCACCTGATAATCTCTACATCCAGGAATACCTGGGCAAGAGGTCTTTGGAATCACAAAGACCTGGAGTCAAGCCTCAGCTCTGTCATTTAGTAGCTGTGTGACCTTGACACAGCATCTTGCCCCCTCCAGGCCTCAGCTTCCTCATCTGTAAAATGGGGGGGGGGGGGGTGCGGTGATAATGGTACCACCTCCATGGGTAGTCACATAGATTTCAGGACAGAATCCATGAGAATCACCTGCACTGAGCTCGGCACCCGGAAAGCACATGATAAATGGAAAATCATAAAGGAATTATGATTGTCCTTGCATACTGGATGAGTAATAATAGCTGACATTTATATGGTACTTGCTGTGTATTCTGGGTGCCTATCAGCCGATCCGACCCT
Organism: Canis lupus familiaris; assembly: GCF_011100685.1. NCBI lineage: Eukaryota > Metazoa > Chordata > Mammalia > Carnivora > Canidae > Canis > Canis lupus. The sequence continues at coordinate 75,870,410 of NC_049223.1, read as the reverse complement.
TGAGCCCCTCACTGTCCGCTCGGGGAGATAGACCTGCCTTCATTCTGCACCTACTATGCACCACACCTTGCATTAGGTGCTAGGGATGTAGAGACTAAAGACCCAGCCCCTACCCCAACCAGGGTTCACCAACCAGTGGGTTAGGTCCATAGTAGGATGGAGCAGGTGTCTGCTTGGCTTATAAGAGCCAACGATGCACATTTCTTCCCTACTCAATGTTCAGTTATGTGAGATTGGTACCTTGAAATTTGCCCTCGTGGGAGCCTTTACGCCACAGAAGTCGGCAAATACAACAAATCAGGGCTGTCCCCCTCCCCGCCCCAGACAGCCATGTTAGCACGTCACTGCTCAGAGCGTGTGTCTGGTGTCCTGAGTGGAGGTCTAAGGTGTCTGCTGTAGAAAGTGGAGATGGGCCTCCCAGAGGCGTCAGACCCCCGTCCCAGGGGAAAGGTTGAAGGGGAGAGGGGCATTCAGGCAAAGGGACCTGTGTGTGTGTGTGTGTGTGTGTGTGTGTAGCCAGGGCATCTAGGGAACTGCAAGCAGGTGAAAGAGGTGACAGGTGGGGCCAGAGAAGTGTGCCATAGGGTTACCAGAGACTGAGGGCATTCCTGGGACTTGGGACTTCCAGTCTGAAAACAGCAGGATGGGTTGTCACAGTAGTGGACGGGCCCCTGGGATGACCCACGGGGAGAGAAGCCGAGAAGTGGAGCGGGATCTGAGCAGCCACGCAGGTAATGGTGGCACGAAGGTGGCATTCCCTGGCCGCGTGTTTTCTCAGGACACCTTGTAAGGGGCATATTCGTTCATGGGACAGATATGTGCCCTGAGCATCTGCTCTGCTCCCACCACTCTGCCAGGAGTTAGAGACCCATTGAGAGCCACAAACCTCGTTCCTCTTCCCCTTTGCAGGCACTTCCAAGGCAGGGAAAAAACAACATGCAAGTTTATAGGCTGGCTTCTAATATAATTACCACTTATGACAAGGGCCAGTGAGGGACACGGAGAGGAGACAGTGTCGTGAGAGGATCCCTCTGGCCGGGGTGGTCAGGGAAGCCTCTCCAGGAAGTGAATTTAAGCGGAGGCCTGAAGGAGGAAGAAGATCAGCCACGGGAGGCAGGGACAGCGCTCTTGCCAATGTCTTCCAGAAGCGTCAGGAAGACCACAGAGCCAGCCTGGCGGGCTTCCGGGCCAGGACTGGGTGTAGGGTGGCTCTCAGGGCCATGGGGAGCCACGGGTGAGCTTAAAATAAACGGGGTGTGGTGGGTCTCATTCATTCTAATGGTCTCTCCAGGACTAGAGGGGATTGAGGGGGGCCAAAGTGGGGCAGGGAGACCCACTCAGAGACTCTGAGTGTACCCACACCTTACAGGTGTCATCAGCCCCTTTTCCAGAGGAGGGGACTGAGGCTCAGAGAGGGCGCCTATCAGAGGGACAGCTGCCAAATCTCTTCATTTCCCAGTTCTGTGCATGAAATCTGGACGTTGGCAGGACTGGATGTTTTCCCAGCTGAGAAACTAAGAGTAGCGTGGTCCCCAGGGCACAGGGTACTGGGGGCAGGCAGCTGTTCCAGATCTCTCTGTGGGCGAAGAGGGGCTGACCGGAGCTGAGGCCCCTCACACCCCACAGTCACACACTACGCCTGCGATCAGAATCTGCCTCTGCTGCCAAAGAGCCATGTGTGTCAGCTCCTCTCCGGGCCTCCGTTTCCTCAAATGTCAGATAAGGTGGTTGATCTGGGTACTCTTCCAGCTAATCACTTCATCCCTCCACCACCCACTGGGTACCCGGGAATCTTGCTGGGAATTTCCAGTCCAGCCAGGCGCTTACAGATTCCTGAGTGAGTAATTAAAATGGGCACCTCGACTCCGAATGGTGGCTTAGGGAAGGCTTCCTGGAAGAGGTGGTACCTGCACCAAGTCTCTTTAAGAGGAGTTTGATGACAATGGGAGGCAGTGGCAGGGAGTGAGGGCGGGGTGGACAGAGGCCAGAGATGTGGAGGTGGGCCTGGGGCAGGCACCATATGTGGTTGACCATGCGGAGCAGCAGGCACGAGGCTTGGGGTGGCAGGCACGGAGAGATGGGCAGGTGCCAGCCCTGCGGTTCTGGGGGCCCTGAGGAGTTTGGGGAGCTATTGTGGATATTTTTCACAGCAATTTTATGGTGACATAATTCGCATACCATAGAATTCAGCTATTTATGTTGTACAATTCAGTGATTTTTAGTGTATGCACAGCATTGTGCGACCATCACCGCAGTCAATTCTAGAACATGTCCATCACCTCAGAAAGAAATCCTATTACCCATTAGCAGTCACTCCCCGTTCTCTGCGCTCTCCAGTCCTTGGCAACCACTAATCTACTTGTGTCTCTATAGATGGCTATTCTGGACACTTTTCTATAAATGGAAGCGTATGCTATATAGCCTTTTGTGTCAGGCTTCTTTTATAAACATAATGTTGTCAAGGTTCATCCATGCTGTAGCATATATCTGCACTTTATTCCTTTTTATGGCTGAATAATATTCCATTGTGTGCCATTGTGGGTTTTTAAGTGACACAGAAAGGTTTGGACTTTAGAAAGCTGGCCGTGGAGGATGGGCAGGAGGAGGCCAGGCGGCCATGAAAGGCTAAGGTGTAGGTAGGAAGAGCTTTCTGGATGCTCGCAGGGGAAGGACGGCAGCAGAGAAGAGCCAGGATGGGGCACTGCTGGGGTGGGGAAGACCTGGTGATTGGCTGCGGGGGAAGAGGGTAGGGAGGAGGCATCCAGGGTTCCCAGTGACTGGGTGGAGGGTGATGTCACCTTCGAAGACAAAAGAGCAGGTTTTGTGAAGCATGGTTCTGATAGATACAGCAGCCCCAGATGCCCAGTGGGAGGAGGGAGGGGTGGCCGGGCAGCACACCGAATGAGGGAAGGCTTCTGGAGGAGGCAGCCTGGGGAGTCTGAGATGGGGCTAGGACACAGTGACAAGAGAATGCAGCCAGGAAGGTGGCCCAGATGGAGGGGGACCCACCAGCCCGACCCAGGGAATTGCCAGCAGATGGAAGGGGTGTGCTAAGCAGGGCAGGCTCTTTCCTGAATGGGAGCCGGGAGGGTCCTGATCTTGGGACCAAAGCCTTTCAGCATCTGTAAGGATGATCCTAGATCCCCACAGGAGCCCGGTGCCCCCATTCTACAAGGGAGCAAACCGAGGCTCAGAGAGGTCATCTGCTTAACTAGAGCCAGAGCTGCAGCCTGAGTGTCTCAACATGGCAGGGCTGTCTCTTCATCCAGCCTGCAGCAAAAGTTTGGTGCCTGAGAGGAAAATGAGAAGAGAGAGGGCAAGAGCGACCCCGAAACCAGTGCAGCAAAGTGGCGAGAGCCCTGGGCAGGTGCCCAGAACAGGAGCTGCCAATCCCTGTCCAGCACTCACGGAGCACTGTCATGTGTGGTTAGGGGAGCCCCTAGAGTCAGACCACCTGAGATGGAGTCTCGGCTCTGCCACTGTAAGCTCACATCCTGGCAAATTACTTCGACTCTGTGCCTTCCTGCCCCCATCTGAAAATGGGAGTCATAACACTCCCTCCATCAGAGGGCTGGGTAGGGGCTGGATGACTTGCTATGGGTTAAGTCCTTAGCACGCTGCCAGCATTTCATAAGAACTCCATAAATGTTGGCTGTTTCATATTCACCCTCTGAAGTCCTGGTTTCCCCATCTGTACAGTGGAAGTGCTAATAACTCCCCAGAGCACTCATTGTCATCCTCCTTGGATGACACGAGTGGTGTCACGATGACCTGGGTGGTGATATCAAAGTCCTGACTTTGCTCTTGCCTGATCAGTTCTTTAAGGACTAGGCTGGAACTGGCTCTTTGAGGTCCCTGCAGGGCCTGGTCAGGGTGGCATCAGCCCGCTTGTTTGTTAGCTGGCTGCCACCTCCTGAAAGCCCTCTCCAAAAGACAGGCAAACTCGGGCCCCAGGGGGAGGGCGCTGCCTTCTAGCAACCCAGGGGGAATTGTCCATGGTGTATATACCGAGTACTTGTTTTATCCAGCAAGCCCCGAGACTGTAATGACAACCCCCCGCCTCCCCTATGCCAGACACTGTCCATCGCATGGAGTCCTCGTGGCCACTTTTTGGGGTAGATGCTCTCATACCAATGAGAAAACTTGAGCTCAGAGAGGTTGAACTACTTGTCTGAGGTCACCCAGCAGATTGGTATTTAAACCAGATACAGTTCAATAATGCCAGGAATTATTCCAGGCATTTTTACCTAAATTTAATCAATGTCATCCTCACCATAATTATAGGAGGTAGATACAATTGTCCCCATTTTGCAGATAAGGAAATAGCTTTAGTGACCGGCCCGAGGTAGAGCGGGGATTTGCCAAGCAGCCTGCACACTAACCACCATTCTTCCCTGCCCTTCTAATCCCATGATCCCCAAAGCCTAAGCTCTTCCCACTTTGGAAGGCAACTTCAAGAAGTATGAATGGAGCATGTGCTGGGTGCTGGGTTCTGTGCTAGGCACAGGGGACGGAGCTGTGAATCAGACACGGCTCCCACCCTGAGGGAGCCAAGAGCATGACAGGGGTCCCCTTGATGAATAATTATGACCAGGGAGCAGATCTTTCTGAACTCCAGTAATGTAAGCATCAAGGAGGATGGGATCTCTGAGGCTCGAGCTGGTTGAGGGGTTTAGGGGAGGGCAGTTGCCTAAGATTTTAACTTGGAGGATAAATTTGAAGACTGGGGCTAGAAAAATGATTTTGGGAAATGTATGTTGGCCATTTACATGTGAGGAGAAGGATGCTCTGAGGGGTGGGGTTGCTTGCCGACGGTCCCACGACACACAGGCATGGGATGTGATCCAGGTGAGCTCCCCTGTCCTGTTTAGCCACCTTTTACCCCAGGGGGGAACCTACCTGTTGCAAAGCTCTTCCCGGTCCACCTTCTCACTTACCCCTGGCATGATCTCCCCCTCCCCAGGCTCCACAGCAGAGCTGGGATTATGAACCCCAGTAAGCAGAAGAAGAAAGGGAGGCAGGAAAGGGGCAGGGCCTGGACCCCAGGCCTTCCGATGCCCAGCCCAGGCCTAGGGTAGGGTGGATTTGCACGCAGGTCCACACAGGAGGGTCATTGCTTGTAGAACCTAAGCCCTGAGCTGCAGGGCCTGAACCCGAATCCTGAGCGTCCCCCCCACCCCAGCACAGGGAAGAAGGCCAATACCCTTGGAAGATGCCAGGTTGCTGATTGCCCATCAAGTGCAAGCATTTCCCTGCTCAGGCTGTCCCTGGTACTGCAGGCTCCCTTTGGTGAAATAAAATGATCCAGCACCTACTACAATAACAGCTCAATTCATCGAGCACCTGTGCTGTGCACGCCTCCTGCCCCGTGCCTTACACACTATACCAAATTCCCCCGGTGGCCTTCAGAAATGAGTCTCAGAATCATAATTTTACAAATAGGGAAACTGAGTCTCAGGAATGATTAAGCCATTTTTCTATGGCCATACAGCCAGTAAAAGGCCAAGCTGGGACTCAAACCCAGGTCTAACTACTTCCAAAGACAGTGTTCTTTTCTGCTCTACTACATTGCCTTTCTGCATGGCCTGCACTGTGCTAGGACTTGTCTACTGTCATCATCTCAATCATCTGGAAGCCAGGAACCTAGTTATAAGAATCAGGGCTCGGCCAGCCATTAGTGAGTGAGACTGGGCCATATAGGTCTGGCCCCAGACCCCTTCGGAGTTTGCAAAACAAGTCAGGATTGAGCCTAGAAGCTGTGGCACAGCCAACCTGGAAACGGTGAAGCGGGATTGCTAGGGGCCCCAGGTGAGCCCATAGATAGCTTCAGAGATGAGAAACCAGGTAGCCTGGACCCTTCTGGGCAGAGAGGACTGCCATGTTGGAACCTAGAGATCCCCAAGAGCCTTAGGAGATGGGTTTCCCAACAGTGGCTCTCCATGGCCCCTGCGTGATGCTGTGTGGCCTCTCCAGGAGACTACAAGGTCTTCCCATGCTTTGTGGCCTCTGAAACCTCTGTAACCTCATCCGGTTTCCCCAGCGACTCTCTTTGTCTCCTGTACCAGGGTGCCCGTCTGGAACCTTCAAGGCCAACCAAGGGGACGAGGCCTGCACGCACTGCCCCATCAACAGCCGGACCACCTCAGAAGGGGCGACCAACTGTGTCTGCCGCAACGGCTACTACAGAGCAGACCTGGACCCCCTGGACATGCCCTGTACAAGTACGCTTGGGGCCCCTGCAGAGCGATGCCTCACCGGGTCCCCAGGCCCCCTGCAGAAAGCTCAGAGCAAGGGTTGGGCAGCGGCCTGGCTCCAGCCAGCCCTTCCTGAGTGGGGAGCAGCCAATTACCTGGTGGGAGGGGAAATGAAAAACTGGTTGGAAAAGAACCATCCTGGGGTAGTTGTGCTGCCAGCAGGCAGCTACCGTGGAGCTGGCATCTGGCTCCTTACCTCCTCCCGCTAGTCACATGGAGGATAAAGTGAAGGTCTCGATTCACAAAGGGACGGTGAATGGGAGGCTTGGCAGAAACAGAACCAACACAGGTGGTGTCTGTGACAGCAACGATGCCCAGTGTTCTAACCTGGCAGCGGCCGCCTGAATCTCAGGCCAAGGTTCTCTAAGAAAGCAGTGGCTGGGAGGGCCATCTTACAACCCCTGTATCAGGCAAGAACGGAATCCAGCTGCCAGCAACAGAGAGCTGACCCCAGGGGCTTACACCACAGGACTGATGGACTCTCTCACACAGCAGAACCCCAAAGATAGGCAAACCCAGGAAGTTCTCTGGGACCTGGCTGGCTCACTCTGCTCTGCCATTCTCAGCGTGCAGTTCCTAGCCTTCGGGTCACTTCACAGTCCAGCATTGCTGCTGAAGCTCCAGCCATCACACACATTCTAGGCAGAGGAGAAGGGAAGGGACAGAAGGACATTTTACAGCTGTCTCCTCTTTTTTTTTTAAGAGTTTATTTATATACTCACGAGAGACACAGAGACAGAGACACAGGCAGAGGAGGAAGCAGGCTCCCCGTGGGAAGCCTCATGTGGGACTCGATTCCAGGACTCTGGGATCACAATCTGAGCCAAAGGCAGACGCTCAACCACTGAGCCACCCAGGCACCCCCAGCTGTCTCCTTTAAAGAAAAAGTGTTGGCCAGCAACTTCTACAGCATATCAGTGGCCAGCCCTTCAGCACAGGAGGCTGGGAAATTAGTCTCCTAGCTGGACATATTGCCACCCTGAATAAAATTGGTTTCTTTTAGAAAGAGGAAGGGAAAAGAGAAATCGGGTGGCTATAGTCTCCAACACACAAAGACTCGCCCTAGTAACACACACCGAGGAGGCTGGAGTCCAGGGAGAAAGGGCTAAACCGATATGCGGCAATATGAGAGTTCTATTCTAGAAGCATCTCTCAGGTGGATGGAGGGGAGAAAGGAGTTGAAGGAAGCCTTTGGGGGCCTGGGCTGGCGCCAGGGCAGTGGGCAGAGAGCCGTCTCTTGGGAATGAACCTCCGCAGCCCCCTCTGACCGACACCTCTCCCCACCCTCAGCCATCCCCTCCGCGCCCCAGGCGGTGATCTCCAGTGTCAACGAGACATCCCTCATGCTGGAGTGGACCCCGCCCCGCGATTCAGGGGGCCGCGAGGACCTGGTCTACAACATCATCTGCAAGAGCTGCGGCTCGGGCCGGGGCGCCTGCACCCGCTGTGGGGACAACGTGCAGTACGCGCCCCGCCAGCTGGGCCTGACTGAGCCGCGCATTTACATCAGCGACCTGCTGGCTCACACCCAGTACACCTTCGAGATCCAGGCCGTCAATGGCGTCACCGACCAGAGCCCCTTCTCGCCTCAGTTCGCCTCCGTGAACATCACCACCAACCAGGCAGGTGAGCACTTCGAATGCATGCTCCAGGTCGGGGCAGGAGGGGTGGGGGGCAGGCAGGGTATCCTGCCAGCCCTGGTCGGAGACACACACACACCCCCCGTGGACTGGCTCCCACCTTCCCAAGCCTGAACTCACCCGGGAGAGTAAGCGCTCCCTCTCCGGTGCTGTGGTGTTCATAACAATTGCTGTCGCGTGGTGAACGTGTGTTGTTGAAGGTAAGCGTGAAGCTGCTGGAACAAAAAGGCTCAGTGTTCGGTGGTTAAAAGAACACAGAATTTCAGGCCTGTCTCATGGAAGAGTCCAGGGGTCAGCAATGCAGATTCGTGGGTAGAGCGGATCCACTTAGAGATGCGGAGGTCCAGGTTCTTACGTTTGTGTCAACGCCCCCCCACCCCGCCCCGTGCTCCCCGCCTGCGTGCGTGGTGGGAGCTGAGGCACAGGGATGTCCATCTGCAGGGATGGTGGGAGAGAGAGGACCCAGGGAAGCTGGACTGGCACTCATCACTTCTGTGCACACTCCCCTGGAAGAAAACCTGGTCATGTGGCCTTGCCAAGCCACAAAGGAGGCTGGCAGATGTGATCCCTCCCAGCCTAACCAAAACCTCTCACAGCAGGCGGTGAGGAGACAGCCAGTAGATATCTAGCAGTTTCCACAGGCACCTTCAGCCCACTCCAGTCCAGCTCCAGCAAACTTTTCTCCCTCAGCTCACCTTTCATAATCCTTTCTGGGACCCCCATGTCACCCTCCATCTCCTGCCTTGCTTCCTTCATGGCAAAAATGTTGCCAAACAGTGAAGTCTCACTACTACCACCATTTCCTCTTCAATCCACTCCACTGAGGTTCTGGCCCCATCTCTCCACCAAGACCACTGTGCCCTGGGTCACCAGGTGACTTCCATATGGCCAGGTCCAAGAGACATTTCCCAGCCTCATCCCCCCAACCAAGGGCCATGTGAGATTTCCAGGACCTCATGGTACCTGTGGATTGAAAATTCTGAGTGTGCCCCTCAGTTATTCACTCAACAACTCTTGCCAAGCTCTGCTGCAAGCGGGGTCTGGGCCCTGTCCAAGGAAGAGACAAGGGAGGCCAGGCTCCAGGAGAGAAGGTGAATGGGCTACCCACCTTATATTTCAGATGTCCAGCGGGGTCCACACAATAACTTCTCAGGGGATCCAGAGATGGAAGTCCGGGAAGGCTTCCTGTAGGACGCAGGATTTGACCTGCAGCTTAAAGGACTAATAAGACGTTTAAAGGAGCGATACAAAGAGATCTCTTTTGAGAATGAGGAAGAGCATGAACGAGGACATGGAAGGAGAAGGGTCAGCCAGCTCCACCCAGTTGAGGGGTACTGTCTATATATGACCTCACTGCATGCCCCGGGCCACCTGGAGTAGAAGGCATCCATGTCCCCATTTTACCGATGATGCTCAGAGAAGTCGAGTCACAGAGCAGGAAAGGGAAGGAATCTACTAGGTCTAAAAGATTCTTGTGCTTGGGCACAATCCAGGGTATGGCCAAGGAAACTTGAGTTTGACTAAGGGTCTGACGGTGCGTGTGAGCGAGTGTATTTGTGAGGATGTGTGGTGTGGGTGTGTCACTCACTGTATGTGCTTGGGTGACCATGTGTTTATGATTGTGATCGCATGTTCTGTGGCCATGTGGCTTCTTATTTATACATGCATTCATGAGCATGGGTGTGTCTGAATCTGAGGGGCTTGGAACAGGGTGTGTTTGAGCACGAGTATGTATGTCTGAATGTGGCCCTGCCTATCTGTGTGTTCGTGCATGAGAAAGAGTGTGGTTTTGTTTGTGAATGTTTGTGGTATTGCTGCGGTTGAGAGGGCATATTTGTGAGCATGTGTCTGCAGTTCTTACAGGGTCATGGGTGCATTTCAGCCCCACTCAGATTGGGGTCTGGATGGAGTTGAATCAAGGCAAGCAATCTGAGAGAACTCTCAAAAGCCAACAGCGGTTGGCAGAGACACCTAACAGATTACGAGGCCTCCAACTTGACAAGGCCCTGGGGTGGGGGAGCCTGGGCTCCCTACTCCTCCCTCTGCCCCGCCCAGGCTCCATGGGGTGGAGCGATGGGAGTTCTTTCCCCCTTCTTTCCCCCAGCTGTAGGAACCTCCTCTGCACCCATTCGAGAGCCCTGAGGGTGGAACTGCCTACTCAAGAAGCCTCAGCTTATTAGCAGCAAGGGGTAGAGTCAGGCTGCTTGAGCTGGATTCTTCCTGTCTGGAGCTGGAAGTTCCCAGAGAATAGAAATAGGACAGAGTGGAAGTGAGGGGCTTCCAAAGAGGAAGATGCAGGGAGAGCCCTCAGGATCATAAGACAGAAGCAGTGAGAAGCTTGCATTCAGACCAAGTCTGAATCCCAACGTTGCCATTCATTTGCTGTGTGACCTCCGTGTATCAGTCAGCTATTGCTACGATAATGCTGCATAACAAAACCACCCCAGAACTTAGTAGTTTGCAACCGTAACTATTTATTTTCTCACTCACTAGTCTGTGGGGCAGCTAGGGTTTAGCTAATCATCAGCAGGGCTCTCTGGGCTGGGCAGGACTCCAGAATGTGGGTTGGATTCAGTCTGTTCCATATGTCTCCCATTCCCCTTGGACCAGCAGCCACCCAGGCTTGTTAATGTCATGGTGAATGCTGGGAGCACAAGCGGCCGAGCCAAGCCATGCCACACAAACACATGCCTCTGCTTGTGGCGTAGTCACCCACAGCAAATGAGCCCCGCAGAGCTACTTGGCAAAGGGTGTGGGTTCATAATCCTGTTCCAGGAGGCAAAACTGAGAAAACCGATCCAACCCATCACACTCATGAAAGTCACTGCCTCCCTCAGGGCCTCGATTTTTCCACCAAATTGTGCATCAGAACTATATGAGAGGTTCTCCAAAACACAGGTTCCCGGGCCCCCACCCCTGACCTGTGGAATCAGGATTCCAGGAGCAGGCCCTGGGAATCTGCATGTTCAACAAGTGGCTCGAGTGTTTCTTCTCACCGGGCAAATTTGGGAAACTCAGGCCTAAGCCCCTGTATACCCTCAAAGCCCTGAGGCTTTCTGGATCATGAATACTCTTTCTCCCTCCCTTCTTTGTTTCAAGCCCCTTGATAAGCCGACTCTTCCCCAGGTGGTCAGGGCCCAGCTGGGAACCATGCAGCCACCCCACACCCTCACCACATTATCCCCCTTTGCCAGATAAAGAAACACAGGCCCAGAGAGGTGGAGCCAGTTATGCAAAGCCCCACGACTAAGTGGCCTCAACTAGGATTTAAATAAACCCAGAACTATGGGATTGCCAAGTCTACACTGGAGTTCCTCCCCTTGAGGATTCATGCCCCGGTTGGGAAAAAGCGACATGGACACAGACAGTCATCTGCATACAAGGTGGCATGAATGAGGGCCCAAGGAGGTGTAGGGGAGGGGAGAGAGATCACAGTAGGAGAGATCATTTCCTCCTGGGGAATGGGAGAAGGGAAAATCATGGAAGGCTTCCTGGAAAAAGAGGCACTTGAGCTTGGCTTTGGAGAATGGAGAAGCTTGTAAGAAGCACAGATGGAATCCTGCGGGGAGGAAGGTGTCCCAGGGGAAGGAAGTGCAGGAGGCAGGCTGGAGGGAGAGTTCTTTCTGTTCCTCCTGAGCATGAGGTGTCTCCACACATGTTCCCTTGACCTGGGTTGCTTTTCTCCTCACCCTTCTTGCAGACCTTTGCTCATCGTTATTGACCTTCCTGACTTGGTCACACCCCCTCAGCACCATGGCCCTCGCAGGCCTCCCTGGTTGAGGTTTTAGCCTTACGTCTTCGATCATGTCATCCCTGTCTGTCTGCCCCACCATGAGCATGTGGTGGGACACAATAGGTCTGCTTTTCCTTACCGCGGTTTTCCTGGCACCTGGCGCGGGGCACGCCACAGCGAATGCTCGGTGAACATTTGCAGAAGGGCTCAGAGAAGCATGGAGTGAGGTGGGGTGTAGAGAAGTATGATAGGCTGGAAAGCAAGGCTGGGGACTTGATTTCCAGACAAATGCATTCAGTGGTCGGTTTTAATCAGACCCTAAAATTCAATATATAAATATCTAGCTCGTTGCCTTAAAAGGAAAAAATGTTCCTTTTGTGCAAGTGACTGGGCCTTGCTCACACTCCCTTGGCATTCATCGGGGCCAGAGCTGTCTTCTGACTTCATAAAGCCGTCATGCCACCTTCGAACCACACTCCGCCATTCCAGAACGCCTTTCCACTCCGTGTTCATGCTCCTCCCAGGGCCCCCTGGAGAAGGGAGGCCAGGCTGGGCCGCAGATCCCCTCTTGAGGAAGGAGGAAACAGGCGTGGGAAGAGCTCAAGCACACGCCCAGGCTCACTCAGCTGGCAAGGGGCAGACCCAGGATTCGATCTGCTGTCCGGAGTCTGTGGTCCTCGACACAAACAAACAGGACAGCATAGGGGACGGGAGGAAGGAGGGCGAGCCTCGGGGCGGGCGTCAGGAGAGAGCTTCTCCTGGGAGGTGGTGTTGAAGCTGCGATCGAGACCTCGAGGCAGAGACAGCCGTGCAGACCTGGGGCGTGTGCCGCATTTCAGTAACGTGGGGCTCAACCTCAGCGCTGCGTCCAGTCCTCTTGGCCACCCTCCAGGGCCGCGCCGGACACGATCTCACCCGGAGCAAGCTCCAGGCAGCCGCACCTCTGCCCAGTTCCAGAAGGGGGTGGGAAGGGTCTGGGTTTGGGAATCTGGCAAACGAACCTGGCTTGGAATCAAGCCTGGCTGCTCACTGGCACATAGCCTTAGGCAAGTCACTAACCCCACGTCTGAATGCATCTCCTCGTGAGCGTCACCACCCCTCCTCGCGGGACCGCTGGGAGGCTTTGAGCTCATGTCTCAAGGTGCCTCCCAGGCCGCCCGGTACATCCAGGCATTCAAAACGCGGGGATCGTCCTACGTTGCCCCTAATCATAATAATGGCTCCCATTTATCAAGTGTTTACTGTGTGCCAGACACCATCTCGAGTCCTTGATGATGAGTCTTCACAACACGGAATGAGGTGGGTCCTGTTATTATCCTGTCTCACAGGTAAGGAAAGTAAGGCTTTGAGGGTCAAGCGACTTGTCTGCAATCAGCAGGCAGGCAGTGGCAGAGCGTGAATAGTTCTATCACTGCGTGCTCGGGACCCAGCACTGGCCGGACTCAAGCCTTCCGCAGAGGTGGGGCGAGCTGTGTGCCTGGGCCCATGTGCACCACGGCCCGGCTGGCAGAGGCAGTCTTTGGCATCACCCGTCCTGAACAGGAGATTGACATGTTAGGAAGTTCCCCTGTTGTCATGTCCTAGTGGGTCGTGTGGGCAAAAAGGCTCAGCCCTCATCCAGCACCAGGCTGCATGGGAGGCTTCACTCCTCCCAGCTTCAGGGTCCTCGCCTCGAGGATGGGCATTGATCTCTCACTCCAGCTTTGCTGGATGGTGGCTGGATTAGCTATCACGTAGACAGAGCACCCAGCACATAGTGAGTGGATAAGCTATGGCAGCGAGGCTTCAAACGAGATCAGAAGGTGTCTTAGTTTCCTATTGCTGCTATAACAAAATGGCACAAACGAGCCACAGCTCCTGTCTCTCAGCTCTGTAGGGCAGAGGACTAGTCTGGATCTCAGCAGGCCCAAATCAAGCTGTTGGCAGGGCTGCGTTCCTTTCTGATGGCTCCGAGGAATGATCCGTTTCCTAGCTCGTTCAGGTGTCGGCAGAACTAGTGCCATGAGATGATAGGAGTGAGGTACCCCTGTCCTTAGCAGCTGGCAGCTGCCTTTCGCCTGTGGAGCCCTCTTTCCAGTCCTTGCATGTGGCTCCTGCATCTCAGAAGCTGCAATGGGGCGTCAAGCCCTCCTCACGCTCCAGCCCTCTGGTTCTCTGACTCTTTGGCTGGAAAAGCTTCTCCTCCTTTAAGGACTCACTAGATTACATTGGGTCTACCTGGATAATCCAGGATAATCTCCCCATCTCAAGGACCATAACTTTAATCGCGTCTGCAAAGCCCCTTTGGCCGTGTAAGGTCACATATTCACAGATTCTGGGATTAGGATGTGGACATCTTTGGGGGCCATTATCCTGCCTATTGCAGAAGGTGATGTAAGCCAAATTAAAGCACATCAGCATTCTCAGGGGCCCTGGAATGCAAACCTCTTTTCTTATAGAAAGGAAAAAGGAGGCCCGGAGAGGTTCCCGAGCTGCCGTCCAAGATGATGCAGCAGGTCGTGGCCCAGCCAGTCTCCAACACCCTGGCTAGGTATCACGGCCTCCGTCCATGACACCGCTCCATATGGCTTTCTCATGCAAAGACTTTCAACTTTCCAAAGCCCCTTCTGCTGTTGTGTTCTCCTCTGATCCTCCCGCCCTCCTGGGGGGCAGGCATACAGTGGCTCAGTCTCTAGAACTGGCATGAGCATGTACTCACCTACTTCTCTCCCTGGGGGCCAAGAGGATCAGAAGGAGATGGGCCGAGAGAGCCTCTGGTGAGGCCCAGACCTGGAGAAAGGAAGGCAGAGGGAGAGGGAGAGGGCACTTCCCTCCCCAGCCCAAGCCCTCTGCACGTATCGGCCTCTTTGATCACTCCAAGCTTTCTGCAGGGGAGGCACTGCCGGCCTGGAGTGTCAGTTAGGATTGAGTTTGGCTGCATATAACAGGAAGAAAAATAGCAGATAGCTGCTGCCACAGTAATGCTGTTTGACAATCGACCACAATACCTGCAGCATTAAAGTAAGAAGCATTGATCTAGCCCACGAGTCCCCAGATTGGCCGGGTAGATCCTGGGGGGGTTGGGGCGGGTTACACACGCATGTGTTTGCCCTCAGTAGATCTTTGGATATTTTCGGGGCTCTATTGCATGTTTGGAGTTGACAGATGTCAGATTGTCAAGATGGTCCCGGGCTGGGACCAGTAGGGCGACAGCTCTGTTCTGCGTATCTCTTCCCCAGCAGGTCAGCCTGGGCAGGTTCTGTGGCAATCACAGGGAAGCAAGACAGCAACGGATATGTGCAAGGGCTTGTTCATGCCTCTGCTGATGCCATGTTTGCTAATATTCCATTGGCCGAAGCAAGTCACATGGCTAACCCGAAAGTGGGGTGGGGGTGGTATTACACAAGTTCTAGGGCAAAGAATGTAGATACAAGGAGGTGATTAATAATACAACCAGTCTACCATAGTGGCTTAGACAAAATGAAAGCTTATTTTTCCAATAGGTAAAGGATGTCAGAAGATAGGAGTTTAGGCAACTCTGTGGAATCGTCAGGGATCCGGGCTCCCCGGCACACAGCTTCTGGTCCTATGGGCCAACGTGGCTATGAGAGCTACAGCCATGACATCCATGTCCCAGGCAGCAGGATGGAAGAAGGAGAGTGAAAAGGCCCTTCCCTTTAAGAGAGACTTCCTAGAAGTCCCAGATATTACATTGGCTTTATACCTCATTGGCAATCGTGCTGTCGCATGGCCACTGGTAGCTACCGGAGAGTTTGGGAAAATGTAGTATTTTATTTGGGCATAATGTGCCTAGCTAAGAACCAAGATTTTGTTAATTTGAGAAAGAAAGAATGGATACTTGGGCAGGCAGTAAGTCGTGTCTGCAACATCCCATTTTACATGTGAGGAAACAGGGCCCAGAGACAAAGTAACTCACCTGAGGTCACAGGGTCGCCAGGGCATGAGAGCTGGGATCTGAACCCTGAGTGCTACATCTTTTCCCTTCCACCACCACTATCACCACCACCGTTCAAGGGCCTTTGCTGAGCAAAGTAGTAGCCCTTAGCTACTCACGGTGCTGCTTATGGGTCTGAGCACCCCAGGGACGCCCAGCTGGCTCAGTCGGAGGGCATGCGACTCTTGATCCGGGAGTTGTGAGTTCGAGTCCACATTGGGTGGAGAGTTTACATAAAGTAAATAAATAATTTCTCTTAAAAAGATTCAAAAGATTCTGAGCAGCCTGGACAGCTACCTATGGCAGATGTCCCCGGACCCTGACTCTGCCTGGTCCTGTGCTAAGCACTTTATATGCAGGTTTTCATGTAACCTAGAGAGGAGAAACTGAGGCACTGAGGGGTGAGATATGCAGCCTGGGCTACCTGATCCAGATCTTGCCACCTTCCTGGTCCAGATCCTGGGTTAGAACTGGGTCCCATTCAGCAGCCACAGGTAAGATCAAAGGTGTTCAGCATCCTTGTCTGGCAGGTGGACCATTGGGTGTTTCCATAGTACCAAGCCCAGGGCCTGGCCTTAATCTGCTCCGACCATGCACAGGGCTCAGGCCACGTAACGGGGGGGGGGGGGGGGGGGGGGATAAACCAACCCGGGCCGTAGAGTCAGGCAGGCCTGGGTCCCGATCTCACCTGTGAGCGGAGGTACCTAAGGCAGGAGACTTGACCTGACTCTCCCTTTCCTTATCTGTGAAACAGACGTGATTAACCCCACTCCATATGATTGTGTAGCACCTAGAAGGTGCTGTTAAATCTGAGCTGAATCAAAGGAAGCATGAAGGAGCGGATGAACGGCCACCCTAGACACAATCTTTTCTTGGGTTCAAGGAAAAAGTGTATAGTATCTCCTAGAAACAATTTTTGTTGTTTTGGGAAGATTTTTCCCCAAAAAATATGTCCACAAATTGCTACTTCCAAACAACATTTAACTATTATGCGAAAAGGGGGTTCTGAAGCCAAATGAGACCTTAACTGCCAGGTTAACTGGGTCTCTCCCCTGCAGGACTTCTCAGAGCCTTGAACAAAGGAGTGTGCACTGTGAGTCTTCCAAGCAGGGTTCTAGAGAACTCTGTGTTTCTCTACGTTTCTTGGCCACAGAACTCCTTTTTTTTTCATAGCAAAGTGCCACCTTGACACCAGTTCTCAACTTCTCCTTTTCTTCTGCCCACAGCACCAATGTCTGCTCCAATCAGAAAGAAACAAGGCCCATTTTTCTGGAAGTTTACTGTATCGCTACAGTCAAAACAGGGACCCCCATTATCAACCGGAAATTCCAGGAGTCTTGTCATGGGGAAAGTGCTCCTGCTACAGGTCCTGGAGAATGCGGGCGCAGTTGTCACGGACTGTTGTGGGGCTCTAGGCCTGTTGGTCAGCGGGAGGCTCCAGCCACAGCAGCAGGTCCCATCTCCGAGAGCCCCGGGTGTGAGGGAGAGTGAATGGTTAGTGCCCATCATACAAGCACACTGCATAAGGTCAGCGACTCAGGTTCCTGAAGGTGCTAGAAAAGGTGAGGGCCTGCCCTTCCTCTCCTTCCTTCCTCTAATAATGTGGATACGTGCTGACTCTGAGCCACACGCTGTCCCGGGCACTGGAGATAAAGGATAGAACAAGACAGACAAGGTCCCTGTCCCTCGGATGGTGCCAGTAAAGAAAGCCGCTGTGGGATGGCAGGATGGGGTGGGTGGTCAGGGAGGGCTCCCGAGGAGGCCAGGGAGATCTGGGGGATGAGGTGTCCAAGGCAGAAACACCACGCACGCGAGGCCAAGGCCCTGAGAAAGGAATGATGACCTTGGTGTGACTGGCCGGTGTGGACGGCACTTGGGAGTGGAGGTGGCAGGTGCTCAGAGGTGGTGGGTGCCAGGCAGGTGGGCCCAGAAGCCGTGTGGAGCATCTGGGCGTCATTCGGGGGGCATTGGGAAGTCACAGCGGGCCATCGACAGCAGTGAAGAGGTCACAGAGGCAGCGGGAGCTGAGACTGGGCCTTGGCGTGGGGTCCCACAGTGCTGAAGCCCAGCGACCTGTCCCTCCCTACTCCTCCAAGCTCCTGGGGTCTTCTGCCCCATGAAAGGGCAAAGGCCGAGCACACTCAGGGTCTCCTTCCTGCCTCAGGAGCTCAGGGCTGCGGAGATGAAGCTGGCCAGGCCCAAACCCACGCCCTCTGGAAGCAGCCAGGGTGCCCGGGCCTCCTGTCTTCCTGCCTGTCCCCGAAGGCCCTGAGACACGTCCCCACTCAACCCCTTCATGCCCTGAGGGGGAAACAGAGGCACAGGCCAAGGCTGCTTCCCCAAGTCTCGGCGAACAACGGGACTGGACACTCCCCCCAGGGCGGGCGGGGGCAGCAGGGCCCCTGACCACCTGCTCCAGCCAAGCGGGCCCTGCCTGGCCGGCCTCCCCCTTCCCCTCTCGGCCACAGGCTTCTTTTGTGCTTGCTCCCCGGGGCTCCATCTCCTTGCAGGGGTCACGGGGCACCACTGACCCCAGCCCCCTGCCGGCGTGCCCGCCTGGTAATTGAAAATACCAGAATTCCCTGAAGACCAACTTACAGGGAAACCTGAAACCCCAGGGTGGGCGGTGGGCGGTGGACGGCAGGATGGGAGAGCATCCAGCTGTTCCCCTTTCTCCCATTAATCCCCCGGATTCCAGGAGAAAGGCCAGCCCTCTCGGCCCCCACGGCCGCCTTGATCAGCTTCCCAGCAAATGCCGCCTCCTTGCCACGCCCAGGGTTACGGGGCTTATGGGATCAGGCCCGGGTTAGCTGCCTGTAACCCAAGCCTGCCAGCTAAGCCCAGCAAGCCCAGACCCCCACGGCCGTGGGGGACCTGCCCCCACTAACAGCTGAGCTCCCCGAGCCGAGGCGGGCCGGGCGGCGGTGGGTGAGGTGAGTCAGTGGGAGCCGGGTGGAGTTCGCTTTGCAGCAATAGGATGGGAGCCGGCCCAGGGTGTCCTCAGAGGCCCTGTGATGTCCGCGGGTTTCCAGACCTCCCTGCTCAGCCTGCATCGGCCGCAGCCAAGGGAAGGATGCGTTGGACTTGAATGGGCC
Organism: Canis lupus familiaris; assembly: GCF_011100685.1. Taxonomy (NCBI): domain Eukaryota; kingdom Metazoa; phylum Chordata; class Mammalia; order Carnivora; family Canidae; genus Canis; species Canis lupus. The sequence goes on along the minus strand of NC_049223.1, from coordinate 75,851,754 downwards.
CAGGGTTCAAATCCCAGCTCCACTGCCTGCTAACTGTGTGGCTCTGGGCGAGTTACTTCATACCTGAGTGCCTCCATTTCCTCGTCTATAAAATGGGTATGATAATAATAATAATACCAGCCTCATAGGGTTCAGATGAGTGTCAAAGGAGTTCACTACGTAAAGCATCTGGAAAAGCGCCTGGCTCAGAGTGAACGAGTAAGTGTTAGATGTTCACCTTCCTTTTGTTTTCCCACTGGGCATCGTGTGGCATATAGGCGCTGTCAAGATGACAAGCTTTTTATTTGAGGAGCAAGTTGCCACTCCTGGGTGGCCTCAGCCCTGCACCTCCCCTCCCATCCCTTGTACCCCTGCTTCAAGGCTCCAGAAGATGAGAGGGGTGGTGTCTGCAGAAGCCAGGCTGTGACACGCAGTGTGATGGGTGGAAAATACATTCGACTAAGATCCAGCTGGTCTAGGCTCTTAGGCCCACCCCTACCTGCTGTGTGACCTGGAACAAGTCACCTTCCTTCGCTGGTCCCGAATCCACTCCTCCTCAAAGTGTGGTCCACAAACCAGCAACATCAACATGACCTGGGAGGTTGTTAGAACTGCCAATCCTCGGGTGCCTGGGTGGCTCAGTGGTTGAGCATCTGCCTTCGGCTCAGGGCATGACCCCAGGGTCCTGGGATCGAGTCCCATGTCGGGCTCCCCGCAGGGAGCCTGCTTCTCCCTCTGCCTGTGTCTCTGCCTCTCTCTGTGTGTCTCTCATGAATAGATATATAAAATCTTCAAAAAAAAAAAAAAAAAAAACCAGCAGATCCTCAGGCCCTACCCCAGATCTGTTGAATCAGAATCTTAGGAAAGGTTGGGGGGGAGGGGCAGTGCCCAGCACCATGAGTTTTAATAAAGTCTCCTGATTTATTTCCTTATGCCCCTTCAAGTTTGAAAAGGGCAGTAATCTTTAGGGGCACTTTCTACCACTTTTCTTCACTGTTGGGAGGTGAAATCACCAGGAGAGAAGTAAAGGGAAAGGCGTCGGCCCTTCTTAGGCCTGGATCGCCGTGGCTGAGTCCTGACTCAGGAGCTCCAGCCTGGAGCAGACACTTGTTGTGTGAAGCAAATATGCTTTTTCCCATTAACCCCAAGCCCCTGGAAGATAGAGGGACCTGAGAGGTTCCTCTCTTGAGCCCCAGAACCCAGCATCATGCTGACCTTATAGCAACTCTGTGAATTGAAATATTTTTCAGCTTTGTTGAGGTATTATTGACTTATAACATGAAAGTTTAAGGTATATGAGTTGGTGTCTTAATAAAAGTATACATTGCAAAATGATCACCACAGTAAGGTTAGTTCACACCTCCATCCGCTCATATAATTACGACTCTATGTCGTGTGGTTATAACATTTAAGATCTAGTCTCTTAAACAACTTACAATTATACGATATGGCATTGTTTCTTATAGTCACCATGCTGTACATTAGCTCCTAGAACCTATTCCTCTTATAGCTAGAAGTTTGTATCCTTAGACCAACATCTCCTCCTTTCCCCCAGCCCACAGCCCCTGACACCATTCTACTCTCTTGAAATGTCCTTTAAAAAAAAGAAAAAGATTTATTTATTTATTCTAGAGAGAATGCAAGAGTGGGAGGAAGGGCAGAGGGAGAGGGAGAGAGTCTCAAGCAGACTCCAGCGTGGAGCTGGATGCCGGGCCCAATGCCACAACCCTGAGATCATGACTTGAGCTGAAACTAAGATTCAGATGCTCAAACGACTGAGCAATCCAGGCGTCCGCCCCCTGCCTCTTGAAATGTTGCTTTGTTTTGGTTTTGCCTTTTTTTTTTTTTTTAAGTAAATTCTACACCCAATGTGGGACTCAAACACACAACTCCAGGATCAAGACTTGCATGCTCCGCCAACTGAGTCAGCCAGGCACCCCTTAAATGTTTTTAATAAGATCTCCCTCCTGATGGTAGCTGGCACCATGCTCAAACTTCTTTTTTTTTTTTTAAGATTTTATTTATTTATTCATGAGAGACACACAGAGAGAGAGAGAGAGAGAGGCAGAGACACAGGCAGAGGGAGAAGCAGGCTCCATGCAGGAAGCCCAACATGGGACTCGATCCTGGGTCTCCAGCATCACACCCTGGGCTGAAGGCGGCAGTAAACCGCTGAGCCACCTGGGCTGCCCCATGGTCAAACATCTGCACACATTTCTCCTTTCGTGCTCATGACATCCTGGCCAGGAAGGGTCTGCATTTGACAAGTGGGGAACGGAGGCTCAGAGAGTTTGAGAGAACTTGCTGAAAGCCACAGCACTGGGGCGTGGGGGGCAGGTTTGCATGCAAGTCTGATTCCACCCTCTGGCCGCTGACCACTAAGCAGGACTGCCTTTCTGGGGCTGGTTGAAATCTTCTCCCCTGAGGGTTCAGTTCTCTGCAGAAAGCACCAGGTGACTGGGTTCACATGGTTGTGGCTTGATGGCAATACCGCTCCCCATGCTTGTGGGTGCAGCGTGTGTCCGATGCTCCACAGATACGCCAGACCCGTGACGATAGCGCGCACTGTCAGGGGAAGCGGCCTACAGCAGGCGGGAGAGAAGGGTGGCCAGCCGGGCCTCACAGAGGAGCCAGGGCCTCAGCAGTGCAGAACAGAGGGCTCAGCTCTGCACAAAGGCAGCTCCGGAGGGAGAGATGGGTCTGGGCTGGAGAAGGGGTCAGAGAATGAGGGGACTGTGGCAGGGACTGCTCTGAGGGGCAGCAGGGGAGCATAGTGGGGCAGCATAACTCGGCTCCAGCCCCAGCTCAAGCGCCTCACTAGCTGTGTGACCTTGGGAAAGTCACCATGCTTCTCTGAGCCTCAATCTCTTCCTCTGCAAATTGTGCAAACCCCCATCCCACATTGTTGTTGAGAGGACCGAAAGGTGACGCGGGTCAGCCGCTCAGGGCACAGTGGCAAATACCCAGTGACACTAGTGAATGCCCCCAGCGCTGACCATATGCCAGGTGCTGCACTGAGCACTGGACATGATTTCACACATCTGCTCCTCCCAACAGCCCTCAGGGGCATGTTACCCTCAGGCTCATTTTACGGATGAGGAAACTGAGTCACCGAGCACTCAGACTGTCCCTCCACTGGACTCTAGCAGTCAACCTAGTTCATCTCCGGTGAGCATCTTCCTGGAGCCGAGCTGACGGCACAGTCGCCAGCACTGTGCTAGTAAAGAGCCCAAGCTGCCGAGTTCAAGTCCAACTCAGCACTGCCTTGCTGTGTGACCCTTGAGCAGGTTACAGAACAGCTGCAAGCCTCAGTTTCCCCATGATAAGCTGGGGATGTGAATAGCCGCCAGCTCATGGAGCAATTGTGAGAATTCTCTGTTACACCTATGTTAACAGGCGTAAAGAGCCTAGAACAGTGCTGCGCACAAAGTTAAGGGCTCAGTAGGTATTAGGTTCATGGCTTTATCATTGCTAGCATTATAAATGTATGCACTGCCCTAAAAGTCCTTCAAGTGACTTCCTGAAGCCTGAGAAACATCACTTCCCATCCAGGCATCTGGTGAGAGTGTGTTGCTTTGTGCTGCCACTTACTCTCTGTATAGCTTCAGGGAAGATACTGCTTGATACTCAGCTTCCCCATCTGCAAGATGGGCCGGAGGAGGTCTGCTTCCGAGGCTGTGGTGGGGATTCAATGGGTTAACCCATGACCAGGGCCTAGCACAGTGCCCAGCATGTAGTTGGTGCCCAATAAACGATGGTTAGTGGGGCCCCTTCGCTCACGTTGGGGTCTCTTGACTCTCTGGGAGGCAATAAGGAAGACAGAGTCCCCGTGTTGGACTGAGGAGGAACCTGCAGGGCGCAGGGACCTGATCTTCCCAAGAGGCAGGGCTGGGAGCCAAGCCAAGAGCCAAGCAGCACCCCCTTGGGTGCAGAAGAAGCAGAGGTTGTCAGGGATGATAGGACCACGGTCTAAGTCCTTCTTGCAGGCGCCGCCAGCCTGTCTCGGGTATCTCGGGTCAGTTCCCATGGACCTGCTTAGGCTCATGCTGGCCTCTGGGCCAATCCAACTCCAGGCGAGGGGCTGCCCGGGAAGGACAAGCAGGGGGCATTCGAGCTGAAGACCTCAGGGACCTTCCAGCCTGCCCGTGGTACAGAGGAGGAAGCAGGTCCAGGGGTGGGGGACAGCTTGCCTAAGGTCACTCGCTCAGTGAGCAGCAGGCCAGAGCACAGAGCCTGGGTCTTCGAAGCAACACAATGTCCCCTCCACCCTGGGGCTGAAGGGACAGGAACAGCAGGGAACAGGTGAGCCATTGCCAAGCTTCAAGCCCCGATGAGCTCCTACCGGTCCCTGCTCCATGCTCCCATTCATACAGAGCACCTGGGAAGCAAGATTTGGATGAGGAGGAGGAGGGTCAGTCTCAGGCTCCAGACACCCCAGTGTGAGCCGAGATGGGGCATCTGCTTGTCACAGACTTGCCCAGGAGACAAGAGAGACCATAATAGGTGCTCCCTTCCCCCTGGGGAGTCCTCAGCCCCTCCTGAGACCAGGAAAACCTCAGGCCCAGAGAGGCAAGGAGGCTCACTCCAGTCACACAGTAGGGAGGGACCACATCAGGAGTCCACCCCGCCCCATCCCGCTCACGGGGCGAGCACTGCCACGGCAGACCCAGGTTCAAATCCCAGCTCCCCTACGGGGGACGTGGGGGCTGTGTGATGTCAGGAAGCCCCTGGCCACTCTGAGCTTCGGCGTCTTCACCCGTCGGCGGAGCCAGTACTGCCCCCTCACCAACGGTCAGCTCAGGAAACAGATGCGGAGGGCCCAGGGCTGTGGGTGACACATAGTAGGTGCTTTGCATAGGTTTATTCTATTTGAGGAGGAGGCGAGAAACACAGGCCCGGGTGAATTATGAAATAAGGGATCCAGGAAAGGGCAGCTCCCAGCCCCTCCCCAGACCTCAGCTTCCACATCCGTAAGACGAAGGGATGGGACTAAATTATTTCCGAGTCCTCCTAGCACTGAACAAGCTGCCCCTGCCTTCCTGTCTCCTTCATTTACCCTCTGTGAGGGCACTAGCGGCAGAAGGGGGAGGGATGGAGGGTGGGATTTTATTGAGGTGGAATTCAGATACGATTAACCATTTTAATGTGTAACAACAATTCAGTGGCATTTAGTACATTCACTGTGCGGTGCGACCACACCCCTGTCTAGACCCAGAACATTCTCCCTCCCTGCCCTCAGCCCTGGCAACCACCAACTGCTTGCTGTCTGTGGATTCACCTATTCTGAATATTTCATATAAATGGACTCATAAAATATATGACCTCTGTGCCTGTCTTTCACTTTGCATGTTTTTCAAATTCATCTACGTTGTAGCCTGTGTGAGCCCTTGATTTACTTTTATGGCTGAATAATATGGGATGGAACGTGTATACCATAATGTGTGTTTCCATTCATCCGTTGATGGACACCTTAGTGGTTCCCGCCTTTTGGGCCTGGTGAAGAGTGCTGCTAGAAACGTTTGTGTACGAGTATTTGCTTGGGTACCTGGTTTCAGTTCTTTGGGTTATGAAATCAGGAGTGCGAGTTCTGTGTCATGTGGTAACTCTATGTTTAACTCTTTAAGGAACTGCCAAGCTGTTTTCCCACAGGGAGCTATGGGTTTATTTTTAGGAATTTATTTCTGGTGGTCGTGTTTATTCAGTGCTATACCCCTGGCGCACAGTAGGCATTGGATGCATATTTGCTGAAGTGACAAGTGAATCTCCCCGCCTCCCACACCCCTCTCCCAGAGCCCCATCGCGCCCCTCTCCCAGAGCCCCATCTGGCATCATGTCTTGGGTCTGGAGGTTCCTTAGTCTGGGAGGCTGTGAGCTCCGAGAGAGAATAGACCACTTTCATCTAGCTGCTTGGGGCAGGGAGTCTGGAGAAGGGTCCAGTGCATCTGTCTCTCCCCTGGTGTGACTTGAGCTCCCCAGGGATGGCCAGAGTTGTCTGTTTCTAAAATCTGAAGGTGCGGGCAGCCCGGTGGCTCAGCGGTTTGGCACCTGCCTTCAGCCCAGGGCATGATCCTGGAGACCCAGGATCGAGTCCCACATCAGGCTCCCTGCATTAGGCCTGCTTCTCCCTCTGCCTGTGTCTCTGCCTCTCTCTGTGTGTCTCTCATAAATAAATAAATAAAATATTTAAAAAATAATAATAGTATAAAATAAAATAAAATCTGAAGGTGCTTCATGAAAGCAGCGCCCATGGTCCTGCACAAGACCCTCTGCCCCGCCTCTGGCAGCCCCTTGGGCAGGCTGTGTGGCCTCAGCCAGATGCCTTCTCCTCTCTGATCCTACACTCTGTCCGTCTGGGTACCTCTAAAGTTGAGGCCAGAGGCTGCACCCTCTCCTGCCCTGACCCCTGACCTCTGACCTCTCTTCCAGCTCCGTCGGCCGTGTCCATCATGCACCAGGTGAGCCGCACAGTGGACAGCATCACCCTGTCGTGGTCCCAGCCTGACCAGCCCAACGGCGTCATCCTGGACTATGAGCTGCAGTACTATGAGAAGGTACCCCTGCTCCTGGGTGCCCTCCCCCCCTGCACCTCCCTGGGGCCTGGGGTTCCATCATCCCATGAGACCCAACCCCCTGGTGCAGCAGAGAGAGAGCACTGGCCTCAGAGTCAGGCTGCCAGGCTCAGCTCTGACTCCGGTCCTCCCTGGCTGTGAGACTCAAGCAGGTGCCTTGACCTCTCTGGGTCTGGGGCATCAGGCCAGCAATCTCAGGAAAAGGTGACGGTCACGGTCCTTTCCTCCCCAACACCATTCCTCTTGACTTCAGTGGGCCCGATGTTCTGAAAGAACTGGTTTCCCAAAAAGTTTCACCCATTCTGAAGCAGAGAGGTAAAGGCACTCAAGAGGGCTTCTGTACAGGGTGAGCGGAGAGCTCCTTCCTTCCCGGTGTCGCTCTGATTCCAGCTAAAATACTTGTTTTCATTTGCCTGGGCGCCGTTTGTTTGCAGAGTGGTTTCTCTTTGAGCTTTTAGATCAGACCCTTGTTACTCCCTTGGGGCCCTCAAGGACCTAGGTACCCGGGCTTGGAAGCCACTGAAGTCGTAGAGAAGCACTGGGCTAGGAGTGAGAGACTGTAGGTTCAGATCCCAGCTCCATCCGTACCCAGCCATGTGACCTTGGACAGGCATCTTACCTCTCGGAGCCTCAGTTTCCTCCTGTGTCAGGTCCAAAGGAGATTGCCTCTCCTGACTGGGGGCTGCGCAGGTCAAGGAGAAAAGGCAGGGACGGTGCCCAGCATCACTCCCGGTCCTAACAGAGTATGCTTTCCCATCCTCCCTTCCGCCCTGCCTGCTGCATGGTGGGCAAGAGCTACACGATATGAGGCCAGGTGAGGCCAGCACATCTGAACATGGGCCCTGCCTGGGGTAGGAACTAGGGGGTGGATAGAGGAGCTGGACATCAGAGGCCCAGGAAACTCCCTCTTTTTGACTGAAGACTTTTCTTACCTATGTCTCGAGGCACCAAACAGCCAAAGAGGCTGTAATGGCCCCTGGGAAAGGTGTCATGGGGAATCTCATTTAGACTAAGGTGTGAATGACTGTAAGAAGTGCTTTGGTTGAGGGTTGAGAACTGGAAATGGATAGGAAAAGCTCTCCCTCACGGCTGCGAGGAGGAGAGATGGAAGCAGTTCCAGCCACCCCTGCTGGAGCCCTGCCTTCTGAGCCAGCCCCTCCCTTCCACTCTCTGAACTGCCGGCTCAACCCAACTCTGGTGAGTCTCAGGGGGCCGTCAACTCCTATCCAGCCTCACCCAGTGGGCTTATTATTGCTTGTTTCCTTGCTCATCCCTTGCTGTAGGCAGTGCTGTCTGAGAGGCCAGGGCCATCCACCATCTTCTCCCCAGCACCCTGGTTGAATGAATAAAGGAATTGATCCCTTCCTGTGGCCTGTCCAGGGTGGAGACCTTGCCTTACCTCTGCTCTTTCCCCAGCCTGGCACACAGTAGGTGCTCAAGAGGTGCTGTTGGATGGCCTGAGCCGAGGCTGGCATGAGGGAAGCAGCTCCACCCCTCCTGGGCCCTCGAGGGCCTTAACGGAGCCTAGGCGTCCCGTAGCCTGAGCCAGACCAGCTGTTCCCAGCCCCAGGAGGCCCCAGGCCCTGCAGGAGCCAGCATCTCCACCCCCTCTAGCGGGGACAGCTTAGTGACTCAGAATTCAAAAAAGACAAAAAAAAAAAAAAAAAACTAATTAAGCAGCTTTATGATTAAATGAAACTGAACATGTTTGTCCTCGAAGACTAGAGCGGAAATGAGGAATCCCGGCGCGGGTCCTGCCTACGACCCATTTCCTACCAAGCTGGGAGGAGCCAGGGAGGCTGATGGAGGTGTGAACCGGGAAGGCAGCTCTGCCCTACTTTCAGCTGCTGCCCGGCATCCCCGGGCCCCCGGCGAGGTGGCAGGACCAGCACCCCTGCAGCGGCCGCGGCCGCCACCTGTGCATGTTCCATGAGCGCACACCGTGTGCCAAGGGCACTGCCTCCATCATCTCATTCCGACTCACGGCGGTGCCTTTCACCCGGTTGGATGGGAGGGGGAAGTGAGGCACAGAGAGGTTGTGTGGCTTGTCCAAGAGCACCCAGCTGCTAAGTGGCAGAGCAAGGATCTGGGCCTGTGCTCTCTCTCTTCACCTGGCTCTGCGGCTACTGGCTTTCTCTCAGGGATGCTTCTGGGATGACTGTTAACAGGTGGACCAAGGGAGGCTCTGAAGAAGGATCTTAGGTGCACATGGCAAGAGAGGGACAGGCCTGAGGTGATGTGATGAGACATGGCCCTACTCTCTCTGCCCCTCCTCCCAGGTCCTGGGGTGCCATGAGGGGCAGCTTGGCATCTGCCGGTGGAAGATGGACACTGTTTCATTCAATATCCACTGTCACCAACTCCGGGCTGGGCCCTGGGATAGGCACTGGGAGTGCTGAGATTAGCCAGACATCCCCAGGCCTCACGGCCTTCACAGGCCAGGGCAAAAGACAGATCCAGACACAAATTACCATGAGACAAGTTGTGACCTGGTCACAGAAAGGCCAGCAAAGATCCTTAGGGGCACCGAGGAGGGACCCATGATCTGCATATAAGTGAAGGGAAGTCTTCATTCCAGTGACATTTGAGCTGAGCCTTGAAAGATGCTAGGAGTTCACCAGACAAATGATGAGAGCAATCATCCCAGACAGCAGGAACGGCACATGCAAAGGTCCTGGGGCAGGAAGAAGGCAAGTGTGGAGGAGCAATATGAACAAGAGCGAGACTAGTAGAGAAAGAGTTAGAGAGGGAGGCAGGGCTGGGATGTGGTGGGCCTTCTATGCCTTTGGAGTCTGGATTCAATTTAAAGTACTACGGGAAATCATTGGAAGGTTCTGGAATGATGTGATCTGACTCGGATTATGTTAAAGATCCCTGAAGCTTGCTGTGTGGAGAATAGACTATAGAGGGACCTGGGGGCACAGACCCTTCAGAGGGCTCTCACAGGGACCCCAAGTGAGAAACGACGGTGGCATGGAGTAGGGGCTGGCAGCAGAGATGGTGAGAAGCCGACAGACTCAGACAGCATTTTGAAACTCAGGGGACCAGGGAAGCATGAAGGACAACTCCCAGTGGATGGTGATACCTTTTCCTGGGGCCAGTGTGGGTTGGTGATATGGAGACACAGGTGCGGTGCTTGCCAGGGGTGGAAAGGTAGGGCCAAGAACAGAAAGGAGGATGTGCAGAGATAAAAGGGACACGGATGGACTGAATCAGGAGGACGGCAGACCTAAGGGGAGAAAGAAAAAGGAGTTGATGGCAAGGGTCGGAGGAGACGCCAGCGCAGGGGTCAGGGCAGTCTCGGTCCCCGACCTCTCAGGCTTCCAGGTCAGCCTGGCCAACCCATCGGGGAGGGACGACCAGAGCGCGAGCTGGATTTCTGACACGGGCTCTTCCCCAACACCTCGGAACCCTCCCGGGGCCTGCCATGGATTTCTTTAATGAACGCTGCACATCCTCCCAGGTGGGGAAGTTAGGCAGCCAGCCCTGCAGTCCCGAGTGGGCCCTGCCCCCACTGTCTTTCCCACTCCTCCTTTCCTTCTTTAGAAAGGGCTCTTTTTGGAGCGAGCTCTCCGCTTGGCCTTTCCCCAGCTCCACTGGGGATTTCCCAGCCTGCCCGGAGCCCGGAGCTAAAAACCACTTTGCTGGAAGGCTTCTGGATGCCGCTGACGAATGGTGTTGGCCAGACCCACGCTGGCTCTTTCCATCGGCTCCAGCGTCCTGGGGGAGGTGGCCTCCTTTGGCAGCTGCCCCAAAGCACGCAGGTTCGTGCTGCCTTTGGCTCCCCCAGCGCTCCAGGAGAAGATTTATTTGTGGGGCCACCTATGGCAGATGGGCCCCTGTAGGCCTCATCGATTTGTGTTTATGCAACAGGAATTTCTACTTGGCAGAGTGGAGGGGAAGGAGGGCTGGGGGCGTGGGAGATGAGCTGCAAAAGTCCGGGCTGCGTAGGTTGTTGTTGTCCTGGGCACGTGGAGCAGTGTGGATGGTTGTCCAGTGCGGACGTGGAGAGCGTCGTTCTCTCCCTCATTCCCTTTTATACTCACTCATCCACTTCATGAATGTCGATCAAGGCTTACCCTGTCACGGTGTTGATAACAATGACGGCGATAACCAGTATTTATTAAGTCCTTATGTGTCCTGGAGACTATGCTAAAAGCCATACCTATTTTTTTCCTATTGAATCTCCACACTCACTCTATGTGGCATATGGTGGTGTTATCCCACTTTACAGATGAGAAGATCGAGGCGCATAGGGCTTAAGAAATGCACCCAGTGCCTCACTGGCTCATTGGTCTCTGGGAAAAGGATCCAAACCAAGGACTAGTGGATTTTTTCCTTTTTAAAAAAAAAAAAAGATTTTATTTACTTTTGCATTTATTTATTTATTTAGAGAGGGCGCATGAAGTGGGGGAGGTGGGAGGGGCAGAGGGAGAGAGAATGAATCTCCAGCAGAATCTGATGTGGGGCTTGACCTCACGACCCTGAGACCACCACCTGAGCCAAAATCAAGAGCCCGACGCTTAACTGACCGAGTCACCCAGGCGCCCCAGGACTAGTGGATTTCACACTAAATTTCTTTCCCTGACCTGTCGATGCTTAGTCCTTATTCAGATAAAAGTACTCCAGCCACGGGAGAAAAAGGAGGGGAACTGATGACTCTAGAGCAGCCCCTTTGTGCCAGACATTACCTGATCACAACAACTGTGAGAGGCTGGCATTTAACTGTTCCTTTTCTGGAGTAGAAAACAGGGGCCCAGGAGAGAGAAGGGTGTTTCCCAAGGTCCCAGTGCAGGTTAGGGGAAGAATGGGCATTGACATGACTTCCTTTAAAAAAAAAAAAAGATTTTATTGTATTTATTCATGAGAGACACATATTGAGAGGCAGAGACACAGGCAGAGGGAGAAGCAGGCTCCCCGCGGGGAGCCCAATGCGGGACTCGATCCCAGGACCCCAACCTGAGCCAAAGGCAGACACTCAACCACTGAGCCATCCAGCTGCTTCCAATCCCCCGCTCTGTTCTCTTCCCTGTTTTAGAGAAGTGATTCCTCATTCTCCTGAGGCACCTATGCCCCTGGCGGTTACCCCCATCTCCATCCTATAATCAGGAACTGAAAACTTTCACCCTCTGTAAGTGGAATCAACCAGAGCAGATTCCATGTTGCCTGGGGGCACCTAGTGGACAATCTTGGCACTGCAACCCACGTTCGTGGATTTATTTTATTATTATTATTTTTAAGATTTTATTTATTTATTCATGAGAGACAGAGAGAGAGAGGCAGAGACCTAGGCAGAGGGAGAAGTAGGCTCCATGCGGGGAGCCCGACGCGGGACTTGATCCCTGGGACTCCAGGATCACGCCCTGGAAGGAAGGCAAGCGCTAAACTGCTGAGCCACCCAGGCGTCCCGTATTATTATTATTTTTTAATTTGTCTACAACGTTCCTTCATTTGTTAGTGGCAGTAGTTAGTGAGCACCACTGTGTGCTGATCCTGGGGGTCCCCGAGGTGAATAAGACAAGGTCTCTGCCCTCGGGAAACCCACAGTCCTCGGAGAACACACATGCATATCAGAACAACAGATGGGAGAGGAGACAATGAACCTGCAACTCTTCCTGGGACATCTGAGAAGTCTCCCCAGCAAAAGTGGTACTTGTTCTGAGTCTTGATGAATAAGGAACTGCCAGGCAGATGGATAAAGGGTATTTCAGATAGGGGAAGCAGCAACTTGTAAAGCCTCAGAGTGTCCGGGGAAGGTAGGGTTGCCAAATAAAATATAGGACACCAGTTACATTTAAATTTTTTTAAATAATTTTTAGTATAATTATGGTTTAAATATTGCATGGGGAAAACTTATACAAAAAAAAGTATTCGTTGTTTATCTGAAATTCAGATTTAACTGAGCATCCTGTATTTTTATTTGCGAAGTCTGGCAGCCCTACCAAGAAAGGAAGGGGAAGCATTTGGAGGACCTGGGGATGTGACAGGCAAGACTGGCAAAGGACAAGTCAGGAAGGGTCTGGAATGCCAAGCTAAGGAGTACAGCCTTTACCCTGTGGGAATCAGGGCAGGTCTCCGTGTGCACACCTCTGTGCTTGGTACAGGGGAGCAAAACCCAGCCGCTTCCTTCAGGAGTTAACAGTCAAGGCTGTGGGATCATCCTGTGCCCAGGATGAGGGAACATGGAAGAAACCCTCCTAGGGCATCCACAGCATGTGCTCTGGGGCTCAGAGGAGGGGAGGCACTTCTGGCTAAGAAGTCAAGCTGGCTACCTGGAGGAGGGGACAGATGAGCTGGCTCGCTCAGGAAAAGAGACTTTCTTTGTGCTGCTGCCCCCTGGGAGATGTGAGGGGTCGGGGGGGAGGAGGCCCTCACGGGTCAGCCCCCATATCCCATGTTCTTTCTCACCTCCTTGCCTTTGCACCTGGTGCTCCTTACCAAGCATGCCCTTTTTGACCCGGGTGACTTCGGTTTGTTCTTCAAAACCCCATTGCATCACGCCACTCTGCAGAGAGCTTTGCTTGACTTCACTGGATGGCCCCTTCCTACCCAGGCGCGGTCATGTGCCCCCAGCACACTGTGCATATCCTACTGGTATCAGCGCTTTTTTCATATTAGTTCATTTTCCCCTCCCAACAAACCCTTGAGGTGGTAGGGACTATGATCCCCATTTTACAGATGATGAAAAGGAGGCAAAGAGAAGTCAAGAAACCAGCCCAAGGGGGAACCTGGGTGACTCAGTGGTTGAGCGTCTGCCTTCGGCTCAGTTCATGATCCTGGGGTTCTGGGATCGAGTCCCAATCGGGCTCCCGGCAGGGAGCCTGCTTCTCCCTCTTCCTGTGTCTCTGCCTCTCTCTGTGTGTCTCCCATGAATAAATAAATAAAATCTTTAAAAAAAAAAAAAAAAAAAGAAGAAGAAGAGGGAAAAGGAAAGGAAACCTGCCCAAGGTCACAGAGGTAATAAGTAGGAGAGTCCGGACTTGAACCCAGAAAGTCTGGCTCCAGTTTGTGATGTTAACCTCTATGCTACGACGCCCGTAATGACATTGCACGCACTGAATTTAATTGTCTCAAGAGAGTTTTCAAAGGCTCTGTGGACCGTGCGTGCACGTGACTGGCATGTACCATCAGGTGTGCCTGTTTCTGCACAAACGTTCTTAGCTTTCATCAGCTTCTCTGAGGGGTTGAAGTCTCCACACTGTTTGTTTTTCTGAACTGAGCTCTCTGAATCCAGCGCCCGTGCCTTCGTCCCTTGGAGTCCCCAGGGCCTAGTGCACAGAGGGTGTTTGGAGAAGGTTTGTGGGGTAGCTGACAGATGCCGGAACAGGCTTCATCTAGACTGGCAGGCACCTGCATCCAGTTCAACTGCATCTCCGTTCCCATCTTGTCCCGTACTCCTTGGGTCACCCTGGGCAGTACTCCGGTCATAAGTGGCATTCTGCAGCTCTCTGCAGGGAACATTAGTTCCTGGGTACTCAAGCCTTGGGCATTAGAGGTAGGTCCCTGTAGGTGCCTGGTTTTGAGTCCCAAGGAAGCCACCAGCTAATACATGAACTTGAGCATCATTTTCCCCATCTGGGCCTTAATTCTTGCCTCTCTCAAGTGTGCTATAGCTGAACGGGGGGCCCTTCCACACAACGTATCAAGGCATGGAGCAGGGATGAGGATGCAGGAGTGGGTAAGGTAGGCCTTCTTCTTGGCTGTCTCCAAGAACTCACAGCCCAGACCTCAGGGTCTGCACACGATGGCCACTCAGCATCTGTGCGTTAGTCAGCTATCACTGAGGATGCTGCTGCAAAATAAACAGTCTCCAGAATACAGGTGGCTTCCAAGTGCCTATTTTTCTTGCTCATTGGCTAGAGTCTGTGGGTCAACTGAAGTGGCCCTATTTCAGCCTAGGAGTTAGGTCAAGGTCTTCCCTACACATTTCTCATTCTGGAACCAGCTGTTCCCCAGGTTCAGCCCCATGATGGCCAGAGGCAGGAGCACAAGAGGCCAAGCCAACTCCACAAGCACATTAAAGCCTCCACTTGCATCATGTCCTCTAGAGTGTTCCAAGGACCAAAGCAAGCCACATGGACAAATTCGGCATCTCACCAGGCAGAGAAATATACTCTGTCTTCTTTTGTGGGAAGTACTGGGAAGTCACATGCAAAAAGTATGGGTGTGTAATTCTCTTACAGGGAGGGAGTGAAGAATTGAGAACCACAGATGGTTATCCAGTGGCCTAACCCACCCCAAGTGGCAGGAGTGGGCTCTGGGCCCTCTGTGGGCAACAGCCTTGCTAACAGTCTTCTCTGTTCCTTGGCAGGAGCTCAGTGAGTACAACGCCACAGCCATAAAAAGCCCCACCAACACGGTCACTGTGCAGGGCCTCAAAGCCGGCGCCATCTATGTCTTCCAGGTGCGGGCACGCACCGTGGCGGGCTACGGGCGCTACAGCGGCAAGATGTACTTCCAGACCATGACAGAAGGTGAGCAAGAGGAGGGCACTGACTCCACAAACAGAATAAACTTAAGGGACACCATTCCTCCAAAGTGCCTTGGTACAAATTAGAAAAGGCGCCCGGGGGGTGGGGGTGACTGGGTGACGGGCACTGAGGGGGGCACTTGATGGGATGAGCACTGGGTGTTATGCTATATGTTGGCAAATTGAACTCCAATTTAAAAAAAAAGAAAGAAAGAAAAGAAAAGGCTCCCCCTCTTGTAGATGTCAACCCTCCCTGGTGGGCAGGAACAGGCCGTACAGAGAGGCACTGTTTCTGTGGCTGGAAAGCACGTGGACTCCTCTGTCACCATCATGTCGCAGGACTGTCAGGAGCTCGGCCCTAACTTGCAGAGAGACCCTGAGCAAGTCACTTCCCTTCCATGGTCCAAATTTTTCTCATCTACAAAATGAAAGCATCATATTCAATCTTTGGGCGCACACCTATTTTGTCTGTTCACTACTGCATTGACTTGCAGTTGGCTTGAGAAGAATGCTGAAGTTCAACAGGAAGAAGTGCTGGCGTGGATTAGTGACGTCTGCCCTGGGCGAGAGTGGGAGGCTGCAGCCCACATGCTGTGTGTCTCCCAGTCTGGGACCACATGGTCTCTAAGTGCCCTTCCTGCTCTAATAATCTTTGAAGACCAGCAGAGTTAAGAGTATGGGCTCTGATGGAAATTACAGTGCTGATTCAGCCCTAACTGTGTGGCCCTGAGCAGCTCTGAGTCTCAGTTTTCTCATCTATAAATGGGGATGATAACTATCTCATTATCATCATCATCTTTATCCAAATTGTGTAAAGATGGGGGCTAAACGCATATAGCCTGGCCCAGGGTTGGCACTAGGTCGCACACATAGTTAGCGCTCACCAAGTGTAGTTAAAGGTCATAGTTATTGCTGTGAGTCTGGCAGCCCTTTCACCAACCTGCCAAGCTCCAGGGCAGCTTTAATTATGACCAGACTATGGCGTCCCCTCTAGACCTGCTTTAATCTCTGGTCATGACCTTGGTCTTTGCCTTGCAGAACATCCCAGAGGCTCCTAGACCCATGAATTCTTGTCTTATCACAATACTCCTCCCTAATGGCTCCCCCATCCTTCCAGGGTGCTAACAGCACCTCCTCTGTAAAACCCCACCTCCTTGTGGCCAGCATTTTCACCCTTCTGGGCCCTCTTGCATGTTGAATGGGTTTCATTAACCTGGGGCCTGAGGGACTGTCCCAAGATCCTTCTTTATCACCTCGGCAAATGCATGATGGTGCTAAGGACCCAGCACTTACCTGGTCCCTGACTTCAACAAGCTCTTGTCTGGTCATGGAAGCAAATGAGAAGTAATAATAATAAAATTAAAAACAATGATGCTGTTGATGGCATTGAAAATGTGCTGAGTGGTTTCCAAAAGCCAGACCAATGATGAGTGCATTTTATGCATTATTTCATTTAAGCCCATACACGGACCTGGGTTGAAATGCTGGCGTTAGCCACTTTCTAACTGTGTGACCGCAAGAAAGTCATGGCATTGCTAAGCCTCCGTGCCCTCATCTGTAAATGGGGAGAGGGGGCGTCATGGGCACTGAATCATAGGATTATTCTGAGAATCAAACAAGATCCATAACAAACTTAGCACAGTGACCAAAAAATAAAACACTCAGTAACAATAATAGGTCATATTTCCGGAGTGATTACTCTCCTGCCACATGTCCTTCTAAGTGCTTTACACATCAACCCTATGAGATGGAGACTATTGTCCCCACTTTACGGATAAGGAAACTAAGCCACAGAGACGTAAGGCACTTTGCCAGAGATCACGGACAGGAAGTGGCACTGTCAGGACTCAAACTCGGGGAGCTGGCCTCAGAGTCCGTGGTAAAAACTGCCTCTCTGTATGTCAGCTTCTTATTATTGTTGATTTTCATGTCAACATTAAGGTATTATGCCCATTTTATAGATGAGAAACTAAGGGTTGGAGCAGTCCATGGACTTGTCCAAGGTTACCCATGAGTGAGTACCAGCTAGTTCTCCAGTGCTCTCTCAGGAGCAGGAGCAGAGTCTCTGGGGATCCCGAGACCCGGCGGTTGGGGGGTGGTGCATTAGGACTCCCAGAGCCAGACTGACAACACTCCACGTGCTTTCTGCCCCAGCTGAGTACCAGACAAGCATCCAGGAGAAGCTGCCACTCATCATCGGCTCCTCGGCGGCTGGCCTGGTCTTCCTCATTGCTGTGGTCGTCATTGCCATCGTGTGTAACAGGTGGGTGGGTATCCCCAGCCCTGTCCAGGCCTGGCTCTCCGTCTCTTCAACCATTCCTGAACAGTCTGTGAGCCCCAAAAGATATTCCCATCATACCCCAGACCAGAGAGAGGCCCAGGCAAGCAAGCCTGGATACTCTCCCACCTGCCTAAATGGTCACCATCAGCTACAGTCCATCCCTTTGGATTAGGGCTGCCTTGACAAGTCCGCTCTTCATGGAGGTGGCCCTTAGAGACACTAATACTTCCGCATGAAGGAATGTCTCAGAACAGTCAGCAGGATGCAGGGACTAAAGGGATGATGGAAAGGAAGTCCAGATCGCCCCACTCTCTGCACTAGTTGAGGCCCCTGCATGACTAGGGCTACAAGTGGAGGGTCCGAGGGGAGGTTGATGAGCTCAGATAAGCCTCCCTGGCTTTGGTGGCAGGAGAAATAAATAATGTGGATAGGAGAAAGTGGGGGAAGGGGCATCCCAAGTGGCTGGCACAGGAGACAGGAGGTGGGACCTGTTCCCTGACTTCTGCTGGGCATAATGCAGAGACTCTCTTCTTCCTTAGATCCCCACTTTAGAACAGACTGGGCCATAAAGTCAGATGGACAGAAGCCCCTGGGCTTTCTGGGGCCATGGGAGATGACTTTGAAAGGGGCTTGACCAGAGAGAGAATGGGGCAATGGGGAGCCTGGATTTGAGGTGGGAGAGGTGGGGAAGGATTGGGGGGCAGGTGGCTAGGAAAGGTCAGGCTGCTAGGCCAGGGGCAGACAGGGAGCCCTCTGGCAGGGGTGTGGTTTTGAGGGCCTGCCCTCCCTCTCCCTATCACCTACTGTGGCTCCCAGCTCCCCGGGGGCTTCCAGGTGGCTCCAGCCCTTTGCTCTTGTTCCAGAAGACGGGGGTTTGAGCGTGCTGACTCGGAGTACACGGACAAGCTGCAGCACTACACCAGTGGCCACAGTATGTACCCCCCAGCAGGGCCGGCATCCATGGACCTCTCTCTTGTCAGTTCCCCGGCGACCTCTCCATCCTCCCTCTTACTACCTCTCACCTTGCTGAAGCCAGAGTGAATGTCAGGCTGTTCCCTGAGTAGGCCAAGCTCCCTCTCCCCTCTTGGCCTCTGCACCTGCCGTCCCCTCTCCCTGGAGCATCCCTGGCCCTCTCTTTACCTGTGTGACTCTCCCTCTCCATCAGGCACAGCGTATACAGACCGCTCTGAGCACCCCACCCCAACCTGGCTTTAGGGCCCCGTCTATGCTTGCACAGCACCCCCTTACCAGGCTGCATGCTGGTGGCCGTTTCCTTGTCTCCCCAACATTATAGTGGGAGCACCTGAAGGCCTGAAAGTATGTCTGACTCTCACCCTTTCCCCCGAACACCAGCATGCTGCCCAGCACTTAGTGGACACTAGATACGTACTCACACAATAAATCCATGAGTTGAATGAGATGGTGAGGACTCCAGGCTCTAGCCCAGGAGGTGGCAGGCCCTGTCACTCCTCCCTGGTGACTCCTCTGGTAGCCACTCCCCCCCACCCAGTGCCTCTGTTTCCCCCACTGTCCCATCCTATCTCAGACTACGGCTGAGACACGTGTGCCACACACCCAGAGCAGATGTCCTCTCTCAAGGGGCCCAGCAGAGACCAAAGCAGAGCATAGATTCCTCTTGATTTTACCCTCGCAGACCGACATGGGGCAGGCGGGGCGGAGGGCGGGTAGGGGGTGGCTGGGCAACCTTCACCCTCACACCCACTCACTCAGCAAACAAATTCCACATGGGTCCGATATGGCTTCTCAAGCTGTCCTCCGTGGGATATCCTAGGACTTCTTGGATGCCACTGGGTAAGAGAGGCCATCGGCCTAGCCCTTCACTTGTCACACGGTCTTTGTGACCTGCTGTGTATGCCAGGCACTGTTTTAGGTAGCTGGGGATACACAGGTAAACAAACTACATATCCTCACCCTTGCAGAACTTCTATTCTACTGGGAGGGACAAAAGAAATACAGGTAGTAAATGAGAAAAGCATCTGGCGTGCTAGAAGATGAAAGCACTGCAGTAAAAGGCAAAGTAGAATGGGGTGATAGGTTGAGAATTACAGGGTCAGGGCTGTCTGTTCAGGTAGGGCAGCTGGGGTTGGCCTCACTGAGAGAGTTTCAGTTGAGCAAAGACAAATGAGCTGGTGGAGGGAGTTGCATGGACAGATCTGAGGGAACAGCCTCCCTCATAGAAGGGACAGCCAGTGCAAAGGCCCTGAGGCTTTTCAGGAACAGCCAGAGGCTAGTGTGACTAGAGAGCAGATTCAGGAGGCAGGAGGGGCAGGTATGAGGGGCCACAGCATGCAGATCCCTGTCAGCCAGGGGCCTCGGTTTTTCTTTCCAAGTGAGACAGAGAACCTCTAGAAGGATCTGAACCAAAGACTGAAAGGCTCTGAGTTCCAGTTTTTACAGAACTTCTCTGGCCACTGTGTGGAAAATGGAGTGAAGGGGCTGGAGAGTGCCAGGCAGGACAGCAGGGAGACCTGTGAGGTGGCTGTCAGAACAATCCAGGGAAGACATAAATGTAAAAAAAAAAATAATGAAACCATTAAAATTTCCAGAAGACAATTTAGGCAACTATTTAACTGATATTCTAAGCATAAAAGCGATGGAAGGCTCCTGAGAAAGAGGTGAAACACTTTACATGGAAATTAAAAATCACCTGTTAATTAAAAATCACCAGTACGTCAAAAGTAAAAATCACAAATTACGTGCCGCCCCCCTCCTCTTCCCCAAGTAGCGAAATCGTGGTTGTAGATTGAGCCAGGTGGATTGAGTGTGTTCTGTATGCCCAGAATTGTTTTCATGCTTTACACGCATTGGTTCATTCAATCCTTATACTTGTCAACTTTGAGGATGAGGGAACCGAGGCCCAGAGAGGTCACACAGCAGCTCAGGGCCGGAGCTGAGGTCCACACTCCTCGCCACACCGTGCTGTCCACACCTCACTAAGCTGGGATAAGGTGGGCTCACGGACTCTGCCACCTGGAGCCATGTGAGAGCATCACTATTTAGCTTGTCCATCGAGAACAGGGAAATAAGTGACAGCAGGGATTTATTATTTTTTAAGATTTTATTTATTAATTATGAGAGACAGAGAGAGAGAGAGAGAGAGGCAGAGACACAGGCAGAGGGAGAAGCAGGCTCCATGCAGGGAGCCCGACGTAGGACTCGATCCCGGGACTTGGGGATCACAACCTGAGCCAAAGGCAGATGCTCAACTGCTGAGCCACCCAGGCGTCCAGCAGGGATTTATTTTTAAAATAGAGCCCAGGATTTGTTCGTGGACCTACACGTTCTCAAGGTCAAGCTCCTACTCCCTGCATCTAAAAAGGGCTTTGGTGTTTTTTTGTTTTTTGTTTTCAAAGCACTGCCAGCCCTCTGGTCCCCCACCCACCAGCCCTCTGGTCCCACTGCCAGCCCTGTGGTACCCTGTGTGGCCAGGACAGAGGAGGAAACCGAGGCCCAGAGATGTGTGTGACTGGCTTGAAGTCACCCTCACCAGCTCACCTGTCCCATCACTCAGCAGGTGCTGAGTGAGGACCAAGGTCTATGGTACTTGGATGTGGCCCAGAGGGACCAACCTGGTTTCTGGCCAGCTATGTGACCTGGGGGGAGTTGTTGAACCCCTCTGAACCTTGGCATCTTTACATGAGAAGTAGCCAGAATGAGGCTTCTTTCACAGAATTGTGAGGATTAAATGAATTAATGTAATGGACATGAAAGTGCTTCCTGATAATATTTAATAATAGCCAACTCTTCTCTATAACAGGTAACAATTATTCAGTTTTTGATTCGCCAACTATTATATTAAGCCCTTTAAAAAGATTCTTACTTAATCCTTGCAGTCCCTTTATGAGGTGGCTGCTGTTAATTATCTCCATTATGTGTATACACACACACACACACACACACACACACACACACAATGGAGATTATATATATATTATATATATATGAAAAAACTGAAGCACAGAGACCTTAAGTAACTTACCCAAGGACACACAGCTGTATCAATACCGTGGTTGATCCTCAATTCAAACTCATAAAGCAGCTTATTTGTGACTGTTATTACTGGCAGATCCAGAACTCAGACCAGGTGTCTGAATATCTGATTCCTCTTCCCTCCTTCATCCTGAATTTCCCATTTGGGTTCAGGACAATAGGTAGTAGCCCTGACAATGGTAAGCCATCCAAACAACAGCCCAGTATTTTCTGAAGACTCTGACTATAGAGATCCTTATCCAGCCTCCAGACAGCAAATATCCATCCTGGGAGCTGGACCTTGAGCGAGTCTCAGCTGCAAGGAGCTCCCCTTCCATCCCAGGAAATAGGATGGGGACACACCCAGTTGAAAGTTTGGCAGTTAAAAGTGTAGACTCACAGCCACACGACCTGGATTCAGACCCCATGTCTGCCACTTATCAGCTCTGCCCACGTCCCCTGGAGCAGGTCATCTAAGCTTTCTTATGCCACAGTGTCCTCATCCAAACAATGAGGGTAATATTAGGTTGGGCGAAATGATATTGCCATTTTTGTAGGTCAGAAACAGTCAAATACTAACAATTTCATAAGGCTCAGCCTAATGATAGCATTTACCAGGTAGCATTGTCAGGAGGGCTAATCGCACTGATATCTATAAAGTACCTAGACCAGGGCCTGGCACCTGGTAGATTGACAATGAACTGTAAGTAGATTGTGTTATTAATAGTGAGGTCACAGAAGCATGGACATTAAGCACCTACTGAATACCACCTCCACATACTTACAGAGAAAACATTCTAGAGCAAGGGCTCCTAACTTGGGGTTCACAGACCCTGAGAGCTTCAAGGGCCAGAGAACATTCCAAAATTATATACTGAGTCTGGAAGTGTGACACACACGTGAATAATTTTTTTAAGGAGCAGATTCATAGCTTCTGTCAGATTCTCAAAAGTATTCATGACCCCAAACAGGCAGAAAGAGAAAAAGAGGACATTTCAATAGGTAATGCTATTATTCTTTCAACAAGCATCTTGTGAGCATCCTCGATGTGCCAGGTTCTGGGATTTAGCGTGAACTAGACAGACACAGCCTCTGTCCCCCTGAGAGAGAGTGTGAAGCAAGCCCTTACAGGCAGCAGAGTGTTCCAGAAAGGGGTGGCAGGAGGCTGTGGGCATGCGTATCTGGGAGACTCAATACAAGACAGGAGAGCCATACAGATGTCAGGGCCATAGGAGTGAGTGCAGACAGAGACAGGGCTTCAGGAGCCTAAAGGGAAAGCATGGATCTCCACTGGAAGGATCCAGGCAGGCTTCAGAGAGGAGGTGGCATTTGATCTGGACACAAAAAGGAAGAGAAGGGTATTCTAGGTGGAGGGAACCACATGAACAAAAGCACAAAGGCAAGAAATTTTAAGGTGTGTCTGGGTGAATAATTCTTTTTGCTGGCATGTAGAGGGGCAGGGAGCTGTCGTTGGGGCCCAACATGGAAGGCGTGGAATGCGAGGTGAAGGCACTCGCCTTAGTCCTGCAAGCAGCAGAGAGCCCTCCCGGCCAAGGCTTGCAGGTGGCATCTGATCGGCTGGCAGTGCCCAACTCAGCATTGAGCTCCTGCTCTGCTTCTCCTTAGCTCCCTGAGCTGACCTGTTCCCGTCGCCCCTCTGCAGCTGGCCTGACTGAAAGGGTTTCCTCCAATTCTGTTGGAGGGAGGCTATAAGCCAGTCACCAAGAACCACAGGAGCATCTCCCAGGAGCTAATGTCCCTGCTCTGAGGAGTGCTGACTTGGGAAGGAGTCGTGGCTGAACAGTCCAGGAGGAGGAGGCATGGACCAGATCTGGTTGCACTGCATGCAGGAGGCCATGAGCATGATTAAGAGTATTGGTCCTTGGCTCAAGTCCGACAGGCCTGGCTTCAAGTCCTGGCTGTGCCATTTGCCAGCTGTGTGGCCTTGGGCAGATTGCTCAGCCTCTCTGAGCTGCAGCTCCCTCATGCATGAAATGAAAATAATGATCCCTTCCTCCACGAGTTGTTGGGTGCAGCCTGCCCAGTGTGGTGCACAAAGGACACAGTCAGGGGTAGCTGCAGTCATTCTTCTTTTATCTCTGTCACCTGGATTCTG
This sequence comes from Canis lupus familiaris, assembly GCF_011100685.1. Classification (NCBI taxonomy): domain Eukaryota; kingdom Metazoa; phylum Chordata; class Mammalia; order Carnivora; family Canidae; genus Canis; species Canis lupus. The sequence goes on along the minus strand of NC_049223.1, from coordinate 75,828,349 downwards.
CTTGGCTCTACAGACATGGGGTGCATGTTGTGTGCAGAGCTTTGTTCAAGCCCCACGTTGGGAGTAGAGATTAATTAAAAATAAAATCTTTTTTAATAATAAATTAATCAAATAAAGGGCTAGACCAAAATAATCCTAATGTATGAGAGCAGCAGTTGGCTGCTTTTCTGAAAAGGACCAGAGAGTAAATATTTTAGGCTTCAATAGCCATATGATCTCTATTGTAACTACTCAACTCAGCTGCTGAAACATGAAAGCAGCCACAGGCAAAGGAATACAGGCAGCTGTGCTCTAATAAAACTTTATTTACAAAATGGTCAGTGGGCCAGTTTGCCAACTCATGTGTTAGAGGTTCCGACTTTAGGTTCTCGGAATGTCTGAAACAGAAACTGAGAGTGGTCAACTAACATGGCCAAGGCCACACAGGCAAGTAGGGCTGATGGCCCCACTCCCCAGTCAAGCCTTCCTATGGCCCAGGGACTCCAGCTCCCTACTCCTAGAGCTACTGCCTCCAAAGTCACGGCTCCTAGAGCAATGGGACAATGTGGGCAAGGAGCTGGGGAAGCAAGGAGGAGGCCTGGGCAGCAGAAGACCAGTTATCTGGGAGGGAGAATGTGGGATAGATCATCCTTTCCTTCCAAGTATTTTGCTGGCTCAGTGCTAGGGTCAGAATTAGGTTTTTGGCATCCAAGTTACATCCTTAATTTCTACATCAAATAAAAAATGTACAATCAAATCAAGAATCCAATTAATATGCTCCATGTCCAGCCTCACGTTGATCACCAGGGAATTTGAGATCTAGAAAGGTTAAAGACTTAGCTAATGGGAGACCTGGGAAGTGGACCCAGAAGCCATGGGTCCTCAGACCCTGGTGAGTGGGCAGCCCCTCCAGTCCCTGGGGCCTGCCTGAGAGAGCTGAGATAGCCAAGAAGTTTCCTAAAGGGAGAGGATGCTTAAATTAGGCCCTCAAAGACAGGGAGATCTCCTTAGCAGACACCCAAGAACATGAGCTATTGCCTACTCTTTCTGTATTTTTATCCCAAATCTCTCTTCCTTCTTGACTCCCTCTCCCTTTACTCCCTCCCTTTACTTTGCACCCCCTGATTCCCCTACACAATCTATCCTTTTGTGCCCATACCCATAACAGACATTGCTTATCAATCCTGATAGTCCCTTAGCTCCCTTAGGAAGACATTACGAATCAGAGTTGTAACAAGAGCTACGACCTATTTGTTCTCTCTGCTGAGCTCTGTGATCTCCTCACCTTTCTACTCAGCCCAGTGCTCACCGAGGCCCAGAGAGGTCAAGTGACCTGCAAAGGATTGTCCAGTTCTATGGGTTCACATGGGAGTGTATTTCCCTCCACAAGGGACTAGCTCTAGCCTTTCCATTTGTCCACATCTTGAGTCTGTGCATGTGACCAAGCCTGGTCTTATCCCCCAGTGACCCCAGGCATGAAGATCTACATCGACCCTTTCACCTATGAGGACCCCAATGAGGCAGTGCGGGAGTTTGCCAAGGAAATTGACATCTCCTGTGTCAAAATTGAGCAGGTGATTGGAGCAGGTAGGTGGCTGATGCTCTCCCAGGTTCCATGGCCTCAGCCATGAGTGGGGAGTACCCTTGGGGCAGAGGGTGGGATGGGGGGCAGGCACTTCAGAGACTCCTCCAAGGCCTGAATGTTCAGAACACCCAAGGTAGAAAAGTCCTCAAAAGTCATCCAGTAAAACCACCTCACCGACCTATGAGGAAACTGAGGCACGGGGCTGGGAAGGAGCTTGCATATCATGTCAGAGATTGGGCTAGTTCTAGAACCCCATTCTCTGGACACAGTCTAGTGCTCTGTCCTCCCTGCAACTCATCCAGATCCCTCTCTCCCTCTCCCTAGGCTCCCCTAGAGCCTCACCCCGTCAGCCAAATACCAGCTGGACATGCAGTGGGACAGCTCTGAAGAGTTTACTCTTCGTCCTAGTGGTGGCTAGGACTTTTTTGGGCTCCCCCTTCTACAAAGGGGTTCTTTGTCTAAGAGGATGTGTTGACCACTGGGGAGAAAAAGTTTCCTTCAGGACCCAAGAGTGGAGGTTACAAGCAGTGGGAGGTGGCACTTCCACCCAGCAAATGACATCCTGCCTCTCTTGGTGTGTGTGTGTGTGTGTGTGTGTGTGTGTGTGTGTGTGTGTGTGTGTTTGTCCCAGGGGAGTTTGGCGAGGTTTGCAGTGGCCACCTAAAACTGCCGGGCAAGAGAGAGATCTTTGTAGCCATCAAGACACTCAAGTCAGGCTATACTGAGAAGCAGCGCCGGGACTTCCTGAGCGAGGCCTCCATCATGGGCCAATTCGACCATCCCAACGTCATCCACCTGGAGGGTGTTGTCACAAAGAGCACACCTGTGATGATCATCACTGAGTTCATGGAGAACGGCTCTCTGGATTCCTTCCTCCGGGTAGGGGAACCCAGGAGGGCCAGGGGCCCACAGATAGGGTGGAAAAGGAGTGGTGGACATAACTCCATGGTGCCAAAGCCTGATGGGGTCTTGGGGAAAGATCTAAGTCAGGAATGGCTTGCATGCTGCCTCTTGCTCTTCCCTTACCCGTGGCAGGCATTGCTAATCAATCCCAGAAGTCTGCCCCACTAAACCAGGAAGCAATCTCAGAATCCTTTTCAATCTAGGAAACCACAAGCAGTCCATCAGAGTTGGCGTGCAACCTGAAATCTATTACCACCTGTGCTCTTAGCCAGCCTTCACATTATGCACAAGAGAACAGTGAGGCCCAAAGACAGAGTTTGCCTGGAGGGTCAAGGTGAAAGCCAGGACTGGAACCTGGTTTCTGGAACCCTGGTCCAGGTTTTCACCAGATTTTGGATTTCTCCAAAGCTATATGGGCTGGGGAAAGGAATCTGGAGCACAAAGTCAAGAGAGGAAAGTTTCTAGACTCCCCCCACCAGGAGATCACAGTCCACCAGCTGGACAAAAGAACACAGAAGCATGCTGCTAGACCAGTTGCCATTTAACAAATATTTATTGAGCATCTAGTAAGTGCCAGGCACCTTCCATGCACCTTCTTATTTAACCCAGACAGCCCTGGGAGGTGGGTATAGCTTATCCCCATTTAACACAGAGATGTCACTTGTCCAAGGTTGCTCAGCGGGCAAAGGGCAGAGCCAGAGTCAGACCAGCTAGGTCTACTCTGAAGCCCATGTTCTTTCCTCCACCCTGAAATTGGCCTCTCGCAGGCCTCTCTGAGCACCCTCACCCCACCCCCAGCATCTGAATCCTTCCCACAGGGAGCATCAGGCCAGGGTGGCAGCGTCCTGCTCTGGTTTCCCTTTGTGTGGATGATTCAGAGCTCTGATTCATGCCCTTCTGTTGACTATGCTTTCTCCACTTCTCCCAAAGCAAAATGACGGGCAGTTCACAGTCATCCAGCTAGTGGGCATGCTACGGGGCATCGCGGCCGGCATGAAGTACCTGGCAGACATGAACTACGTCCACCGTGACCTAGCTGCTCGCAACATCCTCGTCAACAGCAACCTGGTCTGCAAGGTGTCTGACTTTGGGCTTTCACGCTTTCTGGAGGATGATACCTCGGACCCCACCTACACCAGCGCCCTGGTAAGATAAAGGCAGAGAACGGTGGGGTCATGGTGCCAGGCAAGAAGATGTAGATGTCCATCTATCCCTAAAATATATTTTCACCGAAAACTGTTCATGCCAAGCATGGTGCTGGGCCCTAAGGACATAGAGACAGAAACCACAGTTTCTGCCTCCTTGGAGCTCACAGGCTGGCGGGGGACACAGATGTGCAGAGAAACATGGAGGAACAGAGCTATAAGTCAGGACATCAGTCTTGGGAGGCCGAGGAAGGCTTGCTAAGAGGTGACATCTGAGCCGACGGCTGAAAGGCCAGTGAAAGGTTGTCAGATGCCATGTTCCTGAGGCAAGATGTGACTGGAACACAGTCTATCAGAGGGAAGGTGGTGACAATAACGTGGGAGAGGCAGGCAGGGCTGGTCGTGGAGGCCCTTGATGCCTAAGCTCAGGACTCTCTCCTGCTGAAGAGTTTTAAACAGAAAGGAATAACACACAGCTCCTGCCCGAAGAGCTCAGAGATAAATACAAGAAGAGCCAAGCACACAGGCGACTGATTTGAGGACTGCTCTGTATGGGAGGCACCTCCTGGATGGGGAGATATGGGACACAGTTGTAAGATTAAAAAGAGCAAGCAACTCTTTGGGACTTAGGGAAAGGTTTTCAGAGATACTCAAAGGATGAGAAGAGGTTTCCAGATGGCAGAGTGAGAAAAGGCATTTTGTGCGAGGGGAACAGCCTGTGCAAATTCCCGAGGCCTGAAGCAACATGGTGCGTTTGAGAAAGAATGTGGCACTTCATGTGATTAGTACAGCACAGGGCATAGGGTGAAGCGCAGTGTTGAGAGCAGAGGCCAGACAGGGCAGCCTCCCTCCCATTAACCCTCCTCATTCTGTTCCCCAGGGTGGGAAGATCCCCATCCGCTGGACGGCCCCAGAAGCCATCCAGTACCGGAAGTTCACCTCAGCCAGTGATGTGTGGAGCTATGGTATCGTCATGTGGGAGGTGATGTCCTATGGGGAACGACCCTACTGGGACATGACCAACCAGGACGTAAGTATCCAAGGTGGCCAGGCCCAGCCCAATTCAAATGTCTGCATAGGATCCTGGACTCTCCAGGGGTCAAGAGTAGGAAAGGCCTACACATCCACAATTCAGCAAATCTTCAAGATGCGTTCACCTTGTGGCCAACCCCAAATGAGACCGTATCTGCCCTGAGATGTTTTCCATGTAATGGGCAGGGAGGGGAGGAGATGACACGATTATTTCAGGAATTTTACAATCAGATGTTAAATCGGAGAGGACAGGTGTCAAGTCCTGTAGGTGTTGAGGCAAGATCAGTCAGGAAGTCTTCATAGAACAGGTGGGACCCACAGCAGTAGGACTTGGAGACATGAGGACTTTGAATGCGAAGAATAGCCTGTGCAAAGGCCCGAAGGCGGGATGCTGAGGGATCCTGCTGGGGAGCAGTAGAGAGGAAAGATGATCAGAAAGGTCGATAAGGTTCAATAACAAAGTGTTTGAAAGCCAACCCTATGCATTTTGATTTGCAACACCACAGAAGAGGGAGGACTTGAAGGAGCTTCTTAAGTAGCGGGGGGGACCAAAGTCCAGCTGAGGAAGGTGAATTGGGCCGAGTGGCAGGACGGATCAGAGGGTCCAGGGGGGGCAGTGTGAGCCATGCCGTGGGGCCTGGCCTGGGAGACATCTCTCACCTGGAGCGATAAATGGCAATGATTGTCACCCTGGGGTGAAGGGCCAGAGAGAGCAGTCCTCAGGGCCACCAAAGCCAAGGAGGAGCCTCAGAAAGGAGAAGGAAAACGTGGCCCACTGGAGGGTCCTGCGCTACAGAGGGCGGCGGAGTGGGGGCGCATATGAGGTTGTACCCACCCAACGCCACTCTGCCCCGTGTTGTTCCCAGGTAATTAACGCCATAGAGCAGGACTATCGGCTGCCGCCACCCATGGATTGCCCAAGCGCCCTGCACCAGCTCATGCTAGACTGCTGGCAGAAGGACCGCAACCACCGGCCCAAGTTCGGCCAGATTGTCAACACGCTGGACAAGATGATCCGAAACCCCAACAGCCTCAAAGCCATGGCACCCCTTTCCTCTGGGTATGGCTCTGGTCTGGCCCTGCCCCCTCCTCCCAGTACGTCTCCCACTACCCAATCCCCAGCCAGCCCTTCCTCTCTCCAGATCCACCCTGCACACCCCCACCCACCCCAGGCTCCCCCTGCTTCAGGCAGATGCTGTGCAGTGCAGCTTGTGCTCAGGGAAGGCCAGCGCTAGAGTTCACTGGGCATTTGCCCTGCCTTGGGGTACGAGGAGCCCAGGACAGAGAAGAGGAGAAGAACATGGTAGTGGTGGTAAAGAAAGGACTTTTTAAAGCATGGCCAGAGAGGAGAGCATTTAAGAAAAATTGCCAGACGTCTTGGTTGGCAAACAGATATACTGGTCACCAGGTTTCCTTCTTAGCTACCTTCACACTCCAGCCTGGACCCTCTCTAACTTATATTTGCGTCCTCCTCAGTACAGCCGCGCACCTGCATGCACACACGCTTACACAAATACAATCCTATACACCATTAGGCACAAAAGCTCATGCTTATGCTCCCACACACATGGATACACACCCATTCTCCGGCCCTCGAGCCTACACTCCCTTGGCACCCACAGCACCCACGTCCAGAAATACGGACCACACACACAGGCCCATGCTTGGTCATCATCCCCCAAATCACAAAGACTGGCTCCGCTGGACAAGTGTTAGCTCCAGTGACCCTGAGGCTTGCCTTTTCCCAGTGGTCCCCGGGCATGCTCCCATCAGAGCTGAGACCACCACTGCCTCACTTGAGTAGCTGTCCCAGACCCCCGTCTCTTCTGGCCATGCACACTCTTTATCTCCGGAACCCTATCACGCAGAGTTTCTGGGGGACATCCAGCCAGGTGTCCTCCGGGTCCAGGGCTGGCTTTGTCCCAAGACTCTTTGGACTCAAGTCCTTCACCTGCCAAGTTTTTGTGGCCGACAGTTTGCACTTGCCTCTCCTGTCGTTCCCCACCATGACCCTGCGTCAGCCACTCCTGACTCTGAGCTTTGAGCCCCATGAGGGCCATTTCCCTCCTGGCCAGCTCCCATGAGCACCGCCAGCCTTGTCTAGACTTTGGAGGTGCAACTCACAGCTTCCTACAGCACACCCAGGCTGGAGAAGGTTGGAACAGCGAACAGGAACACACTTAGTCCAGCCAAACTCCCTCCTCCTGAAAGTCAGAGGCTTGAAGAAGGATCTCTCTCCTCACTACTGTGGTCCCGCCCCCCAGCAGTCCCTTCAGAGGCATCCCTGGACTTTCCAGGTGGCCTCAGCGTTGAGTTCTGCACACACACTCGCTCTCACATACTCACACACATATGTGGGCTCATGTACATAGGTGCAAATTCACCCCCACTCTCACACAGAAATGCATACATTTACACTCACCTTTGACCCTGCAGATGGATACACACAGGCAGGTACAAAGCCTGCAGATGTGCCCCCACCCATGGTTACCCTCGCCCCTGTCCCAGCACCTGCCCTAACTATCTCTGTTGTCCACCCCCGCCCCCGCCCCCAGAATCAACCTGCCGCTGCTGGACCGCACGATCCCCGACTACACCAGCTTTAACACCGTGGATGAGTGGCTGGAGGCTATTAAGATGGGGCAGTACAAGGAGAGCTTCGCCAACGCAGGCTTCACCTCCTTCGATGTCGTATCACAGATGATGATGGAGTAAGTGCCTGGCTGCCTCCACCCACCATTATCAATACTGCTCCCCACCACCCCCCGTCCCACCAAGCAGGGGGCTCTAGAGGGTGAGGAATAGATAGTGTCCCAGCAGGGATGTGTGGGACCAAGGGGCCAGATGGCCAACTTCGGAGTCGCATTCAGATCAACACCCAGGTCTGCCTGTGACTGTGAGCAAATCAGAACCTCCCCGAGACCCAGTTTTCTTCTGTAAACTGGAGGTTGTAAGGAAGACCAAAGGGATGTAAAGTGACCGGTACTTCATAAATGCAAGTTCTCTTCCCCTTTCCTATAACCAAGGAGACCTGTGTACCCGAGTGTCCTGACTCCCCCACTAGTCACTCTGACACCGGGAATCCACCCCCTCACCACCCCCCCCACTTGCTCTCTTCAGCAGGAACCCCCTGGAGAAGTCCAGACAGCTCTCCACCTGGCCCAGAGTCCCCACTCCCACATTTCCCTAACACACATGCTTCTCTCCCAAAGGGACATTCTCCGGGTTGGGGTCACCTTGGCTGGCCACCAGAAAAAAATCCTGAACAGTATCCAGGTGATGCGGGCACAGATGAACCAGATCCAGTCTGTGGAGGTTTGACGTTCACCTGCCTCGGCTCACCTCTTCCTCCAGACCCCCCCGCCCCACCGCCCCACTTGCCGGCCCCCTGGTTCTCTGTCCACGTCCACCGCAGGGTCAGCCACCTGCCAGGAGGCCACGGGCAGCAGGAAGAACCGAGCAGCGCTCCAGCCATGAGACGTCACCAAGAATATGTGCAACTCAAATGATGGAAAAAAGGGAACGGGGACAAAAGAAAACAGATCCTGGGAGGGGGCGGGAAATACAAGGAATATTTTTTAAAGAGGATTCTCATAAGGAAAGCGATCATTGTTCTTAGGGAAACAAGACAAAACAAAACAAAAGGGCTTGGGAGATCCACGCGGTTTGTCCCAATCGGAGACCAAAAGCAGTTTCTCTCCAACTCCCTCTGGGAAGGCGACCTGGCCAGAGCCAAGAAACACTTTCAGGAAAACCAATGTGAAGGGAGAGACGGGGGCCACCCTTCTCTCCCGTCCCTGGGCTGCTCTTCCAGGCCTCGGGCAACAGCCACACGCCAGGCAGACGGGGCAGGCGGGCGGATGGGCAGCCGCCACAGGAACCACACGGGGGAAATAATCCATTCCCGCTGCCACTGGGCACACAGAAGAATTTATCTGTCTTTGGAGAATCTTTTAGAAACTCCAATGAAAAAAAAGACTTCTTTCTCCTGTCGGCTCATGGGGCTGAAAGGAGGCTTTTGTCCTCCTCAGTCAGGGAGACCATGGGGACACTGGAAGGGTCAGCCTTCCTGAGGATGACCGCCCCCCAAGACTGCAGCTCCGCGTCCCTATCTCGCACGCGGTGCCCAGCAGCCCCTGCCCGGAGGCCTGTCGCTGCGGTGTCCGCCATCAGCTACGACTGCCACTGAGGATTGCTCCTGCATTTGGGTTTGTTTACAGCAATTCGTGGACTCGGGGGTATTTTGGTCAAGGGGTGGATTTGGTTTGGGGGGTTTGTTTGTCGGGTTTTTTTTTATGACAATGAAGTGACACTTTGACATTTCCTACCTTTTGAGGACTTGATCCTTCTCCAAGAAGGTGCTTTCTGCTTACTGACTTAGGCAATACACCAAGGGCGAGATTTTATATGCACATTTCTGGATTTTTTTATATGGTCTCTATTGACGCTCCTCCCTCCTCCCCCTGCAGAGAGATTCCCCCCCTCCCTGCTGCCAGGCCTCACCAAAGCCAACTGCCACGGGGCCATCTGGGCCTTTCAGAGACTGAGTGAGGTTTGGGAGGATGAGGGGCCGGGTGGAGGAGCCCCCACCCAGGACTGCTTTTGAAAGCACCAGATTGAGAAGGAAGCGGGCCCTAAGGCTGCAGGACCACACACCTTCGTCCACTTCTCCACCCCCTTGCCCCAATCTGTCCAGTGCTTCCCAAGCAAATAGGCCCCTTCGAGGTTCCTGAGTGCCCTCAGATGGCCAGAACCCAGTTTCGCCTCTGGGAGCCTAAGCCGGGCCCCGGATCATTCACTGTGATATCCCAGCCCTCCGGAGTGTCACCCTTAGAGACATGTGCAGGCGCTCTTTCCTCCACTCAGGAGAAAGTGTGTTCTCTCCCACACCACTCCCCCCCCACCTTTGCCCAGGTCTGAAGGTCTTAGCCAGAGGGGAAGACCATCAGCCAGGGGGTCTGGCCACAAACTCCCTCCTGTGAGCAAATGCAGGCAGCTGAGCAGAACAATCGGTTAGTGAATTGAATGGAAATAAACACTTTAGTTATAAAATGACCCCTGTCCTCTGTAAGTTCCAAGAGAGACCCTGGCACCCTGGGACATGTCAAGTGTCCCATGATGCTCTTCTAAGGGACCCTTCCTTCCTCAGGGTTCAGAAGGCCCAGGGCTGAGAAAACACATGGAGGACACCAAAGGTCCATATGGCCTTTCTGGCTCTGGCTTGTCGAAAGCACAGGCAGCCAAAGAAGCGAGTTGAAAGTGGCTCCGAATTCAGTGTTCCAGCCCCTGCAAATCAGGGCGAGCCACTACGGGAGGCATCAGGAGCAGGGAGGCCACAGGGGTGCACTCAGCTCTCCTGGGCCAGAGGAAGGGGGTCAGGGTGTTGTGTGAGCTGTGACAGTGGTAGTGTAAGGGTTCTGGAGTACCCACGGGACCCCAGTCCAAGCCACAGGTAAGATCGCCTTACCCCGGTCAACGCTAATCTCCGCGTAAATGCTCTCCTACTCACACGTAATCCGAAATCTCTGTGCGGATGGAGGCAGGGAGGCGGATGTGCCGTGGCTATCGGGTCTAGCTGGGGAGGGAGAGGCAGAGATGGCCCATCCCAGGACCTTCCCCCTTGTCCATGGGAGACTGACCAGTGGGAAGGAGCCCGGCTGCAGGTGGCCCCAGGGGGGCAGCCTGAACCAGCCTGTCGTCTGTCACTCACCTGTTTTCCAGAACCCAAGATGCAAAGGGAAGGAAGGGATTAAGAGGGGAGCACGGGCCCCTGGGGGGAACAGCAGAGTGAGCCACAGGGAAGGCACTGGCTGGTTGCCTACGAACTGGCCAGCCTTGGCCCAGCCAGCCGCCCTTTGTGCCCCAAAGCCGCCCCGCACGGGTGGCAGCTGTCCTAGCACACAAGGTCACCTTCTGGAAGGAGCCGCCCTGATGCTCTAAAGATTAACTCCATCTCCCCGGCCCACCCCCCACTACTCCGGGGCCCCACAGGGGGCTGGCACTCGGTGCTTCCTGTCAGATGGTTTCCTGTCCTAAGCTGCTAGGCTGGTGTCTGCTAGCCAGCGCGTTTGCCCACCCCCCCTTGAGGGCTGAGTCCTCAGTGGGTCCTGGGCCCCCAGGTGCCTGCTTCTCAGAGTGAGGGTGCTAACCCAGACCCTCTGTGTCCCCCACTTCAGGGTATCGGATATCACTGTGACTGTCTGGGGTTCGGGCGGATGCCCACCTCTCCCTGCTGCTGGGGCAGCTCCCCCCACCACCACCTCTCGCTCGCTTCTCGGCGGGGAGTGGCAGGCCATGCTGCCAAGCGCCTTCCCCTGCCGCTGCCCACTCGCCTGGGCACACAGCTCTGAGCCTCCCGCTGCCTGGTTACTAATCCTTTCCTGGCTCAACCTCCCCAAGTGCCAGCCCCCACCTGCCCAGCAGTGTCAGAGGAGTTTCCGGCTGCTGCGCCCACAGTTGGTCCCGATGAAAGAAAGCTGCCTTGTAAACACAGGCCAGGGCACCATGGAAATGGGGACCAGCTGCTCTCAGAGGGGGTGACAAGCAGATTTGTGGAGGGCCAGGCTGGTATCCCTACTGCCCCAGAAGCCCCCAAAATGGGTTATTGTTGATCAGCGGGCCTCTTCCTGGGGGATGATCCTCAAAATCTCTGTCAACTGGAAGATGGGGGCCCATCAATCAGAATAGACGATGGTCTCAGTGCTTGACCGAAAGGCCTCGGAGTAGGGGCTAGGGTGGCGAGGGCAGTCGGGGACACTTAGGGACTCGGGCAGTGCTGTTCACTAAGCAGCGTGCTTCCTCCGGCTCAGGTGGCATCAGCTGGCCTTTGCCCCGTCCTTTCTGGTTGGTCCTCATGCCGCCACCTCTCAGGGAGCTCTCTGCCAGCACCCCCTTGTGTGCAGTCGCTAGCATTGCACCGTCTCAGATCAGGGGCTCCTCCCAGATGTCCCGGAGCCCCTGCTCATGTCCCGCCAGCCCTCCCCACAGCCTGGCTGAAGCACAGGAGGGACCCAGGATCCAGGCCACCACCCACCCTGGGGCTAGGCCCTCAGGCGCTCCTGGCTCTCTCCTGGGCTCCTGTGGATCCCAGACCGGACTAAAGCCTAGTAGATTCTGGCCACAGGAAATAACGTAAACGCATTCAAAGTATAGGAGGCCCCTTGATGCTTAGGGAAGATGCATCCTGACCCCAGAGTGGCAGTCTAGCTCCTGGCACTAAAGTTGACACATGGCTCTGGGCAAGCCATTTGGCCTCCCTGTGCCTCAATCTCCCATCTGTAAAATGAGAAGTTTGGACTGGGTGAGCCAGGCATGCAAAACACTTTATACATCACAGTCCTGCGAGGAGGGACTATTTCCTCCCATGGGTACCAGGGAAACTGAGGCTCAGAGAAGGGAAGAAGCTTGCTCAGGATTACACAGCCAGGAAGGGGCCAAGCAGGGCTGTGTTCATCTGTTCCCAATGCCCACCCCACCACACTCAGTCAGATGACATAAAGCACGCAGTGTTTGATGCTGGCTGGTAAGAGAAGGGAAAGCTCAAATGGGCTGGGGTTGTCAGGGAAGGGCCTCATGGAGGAGGCCGTCTTGAAAATGACAGGAGCTGAAAAGGTCATTCCAGGTGGGAGGTACAGTGTAACCAAAGATACAGAGGCCAGAATGGTCCAACCATCAAGAGTCGCGTCTGGATGAGCCAAAGGAGTGGTGGGAGGTGGGGGCTGATCTAAGAGGAGGGGAAGGTAGCATGAACGTGATGCCCAGTCCAGCCACAGCCGGTTCTTGAGCAGAAGAGCAGCAGAAGGAGCATGGGGTTCTGGGTGGAAGAGTCAGTTCAGCCATCAGATGGGGGGCAAGATGCCTCACCGCTCCCTTTCTCCTCCTGGAGGAAGAGCCCCCTGGAAAAGCCCTCGTTCCTTCCAGGAGAATCCAAGCCCTGCCACTTCATTTTCCACCCTCACTCACTGAGGCAGATAATCCAAAGAGTCATTTCAGCTGCTTAAAACAGCAGGGTTAGATTTCTGCTACCTGATCCCTAATTCAGCTGCATTCAATTGACGCTCACCTCCACTTCCGCCAGGCCTCACTGAGAGGTGCCAGGCACCGAGACAGCCGCCAGTCATGACCAGAGTTGAGTGGATGTGGGTGGCGGGGGTGGCATGAGAAGGCAGGTTGGGGATCAGGGCGGAGCCCTGGGGGAACAGAGCGGAGTGCAGGGGCAAGCAGAGGCGAGGGGTTGGGTGGGTGGCACGGGCCCTGCTCAAGAAGCCCGTCCCTACTCTGGGAGGCCTGGGCCTGCTGAGATTACCCGGCCATGTCAGGAGGGTCGGTCTGGGGTCCTGCTGTTTTCCATTGTGTGTTATGTTGGGGACACCTGGAGGGAAGTCAGGAGCCACACTGAGCATGCCTATACCACTTGCTGGCCTTGCCCCAGCCTCCCATGAAATGGCTCCTGCCGTAACACTCGGCATGAGGAGTGGCCTTGAAACTGGCCAGTTTCCCCTTCAGGGAAACCAAAGACAGTGACTTGGCCTTTGCTCTGTGACACAGGAAGGCGCAGGGACGCCGCCGTGGGAGGCTCGCCTCAGGAGCCTGATGCCAGAGACACTGCAGTAATTGCTGGTCCCTACGCCAGGCCCCACGTCTGGGACTTTTACTGGTGTTCTCATCCCCTCTCTACTAGTGAGGAAACAGATTCCCAGAAGTGATTCCCAGAGCGTTCCTACCAACCCATCCTCCTTTAATGCTCCCTCCTCCCCGTCTCATGGGGTTTCTCAACGCGTCTGCCAAGGCCCACCTGGATTAGAATCTCCTGGGCCACTCACCTTGCAGATTCCTGGGCTGCGTCGTGACCCCCCTAAATCAGAATCCCCGAGGCCAGGCCCAGGGGTATCTACTTTTAACCACTTCCTCCAGGAGATTCCTCCAGACATCTCTTTACATCTCCCACGACAACCTGTGTCCTGCAGGGAGGGAGGGTCAGGCGTAGACAGGGATTAGCAAAACAGCAAGGCATGGTCCGACAAGATGCCCGAACTCAGACATGGATTAGGACCCATGAAGTGGGGCTGCGCTGACCCTCAGGAATGTGTTCAGACTGAGCTAAGCTTGCAGGAAAATTAGAAAGACCCCCTAGACCCGGAGTTTGAGTTTAGCTTCACAGCATGAAGGCTGCCTCGGAAAAGCTGATATAGCGAGAAGAAACAGGAAAATAATACTTCCGAGGGGCCCTATGGAGACCCCACAGTCCAAGGCTACGATCCAGGCCTGTTCACTCAACACCTGGCCAGGTGGGCCAGCCGAAGTCAGGGTGGGTCTTCGAGCTGGGCCTGGAGCATCCTATACACCACCTGCCTCAACCTCTGCTACCCAGACTAAGACATGGCTTTCTCCAGAGGGAGAAAAGCAAGTAAAGGACCCTGTCTCTACTCAGGGCCCAACATCCCCTGCTGGAGGAGGGGAACGGGAGAGGGAGGAAGGTCAGGGCCGGGACCACATGCATTCTGGGGGCCCTACTGAGGCTGCAAGGGTCCATCTAACATTCCATGGATGAGAGATTCCAAGATTTTAAGGCTACAAGCCCTATAATTCTAAGATTCTAACAGAAGGATTTCGTGTGTTTAAGATTCCATCACCATATGATTCTAGACTGATAGTTCTTAAAACTTCAAGTCCCATTGTTCATCTTGGTCCCTAAACTGGAGGACCCTAGAGGCAACAGAGCACAGAGTTAAAGACGGTGAGAAAAACAGCTAAAATCAAATACTAGCAAAGCTCCATTATTTGAGTCAGAGGTGGACTGTAGCTGGGACCCAGGACCCCTCCTTTTGAGTGCGATACTGAATTTCTGTCCTGGGTAAATGACAGAAATGCCCACACCTGGCCCTCCCGGTGGCCAGTGGGGCAGGTGCTCCAGCCCAGCAAAGCCCTCACGCAGGCCATGCTGCCTCCTAGCTGTTGGGCAAGACAGTCCAGCTCAGAAGCCAAGTGGGGCCCTCGTGGCCCCATTTGGGAAGGGACTTCTTTGGGGTAGAAGGTACAAGACAAGGGATTAGCTGAGGAAATGAGCCCAAACACACCACCTTTCTGTTCCAAGCCAGAGGCTTGCCACTGGGCAACCATAGGGTCTTGCTACAAACCCCAGAGCCAGGTGCCTTCCCACTGACACTTGGGATGCAGCGTCCATGGCCACACAGCCCCTGCCCGATTCAAGGGACCTCTTCCCCTTCTCTAATGAGGCCATTGCCTATGGGATGTGGGAGGTCAGGGAGGTGCCTCTGGATTGGTCAGAACTAGTGGTCAGTGTGGCTGCCCTCCCTCCCGTGGACAGGGTTTCTGGTGAGCAGAGGGCACAGCGTTGAGCCCCTGAGGCTGGCCCAGCATAGGCTCCCCACCAGCCAGCCTCTTAGGACTTCAGAGAAGAGAAATTACTGGTTGATCATGTCCAGCCCCAAATCCTAATCATAGCTGCTATTTCTTGAGTGCCAACAACGTGCCAGGAAACACGCTTAGCTTTTTTTATACACATTGTCTTGCTTAACACTCACACAGCTCTGTGAGACAGGTACAATTATAATCCCCACTCCACAGACGAGGAAACTCAGAGACATGCACGGTGGCCTTCCCAGGTCATACAGTCAGCCAGAGGTCTCTGACCCCAGTAGCTGCCCTCATAAACACGATGCTATGCTGCTACCAGTGGCCCCCACTCAGCCCCACTCCCTGGCAGACCCTTTGCCAATCAAATCCCAGATCCCCAGGAGGCAATCTGTTCAGGGCACCTTTTCTTTGACCACGGCCTCCTGGAGCCACTGTCAGAGCCATGGGCGGTGGAGGTGAGCACCCAGAGTGCCCCCATCTCCATCCCCATCCCCAGGTGTCCGCTCCAGCCAGGGCCATACAGCCCAGAGCTCTCAGCCAGGGGCTGGGGCGTCTGGCAGGGTTTCACAGAACCCTGTTTCCTTTGGTCATGAGCATGGGTTTTCCTGACAATGCTGGGGGGTTGGGAAGTGATGCGGCTGGGGTGGCGATGGCTGGGGGTCAGACCTAGCTCCTCCGGACCCCCACTGCTGTGACCAAGGAAATCTCACCAGCTGTGTCATGAGCAACCCTGACCCTGTTACTCCAATGCCTTTGTAGGAGTATTTTTAGCAGAACCTTTTTTTTTTTTTTCCAAAATAAATGTGAATTGTAAAAATTATCGCCTGGACTCATGGTTTGTGGTATTTTCTTTTTCCATTGAGGTTCCCCAGGGAACACATGGGTGCTCCTAAAGGTTCTCAGCAGGGTCCTGAAGCATGACTAGGAGTTGTCCAGGGCTAAGAATGCAGCCAAGGCTAGGACTGGGGTTGAGGGTGGGGCAGGGACTTGGTCTGGGCTGGAGTTGGGTGTGGAGCTGGAGCAAATACTAGGAGCACACTCATGTATAGGATTTTGAGCTCTGCTATCAGGGATCCTAGCCTTGGAATCACAACTCTGCCATCTGTTAGCTATGTGTCCTTGGAGAGATCATATTTCTGCTCTAAGCCTCATTTTCACATCTGCTAAATGGGGCAATAATACCTAACACCTAGAGGGCAGAGGAGAATTAAATGAGATGGAGCATGGCAGGTCCTTCGCACTCTAGATGTCAGCTTTAAGTATTTTGCTGGGCAGAAAGGGGGGTCCATGTCTGTCATACACTCTGCAGGACAATGCCTGACCCACAGTAGACTCTCCATAAACATTTGTCAAATAAATGTCAGTTGACCTTCTGCTAAAAAAAAAAAAAAAAAAAAAAAGTGCTGGGGGGATTCAAAGAAGGTTCATGGTCAAATACATTAGGCAAATTCTGGACTTAGGCAAGTTGACAATTAGGCCTGACAAGTTAGGCAATTTCTTTACTTCAGGGTATTACAGAGCCTTAAATATGCTAAAAGGGCACATCTGAAAAGGTGTTATCAAGCCACCAGGGTGGCTCAATAAGTAGTTAAGTGTCTAACTCTTGGTTTTGGCTCAGGTCATGATCTCAGAGTCATGATCTCAGGGTCGTGAGATGGAGCTCTGGGTCAGGCTTTGTGCTCAGCTTGGGGGGGTCTGCTGGAGATTTTCTCTCTCTCCCCCTTTCCCTTTGCCCCTCCCTTTGCTTGCTCACATGTGCTCTCTCTCTTTCTCAATCTCTCTCTCAAATAAATAAAACTTAAAAAAAAAAAAAAAAGAAAAGGTGTTCTCATTTGCCAAATTTCCCATTCTATTTTTTTAATTTTTTTTTTTTAGTGGAGTTCAATTTACCAAAATATAGCCTACCTAACACCCAGTGCTCATCCCATCAAGTGCCCCCCTCATGAATTTCCCATTCTAGAGAGAATGGGACCAGCGTCTCTGGGAGCAGACTTGGAGAAGTGAGCCAGTGCTTGGGTAATAATGCTCTGAGGTTAGAGGTAGAGCACAGCTGAGGCTGGAGTGAGGCCTGGGAACAAGACAGGGTAGCAAGTCAGGGAGAATGGGAATCTATGAATCTGTCATTTGATTCATTCATTCAATACTTATTCATTCAAAAAATACTTACTGGGATCCCTGGGTGGCTCAGCAGTTTAGCGCTTGCCTTCGGCCTAGGGCATGATCCTAGGTTCCAGGATCGAGTCCCACATCGAACTTCCTGCATGGAGCCTGCTTCTCCCTCTGCCTGTGTCTCTGCCTTTCTCTCTCTCTCTCTCTCTCTCTCTCTCTCTTTCTCTCTGTGTGTCTCTCACAAATAAATAAATAAAATTTAAAAAAATACTTACTGTGTTTCTACTATACAAAAGGTGCTGTATTGTATCCCATGGGGGACACAGGAATGACCCACGTGTGCATCCCGCCCTGGAGAGCTTATCAGGGCATTATCAGGCTTATCGCAGGGCTCACTGCACACCAACTGGGCACCCCCACACAGTGCCAGACATGAGGCTGGTACCAGGAATGCCGTAGCGGTTTAGACGCGGGCCCTCACTTACAGGAGCTCCCCAGTCAATGGAGGAAGCCAATAGGTACTCTGGTCATTCCAACTCAGGGCAAATGTGCAACAGTCCAAGTGCCTACAGCTTCCAGAAAGGGTGCAGTTAATCCTGAGTGGGAGCGCCTCGGGGTCCTGACCAGGGTTCTAGGGCAGGCCCGGGAGTTCTGGAAGCTAAGTATTCCGCGTGGAGGGAACAGCAGATACAAACATACGAAGCCAACATGGATGTATTTTGTGAATTACTATGTAAGTAGTGCAAATATAAACATACAGACTCAAATATAAAGATACAGACTCTAAGCTCCTATCAGGGGCTGAGGGCTACTGGGTGGAGGAGATTCTGAGAACCCACAGTGAGGCCCATTGGGTCACACACCACCTGTGGGCACACAGCACAATTAGAGCTCAGTGTGCAAACTTAAGGCCTTCTTCTTCTTTTTTTTCAAGATTTTATTTATTCATGAGAGACAGAGAAAGAGAGAGGCAGGGACACAGGCAGAGGGAGAAGCAGGCTCCATGCGGGGAGCCCGATGTGGGACTCGATCCTGGGACCCCAGGATCATGCCCTGAGCTGAAGGCAGATGCTTAACCACTAGCCACCCAGGTGTCCCAAACTTAAGGCCTTCTTAAACATCCTGGGGCCTCAGACCCAACGCCACAGACAGCTTCCTGTGTCCTAGCCCAGCTCCTCTGAGAAGTCTGGATCCCCTTACTAGTTCCACCTGTCCCAGTCCCCGGTCTAACCCCGGGCCCTCCCTAGACTCTCCTGCCCATTCCAAGATCCAGCACAATCTCATGGGGGTTGCTCTAGCTCAGGGACACTGACCCCGGTCTCTTGCCCCTCAACATCCTCACCAAACCCTTGTTCCTCTCAACCCTCTTCTTGCCCATCCAGGAAGTAGCTGCAACCTCTCTTTGCCCTTCCTGGCTCTATATGGGCATCCACCGTCTCAGTCATTTCACAGGGACACAGATGTCACTATGACAAAGATGTCACCAAGGAAAAAAAGAGAAACAGAGGAGGAGATTTCCCCCATAGATTCTCACCAGGTTTGGCATCATAGCCATGGGACCCCTTCCCCCCACACTAGATAAGAGTCCACCCCACCACCACCTTCCCCCACCCCAATCCCCACCAATCCCATCAGACCAAAGTGTCTGCCTAGACCAGCCTTGCTCGAAGAATCCCTGATGACTCAGCGTGTGGGGTCCTGGGGCCAGTAGCAGCCTCCCCACCCTCTCCACTGCTGACACTTCCTCCCCTGCTGCCCCCTGGATGGCATAATGGTAAAACTTGAGACTTTATTACTACTACTGCTGCTGCCATGGCCCCTCCTCCCTCCTGGCGATGGAGGGTCCTGAGGCAGCAAGAAGTGTGCTAAAGCCTGCCCCAACCCCACCCCTACATACTCAAACACCTGCAATAAGACCCCCTCGTGCCCAAAGGAACCAGTGCGGGGATCCCTGGGTGGCGCAGCGGTTTAGCGCCTGCCTTTGGCCCAGGGCATGATCCTGGAGACCCGGGATCGAATCCCACGTCGGGCTTCCGGTGCATGGAGCCTGCTTCTCCCTCTGCCTGTGTCTCTGCCTCTCTCTCTCTCTCTCTCTCTCTCTCTGTGTGTGTGTGACTATCATAAAAAAAAATTAAAAAATAAAATAAAAAAAAAGGAACCAGTGCGGTTTTATACGCATGCATTTTTGCCATCAGCTACAAATAGGCACCCACCCACACATTCATGCACACACACACACCCATAGCTACAGGTTCATGTTCAAACTCACCCCATACAGATCAAGTCACACATACACAGCACTCACCCCCACAGGTAACTCACAGAATCCTTCCCCTGTGCCAAGTGTGGTTCTGAGTGCTCTACATGTACCATCCTGCTTAATCTTTTAAACCCATGCTTCTCAAATTATCTGTGGTGAAAGACCAGGTTTGTTTTTGAGGGGTTTTGTTTTGCTCCTAATTTCCAGTCTTTTGTGAACCAGTATATGGTCTGACTGTGAACTCAACACCCAAACCTGTTTGTACCCTGTTACATGAGACCAGTCCCTGATCTCATACGTGGGTGCTATGGCAATATCACGATGCCACAAATATTTCTGGAATTTCTGTACCTATCTTGTCATAGACCAGAAACAAACAGTTGTAGGGCAGGCACCAGTCCTGTCTTGAGTAGCAAGCCCCTAAAGCATGCCAGAAAGGGGACAACTGGCATTATCCCCATTTGACAGATAAGAAAACTAAGGTACAGTATTTTGAAGATTGCCCACAGTTAACACAGCTAATAAGAATGGGAAGCAGGATTAGAACCCAGGTGGTCTGTTCCAAAACTGGGCTGTCTCCTATCCCTACACACTCGGGCTCAAAGCTATACTCACATACACAACAGAAGATACGCACTTACAAATACACATATGGACAAGCACTCCAGACACAAACATGCACATGTATGCACACAGAACTACAGGTACAAACATACAGATGTGTCTGTGCTAATTATTATGCCCCTGGTGCTAGCACACTGCCTGGCACACAGTAGGCACTCAGAAAATATTTCTAAATGAATCAATACCCTCATGCCCCATATACATTCCTTCCATAAAGACATATGAATATGAGTGTATGGATTCTCAGTCATGGAGGGACTGATGCAGCAGGTTAAGAGCACAGTCTTCCCATTCAGGCAGATGACAGTTCAAATCCTATCTCTGCCACTAATGCTATCTGACATAAGAGGAAGTTGCTTCACCTTTCTGAGCCTCAATGTCACCACCTAGAAAATGGAGATTCATTACTTACTGAACCAATATTTATTGACTGCCTTCAAGTGATGGTCAGTTCACCAGGTGCTGGAAATACAGCAGACATAGCTTTACAAAAATCATCAATTGGGGTGCCTGGGTGGCTCAGTCGGTTAAGGGTCCAACTCTTGGGTTCAGTTCAGGTCATGATCTCAGGGTCATGGGATCTTGACCTGCATCAAGGCAGGCTCCACGCTCAGCACAGAGTCTGCTTGAAATTCTCTCCTCTGCCTCTCCCCCTGCTCATGCTTGCTCGCTCTCTCTCTCTCTCTCAAATAAATAAGTAAAATCCTTTAAAAAAATTATCAGTTTGCAAAAATGGGGTGGTCAAGGAAGGCCTCACTGAGAAGGTGATGGATGAGTAAACATCAAAGAGAAGAGAGGAGTGGTTCTCAGAGAAAGAACTGTAGAGGCAGAGGAGACAGCGAGAGCAAAGGCCGAGGACACCTGGCATGTTCAAGGAGCAGCGAGGAAGCCAGGGTGGCCGAGGGTGAGAGAACAAGAGGAGAGTGGAAAGAACAGGGGTCCTCCACAGGCCATGGTATAGACTTCAACTTTTCTTTGAATGAGATGAAAGCCCGGACAGTGTTTGAGAATACAGGTGCCATGATATGACTTTTTAAAGGATCATTCTGAGTGCTCTGGAGAATGATGGCTGGGAGTATATTAGTTAGGGTTCTCCAGAGAAACAGAACCACTAGGATATATATTAGGAGATTTATTTCGAAGAATTGGCTTACATGATTTGGCTAGCAAATCCAAACTCTGGAGTTGGGGCTGGTAGTCTGGAAACTCTCAGGCAGGAGCCGATGCCACATCCAGAGGCAGATTCCCTCCTCCTTGGGAACCACAGTTTTGCTCTTCAGGACTTGCACTGATTGGATGAGGCCCACCCAGATTTTTGACAGTAATCTCCTCTACCTAAAGTCCACTGACTGCAGATGTTAACCGCATCTGCAAAATACCTTCATGGCAACATCCAGATGAGTGCTTGAATAATTGAGTATTTACCCTCGTCACATTGACACAGAAAACTAACCACCACAGGGGTGGGGGGGTGGGCGGGTGGAAGTGGGGAGACAGGGAATTGCTATAATAAACCTGAAGGGAGAAGATGATGGCTTGGAAATGGCGAGAAGAGCAGAGGTGATGAGAAGAGATTGGATTCTGGACACAGTAAAGGTAAGCCAACATGACTTGTGGGTGGAATGGATGTGAGAGAAAGTGGGGATCCAGGAGTCTGCCCCGAGCAACAGCAAAGACAGAGCTGCCACTACCTGAGTTGGACAGACTACAAGAGGAACTGGTCTGGAGGTGAGACTGAGGTTCCCTTTGGGACATTAGGTAGAAATGCCTCCTAAACACCAAGTAGGCAGTTGGACACATGAGTCTGGAGTCAGGGGAGTAGTTGGGGTAGAGATACAAATTAGGGAGTGAAGGGGTTTGGCCAAGGAAGTATGATAAAGCCAGAAAAGGACAAAGACACAATGACAATGACCTGTGTGCCAAAGTTGTGCAGACAACGAGATACCACCACACACCTGTTAAGAGGATGAAAAGACAAGCCGCAGACTAGAACATATTTGCAAACTAGGGACCAGTATCTAGAATATGCAAAGAACTCCCAAAACTACAATTTCTTAAAATGTCCAGTCAGGAAATGGGCAAAAGACATAAGAGACATTTCACTGGAGAGGATATATGGATTGGTAGGGGAAAAAAAAACACATGAAAAGAAATTCAATTCAATCCTCATTCATTATCAGGGATCCCTGGGTGGTTCAGCGGTTTGGCGCCTGCCTGTGGCCCAGGGCACGATCCTGGAGTCCCGGGATCGAGTCCCACATCGGGCTTCCTGCATGGAGCCTGCTTCTCCCTCTGCCTGTGTCTCTGCCCCTCTCTCTCTCTCTCTCTATGTCTATCATAAATAAATAAATAAATAAATAAATAAATAAATAAATAAATAAATAAATCTTTAAAAAAAACTCATTCATTATCAAGAAATTAGAATTACAAAAAAAAAGAAAGAGAAAGAAAGAAGAAGAAAGAGATTACAGTTACGAAAATAATGATAATGACAATACCAAAAGATGGCACAAATGTGGGGAAGCTAAAAAAAAAAAAAAAAAGAAAAAGAAAAATGAAGGAAACCAGATCACTCATATATTGCTGATTGGAATACAAAATGGTACAGTCACTCTGAAAAACAGTTTGACAAGTTTCTTAAACACAAAACAAAACAAGACAAAACAAAAGCAAATGACTACCATTCAACTCATCGGTTGCACTCCTGGGCATTCATCCCAGAGAAATAAAAACTTATGTTCACACAGATACCTGTAAACAAAGGTTAATAGCAGCTTTATTTGTAATAGCCTAACACTGGAAATAAGCCAGGTGTCTTTCATCAAATGAATAGCTAAATAAACTGTGGCCCATCCATACCATGCAACCATTACTCTATAACAAAAAGACAAAAGCTGTTGATACTTGCAACAACTTGAATAAATCTCCAGAGAATTACGCTGAGTGAAAAAAAAAATCCCCCAAAATCATATACTGTATGGCTCCATACATATAGTATTCTTAAAATGGCAAAATTACAGAAATGGAAACCAGATTGGTGGCTGCTAGGAGTTAAGGAGGAGGTGGGGTTGGTAAGCAAGTGGGCACAGCCAGAAAAGGGCACCATGAGGGATTCTTGTCCTGATGAAAATGTTCTGTATCCTCACTCTATCAATGTCAATTATTGCTTATGCTATTGTAACTATAGTTTCGCAAGATGCTTTCATTGGAGGAAACTGAGTAAAAGGTACATGAGTTATTTCTTAGAGCTGCATGTGAATCTACAATTACCTCAAAGTAAAAAGGTTAATTTTTTTTAAAGGACATGCAAAAGACAAGCCTAAGTTTTGTATTGGATCCAACAGGTATAAAATTCATCCAAATGTTACAACTTCTGTTCTTCACCAAAAGACATCATTAGGAGAGAAACTGGAAAGGCAAACCAAAGACCGAGGGAATATATTTGCAATACCTGATCTGACAAAGCACTTGCGCCCAGAGCATATAGAGAACTTTTACAATATGAGGACTACAATGCCATCGAAACCGCAGTGAGCTAGGACTTCACAACCTCCAGCATGCCTAAAGTTGAAAAGACTGACAATGCTAAGTTTTTAAAAGCTGTGGAGCAACGACTTTTAAGTGTCACATTTTGCTGCTGGACATCCAGATAATGCAAGTGCTTTGGAAAACTGCACGATTTATCTATTTACCAAGAGAAATGAAAGCATGTATTCACAAAAAGACTTATACAGGAATGCTTTTTCCTTATAGCCCAAATCTGGAAACAACCCAAATGTCCATCAACAGGTGAATGAATAAGCAAATGTGGTACCCATACAATGGAATGCTACTTAGCAATAAAAAGAAACAAACTGGGGATCCCTGGGTGGCTCAGCGGTTTAGCACCTGCCTTCCACCGGGGCTGTGATCCTGGAGTCCTGGGATCGAGTCCCACATCGGGCTCCCTGCATGGAGACTGCTTCTCCCTCTGTCTGTGTCTCTGGCCCTTTCTTTCTCTCTGTCTCTCATGAATAACTAAATAAAATCTTAAAAAAAAAAAAAGAAAGCTTTAAAAAGAAACAAACTATTGATAACCCGTAAAGACATGGATTAACCTCAAAAACATCATGCTGGGGGGGGGGGGGGAGGACATACACAAAAGACTACACTGTATAATTCCATTTATATTAAATTCTAAAACAGGCAAAACTAATCCATAGTGACAAAAATAGATCAGTGGTTGCCTAGGGCTGGGTGCAGGGGAGGAGACTGACAGCAAAAGAAGTTTAGGGGATAATGGAAATTTTCTATATCTTGATTGTAGTGGGCATAAATATTTGTCAACTCTGATAAGGTGTGCATTTCGTTTTATACAAATTAAAACTCAGTAGGGCCTATTTCTAAAAGACAAAATGCAAACTCATATTTTGTCTTATATTCAACAGACACAAACATACTCTGGACACCTGGGTAACTCAGCCCCTTAAGCAACCCACTCTTGGTTCCAGGGCAGGTGGTGAGACTCGGGCTTAGCTTAGAGTCTGCTTGAGTTTCTCCCTCGCCTTCTGCCCCTCCCCCTGCTCACACGTGCTCTCTCCAATAAATAAATAAAATCTTTTTTTATAAGTACGCTTCGGGGGCACCTGGGTGACTCAGTGGTTGGGCATCTGCCTTTGGCTCAGGGCATGGTCCCGGGGTCCTGAAATCGAGTCCCGCATCGGGATCCCTGCGTGGAGCCTGCTTCTCCCTCTGCCTGTGTCTCTGCCCCTCTCTGTGTGTCTGTCATGAATACATAGATAAAATGAAGAAGAAAGAAGAAGGAAGAAGAAGGAGGAAGAAGGAGGAGGAGGAGGAGGAGGAAGGAGAAGGAAAAATAAGGAAGAAGAAAGAAGAAAGAAGAAGGAAGAAGACCAGCCGAAAGAAAGAAATAAGAAGACGAAAGAAGCACGAAAGAAAGAAGAAGAGGAAGGAAGACTAAGGCCAAGAGGAGGCGGAGGACAAAGCCCTAGAAGACAAGAAGGAGGAGGAGGAGGAGGAAGGAAGAATAAAAAAGAAGGAAGAAGGATGAGGAGGAGGAAGAAGATGGAAGAAGAAGGTACTCTGTCAACTTGCTAGGACAGTTTCTTTTTTTTTCTTTTTTTAAGATTTTATTTATTTATTCATGATAGACAGAGGGAGAGAGGGAGAGAGAGACACAGGCAGAGGGAGAAGCAGGCTCCATGCAGGGAGCCCGATGCGGGACTCGATCCCAGGACCCCGGGGCCAAAGGCAGGCGCCAAACCGCCGAGCCACCCAGGGACGCCCCCTTGCTAGGCCGGCTTCGAGATGCTTCCTCGCAGTGTCTGCGCTTAACTCCTCCCCCCCATGGAGAACGAACAGCTCAACCCCGGCGCGGTCCGCGGTCCGCAGGCCACAGCCCTGAGCAGAGCCGCGCTCCGCCGGCCGCAGGGGGTCTCTAACCGCCGCCCCGCCCCGCCCCCCCTTCCCAGTCCCGCGGGACCGAGGAGGCGAGGGAGGCCGGGGAAGGCCGGGCCGCGCCGCGCGTCACGGGGCCTGGAGCGCGGGCTTGCGCTGCAGCCGCAGCACCCGGTAGGTGTTGAGGCCCGGCACGTCGAAGCCGGGGGACAGCCCGTGGCGGTCCGGGGGGTAGAAGCGGACGAGCTGGCCGTGCTGCGCCTCGAGGGAGAGCCAGGCGTCCCCGGCCCCGGCCCCGGCCCCGAGGGGCAGCGCGCACGGGAACTCGCGCGCCACGTGCAGCTGGAAGACGCGGCCGCGCAGGTGGCGCAGCGCCAGGGTGCGGAAGGCGGGCGGCACGAGCGCCTCCACGCGGGGCCCGAACTGGCGCAGGCGCAGCTCGCCCGCCGGCCCGGGGCGCACCTCGTAGAAGGTCAGGTTGGCGAAGGTGAAGTAGCCGGCGAAGGGGCGCGCGCTGGGCGGCGGGGCGGGCCGGGGCTCGGCCTCGCGAAGGGCCCGCTCCAGGGCGGGCAGCAGCGCGTCGTAGGCCCGCGCCACCAGGTCGCGCCCGGGGGGCCGCGGCCCGGCCAGGAGCAGCACGAGGCCCAGGCGCAGCGGCGGCACGAGCGAGAGGGAGGCCGCGTAGCCGTCCAGGTCGCCGTCCTTGCGCGCCACGCGGTAGCCCCGCTGCGCGTGGAACTCCCACGGGGTGCCCGTCTCGTCGGCGAAGTAGGCGCCCGGGCAGGCCAGCAGCGGCGCCAGCAGGGCCTTGGCCGCGTCGGGCCGCAGCAGCCGCTGGGGCGCGCCGCCCAGGAGCGCGATGGCCAGCTTGGCCAGGTCGGCGGGCGTGGAGTACATCTGCCCCGACGGCCGGTACCAGCCCAGGTCGTAGAGCGGCGCGGGCCGCCCGCTGCCGTAGAAGCCGGCCGCCAGGCGGGCGCGCACGCGCGGCGTGAGGTCGAAGCCCGTGTCCTCCATCCCCAGCCGCTCCAGCACGTTCTCCGACACCCAGCGCTGGTAGTCACCCTGAGCCGTGTGCGCTGCCAGGACGTGGGCCAGGAGCGAGAAGGCCAGCGTGCTGTAGTGGCACCTGCAAGAGGAACGAACGGTGGAAACTGGGATGCGTGGCCCTCAGGAGCCCCGAGCCACCCACCCAGACTGTGTGAAATGTGGACTGGGTGCGGCTGAGGAGGAGCCTGCCTCGCTGCATCCCACGTGGTCAGACCCAGCAGACACTCCACAGGTCACTGCACACAAGTCACTATCCTACCCCTGGAAAGACTAAAAGCCAGAGAGGGGGGCAGAGAGTTGCCCAGGGGCACACAGCAGCTTGGACTCAGCAATGCACCTGGGAAAGGTGGTAAACAAGTCTTTTTTTTTTTTTTTTAGTGGTAAACAAGTCTTATTGGTTCCTTACACTTTAGTATGATTTATTTTCATCAAATGGAAAACTAGAGTCGCGGACTGTTGTGGGGTGAAAATGACAGGCAGCCAGGAGTTCAAGGGTAACAAACAAATAGGAGGCAGGACTGGACCCCCTCCCTTCTCCCAAGCCCTACTGCATCCACTCCTCGTCTCATCAGCGTCCCATTTATTTCCATTATGGCACTTGGCAAAATCTGTATTTCTCTTGTTTATCTGTTCACTGATAAAAATATCCTCTGTTCACTCAGAAGAATGCACACTACATGAGGAGCAGCCTGCTTTACATTTGTTCCCCGCTGTACCTCAACAGCTAGGTGCTGGGGGTGCCTGGGTGGTGGCTTAGTGGGTTAAGTGTCTGCCTTTGGCTCAGGTCATGATCCCGAGGTCCTGGGATGGAGCCCCATATCGGTTTCCCTGCTCAGCAGGGAGCATGCTTCTCCCTCTCCTCTGCCTGCTGCTCCTCCTGCTTGTGCTCTCTGTCAAATAAATAAGCAAAATCTAATAATAATAATAAAAATAAAGCTAGGTGCTATATCTCAGTTGAGTAGATGCTCAAAAAAAGTTGAGTTGATGTATTAACAGAATACAAGGTTCACACAGAACTGGATATGGGCCCAGCCTCCCCCTTGCCTTGTGCCGCCTGTCTGGGCCTGTCTTCCCAGCTGTGGAACAGGGGATGCGTTCAGGGATCCCTGAGGTCTCCCCTGGCTCCAGCTCTGTACGATGAGGTGACACAGGCTCTCTCCTAGGAGGGGTATGTCGCCTCGGGAGGTTCCTAATGTTGTCGGGGCATCAGACACACTCCTCACCTGGTTCCCGGGTCTGCCACCAGCACATCATCCTTGAGCAGGCTCAGGGCCTCCTGGGTGCTGCCCCTCCACAGCAGTGAAGTGGACCGGAGCCTTCTAGGCAGCCCTGGGGAAGAGCAGTGATCAGACCTGCTGGGCCAGCTGGAAGTGGGTCCCTGGGTGCACTCCCTCCCCCACCTTCCATGAATTGAAAGATAAGGACCACAGAACCACTTTAAAAAAAGAAGAGAGTAGACCCGGTGGCTCAGCGGTTTAGCGCCGCCTTCAGCCCAGGGTGTGATCCTGGAGTCCCGGGATCAAGTCCCACATCAGACTCCCTTCATGGAGCCTGCTTCTCTCTCTCTCTCTCTCTCTCTCTCTCTCTCTCTCTGTATCTCTGGTAAATAAATTAAAAATCTTTAAAAAAATAAAAATAAAAATAAAAAAAGAAGAAGAAGAAGGGGATCCCTGGGTGGCTCAGCGGTTTAGTGCCTGCCTTCAGCCCAGGGCATGATCCTGGAGTCCCAGGATCAAGTCCCACATCAGACTCCCTTCATGGAGCCTGCTGCTCCCTCTGCCTGTGTCTCTGCCCCATTCTCTCTCTCTCTCTCTCTCTCTCTCTCTCTCTCTCTCTCTCATCAATAAATAAGCAAAATCTTTAAAGAAGAAGAAGCAGAAGGAGTCGTCTAGCATGGACTCTAATCCCAGCTGTGTTTTCCTGGGCAAGTCACTTAACTCTCTGAGCTCCAGTCCCCTCATCTGTAACACGAGGGAAATAATTTCCTATATCATAGGGCTCATTTGAGGATTAGTTGAAATAAAATACTTAGCATAGGGTGACTAAGACCTGGCTTAGCACAGGTGGCTCAGACCTGTCTTCGGCTCAGGTCATGATACCAGGCTCCTGGGATTGAGCAGTGCGTTGGGCTCCCTGCTCAGTGGGAGTCGGCTTCTCCCTCTGCCCCTTCCCCCATTCTTGTGCTCGCTCGCTCTCTCATTCTCTCTCTCTCTCTCTCTCAAAATTTTTAAATGCTTAGCATGGGGTCTGGTCGCAGTAACCTTCAAAAATAATTGTCATCAACCATAGAGGTCTGATTCCACAAAATTCTTGAGGTCAGTACTCAAACAGGTTTTGTGGAACTGACTCCTCTGCCCACTTGGAATTTACTGTTTATTGAATGCAACCAGTCTTAGAAGGATCACAAGACTGGGCTTCTTTCCATCCTTCCACTCAATGGGTTTCAAGCATCCCTTTTGTTTCAAGGATTGTTCTGGGACCTGGAGGTTCTGTAGTGAGCAAGATAAAGTCCCTGCCCACAAGGAGTTTCTATTCAAGTGAAGGGGAAGATAATAAATAAATACTCATGCTGTGGGGAAAAATAATTGCATGTAAGAAGGGAGGGATTGTTATTTATCCAAGGTGACCAGAGGAAGTCCTCACAGAGAAGGTGACCCTTGAGAGGTGAAAGCTGGAGGAGGTGAGGGGGAGAGCCACGCAGCAGTGTGAGGAAAGAGTGTCTCCCACAGAAGGAACAGCTAATGCAGAGGCCCTGAGTCAACAGTGCCTTGGCATGTTTGGGGACCAGTGTGGAACAGCCAAAGTGGCTGAAGAAGAGTGAGAAGAGGGAGACTTTGGAGCTGAGAGATACAGGGATATGCCATGGGGTGCTAGAGAGTGCTAGAAGGACTTAGCTTTTTCTCTGAGTGGGATGTGACCACTGCAGGGGTTTTAAGCAGAGGACTGACCTATATTTTATCAGGTTGCTCTAGTTGCTATTTAAAAACAGACTTTTGAGGGGCAGGGGCAGAAGCAAGGAAGTCTGTAAGAAGACTTGAGAATCCATGTTTAATTGATGGTGGCTTAGACTTGGGTGCTAGCAGTGGAGATGGTGAGGAGTGGTTGGATTCTGGATATATTTTGAGTGGGGACCCAACAGAATTTACTATTGGAGGAGATTTGGAGGGTGTGGGGATTGGAGATATCAGGGGTGACTCAGAGCTTTTTGGCTCAAGCAACTGGGAGATGAAGTCTGGAGTCCTGAGTTTAAGTTCTGACTCTAACTCTGGTAATTCTAATTTTTTTTTCTTTTCTTTTCTTCTTTTTTTTTTATTGGAAAGGGGAGGGGCAGAGGTGGAGAGAGAGAATCAAGCAGGCTCCACGCCCAGCACAGAGCCCAATATGGAGCTCAATCCCACAACTCTGAGATCATGACCTGAGCTGAAATCGAGAATCAGATGCTTAACTGACTGAGCCACCCAGGCACTCCCTGACTCTGGCACTTCTTGCTGTGCGACCTAGAACCGTGTACTTTACCTCTCTGAGCCTCTACTTGCCCATCTTTAAATGGACTTAAGCACCTGCAGTGGTTTCCCTGTGAGGTTTGGAAGGCTTAACCTGGAGAATGGATGAAAAGCTCCAGGAATGGGAGAGAGTTTATAGATTATAGTGTGAGTCCATCACGAAAGACTTTGAGAGCCTAGAACAGAGTTGTTCAGGCAGCCACTGGCTCAGCTGGGCCCCTGAGACTGTAGGAGAAGATGTGTAGAATGTTTTAAAACTAACCAAGCACTTGGTGCTTGGGTCCCTGGGTATGGATTAAAGAAGAATCCACAACACACCCCTAGAGGGAGCGCTAGAGTCAGAGTTACAACCGGGGTGGATTTAACAGGAGGCTGGAGGAGCCTAAGCTTCAACGTTCCTCACCTGCATGGCCCCTTCCAAGGCCTGTATCTAATTTTGAATTTTTAATGATGTACCCTTAAAAAGGACCCCCAGAATTACATCCACATCAGACCCCACTGAACCTGGGTCTAACCCTGGCTATAGAATAACCAAAGCTACCCTGACAAGTGCTTGCTGTGTGCCAGGTGCTCTGCTAAGTGTTTTATACTCATTAGCTCATTTAATCCCCACTAATTATGCAAATGGAAGAGAAACATAGAGCTCAGAGAAGTTAAATGACTTGCCAAAGATCACACAGCTGGGAAGGGCAGAGCTGGAATTTCAGTGCTTGTGCCCTTAACCACTGGGCCGCCTTCCCTCCAGAAGACTGATGCTGGGGCGCCAGGGTGGCTCAGTCGGTTGAGCATCTGCCTTCAGCTCAGGTCATGATCCTGGGGTCCTGGGATTGAGCCCTGCATTGCGCTCCCTACTCAGCGGGGAGTCTGCTTTTCTCTCTCCCTCTGCCCCTCCCCCTGCTCACTCTCTCTCTCAAATAAATAAATAGATCTTAAAAAAAAAAAAATGAGGAAGGGACACCTGGGATGGCTCAGCAGTTCAGTGTCTGCCTTTGGCTCAGGGCGTGATCCTGGAGTCCCGGGATCGAGTCCCATATCGGGCTTCCTGCAGGGAGCCTGCTCCTCCCTCTGCCTCTGTCTCTGCCTCTCTCTGTGTCTCTAATGAATAAATAAATAAAATCTTTAAAGAAGAAGACGACAACGATGACTGATCCTGTCCTGCCTGAATTAATTTGGGAGGCTCCATCCTCTCGCTGAGCCTTGGGGACACCATCTGGGCTCAGAAGAGATAACCAGGCATGTCCATTGACTGAGACCTCAGGCCTTTCGAGATGATAGAATGGCAAGGTATGTGTATATTCATTAGGTTTACATAAGTGTGTTATATAATATGTACATTATACGTTCTTACATATATACATTCATGCACAGGTATGCACTAAATGTGTGTATTATTTTATCCATATTTTATCATATGGTAGCATATAATATATACTGTTTGAGCTTTTTCCTTACTTAAATTAACATTATGTCTTATTCCATCTCAGTACATAGCATTGTTACCCTTTTTTCTGGGGCTACATCTTGATTGTATACCCCTCTCCTATCTTTAAGTGTTTCCACTTTTCACTATTACAAACAGGGCTGTAATGAATGTGTGCCTACCTCGTAACACTCACGTGTGAATGCTTCTGTAGAATTTCCTACAAGGGTAATTGCTGAGTCAAAGGATATATACATTTTAAATTGTGATAAATGTTATCAATTGTCCCCCATACAGGTTGCACCAATTTAAGTTCCCACCACGGATGGATAAGAGGGCCTATTTCACCATTAACCTCACCAACTTAGTACACTCACCATTTTGGCCTTTGCCAGCCTGATGGTGGTGGTGGTGGGGGGGGTGTTTTGTTCAGTGGTTTTAATTTACATACATTTTGTTATGAATGAGGTTGATCATCATTTTAGTAGTCGTAAGGGCCATTTGTACTTTTCTGTGAGCTGTCTATTCTGTTCCTGTTCTTCAGCCATTTTTCTGTTGGGTTGTTGGTCTTGGTATTGATTTGTAGGCAATCTTTGTATATTGAGGGAAATTAGGTCTTCAGTGTAGAACTGAGTACAAATAATTGGCTTGTCCTTGACCTAATAATCAGATCTTGCCTTTCAACCTGCCACCTGATCTTGATTTGTCCCTTTGATCTAAACTCTCAGATTTCTTTTTTTTTTTTTTACAGAAATTTTCTTTGCAGATAGACTTTTTTTTAAGATTTTATTTATTTATTCATGAGAAACACACAGAGGAGAGAGAGAGGCAGAGACACAGGCAAAGGGAGAAAGAAGCAGGCTCCATGCAGGGAGCCCGAGTGGGATTCGATCCCGGGTCTCCAGGATCACGCCCTGGGCTGAAGGTGGCGCTAAACCACTGAGCCACCTGGGCTGCCCCTAAACTCCCAGATTTCACCTCAGCTTTTACCTTGCCAGATCTATCTACCCCTGGCCCACCATCCAGGGCAGGTGAGAGGGTGGTATGGCCAGCCTGGCTGGGTGAGAACTCACCTGAAATAGTTTGGGTTGAGCTGGGAAAGTTCAGAGCTGCTCACCTGAGAGCTGGCTGGCCATCCTTCGGAGGGTGACCGGTGAAGGCCTTGGGGCTGGGCCCACCTCCTCCAGCCCGTCCATCAGGCTCTGTTGTCCAGGGGCTGACGCCATGCCCAGCGGGTTGTTGATGGTGAAGGTGCTGACGTAGCGCTCCAGAGGGTCATCTAGGGAGGCCACAATGCCCTCCTCCCAAAGCCGGTATAGCATGAGGACCGGAAAGATCTTGGAGAGGCTGGAGATCCTGGACAGTGTTAGGGCACGAGGGTGCAGAGGAATGCGGTTGGCCCCACCACCCACATCCACCCTGCACCTCCACACCCCAACTCTGTAGTGTTCTAGGAAAGCACTGAGCCCACCCTTACCCAGGCCCTCAGACAGAAATCCACCAGCCTCTGTAGAACTGCCTTTGGGATGTTTGAGAACGTACCACAGTGGTGGGTGGACACTCTTGAGCACCCACCCCATTCCAGGCCATAACCCAGGCCCTTCCCATTCTGGAACAGATGTGGGTTGGCCAAGTGGTCTTGGGCAAGTATTAGATCTTTCTGAGATTCAGTTTCATTGTCCATTCATAGGTGGTAGGAGAGATTGAATGAGATTGGGCAACAAACCAGGCAGGTAGGTAGTAAGTGTTCAGCGGTGACAGCAAATAGAATTGTTGGCCCCATGCCTGGCACACAGCAGGTGCAGTGTGACTGGAACCTCTGTAGTCCTTACAGTATCTCTGGGTGTGAGTATGTTCACTTTGCATGGGCAGCTTTAGGGATCCCACAGGCAGCGCCTAGGCAGGGAGACTCTGGATGTGCAGCAGAGGGTCCCACATTTCTTCCACCTGGACCACTGCTGCCAACTGACAGGGATCAGGGGCAAGGGCCCAGGAACTGGTTATAGTCCCTTTGTGGCAGATAGAAGGGGCTGGGGGTGGGACACAGGGAAACTTTTCTGGTTAGGGAGGTTTTGAGCTCCTCAGAACTCTCCAGAAGGAATTTCTTCCTGACCTCTTACCACCATGGTGTGATGTTGGGCACCCTCTGGTCCACTCTGGACCTCAGTCTCCTCATCTATAAAATCGTCAGGACTTCATAAAGGCCCCTGGCAGTGTGAACCCTAGCCATGGTTCTCTTGAGTCCCCCGATCTCCTAGGTCTCCCCTGTCCTCCCATCTCTTGCCCTGCTCCACAGGACCCTGGAGGTCACCCGGCTGACCGGTACATGGTGTACTCGTTGGGGGGCCCAGAGGCCGGATCTGAGCCATTCTTCTTCCCAAAGTTCCCAGTCCAGAGCACAGTGTCATTGTGGATGACAACTGCAGACACGGCAGCCAGGCCCGGGGCAGACAGCGCCTGACGCAGGATCCTGTCCACCTTGGAGGAAAGGAGCAGGAGGCTCAAGTACAGGCACAGAGACACACTCCACTCATTCTTCATGCCCTGCGCACTCCCACACCACACCCTGCACACAGCAGCCCTGTCCTGACCCCCTCTATTCTCTCCCCACTGTCACTGGAGCCTCCAGACCTCAGGTTCTCATACCCCCTGGGATGGGACCCCCATCCAGTTACAACCAGTGCAGCTCCACACGTGTTTTCTATGTAGGGCTTCCTCATGAAGATTTTTGTTTAAAGAAACATTTCTTTGGCGAAATGTAAAAAGAGGGAGGGGTTAAACTACTCATCTAGTTGAACCCCCCTCTGATGCCCTAGAAAACCCCCAGGAGGCTAGTCTCACCTCCTAATGTTAGAGAAGTCACTATAGGAGGGCCCCTAGGCCCTCTTTGAACATTTATTGAAAAGACATTGTTTTCAATAATGAAATGCAGTGATGGTGAGAACTCCTAGGTTTGTTGGACTTTTGGAATGTGCCGGGTGTCATATAAAGTGATTTTCACGCATCGTTTCATTTAAGTCTCATAACAAGTTCAGTGCTCATTTCTCCATGTCTTACAGATGAGAAGATTAAATCCATGAGATACAAAGTGACTTGCCCTAAGCAGCTGAAGGTTCATGGAGTCAGGGTTAGAAGCCCACGTGAAGGCCAGCCCTAGCTCCTAACTTACTGCTGGACCGGCCTGCCAGGTGATTACACAGATCTGGAACCCAGAGCTCCGTCCACCTGTGGTTCCCAGGCCGGTGCTAGCTTTGCCTCTGTGTGCCTCAGTGTCTTCCTCTGTAGACGGGGCCTCCCAAGCATTCCTAGAAAGAAGCCACCATGCACTAGGCGCTCCCCAGAGGGCAGCCGTGGTTATCGTTGCTGCTCTGTTTTCATTACTATGACCCTGGAGCTTCCCAGCACCCTTCTGCTCCCTCTCCTCTGCTAACTTTGTCCTGTATTTGCAGACAGTGATGGTGTCTCCCTGCATTGGCTCACACCTTCTCCCACGTGGACACACATCACCCCCTGTCCCTTCAACTGTCCTGGACGCCTGTCCCGTCCCTGTGCCATGCTGCTGGCTCCTGTACTTCTGGTCATGTATCATTTGTCCATTTGTCGGTCTCCTGATGTGAGTGGCCCAGGGGGTGGGGTCTGAGTGGCACAGGCTGGGGCTGGCTGGCAGCCCCCTCTAGTGTTAAGCCATCATGTGGTGCTAAAAGGCATCATGGGGGGTGGGGGCAGTTAATCGTATTGTGCTGGCCTCTGGGATAGGGGCTCTGTCCTCCTCGGCCCACCTCTGGCCCCGCCAGCCTGAAGTTCCCTGTAGTTCTCTGTGTGTCCCTTGCCTTCACTCTGCTGCCTCTGGGCCTATGCACATGCTGGCCCCTCTGCCCAGAGCATGCGTGTCACTCCTCCAAGCTCCCTTGTCACATGAATGTCACGTGAATCTATCCTCTAGGTATCTCCTACTTGTTCACGTCTCAGCTTAGACACCACTCGCTCCAGAAGCCTAGCCTGACCCCAAAGCCAATTCTTTGTATCCCTGCATTCCCCAAATGTCCCCTATCCTCACTCTTTCCCGTGTTGTAGATGTTATTTGTGTTGACTACTCTGTCACTTCTAGACTAGTAGCTTCTTTAGAGCAGGACACTATCTTCCTGCTATAGCCCTGGTGCCTAGCACAGAGTAGGTGCTCAAGAACTGTATGTTGAATGAATGCATGAATACCACTGCTAGCGCACAGGTTATGCCCTCCCCTTCATCACCCAGGCCGAGCCCACACACCCAGTCCCCTCTTGGGTCATCACTGACCTTTTCCAGGGCCTCCTTCAACACAGGGAGAGGGTGGGCCAGGGGCACAGGCTCAGGGTGCCGGGGACACATTCTCACAGGGGCAGAGGTCACCTCTGGTCCCAAGGAACCTGGAGGGAACATCACATGGTGAGTGGGGGACAAAGATCAGGATAGGAGTCTAGGGGTCATCCTAGAAGAGATGGGACGGTGGCAGCAAAGGGCAGAGCCGTGCCTCGGGGCCAGCCCTCCCAGCTGGCAGCAGCCTCCCCGGGAGATAGCAGGGCACAACGACCTGCTATGAGCAGCAAGGGGCAAAAGGCAGAGTCAGCCTGGGAAGAGAAGGGACAGTCCATGCCCACATGTGATGCTTGGCCTTCAAAATACCAATTAGGCCACGGTTCCTGGTTGGCAGCCCTTCTCTCTTACATGACTGGCATCCCCCTTCCATGTAGTCAGCTGCCTTAGAAAAATTCTGGCTCCTTGGGGCTGGCTCAGCCATGTCTGTCTACCTGTCTGTGTCTGCTTCCCCGATTCTGATCATATATTTGGGTGGAGAAGTGCACTTGGGCTCCACTTAGGGCTTCAGGCCTAAACCATAAGGGACAGTGCCTTCTGTCACCAGAGCTGTGGGGCCAAAATAGCAGGTTTCAGTCCCATTCTGCTTTGGTCCAGGAGTATGGCTTCCCGGGAACCTCAGGGGAGATGTGGGCCCTAGCAGGACGGGGTTCAGGCTGACAGATCATTGCAGCCGCCCCAGACCTCCCCGGGTCCTCGAAGAACAGTGAGGAGCGGGGAGGGTGTAAGGGCCCCTAGGAGCCGCACCCTTCGTGAAGGCGTCCCCCCACTATGTCCCGAGACGACACAGAACTGAGAGCAGCCAGTCTGTGGGAGGCTCACCATGGCCATAAGTTCATCCAACTCCTCCCACCTTTTGAATCTGCCTGACTTTGTGACTTTGTCAGGATGAATTGTCTGGGTGCCTTCCAAAACTAGGCCTTGATCAGTTTGCTCCCTGGGAACACTGCCCCCTCGTGGATAAGCCTGGAATAGCGGCCATGGGAGCAGGTGTGTACATAGAGGGACTTCCCCGGGTGGTGACTTGTCTCCTGAATTGAAAAGAGCCCGGGTTAGACCAGCAGCAGAACTGTCAGCAGGCCCACAGAATCACGAGAAGTATAAATCACTTTGTTCCAAGCCAGTAGGTTTGGGGTGGTTTATTACTCAGCATTAGATAACCGATATGGTCCCAAACAGAAAAATTACAAACCTTGGGGAAGATCTCTCAACAAATCCCTGACATAGGTTTAATCATTGGAGTAGGGAGGTCTCAGCCAGTTTGTTTCGCCTGGGACTCAGGTAGGGCTCAAGCCCACGGCCCTGCAGTAATTTGCACCTGTACAAAAAGTCACCCAGGAATCTTAAAATGCAGATTTGAGGGGCACCTGGGTGGGTCACTCAGTTAAGCATCCAGCTCATGATCTCAGCTCAGGTCTTGATCTCAGGGTTATGAGTTCAAGCCCCATGCTGGGCTCCACACTGGGTATGGACCCTATTTTTAAAAATGCAGATTTGATTCAGTAGATAAGGGGTGGACCCAGGGC
This sequence comes from Canis lupus familiaris, assembly GCF_011100685.1. Classification (NCBI taxonomy): domain Eukaryota; kingdom Metazoa; phylum Chordata; class Mammalia; order Carnivora; family Canidae; genus Canis; species Canis lupus. The sequence continues at coordinate 75,791,086 of NC_049223.1, read as the reverse complement.
ATCCTCATTTTTAACAGCCTCTCAGGTGGTGCCCACACGAGCAGGTCCATGAGCTGTTTGGTTCCCATTTGTGACAAATTAAGGAGAAAATTTGAAAACACGCATTTAGAAACTTCTATAGCAATTTGATGGAGTAATTATGTGTTGAATCTTAAAACTTGGGCATTTATAATCTTTTTTTCATTTAATCTCTCTTTTTTTTTTTTCATTTAATTTCATTTGTATGTACCGCATTACAGCAGTACTGGTCTACTTTAGGTTGGTAGGTTGACAGTTTGAGAAGCATGGCCCTAGAGGACAAGCTGACCCACCTACTTGGGGACTGTTGGCTTTAGAGTCTAAGAAAACCCTGGTAAAGGAATTTACCCTAGAAAGAATGGGTTGGGTGGGAGAAGAAAAGGCCAGCAAGAAAATAAAAGGAGCCATTTCTGCAAAGTATCTCTGTGGGACTTTGGGAGCCCAGGCCACCGTGTTGAGCCTTGGGCATCTGTAACACAAGAGGACTGGAGAGAGGCATTCACCTCAGCTTCAGCAGAGAGCTGGGATTCTGGATGATTCAGGATCTCGACAGGTTGGAGGGCATAGGGGTTGCTATAGCAACAGAGGGCCTGATGGATATGCCCAGCAGTGGTGGCTCATTTGCCAAGCCTTGACCAGCCCCCAGATGGAGAGGCTCCAAGCAATGGCAGCGTCTGTCCAAGGACACCTCATTGTTCCTCCCAGGGTCTTAGATATAGCTGGGGGAGGACCTTTAAAGGGGGGTAGGGCCTGAAGATCCTATCATGAGGGCAGAGGACCAGGCAAGAAAAACTCCATTCGCCCTTATTGGGGGACCCTGAGTTTTACAGCCAGACCGGGTAGTTTAGGGAAACCCCCGTGGCAATGGGGTCCTCATTTTAGACATTAGAGCAACAAGACACAGAAAGATCATGTGACTGGCCCAAAGCTACACAGCCAGTGAGGGTTGGAGTCAGAATGAAGGCCAGAGTTTCTGAGTCTAAATCTTGGGGTCTTCTTACCCCTACACCTTCAGGTCAGCTTACGGCCCACAGGACCCGCGGGTGGGGGAGAAACTCAAGGATGCTTGTGCACTCACTGGTCTTCAGCTTGGGGAGGTGGTACTGCCATAGGAAGCAGCCGGTCATAACCACAGATAACAGGAAGAAGAAGCTGCAGGAAGCTGGGAAGAGCCACTTCTTTTTCACTTTCAGCAGGCGGGGCTGCCGGCCCACCTGGAAGGGGAAGGACACAGGGCACAGCCCCCACGGCAGTCAGCCAGAGGGAGGAGAGAGAGGGACCCCCTACTATACCTTAGGTTCACCCAGACATCAGGAGAGCCCAGGGCGTGGGGGAAATATCACGCCTGGAAAACCAAGGTTCTTTCCAGGATGACCCCTTCAACGCCGTGCCACACGTGTACCTCCGCACCTCTGGGCCTTTGCACAGCCTGTTTCCTCTGCTGTATGTGCCATTTCTCTCCTGTGTACTTAGTGAAATCTCCAAGGCCAGCTGAGGTGCCACCTCCTCCGAGAAGCTTTCCCCAACTCTCCTCATCCAGGTCCCCTCCACGGCACTTTGTCCAAGTGTCCATTGTGGTACAAGACCAACTCCCTAAGGCAGTAGCTGATGTACTTAGGGGAGTGTGAGTTCTCCAAGGACGGGGCACCCACCACTCAAATTTCTTAGATCTTAACATTTTACCATATCGTAAAGATATTCTTTACATTTAAAAAAAAAATACCATGTCAGTCACTCATTTAGTTTCTGGTTGGTCCATCTCATCCCATAGAGAACAGGGGTTCGTGTTTGCTCACTGTGGTGCCCCAAGTGCCCCAAGTGCCTAGAACAGTCCTTGGAGCATAGCAGACCCTAATAAATAATTGACAAATGCATGGCTAGGGGAAAATAAAACATTCTAGGTGGAGATAATGTCCTCTTCGCACCACCTGCAGATTCCCATCTCCATCCCTTCTGTCCCTCGCCCCCTCATTTTCTCTCTTTAAATACAAAAAAAAAAAAAAGTTTTTTTTTTTAATTTATTTGAGAGAGAGAGAAAGCGAGAGAATACAAGCAGAGGGAAGGGTCACAGGGAGAGGGAGAAACAGACTCCCCACTGAGCAGGGAACCTGACCTGGGGCTCAATCCCAAGACCCCAGGATCCCGACCCGAGTCAAAGGCTGCCGCCAAATCAACTGAGCCACCCAGACACCCCTAAAATCTTTTTTTAAAGATTTTATTTATTCATGAGAGAGACAGAGAGAGAGAGAGACGGAGACACAGGCAGAGGGAGAAGCAGGCTCCATGCAGGGAGCCCAATGTGGGACTCAATCCCAGGGCTCCAGGATCAGGCCCTGGGCTGAAGGCGGCGCTAAACTGCTGAGCCACCCTGGCTGCCCCCTAAAATCTTTTTTTAAGTGCCTATTTTATGCATTTGAATTGAGAGCACTGTGACGGGCAATGAAATATCTGGGCGGTCAAGTGTGGCCTTTTTCAGCTGAACTAGATACTATCCAGTTGCTCTCCAAAGTTGTTGCTCCAGGTAACACTCCCACGACCTGTGATTCTCATTTCTATTTTTAATTAATAGGGCTGAACCCTTTTTCCTGTGTTTACTGTGTATATTTGGGTTTGCTTTTCTACGAATAGACTGTTCCTATCCTTTGCCTGTTTTTTCCTATTCAATTTTCTGTATTACTATTAGAGTTCTTTGTAAGTTCTGGATACTCTTGCTCATGTTTTTTGTCTTTTCACATTGCGTTTATGATACCTTGTTGCGGGGCCAGAATAGTGTAGTGGTGAATCTGTGGCCAGATTGCCAAATTGTGAATCTCAGTTCAGCCACTTCCTGGCTGCGTGACCTTAAGAAAGTCACCCTCTCTGTGCCTCTGATTCTGCACGTGTAAAAAGGAAGTGATAACAGTGCTTGCCTCGTAAATTAGTAAGGATTTAGTGAGTTAATATATATAAAGTGCATTCTGTTTGTCCCATTGTAAGCTCTGTTAGCTATTATTGTTGAATAGAGGGTTCTTCGTTTTGGTTTTGGTTGCTGCCAATCAAATTCATCAATATTGTCTCTTTTGTTTGCTCTGTGTGTGTGTGTGTGTGTGTGTGTGTGTGCTATCTACTCAGAAAAGCCTTTATACAGAGGTTATAGATGTAGATTTCTATACTTTCACACACACAAAAATATATTTTTGGTCATGGTATAAAGAAGGAAAATAGGGCAGCCCGGGTGGCTCAGAGGTTTAGTGCTGCCTTCAGCCCAGGGTGTGATCCTGGAGGCCCAGGATCGAGTCCCACGTCGGGCTCCCTGCAGGAGCCTGCTTCTCCCTCTGCCTGTGTCTCTGCCTCTCTCTGTCTCTCTCTCTCTCTCTCTCTCTGTCTCTCATGAATAGATAAATAAGTATTTTTTAAAAAGAAGGAAAATAATTTTATTTTTTCATGTGGATAATCAGTCATCTCAGAACCATTTATCAAATACTCTAATCCTGTCCCCCACTGACCTGTATGCCATCTCTGAAACATACCCAGCATCTGTACATACCAACACCTGCTCTATAGGCTCTGTTCCATTAGGGTCTCACTGAGTTTCAATTCCCTGTCCCTCTGTCCAATCCCACACACTCACATGTTGAGCACTGTCCTTCAGGAACCAGTCTGGCCAGAGAGGCTTGCTATAATCTGACCCCAACTGACTCCATGGGCCCATTTCCTGCCTCTCCTCCTCCTCCTCCTTCTCTTCCCCCTTGCATCTTTATGCCTCATCCCCCTCTCCATGACATTGTACTTGTGATTCCCCTCTGTGAGGCCCTTTCTATCCATTTCCACCTGACAAACTTGTCTTTTTCCCTTAAAACCCATGGGTATTCGTAGAGCCTTCTCATTCTCTGCAAGGTAGAACTGAGGGCCTCTCCTCTCTGCTGTATGCACACCCCTTACTGCATTGTAATAGTAATCCACACTGGCTGCTACTGGCATCTTTGTCTGGGTCCCTACTCGGTGGCAGGTGCCTCCCACACCAGGATCGTTCCTTTTTGGCCTTTACGCCTGCAACACTTGGCACTCCACCTGGCACTGGCAGATCCTCAGGAAATATGTTTTGAACTTTACATTGTCCTGCAAGATGAAGGTCTTGGGTTCAAATCTCAGCCCCATTTCCTGAGTCGGGTGTTAACTATGGACAAGTCCCTTCCCCTGTATGGGCCTCCGTGTCTTCAGCTGTTGGAGCAGGATGGACTATTTGTAAAGAGTTTATATTTACATCCGGAAATCTCCAGCTCTAAATCTGGGGTTCCCATTGAAGCCATTCTTTATTCATAATTTCCAAAGATTGGGAACAAACCAAAAGTCCCTCAACTGGATATAGTCGAGACAAACTCCACTATATCCCCACAACGGAATACTTATCAGCAATGTAAAGAAACAAATAGATGCAGTCATGTGAATGAATCTCAGATGCGTTATGCTAAATGAAAGAAGCCAGACTTAAAAGCTGCAGTCTATGTGATTCAATTTTCATAACATTCTGTAAAAAGCAGAGCTGTAGGGACAGAAAACCACTCAGTGGCTGCCTGGGGCGTAGGGATGGGTTAGAGGATGGAGGAGCAGAAAGGACTTTCGGAAGATGATAGAACAGTCCTGTATCTTGACAATGGTTTCAGGACTGTGTGCATTTGTCAAAACTCATAGAACTGAACACCAAAAAAAGTGCCTTTTAATGCATGTACACACTTCCTCCTTTTTTTTTTTTTTTTTTTTTTTTTTTTAACTAAGCCGCTAAAGAGCCCAAGAGCATAAGGATGACTCCACCGAGGTGTCACAGGAGTGACATCAGACACAAGACTGCGCTTCAGCCAAAAGGAGTGGAGGGGGTGCTCTCTGGCATTGTTTGTGTGAGAGGGAAGTCAGAAGGTGCTTCCCTCAGAGCATGAGCAAAGGGCCACTGGGGCAGGGCCAGGGAGGGAGCCCCAGTGGGAGGGCAACCTAATCTCCCTTAACACACATCCATGACATGGCCAGGATGTGGGCATCTCATTTTCTCTTTTTTTTTTTTTTAGAAAGCTATTTTTTTAAGATTTTATTTTTTATTTATTCATGAGAGACACAGAGCGAGAGAGAGAGGCAGAGACACAGGCAGAGGGAGAAGCAGGCCCCATGCAGGGAGCCCGATGTGGGACTCGATCCTGCGTCTCCAGGATCACGCCCCAGGCTGCAGGCGGCGCTAAACCGCTGCGCCACTGGGGCTGCCCAACATCTCATTTTCAAGTGCAGAACGAAATTCAGAGACTTTGAATGACTTGCCGAAGTCATGGACAGCACATGACGGACCTGGGATTCTAGCTCTGTGCTCTGCATCTCTCCACCCCACCTCACCACATGACTGTGATCTCTGCACCCCCAATTCATCATCCTCCTCTGAGGCCCAGCCGCCTCTCATGCCCATCTCCAATCTCAGGATTTACACCAATAGACCCAAATTTGGGGTCAGTGTTTAATGTCTAAGCTGCTCACCAGCTGCTCACATTTTGACTTGCAGTAGCCACTAAGACTCTCTCCCCTCTGGAAAATGCTGGCAAGGGAAGGGTTCCGGAAGAGCCCGACTCTCCCAAACTCTATGCCTCCCCCATTCTTTCCCCAGGTGGTCTACAGTCCCAAGACACTCACTTCCATTCTCCTTCTCCTGCCCACTCTGGTGCAACCCTCCTTGTCCAGTCAGTCATCCAGAATACAGTTTCCAAGGGTCAGCTGTGTGTTGGGCACAGTCCTATGCCCTTAGGGTACAGGACCTTTGGCCAACATCTGTCCCCCATAGAGCCAGCAAGATGGTGGAGTGACCATACTCAAGGGCTCTGGGGTCAGGGAAAGCAAGACTTGATGCCGACTTTGCCCTTACTGGCCTTGGACGAATGACTTCACCTCTTTGAGTCTCCATTTATCTGTGTAATGGAAGTGACCATCCTTCCTATACCTCATAGAAATTAGGTAAGGGTAAACGAGATAATGCATGCAAAGCCCCTAGAAAGCTATTGCCTAACTGGTGCTAGTGTAGTCATTTCTCTGGGAAGGAAATGTAAACAGAGCATGTGCAGACAGCTTTTGGGTCTCAGGGGGACCCATGAGCTCAGCCTCTGGGTGGGAGGGGGAGGAAAGATTCATTGAACAGGTAGTGGGGATGAATCAAGGGCACTCCAGCCAAAGGCCTGGGGATATGAGAAGGAAGGGGAGTACTTTCTGGCTGGTTTCGAGAATTTAGTATATGCAAAATACTTGAAACTGTTCCTGGCCTACAGTCCAAACTCTAGAAATGTTAGTGGTGATAATGAAGGTAATGTGGAATGATCTAGACTTCATGGGGCTATGCCTTACCTGGGTCTTCATTCTTTCCAAGGTGTGGAAGATTCCAGCTCCTTGAAGATTTGGGTCTACAGCTCAGGAGACCCTATGAATGGAAAATTGAGTCAGAGGAGTAAAGAACAACAGGGATCCTGGAATCTGGAAAGGAGGAGGGGACAGAAATGCTAGAAGATGAGGAGGGGGAATGAGGAGGGGAGGGGACAAAGCTTCACTTCATGAAGCTCCACCTCAAAGGCAAGGGGAACTGAGCTCAGAAACCCTGCAAGCTCGACCAACTGTCCAGATCTGCCCAGGTCTGTCATGATTTTAGCACTGAAAGTTCCAGATCCCTCAGGCCTGGGGAAATCAGGACAGTTGGTCGTTCTCCTGGCCACTGCCTCCCCTTCCAGCCTTAGAAACAACCCTGTCAGACACCGGCCCTCCAGACTCTTAACCCCACTCACCCTCTTCTGGAAGGCTCAGGAAGGACAGGGCAATTCAGGCCCAACCATGGCTGGCCAGTGTCTCCAGGAGTCCCCATGTGCCAGGGGACGGGAATGGCTTCCTGGGCTTCTGAGGTGCAGTTCTCCAGTGGCTGGCAGATGTAGTGCCGATTACCCCAGCACTAATCCCTCCACGAGCCCTCCGCCATTAGGATTAGTTCCTGGGGTCCCTGGGCGGCAGGGAGTGGGGAACATCTGTCAGGGCCTGGGCAGCACCACGTGATCCAAAATGCTCCGGGCTGGCGGACAAAGGAATGCTGTCTCCAGAAGGAGTGTCTGCCAAGCCCGGTGTGCCAGAGATGACCCACAGGCCTCCCAGACCTGTCCATGCCCCACACCAGCTCCTCAGCTGCCTCTGTGGAACCAGGATTCCAAGGAACACAGTTTGAAGACCACTAGGGGTCAACCCAATCGTTAAACATTCAGATAACCAGTTCTGTTGCTGCCTGCGTAGCCTTGGGTAAGGCATGCCCTCTTTGTTTCTTCCTCTATAAAAGGGGAAAATAATATCTTGGTTACCATGAGGATTAAATTACAGCGTGCTGGTGAACAGATAGCCTAGGACCTGGCCCTGAGTAAAGACTCTATAAAGACCAGCTTCTTGTGATAACTTAGCTTTGTGCCCAAAACTCTACCCCTGTGTCAGACATCAGATCTTTCTCGGTGAACGTGCTAGAAAGTTACTATCCATTGAGTTTAATTGACAAAAAAAAAAATTATTCATTCACCTTCCTGGCACTAGATGTGGCTACACATTGGAATTACCTGGAGAGCTTTGAAAAACCACTGGTGCCTGGGTTCCATACCTAGAGATGCTCAGGGACATGGCTTTGGTGATTCTACTATGTGGTCAAGGTTAGGTTAGGAACCGCTGCCCCAGACCAGCATGTCTCCAACTCACCTTAAATGTGTATAGGAGGGGATCCCTGGGTGGTTCAGTGGTTTAGCGTCTGCCTTAGGCCCAGGGCATGATCCTGGAGTCCTGGGATCGAGTCCCACATCAGGCTCCCTGCGTAGAGCCTGCTTCTCCCTCTGCCTGTGTGTGTGTGTCTCTCATGAATAAATACATAAAAATAATAAATAAATAAACACATACATACATACATACATACATACATAGGTATCGGAACAGCCTGAGGTCAAGTCAAACTGCAGGTTCTGAGTCAGTGGGTCAGAGCAGGACCTGAGATTCTACATCTCTAACCAGCTCCCAGGTGATGTCGATGCTGGTCCATGGACCACATTTTGAGGAGCAAGAATCCTCTGCAATTCATTGGTCACACAATCTCCCATATCATTATCTCCATAGGGCCCCGGAGCTACCTCCCAGCCACCCCGTTTTTGAAGGGACTTGAGCGATTCTCTCCACTTTGCTGATGATTAAGGTCAAGTATGTGAATGGGTGGAGGCAGGTCTTCTGGATCTTAGTTTGCATCTCTGGTGGTTAGAAATCTGGACTGGTCTAGAAAAGAATGCTTACTAAGTTAGAGCAAGAAGAGAGCTGAGTGATTTTGCCCAAACTCCACACCGTATGGCTGGTGAAACAGGCTCTGAGAGAGGAGGTGACTTCCCAGGGTCCCATAGCAAGCTTAGTGACAGCTGCTATAGTGGGGCTGGAACCTGTGTCTTCTGGACCTGGCCGCTTGGTCAGTCTTTGCTGGGCAGCGTGCCACCGGGTCACAGTTGGAGTGCCGATAGTACTCAGTGCTTTCCATGTTACCTCCTTTGGTCTTCAAAATAGTCCCACGAGGCACGTTCTGTTCTGCCCATGAAGTGGCAAGACTGGGATTTGGACCCAAGAGGCTTCACCTTGTCCCAAATACAGCCAACTATGTTGACTCCCCATCGGACCAAGAGGTCCTCTAGGGCGAGAACCACGTCTCACTCTAGTTGGTCTCCAACCCAAGGCCGAATATGCAAAACAGACCACTCCAGAGTTCTGCACCTCAGCTGACAAAGACCCTCATTCCCAGGACACAGACTACTTTCTGAGCTCCTCCCTCCCCAAAGCTGCCACTTGTCACCAACCCAGTCCAGTCTTGCCCCTTCTGAAGTTAGTGGGTAGGAATCTGCAGCATGTCATACAACAATGTGGCCACATGGCGACAGTAGAGGCCCATGTGTAAACTCTTAGGCCCGCCTGAGCCTCCTCTGAAGGATAATTTTATTCATTGAGCACTTCCCTTCCTCCAGGCATTTGTCCAAGGGCTTTCCATGCATGAACAAAGATAATCCCCACAACAGCCCCATGAGGGAGGAGTTATTCATCCACTTTATACATGAGAGATCATATTAGTCCTTTGCTTAAAAACCTTCGATGGCTGCCCACTGCCCTTGGAAAGATCAAAATTGGACCCTTGAGTCAGTCCACTGGGGTTCAGATCTCAGCTCCACTACTTACTACTTATGCGACTTTGGTTGGGCTTCTTGGCTCCTCTTGGACCTCAATATGCTCATCTAGTAACAAGAATAATAAAACAGAGCCTACCGCCTTGGGATGGGAGTGAGGGTGCCATTAGCTAAGCACACAGTTCTGCAGCTGGCACACAGCTAAGTGCTCAACACACATGAGCCACCATGACGACCATGGGTCCCATTCTGTCTCCTCCCAGCGTTCCCATTCATGCCCCCGCTGGTCTCTTCCCCTTTCTTCATCCCCCTTTTTGCCCACTTACCCCTACTTTCCCCATCTCCCCGCCACCCCTTCCTATCCCTTTTGCCTCCTCTTCTCACTTCCCTTCTCTTCTTTCCATCTTTCTCCCTCCAGTTTCAGAACTCATTCCAGTTGTCCCAACACTTCCTGGAGGTGTTTTCTGATATCTGTTCTCTGTGGCCCATGCTCAGGTTTGTAGAACTAGGAGCAGGTCTTGTTCCACAGAGGGTAGGTAGGAGGCTCCTGAGTTCCAGTGGACTGTGGGTTTCAGAAACTCCTGCTGGCCTCCTCTTTTTCCCCATGTTCTAAAACTCTCTCCTGAAGTCGACCTCTCCATGTGGCTTGCTCCCTAGATAATTTTGAGGTCACTCTCTTGTCCCCAAATCCACTCCAGAACATCCCCAGAGAGAGAAAATGACTGTCCCTACCCTCAGCATCAGAATTGTTTAGAATGAAGAACGTGGCCAAAAAGATCTCAAGGACAAATTAAACTTGAAAAAGAAAAGTCTCTCTCCCAAAGGATCTGTGAAGATATTTAGCATTTTTCCCCCAGTCATGCTTGGATTGATTAATTGATTCATCTGTTGGCTAACTTATCCATTGAATCACCCAACAGACACTTATTGAGGATCTACTATTCATCAGGTCTTATACTCGGGTCTGGGGGAGGACATAGGGCAAGGCAGACATAGCAACAAATACTCATTGTCAACACAATGTATATTTTTTTAAGCTTATATATTTAATCCCCCGTGGGGCTCAAACTCATGACCCAAGATCAAGAATCACAGGCTCTTCCCGATGAACCAGCCAGGCACCCCAGCACATATTTGTTGAGTACCTACTAAGTGTTGGACACTGCTCTAGCCGCTTGAATTTATCTCCATGAACAAGACAGATCCCTGACCCTGTAGAGCATATGTCCTAGCGGAGGCAGCACAATAAGTAAGTGAAGTGGCATGTGAGGAAGTGTCACAGACTATGGAGAATAAGTAGAGCTGGGGTGGAGGTTATAGTGTTAAATTGGGAGGTCAGGATGGCCTCACTGAGATAGAAACATTTAGCAAATCACCTAGAGGAATAAGGGAGTTAGGTATGTGGCCAGCAGTGGAAGAGTCCCTAGTAGGGGGGACATCTACTGCAAAGGCCTCTTAGAGGTCGAGAGTGTGCCCAGTGTGCCAAGGGAAAAGCAAGGAGACTGGTGGCTGGAGCAGACTAAGTGAGGGGCAGGCCAGTAGGCCAGGTCAGCAAGGTAAAGAGGGGTCATGGAGAACCTCATAGGCTGAAAGAAGGACTTTGGTTCTCATTCTGAGTGACATGGGAGCCCTTTGCAGGGCTTGGAGCAGAGGAGCAGCATGACATGACTCACGTTTTTAAAAGACCACTCGGGCTTTTGTGTTGAGGGCTGCTTAGAGGGCCAGAGTTGGGGGGTGGGGAGATCAGGGGCTTATCCCAGGTCAGAGATGGTGGTGGTCTGGAGCAATAGTGGAGGCAGCTGGAGTCCCAGACTCTGGCCATGCTTCGAAGGTGGAGCCAGCAGGACTTGCTCATAAGTTAGAGCTAAACACGAGAGAGAAAGAGAAGACTCAGGACCAGCTCTAAAGTTTTTGGCCTAAGCCACTGGAAGGGAGAAGCCTGCAGGTGGGAGAGGTTTGGAGCAGAGGGGCAGAGTTCAGGACTCGTTAATTCTGAGATGTCTGAGTGAAAGTATGGAAGTAGGCAACTGGCCATTCGAATCTGGAAGGTAGAGGTCTGTATCAAAGATATAATTTAGAAAATCATTAGCATTAGAAAATAGGAGATGATATTTAAAACCATCACCATGGAGTGGAATGAAGTGAAGGAGGGATCTGAACACTGAGCCCCGAGGTCCAGGAGATGTGAGCGCTGGATGAAGGCAGATGCCACAAAGTCATGCAGCGCAAGTGCAAATCGGGTTTCACTCAGGAAACTAGAAGTGACAGGTCAGCGGTTAATGAGGTGCTGGGTGGCGCAGCGGTTTAGCACCTGCCTTTAGCCCAGGGCTCGATCCTGGAGACCCGGGATTGAATCCCACGTCAGGCTCCCGGTGCATGGGGCCTGCTTCTCCCTCTGCCTATGTCTCTGCCTCTCTCTCTCTCTCTCTCTCTCTCTCTCTGTGTGTGTGACTATCATAAATAAAAAAAAAAAAAATGAGGTGCTGGTGCATTGTGCACTCTCTCATCATCATATGGAGAGAGGTTCGAGGGTTAGGTCATGGCTGGAAACATCCTGGAGTGTGCCCCAGAAGACCCCTTGATCCCCCCGCCCCACTACTCTATTGTTGTCTAGCCAGCATGAGGTCAGCCTCAAAAGTAAAGAAAAACTGGTCTGAGCTCAGGCACCAGCAAAATTGCTTGCATACTGAAGGCACCTGAAGACCCTAAGGGGAGTGGAGACCTTCTGGAATCATTTCTGCATCTGGGAAGGGAGTCTGCTCTAGAGTCCACCTGCTGTCATCTCATTGCTAGAACCTGGAGTGAGCTCTTAGGGTCTTCCAGTAGAGATTGTTTTTCCAAGGTCCATCTCCCGACCTAGGGCTCATTGAACATAGGCCTGCCCACCAGGGATGGAGATCAAGAAGAGTGTAATAAACAACAGGGGTAGAAATCAGCTGGGCTGGTAAAGGGATTTCCGGCTGTTATTGGCAATACTGGGTGAGACTCCCCAAAAGGAGAGAAGCCTGGAGTGATCAGTAAAAAGCCCATGGTAGAGGCCTGAGCCATCTGGCCATGGAGTCCTTACCAGATGCAGGAACCTATAACCAGAGCACAAAACAGTCCTAGGATATGAAGGGTGCTGCTCAATACTCTGCCAGTGGGCTTCAACACCATCTGAGCAAGGGACAGGAACATGGTTGTGGAGGCCCAAGACATAGCTGTTGGTGGCTGTGGCCAGCTAGGAGCAATGTCTTTGCCATTGTCAGAGGGTGAGTCACTGATAAGTCTCCTGCAGCTGGGTATGGTGGGCGGGGATAAGGGTGATGGTAGGTTGAGTACTGTGATAGGTTCGTGCCATGGGCCCTGGCCTGGGCAGCTGCTAGAAGCTGTTCAGCATTGCCCGTCCAAATCTGGAAGAGAAGGCAAGTTTACTTAGCCCTCCACCCTGGTCTGTTTCCTGAGATTGCTTGCATGTGTTCTTGCTAGATCACCCGTGAGGTGTCATGCGCCCGGGTGAGCCAAGTGATTTGTCCTTTCCCAGAGCATTGTCACCATAGGAGCCCAGGAGTCAGCATTCTACCTGACAAGTCAGGGATACCCTTCTCTTTCCTAGGTGCCCACAGAGGGTGATGACAAAGTGCTGGTGTAATGGCACCTTGAAGGAGCCATTGCAAAGCTCTGTTGTACCAACCATCTTGCAGGTGGCAAGTGTGGAAGAGCAAGTGAATTCCATAGTGACGTAAAGCCCACAACTGGGAGGCAGCGACTGTAAACAGAGTTTCGTTGTCAGACTGTGCCATTTTGAGAAATTTTAGCACATGGCAAAGGGGCTCATCAGAACCTTAGGAGTCTAGCTTAATGAAGAGAATAGCCACCCCCATATCCTAAATCAAGTCTACAGTGGTCAGAATCCATTGCACCCAATTTGCCTCTTCTGAATTTGTCAAATCCCCCAAGTTGTTGTGCTATACCTTGAGCCACAGACCAACATTTCTAGCAAGCAAGACATCCTCTGTGAGTACCAGCGATGTCATAGGTCAAGTGGATCCTCACTGGGTCACCTCAGACCTCCATGATGGTTTTGTTATTGTGGTAGGTGCAGGCATGATGTAGGGCACCAATTGGATATGATAGCCAAACAGCTCTGATCAGATTTTCTGTCCAGAGGCTCTGTTAAGATGCAGTGCCTTATTGTGAGCTTGTTATATATCACATACATTTGGAGTTTGGGGCTGAATTGCTTTATCTGTTTCCACAGCAGAGGTTTCCATATGGATATTCTAATAGTCCAATTCTGGGTGGTCCAATGGCCTGGCCATATAGCAAGACCATTAGCAGTAGCCCGTGAAGCTTTGTGAAAGGGACTGTTACAAAGGTGTAAGCAGGGACACCTGGGTGGCTCAGAGGTTGAGCATCTGCCTTTGGCTCAGGGTGTGATCCCGGGGTCCTGGGATAAAGTCCCACATTGGACTCCCCGCAGGAAGCCTGCTTCTCCCTCTGCCTATGTCTCTGCTTCACTCTCTGTGTCTCTCATAAATAAATAAATAAATAAATAAATAAATAAATAAATAAATAAATAAATAAAATCTTTTTTTTTTAAAGATTTTTACAGCAGCATATAGGGACCCCACAAAGATAATGTAGTATACCCCAGGACTGGAAAATGGAGAATGCTTACCACCCCCGGCTCCAAAGGGAACCTGGAAGAAGGTCCTGTAGAAAGAGCCTTCCTGAGAGGAGTGACCCTCTGTGAAGGAACCCAGCCAGCCCTAAACCAACCTGAGGCAACCCCAGAATGGAGAGTGGACTTGGAGAGGCATCAAGAGACCTGATCCACAAGGGAGGGTTGTGAGTTAAGCAGAGAGGTCATGGGAAGAAAGACCTGAGGGGGTGTAGTAGCTCACCTAATCCTTACAACATGCAATGAGGTTGGGAGTACTACTCTCCCCATTTCACAGTTGAGCAGACTGATTCACAGCAAGAATAAACAACTCAGAATTGTCTAAGATCACACAGCGGGGAATTGATAGAGGTGGGATTTAAAGTCAGGCAATTGGGCTCCAGAGATCCTGCTTAAAAAAAAAAAAAGAAAAGAAAAGAAATCAAGATATAGAAGAGTCATCATAAAAGGAGAACACTGAGAACATGTCTGGACACAAGACTGTGATCAACAATCAGAGATGCTATTTATTAAGCACTGACTATATGCTAGCCACACTGTTGGGCACTGTGGGAAGCAATATACAGATGAACAAGAGGCAGCGCTTGCCCTCAGAGAGTTTATAATCTAGTTGGAGGATGGGGAGGGAATATAGAAAGGTGTACAAATCAAATCCCAGCGGATTGTGACACATCCTAGTGTCGAACTGTAGATAAAATGCTGGGAGCGCACCAAGGAAGGAGACTCTTCCCGGTTGGTTTAGGGAAGCTTTCTGGAGGTGTAGTTTGAGAAAGACTGAAGAATTGTAATAGTAGAAAGGGGAGGAAAAGGGATTCCAGGGGAAGACGTCATGTGAGAGAAGACGTGGATGCTTTTGGGGGATGACCAGCCATCTGGTTTGATTAGAGATGGTTTTAGGTGGGGCACCGACAAGGCATTAAGCCACACCTGATCCCACAGCGAGGTGGTGATTTCCCTCTAGTTCTCCTTATTTTGGTGCTAGTCCCTCTCTCAAATGCTAATACTTGCTTATCTCGCTTTTTAACCCCAAATTCCCAGGCTCAGACCCTTCAGTGGGCAACCAAGCTCTGGTTGGAATTTTCGTAACATTGTTCTGTCTTCATTGTCTTTTACTTTTTGACAGTCATGTTCTATTTCAGCCCAATGATACTGCTTTTTAATGTACAGATCATTATTTTTATTATGACTTTCCTTCACAGACAAGTTTATTTAAGGAAAAAAAGTCCATTTAAAGAGACAGTATTGAGTCAAACATTCAGGTGGCTCGTGGCTCTGGCAAAAATCACAAAGGGGCTACTCCAGTGACTGATGTTTAGGATACTCTCTGGCACAAGGTATAAAGCACACGAGGGAGAGGAAGAGGGAAAACCGGCCTGGAAAGGGGGTCAGATCATGGAGGGTCTAAACACCATGGTAAGGAGGCCTTTATTCTGTCAACCACAGCGAGGTGTAGGCTTGAGAACAGGCAGTGAACTTGTCCGAAGCCGCACTTGGCAGAGCTCGGCTCTGGCCTCTGAGCAAAGGGGAATGGGAAGACTGGGAGCTGGGGCAGCCCTGGGGAGGCCATTGTAAGACTCCAGGTGAACAGGTATAGGGCCCTGGACTAGGGTTAAGGTGGTCAACTGAAAGAGAGGAGGAGCCGGATTCTGGAGCCCCCTCAGGTTGTATCTTAGAGTGCTGTGTGGCTGACCTAGTGAGTACTGATTTCTTTTCCAAAGGTGATTGGCTTTTCAGGCTCCAATCCTGCTCTCCAGTGTGATTTACTGAGAAAATTCAATAGTCTCTGACTGGGTTTTACTGAGTAAAGGTAACATCCAAACAGGCCAGCCCACCCCAGTCTCTCTGACCTCATTAGGGGGAGTTAGAAGTACAGTCAGAGTTGATGGAGAAAATTGAGTCCTGTCTCCTTATTCTGTGCTTCCTCGCGGGAAAAGTCCGCTGCCGGTTTGACCTCTTGCAGTGATTCATTCTATTCCATACAATGAACATCTGATTTTCTAAGACCTTCAGCTTCATTTCACTGAACATAAGCCGTTCAAGGACTTTGTCCTGGAGGGCGAAGCAGGCATGCAGTCTCTCGACTTCTTTTGTGTTCAAGACGCAGCTTTTGGGTTTGGCTTCAGGAGGCTTTGGTTTCTCTGCCTCTTCCTAGACTCCCCCCACCACAAAAAAGGAAATGTTGGTTAATAGTGTTATTTAAATACCCCATTAATCAGTCCTCACAACCAGCCTGCAAGGAGAGCATCTTTGCCACACCTTGTGGGTGAGAGATTTGGGGTCCAGTGAGGAAAGGTCCTCTTCTCAGCTTGGAAGCCCCCAAACTCCTAGGACCTGTCCTTGTCTTTGCTCCATAGGCATAAACGAAATGGCCTGCTCATCTGCATTAGCAGGGGAAATAAAGCATTTAACCCACATATATCGATCTCCGGAGCTTGTGTTTCTCCCAGTGTGCCTCTCTGAGACTGTCATCAGGCCTCATAAAATCACCACCTGCCGAGCTTCCCATGGTCTCACGACATGCCTCTAATCACTATGATCCTCATCTATCCCTACACAGTTAATAAATGTTTTTTTTTTTTCTTTTTGGGCTCAGCTACAAATTCCTCATCTTTAAAACCATTTTAGGGGATCCCTGGGTGGCTCAGTGGTTTAGTGCCTACCTTCAGCCCAGGGCGTGATCCTGGAGACCCAGGATCCCTGCATGGAGCCTGCTTCTCCCTCTGCCTGTGTCTCTGCCTCTCTCTCTCTCTGTCTCTCATGAATAAATAAATAAAATATTAAAAAAAAGACATTTTAAATATTCCAGATATGTCAAAAAAAAAAGTGAATGTTACAGCAAATATCCATGTTCCCTACCAGCTTGAGAAATAAAATATGACAAATGTAACTGAAATCCCCTGTGGGTCCCTCCCATTGAGTTCCCTCCCTCCCTGAACCTCATCTCAACTGCAATCCTGAATTCCAGATTTATCTTTTTCATACATTTCTTGATACCAGCGGTTCTCAATGGCAGGCTATTTTGCCTTCCCCGCAGGACATTTAGCAAATGTCTGGAGACATTGGTTGTCACAAAAGAGGAGTGAAAAGTGCTATTGGCACCTGTGGGTAGAAGCAAAGGATTCTGCTAAACATCCAACAGCGCACAGGACAGGCCCTCACAATGTAGAATTATCCAACTCAAAACATCAATTGTTCAGAGGTTGAGAGACCCAACCTTAAACATATTTTTGCTATACGTAGGCATCCATAAAACAAGGCAGGATATTGTTTCACATGTTCTTTTAAATATATATACTTTTTAAATTTTTTATTTATTTATGATAGTCACACAGAGAGAGAGAGAGAGGGTAAGAGACATAGGCAGAGGGAGAAGCAGGCTCCATGCAACGGGACCCCGACGTGGGATTTGATCCCAGGTTTCCAGGATTGCACCCTGGGCCAAAGGCAGGCGCCAAACCACTGCGCCACCCAGGGATCCCTCACATGTTCTTTTAACTTGACATAAAAGATGTCATAATCTGGGTACATTTCTACTATCTTTATTATGCTGTCCTGGAGATGTGTCTATGTTCTACAGGTATCTTTAGTTCATTAATTTAAAAAATTTCCACTTTATAAAGTAGTTGTTACTGTTGCCAAACCATGTTGATATCAAACATGAAGTAGGAGAGTCTGGGATGGTCCCTATTTTTTTTAAAACAAGTTTTTTCTCTTTCTTTTCTTTTTATTGAAGTGTAACTAATAGTGTTATATTAGTCTCAAGTATACAATATAGTGATTCTTTGATAGTATATATTTTTCAGTGTTTATCAAGATAAATGTACTCTTAATCCCCTTTATCTATTTCTTTTTGTTTTTTTTTTAAAAGATTTTATTTATTTATTCATGAGAGACACAGAGAGGCAGAGGGACACAGGCAGAGGGAGAAGCAGGTGCTCAGCGGGGAGCCCGATGTGGGACTCGATCCCAGGACCTTGGGATCACGACCTGAGTCGAAGGCAGACACTCAACTACTGGGCCACCCAGGCACCCCCTTTATCTATTTCACCCCTTCCCCACCTACCTCCTCTCTGGGAACCACCAGCTTGTTCTCTGTATTTTAAGAGTTTTTTATTGTAGGTTTTTTGTTTTGTTTCATTTCAGGTTTTTTTTGTTTGTTTGTTTGTTTTTGTTTTGTCTAGAGTTGGTCCCTATTTTACAGCCCAGGCAATTGAAACCTTGTAAAGGAAATCTTTGTCCTCCATCACCCAAGTGGGAGTTGCAGAGAGGGGGCTGAGATCAGAGCTGTGGATTTTTCGGTCTTGCCCCATTATCCTGACATCTTCCCTGTCCCCCAAACCCCCAGTCTAGCTGTACATATCCCATCATCCTTAGCTGAAGCTAAGGCCCCTCTTGCTCACCTGTGGGGGCTCTGAGGGGGTGGGCTTGAGTTCATGCTTGACCAGCCAGTTGCTAAGCAACAGCAGAAGGAATAGGAACCCAAACAAGGCTGGCTTATAGCTGATCAGCCAAGCCACCACTGCTCCTATGGTGCCTGAAGAAGCAAGTATCCCATGGAGATACCCGAAAAGAGTTATTAGTTCCCCCAGCATTATGGCTTGGAGGCACCCAGGCCCCAAGACCCTGACTTGGTGACCCTTCTAGGACAGTTACCCTCCATGACAGGAGCCATGGCTGCCCCCTGCTCTGAGTCATAACTAGCCACCCTTCCCAGCTACCGCATAACAATACTATTAACTACTCCTATGTCTTAAACAGCCACTATGTGACAGACTTTGACAGGCAGTTTGTAAGCAACATCTCATGACGTCCTCACAACAGCCAGGTGATGTAGGTCTTAGTGACACCTCATTTATTCAACAGTACTACTGGGCCTAGCCACTGGGAATAAAATGGTCAGCAGCACAGTGTCCCTACCCTCTTAGCAAGGGAGACTGCAAAGAAAAATTATCCAAGATCTGGAAATAAAGCAAAGAGATTACTTTGAGCTTATTTACGGTCATATTAGAATATTGTCCAGCTGGTCCACCTGTTGGTCATCTGATGCTTTAGGGGAAGGTAACTTTGTTCGACATACTGTTTAATTATTGATTAGGATCTTGACTCTGTAAAGTAGATGTTAAACTTTTTAAACGTTGGATAAGGGGTGCCTGGGTGGCTCAGTCGGTTAAGTGTCTGCCTTCAGGTCAGGTCATGATCCCAGGGTCCTGGGATGGAGCCCCATGTTGTGCTTCTTGCTCGGCGGGGCGCTCCCTGTGCAGCTCCCCCTGATTGGGCACTCACTCTCTCTCTCTCTCTGTCAAATAAATAAAATCTTAAAAAAAAAAAAATAAAAGTTGGATAAGTTGCTTCAGCAATTATACTTCTGGAAATATATCCAAAATAATTGAAAGCTGGGTCCTTTTCTTTTTAAAAAGGTTTTATTTATTTCATGAGAGACACAGAGAGACAGAGACATAGGCAGAAGGAGAAGCAGGCTCCACGCGTGGAGCCCGATGTGGGACTCCATCCTGGCACTCCGGGATCACACCCTGATCGGAAGGCAGATGCTCAACCACTGAGCCACCCAGGTGTCCCGAAAGCTGGGTCTGAAAGACCATAATTTTATGGGCATAATTTTATGCCCGTGTTCAGAGCAGCATTATTCACAATAGCCCTAAAATCCAACAACAGATGAATAGTTAAATAAAATGCTATATATATACCTACAATGGAATTATTCAGCCTTAAAAGAAGAAGGAAATTTGGAAAACCCCATGGGTTGTTGCCACGTTCTCCTTTCCCATCCATCATCTGCGGTGGAATCGCTGCCAAGATGCAGATTTTCATGAAAACCTTAATGGCAAAGATATCTTGAGGTTGAACCCTCAAATACAATAGAAAATGTAAAGGCCACGATCCAGGATAAGGAAGGAATTCCTCTTGATGAGCAGAGACCCATCTTCACTTGCAAGGAACTGAAAGTGGACGTTCTTTGTCTGACTACAGTGTCCTTCGTTTTGTGCTGAGACTTCATGGTGGTGCTAAGAAAAGCAGAAGCCTTATGCCACTCCCAAGAAGAATAAGCATAAGAGAAAGAAGGTTCAGCTAGCCACCCTGCAATACTATAAGGTGGATGAGAAGGGCAAAATCAGTCTCACCTTGGCCAGGAGTGCCCTTCAGCTAACATTAAAAAAAAAAAAAGGAAGGAAGGAAATTTCAACACATGCTAAAAAACATGGGTGAATTTTAAGTGATGAAGTGAAAGAAACCAGTCACAAAAACACAAAAGTCATCTGATTCTACTTATGTAAAATACCTAGAGTAGTTTATAGAGACAAAAAGTAGAACGGTTTTTGCCAGGAGTGAGGAGGAAGGGAGAAATGAATTGTGGTTTAATGGGCACAGAATTTTACAAGATGAAGAGAGTTCTGGAGGTTGTACAGGTATGTGAATGTGAATATAACTAACACTAGTGAACTGTACACTTAAAAATGGTTCAGATGATAAATTTTGTGTTATGTGTATTTTACCACAATTTTTAACAATTAAATAAATTTGTTATTTCCAGGGGGAAAATGGGTAAGTTACAAATGTTATTTGTTTCTTTTCCCCCAAATAGAAGCCATTGAGTTGTATCTGATAGAAAAGAAAACCTCAAAGTCTATAGCTTTATGGCTTTGGAAGACTTCAAAACCATTTTTTTTTTCTTATTTAACTTTGCAATTTTATTCCAGCGTTCTGTTTTCTTTCTTTCTTTTTTTTTTTTAAGATTTTATTTATTTATTTGACAGAAGGAGATCATAAGTACGGGGAGCAGCAAACAGAGGGAGAGCAAGAAGCAAGCCCCCCGTGGAGCAGGGAGCTGGAAGCGGGGCTTGATCCCAGGATCATGACCTGAGCCCAAGGCAGATGCTTAACAGACTGACTCACCCAGGTACCCCCAGCATTCTGACTAGTGACTATATATCAGTTTTTCATGTTTTCCTTTGAACCAGTGTTGTCATCTTGCTGATTCTCTCAATAATGAGTTAAATAAATCTTTGATATATGCTCACTATTTTGTATGGGAGTTCTTCATGTTCAAGCTTTAACTTTAATGGCTATGATATTCTAATATATTCAGTTAGTGGCTATTTATTGGGCCTTCAGGTTAATTCTTCTTTATTGCTATTTATACAATCTGATGCAGTTTTTTTTTTCTTTTTAAGATTTTACTTATTTATTCCTGAGAGACAGAGAGAGAGAGGCAGGGACACAGGTAGAGGGAGAAGCAGGCTCCCTGCAGGGAGTCCAATGCAGGACTCAATCCCAGGACCCCGGGGTCATACCCTGGGCGGAAGGCAGGCGCTAAACCGCTGAGCCACCCAGGCATCTCTGAGGCAAACAGTATTAAAGTTAAATCTTTGTACATATAGTTAAATATTTTCCTAGAATGTCTTCTGGAAAGTGGACTTGCTGGATTAAAGGATATGCATATTTTAAAAATCTAATTTTAAGTTTTATGAAATTATTAAATGTGCAAACAAGTCAGACAGAACTACAGGGTTTAAAACTATCTTTGATCTATCTCACCTCTTTCCATCCTCAAGTTATATGACAACTCATTCCAACTTTTTAGCTGTATCTTCTAGCATTTATCTCGATAAATCTAAACTGTATGCTTATACTGTTATTTCTTGATTTTTCAGTGTTGACATTATATATTATCTTTTTTTTAAGATTTTATTTATTTATTCATGAGAGACAGAGAGAGGGGCAGATAAATACGTGTATATATATATTCCTTATATATTATCTTTTTATGATGGAAGATGAGGATTTAGCTCCCATGTAGAAACTCCCCCATTCCCATTTCATCGCTGCTTCTGTAAACCCCTCTCATCCCTCTCCTCCATACATTTTCTCTTTCCTCCATTCTCTCAATATAATTCTATCCCATTGGTTAAAACAATATTCATTGCTTAAATTATTTTTTAAAGACTATTTATCCATTCATGAGAGACACAGAGACAGAGGCAGAGGGAGAAATGGGCTCCATGTAGGGAGCCCGACGAGGTAGGACTCGATCCCAGGTGTCCAGAATCACACCCTGGGCTGAAGGCGGCACTAAACCGCTGAGCCACCCGGGCTGCCCCTATTGCTTATATTATTATGGCCATGTCAGTGCAGTTCATAGCTGAGCCATATGTTGTACTATGATTGCACTTTTCTTCTTGCACAGCTTCTAAATTTCCTGGACTTGTCTCCTTTTTCCTGTTTGCTTAGTTAAAAAAAGAAAAAGTTCAACTTCATTGAAGTACGATTGACAAAAAGTAAAATATGAAAATATTTTACATGTATAGTACAATGAGTTTTGACTAAGGTATACAGCACCCAATCAAGATAAAAAACATTTCCACCAACCCCAGCAAATTCCCTCCTGCTTTTTACAGTTTCAAGGGGTGCCTGGGTGGCTCAATCAGGAGAGCATGCGACTCTTGATCTTGGGGTCATGAGTTCCACCCCACGTTGAGTGTAGAGATTACTAAAAAAAAAGCAAAAAACAAAACAACAGCAACAACAAAAAAAACTTAAAAAAAAAAAAGAAAAAAAATTATAGTTTGAAGAGACGTGTAAAACGATTATAGTTATGTGTAATGAGTAGAAACAAGCTTGAAGAACACAAGCTGTTCCAGTATTGGGTCACTAAAGGAGTCCTGGAGGAATAAAATAAATAAATAAATAAATAAATAAATAAATAAATAAATAAATAAATAAATAAATAAATAAACAAACCACCACCGCCACCTGCAGCATTAGAGTGAACTAACCTGGAGTAGAAAGGGCTGTTATGTATGGAAGACCCAGGGAGTGGGAGGAGGTGTGAGTGAGGGAGAACTAATGGGAAGGGGGTCCAGACACAAGGGAGAGCATGAACACCGCCCTGAATGAAACAGCAATCCAAACTTGGGCTTTTTGGGCTCAAACCTGGATTTCCTAATTTCTGTCCATTTTATTGCCACGAAACACATTTGCTGTCCAAGATTTCCCCAGTTCAAGCAGGACAGTTCTGCAACAAGATGATTTACCAGTTAATGGTTCAATGTTTTCCCCTCACTAGACTGTAAGCTCTTTGAAGGCAAAAAAAAAAAAAAAACCCAAACAAAACAAAACAAAACAAAAAACCAACCAACCAAACAAAAAACTTCATAATTAAACCCTCGTCACGTCGTAAGCATTAATACATTTTGGTGGAACTGACGCATGAGTACACGAATGAATGAATGCGCGCATGCATGAATGAATGAAACCGTATTTACGGGGTTGCAGGCGCGCCTCTAGAGGGGATGGTCGCCCTCGGAGGTGCAGTCTGGCCCAGAAGGCCTAGGGCCGGGAAGGTGCCGAGGCCGACTCCAAAGGCCAAGGCGACGCTCTAGGGGAGTGCGGTGCTCCGTGCGGCGCTGCCGCTCTAGCCGCGAGGACGCCGCTCTATGGCAGCGGGGGAAGGCGGGGCGGTGGGCGTTCCGGGCCTTTTTTGTCCGGACGCGGCGGGAGCGCGCTCAGCGCGTGCGTACGCGGCCGCGGTTGGCAGCGAGCTGCCTTCGTGAAGCGAGGTGCGGCGGGGCGGCTCCGGACTCACGGACCGACAGACCGAGCGGCCCCTTCGGCCGTCGGCGGCCAGGCGGCCAGAGATGTTGTCTGGGAAGAAGGCCGCGGCGGCGGCGGCGGCGGCGGCAGCGGCGGCGGCCGCCGGGACGGAGGCCGGCCCCGGGGCCGCGGGCGGCGCGGAGAACGGCTCCGAGGTGGCCGCGCCGCCCGCAGGCCTGTCGGGCCCCGCCGAGGCCGGGCCGGGGGTGGCCGGCGAGCGCACCCCGCGCAAGAAGGAGCCTCCGCGGGCGTCGCCCCCCGGGGGCCTGGCCGAGCCGCCGGGGTCCGCGGGGCCTCAAGCCGGGCCTACCGTCGTGCCTGGATCAGCGACCCCCATGGAAACGGGAATCGCCGAGACTCCGGAGGGGCGACGCACCAGCCGGCGCAAGCGAGCGAAGGTGAGGCGCGACCCCCCCCACACACACACACACACGGGCGCCCGCCCCCGCCGCACCGCGCGGGCCGTCCAGGCGGTCAGCCCCCGGCCGCCCCCACCTCCGCGGCCCGGCGTGAGGTGAGGGAGGGGAAGGGCTCCGCCGCGTTGAATGCCGTCTTTGTGCGCGGACCCGGCCGTCCGGAGGGGCGGCTGAGCCCTTAACGTCTGTACCCCTTTTCTTCTCTGGCCTGGGAAACATGGCTCCCTGACGTGGGGTCGGGCTGGCGTCGTTGGAGACGGGCACGGCCGGAGGCCCCGGGCGGTGTTGCGGGCGTCCGAGCTGCACGCGCGTGGGGCTGACGGAAAGGAACGTTTGTTGTTGTTGTTATTGTCGTTGCTTTAAGGGCCCGCTCTTTGCTAGTTTTCCTCTTTTTTTTTTTTTTCCCCCCCTCCCCTATTATTCTCTCTCAACGATCTTTTTTGACGTAGGTTTTTCACAGATGAGGAAACTGGCGAAAAGGGGCTTAATATCAATTAGTCAAAGCGCAGGTACGCGGGAAGGGGAAAAAGAAAAAAGAAAAAAGAAAAAAAAAAAGACTCGTCACGGAGCAGTATCTACCGACGGCGGCTGCCTCGCGTCTCTGGGTGCCCAGATGCCGTGCCCAGGGCGTCACTGACCGGGTTTTTTTTTTTTTTTTTTTTTTTTTTTTTTGCCGAACACGCGATGGGCAGGTGTCGTTGACCCTGTTTTAGGACATCAGTCAGCTGAGGCGCGCGGTTGAAGCAGCTTGCCCAAAGTCCCACAACTTAAGTCCAGTGGTGCAACTGGAATCTAACGCTTCTGTTGTGATGAGGTGTCCTCCGCCTCAGACAAAGGACCACATGGGACACCAACCGTGCAGGGCACTAAGGCAGTACTCGGGCACAGACTTTGTAGATTTGGGGGTTTTTTTTTTGTTTTGTTTTGTTTTGTTTTGTTTTTCTGGAGATTTAAGGCTTTTAAAATATTTAAAATCGTGCGATTCGTGTAATTTATGCATATAATAAGTCTCCTGTCTGTATATGGTTTTTTAAATGGATACGCCAAGTCGGGGTGTATGGAGAACTTCTTGAGATGAGCATCACCCAGACTGAACCCTCAGATTCAACTGCCCACTGGAGAGATCGCTCTCTAAGAATAAAAACCCCGCGCTAAAAGGAGGAAGGGCTTTTGGGGGCTTTAACCAGAGCCTAGGTTAGAAAAGACGCAGGTTGGAGACTCCCAACTCTCCGAAATGAAACAGAGGGCACAAGCCCTCTGCCCGGGTTTTTGTTTTACTGTTTTATTTTTATTTATTTATTTTTTTAATTTTTATTTATTTATGATAGTCACACAGAGAGAGAGAGAGAGAGAGAGAGAGGCAGAGACATAGGCAGAAGGAGAAGCAGGCTCCATGCACCGGGAGCCCGACGTGGGATTCGATCCCGGGTCTCCAGGATCGCGCCCTGGGCCAAAGGCAGGCGCCAAACCGCTGCGCCACTCAGGGATCCCTGTTTTACTGTTTTAATACAATAAAGAATGGCCAGAAACCATGCGATGTTTCTTAAAAACAGGTTTGTTGGGATAAATCATGTGATAAAATTTACGATTTTTAAGTTTTGCAGTTGAATGGTTTTTAGCATGTATTTACAAGTTTTGCCACCACCACCACAGTCAGTTCTAATTTGGGGACATTTTCACCACTCCCAAAAGACACCTGTACCATTGGCAGTCATTCCCCTTCTCCCGTAGCCCCACCCTTGGCAACCACTAGTTTACTTTCTGTCTGTATGAATTTGCTTTTTCTGGACGTTTTATATAAATGGAATCAGAATAGGTGGCCTTTGTGTCTTGCTTTAGTATGTTTTCAAGGTTCATCTATGTTGTATTTCCATTTGGTACTTGACAACTCTGTGGCATAATAATGTCTCATTGTATGGATATACCACATTTTGTTGATCCATTTTTTTTTTTTAATTTATTCATGAGAGACAGAGAGGCAGAGACACAGGCAAAGGGAGAAGCAGGCTCCCTGTGGGAAGCTTGATGCGGGACTCAATCCCAGGACTCTGAGCCAAAGGCAGATGCTCAACCATTGAGCCACCCAGGCGTCCCTATCCATTCATCATTTGGTGGACATTTGGGTTTCCTCTTATTGGGTGTTAATAATGCTATGAATATTTGTGTATTGTTTTTGTGTGAACATAGGTTTTCAGTTCTCTTGGGTATATACTAGAAGTAGAAATCACTAGGTCATATGGTATCTCAGTGGTTTTTTTGTGTCTTTTTTTTTTTTTTACTTCTTTAAATTCAGTTAATATATAGTGTATCATTGGTTGTAGATGTAGAGTTCAGTAATGCATCAGTTGCATATTAACACCCAAAGCTCATTACATCATGTGTCCCCTTTAATGCCCATCACCTGATTACCCCATTCCCTGCCCTTTTTTTAGGTTTCATTTGAGAGACCATGAGCGGGTGCGGGGGTGCAGAGGGAGAGGGATAAGCAGACTCCCTGCTGAGCAGGGAGCCTGACACAAGGTAGAAACACATCTCAGGAGCCTGGGATCAAGACCTGAGCCTCAGGCAGATGCTTAACTGACTGAGCCACTCAGGAGCCTTAGTGTTTTAAATTTTGCGGAATTGCCAAACGCTTTCCCACGTTAGCTACGACATTTTACATTTACATTGGCAGTATATAAGGTTTCCAATTTCTCCATATTCTTGTCTTGATGCTTTTTATTATAGTCATCCTAGTGGATGTGAAATGGTGTCTCATTATGGTTTTGATATGTTTTTCTAATGACTGATGATATGGAACATCTTATGCTTATTGGTTATTTGTTGTATATCTTCTTTGATAAAATGTTCAAGTCCTTGGCTCATTTTTAAATTGGGTTGTCTTTTTATTGTTGAATAGTTAGATTTCCTTATATATAGTGACAAAACAAAATAAAACAAAAGGTTTTTTTTTTTTTTTTAGATTTTATTTATTTATTCATGAGAGACACACAAAGACAGAGACACAGGCAGAGGGAGAAGCAGGCTCCATGCAGGGAGCCCTATGTGGGACTCGATCCTGCGTCTCCAGGATCACACCCTGGGCTGCAGGTGGTGCTAAACTGCTGCGGCAGCGGGCTGCCCAACAAAAGTTTTTTTATTTTAATGTCTGATTTATCTATTTTTCTTTTGTTCCTTTTGCTTCTGATGTTGTATCCAAGAAACCATTGCTTAATCCAATATCACGAAGATTTACTTCTGTGTTTTCTCCTAAGAGTTTTATAGTTTTAGCTCTTGCGTTTGGATCTGTGATCATTTTGGAGTTAATTTTTGTATATGGTATGAAGTAGGAGTTCAACTTCATTCTTTTTCATGTGGATATCCACTTGTCAGCACAATTTATTAAAGACTATTCTTTCTCCCTTTGAATGGTTGGTGCCCTTGTTGGTTGGCCAGAAACATAAAGATTTATTTCTGGATCGTCAATTCTGTCCCATTGATCTATACTTTTGTTCCAAAGCCAGTACCACACTGTCCTGATTACTGTCACTTTGTGTAATAAGTTTTGAAATCAGGGAAGTTTGAATTCTTCAATTTTGCTCTTCTTTTTCTAGATTGTTTTGGATATTCTGTGACCCTTCTATTTCCATATGAATTTTAGAATCAGTTTATCAGTTTCTACAAAAAAAGGTAATCCCAATCTGATTGGGATTGCCTTGAATCTGTAGATCAATTTGGGACATACCGTAAGATTTGTCTTTGCAATTATCCTATACAGATTTAATTCCTGTTATACTGTTTTTCCA
Organism: Canis lupus familiaris; assembly: GCF_011100685.1. Taxonomy (NCBI): domain Eukaryota; kingdom Metazoa; phylum Chordata; class Mammalia; order Carnivora; family Canidae; genus Canis; species Canis lupus. The sequence continues at coordinate 75,763,428 of NC_049223.1, read as the reverse complement.
TGGTGATTAGGTCTGAAACTCCAAAAAAGAAAAGTAGATTACCTGTTTCTTTGGGGAAGCAACTAGAAAGTAAAGAACTGGGGAAATTAACCTGTCCCTGGCTAGTCTTAGGAGCCAGGGGGAAACAAACCTCAAGGGATAGAGTAGCCGTTAAAGGAAGAAAAAGCAAGCTGAGACTAGTATAGAGTGGCCTTGCTTCAAGAGTTCTGAGGTATATGCAGAGGGGTATATCTGTATCTATAGATACAGATTCTATAGGGGACTTGGATACAGGTGTTATATATAATTATATAACTAAAACAAGGTTCAGGATATTGGAAAGGGTCCATACAATTGGGAGGTCCCTAAAGCTTAAGCTTCAGAAGAAAATCACCTCTGTGTATGCTAACATAATAGCAAAATATTTAAAGTTTGGAATTTTTTTTTTTAAAGATCCTATTTATTTATTCATGGGAGACACAGAGAGAGAGAGGGGCAGAGACACAGGCAGAGGGAGAAGCAGGCCCCATGCAAGGAGCCCGACATGGGATTCGATCCCGAGATTCCAGGATCATGCCCCGGGCTGAAGGCAGGCACCAAACCACTGAGCCACTCAGGGATCCCCAAGTTTGGAATTAAGTTGGATTGGGACTTTAGGAACACACCAAACAGCTTCAGGAATGGTGGCCTTCAACTGGGCCTTGAAAAAGCACAGAATTTAGAAAAATATTCTGGAAGAGGAGTTAATTTTTCTCCCTATGATTCCTTTTCCTCAGGAAAATAAAACCTGTCTTGTAAGATTTTTAGGTTTAGGTACAATGTAAACAAAACACTTATTGCAGTGTCTGGCTTAGAATAAAGTGCCCAGTAATTAAGTAGGACCAGTGGAGGGAAGAAATGAAACATGCTTGACAGATTATGCAGGGTGTTTTGAGAAGCTGTAGGGAGTCCGGAGTGGACAATTGAACATTGGGAACAATTGGCAGATGACAGATGAGTTTAATTGGAAATAACGTTTTTTCTAGGAGCAAGATAAATTGCAAGGATCAGTAGTGTTTGGGTTGTAGAGTCCTGTCCGGATTATAGAGAGCCAAACACTAGATCTGTGCTATTCAGTATGGTAGTCACTAAGCCCATGTTACTAGTATGACTGAGGAAACTGAGTTTTTACATTTAAAAAAAAAAATTAAGACTTTTATTTACTTACTCATGAGAGACAGAGAGTGGCAGAGATATAGGCAGAGGGAGAAGTAGGCTCCCTGCCCAGAGCCTGATGTGGGACTCTATCGCAGGACTCCCTGGGATCATCACCTGAGCCAAAGGCAGACGCTCAATCATTGAGCCACCCAGGTGCCCCTACTTTTAAATTTAAATAGCCCGGGTGACTACTGCTGTCATATTGGTAGCACAAATGCAAAACATTGCCATTATTACAGAAAATGGCATCAGACAGTACTGCACGAGACTATTAAGTACAGACCTTAAGTGCTAGGAAGGAAAGATATATTTGGAAGGTTAGAGTAGTTAGGAAATTTGCAGAGGAGGTGAGCCTTGAATTTTAGGTATTGGAATAATAGAAAAAAATGGTGGGAATCGTTTTTAGGGAGTTTAGGGATCCCTAGAACATTGAGGACTTTTTGACTAGTGTGTTGGAAAACGGCTAAAGGTAAGTCTGACTCATTAGAGCCAGAAAGTTTATATGCTGGTTTGAAAAATTTGGTATTCTCCTGTAAACTATCTGAAAACATCACATATTTGGAAAATCAGTCTGGCAGTTGTGCCCTAGGTGAATTAAAAGGAAGAAAGCTTAAAACAAAAAGACTGGAGCTTTAAGGTGATTGGAAAGTGATTCAATCATTGTAGCAAGGGTGAGGAAGAGAAGGGAGAGACTAGAGGTGTAAATTTCAGAGTCATCTGTGTAAAGGTAAGAATAATTACCCTACTGATTTATAGCTGCCTATTGGACATTTTTGGTTGTAGTAGTTGTAGAACCTTCAAAGTCTTTGAGGATTTTACTTAGAGGTGAGAGGTTCTCACTACTTTGTGTTCAGAGTATCCATTCCTTTTCTCAGAGGAATAGTTTTTTATTCTTTTATTTTTTAGAGTTTTTGTATACTTTCAGGTGGTTTAACTTTTTATTTAGCAGAGAAACTTTTTTTTTTAATTTTTTTTTAATTTTTATTTATTTATTTATGATAGTCACAGAGGGAGAGAGAGAGAGAGAGAGAGAGAGAGGCAGAGACACAGGCAGAGGGAGAAGCAGGCTCCATGCACTGGGAGCCTGATGTGGGATTCGATCCCGGGTCTCCAGGATCACGCCCTGGGCCAAAGGCAGGCGCCAAACCGCTGCGCCACCCAGGGATCCCTACAAAATAAAACTATGCAAAAATCTCAAAATAAAGTAGTATTGGCTGTTTTTGTTTTTCAAGATTTTTATTTATTTATTTGTTATGAGAGACACAGAGAGAGAGGCAGAGACACAGGCAGAGAGAGAAGCAGGCTCCATGCAGGGAGCCTGATGTGGGACTCGATCCCTGGTCTCCAGGATCAGGCCCTGGGCTGAAGGCGGTGCTAAACCGCTGAGCCACCGAGGCTTGCCCGTATTTGCCTGTTTTATATTAAATTTAAACTTAAAATCTTTATTTTAAAGATTTTATTTATTTATTTGAGAGAGCGAGCGCGCACAGGTAGGGGCAGGGGCAGAGGGAGAGGGAAAACAGGCTCCCCACTGAGCAGGCAGCCTGATGCCTGGGATGCCTGCGGGCTGATCCCAGGACAGCAGGATCACGATCTGAGCCAAAGGCAGACCATCAACTGACTGAGCCACCCAGGCACCCCATAACCTTTATTTTAGTTGTCAGTCTTTGAGAAAATGAGGCTTTTTTTAATAGAACCACATTTGAGAATGGAGATTAAGCTTAATAGTTACAGTCTTATTTCAGTCTCAGAATCCAATTTTATTTGTTTTATGAAGTATTGTGAAGACCCAATGCTTGATTAGATCCAGCTATTGGTAAGTAGTGCAGATGGTTGTTTTTTTAGCTTGTCTTGTCATCTCAGGACACTCTTGGTTGAACAGATTGCAGAAGAAATTGCATTCTTAGGTCTAACCCATATTTAGTATCCAAGCAGTACAAGTTCATGTGTTGTTGGTCTCCAAAGGATTATTGTTTGGTTTAACACATATAAATGTATATTTAAATGAAATTCTGAAGAATCTTAGGATTCTGTGAAACACATTTTTTTTTTTCTGGTTATCAATGTTTTTTAACTATTTAGATATTTTTGCTCCTACTTCTAGGTATCTTTCTAATCTCTTTTTTCCCTTGAAAACCAAGAACTCTATTCCTTCTTAGTAGCTACTACATCAAAAGACTGGCTTAAACGATGTTTAAAAGATTGGTTTTGCTTCAAAAGTTCTCAGTAATTTTAATGTGCATTGTGATTGTCCTAGAAGGAGCCTGCAAAAAATGTAGTGTTTCCGAGACTTGATCATGGATTCCTTTTGCCTTCAAAGGGTATTGGTCTTGTGGAACATCCTTTGGAAAGATCCAAAAGGATCTTACATTATTGTTTCAGAATTTGCACATGACCCAGTTCCATGGTAGGCACTTAAGTGATTATTGATTTAAATGGATGAGATTGATGAACAGGATTAAAGGGCTGAATCTTTGGGTAGGGAGGGGTCAAGCACTGTTGAGAGCCAAAAGAAGAAAGGAAACTGCATACTCTAAACATTTATTATATTTTCTGGCCCCTGTATCCAGCTCTTTGAAACTTTTCCCTCCTTGCTGCTTTTTTGCGCATTGTCCTGAGGTCTGTTCCTACAGTTTATCTCAGTCAAATAGGGCAAAGTTTAGTATCTAGATTTCTGGAAGTTTTATTGTAAAGTCCTTCTATGAGATGATTTACCTAATAAGGACCATTAGTTTGCAGCTAGAATTTCAGTTTTTAAGGGCAGGGAGACTCTCATTCATAATTGTTTTCTTCATTGTGACCATGTAATCAGTGTTCCGTATTTGATAGATGAATAGTATCATTCATTTCTTAAATAAGAATTTGAGAGCGTGGGTCAGAACTGTTTAATTTATCTTTAATTTTTGTTTCCATTTTCTGACAATCTTTTTTACCTGTGTTCATGTCATTTAAAAACAATAAAGGCCAAATATAAAAGCAGCCAGCCAAATGGAGCTATTTCCAAGGCATTTCAAAAATTAAGGTAGATTACATTTGCTGTAATCCACAGGACTATTAATTCCAGAAACCTAACAAATTAGGTGTGTTACATATGGAAACCATGTTGTCTTTGCTCTGTCTCCATATCTAACAAATTTTTATTTCATTCATTTTATCTTTTCATTGACTCTGAAGTAGAGAGCTGTTGTTGCTATGGCTTCCTGGAATTTTTTTTTAGGGTGGGAACCACAGTGATAGTTTGCTAGTGTTCTAAGGTTGGTGACTATTTGTAATACTGTATTACACATTTTGGCAAACAGGTCCACATTAATCTTCCCTATAAGTTGCTTTACACCCAGTAGGACATTCACCAAGATTGCTTCCTCTATAATCTTATTACCTGATTCTCTCCTTTATAACCTTTATTACCTTATTCTCTCCTTATAATTCCTTTATGTGAATTAATTAGTAAGTAAGGCCTGTAGTCTCCATTTCTGTTTCATGTAATTTGTTGTATTAAGGATTCTTTTCTTTCATCATTCAACTGTCTTAGGTTATTGGTTATTTTTTAAGCAAATGTACTTTCTCATAGTTTCAGTGTGAATGCTGCCATTTGCAGTTTTTATTACCTGCCATTGCTCCCCATTTGGTTTCTGGGATTTTGTTGTTTTTTCGATGGAATAGTAGAAGTACAGGCTTGGTATTAGACAGACTTGTTTTTCTAGTCGACTATATTTTTATCTCAGGGTTATTTTATTTTATTTTATTTTATTTTCTAAGGATTTTATTTATTTATTCATGAGAGAGACAGAGAGGCAGGCAGAGACACAGGCAGAGGGAGAAGCAAGCTCCATGCAGGGAGCCCGATGTGGGACCCGTTCCCGGGTCTCCAGGATCACACCCCAGGCCAAAGGCGGCACCAAACTGCTGAGCCGCCCGAGTGCCCCTCTCATGGCTATTTTAGTCTTTGTTGAAACTTTCAGTGTGTAAACATGATGTATACATACATATGAATACATATGCATATACAAACCTACATATATACACATGTGCATATTTTAAAAGAGTTCTTAGGAGTTGTAGAGAGCCTCAGATTCGTTGATCTAGATGTCGGTATTGTGATGTAAAATTGATAGATTGGGCTAAAGCTGAACTGATTCCAGACTGTTACATGAGGGATTTTAGGGTTTTTTTGTTCTGTTTTTTAAGTTTGTTTAAGTAATCTCTGTATCCAACATGGGCCACACTTGAACTCATTATCCTGAGATCAGGAGTCATATGCTCTTTGAGCCAGCCAGATGCCCCAAGATTTGGTCTTTAATAGCTGCCTTTTATGAATGAGCTTGTTCCTTGTTATTTGCTTATATCCCTTACAATTTGAAGCTTAAAGGTAGTTCACATTCACTGATGGTTCCAAATTGAGTCCCTGGTTTTAGATGTTCACTGTATTTAGCTTTCCCTGGTATAATCTCCATATAGGTAGAGTACAGAGAGATGGATGAAAGCTTGGCCAACCTCTCAGAAGATGAGTATTACTCAGAAGAAGAGAGAAATGCTAAAGCAGAGAAAGAAAAGAAGCTTCCCCCACCACCCCCTCAAGCCCCACCTGAGGAAGAAAATGAAAGCGAGCCTGAAGAACCATCTGGTGAGTTATAGTAATCAACCAATTTTACTTTATCTTGGAAATAATAAATGGATTAATTCCTATTCCACAGTGTTATGTCTTCATCTTTGGTTTATACTCTGATATTGGTCGTATGTCTGTAGTGTATATATATATGTATACATATACACACGCATACATGCATCCATATTACGGTGGTACTGATATTTTGTGTGTGTCTGTATGGATATAGAAGGAAAGTAAAAGATGGTAATGGAAGGATAGTAGCCTTCTAAGGCACTTGGAAAGTTAGAGAAATAATTAAAACATACAGAAAGCCAAATCTAAAAACCAGACCCCTCAGATTTATCTCTGATTCAGAATTTGTAGATAGAATGGTTCAGAAATTATTCTGGTTAAATTATGCATTTACCACATAGATAATTTCTGATAAAACCTTCAGAGTGAGATCAGTTTTGAGAACAATTTCGTAGTGAACAAATGGAAGATTACGAGGTCAAAAAGAAAAGGTTTAATGCCTGTTATTGTTTAATATTGAGTCCTCCAATCAAAGGAATGGTAGGAGAAAGGGCTATGAAGAAATTCTAAACTTACACAGTCTTCCTATGGCAGTGGAAAGATTGGAGACTATATAGTCTTGATTTCAGAGCTTCAGACATCTTTGAAGAATTCTCACTAATATTCCCTCAGACTAAGTCCTGTTGAGAGACCCAGCCTAGGAGTACCCTTCTCCTTTGAAGAAACCAAACAAAAGTAGAATGTTAATTAATTTTGCATATCATCTGTTCTTGATGGTATTTCATGAACTCTTCTCAACTTTGAATTTCTACTAAGTTCTTCTCTTTAAAATACTTTTTATATTTCTGATAGCTCCAGGTCCACTTACCTCTGTATTCTTTTAGTCCTGCATCTTTTAAAAACAAAATTTTTTGTTTCAGATCCCATCTTTTAATATCTTGCATGACTTTCATAGGTACCCAGATACTGACATATTTGAGAGGTTTATCTTTTGTTTCAGTCTTTTGGGTGGTGGTGTTGGGAGGAGGGTTGGGGGGAGTTCTCCCCTGTGATGTTATATAAATCACTAGATGTTTGTTTTTTAAAGATTATTACTGATGTATTACTTGAGAGAATTACAGGTCAGGTGTTAATTTAAATTTAGATTTAGAACTTAACAAAGAGATTAATTCTGGCTAGAGATTCTGGCCAAAACTCTCAAAAATTAAAATTTATAATTTCAGTAATTATAATAAAGTTTAATAAAAACACAGTTTGAGAACATCTTAAAAGGATTAGATTCTGGGTTCAATTTATCTCAGGAATATGGGGTTTTCTAAGAATGGTTTTCTCTCTCAGTAGAGATACCAGAAGTATGTTTAAAAATTTATTAAAATGACTTCTTGGGCAGTTATTGGCAGTGATCTATTATTACCTCTGGGACTAATGTCCCTGAGACAAATGTTGCCTTCTCCATACCTTAAAACACCCCATTTCTTTTTGTGGATACATTTTTTTCTTTCTAGTCTTTTACATTTAGCTGTCATCCCTTTCTGTCCTTCCCTCCAACTTCTCCCTTGATTCTCTCTATTCCTTTTCATCTGTATTCTTCTGTGATTCTTGCCTTTCTTTTCTTCTGCCTTTGTTGTAGGCTTGCTAAATGAGGTACATGGGGATAAATCTTGATATCCGTCATAATTCAAGAGGCTGTTGATTTCTTGTTTCAAGGGCTCTGAGTATTCTTCAGTAGGTGATCTGATAGTTTAGATGCTGCTTCACCTTCTTTTTGTGTGTGTAGTTGTGTTTCTGGTAGACAGCTGTCTGAAGTTGGTACCAAGTTGATACACATTTTCTTTGTCCTCTGAACATTTTAAACCTGGTACTGGTATTTTCTTTTTCATGAAAGAGATTTTTTTGTTTGTTTTTCCATTAATGTCAGACACTGTTGCCCCAAGAAGTAAATATCTTAACAAAGAGATGTAGGATTTGGGGAACTGTCTTTATGCTATTATGTTGTAGTTAAATTTTTATCCAGTGGTTTAAATAAGTTATCTTAGTATTTGGGGGGATAGTTTAGACTATCTTCAATGCTCAGAGATGTGTTGAAAGCAGCCAAAACTTGCAATATATTATTTGTGATTATGTAAATAAAGTTATTTTTCCTTTAAAACAACTTGAAATTTAAAAAAAGTTTTCCAGCGTGAATTGGGGAAGTATTTGCCCCAGGAAAGTAGTGGCAACACACTGACCTGTGTAATTTAGAAATAGATTGGGCCCTAATACTGAATCATAAAATATTGTCAAGTGAGTTTGTTTGAAAACTGTCCAGGGTTTCCAAATCTCTTGTCTTACCAGAACCAGCTCTTTTGAGTTTTTATTAAAAAATTGAATAGAATCATTGTCATATAGGTATCTTAAAATCTTTGAGAGAAGATGTGGGACTTGTTCTTTGCCAAATCTTTATCTTAATCATTTTAGGTAATAACAAGAGGTTAACTTACTCTCTTAAAATATGTAAGTAAGGTTTGAATATATTTTATTTTTACCATCCTTTAAGTTTGTTTAGAAAATTTTGCTTGGCTTTCCACCATGTTATTCTTAAGAATATTTTGTTAGCACAAGGTATTCTGAAGTCTGTTGGGTCAGAGGGTATTATTGGAGAAGATTCCTCTAGGAGAATTCTGGGAGGAGGCCAGAAAAGAAGGTTGGAGTCTTTGTTACCAGGCTAAGGAATTTGAATTTCTTGTCCTTTAAACACTGGGAGGAATTGCCAGGGTAGCACTGAGGTATTTTGAGTGAGAGGCATTTTACCAAAATATATTTTTTGTAAAGATCAATTTGATATGCTCTATAAGAGTGAACTAAAGGAGTAAAAGAGACTGGCTTGGAGAGATGATTTAGGTTGTTTTGATAATCGAGTTTAGTGAATTTTGGTCATTGGAAAACTATTCTCAATATTAAAGTTGAATTTTTATGGTAACCAGATGTTTGGATTTTTTGTTTGGATTTATGTAATTGGGAAGAAGTTCTGTGTGGCTTAATTATTTTTCGATTTGCCTGCTTTAGATAACTGAATGTAGCTTGTCCTGTAGTAGTCACATGAGTAAATAATGTATTTTTCATACTAAATATTGCTGCTTATATTTAAAATTAAAATGATTTGTTTTCCTAAATGTTTTTGTGTATTTTACATTTACTGTGCACTTCTGAATGTATTTAACAAATGATGGATTTATTTGGTTTCCTAGTGCCTCTTCTAACAAGATAAAAGTGTTTTTTAAAGTCATGCCAACTGAACCTTGAAAAGTCTTTGGAATTGAGTGGTTATTAGTGAGTGGTATCACATAATAGTGGAGCATCTGTAAAATAGAGTAAAAATTCTCAGTTGGATTTTACTGGTTTAGAATAACACCCCTGTTAAATAACCTTCTGTTAGAGAGTTGCTTTTTTTTTCCTTTCTTGGTTCAGTTGTTAACTTTTTATGCCTTTGATTATTCCTCAAAGAGGTTTTATACTATATTAGCTGATTTGCTAGTGCTTAGCTTTTTATTTTCATGCAAAAACATTATTTTTTCTCCCTCCACTGCCTTACAACAGTTGAAAATTTTCAGAAAAATCTTACTAGTAGTTTCTGAATTTAAATTTTGTGTTGGATAGCTGTTTAGGAACTTGGGTTTAGGCAGATATTTGGGGTTAGAAGTAGCTTAGTTGTGTAAGCTTAAGACTAAAAAACTTGCTTTAAAATAGTAAAATGAATTGTGAAATGGGCTATTAGGATGCCTTTCTTAAGCTTTCTTCAGGTTAATGAATTTCTCAATAGAGATATCAGAAGTATGTTTAAAAATGCATATGTATGTATGTATATATATATATATATATATATATATACACATACATATGTATGTGTATCTACCATTTTTCCAGCCTCAGTGATGTGCTGTTACACTAATGAAGCTCTTCAAATCATTGGGTAATTTTGTTAGATATGATTAGTTGATTGATGACAGTTCTGCATTATCTGTTTTATTGAATGCCTATAGGAAGAATCACTTTGTCTCCCTGTTTATATTTTTTTAAGAGCATATAAAAACTTATAAGAATGTAAACAAGGGAACCTACTTGCTCTCTGTTGTGCATGGTAATTTTGGGGGTGTGTGTGTGTGTGTGTGGTATGTGTGTTTGAAAGACATATAAGCTGTTGAACAGATTACAGTAGTGATGTGAAAGATTGGCATGACAAAAAGTAGTTTTTAATAATTTGGGGGGCACTGTTCATGTAATAGTCATACTGTAGGTTGAAAGAATACTTTAAAAAATCACATGAAAGGAGATGCAACATGAATTAGTAAAAGTTACTAAATTCTAGAAAATAACACAAAATATGTGTATATAGGAAGAAGAACTTAGTTTAAAATGCAATGAAATTTGATCACAAATACTGTTATAATGAAAATATTTATGACAAAAGATTGATGACTTAATATTTTATGAATTGCTTATTCAGTACGGCAAAAATCTAAAAGGCAGAATCTTTTGGACTGTCCTTTAGAACTTAGTATACTAGAATTTGACCAGAGAAGAGTTTAAGATGAGTTTCCTTACATTAAAAGAAAAAAGAATCAGTGGTCCTAATACTTGTATAATGGGCTTTATATTTTTTTAGTTCCTTGTTCTTTAGGGTCCTGTGTGAGGCAGTCATACTGATTGTGGTCAGTAAAAGTCCTAGGTTTAGCAGCATGGATAGTTATGGTCAGAGTTCAGTGAATAATTTTGTTTACTGTGCCATAACTATTTTCAAGTAGCTTATCCCAGGCTCTTCTCTCTGATTTCTTTTGCTTGCCTTCAAGAACAATCATATAACAGGAGTAGCTTTTAGATTTCATGAGAATGGACTCCATTACCTCCACTGGGAGGATTATAGAATTTTCTATTACACCCTGCATACCCAGCAGGAGGCCCTCTTTTGTAGATTTACTAGAGGTTGCTGGGAAATTCATTCCTAACAGAGTTGTTTATGTTGCCATTTTGGCCTATTATCAAATAAGTGCCTGAAATCATTTGAGTTCTCATTGAATGAAGTATGATGTGTAACATTTAGAATGCAGACCTAGCCCCCCTCTTTTTTGTATAGCATCATTTCAGTATTTTGATTTGCCACTGTGCCCCAGAATAATTTCCTGGAGGGCTAAGGATAAAAAAGTCACAGGCTGGAAAGGTAATCTAGGTTAATTCACAATTTTTGTATTTTGAGTGGTAACTAAAAATGGGCCAAGATATGTATCACTATAAAGTACATGGTCCCCGCACTCATAATTTATGGCCTAGTATGAGATATAAATGTGTATATAAATCCAATAGAAGGTGAAATAACTCTTAGATAACACATTTTAGAATAAAAATTTGGAGAGAGAGGCAGGAAGAGTAGGAGGGAAGTAGATCTTATTTTTTTTTCTTTTAAAGATTTTATTTATTCACGAGGGACACAGAGAGAGAGAGAGAGAGGGAGGGAGGCACAGACACAGGCAGAGGGAGAAGCAGGCTCCATGCAGGGAGCCTGATGTGGGACTTGATCCTGGGTCTCCAGGATCACACCCTGGGCTGAAGGTGGCACTAAACCGCTGAGCCACCCGGGCTGCCCGGAAGTAGATCTTAAATCCTTGGTTTACTGGAAGGATTTTTAAAAAGGTTGTATGGAAGAAATTTTTTTAAATTTAATTTATTTTATTTATTCATGAGAGACACAGAGAGAGAGAGAGAGGCAGAGACATAGGCAGAGGGAGAAGTAGGCTCCCTGTGGGGAACCTGAGGCAGGGCTTGATCCCAGGACCCCAGGATCACAACCTGAGCCAAAGGCAGATGCTCAACCACTGAGCCATCCAGGTGCCCCCCCCCCCTTTCTTTTAAGATTTTATTTTTAAGCAATCTGTATACCCAACGTGGGGCTTGAACTCATAGCTTTGAGTCACATGCCCCACCGACCAAGTTTCAAGTCACATGCCCCAACCGACTGAGCCATGTACTGGGAAGGGAAATTTAAAAAAAAAAAAAAAAGAAATAGAGACATCTATCCTTTTCTTTTTTCTTTTTCCTTTCCTTTCCTTTCTTTTTCTTTACTTCACTTATTCATAGAGAGAGACAGGGAGAGGCAGAGACACAGGCAGAGGCAGAGGCAGAGGGAGAAGCAGGCTCCATGCAGGGAGCCGGATGTAGGACTCGATTCCAGGTGTCTAGGATTACGCCCTGGGCTGAAGGTGGTGCTAAATTGCTGAACCACCCAGGCTGCCCTAGAGACATTTTCTATACAAAGTAACATTGCCCCAAATTTGGCAGTTCTTCATGGACTTTATTCCACAGTTACTTCTAAAGTTACAATGCTTTGTTCCAGACATGTTGCTGGATTCTGTGGGTTCGGAGCTGAAGACTAGGTCTTACTGCAGAGAATTCATAGTCCACTTTAGGGTTACAGATTTAATAATTGTCTATAGTGAAGAAACAGTACAATAAAAGTATATTCAAAGTATGGTGAGAATCCACAAGTTGTTTTTATATGTTTTTCCAAAAATTGGGTTTTGGAGGTTTTACATTAAAACATGAAGGAATTAAATTAGGCTTTTTTGTAAGCAGTAATATCCTTGATTTTTAACTGGTTACTGCTTTGGGCTGATAACCATTGAATCAGATGCTACCAGTTTCATGTTCGGTCTTTGACAGATTGAGCTGCTTTTGATGATTCCATTTCACTGATTGTTTTGTTTTTTTATTAAGACAAAGTGGTTGTTTGGTTAGTGGAGGAATTTTATTTGTATAGTTTCCTTGAATTCTTTTTGCTACCATCCTTTATTTGGTGTGGTCTTGGTATAATAGAAGAACAGGATACTTGGGCTATGAGGATTTTCTCATCTGCAGAATGGGGCTTGGTATGGGATCAAATGAGAAAATAGGAATTCCACCCTCATGTACAAACATCTTATATGTATTAAACACAGAGTTGATCTAGCAATAGGGTGGATTGACATTTTATCAGGAAAAAATGAGAGTAAGTTGTTGGTTGACATACATACTCATCACTTTTGGAAAGTGGGAAGTATTTGTGGTAGCCCATTTTTAGTAGCATGTCATTTGCAAAATCATTTAAGTTTTTGTGCATTAAATCCTAGGAATGGCAAATGTTGGTACTTTTTTAATGTTAGATTCTCTCTTCTAGAATAACCTAATCAAAATCTGTGTATCAACTATTGAGATATAACAAATGTTAACATTTTGCAGTATTTGCTGATCACACAGGTCTTAAACATTTGAAGATAGAGTTATGTTTTTGTTTTTGTTATCTTTTTGCATCTTCTGATATGTGAAGATAGAAGATCATATGTGATTAATGCCTAAGAAGCTGTATCTCCTTCCTTCCTTGTACTCAAATCATACTGAGGATGGGAAGAGCCTCTAATCATGGTCTGAGAAGATGTAGATGGCCAGCATTCTGAGAAACTCGCTTGAGCAGAAAAAAGGGATTCTCTTATTGAAATTCTCTCATGGTTATCAGTTGTGAAAAGTTATTATGGTTCTTTTTAATAGGTTCAGGGTAATGTTCAGTATTGGCCTTTTTAGAAACAGGTGAGGGGTGCCTGGCTGGCTTGGTCAGAAGAGCATGAGACTTGTTTTCTTTGTGAATTCGAGCCCATGTTGGGTGTGGAGATTACATACATAAATGCATACATATGTAAACTAACTTTAAAAAAACAGGTGAATAAACTGGAAAAGTAAGCTTTATATTAACAACTCAAGCTTGGTAGCTTTAAGCTTGGTAGTTGAGCAACATGACAACATATAAATTGTAGACTTTCTCCTGAACATTTTGAAGAGTGAACTACAAACCAAGATTTTACAACAAAATAGGTGAGGAAAATGTCTACTATGGAATGTGGAAGGAAATAGCATGTTAAAAAGTTAATTCTTCCCTTTGGCTTCTAAAAGCTTTGTTTTTCTTCTTTAGTTTATAGGGCTTTTACTTTGTATAGGATTTCTGTTACGAGTTTCTCACTTCTGCCCCAGTGTTGTCTTCAGGTGCAAATCAGCAGTGCTCCAGCTCCTCCAGTCAAAGTGAGGAAATTCTAGGTAGGCTCCTACATTAAGCAGCGCCGTTTTCCTACATTCTAGACCTTATTGACACTGTAAACTAGGGTTGGAATTCTAATTGGAATCCACAGATTTCGTTCTGGATAATTTTGTTGAAGAGAATTGGTCAGGTTAGCCTGTGTTTTTTTTTTTTTTTTTTTTTTTAATTTTTATTTATTTATGATAGTCACACAGAGAGAGCGAGAGAGGCAGAGACACAGGCAGAGGGAGAAACAGGCTCCATGCACCGGGAGCCCGACGTGGGATTCGATCCCGGGTCTCCAGGATCGCGCCCTGGGCCCAAAGGCAGGCACTAAACCGCTGCGCCACCCAGGGATCCCAAGGTTAGCCTGTGTTTAAATAGCTCTGATGTGCTTCAAAGGAATGCCTGAGGCTTTCCTTCAGGCTAGTTTTATCTGTCTCTGTGATCTAAATTTACTTCCCTTTGCATTTTGAACTGTTGTAGATCATTTTTTATTCTGTCCAGAATCATAGTCAAAAAGTTAGAAAAGAGATACATCAAGAGCAGTATACTTGAGGATGTTAAAGCTATCTATCACTATAGAGAGGACTGGAAGGCAGCACAAAGTGGTGATAGCCCTCATAACTCACTACCTTTCAGTTATTTAAACTTTTTTGGGGATCCCTGGGTGGCGCAGTGGTTTGGCGCCTGCCTTTGACCCAGGGCACGATCCTGGAGACCCGGGATCAAACCCCACATCGGGCTCCCGGTGCATGGAGCCTGCTTCTCCCTCTGCCTGTGTCTCTGCCTCTCTCTCTCTCTCTCTCTGACTATCATAAATAAAAAAAATAAAAATAAAAAAAATTAAACTTTTTTGGTCATTTGTTTATGGTGACCAATTCCTCTTTGAAACTGTGACTTTCCTTATGAGATTATAGTCCTACATTTACAACTGCTTCAAACTCTCTGAGCCTATTATTACCTCCATGTTATTTTAAAGTTTTGGTCCCATTCTAACTTTGAAGTTCTGGCCCTTTTTTTTATAAATTTATTTTGTGGGGTGGTGGGTTGCAGAGGGAGGGAGAAAATCCTGAAGCTGATTTCATACTGAGCACTGATCCTGACACTGGGCTCTATCCCAGAACCCTGAGATCATGACCTGAGCAGAAATCAAGAGTCAGCTGCATAACTGACTCTACCACCCACGTGCCCCTGGAATTCTAGTCTTTAATTACTTTAAAGAATAAGTAATTAAGTAAAGAGCATTTCCATTTAATTTAATTCACATAAAT
Organism: Canis lupus familiaris; assembly: GCF_011100685.1. NCBI lineage: Eukaryota > Metazoa > Chordata > Mammalia > Carnivora > Canidae > Canis > Canis lupus. The sequence goes on along the minus strand of NC_049223.1, from coordinate 75,748,286 downwards.
TTTTCCTAAATTTCCCATTGTGTCCATTGCATTACCATTTCTGAACTTAAAACCTGGGAGTCAATCCTGAACATCCCTTAGCCCTTTGATCAAGTGTTTTAAAGTCATGTATCTTCTGTGCACAGCTTCTTTGACTTGTTATGCCTTATCCATTTTCATTGTTACCTTTTTATTCTAGTGAATTTTACTTCATATCTAAATTATTTAAGCAATCTTTCATTTGGATCTCCTTTATCTAGATCACCTTCTCCCTTTGATCTGTCTGGTACAAAGTGGCCAGATTAGATTAATTAAAATATCACTTGTTTTGCTGCTTTTCTGTGACAGATCATACAGTTCTACTCCCATAACTATTAAGATCGAGTTTAGGTTTTGACACTGAAAGAGGCCCATTTTACCTATCCTGCTCTCCCACATCTGCAAGTACTCTGTGGTTCTCCATACATACCAGCTCTGTGCTTTTCTTGCTTTTTATAAGTGTTCTGGACCATGCTGGTGGTTTGACCTGCCAAATCTCCGGATTTGTTCAGAAAACCTTCCCTGATTCCTTAAGTCTGTGTTAGCTTCTTTTTTCCCTTAAAAAAAGGGGGGGGAGTTTCTTTCTGGATATTTTTCATCTTTTCCCCAATTAGATGGTAAGCCTTTTGAAAATAGGTACTTACCGTGTTCAACTTTCTACTCGTGCTTGGCAATTTTGGAATAGGTATTCAGTAAACATTTTATTAGTGAGATTATTTAAAATATAAACTAAACTGAGGTGTTAATAGAGTGGAAACTCGTGTGTTCAAAGATGATTTAAACTTTTAAGGTTTTGTTTTTTTCCTCTGCTAATTTGTCAGATTTGCTTGAACCCAGTAGCTTGGCAGTCACTTTCATTCTATAGCTTTGGTAAAATTTTTATTACATTTTGTAAAGTTGATTTTTTATTTAAAAATCATTGCTTCTCAGAAGACTTAGAAGTTTCTCAAATTGTCTACAAAGTTACTAATTTGAATGTGATTTCAACAAACTAAAGTCAAAATGTGAATCAGCTGTTCAGTATGTTCCTGGAACAACACATCAGTGATCCTGCCTTCCATGCTTGTCAGATAAAAATATTTGAAAGACATCATAGATTTCCTTTTAAGATGTTGGAAGAGTGATCTCTTGAGAATTTGAATCAAGATGAGAAATCATCCTCTAGTGACTGAAACTAAAATACTTCACTGTTCTTTGATAATAACCTAACAGGTCTGTGAAAGGTTTATTAGAAGGCAACTGAAAGGCTGCTATGTAAGATAAACCAAAGATTTTATTTTTGACTTGTAGAAGAGATGTGCAAATACAGGTACTAAGGATCTCTGCTTCAGACTTGAGGAGTGTGTGTGTGTGTGTGTGTGTGTGTGTGTGTGGTGGGAATGAAAACAGAAGGAAGTCTCCTGCGCAGTGCAGTGGTGCCAAAATCAAGGTGATATGAAAAAGTTGCTTTTGTATATTTTCATTTTCCATTTTGAATTTGAGCTCATGGAGGATAACAACTGTACTTGACTGCTGTTCCATGTCTTTGTGCTACTGTCAGAAACAGAGTCCTAGGCCAGAAGAATTCAAGAAATAAGTGAATATGGCATTTTATATGTTCTAATCAGAGACACTCCTGGATAGAAAATTAGCTGTAAACATTTATATGTGTGTTGTTTTTAAGAAAATGGTGAAAGAATTGCTCTAGAATATCACTAATAAAGATGATGCTGTTACCTGTCTTTGGAGAAGTAGGCACTCTCCAAATACTCAGTGTGTTATGATTAGAGAGAAAGTAGCAACCTCATCTTTAAACATTCATCAAGTCAAGAGACACATTGTTCCCTTACTTAATTTAAGCACTTTTTGTTTCGCTTCTCATCATTTCTTAAGCGTTTATTTTTTTTTTTTTAATTTTTATTTATTTGTGATAGAGAGAGAGAGAGGCAGAGACATAGGCAGAGGGAGAAGCAGGCTCCATGCGCTGGGAGCCCGACGTGGGATTCGATCCCGGGTCTCCAGGATCGCGCCCTGGGCCAAAGGCAGGCGCTAAACCGCTGCGCCACCCAGGGATCCCTTCTTAAGCGTTTATATCACATATTTGGTTTTCTCCTATTTCTCTGCTTATGCAGTACTTTGGAGTTTCTCTCTGTCTCCCTTTGACTTTATACTGTTAAGAGGTATCCCTTAAATCATCACAGGGTTTTGAATATTTTTCATATTACTCCTACATATTTTATTAAAGAATAGTATATGAGTTTTGTTCCTTTTTTCAAAAGCAGAAGGTGAAAAAGACCTCCCTACCTTGTAAAAGAACGACCTTGTTAAGCTTTTGAGTGCATAAATCAGGCTTAAGAAATCTATATTTCCATTAAAGACCATTGACAGAAAACAATCAGCCAAGAGCTACCTGGAGGTTAAAATAAATTAATTTAGCGTACTGTATGACATGTAGTGTAGTAAGGGGAGAAAGCAAATAAATGATAGAAATAGGAAGGGTAAAATAATTCAGACTTAATGGCTAGCTTAAAAGTAGGCTTTATTATTATTATTTTTTAAAGTGGTAAAATGCCTTCGTGACAGGAGACTGTAGCTTTCATTCTTGGTATAGCAGGGTACATAATTTGAGAGAGAGTAGTTATATTATTCCTAGTGCTTAAATGTTATTCTTGGAAACTATTTATTTCATTGTTCTGAGCCCTCTCCCCCCTTTTAAAAATTGATTCAATCTTTTGATTTAGTGTGGTTCTATTTGGAACCAAACAGAACAATAACAACTTCTTTAAAAAAAAAAAAAAACTAAAAGTTTTTTTATGAATAAATCTAGAAGTTATTGAGAATGAACTTTTTTTTAAAGATTTATTTATTCATGAGAGACACAAAGAGAAAGGCAGAGACACAGACAGAGGGAGAAGCAGGCTCCCCAAGGGGAGCCTGATGTGGGACTCTATCCCAGGACCCTGGGGTCATGACCCGAGCCCAAGGCAGACGCTCAATTACTGAGCCACTCAGGTACTCCAAGAATGAACATTTTTTTTAATTTAAACTTTAAAAGTAAAAATTAAAACATAGGGCCTGCATTTTCAAGATGTTTGCAGACTGAATTTTGTAAGGAGTCATCTCTTTGGAATTATATGCCCTTTTCTAAAGGCTGTAAACAAATTATACATCTTGAGCCTTGTCTGAGAACCATACCCTTCTATAGAAGAACCTCAAGGGTCCTTCAGACAGAAGCATAGTGAAATAATTTTTAAAAAAAATTAAAAAAAATTAAAAAAAATAAAAATTTATTCATGAGAGAGAGGCAGAGGATGAAGCAGGCTCCCCTATAGGGAGCCCCAAGTGGGACTGATCTTGGGATCACACCCTGAGGGGAAGGCAGATGTTCAACCCTTGAGCCACTCAGGCTCCCCATGAAATAATTTTATTTTTATTTTTTTTTAAAGATTTTATTTATTCATGATAGACAGAGAGAGAGAGGGAGGGAGGCAGAGACACAGGCAGAGGGAGAAGCAGGCTCCATACGGGGAGCCTGATGCGGTGTTCCATCCCGGGACTCCAGGATCATGCCCTGAGCCACCCAGGGATCCCCCATTAAATAATTTTAGAATGAGATTCTATCCTATCTTCTAGTAACCCATTCTAATGTCAAACATCAATTCTTTCTAAACACCTTCATATATATGAGGGTAGAAATGTCATTTTCGCTTTCCTGCTCCCTTAAAATTCACATGGTAGTCAGTCTGCTTTTTCGTTGAGATTCTTTTAAAATAAACTGTTCAGTGAAGCGTGTCTAGTTTAGGTCATTGGAGAGAGTTTTCATATCTTTCAAGGATCATGCTGTAGTTTTCCTGTAGTGTACCAGGTTGCTAGAAGCTTAAGGAGATTGATAGCATCTGTCTTGGTGATAGATTTTGAAAGAGTCTAGAAGATGATCTGTCCTGACTTTGTCTGATTGAACTTTCAAGCTGTGATACTTTTCTTGAAGTTATATTTCTACTTTTTAGTCAATTAGGAAAATCTCTAACCTGGCTTGTTGTGTAGCTTGAGTTAGAAGCTCCATCATATCTAGCCTCCCCCGACTCCAACCATGTGTGTCTATCCACATTACTTGGCATATGACTGCAGGGTGTCTTGTGGTGTGTTTGAAAGTTTTACTAAGGAAGCACTGGTGTATTCAGATCTAGTGCTGTCTGGCATGCATAGTAAATGAAACTTGTTTTGGAGCTGAATCTTTACAATGCCTGCTTTGAAGTCAGAGGGAGAATTTTTCATTAAAACTGTCTTTTGCTTGTTCATTAAGTATACTCCTTGTGGATAGAAAGGTAAAGATAAAGGGAGATTGTTGCAGCTCTAGACCTAGAGCACGTTACACTGATCTCTCAGTCTAGCAACAAGTAGTAAAAGACCTTTGGAATTCGTTTTTCCCCCATCCAGCCTTGATTAAATAAGACTGACAGCAAGGATTTAGTGATTAGAAATACTGTGTACTTTGCTCTGCTACCTTTCAACAAGAATCAGTGTGTAAAGTTGAAATTTTCTGACCAGAATTTGGAAGACTATGATGTGATTCCCTGGGCCTGATTCAAGAAGGAGCTCTCTGAATATGGGTTTACTAGTTGGTGGTGAATTTGTGAGTCACCAACTATTAGGCCTTTATGTCCAGATATTATCTTAATTTATGGAGTAAGGTCCCTGAGTTCTCCTCTTTCCTTCCACAGGGCAAGCAGGAGGACTTCAAGACGACAGTTCTGGAGGGTATGGAGACGGCCAAGCATCAGGTGAGGGTGGCATTAGATGCTTGCCACTTAGTAGCAAGAGCCGCCAAGTCAGGGATTGATGCTTGCAAGTGTTTTTGGCTATGGTATCCACATTTTAGCCAGAAGCGCAGGGGAAATTTAACCCGCAGGACAGGGTAGTGGAATAGGAGAAGGTGTAGCCAGAACAAAGGCAAGCAAAACATTTTGAAGTCCTCAGGCCGATCTCAGCCCTCCGCTCTTCATGTTCTTGAGGAGATGGCGGGTACTTTTCTCCCCAGCAGCTTTTATAGTAGCAGTAAACATATAAAACATATTTAAGAATCATGGGACCTTTAAAAAGTAAAGCTATAAACACAGAGAGGAGAAGCCACAGGCTGAAAGCCTTCAAAAAAAATAAAAATAGGACAGAAAGGCATTCTAGGAGTTAGAGGAATTATACAGGCAGGGGATTCCTCAGAAGTGGTTGTTAGATGGTGTTGGGTACATATTTTTCAATTAACATTACATAGTTAATTTTGTAGTTTAAACATTTTGTCACGTGAAAATTCATCGTTTTTTAAAAGTCTACTCGAAATGCTTTCTTTTCAGATCAAACTGTTGAGATTTTTACTTCTAGGAAAAGGTAAAGGATTAAGTGATTTATAGGGCCCATCTGGAGCCATTAAAGTTTGTTTCAAGAATCCAAAGTAGTATGTCTGGATTTCATCCTTTGCCTTGGATGTTTTTGTGTGGTTCAGTGCTCAAAGCTGACTGATAACGTACATTTTGATAGAAATGGAATAGGTATTACTTCACTTTTGGAGTTTGTTACTTTTCAACTGTTAAGTTTACTTTAAAATTATTTGTCTTTTGCAGTTCTGTACAGCAGGTCTAGGAAATACTTGTATTTTACTCTTGGGTCAAAGTTCACTGTTAATGCAGAAATTAGTACATAGGGGATCCAGAATGTTAGAAGTAAACTTGTTTAAATGTTCTCCCAAGGATCGGAGGTTGATAATCAGCTCATGGTTATCTGAGAGGAGTTAAAATCCTCATTCAGAGTCTGTGGCAGATAAACCTTCAAGAATGCTGTTCATCAAATGATGCATAATTGGATCTTCCATGGAACTGTTGAGGATCAGGGATAGCCTTTAGAGCTTTAATCTTGAAAGTAATTGAGTTTTCTTGCTTTTTGTTTTAACGTGGATAAATTTACTCTTTTGCTTTAGTAAACAGTACATTGTATTGCTGAAAGTAAAAACAGACTTTCATATAAAATTGTGGTGCTTCTGACTTACTGTTTAGTAGAACATGAGTTTTTTAAAGTGTTTCCAAGAATAGTGGGGACTATTCTGAACCCTTCAAGACCTCTCTTCAGATCTTTGTCATGCTCAGAAGCATGCATTTGTGAGATGATCAGTTAGAAGCATATGCTTGTAAGTGATCAACATTCTTTTTTTAATAAAGGCAAATGACCCTCATGGGTATCTTGGGACCAGGATCATATCTTAACTTCTATAAATCCACATCAGTCTGGTGTATTCATCCTAAATCTTAAAAGTTAGAAGGGAACTTAAGGTCATTTTCACTAGTTTCCTGCTTTCAAACAGACTATTGTATCCACCTCTGTTTTATGGATTAGGACTTGAAATATAATTAAATGATATGACCAAAGATACACCAGCAGCTGGAGGAGTGAGAACCCAGAGGTCTTCTTTCTCATGCATAGACTAGTCCTTGTACCCTCCCTCATAGAATCACTTAAAGTGTACGTTTCCTCTAAAAAATAAAAGATATAAAGCATAAGAAATCATGATTCTCCTTTTTTTTTTCTTTTCCTCTCCTTTCCCTCTATTCTTTATTCTTTTTGTTTTTATACTATTGTAGGACTGGATATGGTGCATCTGTAGTTTACTAATTTTAAGTGTCTTTTATGTGTAGATTCTTGTCAGGCTTTTGTTTTCACTCTTCAACTAGAAATGTAGCTATTCTAGTTAATTTATCTACTTCATGAAAAAAAGGCAGTTAACTTTCATGGAGGTCTTCTTTTCTGTTAATTTTTATATCTGTTACCTCACTCTCCTCAGGATAATACCTGTATCATCAGAATCAGGGAGGAAGTGGTTTCATGGAGTAGAGAATTTATATCTTCACCTTCCCCTAACACTTTTCTGCGTCTCTAATCTATTGAAAGAAGCCTTCATATTCCCTTAAATATTTTACAACTTTTACTGTGTTTTCAGAGTAAGTGTGAGCCAGTCAGACCATTAGAAAGGGTATTTCTACTTCAGCATGACTGCATTTTGACAGGTGGCATTGGCATTTCCTGTGTCAAGCATGGGGGAAAAAGGAATTGAACTAAGGGGCAAGATAGATATGCAGGCAGCCCTGGGGCTTTTAAAAAAATTAAGGTAGCATCTTTGAAACATTCTCAATTTCCAGAATACCAGACTGTGTTAAGTGCACACAAACACTAAGTGTAAATTACTTTTGAATTAAATGTACTACTAGTACTTCCTTTTAATAAAGGTATTATTAGAGTCAATTGTATTTTTTAAGATTTTTCCCTCTAAAGGAAATACTTACAAGTAATATTGTCCAGAATGGTCTATTAGTTCATTTTGGAAAGAGTGCTTTGATTTCTATTCTGAATAGCTTGGGTTCCAAGTTAACATTTTTGGTTTCTTTGATAAAAGGTTAGTTGTGTGTGTGTGTGTGTGTGTGTTTTTTTTTTAATCTTACACGATTTTTATATTGATAATGATCTTCCTTCCTTGAAATAAGTCTTCATCCCTAAAAGCCGAAAGGAAGAAAATAATTACTGAGTTTTTAGAAACTGTTTTCATTTTTAAAAATTGACAAAGTGTTTAAGAGTAACTAGGTGTTTTTGGATGTTATGTAGAAGATAGAATGGACAAGAATATTATTCCACACATACATTAGTGTCACAACTTTTGGCTTAATTCATTTTGTTAATCATTTGGTGTTTGATTTAAGGAGTTTTTTTAAATTTAACATGACTTATGTAAATAACATTTAATTGTTACATAGTCTCAGGATTACCAAAGTTAGCCAGGTATTTTAGAGTGATTTTTTTTTTTTTTTTTTTTAATAAGAGCACTTGGAACAAGGAGCCAAATAAAAAATTTAGTGTTTTCCCTATGTGTTTTTTTTTTTTTTTTACTGTCGTTGACAGTAGTATTTTGTAGTAGGATTGATGTTCAATGATGACTTAATAAACATGTAGAGAAGGTATAGCTAAAAAAAACTACCCAGTTTTGGGGCAGTGGGGAGTTTATAGAGTTCATTGGCTTTCATGTTAGTAGTAGTGTACACTTATGAAGGTAATCTGTTTTAAGAGATCTTTGTTCTGGTTATTGTGTAGATAATACTCAATATAATGTGACATGTTTTTGTTCTTAGTTTTATTTTTTGTTTATTCAATTGGGGCATAGAGAATAGGGACATCAAAGCTGTGTGTACCTTTAGAGAATTTCACGTTACTGAAATAACCTATACCTCTGTTGCCAGCATTTCTTCTCTTCTTGCCTTAATTTCATGTTCTCCTCTCAACAGTATGGCTCATTATTTTTTTCCTTATGGAATAATTAATTATCCTGAAAGTCTTTAATTTTAGGTTGATATTTATTAAATGAGAGAATTGTTGACTTAGTAATGTGAATATAGTACATGGGCCCTCATTATCTGTTGTGAGTAGATAGCTTTTCCCCCCTCTTTCCCAAGAATATTGTTTCTTAATGTGCCACCCATATTAGCATTAGGCATTTTTCCTTGACCTCGTGTTAACCATTTTGTCCTAGTTAGTATCTTTAAATGTCTGTGGAAACAGCACTTTAATAGCTTAGTTGTCATTTTCTAAGTTACATCCTTACCTGCATTGTTCTTTTTATTTTCTTAATCTTACTATGCCTTTTCTTAATTTTATTTCCATTATCAGTGTTTCTAACTACTTGTTTTATGTGCTTTAAATGATTAAATATGGATATCTGGTGCCTGTTTCGTTACTTACATAGAATTACTTCAAAGGTATTGGATTTTGAAACTTTTTTTTTTCATAAGCTGGTGGTTAAATATATCTTTTATAAGGTGATCTTAGAAATACAGGTAAAATACACATAAGTGTATTTCTAAGGACATTCTGTAAAGACGTACTTAACTATCAGCTTGTAAAAATAATCGGTTTAATACCCAATTTTAAAAGTTTCAAAGTAATATATATTTTACTTGTACATTGCATGTATTTGTAGTGTATAGTATATGCAGTTAACATACTTGTGTAGTGTAGTATAAAGCATTTTTATGTTTTTGCTGGGAAAGGTAAATTCTTTGCTTTCTTCTGTGTCTTCATTGTAGTCTGCCTAACTTATCTGTTTGCCAGCATTGCATTATGGGGACTAATGGATGGTACCACTGACGAGATAATCTTACTTTGTTACTGTTGGTTATGTTCCCTGCTGTAATCTTAAAAGAAGGCATGTGGTTGTGTTTTTCACTCTGTAGTTTCTTTTCCTTTCCTATTAGTGTGTTTTCCTTTATTCTGGTTCTTTAGTTTAAGATTTCATGTACACTCTCAGTGATGCTAATTTTAATTAGAGTATCTTCCAGTATTATAAAGTTATTTTGTGGATAAAGAAAATATGTTGCATGCTTTGTTATGTTTTCTGAGGTAGATTGTTTCATTCATTAGTAAGCTGTAATTTTGGGAATATTAAGCTCAACAGAGTAAGTAAATTCTAAAGATGTTCCAGCTTTTGAGTAAAATGAAAGTTTTGTTTTTTGTTTTTTTGAAAGGAGATGGTCAGTGTTCTGTGAACAGGCAGAGCTTTATAGAGGTTCTTCAGGTGGAAAAGGAGTTTCATTATCCCTGATTTTGTATTCACTTGCACTTTTCCCAGAAGTCCTTTGCTTTCTTTGCTAGGTGTGGAGGGTGCAGCTTTCCAGAGTAGACTTCCTCATGACCGGATGACTTCTCAAGAAGCAGCCTGTTTTCCAGATATCATTAGTGGACCACAGCAGACCCAGAAAGTGTTTCTGTTCATTAGAAACCGCACAGTAAGTTTCCATGTCAGCTTTTTTTCTGTTTGGATTATAAAAAATGCATATTGCTTTTATGGAGAATATCAGAAAAGAGAGAGGAAGAATTACAAAATTACCTATAACATGTACCATTAACCAGAGGTAATATGTTAAAAATTAGTTTTTTTTTCCCTTTGGTCATTTTTTAAAAATGTATATTTAATTTTTGTTTTTAAATTTGAAATGCTATTTCCATATATTCTTTGGATTATTTTCATTCTCTTTTTTTGTTTGTTTGTTTTTTTAAGATTTTATTTATTTATCCATGAGAGATACACAGAGGCAGAGACACGCAGGCAGAGGGAGAAGCAGGCTCCTCGCAAGGAGCCTGATGTGGGACTCAATCCCAAGACTGGGATCATGCCCTGAGCCAAAGGCAGACACTCAACTGCTGAGCCACCCAGGTGTCCTATCTTTTCATTCTTCATAACCTCGTAAACATGGATCTTCATTTAAACTTTTTAAAAAATTTTTTATTTTAAGTAAACTTATGTGGGGCACAAACTCCCTACCCTGAGATCAAGAGTTGTGTGCTCTACTGACTGAGCCAGGTGCCTGGAAACCTCTTTGGCCGGGGGTGGGGGGTGGGGGGGGGAGTGCAGAAGGGGAAGGAGAATCTTAAGCAGGCTCCACACCCAGCTCAGAGCTGATCACAGGGCTCAGTCTCACAACTGTGAGATTATGACCTGAGCAGAAGTCAAGAGTCAGATGCTTAACTGACTGAGTCACTCAGGTGTCTCCCCAACCATCCCTTTTTAAAAAAGATTTTATTATTCTAGAGAGAGAACATGAACTGGAGGAGGAGCAGAGGAGAGGCAGGGGGAAAGAATGTCAAGCCAACTAGGTGCTGAGGGTGGAAGCTGTTACTGGACTAAATCCTACAACCCTGAGATCATGACCTAAGCCCAGACCAAGAATTGGGGCACTCAACTGACTGAGCCAGCCAGGCCCCCTCCCCTTTTTAAAATTTTTATTTATTTTATTTTATTTTTTTTAAGATTTTATTTATTTATTCATAGACACAGAGAGAGAGAAAGGCAGAGACACAGGAAGAGGGGGAAGCAAGCTCCATGCAGGGAGCCCGATGTGGGACTTGATCCCGGGTCTCCAGGATCACAACCCAGGCTGCAGGCGGCACCAAACCGCTGCACCACCAGGGCTGCCCTTAAAATTTTTAAATAATAATTTTGTCCTTTGATCCCAGGATAAGAGGAACTCTTATTCTGTTCTACTTGTCTGCTTCAACCTCCTCCTCTGGCTAAATGCTTGATTTTGATGTCTGCATAATATTTTGTCTGTTGGTTGGGTCATACTGTAAATTAGGCATTTAAATGTCCATTTGTGCTTTATTAAGCTGTGAACAGCTTTATACTTTTTTTTTTTTAAGATTTTATTTATTTATTCATGAGAGACACAGAGAGAGAGGGGTAGAGACATAGGCAGAGGGAAAAGCAGGGTCCATGCAGGGAGGCTGACGTGGCACTCGATCTTGGGTCTCCAGGATCACGGCCTGGACCGAAGGCGGTGCTAAACCGCTGAGCCACCTGGGCTGCCCAGCTGTATACATTCTTGACTCTATCTCTCGTTGTTATTTCCTTATAACAGCGTTCTAGAAGGAGAATTACCTTGTCAAAAAATAGGAACAGTTTTGGGGTTTTGTTACATATATATAGTCAGATGGCTTCTCAGAGAGACTGAATCAGTCAGCAACTCTATTTCTCTGCTCCTGCTTTGGTTATTAAAACAATGATAATCTGTACTGCTATTTAGACTAAGAGTTTTTCATTTCTTTAACATTTCTTACTTAGACTGACTTTTTTTCACATTTATTAGTCATTTGTATTTCTTTTGTGAATTTTTCTTTTATTTATTTATTTTTTTCTTCTGTGAATTTTTCTTTCATGGCCTTTATTCATCAGACATTTTTTATTTATTCATTTTTTTAAAGATTTTATTTATTTATTCGAGAGGGAGAAGCAGGCTCCATGCAGGGAGCCCAATATGGGACTCAATCCTAGGACTCCAGGATCACGCCCTGGGCCAAAGGCAGGCACTAACCTGCTGAGCCTTTCTGATCCCCTCATAAGAAATTTTTTAGCCATAGAGGAGGGCAAGGTACTCTTCAGAACATATTCCTTGTGCTCTAGGGTGATACAAAGTAAAAGAAATTTATGTTGTAATTTCAGCTGCTTTGAATATAGCTCAGAAATGTCATTTTAGCATGTCTGCTTTTTTAGCTACCACTAACTTCTTTATTTTGGCTGTTAGATTGCAAAACCTCTGCTGAATTTAGTTAAATGTTATTTAGCTAGAGTGATTGGTGGATTATACTGGGTTTTCATAGTACAGAATAAAGGGATTTTTGAGCATATGAAGAAAAAATCAGGGTAAGTTTTTAAAAAGTAAATGGAACATTTTTTTATAATGTTTGTATTTCTTTTTTTTTTTTTTTTTAAGATTTTATTTATTTATTCATGAGAGACACACAGAGGGAGAGGCAGACACACAGGGAGAGGGAGAAGCAGGCTCCATGCAGGGAGCTTGATGCAGGACTTCATCCTGGAACTCCAGGATCATGCCCTGAGCCGAAGGCAGAGAGAGGCTCAACCTCTGAGCCACCCAGGCATCCTGTAAATAGAAAATTCTTAATGTGGATTTCTGACACTTGTCTTAAAATCAACTTCTGTGTGTAGCATGTCAACATTTGATTTAAATGGAGTTTTTAGGGGACATCTGGCTGGCTTAGTCAGTAGAGCATATGACTCTTGATCTCAGGATCTTGAGTTCAAAGCCCAACATTTGATGTAGAGATCACTTAAAATTAATTCTTTTTTTTTTTTAAGATTTTATTTATTCATGAGAGAGAGAGAGAGAAAGATAGAGGCAGAGGGAGAAGCGTGGGACTTGATCCCGGGACTGCAGGATCACACCCTGGGCCGAAGGCAGCACTAAACTGCTGAGCCACTGGGGCTGCCCTTAATTCATTTTTAAAATGGATTCTTTTTTAAGATAAGGTCATCATTTTTTTATTTCATCTGAGGGAAGTTTTCACTCTTTACTTGAATTTCACTCTTTACAGTGATCTCTTCCTGTGATTTCTATTCTGTGATTTGGGGAAGGAAGGACTGGCCCAGGTTAGAGTTCTGCGCTTCTGACTGTGTAACTGAACATAAAGCGTTCTCTTACAAGAGTTGTATCAGTTCCTTTGTTTACAGATTTTGAAACCACAACAACTTTAGGATTATTGAGCTTAAAAACTGTGACCCAAGCCTTTTTTTTTTTTTTTTTTTAATAGGATGGATAGAGGAAGAAGGCTTGTGTTGAGGGGTGAGGAGCTTGGGCCCAGTGTATACTTGAGGAAGTGCATTTTGCCTTATCAGTGACCAGCAAGAAAAGTAGAGGATGGTTATGAATTTGGCTATGTCTCTTTGTAATTGGGTTTATTTACACATCGCCACATTTCTTTGTTGAAACTTGTCTTTGGAGCAATTAATTTTCAGCTAAGACTTAAATATGGTGGTAGTTGGTCGTTCCATTTATTTATTCATTCATTCATTCATTCATTCATTCATTCATGATAGACATAAAGAGGGAGAGAGGCAGAGACACACACAGGCAGAGGGAGAAGCAGGCTCCATGCCAGGAGCCTGACGCGGGACTTGATCCTGGGACTCCAGGATCCCGCCCTGGGCCAAGGCAGGCGTTAAACTGCTGAGCCACCCAGGGATCCCCCTGCCTGTTCCATTTAAAGAGCATTTGTGTTTGAGCTTATTGATTGTACCATAATATTTTTCATTCCTTATCTTACTGCTTTTTCATCAGTATTTGAAATAATTAACTATTATTTTCTTCTTAAACATAGAACTCCCTTAGCTTAACACAGTATTCTGGTTTTTCTCCTGTCTCCCTGGTCTTTGTCTTCTCTGATTGCTTTGTATGCTTAGCTTTAAAAATAGGCCATTATAAAAAAAATAAAAATAAAAAAACAGGCCATTATGTGAACTGACTGGAGTTCCTTAAGACTCCTTACAGTCTCTCCCTCCCCATACTGTCTTTTCCCCCCTAGAAGGCCTCTTCTGCACATTGGCTTCAGTTATCACCCATAGGCAAATGGCTGCAGACCTTAACTCTCCTCAGACCCTTAGCTCTGTATCTAGATGCCAATCTTGTATCTTTTCTTGGTTGTCTTGAAACTAAACTCACCTCTTCTTTCATTGACCCTCATTTAGGGACTAGCATACCAACTCATTTAGTTGTGCAAGACAAAAACTGGAGTTATCCTTGGCACCTCTGCCCTCCCCTACCACATCTACATATCTAATTTGATCATTTGATTCTGTGGATTTTATCTAGTCTGTATCTCTGGAGTCATGTAACCCAGTTTAAATCCTAATTGGTCCCTACCAGCTGTATGATACTCGCAAGTTACTAGGTTTTTTGTTTTTTTGTTTTTAGGCTAAATATCTTCCAGCTTCTTCAGTAATTTACTCATTTGACATCGTTTTGTGTTTCATCAGTTTGTCAAGAATATAACCCTCTGTCTCAATGAAAGGAAAGCCTATATTTGAGGCCTTAGAGTTGAAAAGATATTTTAAAGTGGTCAAGTGGTCTATGTCTACTCGTATAATAAAATTTCCATTTAAATACAGTTGCAGTTGTGGTTGGATAATCCAAAGATTCAGCTGACCTTTGAGGCCACTCTCCAACAATTAGAGGCACCTTACAACAGTAAGTAGTGTTATCAGTGGGATTAATTTTGGTTCATGGTTCATTGATAATGAATTTTTTCAATTCATATTTCCATCTTATTTTACCTTGTGTTATGCAAAAATAAGCCTTGTAGAAAACTATTATGTGTCTATTATTTTCTTGGTTTTTAAATTGTGAGTTTAAGAGATTGCTAATCATTTCACCAGGACTATGTTCCAACTTTAATCCTTAGAGTACTTTGTTGACATTTGATTGGCTGGCTGGCTTTCTCATTTTCCATTTACCACCCACAAAGTCTTGAAAAGTTTTTTCCAAAGTAACTGAGTATAATACTACTTTTAAAAGGGGTTAGTTTAGTTTTTTTTTTTTTTTTTTAAGATTTTTATTTATTTATTCATAGAGACACAGAGAGAGGGGGAGAGGCAGAGGATAGGCAGAGGGAGAAGCAGGCTCCATGCAGGGCTCCTGACGTGGGACTGAATCCCAGGTCTCCAGGATCAGGCCCTGCGCTGAGGCAGCGCTAAACCGCTGAGCTGCCCAAAAAGGGTTAGTTTTATCCTTTATGTCTTCTATAACAGCATGTCATTATTAAAAATTCCAAATTATGTGATATGCATTTTGGATTACACCACAGACCAATAGTTCTAGGAATCACTTTTCTTTTTTCTTTTTTCTTTTTTTTTTAAGATAGATAGATATAGATTGATTGATGAGAGATAACAGAGACAAAGACATAGGCAGAGGGAGAAGCAGGCTCTATGCAAGAATCCCAATGTGGGACTCGATCCTGGGATTCCGGGATCACACCCTGGGCTGAAGGCAGACACTCAACCATTGAGCCACCCAGGCATCCCAGGAATCACTTTTCTAAAGGAGTCACATGATCTTGTAGCTTATGGAAAATATGTATAGAATAACTTTATGATGGATAAATAGAAGAGTTAAAGAGCTTTCTGTTTAAACTGCTAAAAATATGAACATGTTTTAAAATTCATTTATCCTGTAGGTGATACTGTGCTAGTCCACCGAGTTCACAGTTATTTAGAGCGTCATGGTCTGATCAACTTTGGCATCTATAAGAGGATAAAACCCCTACCAAGTAAGGACCTGACCAATAGACTTTATGGTTTTAAGTTACAGTTCTAGACTCTCTTTTATTTCCAGGAGATTTTAGCATTTTATTTTGATTCCTAAGTCTAAATTTGGAGTCAGATATTCCCAAGTTTATTATAGGTCAAGTTTAAAGTAAAATCTCTTCATAAATATGCATTGCCTGTAATTGCTGGTTTGATAAGTGTACTTTAGTAAAAGATATTGAATTTCCAGTATAAGAAAAATCAGAAAACAAAATTTGTTAAAAAGGAAAGAAGTCCATTATGAAAGCAGATTTGAGGTTTTCTTTCAGTGGCCTGTTCTTTATACTGCCAAGAACCTAGGAGTCAGGGATATTTTGAGAATTAACACATTTGTTTGTTTTAATTAATTTATCTTTGATGCTTTAATAAGTCTTCAAAAAGGAATAGTAAAGACTCCAGAAGTAGAGCTTAAAGATGACTTTAAGAATAATTTGGCTGTCATATTGTCCTAGTATAATTGTGAGGTAAATGCTATTCATAATAAGTTAACCTGTCACATGACTGCAGTATAATGAGAAAGTAGATCTTAAAGGATTTCATTTATAAATTTTTAACACTGAATTAAAGTGTGTAAATTTCAGGTACTTGCTAATTTGTATTCAGATAGTTTCTCTATTTTGAAAATGAGTGAACTGTTTACCTTGTAAGACATTGTGACATGTTGAGAACCTAGAGGTTTTCATGATTTAGAAAATGGTAAAACAGACTCTTATATCTGCAACAAAATTTTGTAATTTTTATTCATTTTTTTTCTTTTTAGCTAAAAAGACAGGGAAGGTTATTATTATAGGCTCTGGGGTCTCAGGCTTGGCAGCAGCTCGTCAATTACAAAGTTTCGGAATGGATGTCACACTACTGGAAGCCAGGGTAAGAATTTTATTTTGCATTCAGAAAGCCTCACCTAATGGAAATAGATATTTATCAATACAGTAAGAAATTATCTTGCAAATTAATGAATCCTACAACTTGAACTAAACCAAACAGATTTGTATACTACTCAGAGTATTTTAGATTATGCTATTTATATTGGATAAAGCAATTTTGACAGTGAAGCTTTGAAAGGTGCTCAGTGAGTATTTAGAGTATGCAAATGATCTATATAGCCTTTTGATGGATATTTTTGGGTCATTGTTTCTTATAGTTAACTTTTCAAATTTTGGACTTTCATCGACATACTTGCAGGTGGCAGTTATTTTTAGTGGTGGAGCAGAGTGGATTGTATTCCTTACTTGATAGTAAAAGAAAAGGAGAGCATCTCAGGCAGCAGCCGACTCTGTGTCTGATGTAGCCAAGATATGTTGGTTCCCTTATCGTCAGTCCTAGAAAGAGAAATGGAAGTTGAAGGAGGAAAGGGATGATGGCACAGAGTAGGGGGGAAAAGAACATCATGTTAAGATGCTACTCTTCAAATTATTTTCGTGAGTGATTTTTTTAAAGATTTTATTTATTCATGAGAGAGAGAGAGAGAGAGGCAGAGACACAGGCAGAGGGAGAAGCAGGCTCAATGCAGGGAGCCTGATGTGGGACTTGATCCCGGGTCTCCAGGATCACGCCCTGGGCCGAAGGCAGGCACTTAACCACTGAGCCACCCAGGGATTCCCTCTTGAGTGATTTTTGACAGTTATCTTCCAGTGGCTTACAGGCCTCTGTGGACTCATACCATCTAAAAAACAAAAAAACACTTCTCAGGTTACCTAAACGATCTAAAATTTTATAGAAGCTTTCAAAATGTTTTGTGTAGTATATCTAAGTTACTTTTTATAAATTGTTAATTTTAAAAAATATTCTTTTAAAATAAAGTATGGAAAAATCAAAATAATTTTTAATATAGTCTTGTAAAAATGATGTTTTATAGATAATTTAGGAAACATTTGTGTGCCCTCTTGTCCTGTGTACTGGCAATATAGTAATGAATAATGGGATCATTATGATCCCTACCCGTGCAGAGTTTTAATCTAGTATACAAGAATTTGTTTTGCTTTGTTTTGCTTTTGTTTAATTTCAGGTTACAGAGTATTCTCATAATATCCATGATTAAAGTGTCACTACAGCTCAGTAATTTTCCCCCCATACTTGAAAATCCCTAGTCAGCAGAGATAAACTTGGGTCTATTGAGGAATGAGAGAGATTGTCAGAAGTTTATGTTCAGTAGACATTCTGCGCCAGGACGTAGGGCTGCACTAGTAAACCATTGGTCTGAGAAGTCCTCGGTCATCACAATGGACTTTGGGGTTGGGGGCCAAGAGTCAGAACTGGTAGTAGAAAGGTGGCATTTAGTGTTGCAGTTTGTGAACAGATATTTTCTGTGTGAGTGGCCCTTGCTCAGCCTAAACAGTAAATGGTATTAGAGACAGCTGGGTAGAGAGGTAATAGTACCAATGGCTGAATATGTCTCTGGCTGTCAAATTGTTTCATATCCTATCATTCCTTACCTACCACTCATTCAAATAGTGCCCATGCTGCAAGCCATGTATACTCAACTATATGTTTGTTTTATTTTGTTTTGTTTTTTTTCAATTATAAGAGACAGAGGCCTAGGATGGTATACCATGCCGGGTTCTTATGGTTAAAATAGAATTGATGATTTCAACCATTTAATTTCTGAAAAACAGGATCGAGTTGGTGGACGAGTTGCTACATTTCGCAAAGGAAACTATGTAGCTGATCTTGGTGCTATGGTAGTGACAGGTCTTGGTAAGTAGTCCTTAGTTTGTTTTTGTTTTTTGTTTTTAAAGATTTTATTTATTTATTTACTTACTTACTTACTTACTTACTTATTTATTATTTATGAATGACACAGAGAGAGCAAGAGGCAGAGGGAGAAGCAGGCTCCATACAAGGAGCCTGATGCGGGACTCGATCCCGGGACTCCAGAATCATGCTCTGGGCTGAAGACAGGCTCTAAACCACTGAGCCACCCAGGGATTCCCCAGTAGTCCTTAGTTTTATGCTGTTATACAAGGTCTGAGATTCATGATTAAGCTTATGTTTTAAAGCTTTTTGTTTAAAAACCCATAAATGTGGTTTTAAAACATTTTGGTTTAAGATACTGTTCTTACTGTTAGCAATAGGTGAATTGACAGATAGTCTTCCTGGAAAGATACATTAGTATGTGCAAAATTTAAATGGTACATATGTTTTGACCTAGCACATTCAGTTCTAGGAAATTATCGTAATAGACAAGTGGACCATGTTGTTTGGAGCTTTTTTTTTTCCTTTTTAATTTATTTAGTTTTTGCTTGTTTAAACATTTTTTTGTCTATTTGAGAGAGTATGTGAATGAGCACACATACACATGCAAGGAGGAGGGACAGAAAGGAGGGAGAGAATATCAAGCCGACTCTGCGCTGAGCACAGAGCCCATTGCAGGGCTTGATCTCTCTCTCTCTTTTTTTTTTTTTTAATATTTTATTTCTTTATTCATAGAGACGCAGAGAGAGAGAGAGAGGCAGAGACAGGCAGAGGGAGAAGCAGTCTCCATGCAGGGAGCCTGATGTGGGACCTGGGTCTCTAGGATCACACCCTGGGCTGAAGGCGGTGCTAAACCTCTGAGTCACCAGGGCTGCCCGTGAGGCTTGATCTCGACCTGGAGATCATGACCTGAGCCAAAACCAAGGTTCTGACACTTAACCAACTGAGCCACCTAGATGCCCCTGCAGCTTTTGAAATATGGCATAGCAAAATGTTAGAACCCATGGTTCTGGAGATTAAATTGTTACACAAGGAGAACTATACAGCCCCTAAATA
This sequence comes from Canis lupus familiaris, assembly GCF_011100685.1. Classification (NCBI taxonomy): domain Eukaryota; kingdom Metazoa; phylum Chordata; class Mammalia; order Carnivora; family Canidae; genus Canis; species Canis lupus. The sequence continues at coordinate 75,728,860 of NC_049223.1, read as the reverse complement.
TTTTGTAGCTTTATACTAACATGAAATTATGGCCAGTTTATTGCTAAGTTGAAAAAAGATTACACAAGAATATATGCATTGTGATCTCTGTGCGTGTGTATGTGTATGATCTATGATTTTATGCACATGAAATCTAGAAGGAACTGTAACAAAATGTTAACTAACACATGGGGTTTGGTTATAGGTAATTTTTTGGCTCTTTATGCTTATCTTACATATTTTGTATATTACTTATTATTTTAGTTTGGGCAGTTTTTTGATCTATAATTCACATATCCTAAACTTGGAGTATTTTAAATTTTGAGTAAAAATATTTTTGCTTTGATGTTTTCTCTTTTCATAGATATGTTGAATTTAATAGTTTGAGTTTTTTTTTAGGAGGGAATCCCATGGCTGTGGTCAGCAAACAAGTAAATATGGAACTGGCCAAGATCAAGCAAAAGTGTCCACTTTATGAAGCCAATGGACAAGCTGTAAGTTGAGGACAAACAGAACTTTTCAAAATTTCTCTGGGTCAGTTGAAACAACAATTTGGGGTAAATGTGTGGATGAATATACCCACATGTCAGTATGAACTGAAGGTAGAAATTATGTGACATTCTGTTTGTTCCTTAATTGTGAGCTATAATATAGGATGGGATGATTATTGCATATATGCAAATTTACATTGCCTATTCAGGCATTCATCCTTAGACATTTAATGAAGGCTAGCTAGACAGTTAATTTTTTTATTTGGCTGTGGCCACCTACTCTAAGAGACCTGTGAAATTGACACCTGATTCATTTCTTTGTATTGTGCCTCCCATCATGTGCTTTAGCTCTGTGTGCTCTTTATGACTTCAGTTTTGTGTGTGTAGGTTCAAGATTTTAATGAACTAATGGCCAAATGGTGATATTGAACTCAGATGTTTAGGTAGATTAAAGTATTTGTTGACCAGGGGCATAGGAGCTTCCCCATGTTTAGTAGGCAGTAACATGGAAGTGATATTTGCTATGAGAGAGTAAGAGTAGTTTAACAACAACCATGTTGAGAGGCTTAGACCATGCAAGTCAGTTCTAATTTTGGGGGATGGGTGAAATTCAAAAGTTCATATTCAGATTTTACCAGCCCTCCCCTATCAGGAATGAGGAAGTTTACCATTCTTAGGATATAAGCATGTTATCATCTTTATATTTTGAGGAAGATTCACTATATAAATGGCAGTTCAGCTGTTGTTGCTCAAAGTGGTAAGATCCCAACTCTTGAATTTACTCAAGAGGCTTTGTTTGGTTTGTATCAAAAGAAGACAGACATAAAGGAATGCTTGGCTCTCCCATCCTCACCATTCTGGATTCAGATTCCTCCAGGGCTTATTTTGGGGTGGGTGGAGGGCAGGACCACTTTCTGGCAGGATAAACAAACTAGAATGAGCAAGAGAAAAAGGAGGAAAGTAGAGCTCTTAACAATTCAATAAACTTGTTACTCTGCAAAGATCTCTAAAGGCTATAGAGATGAATAAGACAGTCCCTGCTATATAAGACCCCACAGTCTAGTGGGGTTTGTGCACAGATAATTTTTTTCCCAACTTTTTATTATGGAAAATTTTAAACCTATACAAAAGTAGAAAGAATAGTATAATAATGGACTTTCATTTATTCTAGTCTTATTGCATCTATTCAATAGATTTTTTTTGGTCTGGAGTATTTTAAAGCAAATCACAATCAGGAAATATTTACTAAATATTTGCCAAAATCTAGGCATTGTTCTCTACATTGAGTATGTATTCCCTGCACTCAAGGGTCTTAAATTATAGGGACTCTGGCTATCTTACGAACCCAAGAACATCAGGAATTATAGGAATTAAAATTAAAATCAGATATTAAAATCTGTGACACTCCCATTTGCCCCCCAAGTACACGCCAACCACAAACATACTGCTCATACATATACCAGTAACACAAGGCAGATTTGCCAGGGGTTAGATAAAAGGATAAATTGCTATGGAAGAGTCAGTGGGGAGGGGAAGAGAGTGAGAGTCTAAGTCTCTGAAAGTGGGAGGGGCAAGAGTAGGGAGAGATTTAGAGGGAAAGCATTTGTGAAGATAGCTTAGGACTTAATGTGGTTGTGGAGGAAGGTTTAAGTCTAAGAAGTCTTTGAAGGAGGCTGGAATTATATTATTAGGGCTAAAATAGAAAACTGAAGATGAGGATGAAGGATGTTGTTTTACTAGGCTGATTTGTAGGTTGGGACTTCTGAGGGTTGAAAGCAGAAGTGACGTGACCAGATCAGTGTTTTAGGTAGATAGATACTACATTAGTCCTCAAGAAGTCATGGAATCCAGACCAAAGATTATCACTGATCATTGAGACACTGCTTTTTTCTTTAGACTTCTCTGAATTTAGATCAGGTTTATTTAGTCTTTCTAACAGTAAAAGGAGTTTTTTCTAGTAGAAATATCCAAAGAAATTGTCTCTTCCTTTCTTGGTATTAGAGGAACTTTAACACATTTTTTAAAACCTTTGCTTCCACATAGTATCCCAGCATTCCCCTCAAGTATGGCCTGCAACCAGCTGCTAATTCATGAACTAACTGTTGGTTACCAGTATGGGATGAGATAAATATGTAGCTTATGCCAGAATGTAAAATAAACTACATCGTTAACACACTGTTCAAATGATGATTTAGGGGAAGCAGGGGTGAGGGGTGGTAGCAAGACTTACCCAATGAAAAAAGTGGTGCTTCAGTTACCATCTGGCATAAACTCCTAATCTCACTAGGATCAGCCCTTTGAGTAGCATTTTAGTAAACCTCTGTTAAACTGGTGTGTGGTTTTCAGCATTTTTTATGCAGGAATATTTTTCCAAGGGAAATTTATAGTTGTCATACAATTCTGATCTTACAAAAGGATTTCTCTAAGTCATTTTGTTTGTATTTGGTGCAGTAGCCAAGTAGTTAAGGAGGATTCTTCAAGCACTCTCAAATTTAGGAGAAAATTGTTTACAGCTTTAAGTTCTGCTTGCCTTAAGTTAATCAAACATAAGAAGTCATGTTAATGTTTTTTGTATTTGGTGTAGCTGATAGTCTACCTCAGAGTAGAAATGGACAACTGTTAACCAGTAGATTGGCTTTTGGCTTGTAGGAAAAGAACTAAGAGCTTTTAGTTCCATTAATTTTGTTTTTAATTACAAATATATTTCTTGACTTCAGAAACCTAAGGAGTAAGTAGGTCAGTTGCTTTCATTCTTTCATTTTTCAGGGGAAGAATCTGAAGCTCAGACAAGGTATTTGCCTAGGGTCGTTCTAATCAATAAGTTGTAGAGCATAGGATATATTGCCTGGTATTCCATACCAAATTCCCTTACAGGCATATTGTGCTTTGCTTTATTGCATTTCCCAGATATTGCCCCCCCCCCCTTTCATACAAATGGAAAATTTGTGGCAGCCCTGCATAGAGCAAGTCTGTTGGCACCATTTTTCCAACAGCATTTGCTCACTTTGTGTCTCCATGTCGCATTTTTGTAATTCTCACAATATTTCAAGACTTTTTCAAAATTATGGTAATATGTGATCATTGATTACAACTTACTGAGAGCTTCAATGATAGCATTTGTTTTAGCAATGAAGTATTCTACTTTAAGGTATGTACATTGTTTTTTAGACATAATGCTATTGCACACTTAGGCTAACTACAGTATAGTGTAAACATAACTTTTATATGCACCGGGAAACAGAAAAATTGATTTGACTCACTTTATTATTACGGTGGTCTGGAACCAAGCCTGCAGTATCTCTGAGGTATGCCTATACTTGTTCTGCTATGTCTGGCTGATACCTGAAGGAAGATGGGGACTGGAATAAGTGTGATTGCATCAGCTGAGTGTCCATCTCCAGGAACTTTCTTTTAATAGTTACTCTAAAGGAGGCAACAAGGCCCCCACTCCACTCCACCCCACCCCCAGTGGACATTCACTTAGCCATTGATTTTTCTTCAGTAAACTTTTGAATGAAATGGAACTGTCTTCTCTATTTGTGGACAGTCTCAGTGCAAAAGAGGATGATTTGATGGTTCTGTTGTTAGTATCTAGAAATTAATTCCCTAATCCTGCACAAAGCAATTAACTCAGAGTGACAAATATCATTTGTAATACTGTCTTAAGGACCTATCACCAAACCTATCATTTTGCTTCTATACAACAAAAATCACATAGCAAGTGGTTTTTATTCTGTTAATTTGTTATATTGTTATTATAACAATCACAAGAATCTCTGAAAGAGTTCACTTCTTTATTCTCTCTGGTCTTGCATTGGCAGCTAGGATGTTGAGCCTCTGTGTTTTTGACAGAAGCCTTAATTTTATGGCTCCAGATGACTAGAACAAGGCCTTTCTTCTTTGATTCTAATATAGGATGTCCCTATAAGTAGAAGTATCTTCCAAACCCATAAAAACAGAGCTAATACAGCAGCTGCCCTCAGATTGACTGATGATGGAGTTATACTCTGAACTATGCTGTAATCAGCTTTAAAAGAACATGGAGATCGTTGAGAAATAGCATAATTCATATTTCAGGAGTCACCAGTGAGGAGACTGAAACATGGATTGGTGGGGAAACGGGAAATATAACTGAATGTTTTCTATGTATCTCCTGTACACCAACTAGTAATTCAAGAGCTTTAAATTCTAGTTTGTTTTGGCTTTCTTGAGTAATGAAACAGCATCTTAATCAAATTACTTCACTACTAAGCATTTTGGATTAAAAAATCTCTGGTTTCCATTGGGGGGAGGCATTTGGGTGTTGTGTTTTGTTTTTACCAGATGAGGCCCAAAGACTCAGTAACTACTTGGAGAAACAGATCTTGATTTTCTTCTTTGGAATGACTCAGCTGTTGTGAGGAAGAAAGATACACTTGAAAGATAAGGATTGCCAGGTCTCTTATGAAGGCCATTAATTTGGTTATTCTCTGTACCTACCACAATTCAGCAAGTTTTCACTTGCATTCATATAGAGTGATGCTTAGGTTAGTTATACATTTGACACAAGCCTGTTGGCATTTTAGTTTTCCTATTCCTTTGTGGAAACAGTTTTCGTTAGTTTTTATTTTATTTTATTTTATTTTATTTTATTTTATTTGAGAGAAAACGTGAGTGACAGGGCGGGTGGGGAGGTGGCAGGCAGAGGGAAAAAGTAGAGTCCCTGCTGAGCAGGGAGCCTGATGCATTGGGGAGGGGTTGGGGGTTTTGATCCCAGGACCCTGAGATCATGACAAGCTGAATGCAGACACTTAACCTACTGAGCCACCCCAGGCACCCCCAGATTGCTATTTTAAAAGGTGGTTTTTCTCTACCTCTTAAAATCTTCTAATCCTGTTTTTTTATAAATGTAAAAATTTCGTGCCTGCCTTTAATGTTCCTAAAGTTGCAAAATAGTTACTTTCCTTTCAAATATAGTTTTATAATATTGACTTTGCTTTTCCAAACCTTATTTACTCATTACATAAGAATTTACAGAGCACCTCTACTGTGTGCTAGAAACTACAAGTGAACTCCTTAGACATGTTAGTGTGCCTTCTCCACGCAGCTTAGTTACTGCTTTAGAGAAACCCATTATTTACATCCCCTAAAAGTTTCTTATGACAACTGTCTCCATTTATAGAATAAATAAATTTTATTTGTATTAAGGATAATATACGTGTTGTCCTTTACGGAGAATGGCCATACCTCATTTCTTTTAGCTATTTGGGAATCTGAATAGTGACTTGGAGATGTTAATTTTTCTTTTTTCTTTTTCTTTTTTTTAAACAGTTTCTTTCTCTTTTTTTTTTTTTTTTTTTTAAGATTTTATTTATTCATGAGAGATAGTGAGAGAGAGAGAGGCGAAGACATAGAGAAGTAGGCTCCATGCAAGGATCCCAATGTGGGACTCGATCCCAGGACCCCAGGATCACGCCCTGGGCCAAAGGCAGGCACTTAACCGCTGAGCCACCCAGATGTCCCCAGATGTAAATTTTTCTACCAGGTATTACAGAAGGTCCTAATCCAGATCTTTCATTTTATCATAATTTTAAAAGTACATGGGAATGGGAGAGACAGATTTACTGTAGCCTCTGTTGGCCAGGTTTAGCCATTACAGCCGTTTTTCATTGTGTTATTCTTTCCTGAAGATTTCTCTGGCTAAATCTCTGAACTTTGGATGCCCAGGACCTAGCTGTACCTAACTCCATCTTGCTCTCCTGCTAGAGAGCTTATGCATACTGGAAGCAAGAGAAATGGACAGTGTTTTGAAGATCTAAAGGGTTTGTGATGATAGAATGCAACCAGAAGTAGAACTGAGGAGAGCTGTCCTTCGTGAGATGACTTCTTGCAGGATTAGGACCCTGTCCAGAAAGCCACTTGGCTCTCACTAGATTTATTCTGCATAGGCTAGATACTCAGTCGGCTCTTCCTCAAGCCATGCTCAGGGATATTCCATATAATCTCTGCAGGACCATAGCAGTCAAGATTGTACCTATTTAAAGCAGTGAGACACACCAGATTCTTAGTTTGAAGGAACTGTTTGGAGCCTTTCATAGAGAAGTAAATGGGTTTGCAAAATTGTAATCAAAAGCTGTTTCAAAAAAAGTCTGTTTCAAAAAAAGTCTGTTTCAAAGTGATATCCATTTTGTTTGAATCTTTGCTAGAGAACAATTATCAAAGATACTTTACCTTCTTAGTTTACTGTTATGTTCTCGATATGTTGTCATAGAAATCCAGCTGCCATCAAACATGGTATGGTGCTTAGCCCCTTGCAGTCATTTGCTGAGTTCCTTTCTCAGGATGCAGTTTAAGAAGCTGAATAGAATGGTCAGGTAACCTGAAAATTATTGTGACTTGTGTTTAAAGATTGCCAATATTTCAGCTCCTTTCCATAATTTGTGGACCTAACAGAGTTCAAGGGTTCTCACCAAGGCAAGAGCAGTGACCTAAAACAAATACTTAAGAGGTGCTCAGGGGGTAGTCAGTTGCTAAAGTTCTTTTCATTGTCTGAATATGTGAAATGGAACATATCTGACTTAGCTTAATTTTAGAAATAGAGTCAAGATTTAAATATATCAAAAATATATTTTGGTTTTTTCCCAGTCAGTGTTGGTTTCCTAATGGACAGGTATTTGCTATTTTCCAAATATTTCTTTAATTTCAAAGTGGAATCCTAAAGTTAATGGGAAAATGCAGCTTTCAAAGCTATCCCTGGTCTCTCTGGCAACAGTCCTAAAATTGCTAAACTAGGTGGAAAATGGATGGGGCCTAAGTGCTGTCTCTTGTATTCTGGAAAGTGGAGTCTCCAGTTAGAGCAGTGGACCCAGTCAGTGGACCAGAGATGCAGTCTGTCATCCTGCTGTCCATCAAATGAGACAGTCATCTTTTTGGTTTGGTTTTTGTTTGTTTGATTTTGTTGTTCTTGTTTTACTGTTTTGTGTCTTTCCTTTTCTCTTTCATTGAATTTTGATTTATTCCTCACTGCTTTCTGACACCATCTCCCTTTATCACCCTCACACCCACCCCACCCCACCAAACTGCCTTTCTTTTGCCCATTTCTGTGCCTTGACTTTCCCATTTTGGTCTCTATACAGTCTGTTCCTTGTTTCTCTGGTGGTTGCAGCTTCTGAGCTAACAGAATGCTTCTGTCATGCTGTGTGTTTAAAGCCTTGATTTTACTGCTGTCATACAAAACTAAACTTGACGTGGCTGTTGGGCTGTTATTTACAGTTTATTTCTCTCTCTGCTGCACTGGTTAAAAGGACACTGTCAAGGTATTTTTTTTATATAATTTTTCAAATCATTTTCTTCACTGTTTACAATAACCCATTAAAAGCTTGAAACTTCGATCTTTCCCTTCCAAAGATCCTCTCCATCATACATTCACACTGGTTTGTTGTTGTAGAGTTGCGCCTATATGTTGGGCTGGTGCCATTTGAGTTTTTGTCATTGAAAGCGCATGTAAAAAGGTTTTTTGTGGGGGTGGGGTGGGTGGACTAAAGGGGAAAGTGTTATGAATCAAGCGGGCTGCTCAGCAAACAGAGGGAAGAAACAAAAGGTCAAATTTGGTCCCTCTAACCTTGACAGTGTCCCTTTAAATGTTTCTCTACCACACACCCTGGACCCCAGTTACTGAGCCTGAGTGCTGCATACTTTTCCAGAATGAACTTCCCTATGTGACTGTCACCCTAGCTAAAGAGATTAAAGCTTGTCTGAAGCAAGCCATCCAGTTCACACTGGAAGAGCTTTAATCTGTACCATTTGCACACTTGCGTATTGGCACATTCTGCCCTATTGCAGAGGCACATGTGATCTGGTCCCTCTTGCTTCTATAGCATCCTCTTGCTTGGCATTTTTGAAGCCACACATAGAAATATCACTATTTTGTACTCCATGAAAACTAGTCATGCACATTGCATCTGGGATCAGTTAAGATCTCATAACTATACAGATTTTGTGTTAAAAATGTAATTATTTCCTTTTTAAAAGAAGCACCAAATTTAGAGTTTCTAGAACTGTCTTTGGTAACATCATTGCAGGAATCACGCTGAGCAAAATTTCAGCGTTGCTTTGAGCTGCTCTGAATATGAGCCATCACATCCTTGAGCAACTGATACAAGGTAAATGAAATTCCTGACAAGAGGGTTTCTTCCATCAGCTCTGATAGCTGTGTAATCAGAACAATGTAGGGTGTCACCAAGAGCTCCTTCTTTTGGCCAGGGAGTTGAATGTGTAGGTAAGATGTGTTTGATCCACCAGGTCTTAGGTACCACTCATCTATATAAGGGGCACCAAGCATCCAAAGTCTGATTCTCTGCCTTACTTCTCAGCATAAACTAGAAGATTCTCAGAGATCTATATTTGTTAGGCCAAAGGGGATTCTCTAATTCATAAAGATTTCCTGATGGCTCCCATTCTTGGCCTTTTGGAATTTGATGCTTTAGAATTTCTGATTCGGTCACTTATGGGGTCATATTTACGGTTCCAAAAGAGAGTTGTGGTACATTCCCTTTCTTCTTTTGATTGCAGATTGTACTTTTTGCCATATTCTTTTGCCACACCATGGCTCATCTAGTAGAGTTACTTGTGTGACTCCTCAGTGAAGGGGCAGAGACAAGTGCTTTAAAAGTTGTCTATTCAGTTGCAAAGGGAAAAAAACTAAGGCATTTCAAATGAGAGGTAGAGTCTTATTGTGATGATCTCGCCCACAAGTTACCTCTGATTGTAAAACATCACTCCTCCTTGGCCTTAGTGTTTATTAGAACTTTTCTTTAATGCTGTCTTCTTGTTACCATTTTAGGTTGGCTGTAAAGTGAAATTCCATGTTTTGAATCCCATTAACTTGTTAATGCCCAGTTTATTCTGGCAAGAGATGCTTGCTTTAGACATGCTTGCCTTAGATAGATATGCTTTTTTCCTTCTTGCTACTACTGTGAATTCAGCAGTAAAATTGCAGATGCAGTTAAGGTTAGTACTGAATTAAGCAATAGCAAAGGAATTTGTGTCTGCTAACTGATGGTGTCAGTAGGCAGGAGCACAGCAGGGTTTAGGTATGTGGTCTTGCAGCTTGATGATCTGTTTTGCGATCTCTCTTCCTACACAGTAATGAGCCAGACCTGGTACCTCAGTCACTCATAGTCTCAGAGCTTTAGGCATTCAACTCTGAACTTAATCGGTGCCATAAAAACACTGTTACTCTGCGAAAGAATGAAGATGAGATTGTGTTCTTATTAATAGCTGTGAATTTCACTTCACTCTTTCTCTACTCCCACCTGAAACTCATCTTTGAGGGAAAGGCAATGCCTTGGGCTTCTTATTTTTCCATCCTGCCCTTATTCTGGGAGGTCCTCAGGTGTGTTGACATAGTTTTTGTTCTCTGAGACTTTTCCAGTGTGGCATTTGCATGTCGGCCCAGCTTATCTCAGTGCATGTCAGCTCCAGGACACCTTGTGCTCCACATAACTTCAGTTAGCACCAATTAGGACCAAGTGTGAATCCTGTGGCTGTTAATAGAGGTGAAGTCTCAGCTCAGAGGGCAAACTTGGGAGAATAGGAAACTATCAGGGCCAAAACATTTCATACCTCATTTAATGGAATTGACAGATGGAATCATTGTCCTCAAAGGTTCCCCCTTTGAGGTACATATTTTGACCTTTTAAACTGTAGAGCATTTGTGTTTTCATGGATGGTTATGTTTAGTCTTATTATAAGGACCAACTCTGCTATACTTCGGATTTGCAGGTTCCTAAAGAGAAAGATGAAATGGTAGAGCAAGAGTTTAACCGGTTGTTAGAAGCTACGTCTTACCTTAGTCACCAGCTAGACTTCAATGTCCTCAATAATAAGCCTGTGTCCCTTGGCCAGGCATTGGAAGTTGTCATTCAGTAAGTATTTTGAAACTGCTTATTGTACAGTGAATTCCACTTAGAGATTTGCTATTTGTGTTTTAAATTTTTCAGCAAGTCTTATTTGAGCTATTTTTTAACTTATTTTCATGCAAATTAATTAAATCCCAAAGTAAAACCATTTAAAATAAATGATCCTTGAAGGCCCCTCTCAATTCTAAAACTCACAGCTTTATATAAGGTACTAAACTATATTTAACATAGCCTAGAAAATAATTTGCCACCTTTCTTGTCCCAGAGTATTAGAAATTTCAGTGGGCCTTGGTGTCCTTGAATGCCTTTGATAGGTTCCTGTCTTGGGCTACAAAGCTGGCAGTGTGGCCAAGGCATATATTTTGTCTCTTTTAGGTTACAAGAAAAGCATGTCAAAGATGAGCAAATTGAACATTGGAAGAAGATAGTAAAGACTCAGGAGGAGTTGAAAGAACTTCTTAATAAGGTGAAATTTTAGATTTTCTTTATACCTGAAGATGCATTGGTTGGGAGATGCTTTAAAAAATTTTAGGTGTTTTTTTTTTTCCTCCAGGGGAGAGAGGGTCCGCCAGCTAGGGCTCATTATTCTTGAGAAAATAGTGACTAACAAAAGGGGTAGTTTTATCTGTCAGTCTTTCAGTACAGTACTACTGGTAGGTTGTTGCCATGGGAAATAGATCTTTGCTGTGTTGGGTTCCCTTTGGCAGAGTTAGCCCAGTGCCTTCTGCTGGATTCTGTGATGAGATGGAAATGAGCTGTGCTGGGGTCAAGTTGCCACTGATGAGGACAACAAATCAGCAGCCAGAACCACAATTCACTGCCATAATTATTTCGTTTGAGGTGCCAGGATGGGAATATTCCTCAGTGCTGTGTCTACTGAGTGCCCTTCTTTCCCCCCACTTCCCAGAGGTCCCACCACTTCCCAGAGGCCCGGTTCTCGACTGGGAAACCATTTGTTTTCTCCTGATCCTACCAGCTGCAAACATAATACCAACTTAGGGAGAAAACATGAAGTGAGACATCCTCTGTGGGGGGCTTTTTAATGCAAAATCTGAGTGCATCTTGTGACCAGACTCTTGACTCTCTCTCACTGTGCCTTGTTTCTTTATCCTGTCAAATGAGAAGATGTCTGTGCACAGATTCTTAGGGTCCAGTACCATCAGAAAGCTGAGAAACTAACATTAGGAATGGCTCTGGGAGGTTTTGTGTGGTGATTTAGCCTTTTACATAATTTAGGAAATAAATCATGACAGTTTGTTCCCCAAAACAGTAAGCTAAATTGGTGTTTGTTTTTTCCTGGAATTTGAGATAGATATATAGATATAGATAGATTTATTATTATTATTATTATTATTATTATTATTATTATTATTATTGGAACACTCCTGGTTCTTCATTTGTTTTGGAAGACAGAGATGATCTTACTTCTGTGATAATGTGATACGTCTGTGTTGAGCCATACAGGATTTTTTCCTCTTCTAAAATGTCATGATGTAGAAGAGGTATTTCAGAACTTCAAGGATTTTGCACTGTAACCTTTTTGGGTATAATAGTTTAGGGGATGAACCAAAGCATGTGATTTGGAGCTGGATTACATCACTATCTGAAATGGTACATTTGTATTTTTCTCTCTTAGATGGTAAATTTGAAAGAGAAAATTAAAGAACTCCATCAGCAGTACAAAGAAGCATCTGAGGTCAAGCCACCCAGAGACATCACTGCCGAGTTCTTAGTGAAAAGCAAACACAGGGATCTGACCGCCCTATGTAAGGTGTGGTACACATACATGCCCAGGTGGTTTTCCTTGGAATCCTGAGAAAGACCATAGGTCTGGGAAACTTTGGAAAGGGAGAACCACTAACCAATCACAGGTATATGTAGTAGGAAGAGAGAGGGTTTAGAACACAGAACCCAAAGGGACTGAATGGATTAGTTTGCTTTGAGATCTGCTTTTTCTGCAGAATTTCTACTTTGTTTTCACAGTCTTGTACTTTAACTTACATCTCAGGTTAGCTCCCTGTCAGCTTAGAATAATGATAATGAACATAACTTCAGTCATTTGATATCAAATTGATTGAAATCCCTAACTTAGTATCTCTTAGCCATGAGATCTTAGATTCCTCAGTCACCTCATCTGTGACACAGTGTTAATACTTTTCCTTTGTAAGAGATCTAAGCTTTAGCCCATGCTAGGGACATGGTAAGGGTACAGGAAGTAGTTGCTGTTCTTTTTCATTCTTGCTTTGTAGCACCCCAGTATCTGTGCTCGCTTCTGCAGCACATATACTAAAATTGTAGTACCCCAGTATGCTATTCTTCCTTTTTCTTCTCCTGTATGCCCTCTGCATCCCTTCTCCCCCTCATGTTCATTGAGGCTCACATTGTAACTTGTCTCTAAGAACAACCATCCCTGAGCCCTGATCCAGCCTTAAGCTTGAGGCATACTCCCAGATATGGACAGAGAGGTGGTCCAGGCCTTAACACTTTGTGGTATAAATAATTAGATTGGTCTCTGCCCCATGAAGATCGACCCAGTTCTCTTAATTTTATCAGGAATATGATGAATTAGCGGAAACACAAGGAAAACTAGAAGAAAAACTTCAAGAATTGGAAGCCAATCCCCCAAGGTGAGGAAAACACAAATGTTCAGAGGGATAGCTTTTGCTGTTCTGTTATATTTAGAAGGAAAATTACAGAGCACTATTCAATGAATGGATTGTAATTTTAATGTGTAGTAATCCCCTAAATATTTAAAAAATATGTTTTTGAAACGAAAACCTTTCTCCATAAGATCTAATATTTGAATGAAATATATTGTCTTCTGTGAGTAGAATAGAAGGTCATATTGCTTTAAATTCCCATAATTCTGAGGGCTAAGAAAGTCACACTTCATTGGATTTTTGACAGTGAATACTTGTATGCTGATAGTGTGTGTTCCGTGGTGCATCTGGCCCCCACATATCTACTCTGTTCTGTATTTGGGAATGCTACCCATTCTTGCTTTAAAAAAAAAAAAATCATGCTTTATTTATACAACAAATAAGCTTTTATAATGCCAGGTACCCATGTGAAGAAGTCTTTTTTTTTTTTTCTCCTAGACAAATGAAGCCTGATAGTAATTTGCTTTATGTAGTAGAGGTTGGCACTGCTCTAGGCACCAATAATAAAGGAGTTAATAAGACATATAAGGTCCTGTTTTTTGACTTGTCATTTCTTTGTATAAGGCACAGTACCAGGCTTAGGTTCTCTCAGTTATTGAGATTGTCTGCATCAGTCCACTGAGCACAGTAGTCCTGTCCTTCCTTTAATAACCTGCACCTCTCTGTTTTCATTTTGCAGTGACGTATATCTCTCATCGAGAGACAGACAAATACTTGATTGGCATTTTGCAAATCTTGAATTTGCTAATGCCACACCTCTCTCTACACTCTCCCTTAAACACTGGGATCAGGTAAAGTTGCTTTGTCATTTATTTTGTTGCACATGTCTTTGGGGGGAAGGCTCTTAGGAGCAACTGTTAATGTGTGTGTGTGTGTGTGTGTGTGTGTGTGTGTGTGTGTGTGTGTGTTTAAATAGCTGTAAGAGAGAGAATTTGCATACAGTACAATTTACCTATTTTAAACGAATAGCTTGAAGTTTTGCCAGACATACGTAGTCCTGAATCACCAGCACAATCAAGATAGAGAACATTTCCATCCTGGAAAGTTCTCTTGCCTCTCTGCAGTCAGTCCCCAGCCCTCCTACTCCTGACCTAAGATGACCCCGATTTCCTTTCTGTCATTATAGTTTGCTTTTTCTAGAATTACATATAAATTGAACTGTATGGTATATGATCATACAGAATATAGCCTTTTGTGTGTGATTTCTTTCACTTAGCAAATTGTTGAGATTCATATTTGTCGTTGTGTGTATCAGTGGTTTGTTCGTTTTCATTGTTTAGTGGTATTCTGTTGTATGGATATGCCATAAATTGTTTATCCATACACTGATACATTGGTGGATATTTGGATTTCCAAGTTTTGGGGCCATGAATATTCATGTCTTTCTTTTGGATATATACTTTGGAGTGAAATTGCTGGATCTTATGTAGATTTTTAACTTTCTAAGAAGCTCCAAACTATTCCAAATTGCATTCCCCCCAGCAGTGTTTGAAAGTTCTAATTGTTCCACATCCTTACCAACACTTGGTATTGCCAGTTTTTAAAAATTTAGCCTTTGTAACAGGTGTATAGTACCTGTTTCATTGTGGTGGTAATTTTTGCATTTCCTGAATGATGGGTGATGTGAAGCACCTTTTCATGTATTTACTTGCCATTGGTTTTTCAGTTCTTTGGTGAAGAGTCTGTTCAGATCTTTTGCCCATTATTTAAAAATCTGGTTAACCTCTTACTAAATTGTGTAAGAGTTAATTATGTTCCTTAGATTCTGGATAGAATTCCTTTGTCAGATTTTTGTTTTGTAAATATTTTCTTCCAGTCCACAACTTCCTTTTTCATTTTCTAAATAGTATGTTTCAAAGAGCAAAACTTTTTAATTTTATGAAGTTCCTATTTCTCAACTCTCTTTTAAAAGCTTTGTGCTTTTTTGTATCTTGAAAAATCTTTGTCTAAATTTCAGTAACTAAATTTTCTCCTGTTTTCTTCCTAAAGTTTCATAGACTTAGCTCTAATGTTAAGTCTGTGATTCATTTTAATTTTTGTGTACAATGAGAGATGAGAATAGAGTTCATATTTTTCCATGGTTATCTCATTAATTATTCTAGCACCACCCTTTTTCTTCATTTGTCTTGGTACCTTTGTTGAAAAATCATTTGACCATATGTTAAACTATTTGTTACTCCTTCCTGTTAATTCACTTGTCCACATGCCACTATCATAGTCTAGTTTACTATTGCTTTATGGTAAGTCTTGAAATTAGGTAGTATAAATTCTTCAACCTTTTTTTTTTTTTTTAATCATTTTGGCTACTTTAGGTCTTACATATTTCCATAAAAATTTTAGAATCAGTTTAGAAATTTCTATAGAAGACCTTCTGGGATTTTGATTGGGATTTGAACATGGTATATCTCTCCATTTATTTAGATTTTCTTTAATATTTTTCAGCCATAATTTACAGTTCTTCAGTGTACAAGTTTTACATGTCTTTTGTCAAATTATTCTTAAGTATTTTAAGTGTGAGTTACTCTTGAGCTGGTGAGAAATCACAGTGCTTCTTAGATATTGAATGAATCGATCTCTAAATCTGAGACTTTGGCCAGACCTAAGACTACAGAAATAAATATTCCTTTTTTTTTTTTTTTTACATACACATACATATTTTCATTTCTATTTTACATTTTCCTAGTAAAATTAGTTTGAATTCTTTTTTTTTTAATTAGTTTGAATTCTTAATCTTTAGGTTATATACTTTCATATTCTTTAGTATTTAACTTACAGTGAGGATTGGACCTGTTAGTGGTAAAAATCTTAACAGAATTCCTGGTTGTTTTTTTCATGTAAATACTAAATTTAGACCCTTCCTAGTCACTGATTTATCATTTGAAGTTTCAGTATGTGTCCATTCATAATCTTATTTGGGGTATGGGGAGATGAATCATTCACTTAAGTAGGGAGAGTTCTCCTAACCTAGTATTATATAACTTGAAAGAATCATGCCCTGCTTTCCCCTAGAAATTCCATGAGATTAGAAAATACTGACTAGCCTTCAAAATTTTTCAGTAAATTCAAAGAAATTAGATCATTTTGGGATTCCTTCCAGGCCAAATGTTGACTCCTTTACTAGATCCTCTTGGGCCAGTTTTTATAATCCCAGATTGTTTTTATCTAATTTGATTAATTTTAGTTTTGCAAGTCTTCCTTATCTTTCAAGACTGTAACTTAAAGAAATAAAAACTGATTTTGCTCCTAGGTAAAAGAAATGTAAGTAATTAGGATGGTGGTTTTGCCCACTCTTTAATGCATTCAGAGGCCAGACCGACACCTGAACTTATTGAATCATCTTTGTCTGAGAGCCCACCTCCTTTGGATAGCCTGGACTGAGAGATCGAGTGTAGGCCTGTGAGGAGAAAACTTGATCTAGGGAAGAAGACGCTGCCTCATCTCACTGCCCAGAGATGGCCATTTGGGACAGTGAAACATTTTTTTCTTTTCCCTCTAGTTCCTGGGACAGATGTAACTAAATACTGAGTGGTGGTTCTTTAATTTCTGCCTTACAGTATTGACTGTTTTCCACAAACTTGTTTTTCAGTGTTAATCTTATAGAACCCAGTATGTATGATAGAGATTAAGAGCGTGTTGGGTATACTTTTCTCTCTTTAGGACGACGACTTTGAGTTTACTGGCAGCCACCTGACAGTGAGGAATGGCTACTCATGTGTGCCTGTGGCTTTAGCAGAAGGCCTAGACATTAAGTTGAATACAGCAGTGCGGCAGGTTCGCTACACAGCTTCAGGTATGTCACTGCTTCACTGGTGAGATAAATCTCTTACTCTGAAACGCAGTACTGATCTTTAGTTTACCTCAGGAAAAAAAAATACTAGGTATATTTTCTCATAAAACCCTATAAACTATGACTTCTAATTTTAAAAATCTGCATTGACAGAAGGATTGAGCCTATATCTTTGGGCTTTCTAATCTGATGAGTGTGCAAACCAAAACCAAGAAATTGAGGCAAGTCGTAGGGTTTCCAGTTTGTTACATGTATTACTTTGGTGTTGTAACAACTACCAGTAAGTTTGGATCTAATTTTGCTGAATTTTTTTTTTTTTAAAGATTCATTTATTATTTGAGAGAGAAAGCACAGGTGGGAGGGCAGTGGGGGAGAGGGAGAAGCAGAAGCAGACTCCCCACTGAGCAGGGAGCCTGATGCAGGGCTCAATCCCAGGACCCTGAGATAAAGGCAGATGCTTAACTGACTGAACCACCCAGGCATCCAGTATTCTTAAATATCAGGATTCTGGCCTCTGGGCACAGTGGGACCCACTCGTGTATTTTACCATTTCTGTCTTGCTGTTTAGATCCATTTAGCCTCTCCTGTTGAGGGTGGGCTAACTTAACTGCTCAGGCTGGTTTCTGATTCTAGGAGCAGTCTGCTAAGAATTTGACTTCACAGATGGAATTGCCCTGATTCTCATGGGCAGAAGGCTCAGTGCTCACTGTTGCTGACTCCAGACCACATGTAATGTGGAGTGCAGAGAACTCGCTGTCCACCCACTTTTGGAAATAGTAGTCCAGAACTTGATGATAACTAGTCAGCCCCAGTCCCCTCCCCCAGGGCCCTCATAACAAGTGAAGATGTGGCCATCAACCTTGCTTGCTTGCCCTTCATGGTCACTTTTCTAGAATTGTGGAGACTACCACAGTTTTGTTTTTGTTTTTTTAAAATTTTTATTTATTTATGATAGTCACAGAGAGAGAGAGGCAGAGACATAGGCAGAGGGAGAAGCAGGCTCCATGCACCGAGAGCCCGATGTGGGATTTGATCCCGGGTCTCCAGGATCGCGCCCTGGGCCGAAGGCAGGCGCTAAACCGCTGCACCACCCAGGGATCCCTGTTTTTTGTTTTTGTTTTATAACCCCTGAAGCAGCCTTCCATTTAATTTTCCCTTCATATGCAGCTTCTAGCTGATAGTGAATCCTGTAGCCTTTAAATAGCCATCTGCAGGCAGGTGAAGAACAGTGAGAAAGTAGGCATGAACTGAGCTGTTGTACAAATTTTGAGCTACTTATATATTTTCTGAAATTCTATAAATAGGTATTTATTGAAGAAAAAAATCAAACACAAATGAAGAAAAATACCATTAACCTCTTTTCAGTGCTTTTTCTGTGGTCAGCTCTGAGCTTTATTCAGACTCTGGCAAGCGAGGCATCACAGTGCATTTGCAAGAATAGCATGCTCTGCGCTTCCAGTGGCATCATGTAACTGCACCACGGTCTTCCCAGTGTCATTCTTCACTTGATCCTCAGTAGGCACCTAACCATGGTGTAGAGGCATTGCCTGTAATGTTACATTTATTCTTCACTTTGGTCTACATTTACTTAATCCTTAGTAAATAATAATGTTTTTAAATTAGTCCAGAAGATCACTAGTGTATCAGAAAGGTAAGACAAGCACCGTGCTGAAGATTCAGGACTCTGAAATTGACTATTAGAATTTGAAACCTGGCACTTAGTATCCGTGTGGCCTTGTCTAAACTTACTTCACTACCACCTCAGTTTTCTTCTATTAAAAAATAAATAGAACAGATTTTACAAACTTATGGTAAGAATTAACTGAGATAGTGTATAGATTCTACAGTGCACTGAATGTTCAATAATACCATCCCTATCGCCACTAAAGTCTTTTCCCTCTGACATCTCTAGGATGTGAAGTGATAGCTGTGAATACCCGGTCCACAAGTCAAACCTTTATTTATAAATGTGATGCAGTTCTCTGTACCCTTCCCTTGGGGGTATTGAAGCAGCAGCCACCAGCCGTTCAGTTTGTGCCACCTCTTCCTGAGTGGAAAACATCTGCAGTCCAAAGGATGGGATTTGGCAACCTTAACAAGGTAACTTGCCTAGGCACCTCTCCACATACCCATTGTGCAAATACCAGCCTTCGGGCTCTCCAGTCAGAGAGGATGGGGGTGTTGTTTTTGTACGTTTTGCTGTGCTCCCAGCTTTGTGATATCAGGGTGAGGCCTGTCAGTTCATTCATTTCAGTGCCTAATTTCATATATATATAAAATATCCATGAGGACTTATTCTGGGATCACCTTGCAAACCTAAGCTCTAAATATTGTCTGAAGTAACACATTCATAATAGGGATTTCTAGGCTTAAATTGTGAGTAGATTAGGAGAAACTTTAATAAGATCTAAGGAAGAAGTATTACCTCTTGAGGTACAGCTATGCTTAAAGCCATGTTCTCTGAGCCCTGTCATCAGTTCATGTGCTCCTTTTTTACAATAGGTGGTATTGTGTTTTGACCGTGTGTTCTGGGATCCAAGTGTCAATTTGTTCGGGCATGTCGGCAGTACAACTGCCAGCAGGGGTGAACTCTTCCTCTTCTGGAACCTCTATAAAGGTAGCTGCTCCTGGTTTTAATCTTTTTCATATCCTTATAGGAACAGAGAATTAGGAATATTCTGGTTTTTCTCAAATACGTATGTCTTGATTTTTCATCAACTCAACTAGCAATTTCAGAAATTCCCGCTAGATGCTTGGGGATATGGGGGTGGGGTGGGAGAAACACCTGCCATCAAGGAGCTCACAGCCTAGTGGGAAATACACTAAGGAGGCGAACAGTCTAGGAACAGGCCTGTAAAGTCAACCCAGCCAAGGAAGCCCAGAACCAGGGAAGCTTCCCATAAGGGGAAACTTGTATTCCTCCTTCTCAGACTTTTGTATCTGGCCCCTGAATCTTTGATCACTTCCTTTAAAATGTATGTATCAAACTCCTACCTCCTGTTTTAATTTCTTCTGTAATTCGACTGTTCTTCTGTATGGTGCTTAAAATATTTATATATTTTATGAATACACGTATAAATGTTATCTCTATTTCTTGTCTTCTGGTTCAAGGCCTCTGCATGTACTATGTGGTCTGGGCCTGAGGAGCTTTTTTTTTCCTTCTCTTCCTTCCCATGATGGCCTTCCACTGTCTCAAATCTGAATTAAGTCCCTGTATTTTCTTTCTATCCTGTTTTTCTTCATTGCTTTTACCAGTTCATAATTATAGCTATGTGATACTTACCTGTTGATCTGTAGAGTTGTATAGTTTATAGCTTTTATATCCCAGCATCTTGTACTGTGCCTATTACAGAAGTATGTTGCATAAATATTCACCAAATGGGTGGGTGAAGGTGGTGATGGGTTTGGAGCGGCCTGGAATAGTTAAAAGGATATAGCTCTTGCCATGGAGCAAGCTGTCTAAGGTGGTCAGGGCTAAGGATTCTATGCCTAAATATAGGAATACCTGTTGGTTTTCTTAGCAAGATCCAAAGTTGTATCTTCAACATTTCTATATTCTGCAAAATTATAAGTGGTTAAGTACATGAGTCACACTTTACTCACTAGAGTTTGCCAGCTGCCTTCTAGGGATAGATTTTTGAGTTGCAATTTCAGAAACATGTCTCCATCCTAACTCTGGGAAACAAAGGGTTGCAAAAGGGGAAGTGCGTAGGGGGATAGGGTAATGGGTGACAGGCATTAAGGAGGGCACATGATGAGAGGAGTACTGGGTGTTATATGTTGGCAAATTGAATTTAAATAAAACTTAAAAAAAATAATAAAACTTGTCTCTAGCACAAGAGTTGCATGTCTATTGGTCATCAGATTTCAGAGTGCCCAGAATAACGTGGGGCCTGATAAAGAGGTTCTTGAGAAAAGTCTGTAGGAAAACCCTAGAATTGTCCTTTCTGTTTCCCTAGCTCCAATACTATTGGCACTAGTGGCAGGAGAAGCTGCTGGCATCATGGAAAACATAAGTGATGATGTGATTGTCGGTCGATGCCTGGCCATCCTCAAAGGGATTTTTGGTAGCAGTGCAGTGCCTCAGGTAAGTAAGTTGTGGGGACAAGTGGGGATCAAGGTTCACACTAGAGCCAGGTTTGACATAGTCTCTTTACATTGGTCAGCACAGTTTCAGCCAGAATTGTGTGTGCTAGGTTTCCGTGAATGCCAATGTTTGGAGTCTATGATGTAAGTGTGGGATTCAAGAAATCCCCCCAGTACATGGGCTGGGAGATTGAAAAGACTATTTGCTGCATATCCCTGCTGGTCTCATCCATTGTATGTGTGTGTGCAGTCATACCACTCCTGCCTTTTAGACAAAGTGGTCAGACTCAAAGAATTGCCTGGTACTTTTTTCTCTCTGAAACACTAGATCCTTATGATTCCTTTCATAGAAGGCATATTAATGCTTTGTGAATTGAGGGAATAAAGGTCTAGTCCTGGGTAAACCTGTAGATTTCACAGGCAAGGCAGTGTAGAATCTTGGTTGGAAGCTCTTTGTGTTGTGTTTTAAAGCAACGGAGTTCATCACTTGGCTAATTGGTGTCTCCTGCCTCCTTGCTCAGTTGTATCCCCACCTGCCACAGCTGTTCCACCTTTCCGAGAGGGCTGGTTTGTCCTCTGTCCTGTAGTAACTTCTGCCCGTGCTTTTTCCTTTAGCCCAAGGAGACTGTGGTATCTCGCTGGCGTGCTGATCCCTGGGCCCGGGGCTCCTATTCATATGTAGCTGCAGGATCATCTGGAAATGACTATGATTTAATGGCTCAGCCAATCACTCCTGGCCCCTCAATTCCAGGTGCCCCACAGGTGAGAAACTGGCAAACTACATGGGCTTATATGGGAAAAGGCCAGTATCCCAAAATTTCAGGGCAAACATGATGCCACTGTCTTGGGGGCTGTTGTTAGATTGTAGTCATTCTGATAATCAAGAGCAGAGGAGAAGTGAGGAACACTGATTTCTCATATTCTGGCTCTGTAAATCAAGGCAGTCCCATAGTATAAGCCAATTACTTTTTCCTTATTCAGATTTTTTTCCCCTAAGAAACGAAAAACATTTTTAGTTGCACCCCATTTTGTAATGACTTACAGTATTTTTGGGGGGTGTCAATCACTAACGGGTCTCCAGGATATGCCTCTGGGTGGGGGGGGGGGGGTCCTTATCTAGATGATACACACTCTGCTCCAGAGTAGCAAGGGTTCTTCAAGACCCTGTGAGCCTGCTCTGGAGCTGAGAAGCAAAGGTGTTCCTGGGTAAGAATAAATGCTGGATTATCTGTTGTACAGAGTAGTCAGGAACCTCTCTGACCAAGTAGGTGCTGTAGGAGGCAAAGGAAGCTCTAGAATTGGAAATTAAATGATAAATAAGAACAGATGCAGTTATGCATCACCCTAGGACTAAGGCTGGCTCGGCTGAGTTTTGTCACATTTCTACTCTGGTCATTTCTAGAATGCCTGCTGATGAGGGAGACCTTTTTTGGTAGAATGATGGTCTGTGATTGGTGGGGCAGCCTTCAAAGGCCAGTAGGCATTTCAAACATAACAAAAATAAAAGTTATTATTTGCAACCCACTGATCTTTTCTCTCAAAATTTTTCCCCCTGAAATAGCCAATTCCACGACTCTTCTTTGCTGGAGAACATACAATCCGTAACTACCCAGCCACTGTCCATGGTGCTCTGCTGAGTGGGCTGCGAGAAGCAGGAAGGATTGCAGACCAGTTTCTGGGTGCCATGTACACTCTGCCTCGCCAGGCCACGCCAGGCGTCCCTGCACAGCAGTCCCCAAGCATGTGAGACTGAAGGGTTCTGAGGGAAGCAGACGATGTGCGTGTCTTTTGCTGTGTAAGCAAAGCTCGTAGCAATACTGGATCCCACTGAGAAACTCACTCTGGCATCTGGGCTCCGATCAGCTGCTTGAACTCATGATGCCGGGTGGCCAAGGAGGTTGCCTCCTTTGAGTGACTTAGAGCTAGAGAGGCAGTTGTCCGTTAGCGTGGAAGTCAGTGTTCTTCCTAAAGACTTGAGGTAAGCAAGTGTGGTGAGAGGACATGTTAGTCTTTTGGTGTGTGGTGGTTTTTTATATTTTAAAAATAAAACTTCATATAAAATTATTCTGTTTCCCTCTTAGATTTATATATAAGATAGGGGTGCTGTGCCTTTGGAAATGCCAATTTTATCCATGTTTAAATATTTATGTAAGGGGGAAAAGTGGTGAGGTCTGAAGATGAGCTTGAGGGGGGGCCCCACAGAAGCAGTGGGCTTGACCAGTGGAACCAGAGTTCCCCATTGGGACTATGGGGTGGTTGCACTAGGGGTATGAAGCTATAGGTCAAGCATATGGATATTAGGAGACTGAATTTTTAAGGTAAAATAAGGCACAGAGTTTGGGTGGGTCTCTGGCAGACCATTCAGGCTTTACTCCCCAGGCTCCCTCCATGGGTATGTGCTAACTTTCCACTTTTGTCCAACATAGTGGTATAAAAGTTTTAGGAAGTGTCACAAAAGGATAAGATCCAGGGTTTGGGTGACTTAGTTTCCTGTTGCTGCTATTAACAGATGACCACAGCAGGCTCTGAGGGAAGATTCCATTTCCTTGCCTTTTTAGCTTCTAGTGGCTGTATTTCTTGGCCCTTCATCTTCAGAGCACATTACTCCAATCTCTGCTTCTCTTGTTCTATACTCCTGTCTTCCTTGTACAAGGATACTTGTGATTTCATTTAAGGTCCACCCAGATCATCTTCCCATTTCAAAATCCTTACTCATGTCTGCAAAGTCCCTTTTGCCATATAAGGGAAAATGTTTTTATAAGAAGGGAACAGTTAACTGTTCCTCAAGGGCTCCTAACAGACGTTACCATAAATGCATGTACATCATGTTTCTGAAAACTGGCTTTTACTGGTGTGTTAGTCAATTCTTCCCTATAATTAGTCTAAATGAGGTTTATACTTAGATTTGAAGGAACATTACATCGGTGGGCTAACAATAAGATGATGAAAATGGAGAAGGCTTTCCTTAGTCCTGGACTAACAGCAATGGGGGGAATCTGCACACCAGGATCAGGGCAAGTGGCATAGAGCTGAGAATAGCACGCAGTGGAAAGTACATGGCTTTTGGCCTGTGACCTGCATTTGAATCCCAGCTCTGCCATCAATATTGTTGCCTCAGGTGGGTTAGGTGCTTTAAAACCTTGTTTTTAAAATAAATGGCCCCTTGAGACAGGTCACTGTTTTCGTGTGTGACAGCAGACAAGCCTAAAACCAAGAATCCTAGCAACTGTTTCATTGCTACGTTTAAATCCAGTCATGTGGGTGCTAGGCGTATCCCTTCCCAAGCCCCAGCATGTTTCCAGTCCTTCCAGCATCACTAATTAGCCAGTTATTTTAAATAAAACACAGTGAGCTATACTAGCTGCACCGGTGCACAGACAGCAGCTGAACTCAGATGACGACAACAAAATGGCATCACTGACTCACACACACACACAGCCCATGGAAACTAGGGAGCTTTATTGGTTACATATTGTGCTGCGGAGCCAACAGACAGCATTCGAGCCAGAGGATACATGCAGACAGGCAGCTTCCACTATACACATGCACCCAAGGAGCCCCGAGTCACTGCTCATGGCTTCGCCCTGGTTTCCAGCCACAGGGTCCGGCCTCCTCGGTCCCATGCTTGGAGTGGGAATGTAGAAGCTGCCACACCTGGACTCCAAGGGGGCAGGGGTGAGACCAGAGCACCTGCCTGAACAAGCAGATGTGGACTGACGGCTACTGACGCCCCCCTGCAAAGGGGCCTGTAATGCATTAACAGTTTTTTGAGGGCTACTTCCCCAGCCCTCCCAATCTTTAAAATACAAAAAAATAGACTTTATTCTCTTAAAAATACATTCCATTCAATACATGTTCTGAGCTGTGAAGCAGCAGGAAAATAGGGCTCCTTTCCTATGATCTTGGTTGTGAGGCTTTGAGGAGAACCCTGAGCCCCACCCGGGGTAGTCAAGAGATAATCCCTAAAAGCAGCTCTTCCAAAGCAGTCCTGTCAGAGTGACCACAACAAACCCCACATCAACAGAGGCGGCTAGGGACCCCAAGGCTGGCCCCTGCACTTTTACTGGGAAGTGGTAGCACTTGGCACTAACCCACTAAATGTAAAGCACTAAAACTTCCCCAGGATGACAGGTCCAAGATCAACAGAGCCTCCCCACACCCCATGAGGGGCGCAGGATTTCTGTGCAGACTCGCCTGTGGCTGAGGTTGGAGTCGTCGGCTCTACTGCAGATCCCTTCAACCCAGGCTGTTTCGTTGCCACTCCAATGCAAAAACAGCCATGGCTTCTTTGCCTACCATCCCTGCAGCTTTCTCTCTAGTGGTTTTTCATACCAGAGTGGTGAGAGACCGGCCTCTGGCATTCAGCCACCTCAATTACTCTAACCACGGGCTCATTAGGAAGCCCTCCCACAACTGTCCACCTGCAGGTGAAACCTGGAGTTATAGCCACACTGCAGCAGAGGTTTGTCAGAAAAGTAGGTTTGTTGGCAGGGACAGTGGGAGTACTTGGTTGAGTGGACAGCTATTTGATTACCAGGTCTCCCCTTCATGTGGAAATTTCCACCAGGACCCCTGACAGTGAGGTCTAGATGGTCACACAGAGGTTGCTTTTCAGAAAGGTGCCTTCCAACTTTGGAATCTGAGAGCCAGCCTTGCCAGCCATTCGAAACCCAGAGGAACGAAGCCTCCAGCCTTCATTTGCTATTAAAAAGGTATCTCCTGCAATGCTGAGGACATTTAAAAATAAAATCTATTTTACAATGGTTCTAGAAAGTATGCAGATTAAGGAAACATAATATTTATCCTGAAATAATTGTTACAATCAAACCCTATTGCACTCAGATTTTAAGATAGCAGCCCCTGACCAGAGGGTTCCACAGCTGTCCCTCTTCCACAGAGCATTTTGGGTAGTGGCAGGTGTTGGTGCTGCTGCAACACAGAAAGATCCAGACTTTGGCACCAGGAGCTACAGCACCAGAATCCAGGGCTCCAACGCCCAAAGACAAGAATTATTGGCGAAATCTTTGTAGGCATGGCTTGGCACCCTTTTGTTTCCACCAGTAGAGAAGAGCCACAGACTTGGTTTCCTATAACCTCAGACGACCCCTGCAAAGGTCCATCTCCTTTGGACTCTCAAGATTGCCAACCAGTGAAGAATGGCAGGGGAGGCTACACGTGAGGTTGCAGCCTTAGGCAAGTGAGTTTCTGGCCAGTGATCCAGAAGAAGCAGCAGAAAGATATTTTGAAAACAGCGTCTTAAACTGAGCATCTGAGGCAGCATTGTGGAGAAAAGATCAGCTACATGGCAAGGCTCTTAGACTGGCAAAACTCCAGAAAATGGAAGTAGGCACAAAAACATTCCCATCCCTGAAAGGAAGCCAGGTGTGCCCTGGGTCTGATGGCAGACACGGGCAGAGTGAAAGCTGGTTCCCACACGGAGTGTGGGCCGGGAAGATGGCTCATGAAGCACAGCAACACGAGATGGCCAACTTGTGTCCTGAAAGCCAGGGGACACTGTGTGGCAAGTGGGCAAGGCTGGCGCCGAAAGGGCTACAGAAGCCATCTAATCTCTTATCTTACAGACTAGAAGAACAAGCCCAAGGGAGCTTCTCCTGGTTCATCCTCATGTTAAAATGTGGAAAAAATAAGGCCCAGGAAAGGGGGGGGAGGGCACACCTTCCCCAAACCCATCTGGATGCTACCTTCTAAAAGAATCACCACCTCCCCACCCACAGGACAGTGTAAACAGAATAATCCCAGAATGCCAAATTTAGGACCCTCAGAGACCATTTCAAAGAATTTGTTTTATAGCTAAGGAAACTAAGGCCCCAAGGGGACAGCGACTTGCCCAGAGCCATACAGCCTTCCTGACTCCTAGTAATGCTCTTTCACTACGAAGGAACAGCATCTAGCCATTGAAGAGGGATCCCTTCTTTGAACTGAGAGTGGTAGCCAAAAAGCAGTGCCAAGAATAAATGTTTCTTTTTAACCCCCCACCCCCACCCCTGCCGTGACTGGTATAAGGAAATTAATTTTTGTTTATGTGGCTTCCTGAAAGGTTTGCTGCACTATGCACTGTATAAACCTGGGGCCCTCAGTGGGCATTTACTACCTTTCCACCAGTGAAGTCATCGTAATGACAGTTTGCAGAAACCAAGGCCCACTTCTGTAGGAATGCATCAGCTTGGTAAAGTGCGAGACCTCCTCCACAGGGGATGAAGGAAGAGGGACAAAGTCCATGCCTTTCATGGAAATATTGCTTTGTGGAGTGACGGGAAACACTTCTTCCTGCCCACTTTCCCCCTTGCTGGGCCCTTTCTAGAAGGCAGAGTACGCTGGGTCAGGCCCAGTTCAGTCCAGGAGTATTCTGATGGCGGAAATGACGGAGTTGGCCTGAAGTCTCCCGCCACAGGAGAGGAGCGGGGCAGTGCCAGCAGCATTACTGGTGCCCAGGAAAGGAGATGCGTGAGGCTTATGCGCTTCCAGGTGCCTTTGGAAGGTGAGCAGAGAGCCGGGGGCGAGGGGAATAGGACATCATTCTAATAGGTGGGTACCCGTGTGCTCTGCCCCCAGGAAAGCATCAGCCAGGGGGCTATGTCAGAGAAGCTTCAGCCTACAGCTTGGTCCTATAGTCTCTTAGAGGCAGCACAGACCTCTTCTGCTGTCCCAGGCTGAGGAACTCCAAAGGGGAAAGGAGTGGAAGCCTCCCAGGTGGAGCTGGTGGCTGCTAAGTCTCGTGGGTACTTGGGCCCCTAGAGCAAACAAGGAGTGAACCGATGCGGTGAGGAGACTAAGAAACTAACCACACTGAAGGGGCTGCCCTCCAACCCCCCCGAGGAGCAGAGAGGAGCTTTCAGCTGCTGCTGGGTGGTGAGGATACAAGGGGCTTCTGTATCTTTCCCCACCCGGGGGCCAGAGGGGCCCATCCGACCTGGGGACAAGAACAAGGAGAGAGGACTCATGCATCAGGGAAGGCTGGGCCTGGGTGACTTTGTCCAGCTTGTAGTTTCTGATTCCCTCTGGCCAACTGGCAAGACGACCCGAGCCATAGCCTGGTCTGCCGGCGTCTCCCAGCCAAGGCCCGGCCTAGTCTAGCCTGGTCAACTGGCCTCGCATCCTTCATAGGGCAGGAAGGCAGGAGAGCAGAGAAGCAGGAGCACAGGAGACCGCAGACCTCACCCAGCCGGCTCAGTTGTCCTCAGCGCAGGGCCTGGCCGGCCGTAACCGTTCCTCGGCCCGGGCTCGCCCAGGCTCCAGCGGCCCCTGCTTTGCAGGCAGTTCAGATCGCTCCAGGGAGTTGTGCAGTCGCCTGTGGACACCGAGTGTGCAGTCGTCCCCCTCCTCCTGTGCCAAAAAGGACAGAAGTGAGCTGTGGAGGACAGCAGTGGGTAACAAGACTGCTCGCTCCCTACCCCAGGGGTCCTCTCCAGCCTGGCAGGGAGTACAGTGTAGGCTGACCATACCCTAACTACAAAGACTTGTTTTGGTCTGAGGACAGGCTGACTTACACACTCCTTGGAAACTAGGGTAGACGACACCCTGAAGCTGCTGGGGCTCGTAGGGTAGGACGGGGCATCGGCTGGCCCCGTGACTCGGGGCCTGGCAGTCCCTGAGCTCTGCACGTGCAGGCTGCACGCTTCCTGGGGGGAGCCATCTCCCTGCTTGGGGAACAAGGAAGTATACTAAAAAAAGGAAGCCAGACCATGCTTTTCCTTCTTCCCAACTACCAAAAAGCCAGGTGCCTTCCCCTTCAGGTCCCATACCTAAGCCCCCCCACTTCGCTCTCTGACAGCCACAGCCTCAGACCTACACACCTCTCTCTCTGTCTTCACTCCTCTTCTACCAGAACTCTGCCTTTCCACTGTCCTCTCTGGTCCTTTGAGCAAATGCAGATCAAAGAATGTAGAACAGTATGAATGAGAGGGTCAGGGTGCAGGGTAGAAAGCACTGGATTCCAAACTAGGAGGAACCTTGGATTCAAATCTTAGCTCTTCCAGTAATTCACTTGGGCGGTGTTGGGTTCGGTACTTGGTGTCTCTGACCTTTAGTTTCCGTATCTAAGAAATGAGGCTAATACCTGCCCGCAGGGCTCTTGGGAAACTGAGCTGGTGTGCAAGTGCTTGGTCAGAGGCTGAGCACCCTGTAAGGACTTACAGAATGGTTCAAGCTAATACACCATCACCTGCCTTTCAAAAAGAAGGAAACCATGTCTAAGTCCAAAACGTCTTACATCCTCGTAGGCTCCATATCTAAGACCCTCCCAGAGGCTTCCCCTTCAGGTGCTGTTCTGACCCTCAGATGAGGAGGTGGTCGTGGATTGCTCTCTCCTGTCACGAGCCGCACTGTATCAGCCCTGCCCTCAGACAGAGAATAGAAGGACTTGGACGGGTGTCTGGGGCAGAAGAAGGTGACGTGGGCACAAAGCATGTAAAGTAGGCCCCGAATGAGCCCTCGCTCCCTGCATCCCCCGCGTCCAGCAGCTGGCAGAGCTCTGCTGTGGGAACCCCTTCCCTGGCTCTCAGCTCTACGCACCACAGAAAGGTCAGGGCTGCCCTCGCCCAGAGCTCCCCAGGGGCTGCAGCAGCTTCCCTGGAGCTTCTAGGCGCTGCTCTGTGGGGCTTCAAGGGGAGGGAGTGCCTTTGGCTCCCCTGGCAAACCCAGAGAACAGAGGCCAGACCTCCTTTTGTGTGGCCTTCACAGATGAAAGAGACAAACTGGGAGAGAGGGTTTTGGAAACTCCTGCTGCTTCTCTACCAAAATACCTTCTTCAGTGTACTTCATCCTTCAAGGCTAACCCCACCTTATTTTCAGCAGTTCTCCGAGCAGCCCAGCTCTACCCAGTATTTCCCAGCCCTGGGCCACAGCGGCCAGAGGAAGGGACAGCGGGAGGAGAGGAGGGAGAGAGGATGGGCCCAGGGAGAGAGGGGGAGCAGTGGGGCTCACCGCGCCTGTCGAGTGGTTCCAGGCTGCAGCCGTGGCGGCGTCTCCCACCCGATTCCGACGAGTGAGCACCTCAGACACGGTGAGACTACTCTGGGTCCTTCTGGAGGCGAGCTCGGGGGCATCCCCTGAATTTCCTGCCCTTTGAGTGCCCTGCTCACCAAGGTGCAACCTGGACTGTCCAAGGTCTGAACAGTCTGTGGCGGCCCTCTGGGTGTAAGCATTGGTAGCTTCCACATTTCTACCTATTCGAGTTGGGGGGTCTTCTAAAGAGTTCAAGTCTCGCCTACTCTTCCAGGTGTTCCGCACAGTAACATGTCTGGCATCTGAAGAGCCCACTTCTGAAGGGGCACTATGGCTTTTCCACCTGATTGTCTCCGCTGGGGGTGCATGGCTATTTCTCTCCACAGGATCTGATGGCTTGATGATAATGCTGCTCCGAGAGACCACTGTTTCTGGCCTGTTCTTCAGGGGTCCATCTCCCATTCTTTCAGCTTCTGTGAACTGTAGGGCGATGTCATGTTTGTGAATGGATAGCTCAAAGGGGGAGCTGACGTGGTTGCTAACTGACGTGAGCTCTGCTGGCCCCACCTGGATGTTGCTGGTGGATGTGTGCCTCTCCCGCGGGGCCTCACCTGGGGTGGATCTAGGGTTGCTGCTGTCAGAGGGGTAGATAGTTATGCTGCTTGTCACCTTGTTTGGCCCTGGCTTGGAGGTGGATTTCTGCTTCTCCGTTGTGGCCTCAGTTCCAGATCCTCCCATGATTTTTTTCACATCCTTATCAATGATGACAGGTTTGATGATGGCTCTAGACCGCAAGGCCTCTCTGGGGCTGAAGGGCCGTTGGCTTTTTACCCCAGCACCATTGGCATCTGGGAACTCTGTGGCATTGGTGGAGGCTCTGACAGTTTTCATAGATTCATTTTCTGTCCCAACATCTTTATCATTCTCAAAGAGGGAGGTTTTAAGTCCTCCTCGGGATTTGGCTTTTTCCCTAGAGTTGGATTGGTGTTTGGGTTCTGGCTCTGGAGTAATGGTTGTGTTTACCAGCTTGGCAGTGACAAGAGATGTCACATCCACATCATCATCTGAGTCTGGCTTCTCTCTGCCACTGGACTTGATGACTCGGCACCGAAGGGCCTCATGCTGACTGCTGTCTTCCATCACAACTGCTACGGGTTGGTCAACACCTTCTTTATTTGGGGTTGAAAAGCCCTGAAGGATGTTCTCTTGGCTTCTGGAGCTATAAGGATACTTTGATAAAAGTGGAGGCTTGGAATTT
This sequence comes from Canis lupus familiaris, assembly GCF_011100685.1. Lineage (NCBI taxonomy): Eukaryota > Metazoa > Chordata > Mammalia > Carnivora > Canidae > Canis > Canis lupus. The sequence goes on along the minus strand of NC_049223.1, from coordinate 75,697,736 downwards.
GGGAAACTGGTATCAGCCTCTGGGCCACTAGCAGCCTTTTTGCCCTTGCAGAGCCCTTCTGAGGAAGATCTTCGAGATGAGGCCAGAGTTCCAACTGCCTTAGGACTGCCACAGTCTGAGGCCTGAGTTAATGGACTTCCATTGCCAGGTACCGGCCCCCTCTTGCAAAAGGGGGCCTCAGTGGAGGTGTCAGAAGCCTTGTCAGCTCTACCCAGTATGTCACTGGGAACAGATCCCTGGGTGCTATGGTCACTAAATGTTCGTGTGGTCTTCTCCACTTTTCCCTTCAACCCACTGTCAGTACCTGGCTTGGGAGTACCCTTCCAAACTTTATTGTGCTCCTGAGCAGCTGGCGGGTAGCGGCTAAGCACTGATGGCTGTTCCCTGGACTTCTTCCCTTCACTCTGAGAAGAGCCAGGTGCAAATCGATCCTCAGTTCTCCTTGTCTCCTGAGTCCCACTGTCCGCTACTGCCCCTATGTTGGAAGCTTTGGCTGCCCTCCTATTGGTGAAACTGGGAGAGGAAACCTGCCTGTTGCCCAGAGAATAGTTTTCATTGTTGAGAGCGAACTCCCTGTTGCGATGCCTCTCCCGCTTATGCAGAGGGGACAGTTCCCGGGGCGTGTGTTTGGATGCAGGTGCCTCACTCCCGTGGCCTCTCACCTTAGTCCTCTCGTGCCTCCCTTTGCTGGACAGGAAAGCCTCATCTCCTTCTACCTCCCCATTCTCTAATTCTTTCTGCTTCTTGATTTGTAGCTTGATCTCCTCCAGCTGGCTGGCTAGAAGTTTGTTTTTATTTTGTTCACTTAGGTAATTATCCTGAAGATCATTATTTTTGGCCCTCATTTTCTTAAGCTCCTCTTCCAAAAATTCAAAATGTTTGATTTGTGTCTTAAGTTTCTCAATCTCTTGGTTAAGATCTTTAACTTTGTTGTCTTCCTGATTTCGGTTCTTTTCATTTTCTGATTTGTTTCTTGTTTCATTCTCTACCTGCTTTAGATAGTCCAGCGTGCCCTTCCTTCTTGATTCTTTGCACGGCAGTGTGGAGGAGATCCCATCCTCAATCCGTAGGTCATTCCTTTCCAGAAGATTAGAAGCATTCCTTGTATAATCTCGGTTCATTTTTTTGTTCTGCTCCAGTTTCTGAGTGAGCTCTTTTATCAGTTTCTCATTTTCTTTCTCCTTTTCATTCAAGTATTTTCTCTCACTTACAAAGCTCAGAGTTAACGACTTCAGCTTTTCTAACTCTGACACTAAACTCTGTTCAGTTTTATCTAGGCGGTCCTCAGAAGATTCCAGTTCTTTCACTTTGACCCTGAGCATCTCCAGCTCAGAGGAGATCTTCTTTGTCAGGTTTCTCTCCTCATTCAGACTCAGACACAGTTGAGTACAGTCATTCTTACTCCTGCCAAAGGCCTCCTCCAGCTTCTCCAGTTCAGCCATTCGTTTCTGAAGCCGCTCGATCTCAGATTTCAGCTCCCGGGTGAGGTTTTCTTCCTCTTCCAGCTTCTCCTTCATCAGTTGACACAGGTCCTCTGCTCTCTTAATTTCCTCATCTTTGCCTTCAATTCTCAGCACTCGCTGGCGCAGCACTTCAATCTCTGCCAACATGCTGGAGTTGCTGCCTTCTGCCTGAATCACCTTGTCCTGGAGATCCAGGAGCTCATCCTCTGCTTTCTGGAGGTTTTTTGTGGCTTCCTCCAGCTCATCGAGGCGGCGGCTTAGACTCTGTAACTTAAACCGCAGGTGGCGGCTGGAGGCGGTCTCCTTGTAGCTTGTAAACTCAGCCATGTCTACTGCCAGCCGGCACGGGCTCCTAGAGACATCCAGTTCCACTCGAGGAGATGAGAAATGGTTACCTTTCTCTTGGCATCCACAACCTTCTTGGGCAGCCGGAGACCATTATCAGTCTATAGAAGGAAAGCAGAAAGCATGTCAGGGGGCAAATCTCAAACCTGTACTTCAGCTCCCAGGTGTAGTAATTCTTGTGCCTGGAACACAGGCGCTCAAATTTGTTAAATGAATGAATTTCAGTAATCCTGCAGGAACACCCTGGTGCTTTAAGGTGGATACTTAGGTGATTACCTAGTTTTATCCTAATGAAGAATGTCACCAGCGGCCACATGGCAAAAAGGCGTAAAAGAATGCCTCATTTCTCATGGCAGACTCTAAGAAAAATCACCTCTTGACATTAGGGAGATAACAGGACCTAGGCTCCATGAGAGGAGAAAGAAAGGGTTAGACCCCTAGAGAATCTATAATTTTGGGTGTGCCTTCATCCGAGTTCTGAGTTCAAATTTACCCTGCCTTGAGTGATATAGTATCAACTTGTCCTCACTGAGAATCTAACCTAAAATGGTCTCAGCCTGGCAAAATCCCTGGGAAACCTAGCAGAGGTCAACAAAATACTCCTGAGAGACACTCTCTCTACCCAGGTCACACGAGAGTTCCCACAGATAAAGTCCTGCTGCACCTTGGGTTTACTATTCTAAGTTACAAAACACATAAGGACCAATCTTTTACTATTTATATCAATAAGAACCAAGGTTTGTAAGATAGATTAAAGACCAGAAATTAAGCACATTCCAGTTTTTTTTTTTTTTAATTTTTATTTATTTATGATAGTCACAGAGAGAGAGGCAGAGACATAGGCAGAGGGAGAAGCAGGCTCCATGCACCGGGAGCCCGATGTGAGATTCGATCCCGGGTCTCCAGGATCACGCCCTGGGCCAAAGGCAGGCGCCAAACCGCTGCGCCACCCAGGGATCCCCTGCATTCCAGTGTTTAAAGGTGACAAACCAGGAGACAAGAAAAAGATGGTGTCAACAAAGATCAGAAGATTTTAAAATTAACCAAACTTCTTCACTAGAAATGGAAAGAAAAATGGCAAATTAGATGCAAGTGAAAAGTACAGTGGCTGAGAAGAGATATACGGAGATTACAAAGGGCAGCACAAACTTAAAAGATTTTATGAAAGAAAAGCTAATTAGTGGCTCAGTCAGTTAAGCCCCCAACTGTTGATTTCAGCTCAGGTCTTGATCTCAGAGTCATGAGTTCAAGACCCACCCTGGGCCCCATAAAGGGCATTAGGCCTACTTTTAAAAAGGGGCAAGGGGGCAGCTGGGTGACTCAGTTGGTTAAATGGCTGCCTTTGGCTCAGGTCATGATCTCAGGGTCGTGGGATCGAGCCCCACATGGGGCTCCCTGCTCAGTGGGGAAGCCTACTTCTCCCTCTTTCTCTGCTCATGCTCTTTCACCATCTCTCTCAAATAAATAAAATCTTCCAAAGAAAGAAAGGTTAATGGATGGGGAATAAAATTAACACATTTAACAAAAGGAAGGAATAGAGAGAATGGGGGGACGCAATATTTGAAGAGCTACTAGTATTTTCAAGAGTTGATGAAAGAGGGATCCCTGGGTGGCGCAGCGGTTTGGCGCCTGCCTTTGGCCCAGGGCGCGATCCTGGAGAACCGGGATCGAATCCCACATCGGGCTCCCGGTGCATGGAGCCTGCTTCTCTCTCTGCCTATGTCTCTGCCTCTCTCTCTCTCTCTCTCTCTCTCTCTCTGTGTCACTATCATAAATAAATAAAAATTAAAAAAAAAAAAAAGAGTTGATGAAAGATAGGGAGCTTCATATTTAGGAAGCAAAGTCCCAACCAAGCAGGGACAAAGTTAAATCTGCACCTAGACACATAGTAAGGATACAGGAGAATACCACTAAGAGAAGCAACAAGAAGGAAAAATATATATGTACTCTATGAAGTAAAAAATGAAGTAGATTCTCAGAAACTTGTGTCAAATAAAAGACATGGTAAGACTTTTAAAGTTCTAAGAGAAAATAATCATAACCTAGAAGAAGATACCCTGTGAAACTATGAAAGAAGGTACAATTAGAAACTCTTTCAGAACAAAAAAAAGGGAAATAAAAACCTAAGTATTCATTAGTAACACACCTTCACTGAAAAAGCTATTTATGGATTTATGATAATTGAGAATATAGAAACTGGGGCACATGGGTGGACCAGTCGGTCGAATATTGGACTCTTGATTTTGGCTCAGGACATGATCTCAGGGTTGTGGGATCGAGCCTCATTTTGGGCACCATGCTCAACAAGGAATCTGCTTTCCCTTTCCATCTACCCCTTTCCCTACTCATGCACACACACCCTCTCAGAAAAATAAATCTTTCACTTAAGACAGGCATGATATGCAAGAAGGAATGGAAAGCAAAGAAATTAACCCAAACAAGCACTGGTTCAGTTAAACAATAAACAAAAGTTAATTGGGGACAGGAGGGGGTAGGGCAGGATAAACCTAAATGCTAGGTAATGATATGTAAGTCATAAAGAAATCAGAATTCAAGTGTTCTTAAGAAGCTGTAGTTTGGGGGAAGAAGACAGAGTTAATTATAACTAACCTTAGACCTTGTTAAGAGTAACTGCTAATTATATATCTAATAAGACATTAATAAGCAGAATATATATAAAAGAACTCCTACAACTTAACAAATAACATGATTTAAAAATGGGCAAGTGGGGCAGCGTGGGTGGCTCAGCGGTTTAGTGCCACCGTCAGCCCAGGGCATGACCCTGGGGACCCGGGATCGAGTCCCACATCGGGCTCCCTGTGAGGAGCCTGCTTCTCCCTCTGCCTGTGTCTCTGCTTTTTTCTCTCTGTGTGTATACACTCTCATGAATAAATAAATAAAATCTTTTAAAAAATAAAAAATAAATTAAAAAAATATAAAAAAGGGCAAGTGCCTTGAACAGACATTGCTCCAAAGATAATATCCAAGTGGCCTACAAGCATATGAAAAGATACTTGATATCATTAATCATTGGGGAAATGCAAATCAAAATCACAATGAGAGAGATCACTTCATATACATCAGGATGGTTACTATCAAAAAAACAAGTGTTGTTTAGAATATGGAGAAACTGGAATGCTCATGATTGTTGGTGGGAAAATAAAATGGAAAAGCTGCTATGGAAAACAGTATGGCAGCTCCTCAAAAAAATTAAAGATAGAATTACCATATGACCCAGCAGTCTCACTCCTGGGTATAAGAACAAAAATTCAAAACAATCTTGAAGAGATATTTGCATACCTATCTATATTCACAACAGCGCTATTTGCAACGACCAAGAAGTGGAAACAACCCAAGTGTCCATCAATGGATGAATGGAAACACAAAATGTAGTATATGTTAAAGTGAAATATTAGTCTTTAAAAAGGAGACTCTGACATGCAGTATAACCCGGGTGAAGCTTGAGGACACTGTGCTAAGTGAAACAATCCAGTCACAAAAGACAAATACTTTATGATTTTACTCATATGAAGTACCTAGAATATTCAAATCCATAGAAACAGCAGAATGGTAAATGCCACAGGGTTGGAGAGGGGAAGTAGGAACTGTTGTTTAACGGGTATGGAATTTCAGTGATGCTAGATAAAAAATTGGTTTGCACAACAATGTGAATATATTTTAGGTTATGCATTTTTACCACAATAAAAAAAATCTTAAGGCAGGAGAGAAGTAAAAAGCATACAGAAGGTAGGGCTGACTTCCAGTTTCTGGTCTAGCACGTCAGGAAGTCATCACTGTGTCTTAACATATAAAAAGCTGAACAGTTTGAAAATCCATGAGAGAAATGAGGCCACAAAATCCACTTCTCAAAAAGTTAGACAAGTGGATGCAGGGAATCATAATCTAACAGAACAGAAACTCACGAGTATCTGTGGGAATCGGCACCAGGGTAGGAAAACCTATAACTACAATTGACAAATTGCTAGAGGCCCAGTGTGGACAACTCTGCAGATTAAGAACATGAGGCAGTTTCAATCTTAGAGGGATGCACTGCATTTTGTGGACTTTACCTCCAAGAGCTGTACAAGGTTCTCACAGTGAAGATGAGAGAAAACTCCCTTGAGCACCCAGCAGGGGGAGGGTTAAAGCAAGCATTTTCAAACCGAGCCTGCAAGAAGGGAAATACCCAACTCCAGCTCCCTTTAGCCATCCTGTATCACCTAAGGGGCATGGGAGTTTGGGGGAGCATGAGAGTCTGAGATAAGAAGGGGAGAAGGCCATCAATAAAGGCCTACTTACCTCAGTTCTTTCTATCCAGGACATCATGTCCTGCTTTCATCAAAAAATTACCAGGCATACTAAAAGGCAAAAAAGGAAGTTTGAAGAAACAGAGCAAGCATCAGAACCAGACTCAGATATGGCAGAGATGTTGGAATTACCAAAAATTTAAAACTATGATTAATATGCTAAGGGCTCTAATGGAAAAAGTAGACATCATACAAGAACAGAAATGGAAATTCTAGGAATAAAAAAAAAGTTAAAATCAGAAACATTGTAACAAATAAATAATGCCTTTATCTCATTAATAGACTAACAGAGCTGGGTAAAAAAACCTCTGAGCTTGAGGAGGGTATGTCATCAATAGAAACTTCCAAACCTCAAAAGTAAAGAAACTTTTAAAAAAAAGAAAGACAACTACAAAAGGTATAACATGTAACAGGAATCATGGAAGAAGAAAAAAATTTGAAGCAATGACTGAGAATTTCCAAAAATTAGCGTCAGATACCAAATAACACCAAGCAGGATAAATGCCAAAAAGATAAAAGAAAAAACAAAAACCCAACACTAGACATATCAAATTCACAATGCAGAAAATCAAAGATATGGAAAAAATCTTGAAAGACCCACAGGGAAAAAACAACCTTACCAATAGAGGAACAAAGACAAGAATTACATCTGTCTTCTCAGAAGTTATGCAAGCCAGAAGTCAGCGGAGTGAAATATTTAAAATGTTGGGAGGGAGGTCGGGGGGGAAGCCACCAATCTACAATTCTGTACCCTGCAAACACGAAAAAACTTCTATACCACTTGAGAAATAAAGGAAAAATAAACACTTTCTCAGACAAATAGAAACTGAGATCCACTGCCAATAAACCTAGCTTGCCAGAAATGTTAAAAGAGTTCATCAGTGAGCAGAAAAATAATATAAAAATTCAGACTACAGGGCAGCCCTGGTGGCGCAGCAGTTTAGCGCCGCCTGCACCCAGGATGTGGAGTCCTGTGTCAGGCTCTGTACATGGAGCCTGCTTCTCCCTCTCTGCCTGTGTCTCTGCCTCTCTCTCTCTCACTCTCTCTCTCTGTGTATCTCATGAATATAAATAAATAAAATATTTAATAAAAAAAAATTCAGACTACATAAAGAAAAGGAGAGCATTAAAGTAAAAGTAAAATGGCATTTTTCATTTTTATTACTCTCAATTGATCTAACAGATAATAGTTTGTTCAAAATAATAACAATGTATTCAATGGCTGTAGCTTAAATATAAATAAAATTAATGACCGCAATGGTACAAGGGACACATGAGAACTAGAAACACTTTATTATAAGGTACATGTACTACCTATAAATCTACACTGCAACTCTAGGTCAAACACCAAAAAAAAAAAAAAAAAAAAAAAAAAAAAAGTTTTAATTGATATGCTTAGGACAGAAACTGGATCCATATAAAATGCTCAGTTAAAACCACAAAAGGCAGAAAAAAAGACAAAAAGGAACAAAACGGGCAGCCCTGGTGGCGCAGCGGTTGAGCACCGCCTGCAGCCCGGGGTGTGATCCTGGAGACCAGGGATCGAGTCCCACGTCGGACTCCCTGCATGAAGCCTGCTTCTCCCTCTGCCTGTGTCTCTGCCTCTCTCTCTCTCTCTGTGTGTCTCTCATGAATTAAAAAAAAATAAAATCTTAAATAAAATAAAATAAAAGTACAGATGTTTAAAAAAAAAGGAACAAAAACACAAGAGCATATAATCACTTTAAATATCAACAGTCTAGGGGATCCCTGGGTGGCTCAGCAGTTTAGCGCCTGCCTTTGGCCCAGGGTGCAATCCTGGAGTCCCAGGATCGAGTCCCGTATCGGGCTCCCGGCATGGAGCCTGCTTCTCCCTCCTCTCTGTCTATCATAAATGAATGAATTAATTAATTAATTAATTAATATTTTAAGATAAATAAATAAATAAATATCAACAGTCTAAATATACCAAGTGAGAGAGACTGGTCTGAGTAGATAAAAAATTAAGACCCAAACATACATTTACAAAAACCCACTTAAAATATTTTTTTAAGATTTTATTTTTAAGTAATCTCAACACCCAAGGTCGGGCTCTAACTCCCAACCCCAAGATCAATAGTCATGCCCTCCACCAACTGAGCCACCCAGGGGACCCAACTTTAAATTTAATTCCAATATAATTAACATACAACATTATATTAGTCTCAGATGTACAACATAGGGATTCAACAATACAATGTATTACTCAGTGCACCCACTCTAAAATTTTAATAAAGTACATAATGACTAGGGGCGCCTGGGTTGCTCAGTAGGTTAAGTGTCTGACTCTTGATTTCAATTCAGGTCATGATCTCAGGGTTATGAAATCAAGCCCCATACTGGGTTCCATGCTCAGGAGGTAGTCTGCTTGAGATTCTCTCTCTCCCTCTGCCCCTTCCTTGCCCTTTCTCTAAAATTAATAAATCTTAAAAAAAAAAAAGATTAAAAGTTAAAGGACAGAGAAAGATATGTCATGCTAACTAATCAAAATGAAGTTGGAGGGGTGGCCTGGATGGCTCAGTTGGTTAAGTGTCTGCCTTTGGCTCAGGTCATGATCCCAGGGTCTGGGATGGAGCCTGCTCAGTGGGGAGCCTGCTTGTCCTTCTCCTCCCCACTCATCCTCTCTCTTGCTATCTCTGTCTCTCTCTCAAAATCTTTAAGAAAAAAAAATACACATACACACAGCAAAAGGAAGTTGAAGTAGCTACATTAATTTCAGACAGCGGATTTCAGAGCAAGTGAAGTTATGAGGGGAAAAGACAGACATTACATAATGATATAGGAGTCTCAATTTTCCAAGAAGATATAACAACCCTTAATATGTATATGCACCTAACAATGGAGCATCAAAATATGTGAGGCAAAAAAAAAAAAAAAAAATGTGAGGCACAAACTTACAGAATTGCAAAGAGAAATAGATGAATCCACTATTATAGCTAGGAGACTTCAGCACCCCTCTGTCAGAAATGGACAGATCTAACAGGCAGAAAATCAGAACATAGTTGAAGTCAACAACACAATCAATCAAGTACTACATCCAACAACAGAATATGCATTCTTAAGTTCACATGGAACATTCACCAAGAGAGACCACATTCTGGGCCAGAAAACACAATTAACAACTTGAACAGAACAGAAACCATATACTATCTACTCTCAGGCCACAAAGGAATTACACTAGAAATCAATCCCAGAAAGCTGGAAAGTACTCAAATATCTGGAGATTAAACAACACACTTCTAAATAATACATAGATCAAAGAAGAAGAAATCGAAATTTTTTTAAGTATTTTGAACTGAAAGAAAATGAAAATACAACTTTATCAAGATTTGTGGGGTGTACCAAAAGCAATGTTTAGAGGCATTTATAGCACTGAATGCATGTATCAGGAAGAATAAAGATCTACAAGCAATAAGCTAAGCTTCCATCTTAGGCAACTAGAAAAACAAAAGCAAATTAAAACCAAAGTAAACTGAAGAAAAGAAAAACTGAAGTAGTAATCAAGTTGTTCTTTGAAAAGATCGATAAGGGATGCCTGGGTGGTTCAGTGGTTGAGTACCTGCCTTCGGCCCAGGGCATGAACCCGGATCGAGTCCCACATCAGGCTCCCTGCATGGAGCCTGCTTTTCCCTTTGCCTAAATCTCTGCGTCTCTCTATGTCTCTCACGGGTAAATAAATAAAATCTTAAAAAAAAAAAAAATGATCGACAGAATCAATAAGCCTCTAGCCAGGCTAACGAAGAAAAAAGAAGACACACATTATAATACCAGCAGTTAAAGAGAGGATGGCACTACAGATCCCATGGACATTAAAAGCATAATATAGGATTATCAAAAATTCTATACCCACAAATTTGATAACCTAGATGAAATGGACAAACTGCCTAAAAGATACAATCTGCCAAAATGCACACAAGAAGGAAATAGATCATCTGAATAGGACTGTATATATTTAAGAAATTAATAATTAATAACCTTCAAAAACAGTAAACACATCAGGCCTGAATGGTTCATGGGTAATTGTAAAACACACTTAAGAATAATTATACCAATTATACAATTTTCTACAAAATTCCAGAAGTTAGAAGCAGAGGGAATACTCCCCCCGCCCAGAGCATTCTATGAGGCCAGCATTACCCTAACACCAAAACTAGACAAAGATCTTACAAGAAAAAGAAAACTACAGACTAATCACTCATGAACACAGATGAAAAATCTTCGACAAAATGTTAGCAGATCTAATCCAACAATGTATAAATAGAATTTTAGACCATGACTACATGGGATTTATCCCAAGTATATACAAAACTGGCTCAACATTCAAAAATAATTAATATAATCCAGAATATCAACAGACTAAAGAAGAAAAATCACATAATCTTATTAAAAATTACAAAGTATTGACAAAATCCAATACCCATTCATGATAAAACTCCCAGCAAACTAGGAATAGAGGGAACTTGCTCAACTTGATAAAAATCTACAGTTAGCATCATACTTAATTGGTGGAAAACTCAAAACTTTCCTGCTATGACCAAGAACAAGGCAAGATGTCCCCCTCTTACCACAGCGTCTCAAAATTGTACTAGAAGTCCTAGCTAATGCAATAAGACAAGAAAATAAGAAAGGAAAAGAAGAAATAAAACTGTCTTTGTCTGCATACGACATGACTAGAAAATCGAAATTAATCAACGAAAAAAAATTCCGGGAACTAGTAAGCATTATAGTAAGGCTGCAAAATACAAAGTTAACCTACAAGTCAGTCACTTTCCCACATACCAGCAATGAACAAGTGGAATTTGATGTTAAAAACACAATATCATTTTCAAACACACACACACACAATTTACATTAGCACCTCCCAAAAAAGAATTACATTAAGTATAAATGTAACAAAATATATACACGATCTATATAAGGAAACTATAAAACTGGTGCATCAAAGAAGTATTAAGTCAATGAAGAGATAGTCCATGTTCATGAATAGGAAGACTCAATATTGTCCAAATGTTAATTCTTTCCAATTTGAGATATACGTTCAATGTAATCCCAATCAAAATCTCAGCAAATTATTTTGTGGATATCAACACACTGATTGGGAAGATCCAAAGAGCCAAATCATACTGAAGAACAAAGTTGGAAGACTGACATTCCTTGACCTCACGACTTACTATAATCCTCCAGTATTCAAGAGAGTGTGGTATTGGTAAAAGAACACACAAAGCAACAGAACAAAAAACAGAGCCCACAAATAGATCCACATTAGCATAGTCAGTTGAACTTTGACAAAGAACCAAAGGCAATAACAATGAAGCAAAGACAGCCTTGTCTTTTCTGGTGCTGGAAAAATGAACATCCACATGCAAATCAATGAATCTAGACACAGATCTTACACTCTTCAAAAATATTAACTCAAAATGGATCACAGACCTAAAAATAAAACATAAAACTTATAAAATGCCAATAAGGTAACATAGGAGAAAATTCAGATGACCTCAGGTATGATATAATGATGACTTTTTAGATACAACACCAAAGGTGTGATCCATGAAAGAAATAACTGGTAAGCTACACTTCACTAAAATTTTATTCTTTAAAAGACAATGTCAAAAGAATGAAAGACAAACTACACACTGGGAAAAAATATCTACAAAAGACCCATTTGATAAAAGGAGTGTAAACATAAAATGCCAAGAACTCTTAAAACTCTGGATGCCTGGGTGGCTTAGTGGTTGAGCATCTGCCTTCAGCTAAGGGTGTGGCCCCGGGGTCCTGGGATCAAGTCCCATTTCAGATTCCCTGCAGGGAGCCTGCTTCTCCCCCTCTGCCTATGTCTCTGCCTCTGTGTGTGTCTCATAAATAAATAAACAAATAAATAAAATCTTTTAAAAAAAGTCAACAATAAGAAAACAGTCTGATTTAAAAATGGGCATTAACAAAGATTTCACCAGAGAATATGTATATTGGAATATACATATGCCAATAAGCAAATGTAAAGATGTTGCACATCATATGTCATCAGAGGAACACAAAGCAATAAGAAGATACACTACACACCTATTAGAATGGCCAAAATCTGGAACACTGACAACACCGAATGCTAGTGAGGATGTGGAACAAAAGGAATGCCCACTGCTAGTGGACATACAAAATGATACAGCTCACTTTGGAAAACAGTTTGGTGATTTCTTACAAGTAAATGCATTCTTACCATACACAATGCAGCGACAGCATTCCTTGGTATTTACCCAAAGGAATGAAACCTGCATGCGAAGGTTTCTAGCAGCTCTATTCACAAATGCCAACACTTGAAAGCAACCAAGATGTCCTTCAGTAGGTGAACGGATAAACAAACTGCGGTATATACAGATAATGGAGTATTACTTAGCTAAAAAGAAATGAGCTATCAAGCCATGAAAAGACAAGGAGGAAGCTTAAAAGTAAAACAACCCAATATGAAAAGGATATGTGACCCCAACTATATGACTTTTTTTTTTTTTAAGATTTTATTTACTTATTCATGAGAGACACAGAGAGAGAGAGAGAGGCAGAGACACAGGCAGAGGGAGAAGCAGGCTCCATGCAGGGAGCCCGATGCAGGACTCGATCCCGGGACCCCAGGATCACGCCCTGGGCTGAAGACGGAGCTAAACTGCTGAGCCACCCAGGCTGTCCTATGACGTTCTTTAAAGGGCAGAATTATGTAAACTATGGAGACAATAAAAAGATCAGGGGGTAGAAAGGAGGGAGGGATAAAGAGAGTGAATTTTTAGGGCAAGAAGGCTACTCTGCATAATACTATAATGGTGAATACATCTCATTATAAATTTGTGCAGATTCAGAGACTGTATAACACCAAGAATGAACCATAATGTATACTGTGGACTCTGGTGATAATGACATGTCAATGTGGGTTCACCAGTTGTAACAAATGTTCCCCTCTGGTCAGGTATATAAATAATAAGGCAAGCTGTGCATGTGTGGAGGCAGGAGGTATATGGGAAATCTACCTTCTGCTTAATTTTGCTGTAAATCTAAAAGTGCTCTTTTAAAAAATTTAGTTTAACAGACAAACAAGCTGGCTAGGGGTGGGGGGAGATGCTGAGAGGAGGTTGCAATTTTAAACAGGGTAATCAGGGTAGGCCTCAAGGTAGCACCTGAGTAGAGACTCGAAGGAAGCAAAGAATATTTAGAGGAGAACATTCTAGGCAAAGAGAAGACGGAAAACAAAGACTATTAAAAAAGCATACTTTGGACAGCATGGCTGGACATGAGGGAACAAAAGGAGAGTAATGAGAGATGGAATCAGAAGATGAAGTGGGAGCATCTTGGAGGCCCCAGGGAAGACTCTGATTTCTTATCTAGACCCATCCAAAGGTTCTGAGCAAAGGAATAACACATTCTGACTTGGATCAATCTGGACTATATCGTTTCACTTACACATAGTTGAGAAACAGGCAAAAATTCATCCGTGGTGATCATGGCTACCCTCTAGGGAGACCATGACCAGAAGGAGGCTCCTGGGGATGTTCTATGGATGGCAGATTCCTGCCATCAAGCTACATAACTTAAGATTTGTACACTACATGTTATATAACTAACAAAAAATATAGATAACCTATGAAATAAGATACAGATCAACATGACTGCTGTGCTCAAAACAGACCACAGAGGGTAAGGGTGAGAGCAGTAATCCGGGCAAAGGCAGTTATGGTCCGGCCCAGGACACTGGCCACACATGGTAAGAAGTGGTCCAACTCTGGCCACTTGAAAGTAGAATCACAGCATTTGCTCTTGGATTGCCTGTGAGGTGTGACAAAGGGATTAAGAATGGCTCCCGGGGGTTAGGTGGAGGCAGGGGGGTGGCACCTGGGTGGCCCAGTCAGCTGAACATCCAACTCTTGGTTTCGGCTCAGGTCATGATCTCAGGGTTATGAGATCAAACCCCACATCAGGCTCTGTGCTCAGCAAGGAGTCTATTCCCTCTCCCTCTGCCCCTCCCACTGGTTTTCTAAAATAAATAAACAAATCTTAAAATAAAGAGCTCTTTAAAAAAAATGACTCTGGGGGTTTTGCTCTGAATCTATAGAAGGATTGAGATGTTATCAATTTAAACAGGGATGACTGGATGGAGCAGTCTGAAAAGAAAGATCAGGAGTTGAGTTTGGGACATATTATTTATGAAATATGAATTAGTCATCCAAATAGAGACATTCAAGAGGCTGTCTGAATATACAAAGCTGGACTTCAGGAGAGAATGGGCTGAATGTATAAATCTGTGCTATAATCAATAATGAATGGATGGCTTAGAAAGCCAGGATTCGGGTAAGACTGTCAATGAACTGTGTGAGTACAGAAAAATCAAGAAGTCAAAGGTCTTAGCCCCAAGGTGGCCATATTTTTTACTAGTGGAAATGTAGAGTAAGCAGCAAAGGACACAAAGACAAAGTCAGCAAGGTAAAGGGAAACTGGGAGATTGTATCCTAGAAGCCCAGCCAAGAAAGCCTTTCAAGGAGAAAGGGTGCTAAGTCCTGTCACAGGAAGCTGATGGCTCAAGTAAAAGGAAGGCTAAGAACAGACCATTATATTTCACAACGTGGAAGTCACCCTGGGAAGAGCGGCACTGTTAAGTGATGGAAGTGAAAATTTTATCAGGTGAGTTTAAGAGAAAAAATAAGGTGATGAATTGGGAGATAACAAATACTAAATGATTTTTCAATTCTGTTAAAAAGCAGAAAATACAAAATGTATAAAATTTAAGTAAAATACAAAAATAGAGTGAAATATAAATAAATAAACAGAGCAAATAGGGGGCTTGACAGAAAAAGTGGAATCAAGCTATTTCTTTTCTAAGATGGAAGAAAAAGTATGTTGGCATATTGATAAGAGTATGCTCCAGGAAAAACGGGAAAATTTGACAAGTTATGAAAGACAGGCAGAAACATTCTAGAGCAATGTTCTTGGATAAGAGAGAGAAAATGGGGATCCAGGATAAAGTCAGCAGCTGCGCTGGAGAACAGTGGATGCACGGTGACCGGCAGGCAGGCAGAGGATGCAGGTGCATGGGCAGGTGGGAAGGCAAGTACGGTGGTAGGAGTTCTCTTCAGGCAGTTTCGTGTCTTCACTGAAATAGCAAGCAAGGTCACCATCTTAAAGTGGCAACAGGGGATCAAGTATTAACAGTTTGAGATCTGGTGAGCGAGGCGAGGGCAGACAGGCAACATTAAGGGCCCGCTTAAATTTCATGGTCATGATTTACAGTGAAACCAGTCGGCAAGGTCGTATTTCTCTATCCAGTCTTGTTCAGCTGACCAGATGAAGGCACAGAGGAGACAGGGTCTGAATGACCCGGATGGAGCTCTAGGACTAGAACAAAGCAAGAGAGGCCACGGGAATCACAGGCACGGCCAAGGGAACTTAAGCTTGTTCAGTAAAGATGGACAAGAACATGTGAAGAACAGTGAAAATGTAATAGGACCAAATGAACTGATGGGACCAACAAAGGACAGAAGGGCCATTGGGGTCAGGGTACCAGCAGGAGTGAGCTTGCCAGACAGGAGATGGTAATTCCAGAGGGACCTATCTCCAGGAACTGGAGAATGTCAAAAACTAAGGTATGAATAGGTGGAGCACAGGATGTGTAGGGCAGTGAAACTACTCTATATGACACTGCAATGGCGGATGTATGTCATCATACATTTATCCAAACCCACTGAATGTACACCAGCAAGAGTGACCTATAACACGAACACAGAGCCTGGGCGACTATAGCGTGTGAATGTAGGTTCGCCAGTATGTGCCCCTCTGGTGAGGGATGCTGATAATGGGGAAGGCAGGTGGGCAGGGAATATATGGGAAATCTCTTCCCCTCAATTCCATGAACTGAAAGATTCTCTCAAATAGTCTTTTTCCTTTTTATTTTTTTTTAAGATTTTATTTATTTATTCATGAGAGACACAGAGAGAGGCAGAGACACAGGCAGAGGGAGAAGCAGGCTCCATGCAGGGAGCCCAACATGGGACTCGAACCTGGGTCTCCAAGATCTCGCTCTGGGCTGAAGGCAGCACTAAACCGCTGAGCCACCCGGGCTGCCCGTCTTTTTCCTTTTTAAAAATATTTTTTTTAAGTAATCTCTACACCCACATGGGGCTCAAACTTGCAACCTCAAGATCAAGAATTGCATGTTCCTCCAAATGAGCCAGCCAGGCGACCCCAAGATGGTCTCATTAAAAAAAAAAAAAAAAAAAATCCTGAAGTTTTTTTTACACAGATGATCATGTTCATGGGGCTGCTGGGAGCAGGGATGAAAGAGGAAGATCCCTGGTATAGAGAGAGAGAATGGGAGGCAAAGGTGCTGCAAGGACCACAGAATCATACCTTGAAAGCACCACTTATTAACAGGACGAGAGATGGCAAGAGTGACATTAGATAAGAAGCTAAAGTCACTGAGAACTTAGAGGCACTCTGGGGGGTTGGGGGCATGAGAGACGACAGCAGCACCAAGGGTGCAGGGTGATACAGTCTGATATGATTAGATTTAAAATTAGGGGGAAGGAGTGAGGAAACATGGTCTGAGCCATAACAAAAAAATAACCGCCATTCGGAAGAGAAGAACTGATTCAATAATGATCCCAACAAGAAAACCCAGGGCAAAAAGATTTGAGGAAATGCCAGAAGCCACTGTCTCCAACCCGGAGATCCGTTCTCCAGGTCGCACTGGAAGCCTACAGCCGGCAGATGGAGCCCACGCACCGGCCCTAAAACACCAAGGCCTTGGAGATGCTGGAGCTACAGAGCCTGCCTGCCTGCCTGCCTCCCCCAGCCTTGAGGACCCTGCCTTCTTCCAAGCTGGTTCTCCCTCTCCGCCTGCCCCTCTGCTTCCCTGGTCCATCTCTCTCTCTCTGTTCTCTTTGCTTCTTTTGGTCTCCCTTCTTTCTCTTTCCAGTTTATATGCTTCCTCATTCTCAAAAATGGAAGGTGGGGGGATCCCTGGGTGGCGCAGCGATTTGGCGCCTGCCTTTGGCCCAGGGTGCGATCCAGGAGACCCGGGATCGAATCCCACGTCGGGCTCCCGGTGCATGGAGCCTGCTTCTCCCTCTGCCTATGTCTCTGCCTCTGTGTGTGTGTGTGTGTGACTATCATAAATAAATAAAAATCTTTTTAAAAATGGAAGGGGAAAAAGAAACAAAGATTCTTTTGTGATTTATTTATTTATTAATGAGAGAGAAAGAGAGAGAGAGAGAGGCAGAGACACAGGCAGAGGGAGAAGCAGGCTCCATGCAGGGAGCCCGATGCGGTACTCGATCCCGGGTCTCAAGGATCACGCCCTGGGTTGAAGGCGGCGCCAAACCACTGGGCCACCCAGGCTGCCTGATTTATATATTTATATAAGAAAAAAATCTTTTCTCTTATTCCCATCCACTCTTCCTACTTCGAGTGCCATCTGTTTTTGTCCTTTTGCCTAGTGGTACAGTAAAAACACAAAACACAACACTGACCAGTCTATACACAGGGTGAAGGAAATGGGGAGCTGAACAGAATATGGGTCATAAAGGGATTTTAAAAGGATCAACATTGGTATAACAATTAGCAGAAAGCAAGTGATATATGATGTTTCTACAAAGTGCTTTGAACCAGCTTATCCTTATAAGTATGCTAGAAAGCCATTAGATTGTACACTTTAAAGAGATCAACTTTGATATATAAATTAGATCACAATAAAGCTGTTTTTTTTTTTAAATGTTTATTATCCCAAACTAAAACATTCCCCTCAGCAACTCTCACACTACATTTTCATAAATTCCTTTTTTGGAAGAGAGAAATGTTAAACTTCAGTATAGCCCCATCTACAAATTCTAATTCTGAATTAGTAGAACCCAGAAATCCCTTTGCTCATTTATTCATTTGGCTTTTAGTGCCAATTTTACATGTTCTGTCCAAAACTCTGACACGAACCAGCCAGTACAGCACAACTGAAAAAGCTGAGCCCAATAACTATCCAGCATACACTTACTGGAGATGTGAAGAGAAGGAGCTCTTACCACTCTTCAAAATGCCTTCAAGGTCCTTGCTGCTCTCAGGATAAAGACCAAAGTCCCCAACGAGGCATGTGAAGCCCCAAAAGGCCTGGCCCTGCCGGCCTCGTCAGCCTCCTGTTCAAACCTCACACTCCTGCAGCCCACAAACCCTGCCCTCTCTCACCTCCGGGCCTTTACTGGCTTGGTTGGTAATCCTTCTCACTGCTCCAAATCCCACCTTAGTACCTCCTCCTGGAAGCTCCTGGACCACCTCCCTCTCAAAATCGCAGGCCAGATGGGGCCTTTCCTTCTTGCTCTTACAACGAGTGTGCGTATGTGCGTACTGGTCCCATCTCTGGACACAACACACCGTATTCCAGTGGTATCTACGCACTCTGTCTCTCCAGTTTGTTTCTTATTCACCACTGTATTCTCGGTACCCAGGCGGAAGCCTAGCACAGAATCAATGCTTAAAATTTGATCAATGAATGGCTGAATGAGCCCCCCAATTATTAAATGACTTATCAGCCCTTTGGCACTAACCATTAACACAAAGTAATAAAAATGATGTCAACAAGCTACTCGTGGATTACAAAGGCAAAAACAATTGGCAGGAACAGATATGGCCAGCACAGATATATCAGGTCCTGCGGTGAGGCTCCGAATGACCTCATCCCAAGCCCAGTGCCACCTGCAGGGTCCCAGCCCCAGTACTTTTCCCTGTTTGAACTCTGCCCCTTCTGGCTTTCAGGTCAATGCATGGAAATGGGGCATAAATACCAAAAAAACACATTATTCATAGGCTGTCTAGCTCTAGTAATTGGACCTCATGTTGGGAAAGAAGGGGAAAAAAGAAAATCTGGATCCTTTTCCACTCCTTAGAATGGGATTTCAGAGCCATAGATCTCTTATAGCTAAGAGATCATTTAGCCCACTGGTTTTCAAACTGGGCTCAGCAAATCCCCTCAGGAGTCCCCAGGGCAAAACAGGGGAGAAGGTTGGAGCAGGCTGAGAGCTTCAGGCTCCTTCATTCACTTCATCAACCAAAGCAACACCTATTAGCTTCTTAACACATTGGGTTTCTCCCATATGACTGTAAGGAGTTCCACTGATTTTATTTTAAAAATAAAACCACCTATTTGGCCCAATCCCCTTATTTTACAAATTAAGGAATGGAGACTCAGAGGTAAACACTGTGGTTTCTCTAGCAACTCAGCAGTAAAGGTAAGGACCTTAGTCTCCTGTCTATCCAGGATTCTTCCCATTGTGTAGAACCCCCTTCCTGGAAACTCTAAAGCATTTTTACAAAGTGAGGAGTCCTGACTATACACAGACCAGTAAGAGGAAAGATGCGGAGGACACCCAGCAGTGGAGCACTACTGTGCTGCAGTCAAGATATAAAGTACTTACCATACACACCTTCCCCAGGAATCCCAGATCTACCACTTACTTTTTCTTAAATTACCTCTCGGACGCTTTCTCATCCATAGAGTAGGGTAATCCCCGGGGATGTAAAGGGTTTAGCAGAAGTCACAAGTAACAGTAGCTACTACAGTATTCCACTGAGCCTTCCCAGTAATGTCATGGGACAGGGACCTTTGAACTCTCAAGGTCACACAGCAAGGATGACAGCCAGGTGTCTAACGCAAGACTACTTCCATAGTCCATATTCTTTTGAGAATGTTACCCTGTTGGCCAAATCAATGATCTTCTCTATGCCCCAGCACCTTCCTCTGAGCAAATAAAATACCAACCTGACTTACCTCACAGCCAAAACAAAAAAAAAAAAAAAAACAAGCAAACAAAAAACAGTCAGCTAAAGAACTCTGAAAAGTCCCATGCAGACCTGAGGTAAGTTTCACCAGGCAAAATCCTCCTAGAAACAGCCTCCCACTAAAACCAGGCTTTCTACCATTAGGGAAAACAAGAAAACTGATCGAAAATGGGGTCAGAGTGTCACTTTTCTCTGATCTTTGGCCCTAAGCATAACCAGGGTAGAAATGCTTTGCTACCTCCAAGACCATCCGAAAAGGAAGGGGAAGGGGCACATGCCTCTCCTCCCAGTGCCCCCCACATGCCCCAATAAGTATGTTTATCCAGGGAATATTCATTTCTTTAGTAGACATCTATGAACCCCTATGCGCACCCAGCATTTTGCCAAGTGCCAGGCAGGTTATCAACACCCATCCCTTGCCTTTAAAGCACAAGAGAACTAATCAGAAAACAGTAACGAAGAGGCCTCCCTGACCGTCTTCTACAATCCAGGCGCCGATCCTTTTGCTTACCATGCTTTTTTCACTTAGCACATCTTACCACCTGATAGATGTTGCAACTGGAAGCTCAGAAGAAGTGACTAATCGTGCCTGAGGGTGGACTCTGGGAAGGAAATTATTGATATTAAACCTCAGGAATCGCAGGAAAGTGATGAGAGGGAAGGGTGGTCCTATACTTTAATGCCAACTTGTCCCCCTCACCAGTGTCTAGCTCGGTTCCATTTCACACTAGAGGGATACAGCACCAATTCTCTCTCATTCGGGGCTCCTTCCTGCCCAAGTTCTTGAACCCAGTTCCAAACAGCCTGATCCAGCACTTTGGAGGTTGGCTTCTTCTCATCCTACTGGACCAGGAAGGTCTGAAATAGAACATAATCAAACCTGCCCTGCCCTGCCCTTTCCCCCTAACACAGCTACCATGATTCACACTTCCTCTTCCCAAAAGTCACTGAAAGCAGGGGGTCGGCAAACTTTTTCTTTAGGGTTGAATAGTATCCATCGTGGAAAGCATGGAGTAAAAATGCTGCATCGATGTTGTATGCCTGAAACTAATATAACACTGTGTGTTAATTATACTTCAGTTTTGAAAAGTCTGAGAGCATACATAGACGTGTACAACTTAGTTTAATAGTAAATAGTCCAGGCTTTGTAAGACCTGAGTTGGGGTCTGTCCCGGGTACTCAATTCTGGCCCCATAGCATGGACCAGCCATACACAATGTGTCCGTGAATGACATCATTGTGTTTCCACCCAACTTTATTTACAACAGCAGGCAGTGGGCCTGTGGACCACTGTCTGCCAACCCCTGTTTTTAAGCAGCTTCCTCCCAACCATTTCTAGGCACCGGTCTTCAGCCCCTAGGCCGTCCACATCCCACCACCACTTCTTCCTAAGGGCTTCTCTGTCATTCCTGGGCTTCAGTTATTTTTCCCAGAAGCACGAATTCACGTGTTTGATATACAAAACCTCAGGAGTTAGTAGCCCAACAAGCACAGAAAGATTCCCCAGGTGGGAAAAGACTTAGAGACCTGTGACCCAACCTCCCACCCCATGCAGAAGGCACCTCGCAAGTAGCCACTCTACTGTTTAAACACTTCTAATAACCAGCAGGACTCTTCTTCCTTCCCAAGACAACTCATTCCATCTTTGGACAGCTCCTTTTTTTTTTTTTTCTTGTTTAAGCACTCTTAACCACTTGAATACTACCTAATTCTTTTTACTAGAATGTAAGATCCATGACGCCAGAGACAGGCTTTTTCTGCGTCTGTAGCTGGTTTTTTTACTGCTGTCACTGGTATATAAAGGGTATAAAAGAACTGTTCATAAGAAGGAAAGACAGGAGGAAGGAGGCAGGAAAGAAGAGGGGAACAGGGAAGGAGGGAGGGAAAATCCATGGCTGCACCTGGGGAACTTTCCTCCCTCAGGACTAAGCAGAGAAGAGTGAGGGGAAGGAGAGAGCAGGTAACTGGTGAGGCTGGAGCACAGACAGAGGTGCAGGGCACAGACTGTTGCCATCCATCAGCAGGCACAGGGGCCGCGGTGGCTGTGGCTGAGGACCAAGCCAACGAGTGCGCTTCCCCCTCTCCTCTTCCTTCGGGCCTCCTCTGTCCCCGCTCTGCTCCAGGAGACCATCTGTCACCACAGCACCTGTCCCCTCTCCCCTCGCCTCTTCAAACAGCGCACACCCTGCAACACAAATGTACTGCCTTCCCCCGCTGTACCCACACTGCTTCCTCGCTAGTGTTTGTGTTCCTCTCC
Organism: Canis lupus familiaris; assembly: GCF_011100685.1. Classification (NCBI taxonomy): domain Eukaryota; kingdom Metazoa; phylum Chordata; class Mammalia; order Carnivora; family Canidae; genus Canis; species Canis lupus. Next base: position 75,675,555 of record NC_049223.1, on the reverse strand, counting down.
TGGGCTCTGAGCTCATCTTTATTTTCCCTCCATGGGCGCTGAATACCACGACGGAGTAGGGCAAGAAAACTCACAAATGCTCGGAAAGTCAAGGAAGGTGTTAGTCTGTGTCCTGTAGCCCAGCCTACATCTTGAGGGGCTGTTTTCAGATCCGGGTACCACCTTCAAGCAGAGATACTTAGCCTTTAGGCCAAAGGCTGCAAATGCAAATGCCAAAGAGATCAGGCCAATAGTGTCTGTGAGTCACAGGGGCCTGGGAGGACGCAGGTGAAAAGGGCAGATCACGTTCTACTTTTACATCAATCTCGTGAATGTGGCCAACTCATTCAAAAGGGAAATAAAAAGAACACCAGTGTACAAATCCTCCACAACACATACTACATGTCTACAAGTGAACATGGGAAGCAAAGGTGCAACCTGCTTTGGACAGAGAGAGTCACACAATCAGAACTACGTTTGTGGGGCGTCTGGTGGCACGGTCCCTAAAGTGCCCAAGTCTCAGTTTCAGGTGGGGATTTCACGTACTCAGCAAAAAGTCCACTTGTTTCTCTGGCCCTCTGCCTCTGCCCTTCTCCATACCACGTGCTCATTGTCTCTCTCTAATTTTTTTTTAATTTTTTTTTATTTATTTGTGATAGTCACAGAGAGAGAGAGAGAATGAGGCAGAGACACAGGCAGAGGGAGAAGCAGGCTCCATGCACCAGGAGCCCGACGTGGGATTCGATCCCGGGTCTCCAGGATCGTGCCCTGGGCCAAAGGCAGGCGCCAAACCGCTGTGCCACCTAGGGATCCCTCTCTCTAATTTTTTAAAAGATTCTACTTATTTATTCATGAGAGATAGAGAGGGAGGCAGGGACAGAAGCAGAAGGAGAAGCAGGCTCCCTATGGGGAGCCCGATGCAGGATTCGATCCCAGGACCCCAGGATCACACCCTGAGCCAAAGGCAGACACTCAACCACTAAACCACCCAGGTGCCCCAATAAATCAATCTTTAAAAATAAAAAAAATAAAAAAAGCTGCATTTGTGAAGGACATTCTGACAGGATAAACTAGGGAGCTATTGTAATAATCAAGGCAAGAGACTGAATAGGACCTGAACTAAGACAGTAGCAATGGAGTAAAAGGGTGAGGGAGGAACTGAAAGATGACCTGGTTAATCCAGTTTTAATAATAAACCTAAGACTTGCAGGAGCTAATCTGGCAGCCGCATTACCAGTTTATAGGTTCATACTGATTTTTTAAAAATAAACTGCTACTATTTTAATAACCTAAATATAGGGCTTATTTCTTATATCTTTTGTAGGGAGTGTGGTACAAGGGTTAACACTGTCATTACAGACATTGGAGCTAAACACCTTAAATCAAATCCTGATTTTGCCACTTGCTGGCTGTGTGATCTTGGCTAAGTTACAGGACTTCTCTATGCTTCAATACCTACTTTTGAGGGTTACTGTAAGTGCAAATGAGTTAATACATGAAGTGCTTAGACAAGTACCAGTCCATCTTAAGTGCTACATAAATTTTAAATTATTTACTATTTTTCACATTTCAACAACATGAAAGTTAGTTTCAACAGATAATTTCAATTGTCTAAATACTTCTTTCTACACATTCTGGCTTGCAAACACTCGCTGTAAACATGATAGGCACATCTTTTCTATACCATCATTGATGCCTATGTTCAAACTGTTAAAATATAACAAAGAACAGCCATCCAGAATGCCACTAAAAACAGCCCCTCTTGGTAAACACTGATCCATTATTAATATTGGATATTATAATGTTTACTATTAATATTTATAATTAATATTTTATATTGTTATTAATATTAGTAATACAATGCTTGTAAGCCAGCCCAAAATCATCTTTGTCTTGAGATCACATGAGAAAATGTTAAATACCTAATTGTAACACACCACATTACCTTTGTAGCAGATTCCAGACCATCCAGCCAAGAATGTTTGCGAAAATGAACTGTCCTGATATACATCAAAATGTTATGTAATCATCAATGGATGGTGTTTCTCTTATCATTTATCTTTATTTTCTGTATTTCTATAATAAACTTGTGCTGATGCTTTAGGTTAAATAAAAGCAAGGCAGAGCTTAAGGAAAACAAAGAATTGTTGTCAGCACAACTCACTTAGTGAACACAAGTGGCTTCTAGGGAAAGCCAGTTTTAGAACTGCTCAGTCGGTTTTAGAATTACACCAGGGATCACTGTCAAGTTTCCAATGATACCCTCAAACCCGTGTGACCTAAAGTCCAGAGAAATCAAACATTTCTACAGGGAGAATGAGAATTTGACCTTACCTTCAAAGTATGTCCAGAATCCATTACTTTGTGGCTATGCACCCTATAGGGTCTAGGCCATCATCCCTCCCCTAGACTGTACACTCATCACTGCAATCACTGCAAGAGCTTCCTAACTGGTCTCTCTGGTTCATTTCACACTGCCCACCTTGCCCTATCCTCCCCCACCCTCCAGTCTAGTCTCCCACAGCAACCAGATGAAACCTTTCAAAACATAATTCAGCTCATTCACTCCTCTGCTCTGATTCTCCAGTGCCTCCCCTCCCCCATCTCACTTAGAATAAAATGCACTCCAAAGGTCATATGCCCTGGCTCTGAGTGTCTACTTGATCTGGATCGCACTGTCTCCCCCGCTCTTACTCCTACTACTCTTTCCCTACCACTCCACTCCAGCCACAATGGCCTCCTCATCAAGGACAAGGTACACTCATACCTCAGAGCTTTTTACACTTCTTGTTCCCTCTGCCTGGGATGCTTTTCTCCCAGATATCTGGATCCCTCACCTGTTTCAGATCTTGGCTGAAATTATCACCTCATCAGAGGCCTTCCTTGAACTCCTTACATAAAGGAGCAGTCCCCCAGGCTCCCTGTCACTTGACCACCTGACTCTGTTTTTGTTCTTCTGAGCACAAATCACCTAGTGGACATTACTGACCTAGTTACCTATTTGTTTATGTCTACTCCTTTTTTGTTTGTTTGTTTGTTTGTTTCTACCCTTTAGTATATAAACCCTGAGAGCAAGGGCTTTTCCTGTTTTGCTCAGTGCTGTATTATTGTTTTTGTTTAAAGCTGTTTAGCATCAACAATTATGCTAGGCATGTAGTAAGCGGTCAGTTTGTGTCACCAGAACTTGACAAGTGTGAGCTTCTCTATTTCCTCAGCACAATCCACCTCGGTCAGCAATAATCAATAAAATAACTGGTGCACAGAATCCAGAAGGAGTTAGGAAAAGGAGCTGGCTGTTAACCAAAAGGCAATTATTTGTTCATTCCGCTTTGCTTTTTAAAGATTAAGTCAGTCACTGTCTCAACCAAAAAAAGTAACTTTCTCAAAAGAGAAACATTATGCTACAGTGAAAATAACCCAGAGTTGAAATCCAGTCCTCCCCTTCACTCCCTGTGTGAACTTGAAGTAGTTATTTAATGTCTACAGGCTCATTTCCTCCAAAAGAAAATAACAGCACTTACCTCCTAGGGTCAGTGTGAAGACTAAGGGAGATAATGCATGTCAAACAGAACCTGCCTGGCAAAAAGTAAGTATTTAGCAAATGCTGGCTGGACCTATCCCTGAAAGTTAACTAAATGCAAGGATTTTCACCCTGGTGTGGTTGGCTGATTGGCTGATTACATTAGAAAACACATATATGGGCCCGTGGGTGGCTCAGTCGGTTAAGCGGCTACGTCCCGCTCGGGTCATGATCTAAGGGTCCCGGGATCGAGCCCTGCTTGAGGCTCCCTGCTCAGTGGGAAGTCTGCTTCTCCCTCTGCCCCTCCCCCTGCTCATGCTCTGTCTTTCTCAAATGAATAAATAAAAGCTTAAAAAAAAAAGGGCAGGGGGGGGGATCCCTGGGTGGCTCAGCGGTTTCGCATCTGCCTTTGGCCCAGGGCGCGATCCTGGAGACCCGGGATCGAGTCCCACGTCGGGCTCCCAGCATGGGCCTGCTTATCCCTCCTCCTGTGTCTCTGCCTCTCTCTCTATGTCTATCACGAATAAATAAATCTTAAAAAAAAAAAAAAAAAAAACATTAAGTACTTAGCACAGTGTTTGGTTCATCAACAAATACTAACTTTCCTCCCTCTCCTGCAATGGTGCAAAGATTGCAGACTTCAGAAACTACTGCAATTCTATCAGTATGGCTAGGTTTCACTGTACAGCATACTTACCATTTAGGTAGTTTAAGCTTTCCTTTAACACCTCTGGTGGCTCCCCTGGTGCTCGCTGTCCTGGAAACAGGCACTCGCTATCTTTCAATGGCAGCTGCCTCTTGACCTGGACAGAATATAAACAGAAAGTAAGAGATAGGTAAGGCGGGAATTGCACCAAGACTGAGCTGAAGGGAGAGGAGACTGCCCTTTTCCTCTCAGATGATTTGGTCTCAAGGCAGAGGACACCGTCTTTCTTAAATTAACATGCCTCTGCATTCCCCAATAGTCTAAAAACTCATGACATCTTACGGCTTGAGAGGGATCTCAGAAATCAACTGGTTAAATGCCCTCGATTTAAGGAAAGAAATTGAAACTTGGAAAGGGTGAGTCACATACATAACTGCTTCAGGCTAAAGCCAGGATTTTACCAAAATAAGGCGTTCTAGAAGATGGGTAAGAAAAAAACCCAAACATCTGTGGAGCACCTACCACACCCCAGGCAATATGTTTTATATTTTATACAAGACAATGGTACAATAATATCGCCCCCTAATAAAGAATCTATATTCCGAGAGGTCAAGTGATTTGATCAAGGTCTTGCAGTTTGCTAATACATGGCAGATAGGATTTAAACCCTCGCCTATCTGACGAGAGCCCCTTCACCAGGCTGACTCTCACTGGGTCGCCTTATAGATGTGGTCCTCAAAAGGGCCTTGAACCACCCAGTATCAATCAGAACCAAGTAGAGCTTCTCTGTCTACATATTTCCCTCTGGTTTAAGGAGCATTTGACCAGAGACCCAAAGGTCTACTAACTCACTGAATGTTACCTTTAGAATTACTGGAGGTGGGAGATCTGAGGCAAACTTCCATCTACCCTCATCTCACCAAAGAATGGAAAGATACCTTCTACACTGGAAGGAAAGCTTCGATGCTTGGTCTTAAACTAACCCCCTTTCTTTCATCACAACTGCCCAACCCTTCCTTACACATCCCACAAACTACCCTGTGACCTCCTTCTGAGGCTATTGATCCCTTTAGTGTGATTTCCACCCCTCCACTACCAACCCCACAACATACACACGGCAGAGTCCACCCCTGCCTCTATGCTCCTAGACAGTTAGAAGACTTAAAATGGAGAGATACTTGAATGATAGTTTTTTCAAATGGCTTTAAAAGAAAGATGAGGGGGCCGCCTGGGTGGCTCAGTTGGTTGAGCATCTATCTGACTCTTGGTTTAGGCTGAAGTCATGATCTCAGAGTTGTGAGATCAAGCCCCACATCAGGCTCCACACTGCACGCAGACTCTACTTGAGATTCTCTCTCTCTCTCTGCCCCTCCCCACCCCACTTGCACATGTGCACTCTAATATCAATCTTTAAGAGACTGATTTATTAATTAATCAAGCCAGTAAAAATGGAACAGAAAAGAATTAGTGACAAGTAATAAAAATAGAAAAGTAGGAAAAAGGATCTATACCAGGGTCAGCACCCGAAGGATGGCTTGAGTGCATGTGGGAAGGGTTTTAGCTCTCCCCACATCCCCACCCCCACCACACACTTTTTAAAAAGTCAGTCTAAGTAGCACATGTGTAATTGCTATTTAACCAGCTTCAGAACAAACCCACAGATCTTCTGCCCTTGTCTCTTTTTCCCTCTCTACCCACCTTACACATACCTTCCTCTGCACAGCCTAGAACCTCTCCTACATAAAAATTCTGAATTCCAAAAAATGGCCACATAAATCTGGTCTATCTCCACTCTGCCCTGACAATGACAGAAGCACCCCTGCTGAAAGCTACTGCCCCCACCACCTCCTGCCACGTTTCCTGGCATATTACTAAGGCCCAGGGGGCTAGTCCCTTCAAAACAGGATAGAATGCACTGCCCAAAATCAAACAAACAGGAACTCCTGATAATCCGGATTTATTTTCAACTGTCTACATTCTCCTTATTTCTAAGGGATGGAAGCAAGCAACAAATGACTTCTTCCTTTTGCTTCTGAAGGTCACTGACTTCTTGCATCCTTGGCGTACTGGCCTTCTGTCCCCAGAACAAGAGGAAGACTGTAAACACCCACAGACTCTTTAGTGCCGCCCCTTCAAAGAGCTTTCCACCCTGGCAGATCCACACATACCGCTTCCCTCTGGCACCCCTTCTGCTGCTTCTCATTGTTAACTTTTTTGGTGGAGATAGTGGGGATAGTATATTAAGCATATGAGTAGTGTATGTCTGTCTGTCTGTCTAGAAGCAGAGATGAAAGGACGTTACAGATCATGGAGAGTCCAACTGCCTCATGTGCTGGAGGAGAAAGTGGAGCCCACAGAGAAGAGACTTGGGTACACAAGGTTGCAAAGCAAGTTAAAATGAACATGGTTGAGCGCAGCTGAGGTAATAAGCCATGTAGAAAAAAATGCATCAGTTCATCCTCATTTGATTGCTGGAGACTGAAAGTCTCTTAAATATGCATCACTTTTGTTCCCAAAACACTTTGATAATAGATAAAAATGCTATTAAGTAATTCTGGTTCCAGTATGATCCTCCAACAGGTAACAGTAATAAGCTCTGGACAAAATGTAAAAAACTAATTACAGTGCACAAAGGCTGGCTGAATTTGGAAAGAAGTCAAAAACTGGTAGAAGGGGCTGGGATGGGACAAATTCCCCATTTCTGGAGCTTTCACCCGAGGGCTGTCCAGCTGCAGTGCCAATCAAAAAACAAACCCCAGGCTTTCTCTCGGGAGGAACCATGGACAGAGTCTAGAGCAGCCACAAGCGATGAGGATAAGAAGAGGGCCAGAGAAGCCAAGTCCCAGGCTCTGGGTGTGAAGTCTGCCCCAACCTCTAGCTGCGCCCTGGACACGCACACGCAGGACAGAACCCGAGCTCCTCGGCCAAGGCCGAAAGACTGAGTGTGAACTGCACACACCCCTCCCCACAGGGAAGACAGACTCTGCAATTCTGAGTCTGAGTTAACAGCCTGCTAACATAAAAACATCACCAGATATCAGTATCTCCACAGCCTAACATTCACATGCATTCGTGTTCAGGCTACAATCTCAAATTACATGAAGAACTAGAAAATCTAAACTCATTTGCAAGGGAAAAGATAATTAGCAGAGGGCAATGCCAAGATGACCCAAATATTGGATTTACCAGACAAGGACATTAAAGCAGCAACTATGGGTAAGCAGAGGAAGTGAAAAAACTTTTTTTTTGAAAAGTAGAAATTTCAGGCAGCCTGGGTGGCTCAGTGGTTTAGCACCGCCTTTGACCCAGGGTGTGATCCTGGAGACCTGGGATCGAGTCCCACGTCGGACTCCCTGCATGGAGCCTGCTTCTCCCTTTGCCTGTGTCTCTGCCTCTCTCTGTCTCTCTCTGTGTGTCTCTCATGAATAAAATGAATAAAATCTTAAAAAAAAAAAAGTTTAAAAAAAGAAAAGTGGAAATTTCAGAACAGAAACATAATATCTGAAACAACCACCACTAAATCCTCTGAGTGGGCTTAAAAACAGAATGGAGAGGACAGAGAAAAGAGCCCATGAAACATGCAGATCAAGAGAAATTATTCAAACTCAAAAACTCTGGGTCATCTGCAGTCTCTAGAAGAACCACTCTCGGTCCTCCACCTGAGCGTACACAGTGATAACTTGACTTTCTGTTACCAGACAGAACCAGAATAATTAAGGATCATGGAGATACCATGAACCTGTGATTCTGCTGGAGCAGGCCATATCTACTAATTAACTTTTTGAGACCTTCCAGATACAAGCAAAGAACCAAACTGAAGGTGGATAATGAGAGGGCAGGATAAAAATGTAAACCCGACATAACTGTAACATGCAAAGTCCTAGGAGTCCAATCTGGTGCCCCGCTGCGTCTACTGAGAAGCGAGGCAACGATCATTCTATCCCCTAGAATTGCTGGGGGAGCATTCTCAGTAGTGTTCAGGAGAAAAGAGAGGAGGGATTTTACGTTTTTTTCTGCCCTTTGCCATCTCTTCACCAAAAAGCCAGCCTTTAAATAGGCTGATGGGAGGATGGAGTAGGAACAATCAATGGATCTGGGGCTGAAGAGTGGCTGCAGCTTGGGGAGAGCCAATCTAGAACCACCGAGGTTGATAAAAACAGCTCACCTGAATGCCATGCTTGACCAGCCTCCCGCACTCCAGTTACTTCATGCCAGAGTTTAAGACAATCCGGGTAAATGTAGGGGGAAAACAAGCCCCCATTTCAGGAGACATGTCTAAAAGCCCTGCTTTTTTTCCTCATCCTCCCTCCACCCCATCCCACCTGCCCACAAGGGAGGAGAATCCAGAGCAAGTGGGAAACGGGAAAAGATACTCTCTTAGGGTGAGGAACCTTCGACAGGCAGTTCACAACCACTCTTCTATACTCTCTGGGTCTCCATTTCATCAGCTAAACAAAAAACTCAGACAAAATGATGTTTAAGGTCCTTTCCAATAACAACATATATGAACCCTTGACATGCTGGCTCCATGTGCCCTTGAACTATAAATAAGGACTCCTGGGTGGCTCAGTTAAGTGTCTGCCTTAGGCTCATGTCATGATCCCAGTATCCTGGGCTGGGAGTCTGCTTCTCCCTCCCCGTCCAGTCTGCACTCATGCATGCTCTCTCTCAAATAAATATTAGATCTTTAAAAAAAAGGGGGGGGGGGGGGCAGCCCCAGTGGCACAGCGGTTTAGTGCCACCTGCAGCCTAGGGCGTGCTCCTGGAAACCCGGGATCGAGACCCGCGTCGGGCTCCCTGCATGGGGCCTGCTTCTCCCTCTGCCTGTGTCTCTGCCTCTTTCTCTCTCTCTCTCTCTCTGAATGAATAAATAAATAAATCTTTAAAAAAATAAATAAAATAAAATAAAAAATAAAAAAACTATAAATAATAGGTAGGTTCCAAAAGGCAAAAATGGAGACATGCCAATTCATGTGATTTATTCGAATACCTCAGGGTTATGCAATTATTCAAGCTTTTAAAAAATAAACTAATAATCTTGTTATTAATTCTTGAGCTTTATGTTAATAACAGATTTCAATACCTATCTATGAATGGGGGCCGCTAAAACACTGTCCAATTCTGGGGCACCTAGGTGGTCCGGTCGATTAAGTGTCCAACTCTTAGTTTCGGCTCAGGTCGGGACCTCGGGGCTGTGAGATCAAGCTCTGTGTCAGGTTCTACGCTCAACACAGAGCCTGCTTGAGTTTCTCTCTCCATCTCCCTCTGCCCCTCTCCACCACTCATGCATTCTTTCATTCTCTCTCTCTCTCACTAAAGAAAAAAACCTTTAGGGATCCCTGGGTGGCGCAGCGGTTTGGCGCCTGCCTTTGGCCCAGGGCGCGATCCTGGAGACTCGGGATCGAGTCCCACATCAGGCTCCCGGTGCATGGAGCCTGCTTCTCCCTCTGCCTGTGTCTCTGCCTCTCTCTCTCTCTCTCTCTGTGACTATCATAAATAAATAAAAAAAATTTTTAAAAAGAAAAAAACCTTTAATAATAATAGTATCTGAATCTCCCAGGAGAACTCTTTTATCCATGCAGCTCTTGGGATGAGAAGGCAGTTACTCTTATCCGCCGTATGACAGATGAGCAAACAGATTAAGACTTGTGACTCTTTAAGGAAACTCATAACAGAGACAAGACTAGAATCCAGTAATCCCATCTCTGAGCTTCAGGGGTTTTTCCACCTAACCAAACAAACTTTACCTAACAAAGAACCAAGAGTATAAACGAGATTAGAATTAGAAAGGATTTAAGAACTTTCAAACACTTTGGAACCACTTATTAATAAACAATTGATAAGACTAGCTTGTGATTAGGGCATCTATTTAAAAGCAGGCCCTCAAGGACTGCCACCTGTCCGCCGTTTCCTTTTCTAACAAGTAGGCTATAATTGAGACAAGGCTTCCTTGCAATTAGCCCATGTTTGTGAGGTTTAGCAATAGAACCACATGTCTAAAATTGTTGGTTTCAGACCTGCTTTAGAAAGTTGGCTGAATCAGGAGAACACGCTGGCTCCCTTTAACCCCTAGGAGTCTTTAATTAGGATATCAAGGGGCCACCAGGATTAGGGCAGGTAATGGCAAACGTAAACAGCAAGTCACAACAACCAGCCTAAGGAGAAAGAAACCAAAAGTGCTTTTATTACCTAATTTAATCTTAACAGTAACCGCCTCCAGCAAATACCATCACGGGTTATTTTATAAATGAGGAAGAAACAAAGGGTCAAAGTCACACAGCTGTTAAGTGGATTCTCACCCTAGGTATTTCTAACCCACAATCTGCTTTCTCTTCTGTATCATACTACCTCTCCAAGGAATTCCCTCAGCTCCAAACCTCAAGAAAGCCTGTCCTGATCCACATCCCGAATATCACGAACTGACAAGAGGCTGATGGGTAGGTAGCCCGTGCATTCGTTCATCCAATCACATATTCGTGCAAATACTGACTGGCTACCACGCATCAAGCTCTGAGGTAAGCACTGATCAAAGACAGAACGGTCTTCACTTACTGTACAAGCAACAGGAAAACACTGAATAAAGAATCACTAGCAGATTAGTAGAAGCCGACCTATTCACAGAGAGGTGTAAGCAGGCTGCCACGAGGGGTGAGGACGTTCTTGAGTGGGAGAGGGAGCACGGTGACGCTGGGGGTTAGGTGGGTGCGCGAGATGACGACGGGAGAACAAGCCGATGCGGACAGGACGTGACCATGGGGCGGTATGAAGACAGCCCCCGCACACAGGCCCTTGGAGACCACATTATGGATTGGGGCTCCTTATCCAAAGAGTTCCAGAAAGTCATGTAAGTGTTGGGCAGGGGGTAAGGTGTGTACACTTCCAAAAGACCGCTTCAGCTTCAGAATGGACCGCAGATGGAGGGAGGGAAGAATGGTACCGCAGGATGGGGAAGGAGGCCAGCTCCGGGGGCCAGGAGGCAGGAGGCAGGACAGCAGGAAAAGCTAACAACGCCGGCTGCATACACAGCCCCCACCATGCCCCAGACACCGTTCTGGGCACTCTGTAGGAATTACCTGGATCCTTACAACAAGTCTAGGAAACATACTATTATGCCCGTCTTAGAAAAGTTAAGTAATTTAATGGTAATACATGCCCCCTTCATTTGCTCACTTTCCTCATAATCAGTCCCTTGCAAACACCTTTAATTCACCCTTCACCTCCCACCCCCACCCCTTCCCCATAGTCAACTAGTAAAACTTCAATTCTCACTAAACCTAACAACCTCTCCAGGCCTACACCAAAGCAGCTAAGTTCTCAAATAAGCTGTGTCTCTAGAGAAAATGCCACCTACTGCCTGGCATCATTTTTTTTTTTTAATTTTAAGTAAGCTCCGTGCCCAGCCTGGGGGCTTGAATCCACAACTCCGAGATCAAGAGCCACATGCTCTACGGACTGAGCCAGCCAGGAGCCCACATTTTAAATTCATCACCACAAATCTCAAACACATCCCTCAACGCTGCCAGCAATCCTACATTTCCCTTGCTAGATTCACTCTGCGACTCCCCAAAATGACTCCTACGCCTTTTTCTCAATAAACCTCCAGCCCCCATCAGCTAAATGACTTTGTCCCCAAGAAGCAACACTCAAACCATCAACTCCTAACTCCAAATCTAACAATATACCAGCATTCTGCTTTCCCTACTGTTACAATGAAGCTTTGCTGATTCATGAAGTACAACGTTTCATGTACTTCCTACTCCCTCTCATATGCGATTACCTCCGCTCTTACATCATCCTTCTTCTCCCCATACGGACTCAATGAGCATGCGGTCCGCAGGCCAGCGCTGGCTCACCAACTCGTACCAGTGTAAGCAAAGGAACTGAGAAGAGGCACTCAGGTACCTGGGAAGGAAGCTGACATTGCTACAACATCCGAGCATGGGATCTGAGGAGGGCTTCTCAAACAGGGTCTAAACCACGGAGGGTGCTGATCAACTCACACAGTGAGTCACATGTGGAGGGAGTTACAGACAAAACGCACATAGTGGTACCACACGTAGGTCCTGGACAGATTGGAAAAAATTAATTGGTCCCGCAGCATTGATAAGTTGAGAAGCCACACTCTAGAATGGTGCAAATATGTGAATGTGCACACAAACAAGCTGGGGATTTCCCTGGAGTGCAGACACTGCCTCAGTAGATCTGGGGTGGGGCCTGAGAGTCTGTATTTCTAAAAGGTTCCCAGACTGATCCAGAGGCCACATCTGGAAAGCAAGATTCTAGAATTTCTCATCTTAAAAAACAAAACAAAAACCAGAAACAACTCGCCCTTGATCGTATCCCTCCTTCCAGCTGGTCCCGCCCCAGCATCTCTGCTTCTCCTCACAGCAAAACCCAGGGTGGCCTCTACTCTAACTTCCGTAGCCCTCGTTCTCAGTTTATGCCCATCACCTTCCATGCTCAACGCTCCACAGAAACTGTTCATCAGGGCCAAAGGCCTCAACACTGCTTATCCTCCAAATGGCATTTAACACAAACAACCATTCTTTCTCTACTGAAACCCTTTCTTCCTTGGGCCCAGGATATCACACTTTCCTGATCTTCCTAGCCACAGGTCATTCTCAGTCTGCTCTGCCTTCTCCTCTACTTGACCAAAGACAGTCCTGGGACCTCTTTTCTTTATCTGAACCCTCCCATCTTTGGGCTATCTCAACCAGTCCCATGACTTTTAATATCAATGACCTTCAAATTTTTATCTCCAGCAATGACCTCCCTGAATTCCAGAAGCATATCCGACAGCCTACCTGACTTCTCTACCTGGATGTGTAATTATAAAATCTCATTCGTGATGGTAGTATTTACCTCCTACCCTTCTTTCCCCAAATTCATTCCTCTTCACATCTTCTCCTAATTCACAATACCACCATTCGTCCAGGGTGTCTCTCTCCCTCACACCCTACCTGCAAATCCATCAAGCAAGTCCTATCAACTCCATTCCTGAATTTTCTCGAACCTATCCTTCTGCTCTCTACATCTCCAATTAGGTACCCTAGTCCAAGCTACTAGACTCTCACCCTACCTACTACAACAACCTCCTTAAGTCTCCCTGCTACCAACTCTCCCATATATATACTGCTCTTCAGATAGTAGCAAATTAAGTTTCTACAAATTTAATTAGATCAAGACTCTATTCTGCTTAAAAATGCCATAACAAAAAAAAAAAAAATGCCATAACAAAACACCTCTAACAGCTTTTCCTTTCACTTAGAATAATCTGAAGTCCTCATCAGAGTCTACTAGGCCCTGTGTGATCTGGCCCTTCCCTACCTCTCTGACCTCATCTCCTACAAGTCCCCTCCCCACATCCCATGTCTTACACAGTGTTCATTCTGGCCTTGGGGCCTCTGCACTAGCTACTCCCTCTTTGCTCTGCACAGCTGGCTTCTTTTGGTCACTGAAGGGTCAGCTTAAATTTTACCACCTCTGTAATGACCTGACCAGACAATATAAGGTAGCTCTCAACCTCTAACACATCACCCTGGTTTATGTGTACCTGAGCACTGAACTCTATCTGGCATATTTTGTTTACTACTTTATTATTTGTCTCTTCCTCACCACCCCTACACCCCCACCTCCGTCTACCTCATCACTATATCCCCAGGGTATTCTATATCCTAGAACGGGGCCTGGCTGACAATAAATAGATGGGTCTGTAGCACAGGGGAGCAATCCAGGCTGCATATATAAATTTATGAGTCATGTCCATAGAGGTGTGGTTACTAAAGCCAATGGGGTGGATGCATCACCAAGGGAGAATGTCTACTCTGAGCAGAGAGGAGGGCCTGGGAGAGTAGAAGATTTAATAGCTGTAGAATGGAGGATAAGCCTGCAAAAACAGCAGAGAAATAGGAGGAAGAACAGGACGTGTTACATCACTGGAGCCAAGACAAGAGAATGTTTCTGGAAGGAAGGAGTGGTCAATAGTCTCAACTTCACTGAGAAAATGACCCAAAAAAATCAGTTTTTTTTTAAAGACTTTATTTATTCATGAGAGACAAAGAGAGAGAAAGAGAGAGAGGCAGAGACACAGAGGGAGAAGCAGGCTCCATGCAGGGAGCCCAACGTGGGACTCGATCCTGGGTCTCCAGGATCACGCCCTGGGCTGAAGGCGGCGTTAAACTGCTGAGCCACCCAGGCTGCCCTGAATTCAGCTTCATGGAGGACATAAGTGACCTTTCTGAGAGTGTACGGTGAAATGAAAGGGCAGACGCCAGCCTGGGGCAGGCTAAGTGGAGGGAGGCAGTGAATACAGACAGCTGTTCAGAAAAGTTTGCTATTTCAAAGTGAAGGTGATGGATTCAAGAGGATGCAGGGGGGAGGACAATCTGTTTCATCTGTTTCTGTTTAAAGGGGACACTATCCTAGCACAGCCTCATGTACGAGCAGCAAGTGTCTGAACCTTTTTCCTCAGACACTCCCCTTGGACTAATCCCCAAATGTCCAGAGTATCAATCTGGAAGTCTTTTTCCATACATACATCTCCTCTTCTTCACCACAACAGAAGATAAAATGCCCTTCTCTACACTTTCCCTTGGTACGTCAGGAACAGAACACGTGGCTGTTTATACTAGAGGGCCTGGGTTTAGAAGGTCTGTTCTGCCATTTTAATTTCAAGGCACATATTGGGGGAGTCATCATTATTTCTACCCCCAGCAAGAAGCTTCTTTCCATTTTGTAGCCTCTAGAGAACTTCCCTTTGTCTCTATTCCACACTCCTCCTCCACCCTGACTGCTGCCCAAACAACATACTATAATGGAAGGAGCCCACATGGTCTCAGAAGCCAGGGAATCTCAGTTCCCCCTATAATCACAGCAGTGATTCCCCTTCACAATCCCAGGTTCTTCAAGTGCACACAGATATTATAATATCTAAACTTTACGGGGCTGATATCAGAATTATATGAAAATATACATTAAGTGTACACACATAAGGCCTGGCATAAAGTGTATTCTATTAATGTTAATCCAATTTTCTTATCACCATTCTGATAAAGCATTACATCCCTTGCACATTTTTATTTGGCTTCTCTTTCCTTCTACGTGTACCACAAAGCCCTTGGGAAAGGAACCTTGAGGAATTCACTTGCTGGGTTCCAGCAGAAATAACTGTAAAGTACTGAGAGAGGTGGGTGGGGCCTGAGGTGTCACCAGGCAGTATCTGAAATGAAAGGGCAGGGAGGCCGCCCTAGTCAGAAGACCTCAACGGGCTCCCTGCCCGGTCTTCTGCATCTCCCCACCACCACCCCTTGTCTAGTTTTTCTTATTGCAGCCCTGGATGGGTCTCTTTATCTCTTAGGAAATCATGCTTGCTAACAAGTCTCAAATCAGTGTCTTCAGTATTACAAACCATGGAACAGACATGCACTGGGCAGGGCACAGGGCAATGAAATCCTGAGACCCAGTCCTGTCTCTCCAGCTTACTGGTTGTGTGACCCTTGTGAATTATTATAATTCTCTGAGTAGAAGTTTCTTCATCTGTAAAACGGAAATGATAAATATATATGGACTATAAGATCATAAGGACTGAATGAAATAATATATGTGAAAGTACTTTGGCCACTATAAAACATGGTTATTGTTATATTGTAGGTCAGAAGGCAGCTGCAGAGTCTACCTTTGCTCCGTTTAGGTGTGTTACTAAGAAAGTCCCCAGTCCTGGAGTAGTCTGTTCTAAGATCTACGGCTACCCGTTTTCATCTCAAGTCCTCTCATCCCTGGCAGCTGAAAAACTTATATTCTTTCTAATTTCACTTGATTCTCTTTTCTTAGCAAGGATTCTTCAACTTCTCTGACTAAATGGCTCCATATCCCCAGAATGGTAAAGACCCTTGGCCCTGATACTCTCTAAGGATCCTCTGTGGCTCTAACATTCTAAGCCTCTCCATCCTTTGTTCCCAAAGTACTTGTCCGTATCTCTACTCGCACAATTTCCAATCTACTTTGTGTCGTAGCTTTATATCATCTCCTAAGGAGAGAGAAGATTGTCTGAGTTTTATGTTCCCCACTGCACTTAAAATGGATCTTTGTACACAGAGCTTTGCGCTCCAAAAATATTGGCTGATGACTCAACGCTAATTTCTAATTTTTTTACACTTATTGTCCATATCACACAATAATTAGAGACTACCCTCTTATTCTTTTATGCCTTTTTGGTACCTCTACTGGCTGGCACAGGCCTGTGTACTGTGTACTGTGAAACACAGGCAATACTGTTTTTTAAAGACTGCCGACTGATTGATTTCTTGGTCAAGGTGAAAAAGCCGTATCAACCTATCCAACCTATGATTTTTTTAACAATTTGCTCCAGACAACTATAAATATGACATTTAGCAGAGTGTCACAGAAGGAAACTGAGTAATAATCATTACACATATAGAGCTCTGCACTGGGCAAATGAAATGTACAGGTTTTGAGGGGCCTTTTTCTCCCCAGTGGCATCAAAAATAAGGCAAAAAGGTAAATATATTGATTGCTGGTGGACCTGGACTCTAGAGTTTATCTCTAGAAGATGTGAAGTTTCCTAAAATAGCTCCCAATGAACACCTGCTAGTGTACATGTCCTACATGTACTCCTCCCCTTGAGTTTATTCTGGGCCTCAAGACTTACTTCTAACAATGAGAATACAGCAAGAATTATGAGAGATCATTTTTTCAAGGTTTTATTTATTTATTCATGAGAGACACACAGAGAGAGAGGCAGAGACATAGGCAGAGGGAGAAGCAGGTTGCTAGAGGGGAGCCCAATGTGGGACTTGATCCTGGGACTTCGTGATCACACCCTGAGCCGAAGGCAGACGCTTAACTGCTGAACTACCCAGGTGTCCCTCTGAGATGTCATTTCTGAGATTAGGTTAGAAAAGACTGAATTCTTTCTTGCTGGCACTTCCTCTCTTTTGCCATCTCTCTGATGAAGTTAGCTGCCGTGCTGTAGAGGCCTATATGGCAAGGAGCGGAAGGCGGCCTCCATCTACCAACAAACAAAAAATTAAGGCCCTCAGTCCAACTATTCATGAGGACCTGAATCCTATCAACAGCCTCTGAGTGAACTTGAAGCTGCCCCTTCTTCAGTCATACCTTGATGGTTGACATCTTGAGCATAGCCTGTGTGAGACCTAGAAGCAGGGGATCCAGCTAAAGCCATGCCCAGCTTCCTAACCCATAGAAACTATAATAAAATGTGTATTGTTTTATGCTGCTAAATTTTGTTATGCGGCAATATATAACAAACCCTGTATATTAAAAAAAAAAAAAAGTGGGGGGGAGCACCTGGGTGGCTCAGTCGATTGAGCACCCAACTCTTGGCTTCAGCTCAGGTCGTGATCTCAGGATCAAGTCTCACGATCCTGAGATCAAGTCCTGCATCGGGCTCTGCACTGGGCATGGAGTCTGTCTGAGATTCTTTCCCTTTCCCTCTGCCCCTCTTCCCACTTGCACTGTCTCTAAAATAACTAACTAAAATCTTAAAAAAGATTTTTTTTTAACAAAAAAGGGAGGGGACGTGGAGAGAGAACCTATGGATTAAAAGATTCTTTAAAAAAGACATTTTGACCAATCACAGTGTATGGATCTTAAATGAGTCCTGATTCAGACTAACTGTAAAAAACAAAACAGAGTCACTGATGAAAAAACAAAAATTTGAATGACTGGATATCTGATGGTATTAAAGAATTCTTAAGTTTTTTATGTGATTATTAAAATTGTAGTGTTTTAATTTTAAGAAGCCCTTAACTTTTAAAGATAATGAAATGCTTACAGATGAGATGATATAATGTCTGGAACTTGCTTCAAATAACACAGAATGGGGTTAAGTAGATAAGGATAAAGATGAAACAAGATTGGCCATAAGTTCATAACTGTTGAAACTGGGTGTGGGCACATGGGAGTCCCGTTATGAAATTTCCTTTGTATAAATTTAAAATTTTCTCTAACAAAAAACCTAAGAATGGGGAGAAGGTTTAGGTAGAATCCAAGAGCCCAAGAGCCCTTCCAGTTCTGACAATGTAGGATAAGCTACTAATTCCATAGTACCTGAAAGCCTTTATACTACAGCCACTCTGACATTCCATCGGTTTCCTATACTGGATACACCATTTCAGTCCGTGTCAGTAACCAACATTACCAACTTTCCCACAAAAACTCTGTTGAGCACCTAGATCTGAAGAATTACTTAAAATAAGATTATCTGCACACTTTGGCCCATATAGGTAAAGAGGATGGAGTGATATGGTGGCTAATTGCTAGAAGATGCTTGGCACAAACCCAGGAATCACTCTGGGTCTTCCCAGTATGGGAAACCAACCTCTGTTGTGCTTTACTGGGGCTGCTTGGGACACTCCACCATCCCACCTACATGGGTGTTTTAACATTTCCTCCCTGTGCTATATATAGCCTTACTTTTTTAATCCCTTAAAGTTTTCTTTCACTAAGCCTTGAGAATCTCAATTGCTGTGAATGACCTATTTTCCAATTTCCAATTGTGTTCAGCTAATTTAAAAAAAGAAAGAAAAAGCCTCATGATCAACAGTTTTACAAGAAAAGAACTTCAACAGGGAAGAAAATGTATCCCTTTTTCTTGTCAGAGTTTCTGATTCTTAGGTTAGAGAATTAATCTTTGAAGTTCCTACCAGACAAGAAGATTCACACAACAAAGTAAAACTGGGACAAATGAGAACTTCATAACTATATTCTAGCCCCTACTCTTGACCCTCTCTTTAAAAAGAACAGTCCTGAGATTTACACTCTGAGGGTTTTCCAATTATTAGAAAAATCTAGGAGCTTTCAAAAATATCATTACTATCTGGTAACTGACTCAATTTCTATAATGAGTCAATGATATGATAAAGGAGGAGCAGAGCTAGAAGGACTTTACAGACAAAGAAACTTAGGAAACATAACATTATACTTAATGTATTATGTGGACTGATCAGATACCCTAACTAACTACAAAGACATTTTTGAGACATTGATTATGATCTTATCTAGATATTACAGATCTGTTAATTTCATTAAATTTGATAATGGCATTATGGTTATGTGAGAAAATGTCCATACTTAAAGATGCATATAAAAGTGTGTAGTGGTGGGGCACCTAGATGGCTCAGTCGGTTAAGTATCCAACTTTTGACTTCAGCTCAAGTCATGATATCAGGATTGTTGTGAGATCAGATCCCATGTCTGGCTCCACACGGAGTCCATTTGTCCCTCTCCTTCCCCCTTTGCCCCTTCTAACACATTATTCTCTCTCTCAAATAAATACATAAAATCTTTAAAAATGTGTATAGAAGTAAAATGACAGGATTTTTGGGATTTGCTTTAAAATTCTTCAACACATTAAAAAGAACAGAAATAGGGGATCCCTGGGTGGCTCAGTGGTGTGGCGCCCGCCTTTGGCCCAGGGCGCAATCCTGGAGTCCCGGGATCGAGTTCCGCGTCAGGCTCCTGGCATGGAGCCTGCTTCTCCCTCTGCCTCTCTCTCTCTCTCTCTCTCTGTGTGTGTCTATCGTAAATAAATAAATAAATCTTTAAAAAATAATAAAATAAAAATAAATAAAAAGAACAGAAATGAACCAAATGTAGCACAATCTTAAAATTATTAAATATAGATATATGTGGGTTCACTGTACTAGCCTCCCTCCTTTTGTGAACATTTGAAATATTTCATAATGAAAAAACATTTAAGGGTCACCTAACATGACTCAGTCAATTAAGCATTCAACTCTTGATTTCAGCTCAGGTCTCCTTTTTTTTTTTAACTTTGTTTTGTTTTGTCTTTAAGATTTTACTTATTTGACACACACACAGAGAGAGAGAGAGAGAGAGAGAGAGAGAGAGCACACAAGCAGGGGGAACAGGAGAGGGAGAAGCAGGCTCCCCGCTGAGCAAGGAGCCTGAAGTGGGAGGCTTGATCCCAGGACCCTGAGACCATGACCTGAACTGAAGGCAGATATTTAACCCACTGAGCCACTCAGCTGCCACTCAGCTCACAGCTTGACCTCAGGGTCGTGAGTTCAAGTCCTAAACTGTGCTTCATACCGAGCATGGAAGCTAATTAAAAAAAAAAAAAAAAAAGATTGAATGCTAACACCTAATACAACCAAACTCTTTAGCTATATCTACCAGAGCTGACATATGACCCAGAATCATATTCCTAGATATACACCCAAGAAAAATGAGTGCATACATTCACCAAAAGACATACATAGGACTACAAATATCCATGGCAGCTTTATCATTCAGCCCAAACTGATAAGATCCCAAATGTCCATCAACAGTAGAATAAATAATTGTGGTACATCCAGGGGATCCCTGGGTGGCTCAGCAGTTTAGCGCCTGCCTTCCACCCAGGGCATGATCCTGGAGTCCTGAGATCGAGTCCCACATTGGGCTCCCTGCCTGGAGGCTTGCTTCCCCCTCTGCCTGTGTCTCTGCCTCTCTCTCTCTCTCTCTCTCTCTCTCTGTGTCTCTCATGAATAAATAAATAAAATCTTAAAAAAAAATTGTGGTCCATCCAAACAATGAAACATTACGTACTCCTACATACAACATGGATGAATGTCCAATATACAGACACAATGTTGAGCAAAACCAGCCAGACTCAGAAGAGTGCATACTGTCTGATTCTGTTTATATTCTGTGTATGTTCTATTACATGAAACTCAAGAACACAAAAGAACACAAAAAACTGAGATAGAAGTCAAAATAAACGGTTAGTTGGGCAGCCGGTACTGATGGTGTGGAAGAAGCACAGGGAGCTTTCTGGAGTTGTGGAAATGTTCTCTTTCTTGACCTGATGCATACCTTGATGTGAATAGTCTTTACATGAGAACATAAAAATTGAGCACTGGGACACCTGGGTGGTTCAGTTGGTTAAGCAACAGACTCTTGCTTTTGGCTCAGATCATGATCTCAGGGTCTTGAGATCGAGCTGTGTCTAGCTCCATGGTGGGCGTGGAGCCTGCTTAAGATTCTCTCTTTCCTTCTGCCCCTTCCCCTATTCATGCACACTCTCTCTAAATAAATAAAATCTTTAGAACAAAAATTGTTTTACATCGGGCTGCTTCTGGAAGCTTAACAACAGAGGTTTCAAACTTTTTCTAAGATAGGCTTGAGCTGACTGGGACAGGTTCAGTGACCTGAGAAATTATGAGAAGAAGAAAACAATCTTATGTCTTCTGAGAAAGAGACAATTTTCTACCTGATATCCTCCCTTTGTGGAATATTAAGCTAAAATAAGTTATCTCAGTAATGTGCAAACAAATATGGGAGTAAAAATCAGAATCCTAGGTATCGGTATTTTATAAAAGCTCTGTAAGCAATTCTAATGTGCAACCAATGCTAAGGATCTTTCTTCTACCTCAGCGAGCTCAAACTTAAGACTCCCAAGCCTTCCTACTTCCATTTCAATAGAATCGTGAGGCAAGGTAATAAGAACCAAAGCTTGAAAAGATGGTGGAGCAGAGAGGAGGGAGAGAGTTACAAGTCGGAATCTAGGGCAAGGGAGGAAAAGTTGAAGTCACTGCTAATGGAACTACGAACAAAGCCGTAAGAGAACAAATATCACAACTCTATTTTAGTTCCAGCTTCACTACCAACTAGCTATGGGTATGACCTTCGGCAAACAGCTTCATGGCCTCCCTATGATCTCACACAGCTTTTAAACAATCTGGAGAGGAAGGTAGAGGAATCAAGTAGGAACAGGCCCCTTTGAAAGACCCTAGTTTTGCCTCTAACATAGATAGCACTTACCATCCTGTATTGTAATTATCTACTTGTTTATCTCCCCCACCAAACTGTGAGCTCTTAAAAGGCCAAGATTATAGTAATCCAAGCACATGCATAGAACCTGGCATAGTAACAGTTCAATAAAGTTCAATAGCTAAATAGCTGAACACTATGAGGAGTGCCTATATATATGTTCTTAAAAATATAGGTGTACTCACACAAAAAAGAACAATTCATCTCCCATGTGTAACACTGGGTAAGAACACCAAGTAATATTATTTTATTAACACCAACTAAAGGAACTCCAGATTCCAGGATGCCCACATTCATCAGAAAGGCTGCCCAGAGATGTCCTGCCAGAGCCCTCAAAAAATCCATGCCATGATCAGTCAGTCCACTAGCTGTTTTGCTTTATTGAGATAACTACCTCTCTTAAGTTTTCTTTATCCTCATGAGAAACAGTTATACAGATTACTTTTACTTTATTTTTTAAAGAGAGAGGGAGGGGCAAGAATCTTAAGGAGGGAGAGAGAGAATCTTAAACAGGCTCCATGCCCAGTGCGGAACCCTACACGAGGTTTGATCTCACGACCCTGAGATCATGACCTGAGCAGAAATCCAGAGTCTGATGCTTCACTGAGTCACCCAGGCGCCTCTACAGATTACTTACATGTTTTAAGCAAAAAATAAGGCCAGCCCAGTGAGAAAAATCCCAAGACTACAAAGGGCCACACTGAAAAGCTGCTGGCTTAACTTCCCTGTGTATAAAGCTAAAGAAATAAGAGCAAAATTTGCTCCAACAGGAAGCTCTAAACCCTGCTGACCAGAGGGCCAGGGTATTTGTCAGCGGTGCACAGCCGATTCCGTCTCTACTTGCTCCAGTATTTTCTTCACTAACTTGTATTGTTAGCATTTTCTCTGCACCACTCTGAATTCTCACGAGGACAAAGGTCCCACCTTCCAGTTAGGAAAGTCCAGCTCCTCTAAATAAGCATATAGTACTCAAAATCAGACCACTAAACATGTTTTTCTGTCCTAATAACTGACATAAACTGTCTTTCCCAAAATTAAAAGTAAAAATTAACAGGTTGGCATTCTTCAACAGATTCCACTATGCTGGTGAAACTACTTTTTTTTTCTGCAAACTAAAAATAACTTATTTATCAAACAGGAGCATTCCTCAGGTTTTTTTGCCCTGTCAGCAACCCAAAGCTCCAATTCCTCAAATCCCTCACCTAGCGTGTTTTCTTGGATCCCAGTCTCCCTGCCTCTCCATCTTCCCCACTCCTCCCCCTAATCCCTTACACGTAACAAGAGACCTAAACTCCTTTCCCCTTACTCAAGCTTTAGAATTTCTTTCCAGTTACAAACATTCATAAAGCTCAGAGGCTAGATGGGCTGAGCTGCAGCAAATAATGAAAAAGCTAAGAAAAAAAAAAAAAAAAAAAACGAAGGACAAGACAGGACATGATCAGGAAGTTAGCTAAATGCTTTTCATTCAGGCAGGAATGGAGGGAACTCCACCCACTGGGAAGAAGAAAGCAGGAGGGTGAATGGTTTCCAGTACGGAGCCAGTCGGTATCTGGCCTTAGGTCCTGACAGCACAGACATCAAGCCTGCTCTAGGGACAGACTCACCCCCCAAAAACACTCGAGTATCCTACAAGAATCAGTAAACTGTCCTCAGGTTGAAGTGACATTTTCAGGAGGGACAGACTCCCATAATTTAGGCCAAACAAGCCAAGCTTAAACTGCAAATTTTCTAGTTATACAGAGCTGAGGGGCTCAAATCATTCCACTAGGAAGTGGGAGTTCAGATGAAGCTAGAAATCCTGTCCCTCAGTGGCCCTCCCTCCCGCTGGGCCCTGTAAGCTGGCACGCATTATCCAAAGGTGGAAACTAACTGTGGACTTTGAACTTCCTTATAGCCCCCTGTTCTTTGCAACAGCATCAGGAGATGCCACAATACTATGACATCTTATAGACTGAACAAAAAGCATCTGCTATTCTGGAACAGTTACTTGGGATATACTAATATACTCCCCACAGATGCAACTTTGAAGTCTTCTCTCGCTTTTATTTTTAACCTTTTACATTCTCTTTAAAACACAAAACCAAAACCGGCTTATCTATAAAAACCACATTCTCAGAAACATTCCTACTGAAAAAACAATTAGCCTGAGACCACCCAGGGCACAACTGCAGAAGGTTCCCATACATAATCTATGCTGTCTGAGCACACTGCAAGCAGTGGCCCTTCATCAAACAGCAAGAGAACCTTCAAAGAATATCAGAGCTAAAAAGGTCTTTGAGGATCAATCATCCAGCCTGCCATCATAAAGACGGGGGAGATAAGGTCCTAAGAGAGGAGAAGGGAGGCCTGGACCTAAGAGCTGGGTCAAGAATCCCAACCCAAACCCCTGATACCACACCACACCTCCTCATAAGACTGAGTTTATGGGAGTCAAGTGGCTAAAGAAGGGAGCAGGAAGAAAGTCAGTGTATGGTTCCAAAGAGACTAAAACCCTGTGAACTCTCCTTTTCTGCTGCTTTGTGGTGTGACTCAGGTCCAGTGTCTGCTCCTTCATTCATCTTAATTTCAAGAGGTTTTCTCTTAAACGTTACACAATTTTTACTAAGAAGCAAGAAATAGGGGCACCTGGGTGGCTCAGTTGGTTAAGTGCCTGCCTTCGGTTCAAGTTCTTAGGGTCCTTGGATCTTAGGGCCCAGGATCTTAGGGTCCTGGGATAGAGCCTCGCATAGTATTTGGGCTCCCTGCTCAGCAGAGAACCTGCTTCTCCCTCTCCCCCTGCTGTGTTCACTTTCTCTCTCTGTCAAATAAGTAAATAAAATCTTAAAAAAAAAAAAAAAAAAAAAGAAGATATAAATTCCTATCCACACCTTACCTGGGCCCCCCAATCACTGGCAAGGCAAAGTCAAAAATAACCAAGTGCTACATGTAATGACTACAAGAATCCTGAAGCAGAAACGTAACAGCCCTTGGGAAAATGGGCACATCTTAAAAAGACGATTCAACTGGATGACCCTATTGAAGGAAACTACATTACCAGACTTCATATTCTAATACCCAGTCATATTCTAGGCCTTGGAGAAAGATTCAATTCTCTGAATCTTGGTTTAACAGTAAAATAAGAAATACAGACTTTCATTCATTCGAAGGCCCTTTCAAGTTCTAAAAGACTCCACCGCTTTCTAAGAGGGCCCTGCCAAAGACAGTAACCACAATCGTACCCAAGAGGGAAGGCACAGAGTCTTAAGCTGGGCCACCAGCCTGGAGATGGGTGCTGGCAGATAGGCTTTGGAGCTACTAGCCTTCCCACAACCTGACAATGAGCATCAATGGTACTACTGAAATTCAACATGGGGGAAACAGTGCATACTTTCTTCAACAGAGTGCCCTCTAGAATGCTAGCTGTGACGCCTTAGGGATCTGGTTGGACCACCTAGAGATAGTTTAAATTTGCCACAGCTGATTGTTCCCAGCCTCTCCACTGAAATCAAACCAAGTATTTACTGTCTACCACTAAATATATTAAATACTTTCTCAATATTCTCATTCTCTATTTACTCTTTGATTTAGCATTTTACATGTTAAAGACCCATGGAAAAAAAAGTAAAAATCTTAGTAAGTAACTAGAAGTTTCAAGTAACAGAAAACAAAACAAGACAAAACGACTGAGCATACGCAAGCTTTTTTCTACAGCATCTAAGTCCACACAACGAATGTAGCATTCTCCTTTCAGACACTGCTCCTTCCCAAGGGTGTGGCTGATGGTGAAAACACCAAATAATGTAAGCAAAAGAGGACCAGTTTGGTTTTCTGCTGGCTCATCAACAACACATCTTAATACAGAAGCTACAGTATATCAGAGATTAAAGCCAACAACTGAATCAATGCAAAAGGAAATGCAAGCTCTGATGTAAATTATGAAAAGTAATGAATCTTAAATAAGCAAATACTTGCCGGCCCACCCACTAAGCCTGGGATAAAGACAATTTCTATCAACAAGATTACAAACAGTAATTTTCAGACCTCAGTATGGATATGGAATTACTTGTTAAAACTGCAGATTCCCAGGCACCAGTCTCAGATATTCTCATTAATTGGATCTGTTGTGGCGCCCATAGATTTGCATTTGTAGGGCAGCCTGGGTGGTTCAGCGGTTTAACGCCGCCTTCAGCCCAGGGCCTGATCCTAAAGACCTGGGATCTAGTCCCGCGTCAGGCTCCCTGCATGGAGCCTGCTTCTCTCTCTACCTGTGTCTCTGCCACTGTGTGTGTGTCTCTCATGAATAAATAAAATCTTAAAAAAAAAAAAAAGATTTGCACTAGTATTCTGATACACAAGGTCCAAAGGCTATGCTTTATATAATACTGTGAGGAAAAAGGACATTACTAGCACTCCTGGACACCAAAATGTACATTTTCCAGGTGGTGTAACCTCCGTGATGTGTTCCAAAGATGCCTGGCTGATTTTCAACAGTACCAGACCTGCTCCCTCCCATACTGAGAATCAATATGGGCTGATTTTAAGCACTTTAAAAAGGAAATCCTCACTTCCATCTCCTAAAGCAACTTCCAAAGTCATCCACTCCTCATACCAAAGATCCTTCTAAAGGGTTACTGAAACAACCGATTTGGGGTCCTTTTCTTGGATGGTCACTCACTGGCTTCATGCTGGGCTGTGCGTTACTTCTCAGAGTCTTCCATTCTGTCCTATCTGAAGTGAATGTGATTCTTTCTGAAAATAGCACCCCCTTCGCTTAACTTAGTCCTGCTTCTCCTGTTTGATTTCTTTTCATAGTACTTAGCATACCTGAAATTCGTTATATTTTACATTTATTTACACTCTCCCTTGCTAGAACGTAAGTTCTTGTAAAGAGGCTTTCCTACCACTACCACTGTACTCCTAGCACCCAGAAAGGTATCTGACATATAGTAGATGCTCGATAAATGTTTATCAATGAAAAAAACACCACTGCAGAAAACAAACGAAGTTCTTGGTCTTTCATCCCATTCACTTTGCCTGCCACATGCACTGTCAGCAGCGTCATCCTTTAGATGGCTACATCACTCAGGAAGATGAATCTGGGTGCCAGCCCAGAAAGGCTCCCTGCCACATGACTTTCACTCCCCCTGGTAATGTGAGATTTTTCCCAACTGAACTGCAATAGAGGTTTAAAGGTCCAGCCTACAGATGTTTCCAAATGACTTATATTCCATAGGAATGACTTGGCTTCTACTATGTGAGAAGTCAAATGCAATGTTGGCAACCACCAGGGTGAGAGCTGCAAGTTTCAACAAAAGCAGAACATAGTATGTTGGCAGCCAAGAGACTTCTGCATTAGGTCAGCCAAACCCTTTCCGTCAAGACCTAGCTAACTCTCACCACACACATTTGCCTATTCATTTGCTTAGGGGCAATAACGACTTTATAAAAGGCAGATACCAAGTGCTTCATATACATCACCCTAATCCTCAAAACAATCCTACAAAATAGGTATTATGTATCCCCATTTTATAGATTAGGAATTTGTAAATAATTTACAACTAATAAACAAGTAGCAGGCTGAATTCTAAATTCAAGTCTACTTGACTTTAAAATCTTGCTTTTTTCAGTTTTAACACTTTCATTTCTAAGGCTCTCCATCTCCTGTCTCCTGCAGTAAGGCTGGCACATGGAACACGTTTAATAAATGTTTGTTGAATTCATGAGAGCTAAACAGGATATTTTACCTCAAGCTCAGGAATCTACCTAAGATCAAATTCTTCAGGACAACTTTAGTTTAAAAAATAAAGAAACATGTTCATTC
This sequence comes from Canis lupus familiaris, assembly GCF_011100685.1. Classification (NCBI taxonomy): domain Eukaryota; kingdom Metazoa; phylum Chordata; class Mammalia; order Carnivora; family Canidae; genus Canis; species Canis lupus. The sequence continues at coordinate 75,647,796 of NC_049223.1, read as the reverse complement.
AACTCCCTTTGAATAATAAGTCATGGAAAACACAGCTTTTTCAGTTTAAAAAAATACTGAGGTTATTCCAAAATGGAACCTATCATAATTCATTACTATGGAAATCTGGATATAAGGCAAATGAAATCACGAAAGCAGTGTTGTTTAGTACGTTAGGAGGCAGACATGAAATAAAATGGGAGGTCAAGTTTCAGCTATAAAATAGTGATAAATGCTCTTGCCTCCCCAACCAACAGTGGTGTCCTAAAATTTAAATGTGATAATGCTTATAAAAACACTTCATAAACTGTAAAGCATTATACAGAGATAATTATTAGTGTGACTTGAACCTTGAAGGCAGAATAAAAATCTGATAGAAGACTCAACCTATAATAAGGCCAACGTTATTAAAAGTTCCACTACATTTGAGTGCACTTAAGAGGTAAATGTCCTATAAACTCCCAACTAGTCCTAAACTTTCCTTAAGAAAGGATGTGACCTCGAGAGAACTATGTAAGTGAAATAAGTCAAAGACAAATACCATGTGATTTCACTTATATACATACAGAATCTAAAAAACAAATGAACAGAGAAACAGACTCATAAATACAGGCAATAAAATAGTGGTTGCCAGAGGGGACAGAGGTGGAGAAATAGGTGAAATTATAAAATAAACAAACTTCCAGTTATAAAATAAATAAATCATGGGGATAAAAAGCGTAGCATAGGGAATACAGTAAAAAAAAAAAAAAAAAAAAAGTTCCTTACCCTTTGTATGTCTTAGGTCCTATTTCTCCAACCATTAAGTCTTTCAATGGCAGAGAAGTGAGATATAAACAATATATTATTTTGTCTTGAGAAGGACCATGAATGATCTCACCACAATGAATAGAGGGGAGGGGGAAGGGGAGCCTGGGTTCCTCTATATCCAGAAAATTCCTTCCTGTCATGCTAAGGCACTTATTCAGATAGATCTATAAACCAGGGTGATTAAAACAAGAGTCCAGAAGATTTCTTCCAGCTTATAAAAGCTATGACTCTTAGGGACAGCCAATAAACACTATCACAGCATAAGCCTATATACTGGTTTAGCCCTCCTTAAGCTAAAGAGAAAATAAGCAGAATACAGAAAAGATTCTCAATAATCTTAAATAAAAGACTATATAGCATTAGTCCTAGTTAATGTCATAACATGTATTTAACAATGACATGGCTGAGATTGGTAAGAAATGATAAAATCCTTCTTAAGCCAAAGGGGTTTAGTTAGTTGAGACAGAGTGAGTTAGCTAATTAGTTAAGGAGCTATTGGGATTGTATGTGTAGGTGGTTGTATATTTATTTATTTTAGAGGTGGGGGTGGGTGACAGGGAGAGTCTCAAGCAGACTCCACACCCAATGCAGAGCTCTATCTCACAACCCTGAGATCACCAGCTGAGCCAAAACCAAGAATCTGAAGCTTGGTTTTAAGCAACTGCACCGCCCCCCCTCCAGGAAATCATCCCGTGGTTGGATTCTAAGTAATGATCAAGATAAAAATCTCACCATCAGGCTCACATTCTCTTATTCAGCCCTCAAACGTAAGTGACCATTGCCTTACCAAAATCTAAATTATAAAGATGACAATGAGATTTGGAATCTTGCAACACGTTTTAACATCAGCATAGCCTTTCTTATAGTTTCAACATTTCCCCCAATCCATCTCTCAACAATAAAATCCTCCCAACTACTCAGCACCACTGGTGACACAAACCCCACCCCATCAAACTTTCCCAAGGAAGTAAGAATCACTTAATTTTTTTCTCCTGGTTCATTTGTTTTTTTGCATCTGTTTCTATATCTACATACAAACCCTGTGCCAGAATCACAATTTCACATCTGCAAGTGATCCAGGCCGTCAGAATTTTAAAGAATACAATGCGCGGGCAGCCCGGGCAGCTCAGTGGTTTAGCGCCGCCTGCAGCCCAGGGCATGATCCTGGGGGCCCGGGATCAAGTCCCACATTGGGCTCCCTGCAAGGAGCCTGCTTCTCCCTCTGTGTCTCTGCCTCTCTCTCTCTTTCTCTGTGTGTGTGTGTGTGTCTCATGAATAAATAAATAAAATCATTTAAAAAAATACAATGCACGTCTTACCAATAAGTATTACTTGATCAACTGGTTCAGAATACAAGATACTAATGCACAGACAGGATTTATTTACATTACAACTGCAAACTGAAGTCTAAATTCTTAGTCTGTCACTCGAGAGACCCTGGCATGCTAGTCATTATCTTTCTCTTTCCCTGGACAGACTGATCTACTCATTATTTCCTAAGGACAAGTTCCTTCATCTTATACCCTTTGCCTGGACATCTCCCCTGCCCAGAATAGCCATCATGTCCTTCATTTCATCAAATCTATTCAAGGAACAATTCAGGGATCCCTGGGTGGCGCAGCGGTTTGGCGCCTGCCTTTGGCCCAGGGCGCGATCCTGGAGTCCTGGGATCGAATCCCACGTCGGGCTCCCTGCATGGAGCCTGCTTCTCCCTCTGCCTATGTCTCTGCCTCTCTCTCTCTCTGTGTGTGTGTGACTCTCATAAATAAATAAATAAATAAATAAATAATAAATAAATAAATAAATAAATAAATAAATAAATAAGAAACAAACAAACAAACAATTCAATGCCATGTCCTCTTCAGTGGAACTCTTCCATACCCACTACTCATTAATTCTTCCCTTCTTGAGCACCTAATGCCATTTTCACATAAGCATATACTACATGATGGAGCTATTATTCTCTTACACAGTACACTCATTTTTATGTGTTTATATCACATTACTCCAACTATTACGCAAAAGTCCTTAAGGTTAGTAGAGATTTGTCATTCCTTTATATTCCCACCAGTACAATGTTATGAATATAAGTTATTCAATAAAGATCTGTTTAAGGAATAAAAGAATATTTCCTCTCATCTAATACTGTAGTTCTCCACAAGAGCATGAATACAAAAAAAAAAAAAAAAAAAAGAGCATGAACACTGTTTTTCTACTTCTTTATCTGACAAACACCTAACAGAAACTAAATGCACTGAAATAAATGCTCAATTATAGTCCTCTGGCACATGCTTCCAATTACACCTTTAATTAAGTCAACAAATACTCATTAAATACCTACTCTGAGCCAGGCACTAGGCTAGACATCATTCTCATTTCTTATGTTTTCAATTTATCATGTTCATTGATATTCGGAAAGGTCCAACAGTTGATCATAATAAGCTAACGAAGCCCTGAACCTCATCCCCTGCAATAAGATGACCTCATTTTATTGACCAAAGAAATGCAACTAATTGCAGCTACCTGCAGGGCACCCTACAAACTTGTAGTTATTTTTCTGTCAGAGAACATAGAGCACTTCACTGCTCAATTATATGTCAATCTCTCATTAATTACTGTTCAATAGAATATTTTCAAAAAAAACAACTATGAAAGACAATCTTGAGAACTCTGGAAACATCTGAATATGAACTGATATATATTAGAAACAATTTTGTCAGGTGTGATTAATGGTATAATGGTTATGTTGTCGACTATCCTTATTCTACGAGGTTACACCTCTGCAGGTTATCAAATAGTTAAGAAACAGTGGATACACATATACAAATATACTACATAAGTAGAATAAAGCAAACAGTTAATAAGTATTTAATCCAGCTAAAAGATCTAAGTATTTATTAGACTATTAGTTTTTTCTCTAAGTTCAAAATGTTTCATAAGGTAGTGGGGGGGAAATGTTCCTCTTAAAAATATTTTTTTCTAAGTTGTAACTACTTGGTTTTCAGCACAAGCTTTAACATATAATTAGACAAAAATCGATCAAGAAAGTACTATAGGATCCACAAACTGAACCATTAAAACACGTGAAATATTAACAGAAGGAAGAGGAAAAACTAGGGATGGCAAAGACAACTTCCAGTCCAGCCAAGGCCAGATCCTTCTTCAGCAGCTTTGGGTTTAGAAGATGATACCATATTTTAGAACCCTGCTTCTAGAAAGCAGCTCTTCAGTACAACACATGTAGACCCAATCCTTCAGCCTCACCCTCCCAGAGAGATAGTCTATGACGGGAAACTAAACCACAGTAACAATATATATTAATAGGGCTTTCTACCCTAAGCTCACAAGTACTATTCTGAAAATACAATTTGTTTTTTATTGCTGTTGTTACTTAAGCAGATGTTAAGAACTATAATCACAACTACCAAAGTAATAACTGATTCAGAAAAGTACCATCAGTGGAAGCTAAAGCCATTTGGTAGGAGAATAAGATATTCACAAAGTCCCAAAGTCACCCCATAGATTACAAAGGGGAGTAAGTACCTTTCAATGAAGAGGTCAAATTTATCATCAACAATAATGGAGCTAACATTATGTACCTCCCAATATGACACAAAAGGAACCTCACAGCACTGCCTACGTACTATTTCTTAGCAAAAACTGTTTACCCTGCATCTCAGCATGAGAAAACAATCAGAAAAATCCAACTTATGGGACATTATAACTGGCCCAGACTCTTCAAAAGAGAAAGTGTTAAGATACACACACAAAAGTTAAGAGTGGAGATTTTTTAGATCACACATCTTCAAACTAAAGTTTTATTGGAGTTCAGACATGCTCATTCATTTACATACAGTCTATGGGTGCTTTTCTCGTCAAGAGATAGTATGGTCAAAATATTTACTATCTGTACTATCTGGTCCTTCACAAAAAAAGTTTGCCAATCCCTGCTCTAGATTAAAAAGGACATGAAGACCAAATGTAACAAGAAATCCTTGAAGTGGATTCTTTTTTTTTTTTTTTCTTGAAGTGGATTCTAAAGTGGAGGGGAAATGATAAGATTTATGGAACACCTGGGATATCTGAATATGAACTAACATTACATAATGTTGTATCAATGTTGAATGCAGAATTTAGTGGTTATAGGTTATATGTATGCAACTTGCTTCCAAAGGTTTCAGAAAAAAAATTAGACAAACAGAAAAAGCAAATATGACTATTAACAATTGTGAATCTAGATCAGTAGTTCTCAAACCTTTTGATCTCAGAACTCCTTTGCACTCCTAAAAATTACTGACGACGCCAATGAGCCTTTGTTTATATGAATCTAGATTTCGCATATAAGAAATTAGAGAAAATTTTAAAACAAAAATTTTTTTAAAGATTTATTTATTTATTTATTCAGAGAGAGAGAGAGAGAAAGGGAGAAGGTGGCTCCATGCCGGAAGCCCGACCTGGGACTCGATCCCAGGTCTCCAGGATCATACCCCGGGCTGCAGGCGGCGCTACGCCGCTGCGCCACCGGGGCTGCCCAAAACAAAATTTTCAAATTACAATAAGCTTATTATATGTTACCAAAAGTAACATTTTTATGAAAAGTAATTTTCCAGGGATCCCTGGGTGGCTCAGCGGTTTGGTGCCGCCTGCCTTTGGTCCAGGGAGTGATCCTAGAGTCCCGGGATCGAGTCCCACATCGGGCTCCCTGCACAGAGCCTGCTTCTCCCTCTGCCTGTGCCTCTGCCTCTCTCTGTCTCTCATGAACAAATAAATAAAATCTTAAAAAAAAAAAAAGTAATTTTCCAAACCAAAAAAATTTAATGAGAAGAGTGGCATTAGTTTTACACTTCTGCAAATCCCTTTAAAGTTGCAATATCATATCTGCTTCTGCATCATGCTTACAATATGGCATTTTGTTTGATATATCCAAAGAAAACAGAAACTTCACACATTATATACCTGAAAAGATCACCTTGATAGCCTTTTAAGATGATTAGAGATTCTTCTATGATACTACACCATAACTTGACAAGTAGTAGTTTTTCACAAGTTAGTTGAAACACAGAATCTGGGCACCTGCGTGGCTCAGTGGTTGAGTGTCTGCCTTTGGCTCAGGTTGTGATCCCGGGGGGGGTCCCAGGACTGAGGTCCACATCAGGCTCCCCAGAAAGAGCCTACTTCTCCCTCTGTGTCTCTGCCTCTGTCTCTCATGAATAAATAAGTAAAATCTTAAAAAAAGAAGAAAGAAAGAAAGAAAGAAAGAAAGAAAGAAAGAAAGAAAGAAAGAAAGAAAGAAAGAAAGAAAGAAAGAAGAAAGAAAGAGAATCTGAAGCCATATACATAAGAACTTTTCATATTCTGTCACATTAAATCTATCCTGCACTTCAAATGGATCTTTTACCACGTATGATTTAATAAAATCATGCTTTGACCATTTGGTAAATACTGGCTCACTAAGTTGACAGATATGCAGATCTTAAATGCTGACACATTGTACAGTATCAAAAAATCACTAGTGTTAACATACTACCAATCCTGTCAAAAAAGACTGCACTGGGAAGCTAACAAGCTCATAGTAACAGAAAGAAGTTATACAAAATTCTAATCATTGCTTGAAAGTCTGAATTTTATAATTGGCAATAGAGGGGGATCGATCCCTGGGTGGCTCAACGGTTTCACGCCTGCCTTTGGCCCAGGGCGTGATCCTGGAGTCCCGGGATTGAGTCCCATGTCAGGCTGCCGGCATGGAGCCTGCTTCTCCCTCTGCCTGTGTCTCTGCCTCTCTATGTCTATCATAAATAAATAAATCTTTAAAAAAAATAATTGGCAATAGATACTTTCAGTTGTTTTCTTTAAAGTGACAAATTTCATTTCACTCATTTCCCAAAAAAGGATCCCAAATACCCAAATCTGAGTTACCAGTTTGTCACTTTATTCTTTTTTTTTTAAGATTTTATTTATTTATTCATGACAGAGAGAGAGAGAGAGAGAGAGAGAGAGAGAGAGAGAGAGAGAGGCAGAGACACAGGCAGAGGGAGAGGGAGAAGCAGGCTCCATGCAGGGAGCCAGACATGGGACTTGATCCCGGGTCTCCAGGATCAGGCCCTGGGCTGAAGGAGGTGCTAAACCCTGAGCCACCCGGGCTTCCCTGTCACTCTTCTTTAAAGTAAAAATGAAAAGAAAAAAAAAAAAAAAGTAAAAATGACATGCATGAAATGAAATGAAAAATGAAAGAAGAGGTTTAGCTTGCAACTCGAACCACCAACTCTTCAAATAAAGACTAGACCCTGATATACAGAGGTATCTCACCCCATTTCAACACATGGAATATTAAAAAGATGTATATGTGTACTAAAAAATAATTTAATAAATTTAATAATTTTTACTGCTTCATCAAGAACATTCTTAAAAAAAAAAAAAAAAAGATTATTTATTTGCCAGAGAGGTAGAGAGAACCAGAGAACACAATCAAGTGGAATGGCAAAGGGAGAGGGAGAAGCAGGCTTCCCAACACCTGAGCCGAATGGGCAGACACTTAACCAACTGAGCCACCCAGGCACCCCCAACAAAAACATTCTTAAATGAAACCGGCATTTGTTGTTTTACTCCAAGTATGTCACAAACAGAACTATTACTACTACAGTTTGATACCACTATCTTGATTTGTGCTAAGGCACTAACAGCTTTATCCACCACTGATCACTTTTACATCGTCAGTACAAGTATCACCAAAGTGAAAAAGGCAAATGACGTCTTAGTATTATTATGAAAATAGTTCTGACCTTGCAGATTCCCTTAAAGGGTCTTGGGGACCCCCAGAGATATGTAAATAACCCTTGAGAACCACTGATATAGGGAAAGGTACATGAGTATTCATAATACTACTCACTCAGTTGTTTAGTAAGTTTAGAAATTTTCAAAAAAAATCATTGAGGAGGAAAAAAAAAAGAAACCATAAAAAATTCTCAACTCTATTTTAAAAAGAGAAAACTCCTTCCCCAATATTAATGAATATTCAGGTGGTACAGCAATGTTCTTTGGAAAAACAAAGAACAGTAGTGGAAATTAGCTGCCCAAGGAAGGCAACCCCTTGGGGTTTATTTCAAGAAGAATCCATGTAACAAAGAAACTATCAACAAGAAATACAGGGCAGCCCTGATGGCCCAGAGGTTTGGCGCCGCCTTCAGCCCAGGGTATGATCCCGGAGACCCAGGATCTCCCACACAGCAGACTCCCTGCATGGAGCCTGCTTCTCCCTCTGCCTGTGTCTCTGCCTCTCTGTATGTGTGTGTCTCATTAATAAATAAAATATTTAAAACAACAACAACAACAAATACAGATCAAGAGTCCCTGTTTTGGCCTAAATATATTTTGGAATTCAGAATTTCTTAGATTTTGGAAAGATAATATAATAGAGATTAGGACAATACCCTGTAGGCAAACACATCAATATTTCCACAACTTAAATATATGAATAATCATGGGATGCCTGGCTGGCTCAGTCAGCAGAGCATAACACTCTTGATCTCAGAGTCATGAGTTTCAGCCCCCATATTGGGGGTAAAGCTTAAATATATATAAAATATGAATACTCATACTAAGTAGGATAAATAAACATCATAAATAGCCTCACTTCAGTTCAGATTTTGCAATGAAGTATACCATGTTTTTCATTTTTTTTTTAAGATTTATTTATGTATTCATAAGAGACACAGAGAGAAAAAGGCAGAGACACAGGGAGAGGGAGAAGCAGGCTTCCCACAGGGAGCCCGATGTGGGACTCGATCCTGGATCCTGTGAGCTGAAGGCAGATGCTCAACTGCTGAGCCACCCAGACGTCCCTATGTTTTTCATTTTTAAGTGCTTTTGCATTTTGAAATTACAGATAAACAACTGTGTACTCCTTGGGAATACGCTATGCTCCTACTCAAAAAAATTCTAGCAGCCCATGCTAGTACCTATTTATGGGGCGAGGTTAGGTTGAGATTTTCAAGAGAATTGTATTTGTGATTCTATTGAAGTTGCATATTCCACTGAAAAATTGGAAAAACCACATTAACAGGAAAAGGTGGTTAGGAATAGGCAGAGTGCCAATATAAATCATTTTCATCAGCAGTCAGTGACCAGAGAAACCATGGGCTAGGAGACTCTAACACCAATGGTGCTGGAATGGAATTGTTATAATAAATCACAGGGAGTCAGTCAACTGGAGACCTTAGAGCTGCATATAACTCCCTAAGGCTGAAAACAGACCATGAACAAGAGAAAGATTTAAAATCTAAAACTAACCACCAACTTATACCTAAAATATGTAACAAATATATGTCAATCCCATTTAATGCCATAATTAAAAATCAGAATTTGGAGGCAAGTTATTGTATCCCTTAGCTGAAACACTGGCAAATTCCTGATACTACTTCTTAACCAGATTCTAATTTAATAATTCATGGCAAAGTGCTTTACTAGAAATAGTGAACTCGAAGTCCAGGCAATCTCAGTTTTCATCAATTCTGCCACAAACTAGTTAAACGGCCTGAGTCAGACATCCAGCAAATGCAACATTAAATCAATAACCCTAACTTTTTTATGCCTCTAACTCCTCACTTGTAATAGAGAACATTAGATTAAAAGAATTATAAAGGTCTCTTTTACCTATAAGTTCTTTAATAAAAACCCACATTTATTCATATGACTGGAGTTGGTCAGAATTTACTATGACTAGTTTTAAAGAAAGACAGGGTTCTTGATTGAAGACAAAAAAAATAAGTTTTCTAGCAAAAGTAACAGCATGCACACAAGTTTTATATTAAGAACAAATGACACAGTATAATCTTAACCTATAACATGTGTCCCCAAAGACCTTATCAACTCAAACAGCTTTAGTGGTGACTGTAAAAACTACCTAAACTGTTCACTTTATGGGGGAAAAAACTGAGAATTACATTATATGCCCAAGGTCATACTATCTGGCTGTGGCAATGCTAGGACTAAACCCAAATTTCCCTGGTTGACAGTTGAATGTTCACTATCTTTCTTATAACCCAAGGCCTCAAGAACTGTATAACTTCGGTGCTACCTGTAACATGGCAATCCCTTTAATCAACATATGTTCTTTTAGGACCTTTAGTTCTACAATATCATGCAGATTCTAGACAAAAAAAGATCCAAAAATTTGGAGAAAATATCTGCAAATCATATATCTAACAAGAAACTAGTATCCAAAATATACAGAGAACTCTTATAATTCAACAACAAAAAGATAAACAATTTTAATAATGGCAAAGGAGGGCAGCCCCAGTGGCGCAGTGGTTTAGCGCCGCCTGCAGCCTAGGGTGTGATCTTGGGGACCCGGGATCGAGTCCCACGTCAGGCTCCCTGCATGGAGCCTGCTTCTCCCTCTGCCTGTGACTCTGCCTCTCTCTATGAATGAATGAATGAATGAATGAATGAATGAATGAATAAATATATAAATAAATGCAAAAGATTTGCATAGGAATTTCTCCAAAGAAATATATATCAATGGCCAATAAGCACACAAAAAGATGCTCCATCATCATTAGTCATTAGGGCAGTGCAAATCAAAACCACCATGTGATACCACTTCATACCCACTAGTATGGCTATCATCAAAATGGACAATACCAAAAAAAAAAAATTAAATTAAATTTAAAAAAAAGGACAATACCAAAGGTTGTGAGGATGTGGAGAAATTGGAACCCACATACATTGCTGGTAGGAATGCAAAATGATGCAGACAGATGCTGTGAAAAAAATCTGGTAGTTACTCAAAAAGTTAAAGTTATCATATAACCCAGCAATTCTATTCCAGGAATATCTGAAAATATATCTGAAAGCAATGAAAACTTGACATAAACTTGTACAGCAATCTTTATTCATAATAGCCCCAGAGTGGAAACAACTCAAGTGTCTTTCAACCGATGAATAAGCAAAATGTGGTACATTCATACAATGGGGTACTATTCAGCCCTAAAAATGAAGTAGTGATACATGCTACAACACAGATGAACCTTGAAGACACTGTGGTAAGTGAAAGAAGCCAGACACAACAGTCTACATATTGTATGATTTCCATTTACACAAAATGTCCAGAATAGGCAAGTCCACAGAGAGAGACAGAAAATGGATTATGGTTGCTAGGAACTAGAGGTAAAAGAGAATGGAGAATCACTGCTAATGGTATGGAGGTTTTGTTTGGGGTAAACAAACAAACAAAAAAAAAAAAAGGTCTGAAATTAAATAATGGTGATGCTTGTATTCGAATTTTATGGTATGTAAATCATATCAATATATATTTTTATTCATTTTATTTTAAAGATTTATTTATTTATTTTAGAGAGAGAGTGCCAGGAAGTGGGGGGGGGGAGGTGAGGACAGAGGGAGAGAGAATCTCAAGCAGACTGCCACTGAGCACACAGTCCCACACAAGGCTCAATCTTACAACCCTGAGATCATGATCTGAGCTGAAATCAAGAGTTGGTGGCTTAACCAACTGAGCCCTCCAGGTGCCCCTGCTGGTTTTATTTTAAAACACACACAGGGATCCCTGGGTGGCGCAGCGGTTTGGCGCCTGCCTTTGGCCCAGGGCGCGATCCTGGAGACCCGGGATTGAATCCCACATCGGGCTCCCAGTGCATGGAGCCTCCTTCTCCCTCTGCCTGTGTCTCTGCCTCTCTCTCTGTGTGTGACTATCATAAATAAATAAAAATTTAAAAAACACACACACACACAGAGACACCAAAGTGAACTTCTCACTCATGCCTTTTTGGGTAGAAAAATACCAATAGAAAGTCAATGCATCAAAGTCTGGATTCATTACTTACCGAACCAGGCATGTGCTATAAAGAATACAGAGAAACTACTCTGTTCTTATGATATTCATATTATAAGCCAACAAAAGTAAGCAGATAATTACAACAATGTGGTAAGGACACAAGTGTTCCAGAAAATGTACTACAACAAGAACAGAAGCACAGAAGGAGCAAATTTTTAATGAATTACGAAAAGTTTCATAGATCTACATGAGACCTTAAGAAAGAACAGAACAGAACAGCACCTCTCTCCAGGCAGATCATGGGAGCAAAACTACTATGTATTGGTCCATGCTAAGCAACATAATGGCTTTTAGAGATGGGACAAATCCTGTGATCCAGGGGTCCTGCAATCGAGTCCCACATCAGGCTCCCCGCAGGGAGCCTGCTTCTAACCTCTGCCTGTATCTCTGCCTCTCTCTGGGTCTCTAATCATAAAGAAAAAAAGAAATGGGACAAATCCTTTTTCTGAAGTGGAGCTTCATGGTAAAATTTAAGTTAATCTCAGAATGAGAAGAACATGATTATGTGTTTAAAAAAAGGGGCAGTATTGAATCATGGGCAAAATACAATTGGAAACGCACATATTTAGCTCAGCACAGCAAGAGTAACACAGACTGCTGAAACAGCACTGACTGGCTGCAGGAGTTGGTATGACTTGGGTACTATTTTAATTTGTCTCTTCCAAAGAAATACTGCCTCCAGCATTTCAGTTGCTCCAGTTCTTTTCTGCATATGTAACATCTATGTGCCAGCTATCTATCTCCTCTCATTTCATCTTTACAACAAACCTGAGCTCAGTACTAATATCCCAATTTTAGCAAGGAACTCAATCAACTGCAGGAAGGTTAGTAACATTTCACAGTACTGTATCATGCATTCTGTTCACTGTCATCAATTTATTCTCTCCATCAATCCTTAAAACAAGCCTAAGAACTAGGTATTATTGGTACTTCTCATCTATAGAGGAGAAAACTGAAATTCATGAAAGTTAAATTTGCCCAGAGTCACACTGGGAATAAAAGGCAGAACTGGGAATTAAATCCAGGTCTGCATGATCTCGTCCCCTTGATATATCACTTCATCTATCATTAATCATCATTCAGTCTAGTTCAATATGCTTCAATTTTTATATTCTGCATTTCCAGTAACTCGTCTCTTGTACAGCAGGTACAATATACATTTGCTGAAGACATTGTTCCTATGTGTTAGAGCTAAGGGAAAGCCAACCGCTGTTAGCTGGAGAAATCCTAGCCAAGAAAAAAACCCAACACAAGGTCATTTCTGAAAAACTCTTTTTAGGTTTTTCCAAAGAGTAGGGAAGAGCCTCCAATGCTAAAGCAGACTAGCCCGAGGGAGACATGCAAAGAAATCTTTTCATCAGGAATGGAAAGGCAAGTCTTACCAAGATCTGGTTACAGCAATGCAGAGATTATGCAGTATATACTGCAGCAAAATCAAGTGCTGACAGCTGAGCTAGATCAAGCCGCATGAAGCTGTTTAAAAAAAAAAAAAAACAACTAAAAAACTAGAAGCACTTAAATCCTAAAAAATGCCTCTAAACATTAACTGCAGGAAACCAACACACGACTAAAGAGTGGGATTCAGTTGAAGCAGTTCAAGAGTTAAATACATAAAACAACTCACATGACAGCACAGCTCCTACTGGTAGATCACGCCTCCCACTCGGTTTACCTTTTTTTTTCCACATAGAAAAGGTAAGCTGTTTTCTCAGTTCCCAGAGAATCCGATACCCTTCGAATGTTGTTTCTCAGCTCGCTAGATGGCTACAACAGGACACGGGAATGACACAGCAACATCCCCCTCTAACAGCAGGAAGGGAATCAGGGACTAGAAAAAGAAATGAGTAGCTGGGAATGATCTTCCCGTTCCAAACACCACAGGCTTGTCCTACTTATATAGGAGAGGTGACTATTATATGACACTCATCCCAAACCATGTTTTTTTTCCTCTTTCAAACTGGGGTTAGCTAACCTTTTAAATTTAATTCCATGTAATTTTGCTCTCCTGTCTTTAAGACAAGTTGCTTCATGGATTTCCTATTTGTAAAATGGGACTAAATATACTAGATTCTAGACCCTACCTCTTGCATAGGAATGCTATTTGAAGAAAATGGTATTTAAGGTACTTGGAATAGTTAAAAGCATTACAATAGCCAGCATTTATTATATGTTTAGTTCGTGTTATTCTAAGTCCTTTGCATCAATTCATTTATTTCTCACTACACTGGGAGGCAGATACTATTAACCCCATTTTTCAGACAAGTAAACTGAGGCACAAAGAGATAGAGTTCCTTTCCCAAGTTTACCCAAAAATCACATGGTAGAGCTGGAATTCAAACTCCAGACACGTCAGTCAGCAAATGTAAGTGATGTTACTAAACTAACATAATTGTAATGTGTAATGAAAATTATGTTAGAATATTATAGCTCATAGCTTAAGGAAGCAAACACAATAACCTAGTTAAACATTCAATATCTAATTCTACTTTGTCCTCACCACCATATACCTTCATCTGTATGTACTCTGAAGTTAGCATGCAACAGATAAGTGGTGTGGGACAGACTTTGGAGTCACACAGACCTAGTCATACATGTGACAATATGTTACTTAATAGCAGTATGGGCAAGTTACTTAAGGATGTTTCAGTGTCCTCAAGGGTAGAACAGGGATAATAGCAGCCACACAGAATTATTTAAGGAAGGATTAAATGCGTTATAAAATCATCTGAGGATCGTAGCTGGCATACAGAAGTGCTAACCAAATGTCATTAGCTACTATTGTTAATATTTCACTCTGCCATTTTACCTATTCTCCATAAAAACGCACACTTAAAAAATCTGCTTCAAAGCTGTCACAACATTTGAAATAGGCATACGTATTGGATTTCACATTTCAGCATCTCCATTGTTCAATAGTATTTTCTAGTAAATTTACTATCCATGTAACACGGCTGGGGATGTAAGCTTCTACCATTTTGTTTTTTTTTTAATTTGAGAGAAAAAGTGAGTGTGAGAGAGAGGGCAAGCGAGCACAAGCAGCGGGCAGGGGCAGAGGAAGCAGCAGACTCCCTGCTGAGCAAGGAGCCTAATGCGGGGCTCAATCCCAGGACCCCAGGATCATGACCCAAGCCAAAGGCAGATGCTTAAACAGACTGCACCACCCAGGTGCCCTATTCTATATTTTGAAGATACAACTCCACTGTGTTACTTACATGTCAAACAACATACTACAAGTTCTCATCTCTTAATATAAATTGTCACAAACCTGCCTCAATACAAATTATCACATTTCTGACTAATTGGTAAACTGAGAGTCACTGTGAATGGCTTTTTATCAAACACCTCAAATTAAAATGGTAGTATCGTCTCAGAAATTTACTTCACCTCATTTGACAAATCTGAAGCCCAAAGAATAAAGTGACTTGCTCATGTAGCTAAATAATGACTAAAACTGAACCAGAACCTCCAGACTCACTTAGTCCAAAGCTCTTTATCACCACTCTGGGCTGAATAATTCCATTTCCTGTACAGGAAGGTGATAAACATCTGAGAACAGAGAATGACTCAAATCTCTAAGGACAAAAAATTTCTCGGGACACAAGGCTTCCATGACCATTTAACACAGCAAACAACAACAAAAATAGCATTACTCAATACTGTTTCCTTCTCAAAAAATCTTGTCATCTCAAAACTTTGCTCTACTACTATATCTGTATTAGCCTAACCCACATTTGCTCACGCCACTACTTCCCATCTATCTCAGCAACTTTCTGAAACTGTCTTGGCAAATTCAGGTCAAAATCCTAACAACAAACTCCAGGGAACTGTCACAGTACCGTGTTATTATAGCAAATACTCCTGAAAATAAGTGGGGCTTAGAAAATCTATTATACTGAGATTCTCAGTATAATTATTTTTGCTGTGATAGAATCTGATGTGGTTTCCCCCCCGCCCAGAAATAGCCTTCTATGAAAATACTAAAATAAAAGAGAAGACATGAAAACTTTCTTGTTAAGGACACTTAACTAACATTCATTAAACTTTCCCAAATTTTCTGGAACATTTCAAATCTTACATGCATTTACCCAAAGATTTAGTTCATACCACTCTTTCCAAAAGTCTGCTCTAAAAAAAAGTCTGCTTTTATGTAGTATAGTATTTAACCAGAGTCAAGAGCAGAAGTGGGCAATCCAATTTTACAAACAAGCCATAGCAGGATTAGGGAGAGAGGAAGAGAGAGAGAACAGGAAGACTAGCAAGTCAAATCAATTATTTACTTAAAAGTCCACAGGGTACAGAGCACTATGAGATGCACAGTGCCAACCTACTCCACCCCTTCTCTGCTAGTCAGTACAGGCCCCAAGACGAACACCAGAGTCCAACAACCAGCCAAGTTCCAGGTAAAATGGCCTTACTAGGCTCAATGGGGCCAAACACACATATTTTTAACTCCAAGCCAAAGAACAGAAGTTCAAGGAAGAAGATGATCAATAGTTTAAATATTGACAAGAGATTAAGGAAGACAAAGGCTATGAAAATGACTGAATATATGGACACTAGGTCTTTTGAAAGGGCATTTACAGTCAAGTGTTAAGAGTCAGAAACAAGACAGGAAGGGTGTTAAAGAATAAGGAGTATGAAAGGAAAGCCTGCATAGAGAATGCTGTTTTTAGATGTCTGAATAAAAGAAAAATATAGGGCAATAACTCTGATAGAAAGGCAGAGGGATTTCATTTATTTAGGATAGAAAAGACCTCAGTGTATTCCTAATCTCAAAGGAAGGACTCAATAAAGAGTGCATGGGATGCAATCTACAGATGCAGGACAGACAGGAATCAGTAAGTGTGAGGTACTAGACAAAGTGCATACTAGGGAATGGGATGGTGAAGAAAAGTGATCCATGAGGATCCTGAAAGTCACCAAACACAATGAAAACAGAGAAGCAAATGGTAGGGGCTCCGAAAAATCAGAAGCCATGCAAAAATGGCAAAAAATGGTCTAAAAGGGACAGTGTAGGCCTAGAAATATATTAACTGCTCCCCTGTCCAAAGAGTAACAAAGTATTCAACCAGCAAAAATACAAATATAACAGCATTCATTAGAGGAAAAAAACTTGTTTCCAGTTGTGTATTAGGAGATGGAAGAAATGTTGGGAGGAAAAAAATGAAGAACCTAGGACTTTGCTCACATTTGTGCACAGGTACTACCAGACCCAATATAAGCAGCTGGTAAAGGAACAAGAGCAATGAGGCTGAGAGCAGTAGGGCTGAGGTTTATAATACTGAAAGAACACTGAAGAAATTATCAACAGCACACGTGACGAAAAGCTAAGAACTTTTAAAGTTGTGAATGATGAGAATGAAGAAAGGCACATGCCCAAAAATAAGTGACAGTTACCAACGTCAGCTAGTGTCCAGCACCAACTACACCTTCAAGCACAATGACCTTCAATCCCACTTTCCCAGAAGCTAGTCCCTAAAATTCCCTTAGATGTCATTTGCCAGACTAGCAATTTGTTGAACTGTGTGTCACCAGTGTGTTTGTTTTATGAATTGGACATTTATTTTTATGAAGGATATGTTGAGAGCTCTACAAAAAGATGTGAGGGACATCATCCAAAAGATAAGTGACTGTCCCTGACTAGAACTAGGACTAGATCATATTTGGTCTTTGAAGCCCTCCGCCCCACTCCTGCACACAACAGACAGGATGGAAAAGGCTAGATACCAGTTAATACATGGGTAGCACTTTACTGATCTGAATTACCACCTAAGCAATTATCTCTTCCCCTCTCTTTATTCCTATTCTTATGACCTCTAATCCAAGGATAGAGTAGGAGAAAGAACATCTTTGTATCATGGTGATAGAGAACCCTAATTCTACTGCTCCCCACCCCCACCCCAGGGACATTTCTTGAACCCTCCCCATGAGCTTCAGTCTCCCCATTACTCCTACTCCCTAAAGTAGGAGTAACAATACCTATATCATGAGCCAGTTTTAAATATTAAAGAGTTAGGAGACATCAGGTACCTGCTACATGGTAAACGCTAATGGAATGATAGATAATATGTTCTACCATGCATGCTGCAATGACAAAAACTGGAAGACTATTTTAACTCTATCATGATAAATCAAACCATCCAAGGTGAACCAGCGTATTACCACACGGTGTTGTTAATATATACAGGACAAATTCCACTAAATGAAAAAATTCTAAAGTAACCAATGCATTCCAAAAATTCCTCCACACTTGATAGTTCATCGAACCAACAATATTAATTAGGGTAAAATTTCTAGAACTAATAATTTATTCAATGTATATATAATGGTTTGAAATGTACTACATGTATATTTTTTCCAAACTAGTGTTTCCAAAATAAAAGAAATCTTCTAACTTCCACTTCAATCCCAAGGCAATTTTAGAGACTCTCAACATATCTCAAGTAAATGGTGTTTTGGGGTGCCTGGGTGGCTCAGTTAAGCACCCAATTCTTGGTTTTGGCTCAGGCCACGATCTCAGGGTCATGAGATAGAGCCCCACATCTGGTTCCAAGCTCAGCTTAGAGTCTGCTTGAGATTCTCTCCCTCTCTCTGCTCGCACTCTCTAAAATAAAATCTTTACTAAATTAGTAAATGGTATCAAAAGTATGTGGATATGGAGTAACATTTAGCAGAGAGAATTGAGGCAAAAAGGCTATCTCCTCTATCCCCTTCTCCAACTACCATTAATTAGTATCACAAATAACCCCATTTTACCAATCTCATAATCTTATTTACCTTTCTCCACATCAACTCCTATCTCTTCCTTCTTCAAAACTTCTAATATATTCCTTTTTTTTTTAAACTCCCTAAATTCAGATCCTAATAGTATGCACACCTGAGCTCCTACAAAAACCCTTCACTGGCCTGCTTTCCAGTAATCTATATAACACCTCCTGATTAATCAGTCTACAATACTACAGTTAGCCATGACTTACCTTTATAAACCTTCAGTGGTTCCTAAATGATAGAAAGATCAAGTCCAAATTCCTTAGCATAATGTTCAAGACTGTTCATAATCCAAGCATTACCTCACTAATCTTATCTCCTCCTAGTCCATAATCTAAACTCTATTATTGGAGCAGACGAGCATTCCTCCCCCCCACCAGCCAGTTCCACAGTTCTATTTTCCTTAGAACAAAATAAGATGCTTTCAGAACTCGTTTGTAAAAAACTGTTAGAACTTGAAAAGTTTTCTAAACATTATTTTGTCAGTTGACGAAGTAGGCACTTCAACACAGAAAACTTCCCACCTGCAACCGTGTGGAGCATAAGCTGTCCGATTAGATATAGCTAGCGAATTGCTCAGAAGCAGGGCTTGGACTTGGGGCTGGAGTACTAAGTATCAGGTCTAATCTCCTTGCCCTGATGCCTGCAGCGCTCCTTCTTCACCACCGACTCATGGCTCCTCACCACCCCATGCTTCACAATCCTGCATGGGACCCTATGCAGGAGACACAGCTCTCAGTGGATGGATAGAGCTGCTAAGCTAATTGAGGCAGGAAAATATGGTGATCCTCCTTGAGTTAAGTGGCCTCGAACACCCCTTCTACAACAGAAGTCCCCACTTTTGGATACCCTCTCCCCTCCTCAGTGATATCCCCTGGGACCAGAGTAGTTGTTTAGTAGGAGAGTAGGAGGTGAGAGGCCCCACTCACTCACAGGCATCTTTGTGGTAGATGACTACCTGTTTAGGTGTGTTTATTTGTTAGGTGTTGCCTATGGGGCAGGCAGGGGGCCAAACCACTTTTGAGGCAACACAGGCCAGGATCAGCTCATGAGAGCCTGACACTATCCAAGGAGAGCCAGAGGCCCCACGCACGGTGCTACCACTTCAGATCCTAGTCTGGCTGTGGGGTCGGCATGCCTGGTATATAGACCAAGTGGAGGCTCCCAGCAACTACAGATGTCTGAGGCAGGAAGACAAGGCTGCCAACTCGTGGAAGCTCCAACAATGATCCTCAAGGGTGGAGCAGACAAGTATTCTTAAGCCCAATCAATAATACAAGTTTATTCGAATCTCAGTATCTTTGTTCTTTTGCTGCTCTGGCCTGGAAAACCATCCCTTCCTTCCTGTCTATTCACATCCTATCCATTCATTATTGTAAAACTCTAGTCTACCTGCCTCCATGAAGATCTCACAGATCACTTCAGCCCACACTAACATCAGTATCTGACATAATTTAGTAGCATAACAGACCTCCTAGAGTAATTACCACTGTACCACAGATTCAGTGGCATTTTCCATAAGGCTACATTATTCAATATAAAGATCTTCATCTAAGATGATACACTTTCATATCAAATGTTCCATCTTTTCTGAAACAGTGGTATTAGATGAAAAGGTTTTTGTGTGTGTGTCCTTACTTGAGAAAAAAAAAGTTATTTTTAAATATGAATAGTTTATCAAATCCAAGCTCCAGAAATCACCAGTCAGTATCACTCCTTTTGGCATTTACATATTGTCCAATATTGCCATGGAACCACTTCAAAAACCAGGTACATCAGAATGTTAAATTCCTTGGAACAAGGGCTAAATATGGCACTTCTTTTGTCTTTTTGCTTTGTCTACATTAATTAACCCTGGATTAAATATATAACAGAGGGGATCCCTGGGTGGCTCAGCGGTTTAGCGCCTGCCTTCGGCCCAGGGCGCAATCCTGGAGTCCCGGGATCCAGTCCCACATAGGGCTCCCGGCATGGAGCCTGCTTCTCCCTCCTCCTGTGTCTCTGCCTCTCTCTCTATGTCTATCATAAATAAATAAATCATAAATAAATAAATAAATAAATAAATAAATAAATAAATAAATAAAATATAGAACAGATAATATAAATTGAATAGAATTGACCAAATCATTGGCTTTCAAATTTGATGCGAAACTGACCAAATACGCAAATGAAGCCAGTGTTCCTTGTTCCTCTCCACCTCTCCTCCCTAAAGATTCTCTGCTCTCTCCTTGACTGTACCCAATTAATGAACAGCCACTTACTTCTATTTCTGCCTTAATCCCATTCCTCTTGCCTTTTATGATCTGAAATTTTATCCCTCCAATGCCTTATTATTTCTCCCTGCTCCATTAACTGCCTCACTACCAAGCCATCTGTTTTTTTATCATACTTCTTTATGATCCTGATAAGTCTCTTTCAAATCACCATGGGATCTAGTTTTAAAACAAGTCTAACATAATCACCAGTCCTTGAGTTCCTACCAAAAAAAAAAAAATTAAGCATATGTTGGAATGTATCTAATTTTATCAAATTATAT
Source organism: Canis lupus familiaris (assembly GCF_011100685.1). Lineage (NCBI taxonomy): Eukaryota > Metazoa > Chordata > Mammalia > Carnivora > Canidae > Canis > Canis lupus. Next base: position 75,626,854 of record NC_049223.1, on the reverse strand, counting down.
TAAGAATATCTCATACTGTACGCCAGCACAGCTGTAGCAGAAAACATAAAAACTGGTATTCCTGGGGTGTCTGGGTGGCTCAGTCAGTTGAGAGTCAACTCTTGGTTTCAGCTCAGATCAAGGTCTCAGGGATCCTGGGATCAAGCCCTGCCTCAGGTTCCGTGCACTCCAAGAGGAGTCCGCTTAAAGATACCCTCCCTCTGCCTCCCCCCCGCCCCAAATAAATCAAATAAATAACTAAATCTTAAAAAAAAAAAAAAAAAGCCAACTGGTATTCCTGATAAAAGCCTACTAGCCACCACTACATGTTACACAAACAGCCTAAACCACCTCTGTAGTATGTATCATATTCAATCAGCTTTTGTATATTCTGGAACATGTTGTCTTCCATTTTAAAGATCTTTAATACATATTAAATCAATATTTAAAAATGACATTCTTCCTACCCTAGGGAACATAAGCCAGTGTTGACCTCACTTACTTAGGGAAGAATGATCTTAAATGCACACAGTTCATAAAATCATCATGTGCTCATCGTAATGTTCAGTAGCAAGCTCTGGAGTCAAATCCTAGCTTGGCATTCACTGGCAGTGTTGACTTTAGGCATACTGATCTCCTATCTTAAGGATTTTTCTTCTATTAATGGAGATAATAATAGTATCTACTCCAAGGGATTGCTGAGAGGAAGATTAAATAAAGATATAAAAAGAACTGAAATACAGCAGCTGGCACATAGTCAATAACATTAGGTTTTATTATTTGTCCTCAATGACTAAGAATCTGTAGAAAATTTTCAATTCTAATTCTGCTTATTCACGGATACTATATATAAATCACCAAGATAGCCTAAATAAGATAAACACCCTCAGGTAATTATGAGGACACACATTTGTGATAAAGCTGTTGCAGGGTTTTAAAGAGCCAAAAATTAACTACATTTATCTTGCTTAGCATTTAACTTAACCAGTTAACTTGAAACTGGATAAAACCAGGGATTTCTTTACTTTTAGAAACAGGATATACTGTCAGACCCAGGTGGATGGTACCATTTTCCTATCTGAACTCTTCGGCCTCCACAGAAAGCCCACACGCATAATGCCTGGGTAAGTGGGTCAGGAAAATACATTTCACCTTTTAATTATAATGAGTTCAAATCTGTTCCTATATATATTTGCCTCTCCAGATTAAAAATGTTCTTTTCCTTTTTAAAAAATGGTCTCTTAAAGGCTATAAATAAGATTGATATTAATACAAAATACTTCCATGACAGAGAATTTCAACTCCATCAAGAATACAAGTTAAACAAGTTATATTCAAGCAATGATTTTTATTTATAGAAGCTCAAAATAACTGTTGTTATTCGAGTCAAGAAGCAAAACTCTCTTCTAGCGATGCCACCAAGGCTCAAAACCTTTTTGGGTTTTTTTGGGGTTTTTTTTTGTTTTTAAGATTTTTATTTATTTATTTATTCATGAAAGACACACAGAGAGAGAGGCAGAGACACAGGCAGAGGGAGAAGCAGGCTCCATGCAGGGAGCCTGATGTGGGACTCGATCCCGGGACTCCAGGATCACGCCCTGGGCCAAAGGCAGGTGCTAAACCACTGAGCCACCCAGGGATTCCCTCAAAAACTTTTTGAAACTCTATTTGTAGGTTCCCAAAGACGAGCCTTACACACAAAATTCCTAGTCTCCACCTTAGAATTATCTCATTTGTGACCAAAAGCCATACTGATTACTCAATTCATTCACCAGATTTATCTCCAAAAGTTAAATATAACTCCCCCAAAATGAAGACTTACCAGGATTAAGAATGTGCAATATGCTCTAAAGGCAAATTCAAAAGAAGTACAGCAAAAATTCTACAGTTTGGAAATCTCATTAAAATAAATATATAATTATTTCCCATTTTGGAAACTTCTGATACTTGTTATTAAAAAGCAGTCACGGGGCACATGGGTGGCTCAGCCGATTAAACATCTGCCTTTGGCTGGGGTCGTGATCTCAGAGTCCTGGGGTGGAGCACCATGTCAGGCTCTCTGCTCAGTGGGGAGTCTGCTTCTCCCTCTTTCTCCTTCTGTTCTCTCTCTCTCAAATAAATAAATAATACCTTTATTAAAAAAAAAAAAAAAGGCAGTCACATTACCCTACAGATACTCCTCAGAGATGACCATAAAACCACAGTTAAGCAAAAGTGGAAGTCTAAAATATCATACCAGATCTATGTAAAAGCAGCAAAATGATACTGTGGATAATAACCGAAGTTGTTTAATTTGAACAATTAAACTAATGTACTTCCATAACATTGGCTCCCCGCGTGCCTCTGAAGGAAGAGTGTTTAATACAGTTATTTATATCCATTCTTCTTGAAAATTTACATTTGATTCACACTGGTTTGGGTAAACTGGAATTCTTCAAAAGAAGGAACTTTCAAGTTGTCTTTTGTTCTTTTGTTGGTTGCTTAAAGAGATGGATTTAGGCTAAGACAGGAAATTATCCCAGCTTAGCTCACCTAAACCTAACACATCCTGCTCCAAGTACCTGCACTGTAACCTATTTAGCACATACTTCAAAATTTGTTAACATCCTTCTCCTAAAAAAAAAAATCTGGCACAGAAGTAATTTATGCCAAGATTTCAGCAGCTGTTATTCAAATTTTTTTAAAATTCCAAATCTAACCCTTGACAGCTTTGTGGCACTGGACAAGATACACAGCTTCTCTATACCCCAGTTCTTAATCTGTGAAATGGGACTAAAATAATAAACAATGTATCTATTTCATGGGTGTGGTGACAATTAAATGACATTATGTGCTTGACACATGGCAGGCACTCAATAAATATTTGTTAAATGAGCGAGTAAATGAAATAATGCACACAAAATGCTTAAAATAGTACCTGACAAATATTATAACAAATGTAAAATCACTTGAGGTCTTTACCTAGAATAAGCAAAAGTAAATGGCTAACAATATTAATATCACTATCCCAAAATTCTATAACCAGATTTAATATTGATTAATATTAATATTTAATATTGATTTAATAAAGATTTTCATATAAATAAATTTCAAAAATTTTAATGGTTTGAAATATTCTCACATATTACTTTACCAATAGTCTCAATTTCCAGTTGTAGGGTCTCTCTTTAAGTGATGAAGAGCTGGTTAGAACATCCAAAAATTCTCTCTCCCTTGTACCAATTACAACCACATAGCCAACATATGAGCTAAGGATGAGTCATTCAAGAAAAGGAAATTAATAGGGGCCTGTGGGTGGCTCAGTGGTTGAGCGTCTGCCTTTGGCTCAGGTCATGATTCTGGGGTCCTGGGATCGAGTCCCACATCGGGCTCCCTGCAGAGAGCCTGCTTCTCCCTCTGCCTGTGTCTCTGCCTCTCTCTCTGTATCTCTCATGAATAAATAAATAAAATGTTTTTAAAAAGAAAAGGAAATTAGTCAATGACTAATTTACTTAGTTAGCTTCATCAGAAATCAATAAAGTTAAAATTAAGCTTTCAAAAATTCTTGAGTTTCTTCCAGTCTGCCCAGTATACAAAGACGTTATCTGATTTTAGACTAAATCGCATTAATTTTAAAATAAAAACAGGTGCTCACTTCGGCAGCACATAAAATAAAAACAGGAAATTTTTCTTCTATTCTTTGGGTAAACAAAAATGTAAAACTGAAATAATGACTGAATTTACTATGTACCCAGTATTATGACCTAAATGTTTCTGTACAGTAAATCATTTAATCCTCACAATCACTCTTCCCATCAATAAGATGGAAAAATTGAGGCTACAGAACTGGAACTGTATAGTTTTAACCAACCTTATAAGGTAAAGTGATATTCAACCAAGTTGGCCAAAGAATGAGAATATGACACAAATAAACAATTGTCAAAGAATCAGAATAATAAATCACATTTAATAAAAGTTTACTTGAATAAAACTGAGTGATTCAGAAACATACTCTCAAGATCTCCCAATGCCTAGAAGCCCATGTTATGAACAATTCTTTTGTGAATGTGTAACGTGTAGGAGACTGGGATGAGGACATATTAATAACTTTGTAATCCATTCTGAAAGTCACTTTTTATAATGAATTCCCCATAGTTTATCATTTGTCTCACATTTTAAAAGAAAATTTCATTATTGAAGTCCAGTGCTCGTCTGAAGTATGGATAAATATAAATGCATTCTAGTTATACTTTTTATTTTGACCTAGTTGAGGTAAAAAGGGCAAAAAGCTAATAGGCTACTTTCATAAAGTTGTTAAAAGGAAAAATAAAGATTAGGAGCAATTATGAACAAAATTACTCCAATGTCTCTCGGAAACTTCCTTAAGTATAATTCCTTTATTTCCATAAAAACAATTACTAAATCACCCAACAATCTTCTGATAGAATTCCGTCAGAAAAGTAAAAATGGGGCACCTGGCTGACTCAGTCATGCAAGAACATGCAACTCTTTTTTTTTTTTTTTTGAAGATTTTATTTATTTATTCACAACAGACATAGAGAGAAAGAAAGGCAGAGACACAGGCAGAGGGAGAAGCAGGCTCCATGCAGGGAACCCGACATAGGACTCGATCCCGGGACTCCAGGATCGCGCCCTGGGCCAAAGGCAGGTGTTAAACTGCTGAGCCACCGAGGGATTCCCCCAACAGCATGCAATTCTTGATGCCCTGGTCATGAGTTTGAGGCCCATGTTAGGTGCAGTTTACTTAAAAAAATTATTTTTAATTTAAAAAAAGTCAAAATTATCATTGTTTTAAAATACATATCAGGCACCTCTTAAAAAAGGTTTTACATTTATCACTCAATTGTGCCATATGTATATTAAGTTAAATCATCCCAGTTACAACGAATTTAAATTTGCATTTAAATTGGCTTAAATATATAATGTAAATATATACGATATTAGTACATATGTTCTTCCGCCTTTAATAAAAGGAAGAATCAATACTGAGAGAGCTCACTGGCAAGTCAGAGAAAGTAGTGTTAATTGGCTTGGAATTTTCATTGTTGACATCAAAATAAAATGTTATTCAACAAAATAGTTCAAATGAGGTATCACCTAGTCTCTCATTTCAGTTAATAACTCCAATCTGAGACCATTAGACAAGCACTGAATAAGCATCTAAGAAAGAACTGTGCATAGTTAGTTCTTTGCCAGTGACAAATTCCAAAGGAGTATCTGTTTTGTGGTACCAGGACTGGACTCCTGTACCTTCACACCCTGATAATTGTTGTATCACCTGAAGTAGCTGGGGCACTCCCAACCTTTGGATTAGAGAAAACACCAAGCAGAATTCTAATAAAAAGAGTCCATGTTAATAAGCCTAAGAAATTAAAATTGCGGGGATCCCGGGGTGGCTCAGCGGTTTGGTGCCTGCCTTTGGCCCAGGGCGCGATCCTGGAGTCCCGAGATCGAGTCCCACGTCGGGCTCCCGGCATGGAGCCTGCTTCTCCCTCTGCCTGTGTCTCTGCCTCTCTCTCTCTCTCTCTCTCTCTGTGTCTATCATAAATAAATAAACAAATCTTTAAAAAAAATTAAAATTGCTACCTATACATAAGTAGCATTATGATTAATCATCAAAAACTCTACTAACGGCCTACTATGTGCAAAGCTCAGTGAAAGAGATTGAGGGGAGTTATCAGCTAAAACAACTTAGCTTCTGATGAAGAGGCTTCTGATCAAATTAGGTAAAGATATAAACTAGTGTAATTAACCAAGAATATAAGGGGTGCTGGCAAAAAAAAAAGCTTTTGATCCAACGAGGTAGATAAGATACATGCTAGTGTGACTTGCCAAGAACATGAGGAGTATCAGCAATAAATGTCAAAATTTTAGAGAAGAAAGATTTACTACTGCAAAGTCAGCACAGACTTCATAGAGGGGAATTGAGCTGAGCCTTGGAAGACAGAAAAGTTTAAACAGTGTAAGAGAAGAAAAAGACAAAAGATACCAGGAACAAAGGTGCTGAATTGGGAATGTGGTCATTAAATATTTATTAAATACCTACTACATGTCAGTCATTGTGTCAGATACTAGGTAAACAAAACAGATGAGTTCCCCACTCTTGTAAAGTCTAGTGGGGAAGGCAGATAATAATCATGCAAGCAGATATATCATTACAAGTTGTAATAGGTGTTATGAAGGGAGGCAACAGATGCCAGAGACAGGGAATAACGGAAAAGGACCAGCAATATAAGATGAGGAGGGAAAGCATCTCTGATACACATGCTGAGGCTTGAAGGAGGCAGCCAGGCAAAGAACAGGGGAAAGCGCATTCAAGGAAGCGAGCCACACGTGAAAAGGCCCTGTGGTAGGAAACAGCTTCTTAAGGATAAATAAGAAGCTGGTATGACTGAAGCATAATGGACAACAAGCTTGGTATAAGGTGAAGCTGGAAAGTAGGTGGGGCCAAGCTTTAGAAGACATCATAGGCCAAGATAAAGAGTTTGAATTTGGATTTTATTCCAAGCCCTAAACAAAATCTTCAAAAGTTTTTGCATACTCACAAACATACTGTTGAATAAACAGAACCAGACCCAAAAGAATATCTGCTGTATGATTCCATTTTTACAAAAAAACAAAACAAGAAAAATTAACACCTGCTTTTAGAAATCATCCCAGGGAGGTGGGGAAGGGAGGCAGGAACTGGAAAGTAACTTGGTGGGGGGCTTCTGAGTATGAGTAATATTGTTTCTTGATCTACATACTGGTTCCACAGATATATTCAGTTTGTGAAAAAAAAAATGATCAAACTGTACTCTTAATATATTATATATAATACTTCAATAAAAAGATGTAATTTTTAAAAATTCAATTTTTAATAACATTTTTAAAAGATTACTTTGTACAGATAAAATGGAAATAGAACAGCACACCCAAACGTGTCCTAATTCACAGATTAACTTAATGGAAACTTTTAGATACATGGAAAATAGGGGAAGGGGTAAGTCAAATAGCCAGTGAATATACCAAGTACCATGTTCCTAAAGAATGCAAAATCTAGGAAGGGAGTTTTGCAATAAAGAATGAACTATAGGGATCCCTCGGTGGCGCAGCGGTTTGGCGCCTGCCTTTGGCCCAGGGCGCGATCCTGGAGACCCGGGATCGAATCCCACATCAGGCTCCCGGTGCATAGAGCCTGCTTCTCCCTCTGCCTATGTCTCTGCCTCTCTCTCTCTCTCGTGACTATCATAAATAAATAAATTAATTAATTAATTAAAAAAAAAGAATGAACTATAAATGAATCTCTAGAAATTAAGAAGTCTAAAAGATTTGTAATGCTTGTTAGGTTTTGGCTTATATTTTAATATGATATTTCCAAGCTCTTCCCTTGCTCCCCCCAACCCTAATACACAGAGAGTGTGATGAAACTGATCCCAAACTTGAGCACCAATCACATCTGAGCTCAAATCAACCGTCTCTGCCCCTCACTTGGCTCTGGCAGTAACTGCTCTGAGCTCAGCTTCCTCATGTATAAAGAGGATAATAACTACTGCACAGAGTTATTATTTTTCTCCCTATCATCACCCAAAATATTGAGTTGGTAGACCAGTATTTTAATTTAATTATTATTTCCTAATGATATATGAAAGGCCCATGGCTGATGAGTTTCCATTCTCAAGACTGACAGGTGAGAGAGAAGACATATAAAACAATCAACATGTAGAAACAGAATGTATAATGAGAAATGAAGAGTAAGAGATACAAATGGGGCTGCTTCCAGGGGCATTTGGGTGGCTCAGTGGTTTTAGGCATCCAACTCTTGATTTAGGCTCAGGTCAAGACCTCAGGGGTCCTGAGATTAAGCCATACGACTAGGAGAGGAGCCAGCAGAGGAGCCGCCTGAGACTCTCTCCCCCTTTCCCTCTGCCCTCTCACCCCCCACTCACACTCACTGGCTCTCTAAATAAAATCTTTAAAAAAATAACACAAGACTGGTCTAGAAGTGGCAACAGAGCTTTCAAACTTTTTCAAAGACAGACTTGAGCTATAGCAGATTGGGACAGGTTCAGTGACCTAAGAAATTATGAGAAGGAGGGGCACCTGGGTGGCTCAGTTGGTTAAGCATCTGGCTCTATTTTGGCTCCGGTCATGATCTCGGGGTGGTGAGATTTACTCCCATGTAGGGCTCAGCACGGAGTCTTGCTTTTCTCCCTTTACCGACCCCCAATCTCTCTCTCTCTCTCCCCCCCTCTCAAATAAATAATTCTAAATAAATAAATAAATAAATAAATAAATAAATAAATAGGTAGATAGATAGATAAGTAAATAAACAATTTTTTAAAAAATTATGAGAAGGAAACAATAATCTTATGTCTTCTGAGAAAGAGACAATTTCTACCTGATGTATTGCCTTTGTGGGATATTAGCTAAAACAAGTTAGAGATAAGCATTAAGGATATTCTGACCCAGGTGGAAGGGCAAGGCCTTTAGTTATTTTACAGCATCCCCACCCTTTAGCATTATTTGAACTACACTGGGTAAAGCACTTCCAGGGACAGCCAAAGATGCTAAGTTTTATATTTCAGGAGATACCATTTCAAAAAGGAAACAAAAATAAAAGTTCAACTCCTTAATAAATCTTTGGGTAATTCCACCACCACCACCCCCGCAACCCCCCCAACCCTCCGCCAACGACAGCCCTGTCCTAAAATGAAAACCTGGTTCCTCATGAATTTCTTTCCCCTGATCTGCCAAGTATACCCCTATCTCTACCAATCTTATTCTTCTCATGCACCTCATCAATAAATACCTAAGGTTTCCCTATTTCCTACAGAGTTAGCATACTAACTCACTCTGATCTCAATAGTTTGAATTAGGGAACACAGAAACTTCGTAACATTGCCAGGAATTACTTTGCTAACCAATACCTTAAAAAAAAAAAAAAACAAACAGTTTAAACAAAAGATGGCAGTTGTGATTACACAACTGTGTACATCTGTCAAAGCTCATCAAACTGCACACTTAAAATGGATGAATTTTATCGTATGTAAATTAGACCTCAATAAAGCTGAATTTTAAAAAAAAGTGAGGGCAGCCTGGGTGGCTCAGTGGTTTAGCACTGCCTTCGGCTCAGGGCGTGATCCTGGAAACCCAGGATCAAGTCCAGCATCGGGCTCCCTGCATGGGGCCTGCTTCTCCCTCTGCCTGTGTCTCTCATGGATAAATAAATAAAATCTTTTAAAAAACAATAATAAGAAATAATAAAAAAGAGTGTTTCTTCAGCAAGTATTTACTGAGCATCTATTATGTGCTTCAAAGTTTATACCAAATCTTTCAGCTTGACTGTGTCCTACCTGTAACTAATGTGCTTTACTTATAAGCTGACACTATCCCAAAAAGCCAGTATTACATGAAAAATGGTTCAGCTTCTGATTATGAATGTCACCCTAATTATGGCTTCTACAGTGGAAGGACCATTAGCTATCCAAATTTTCCATTATATAAGTGAAATCTATGATCACCCAAGTACTCTGCATTTCAACACAAATGCTTCTGGGGGGGGGGGGATATATAGATATATAAATATATACATACACACACACAATATACACACCTACAGTATATAGGACACACCACTAGCACAAAAACATCTCAATAGCATACTGACAACATTGCTGGAAGAAAAAGAAGGCAATACTACTGGGGAAAGGACCTAATTGACTTATTCTACAGTCCAAGGTGAGCCAGTGGCTGAGTTAAAGGCCTAGAAATTAATGCAGTGTGCATAATGGGAGATAACCAAGGACCTCACAGACTGGGTTTGAATTCCAGCTCCACCTCTTACCATCTGTATGTGTAAACCTGGGGCAGTCACTTTACCTTCTGACCTTCAGTTTGCCCATATGTGAAACAGGGGATGCCAATTATGACCTACAGCATTGTTGTGAAAACTCTATGAGATATATACCACCAAGCACAATTACTGGGCACAGAGTAGGCAACTCACCAAAATTAAGCTCCCCTTCTTGGTCTTAAATTATTCAGGAGTAAGAAAATGCCTATTAATCGAGGCTAATTCATAATCCCTGTTAGTAATGACAGTACAACAATGAACCTGTACTTGCTGCCTTGTTCATACTCTAATCAACTCCCTTCCCCAGCCCACTATTTCCAGTTTTTCAAACTTTAGTTACTATGTTTAGAAAAGTGATTTAATTTTAGAAACCTGGAAAATTCTTCTGAGTAAATTGAGCAAAACCTTAATCTGCCCCAAGGGGAATCCTGAGCAAAAATAATTATTTCTGACAGAAGAATTTTTCTATGGGAGTTACTTAATTTAACCACACGAATGCTACCAAAGCTGCACACAAAGTGACAAAACAATCTGGAACATACCGTACAGATTCTCCAAAGGGAAATATCCTCCTAAAATCCAAACCTCTCCCTCCCTTCCTAATCTAATAAAATCTTACTAGGTGATCTGAGTTCCCCCAACACGAGTCCAGCTCCTTACAGGCCAGAACTGCAGCAGTCCTTAAAATGCTCTGAACAAAAAAAAAACAAAAAAAAAAAACCTCTGCAAACGTCCCCAAAAGGCAGGGAGGTCCAGAGAATATTTTCTCCCCAATCAACAGATAAGGCAACCAGGAGCTCCGAAGCACACAATTCTTTTCCCAAGGTCATTCGAGTCAGTGAAGGAAGGTGCGACGGAGAATCTGCAAGCAATCCCTGGCTTTCTGGAGATCACACTGCAGGGTTGGTTTTCTGTTGGGTTGTGGATGGGGGGACTGGGGGGGGGCGGTGGAAGAGGAGCGGGGGGGGGGGGGGGGCGCCCGGTCTCTTCCCTTCTTCCCTTCTCCCACCCTCAAGTGTGAGCACTGGTCTCGGCATTTCCGAAACAAGCCACAACAAGCTTGCAGGGTTAGGAAAGGGGCTGACGCGACGGAGAAACAGATGCTCCAAAGCAAGACGGTCTTTCTCGGCTCGCAGAGCCTCCTCTCCAAGGTCATCAAGAGAAACCGCAGGCACGTCTGCGGGCTCCCACGCGGGCTCCGAACCCGCAGCCCGGCCGCCCCGGGAGGCCGGCTCCCCCGCAGCAGGCAGCCTCCGCAGCCAGAGGCCACGGCCCCCGAGGCCGCACTTCGTTCCTGCGCTCGGGGCAGCCATGGCTCCTTCCCGGCGCGCAGGGGCGGGGGTGCGCGGGGAGGCGGGCGGCGGGCGGCGCGCGCTGCGGAAAGTTCACCGCGGCGGCGGGGGGCGGGCGGCGGGCGGCGAGGGGCGGCCCGGCCCGGCTCGCCCGCGTCCCCCTGCAGATTCCACCATTAATTAGTCCTAAGGACTGTCTACTGGCAACTTAAACAAAGCGAATGCCTCGAATTCCTTCCCGGCCCAGCGGTCTGGCTGCGAGGCCAGCATCGGCCGGGACGCGGGCCGGCGCGGCGGGCCGACAGCTGCGGCGGCGGCGGGACCCCTCCCCCGGCCCGCGCCCCCGCAGCCCGCTCCCGCAGCCCGGCCGACCCCCCCCCCCCTCCTCCTCCTCCTCCTCCTCCTCGGGAGCTCCCGGGCTCTTCCTGTAAGATCACTTCCTTCCTCCCCGGGTGCCCGCGGGCCCCGCGCAGCCCCCTCCCCGCCCCCCCCCACGCCGGACCCCAAACTCGACCCGAAACTCCCCTCCGCCCTCCCCCTCCCGAAAACGTCCCCTCGGCTCTCTGCCCCGAACGTTTCTCCTCCCGGAGCCTCACTCCCACCAGAACTCTCGCAGATCCTTCCCTCCCCCTCCAAAAGAAGAATTTCCAACTCCAAAAAATTTCTCAAGGTCTCGCCCCAGAAGGTCTCCCCTTCCGAGCCCTTTCTCCAAAATTCCTCTCCAAGGCCGCCCCCTCCCCCGCCTCAACTCCATACCCGCCCCCCCCAGCCCTCCCCGGGGTGCGCCCGCCGGTCCTGCCCTGGCGCCCCTGGGTGCGCCGACCCCTTGCCCGGGCGGGCCGCCCCTCCGGCCGCCCCCTCCGGCCGCCCCAGCCCCCCCAGCCCCCGCGCCGCGCGCCCGCCGCCTCCGCGCCGACCCCTCACCTCGGCGGCTCCGGCCCGCGCTCCCGCCCGCGGAGGGGTCCAGCGCTCCGCTCCCGGCGGCCGGCGCCTCCTCGGGCTCCCCGGGACTGACAATGAGGGGCGGGGCCAGATGGTGACGTCAGCGCCCTGGGGGCGGGGCCTGTCGTGGGGGCGGGGCTGCCGATCCGCCCCGCCCCCTCCGTTCTTTTCCTCCTTCCCAGGACTTGGATTTTGCCAAGTTTCTACGGCTTGCCTAAGTGCCCGGGTCCTGTGCTAGGCGCGGTGTGAAATCGAAATGACAGATAAGAAAGATGTCCTGCTTTCAAAAGGGGCACTCCTGGCGGGGGGTGGGGAAAGGGGTGGGGGGGGAGGATTAAATGAGATAATCCACGTAAAGGTGTTTAGCCCAGAGCCTGGTATTGAATAATCACTCAACGAATACTATTTATAATACTCAGCAATTGTGGGAAAGGCCTTCAATGTGGAGGCATGGCTTCCAGTCCCCAGCTCTGCTATTAATTCATGGTGTGACCTTAGACAAGTCTTTTCCCCTTTATGTTTCTCGCTTTTACCTTCTTTAAGATGGGAAGGAGGGATGACCAGATGATCTCAAAAGTCCCTCCAATAATTCTGTGACACAGTTCCCGAGGTACCAACGGCCCAGAGAAGTGGGGAGGGGGGCCTTTGAAGGGACCCCAAAACCCACAGCCAGTATGGTACAGGACACAGCCACAGACACACTCCCCACGGATGCCCTCCCACATCCTGGCACAGAGCTGCATTCACAAGCCAGGACACAGATGCGCTGAGAGTGGCTACCCCTCAGACTATAGCAGCATAGCTGGTCTCTTGAGACATCTCTTGTGTAAACTCCTTATTGCCTATGGAATAAGGGCCAAAACCCTGGCCTGGTCCGGTCTCTCCCTACCTTTATACACACACACAGACATACACACACTGTAAAGTTTATCCAGACTTCCACCTGCACACCCACTGCTTTCCCACATCTGCCCCATGGCTCATGCTCTTCCTCTGCTGTCTCATCTCAACTTACAACTCCTCCTAGATTCCCCCAACCTGGAGCCGACTCTCCCTGTTCTCAATAATCCAATACCTGTGTGCTGTATTTAACTCTCATGTGCGCATGAACACATTTTAACTAGTATCGCATTGACCTCCTGTTTCTTAGCACTTCCTCACTTCCTTGAGGTCAGAAACCACGAATGTTTAGTAGTGCCAGAAAACCCAGGGATTATACACCCATGTTCTGGCCCATGCTAGCTCTCATTCTTCTCATGTGTAAAATGGGGATATTCATATAGTCCTTGCAGTGTTTGTTCTGAAATTACATAGAACACTGTGCGGAAAGCACCAGGCACAGTGCTCCAGAAATGATGTCGTTGTCATTCTTACTTTCATCATCACCATCAATATTATTTCCAGCTCCTAACACCACACACCACCCCTCGTGATAATTCACCCAATCATTTCATAGAGTTCGACTCTGAGGTCCCGAGAGAGGAAGAGGCCCACTAAAAGTGGCCCTGCAGAACACTGCCCTTGGGAGTGAACCAACACTACAGTTTCTAGACCCCAGGGAGATTCTGCGGAGTCACATGTGACGCCCCAGGGTGTCTCTGTCACTCAGCACCTGTCCAAGTGGGGGACAGCTTTGAGTTCTCTCGGCAAGTTATTTGCGGCAGAGCTGACCCATTTCTCCCTCATGCCTTTCTGCTCTCACTTCCCTTACAAAGAGATAGATCTGTGTTAAACTGCCCTTGGCATCTCTGCAGTCCCTGAGGAGAGCTGCAGCAAGGCACTGGGCGTTTCCAGAGTGCTGGCCTGTGGGAAGAGGGAAAGGGCTTTGGGGTTCTGATTAATTTCCTGAGCTGCAGACAGGCAAATGGTTGTCCTGAAATGCCTGGGCTGGTTCTCAAGGGCCCCTAACAAATTGCAGCTTATTTTTAGAAGAGGAGATTCAAAAATGCCACTTCCCATGAAAAGTAGGCATGGCCACAGGATTGCTCCAGGCAAAGAATGGGCCTGTACTGAGTTCCTCCTATGTGGGGACGCCAATTCCAAGCATTGCAAACCATTGGCAGAGAGAACCCAGGATGCACAGCGGAGGTTCTGAAGGCAGAGCATTCTCTCCAAGATCCATGAGCCCATCCATCACATCTTCGTTCATTCACAGCAAAAGGTTTGGCACAGAAAAGCTCAGAATGCAAATCTCAGCTCCATCACTTGCCACTTATGTAACCTTGGGCTTTCAAGTCTCTGCCCCTTAGCCTCTCACCTGAAAAAGAGAAAATAATAATAGTACCTATCTCACACAGTGGCTGTGAGGATTGAATGAAATAACATATGGAATAGCTTTGTTCAGAGCCTAACACCTTTTTCACGCCCTGATACAGTGGCTGCTGCTACTACTTCAACACATCCTCCCAGTAAGGCCTATCCTATGCTGGCCTCTGGGCCAGAAGTAGGGCAAACAGGGAGTCCTCACATCAAGAATCTCATCAGTAAAAGGAATGGGGTAGATTTTTGGTTCTTGGTACTTTCACTGCAAAGCATTTCTGTTGCAAATATTTTTGCCACATAACCCATTGGCCCTCAGGCAACTTTGCCATTAAAGATCAAAATAACTAGTTGACAGTTTGATAGTTTGATAGTTTGGTTTCATCCAACTGGTTTGGTTTCATTTCTCCACTTCTCCATTTCTCCACTTAGTACTCCTCTTTTTGTATTATACAGATCATAGTCCTCATAATGGTCTATACAGTGGCACAGAGTTTTGAACCCACATATCCCAGAGAACATTGGAACAGCTATCAAGGGACATGTGACAAAACCAGACAACAGAGTAGAAGGCTTCCACAGAGCAATAGAAAGCTCAGTTACAAACATGTATCCTAGTGTTTGGAGACTGACATCCCTTTTAAGGAAAGAAGAAATTTTAGTGAAAAAAGAAAAAGTCTGGGGTACCTGGCTGGCTCAGTAGGAGGAGCATGTGACTCTTGAGTTTAAGCCCCACATTGGGGGTAGAGATTACTTACATAAATAAACTTTAAAAAATGAAAAAGAGTAAGGTATGGAACTACAGGTATAGTGGGACCTCGTGGTTATAACTTATATGCTCAGTACAAGCATTAAAGTGGAGAATATAGAGAATGAAATAGGATGCTTTCCCCTTTTTTCTTTCTGATTTGCTTTTCTCTGTGGGCGTGTGCATATAGCAGGAACTTCCAAAAAGACTCTACTAGATTCTAATAGAGAAAAGAGAGGATGAAAACACAGGTCATGGTAATCAGCAGTGGGCATCTGAACCAGCTGTGTATACTGCCATAGAAAGTTCCACAGTTTCCATCTCATTCCGGGAAAAGCCCCTGCCCAGACAAGTCTCATCCTCTCCCCATTCTCCAGCCCTTAGCTACACTCAGACTTCAATGCTACGGCCAAAGGCAAGACTCCTAACAAAACTTCCAGAAGCCAAGGCAAGGACAGGAGGAAAGACTTTAAAGTAGGAAGAATTTTTTTTTTTTTTCTGCCGGTTCTGTGCCCCTCCCAAAGAATAACAATATGTCAGCATCTTTTGTCTACTGTGCCTAAACTTGCACTTTTGTTTTTCCTCATATCTTTCTGCAATTTAAATTTTTTACAAGGAGCATACATTACATGGTCATCACAAAAAATGCAATAAAGATAGGCATAAAAGGAAAGCTAACCAAGCTGAGGTTGGTCCACTTTTGTTGGTCACAAACAATAAAGCAGACGAATGTGGTTGAGGCCGGTGCTAAGTTTCATAGGAATCATAGAAAGTGAGAGTAGGAAGGGATAAAATCACCCTCAGTTTCTCCTGCCGTTCCCCCCAATGGCATGATTTCTAGTCCCTTCCCATCACAGGCCACCCACCAATCCGTGTATTTCATGCATTCATTCAACAAACATTTATGGATCCTTTACTGTAAACCAAGCATCATACTAGTCACTTTACAGATACTATCTCACATGGATTAGAGAGGTCATTATTCCCACCTTGCAGATGAGGAAAACAAGGCTCAAGGGAGGTGAATGACTTGCCCAAAGTCTCACATCTAGTGGGATCTAAACCAAGACCTTCATAACTTCAAAGCCTGTTTCCTAAAGGATGTGGGCTGAATTCCAAAGCAAATGACTTATGTCCTTGGGCAGCCATTATTGCATGGGTGGCCTTGGCCGAGTCACTGAACTCTTCTCAGCAGCAATATCGCCATCGCTGAAAGATAAGGGTTTACCCAGATATTTATCTAAGTTACGTGCTTTGTAAGTTATAACACATACTACAAAGGGAAGTGGTTCCATCAACTCTTGAGGGACTGCTCACTCATCTTTAGATCTCTTGGTGCTCTCCCCATTAACGTTTATCCCCCATTAGTGCATTTAGGACAGTGATCCTTGCAGGAACTCCATCATTACCCCCACTAGCCTGGGACCTCCTCCAGGACAGAAATGACACTTAGTCACTTAAGATCCCTTTCTGCCCCCAGTGCAGCATCTGGCATTGCAGCCCTCCATTCTCTCCCTCTTTTATTTATTTCACAACAAATGGCCAAGAGCCTAACATGTACCAGACACGGCACAGACTGTAAGACAGCAAAGGGCTCTGCCTTCTTGGAGCATGGCTGATGGGGTAGAGAGACGAAATAACGTTAAACACAATTAGTTCCTTAAAAACAATCACATTAAGCACCACGGAGCATCAGGCTTGGGGAATGTGGAGTGGGAACCAACTGAATCCAGGACACAGGGAAGGCTTCCTAGAGGAGGTGGCCTTGAGGCTCAGAGAGGCTAAGAAATTTGCTCAAGACCACAAAGCTGCTAAGCACAACAGCTGGAATTTTAACCTAGGAACACCTGACTCCAAAGCTCAAGCTGTGGCCTTCTAGAGAACACTGCCTTTCAATTCCTTCATCTTATTCTTCTCTGGTTCTTATTGGTGAGAAGGGAGTAAGGTCTGGTTAGCACTGGATGCTCTAAAGCAATGTCCGTCCCAGCTTTGGGGATGTGACACTCCTTTGAGAATCTGGTGATATCTATGAAACCTCTCCCAGGAATTACATGGATATGACACGCCCACGATACCTTGCCTACAATTTCAAGGCATCCGGAAGCCCAGGTTTTGAACTCACGCCACAGTAGGACCATAGAGTGAATCTCAGAACCTCTGAAAAGAGACTCCAAGATTTCACAGGGACCTCAAACCCCAGACAGATCCCAGAAACTCTATGGAAAGATTCCCAAGATCCAGGAGAAAAGATCCTGCAGAGATATTCTCAAGGTCCTACAGGCTGTTAAGGAATGTCAAATCCTCATAAGGCCGGAGTCTGCACTGAGGAACCCATCAGCCTTGGAAAGCTACAGTTCTCAACCCTTTTGGGGTCACTGACACCTTTAAACCTCTGAGCAAAAATGCGATACATGGTACACGTAGAATCAAGAGGTGCACAGACTTCTGGGGGCCCCCGGATTCAGACCTCCTGTTCTTGAGCTGAACCTCCTGAACCCCTCAAGGACCCGGACCAGGTTCGCAGACTCAAGGTGCGCGCTGCGGAGGCAAACGGACCCTGCGGGGTCGAATCCGAACCCCGCACTCACCTGCCCCCCTCCGGCCCCAGCGACCTTTCCTCCCCAGCCCAGCCCCAGCGGCGGGGGCTCCGAGCGAGCGGGGCGGGGCGGCGGGACTCAGCGTCAGTGCAGCGGCGCCCAGGGGGGGAGGGGAGTCTGCGGGCTGCGGGGCGGGCTGCGGGGCTGCGGGGCTGCGGGGCGAGGCTGCGGGGCTGCGGGGCCGCGGAGCGAGGCTGTGGGGCTGCGGGGCGAGGCTGTGGGGCTGCGGGGCTGCGGGGCTGCGGGCCGCGGAGCGAGGCTGTGGGGCTGCGGGGGCGGCTGCGGGGCTGCGGGGCCGCTGAGTGGAGGCTGTGGGGCTACGGGGCGGGGCGGGCTGCGGGGCGTTGCGGGGCGGGCTGCGGGGCGGGGCGTGCGGGGTGCGGGGCGGGCTGCGGGGCGGGCTGCAGGGCTGGCGGGGATGCTGGGGCGAGGCTGTGGGGCTGCGGGGCTGCCGGGGCGGGCTGCGGGGCGTGCGGGGCTGCGGGGCCGCGGAGTGAGGCTGTGGGGCTACGGGGCGGGGCGGGCTGCGGGGCGGGCTGCGGGGCGGGCTGCAGGGCGTGCGGGGCTGCGGGGCTGCGGGGCGGGGCGTGTGGGCTGCGGGGCGTGCGGGGCGGGGTGCGGGGCGGGGAGCGGGGCAGGGCGTGCGGGGTGCGGGGCGGGCTGCGAGGCGTGCAGGCTGCGGGCTGCGGGAGGACTGCGGGGCGGGCTGCGGGCTGCAGGAGCGGGAGCGGGGAGGCGGCGCGCCCGCCGCAGGGACAGCTCGGGGCTGCCGCGGGCCGGGAAGCCTGCGGGGGGCAGCGCGGGGCGCTCGCGGCCGTCCCCACCCCGCCAGGGCGTGCCCGCCAGCCGGCTTCCTGCGGTCGGGCCGGGAGGAGGGAAGGCGCTGAGGGGCCCGGGCCTGGCAGGCCGGGTTCCTGGCTTTCTCTCCACGTTTCCTGAGCGGGAGCCCGGGGGATGGGACCCGGCTCAGACCTCCTTCCCGGGGAGCGCAGCCAGGAAATCGCGTCCTTGTGAACTCGGGTTCCTCCTCTGGCCGGAAGGTGCCGACTGCCATCCACGGTCGTCCAGCCCTGACCCGCGGCGTGTGATGTGACCCACTTACCCGGGGGCGGAAGAAGCCCAGAGCCGAAATGGCAGGCGCGGACCCCGCGGTGCAAGTGCGCTGGCTCCATCCCACGGACGAGAAAGCTGAGGCTTGCAAGATCGAAATGACCTACCCAAGGTCATCGTTAACACATTACTAGGAATGAGAGCGCGTTCTACATTTCACTTCTCCTGCAAATGCTCTAAGTGTAATTGTGCCATTAGGTCCTCAGGAGTTAGGAAGGTAACATGGGCCCTATTCTAGAAATGAGAAAACTGAGAATCAGAGAGGTCAAGTGGCTTCTCCAATGTCACACAGCCAAATGCAACCGAGTTAGAAATTAAACTCCAGTCTCCTGTTTCTGGAGCTCAGAATGGTCATTCCACTGTCCTGCTTCCCAGATGTCCTGCTTTAATGCATTACAGCCTAGTAACCTGAGGGCTAGAACCTTATTTGTTTTAGGTCCCCCCAAAAACCCCACCTAGACCTGGCGCAAGGTAGATGCTCAGACATGACTATGGAGCCCAGCACAGAAGCTCAAAGTCAGAAGGACTGGGAGGAGGCACCTACCTTGACTCCTAAGAAGAACGAACCTTCAACCAAGTGAAAATTCAGCCTCTGCTTGAATACTTCTATCATGGTGAATTCTCTCTCTCCCATAGTAGCCCATTCTCCTGTTGGACAAATATGTTTGGTCCAAAATATAAACACTGCATTTTGCTGCTGGCTCTCCCTATAAATAAAGGAAGACCGTTTCCTTTCTCGTGGCCACAATCTATGTGGCATGGTATTCTTAGCCATTTTATAAGGATTGATGGCTCAAAAATGTTCAGTTGCTTGTGAACTAGCACAATGTCAGCCGTTCACCAAAGATGTTCACTCTCCGTGAATAGAGTTGTTTCAGAAAAAAGCAGCCCAGACTACATTTTCCAGCACCCCTTACATAATTAAGTATGCAACTAGTTTTCACCAACGGGATGTGGGCAGAGACGATGCGGGCCATACCCAGGCCAAATCCGAGTCAAGAAATATGTATGCTTTCTCAGAGCTCTACTTTTCCTCTATCATCTGGATAGAGATATCCAGATATCATCTGGATGCCAATACTAGAGTGACCTTGGAAGACACACATACCAAATGTTGTCAGCCTGGGTCTCACTCAGCCTGGTCTCACTTGACTGAATGGAGCACACAGTGAACTAACCTCCATTGTATTTAAGCACTGAAATTTCAGGATTTCTCTATTACAGCAGTTAACATAATTTAACACTGGGACTAACTTGGATTCATTGTTCTATACACCATGGAGCACGGTGTTGGTCACACAGAAGATGCTCAAAACATAACCATCTAGCACTGACTGTTGTCCAGTTAGCTCAGCCGGTCAGAAATTGTGTCTGTTCATATAATTGATGCATATGTCCTGCCTATTCCCCCAAAGGGTTTTGAGGTGGTTTCCATTGCAGCTTCAAGCCTACTTGATGAATAATTAAAGAGCAAGAATCAATGAGTCATGAAAGCCTGGACCAAAGGCCAGAGGGGAAGAAGGGAAAAAGATGAAAAATTGACTAACTAGAGCAGAAATACTAGGCTAAGCTTCCTGAGGATAGCATTGTGGCAGAGCAAAAAAAATGAAACAAAACAAAACAAAACACAAACCACTGCTCTGAGTTTCCTGGCAGTCCGAGCAAAGAGGGAAACAAGATGAGTTACAAATTGTATGGGAAGTAGCAAACATGTGATCAAGCATACAAAACCTGGGGCCAGACTGTTATTTTGAAGTCCACGTCTACCATACCCTAGTCATGTGAACTTAGGCGTTATTTAACTTCTCTATGCTTCTGGCTCTTCATCTGAAAAATGGAGATGATATAATGAAACCTCTCTCTTTGGGGTCATTGGGAGAATTAAATGAGTTAAAGCATTTTCAGTTCTTATAACAGGTCTGTCGTGTACTAAATTCTATGTAGGAATCAGCTATTACTATAGTCTGATGGGAAGAATTAGTTTAGTGACTTGGGAGAGACGAATCTTTCTCGGGGAATGTATTAAACAAGGGACACCCTCCCCCCAGCTAATAAGGTGGGCTGTTTTTATGACATCCGCTGGGCCATGGGTCACATGATTATTTCTCTTATTGGCTTTTGGACCAGACAAGCTTTGGCATCCTACTCACTGGGGAACTCGGGGGATAGGTTGCTTGGGGGTAACCTAGGGCCCTAGGTCTCTTTCTGCTGACCTCTCCACAGGACAGGTAAGTGTCACAGCAAGAGCAAAGGGTTTGGTGTTAAACAGACCCAGGTACATTTGTTAACCTCTCTAGGCCAGTTTCTTCATTCAAACAGCAGACACAATAGCAAACAGGACCTACCTCAGAGAGTTGCCATAAAGATTATATGAAAGAATTCTACAAAGCACTTTGCCCTAATATGTGTGTATATATATATACATATCTATGTATATATATAATATATAAATATAATATAATATATATTTAAATACAGTTGATTCGGCAGGTGAATTGTTACACACTCCTTAGCAGATTCCGACTTCCATGGGCACCGTCCTGCTGCCATAATAACTGGTACTGTAGGAAGACTGTAGTGCATGAGCACTCACATAATAAGGAAGACCCCAAGAAAATAAAACAAGGAATCTTGCCTGAGACCAAGAGAGTCAAGACAATAACTTTTTTTTAAGGTAATTTCGTTTTCTTTTTTAAGACTTTATTTATTTCAGAGAGAGTAAGAGAGCACAAGCAGGGGGAGGGGCAGATGGAGAAGGAGAAGCAGGCTCCCTGCTGAGCAGGGAACCCAATGCGGGACTCGATCCCAGAACCCCTGGGATCATGACCTGAGCCAACGCTTAACTGACTAAGCTACCCAGGCGCCCCAGGAGAATAACTTTTAGTACTTCAAAAATTAGAACACAAATGGTACATTTCTCCCAGAATGTGGCCCTGGCTGATCAAATTATCATTTCTCTGCTTCTGGCTGGAATTCCCTTGGCTCAATGCAGTGTGGTGTGCAGCCCAGGCTGACCCATTTTTGGAACCACGCTGGCCTGGAAAGGTGCCACAGCACCAGAATGACCACCGTGTCACAGCAACAGACCCTGTTTTTGAGGGGAATTGAGGACATGAAGCTCCCCCTTAGGCTTCCCCGTGATGGGTGGCAAGCACTGTGCTGAGCTTCACACACATTACCTTGTCCAGCCCCCATGACAGCTTCATGGGGGGAGCCCTATTCAGAATCACACTTTACATATAAGAAACCTGAGGATCAGAGAAGCAAAATGACCTGCTTATGGTCACACAGCTAAGAAGTGGCAGAGATGTGTCTGACACTATTATGTGTTCTTAACCACTCGTCCACACTGCATCTCCCCTCCGGTCTGACCCAGGACCTTGTCTCTGGAGCCAACCTCTCTCTTGCCAGGCTGTTTTCATCAAGGATCTAGGAAATACTGCTGCTAGGACCACCTACTCCTCCTGCCTGGCCTCAGGGCAGCCCCTTACCCTGGGTGAACTAGCTCACGGGCAAGACAGACAAAATTCACTGGGGTGACTCAAGCTGATCAGAAGCTCCGAGTGGATGGAAAATCAGCCCCATCACTGTTCCCTGAGTTCAGCCTGCAGCTCTTACTTGCTCAGCCTCATGGTTGGTCCCTCTGCCTCCAGGCTTCCCCAGCTCCATTCCTCCCTTCATCCACAGCCAGAGCGATTGCTCTCCACACTTATCTACCCAAGTCATTCCCCTAATGAATAATCTTCAATATTTCCTGCTGTCCCCAGTTTAAGGTTCAAAGTCAATAGCTTGGGTGAGCTCCCAAGGCCCGGCCTACTCTTCCAACCCTCTTTCCTCTCAGGCATCCTTGCCATTGCCCCCCGCCCCCCATGGCTCCAAACATTCATGATTGGCAGCCTCAGAGCCTTCACACATAGTTTCCTATGTGATCGGAGATGAACAAATGTGTGGATGAGCTGCCTGCCAGGCCTAAGGTGGGCTGCAAGGCTGTCAGGTGACTTTAGCCTCACCTTCTCCAGGTGGCTTCAAAGGCTTCCTGCCATTTGATGGAGGCTTTCTTACTGAGTTTTGGGGTGGGGTGGGGTGGGGGAGTTTACACACCATCCACCTGGGAAAGGACCCCTCAGGAAGAGACCACCAGCACCTTTGGCTCAGTGCAGAGGCTTGGAAATGAGGACCTTATCATGCACCCACTCTATGGTCAGAGGCTAAGGTGTCAGGGAGGTGACATGCTAAAGCAGCAAAGAGGATCTAGATTTCCCACCATTCTGTGTGATACCTGTGTCCAAGCTTTTCACAGCTGCCCTAAGCTTGAGACAGAATTCACTTCTGGATGTTTATAATGTATACAGTGGCCAGAGTGCCCTCCCAGAGCCAGCACAGGCTTTTCCCACTGCCCACGAGCAAAGGAAAATTTGTTCTGAACGAGGAAGATACCCACCCACGTTGGATTTCCGCGCCTCTCTCTGGGGCCCCTCCGCCACCTGGTGGTCATCTCTGGAATAGACCAGGGTCTCTGAACGCCCCTCTGAGGAAGGAGGTCTCGTGTGGGTCCGCTTAACAGCAGCAACATCCCAAAGGGTGTTGGGATTTTCATCCCAGGCTACGTCCTCCTCCGCAGAGCTCACCTGCGCCTGAGGCTCTGAGAAAGGCAGAAGTCGATTCTGTCTCACTGTGGAATCTTGAGTATCACTGCCACTCTCTGGGCTCAGTTTTCTCATCACTACAAAAGGGACAGGAGGGGCTTGGGCCCTACCAGCTCTGATATTTTAGGATCTATGCCTAAGGTTCACCAAGCTGGGACGCCTTGGCTCAGTCGGTTAAGCATCTGACTCTTGGTTTCGTCTATGGTCTTGATCTCAGGGTCATGGGATCAAGCCCCACATATGGCTGGACACTCAGTACAGAATTTGCCTGCCTCTCTCCCTCACCCTCTGCCCTTCCCCCGCCCCAAAAAATAAACAAAATCTTTATAAAGTTCACCAGGTGACACATGACTCTGGCTCCTGCCTTAGCTCAGTGGGCAGATATAAATTTCTGGAGGGCTGGGAAGTCACTGACTTGTTCACTCTCTATACCAAGTGCTTTGTACATGGAAGATGCTGCATTGGATTTGGAGCTATATTAATAGAAGCACTACATGTTCAGTGAAGGAGGTGATAGTCCTTCTGTCCATGTCGGGAGTCCTGTGTTCCCCCCTACTTGGGATTAGAACTTTGACCCGGACATAGAGAAAATGTAATTTGTCCCTAGGAGAATGAACAAAATAATGGCTGAGGGAGGACCACAAAACTACATTTTATGGGGGACAGTGGAAGAAGTCAGAATATTGACTCTGTTATTAAAAAAAATAAATAAACACTTAAGGCGCCCAAGTGTCTGCCCTCAAACATCTGAAGAGGGCATCAGGGGAAAAGGAGTAGGTGAACTAGGAATCAGGGGCTACTACTTTAAGGGACAGAATTTTCTTCCCCAAAACCAAGAGAGGCTTTCAGTCTGAGATAAGGAACAGAGCTGCATTTGAATCTCAATCTGTCCTTAAGTAATTTTGTAACCTTGGACAAGTTCCTTCATCACATTAAAACTGGGTCTTCTCCTATGTAAAATGGGTATTATATGGAGCATGCAGGATCAGTGAGAATGGAATGATATAAAACACTTTTTAAAATGCCGAGTGCAGGGGTGCCTGGCTGGTTCAGTTGGTGAAGCATCTGACTCTTGGTTTCAGCTCAGGTCATGATCTCAGGGTCGTGAGACCGAGCCTTGAGTCAGCGGGGAGTCTGCTTCAGATTCTCTTCCTCTCCCTTGGCCCCTCTCTCTGTCTGTGCCTCTCAAATAAATAAATAAATCTAAAAAGATCATTTAAGGGATCCCTGGATGGCTCAGCGGGTTAGAGCCTGCCTTTGGCCCAGGGCGTGATCCTGGAGTCCCAGAATTGAGTCCCACATCGAGCTCCCTGCATGGAGCCTGCTTCTGCTTTCTCTCTCTCTCTCTCTCTCTCTGTCTCTCATGAATAAATTTAAAAAAAAAGTCTTTAAAATAAAATAAATTTCTTAAAAAAATAATAAAAAAGAAAATAAAAAGATCATTTAAAAATGCCTAGTGCCGGGTGAGTGAGCTACGGTTAATAAAATAGAAAGGTAGTGAGCCCCCTGTCACTGGACAGGTGAGCAGAGGCTTGAGGATGGTTGGTAGGAGTGGTGAGGAATCAAGCAACTGGTACAATGTGGCTCAGGACGGCAGCGCGGGCTGATAGCTAGCAGTTTTGGCCCTTGGGTCGGTCGCATTGACTAGATGTGAATCTTGACTTTGCTATTTACTTGCTGTGATACCTCGGGACGATTACTTAACCCTTCCAAGCCTCCATCTCCCCATCTGCAGAATGAGCATCATAGTAGCTTACACTTTAAGCTAGCTGTTTGGCGGCGGGGGGGTGGGGGGATGTCAAAGAGGTAAAGCAATCAAAAGGTGTGAGCTACTGCTCTGACATTAGCCGTCTGATTGGGGTTGTCCTAGATGAACTTGAAGGTCCTCTTCCATCTGATAGTCTCCCGGTCTGGAATCCCTGGGGTGCCCTGGGGAAGCAGGTAAATCCATTGTTCTAAGACTCCCAGATGCAAAGGACTACTTGCATCTGCTCCCTGCTGGGCATGGTCCCTTCCCTTGCCCCACAAGCCAGCCCTGCCTGGGACAGAGGTGACTGGAATGGCACCTGAGGAAGCTGTGGGGGCGGGGCACAGGATGGGGCACGGGACAGGCGCAGGGGAGGACAGGCAATCTGGCTTTCTAATCTGCTCGTGCACTTTGGTCTCCAGATAAACTATGAGCTCTGTGAGGGAAGCAACTGCCATATAGGGCATAGAAATTAGCCAATAGTGTGGGAGAGGATCAGAGGTTGCCAACTGGTGGCCCAGGGGCCAAATCCAGCTCACAGGTTTGTTTTCTGGTTGGCATAGTAGCACAGTGGTTTGTTTGTTTATTAGTTGTCAACCTTCAAAATGAGGAGACTGCACAGAAAATCCAGATTCCTCACTCTGTTAAAACAGCACTAGCACGTTTCTGCACAACACGAGTCAGTTGGGGATGAGTAGTGGCTCACGTTAAGATAGAGCATGTGAGTTCTGGGTCGCCAGAGTCCCCACATCTCCCTATTGTGTCACAGCCAGTCTGCTTTACTCACTTATGAACAACCCCCACAGTCCCTGAGTTTATGACTCCTGGGAAAGAGCCAAGAGCACCGGCTTTGCAATATTTCGGGACAATGGGTTGTCCCAGCCGAGTTATGTGACTCATTAGTGCTCCAAACTTCTTTTGCCCATCTGTAAAAGGGGCTTAAGTACCCGGACTCCCCACAGGGCCGATCTGAATATTAAATAAGGCTAAGTCTGTAAAGTTCCTGGAACGTAGTTGGTGCTCAGCAAAATTCTTCCTGAGTAAGCAGTGGTCCAGTCTCACTCAAGAACATCCCCTGGGTTTTTTTTATTTATTTTTTTATGTTTTTAAAGATTTATTTATTTATTTATTTTTATGATAGACAGAGAGAGAGAGAGAGAAAGAGGCAGAGACACAGGAGGAGGGAGAAGCAGGCTCCATGCTGGGAGCCCGAAGTGGGACTCGATCCCGGGACTCCAGGATCGTGCCCCGGGCCAAAGGCAGGCGCCAAACCGCTGAGCCACCCAGGGATCCCCCATCCCCTGGTTTTGAATGCTACAGGGCTGGGCACAGTGCCAAGCTACAACCACCCTGGGAGGCTGACATTACTGTTACCCAAATTGTAGAGAGCACAGAGACAGAAAGGAATTAAATGGAAGAGCTGAGATAGGTAGCCCAGGCTGTCTGATTCCCAAACCTGTCTTTTGTTTACTACCTTATGCTGCCCCTCATAGCCACGTGGTGTTTTGACCCTGGCCTCATCCACCAGTGGATTCTAGGGTGTAACTATATGGGAATTTTGGCTCCACTGCTTTCTAGAAGCATGACACTAGGCACGTTATTTACTTTCTTGGGACTTCTGGTTCTTTATCTGGAGGATAATAAAAGTACCAACTTTATGTGAGTTAAATGAGTTAATATTCATAAAATGCTTTGGGCAGGATCTGGGACACAGTAGAAACTCAATAAACGGTAGCTATTATTATTTTTAGCTATCATTATTATTATACAGAGATCAAGGAGAGTCCCTGTGGAGCTGAGTCTGATAAGAGATCATGGGCCAGAGTGACATGTGCTGGAAGGAGCCTGGCTGTGAGAGCAAGAGAGGGGTGATGGTTAATTTTATGTGACAACTTGTCTGCACCACAATGCCCAGATATTTGGTCAAACATGATTCTGGATGTTTCTGTGAGGGGGTTTTTGGATGAATGTACATTTAAGTCAATGGACTTTGAATAAAGCAGATTGCTCTCCATAACGTGGGTGGGCCTTGTCCAATCAATTGAAAGCTTGACTAGAACAAAAGGCTGACCTTCCCTAAGCAACAGGAAATTCTCCAGAAGATGGCCTTCGGACTTTATCTGCAATATTGGCTCTTTCTGGTTCGATAGCAGCCTGCCTTTGGATGAGAAGTGCAACTTATTTTCTGAATCTCCCACCTATTGGCCTCTGCAATTGTGTGAGCCAATTCCTTGAAATAAATATTTTTCTCTACATAAGCACATCATATTGGTTCTGTTGCTCTGCAGAACTCTACTACATGGTTGGCGGTAGTATCAGTATCTCTGCCAGAGCAGGCATCCTTATCAGGTTTGGTGCTGCTAGCTCAGAGGAGGTGCCAAGGGCTTTGCCCCTGTCCTCAGTGGATGTAACAGTTCTTCAATGATTGGGATGTATTTACTATTAGGATCCCACAAAGCTGGGAGAGACAGCACTTATAGAGGCTTACAGAATCAGGATTCAAAAACTGCCTAATCTGAGGCGCCTGGGTGGCTCAGTCACTTAGGTGTCTGCCTTCGGCTCAGGTCATGATCTCGGGGTCCTGGGATGGAGTCCCATGTTAGACTTCCATGCTCAGAGGGGAGCCTGCTTCTCCCTCTGCCACTCTCCCTCTCTTGCTCTCATGTTCTCTCTCTGTTGAATAAAAAAAAAAAAAATCATCTTTTAAAAACTGCTTAACCTGCAGAATATGTAGGAACCTATAAGGAGAAATGTAGCATGGATCATTGAAAATTCCTGCCCTTGGTTTCAATTTCACAGGTATAGAAGCAGGGGCCAGGGGCAGAAGAGTGAAGCCAGATTAAAAGCACTGGGTGGGTACAAAATTTAATGCTCTTAGGGGTGCCTGACTGGCTCAGTCGGTAGAGCATGGGACTTTTTTTTTTTTTTAGATTTTATTTATTTATTTGAGAGAGAGAGAGAGAGAGAGAGAAAGAGAGAGGATGAGCAGGGTGAGGAGCAGAGGAAAAAGCAGGCTCCCTGCTCAGCAGGGAGCCCGATGTGGGGCTCCATCCCAGGACTCCAGGATCATGACCTGAGTGGAAGGCAAACATTTAACCAACTGAGGCACCCAGGCTCCCTGAGCATGGGACTCTTGATCTTAGGGGTCTTGAGTTCAAGCCCCAAATTGGGCATGGAGCTTATAAAAAAAAAAAAAAAAAAAAGATTTAGTGCTTTTAGTCTGACCACAAGTACAATATGGGCCAATTCCTTCCTCAGTTATGTTAAAAGAAGAAAGGTTGAGGTGAGGCTGATCGGCCTGGGGAAGCACAGTCCTGGCATCCAGGTTTCAGTAAACAGGATCAAGGGCGGCTGGGTGGCTCAGCGGTTTAGCGCCACCTTCAGCCTGGGGCCTGATCCTGGAGACCCCGGATCAAGTTCCAAGTTAGGCTTCCTGGATGGAGCCTGCTTCTCCCGCTGCCTGTGTCTCTGCCTCTCTCTCTCTCTCTCTCTCTCTCTCTCTGTCTTTCATTAATAAATAAATAAAAAGTCTTAGAAAAAATAAAACAGGATCAAGCCATATACATAGAAGTTACTAGAAATCAGATTTTGGGGGCGCCTGGGTGGCTGAGTTAGTTAAGCATCCGACTCTTGATTTAGGCTCAGATCATGATCTCAGGGTCTTGAGATGGAGCCTGCCCCCCCCAAAAAAATCAGGCTCTGTGTTCAGCAGGGGGTCTGCTTGAGATTATCTCTCCTCCCTCTGCCCCTCCTTTGCTCCAGTCCATGCAGGCTCTCTCTCTAAAATAAATAAATAAATCTTAAAAAAAAAAAAAAAGAAGAAGAAGAAAGAATCAATCAATCAGAGTTGGCCCCATTGGGAAGAACAGTCAATGCTGACCAACGATGGGCTAGATGTCTCATGGAAACTGATCTCCCCATTACCAGGAACGCTCCAGAAAGTATCCCTTGTTGGTGGTGTAACCAAGATAGAGCTGGGAAGAGAAAGAACATGCACTTCGGATGGGACAGAGTGAGATTCAAATGGTGAGTCACCCTCTCTGAGCCTTCATTTCCTCTGCTGCCACATGGTCCCGCAGACCTCACGGAGTGCTTGCACCACACTGGAAATCCCTGGGTCACTATGTCTCACAGCAGCCAACGAACACAAGCTGTTTATCACACTTGTTGGCCCATCCCCCCGCCCAAGGCCCCAGGCCTGCGCCAGAGTGCTTCATGCGGCTCAGCCTACGGAAGGGCAAGGTAGCAGGAGAGAGGTGTGCCTTCCCGTGTCTGTCGGGATGTGTTCAGCAGCAGGAAACAGAGAACTCAGCCAATGGGGTTTAAACCATAGGACTGTCACTGTTCGGTTACCAAGAAATCTGAGA